>NC_092416.1:25774502-27128305 GCF_040894005.1 Engystomops pustulosus
GCTAGACGGGACACTTCTCTGTACTGTAACCTACACACAATTCTCTTCTATCCTGCTAGACGGGACACTCCTCTGTACTGTAACCTACACACACTTCTCTTCTATCCTGCTAGACGGGACACTTCTCTGTACTGTACCCCACACACACTTCTCTTCTATCCTGCTAGACGGGACACTTCTCTGTACTGTACCCCACACACACTTCTCTTCTATCCTGCTTGACGGGACACTTCTCTGTACTATAACCTACACACACTTCTCTTCTATCCTGCTTGACGGGACACTTCTCTGTACTGTAACCTACACACAATTCTCTTCTATCCTGCTAGACGGGACACTTCTCTGTACTGTAACCTACACACACTTCTCTTCTATCCTGCTTGACGGGACACTTCTCTGTACTGTACCCCACACACACTTCTCTTCTATCCTGCTAGACGGGACACTTCTCTGTACTGTACCCCACACACAATTCTCTTCTATCCTGCTTGACGGGACACTTCTCTGTACTGTAACCTACACACACTTCTCTTCTATCCTGCTAGACGGTACACTTCTCTGTACTGTACCCCACACACAATTCTCTTCTATCCTGCTAGACGGGACACTTCTCTGTACTGTACCCCACACACACTTCTCTTCTATCCTGCTTGACGGGACACTTCTCTGTACTGTACCCCACACACAATTCTCTTCTATCCTGCTAGACGGGACACTTCTCTGTACTGTAACCTACACACAATTCTCTTCTATCCTGCTAGACGGGACACTTCTCTGTACTGTAACCTACACACAATTCTCTTCTATCCTGCTAGACGGGACACTTCTCTGTACTGTAACCTACACACAATTCTCTTCTATCCTGCTAGACGGGACACTTCTCTGTACTGTACCCCACACACACTTCTCTTCTATACTGCTAGACGGGACACTTCTCTGTACTGTACCCCACACACACTTCTCTTCTATCCTGCTAGACGGGACACTTCTCTGTACTGTACCCCACACACAATTCTCTTCTATCCTGCTAGACGGGACACTTCTCTGTACTGTAACCTACACACAATTCTCTTCTATCCTGCTAGACGGGACACTTCTCTGTACTGTAACCTACACACAATTCTCTTCTATCCTGCTAGACGGGACACTTCTCTGTACTGTAACCTACACACAATTCTCTTCTATCCTGCTTGACGGGACACTCCTCTGTCCTATCTGCAGCTCCCAATCACTTCTCTTCTATCCTGCTACATAGGATACTTCTCTGTACTGTCTGCAGCTCCAACAAACTTCTTTTCTATCCTGCTCTGGGCTGCTGCTTTTGCAGATTATTTGTAATTAGAAACTCCTGAACTGTAAAGAGGCTGCACATAGTGTAAACACTGGCTGTGCTCTGCTGCTGTACTATACAGGGGAAACACTGCTCTGCAGAAGAGCTTAGTGCTTACTTCTTTCCTATCTCCTATCTATCTTACGTATCTATTTTACTCCAATTCAGACCTTGCATAGTACTGCCCTGCCCTGCATCCTCAGGCGCACCCAGAGGATTAATCATATATATCTATCTCATATCTATCTGCTATCATCTATCTATCTCCTATCTCTCTCCTATCTATCTATCTATCTATCTATCTATCTATCTATCCATCTCATATCTATCTATCTATCCATCTATCTATCTATCTATCTATCTCCTATCTATCTCCTATCTATCTCCTATCTATCTCATATCTATCTATCTATCTATCTATCTATCTATCTATCTCATATCTATCTATCTATCTATCTCTTATCTATCTATCTATCTATCTCTTATCTATCTATCTATCTATCTCATATCTATCTATCTATCTATCTATCTATCTCATATCTATCTATCTATCTATCTATCTATCTATCTCATATCTATCTATCTATCTATCTATCTATCTCATATCTATCTATCTATCTATCTATCTATCTATCTATCTATCTATCTATCTCTCATATCTATCTATCTCATATCTATCTCCTATCTATCTATCTCATATCTATCTCATATCTATCTATCTCATATCTATCTATCTATCTATCTCTTATCTATCTATCTATCTCTTATCTATCTATCTATCTATCTCATATCTATCTATCTATCTATCTATCTATCTATCTCATATCTATCTATCTATCTATCTATCTATCTATCTATCTATCTATCTATCTATCTATCTATCTCTTATCTATCTATCTATCTATCTCTTATCTATCTATCTATCTCATATCTATCTATCTATCTATCTATCTATCTCCTATCTATCTCATATCTATCTATCTATCTATCTATCTATCTCATATCTATCTATCTATCTCTTATCTATCTATCTATCTCTTATCTATCTATCTATCTCATATCTATCTATCTATCTATCTATCTCATATCTATCTATCTATCTATCTATCTCATATCTATCTATCTATCTATCTCCTATCTATCTATCTCATATCTATCTCCTATCTATCTATCTCATATCTATCTCATATCTATCTATCTCATATCTATCTATCTATCTATCTATCTATCTATCTATCTCCTATCTATCTATCTATCTATCTCATATCTATCTATCTATCTCATATCTATCTCATAGCTTGACAAAGGCTTCATGTAGAAGCGGAAACGTTGCGATGTGTTTGGGGCAACTGCCATGTGTGCCTAGCTATACCCACTACTATACTGTGCCCACTACGGTGCAGGGCAGGGACACAGATCATGGCCAACCACACTAGGACCATGAATGAATAGGACAAAATGCTATTAGTTTTATGTCCTGGGTCCAACATGTAATGATAATATTGTGCTCTAATAGTTTAGTGTCTAATAATTGGAATTTTACATGATTTTACCCTTTATAGGACAAGTTTATCTGTAGTCCGGTGATGATGTGCGCGCTATTGCTCTCTCTTATCAGGCTGACTGCACTGTCCTTCCATAGACATGTAATGTGATAGGATTGTTTCCTGGTGACATCTCCTTGGGCTACCGTGTAACAAACACTGATGTTCACGACTTTTGTTTCCTGCCGTCACCATTAATGATGTCTTGTCACACTCTACCCATCACATGGCCATCTCGTCACACTGGTCAGGAGCTGCAGAAGAAGCCACCTCAGATGTCACCTGAGCCAGAGGAGACATGTATCCACCACATACACCATCGTACAGCAATGCTGACTACCAGGACAAACCATCCCCCTATGGCTTCACCAACCAGCCACCACCAGCGTACACCAATGCCGGGTTCCAGGACCAACAGTACCCCCATGACTTTACCAACCAGGCTCCACCGTATTACAACCCACCAGCAGTGACAGCCACCCAGCCACACGCTCCGGTGGTCACCACGACTCCGTATGTGGTGGCCATGCCTCAGCCTACCTACAGGGACTACATGGGCCTCTCCATCCTAAACCTTCTGCTGTGCTGCATGCCCATTGGGATTGTGGCATTGCTGATGTCTTTGAAGGTAAGAAAAGCTGATGTGTGATAACCAGTGCGGCCACCGTGGCAAATGTTCTTTTCTGTGATAGCAATAAATTTGAGGATTGCTCTATATCTAATGCCCATGGATGAACCTGGCACTGCCACCTGGTCATACTGTATTCTCTCCATTAGAGGGCACTCTAGCATTAGTGAATATTCTACCCTCACCTCTTACAGCATGAGGCGTGATCATGGAACTTTACTAAACGTTAGGTGTAGGGTTAGGGATATTCTGGGTAGATTCCATCTCCACAGCAAGTTTACCATGTTTGGTTTATTCTAGTCTTTTACTTGACCTTTGGCCCCATCTCTGTAACACCATGATAGTTTGGAATAGGAGTTGAGGTGATCACCAAGGTCAGGGCAGCCAAATAGAAATCCGAGTAAACTTGTGGGACAATTGGGGTTTGGTGTGACGGAATGTGGTGAGTGTTGTAGGACCTGCACCCTAAACTGGAGGACCTGCACCTCATGCTGTAGGACCTGCACCCTGTACCAGAGGATCTGCTCCTCAAATTGCAGGACCTGCAACCTGAACTGAATGAGCTGCACCTAACACTTTAGAGTTTGCACCCTGCACTGGAGGACATGCACCTCACACAGTAGAACCTGAACCCTGCACTGGAGTTATTGAACCTTGTGGGTAAACTTGTGGGACCTGCGCCTCATGCTGTAGGACCCACACTGGAGAACATGCATCTCCCACTGTAAGACCTTTACCTTATGCTGTAGGACCTGTACCCTGTACCAGAGGACCTGCTCCTCACACTTTAGAGCTTGCACCCCGCACCAGGGGACCTGCACCTCACACTTTAGAGCTTGCACCCCGCACCAGGGGACCTGCACCTCACACTGTTTGGCTTTCACCCTGCACCAGAGGACCTGCACCTCACACTGTAGGGTTTGCACCCTGCACCAAGGGAAATGCACCTCACACTGTAGGGCTTGCACCCTGCACCAGAGGACATACACCTCACACTGTAGGGCTTGCACCCTGCACCAGGGGACCTGCACCTCACACTGTAGGGTTTGCACCCTGCACCAAGGGAAATGCACCTGACACTTTAGAGCTTGCACCCTGCACCAGAGGACCTGCACCTCACACTGTAGAGCTTGCACCCTGCACCAGGGGACCTGCACCTCACACTGTAGGGCTTGCACCCTGCACCAGGGGACCTGCACCTCACACTGTAGGGTTTGCACCCTGCACCAAGGGAAATGCACCTCACACTGTAGGGCTTGCACCCTGCACCAGAGGACATACACCTCACACTGTAGGGCTTGCACCCTGCACCAGGGGACCTGCACCTCACACTGTAGGGTTTGCACCCTGCACCAAGGGAAATGCACCTGACACTTTAGAGCTTGCACCCTGCACCAGAGGACCTGCACCTCACACTGTAGAGCTTGCACCCTGCACCAGGGGACCTGCACCTCATGCTGTAGGGCTTGCACCTGCACCAAGGGAAATGCACAGTCTGCACCTCACACTGTAGGGCTTGCACCCTGCACCAGAGGACATGCACCTCACACTGTAGAACCTGAACCCTGCACTGGAGTTCCTGCACCTCATGCTGTAGGACTTGCACTCTGCACCAAAGCCTGCTCCTCACACTGCAGGATCTGCGCCCTGAACTGAAGGAGCTGCACCTCATGCTTTAGGACCTGTACCTGGCATTGAGGTGCACACTGGAGAACCTGCCCCTCACACAGTAGAACCCGAACCCTGCACTGGAGTTTCTGCACCTCATGCTGGAGGACCTGCTCCTCACACTGCAGGATCTGGGCCCTGAACTGAAGGTACTATAGAGCTTGCATCCTGCACTGGAGGACCAGCACCTCGACCTGTAGCACCTGCACCCGATACTGGAGGACCTGCATCCTGCACTGGAGGACTTGCACCTCACACTGTAGGACCTGCATCCTGCACTGGAGGACTTGCACCTCACACTGTAGCACCTGCACCCGATACTGGAGAACCTGCATCCTGCACTGGAGGACTTGCACCTCACACTGTAGGACCTGCATCCTGCACTGGAGGACTTGCACCTCACACTGTAGGACCTGCATCCTGCACTGGAGGACTTGCACCTCACTATAGGGTTGGGATAAGTTTAGTTAGCTCATTTTGGAATACTGAGGATGGGGGTACAGAAATGGACCACAGAATATCTGAATGCAGAACATGACATTATACACTGTGCTACAATTGTGTCTTTCAGGCGCGGGACTCTCTGAGTACAAGAGACCTGGTGCAGGCGGCCCACTACTCGTCCACTGCGCAGAGGCTGAACATCTTGGGGATCGTCCTGGGCTGCTGCGGTCATGTGGCCTGGATCGCGTACATCATTTATTACTCCACCCTATGGAGCCGCGCCTATACCTACAACTGGAACGACTAGATGACACCACAGCGATGTGATGAGACGGACACATGTGATCATGATGTGCCGCACTGAATGATTTCATGTTCTCTGCTTCCTGTCAGTGAATAGGGACATTCTTAGAAGCTTATATTTCTCACAGCTGAGGGTTTGTTACTGTTGTATGCACAGACAATCTTCTGTGATGAACATCTAACGTCCCATTTTGAACTAAGGGGAGATCATTGATGTACGAAATTTGGGTTCCCTAAAACATGAACCTAAATGTAATATTTTTACCACCAAGTACATAAGATTTTCACCCTGAATAGTAAAGTTGGGTAGCAGCTTCATGTGGGTGCTCTTTCCCAGCTTTTCATAAAACAAACAAACATTACGCAAAAATGAAGAATTCTGCATTTATATTATATGTATAATTTTTCATATTTTGTCAGGAAGGTTTTGCTACACAACATACCTCATGTGATAGCCAATGTTCCCCTGATCGATTTGGTGTTTGTTTTTCCGAAATCCGTTCACCCGTTCAAAAGATATGGACCCCAGAAGTTTACATGTGAATTAGATCCTATAAGCCAGGGGAGTGGTAACCTTTAATTTTCCCTGTGGGTGTGTCTCTAGAGTACAGCCCCCCCCCCTCTGGCCAGTAAACGGTAAACTTCCTTGGGCCATAACTTTGGAACAGATGGACCAATTTGGGAAAAACAAACAGTAAATTGATCAGGGGGGCAGCGGCAATCACATGAAGTTTGTCATTCAATATTTTGTAAGTGGTGACCGGTCCCCTTTAAGTGGCTAATAGCGCCCGAGGGTGGAGATCCCAGAGTATAACAAGAAACAATGCTGTGCTATGTACCATAAGATGCAGACTTATTTCTTAGAAACTGGGGACTGAGCCAAGAGTTTATAAGAATATAATCTACGATGGATTAAATGTCTAAGACTCTGGGTTATTATTACCAAAACCGACTTTGGAAACTGATCCTCGGGCACAGAAGCAAAGCGGATGAAGAGGTGTAGTGTGGTCTAGTCATGTATATGGATCAAGGAAAGAACTTGTAAATTGTAAAAGTATCCATACCTGCACATCACTCTATCACCATCTTAAAGGTCCTTACTTATTTAGTATGATGATGCCCCCTAGTGTCCACAGCATATGGCAATAGACATGTCCTAATAATTGTATGGCAGGGACACACATGCTCAGGCACTCATCCCAGATAGAGGTCTGCATAGTGACGGGTTCCCTGCAGAGCAGCCAATAGGACTAGCGTTTTGCCCTGCTTGTCAGGTAAGGAGCAGGACTCATTCCATTTAGATTTGCCCCAGCAACACAGATTGGTAGTAATGTTCGTTCTTGGGGTGAGTTCTGGTGGACACACAGGGGGTCATTTACTAAGGGCCCGAATCGCGTTTTTCCGTTGGGTTACCCATATATTACCGTTTTGCGACGTTTTTCCCCGGGTTTTTGGCGCATTCGATCACATTGTGGCGCTTCAGTGCCGGCATGCACGCGACGGAAATCAGGGGCGTGGCCTTAAGAAAACCCGACGGATTCGGAAAAACCGCCGTATTTTTTAAAAAAAAGTGTTGCTTGACACGCGCTTGCCTGCACCCACGATGGCTTGGTGAACTCCAGTGATCTCCGACGGACTTCAGCGCAGCAGCAACACCTGTTGGACATCGGGCGCACTACCTTAGTGAATCGCCAGAAGACCAGAATACTCTGCAGAGAATGCGCCGCTGGATCGCGACAGGACCGGGCAAGTAAATCTGCCCCACAGTCAGTCTCCAGGTGCTGATTTTCTGATCACTGTAAAACAGCCTATAGGAATAGCTTCTTGGCCTGCTTGTCAGGTAAGGAGCAGGATTCCCTTTAGAGCTGCCCCAGCATCACAGATTAGTAGAAATGTTCGTTTTTGCAGTAAATTCTGGGAGAAACATATGTTCAGTCAGTGCGTTCTCTGGGTGATGATTCCCTGATCACTTTAATACAGCCAATAGGAATAGATTCTTGGCCTGCTTGTCAGGTAAGGAGCAGAGGTGCAAAACATTATAGTATATCTTCATTCATCAAGGGGAAGTAATAATCTGCTGTTGGTTCTGAAGTTTGTTACAATGTATAAGTGCAGACTAACCAATAGAATAGAATGGGGCTGATACATTTTATAGAAAGACAAATTTTCGGAACCACTTTTGCGTTAGGTTCTATAAGGACCAACACCACCCACTGGATCCTAACTTCTACAGATCAGAAGAAAAGTGATTTTCCAATAGATTGATTTGTCCTAATAATTGCCGGATACATGGCGATGTCTTAGTGTCGGATTGCAGACAAGTCCTGACACGGCAGATAATTGGAGGGATTTACGTTCTCGGAATGTTCTAGATGTATCTGTATCAATGGGGACTTTATAGTAATCCCCATGTCCCGGGAACAAAGGGCAGAGTGACGGGGGCAGAGGCGTCTATATAAACCTATGGAGGTGGATGGTTTTGGCTGCGAGGAGACCACTCAAGACCTCGGGATGTACCCATCATGGCGCGTGCCCAATAAAGATGGAGACTGGGCATTCCATGGGTACCAGGCAACACAGGGCAGCAGCAGATATGCCCCAGCATATGGAAACCAACCACCCAAAACAGCTGTCCTGGCACTACCCCCAAACCAAGGAGAACCTCAGCCTCCTCCGGCCGGAGCCCTGCGCTGCCCCCTATTGGGCCTTATCACCTGCTGCCTGCCCATTGGGATAGCTGCACTCTTCTTCTCATGCAAGGTAATGGAAGAATAGGATAAGTAACTAGAGGAAGGGTCCGTAATAATGTACAAGCCGAGTGATACTGTCTGCTAAGGCCGGTGTATCTAAGCCGTCACTCCACTCCTCCGATTCTCTTATGGTAAAATCTAAACCCAAAATGTGTGATGCTGCCTATATCTACGCTAGGGAATATCACACACAATAGACTTAGATACATTGGTTTCGAAAAACAAGTATCGCACATGGTTGATTTGGATACTAAGGTCCTGAGTATAGATTATTCTGCGGCTTATTAAATAGTATCAAGCAAAATAGGCTTAGATACACCAGGTCAGTGTAAAGTATAAGAAGATAAAAGTATATACAGAAGACAGATTCACATTCACCAACTAAGCAAACTGTATCAGACATGATAGGATTAGATACACCGCTCAGCAGACTGTATCATGCATGGGACGATTAGATACACAGCTAAGTAGACAGTATCACATATATTATTAGATATACAGCTTAGCAGACTGTATCACACATGATAGGATTAGATACACAGATGAGCAGACTGTATCAGCAATGGGGCGATTAGATACAAAGCTAAGTAGACTGTATCACATATAATATTATTAGATACACAGATGAGCAGACTGTATCACACATGATAGGATTAGATACACAGATGAGCAGACTGTATCATACATGATAGGATGAGATACACAGTTCAACAGATTGTATTATACATGGGAAGATTAGATATGCACTTCATCAGAAGGTATCACACATGATAGGATTAGATACACGGCTCAGCAAACAATATCACACACGTCAGGATTAGATACACAGCTCAGCAGACAGTATCACACATGATAGGATTAGATACACGGCTCAGCAAACAATATCACACACGTCAGGATTAGATACACAGCTCAGCAGACAGTATCACACATGATAGGATTAGATACGCGGCTCAGCAGACTGTATCACACATGATAGGATTAGATACACAGCTCAGCACACAGTATCACACATGATAGGATTAGATATGCGGCTCAGCAGACTGTATCACACACGGCAGTATTAGATACACAGCAGACAGTATCACACAGGATAGGATTAGATACACAGCACATCAGACAGTATCACTCAGAGCAGGATTAGATACACAGCAGTCAGTATCACACATGATAGGATTAGATACACGGCAGACGGTATCCCACACAGCAGGATTAGATACACAGCACATCAGACAGTATCACACATGGCAGGATTAGATACACAGCACATCAGACAGTATCACACACGGCAGGATTAGATACACGGCGCAGCAGATAGTATCACACATGGCAGGTTTAGATACACAGCGAAGCAGATAGTATCACATATGGTAGGATTAGATACACAGCTCAGCACACAGTATAACACACGGCAGTATTAGATACACAGAAGACAGTATCACACAGGATAGGATTAGATACACAGCACATCAGACAGTATCACTCAGCAGGATTAGATACACAACAGTCAGTATCACACATGATAGGATTAGATACACGGAGACGGTATCACACACAGCAGGATTAGATACACAGCGCAGCAGATAGTATAACACTTGGTAGGATTAGATACGTGGCTCAGCAGAAAGTATCACACACGGCAGGATTAGATACACAGCAGTCAGTATCACACAAGATGGGATTAGATACGTGGCTCAGCAGAAAGTATCACACACGGCAGGATTAGATACACAGCAGTCAGTATCACACATGATAGGATTAGATACACAGCAGTCAGTATCACACACGGCAGGATTAGATACACAGCAGTCAGTATCACACACGGCAGGATTTCACACACGGCAGGATTAGATACACAGCGGACGGTATCACACACGGCAGGATTAGATACACAGCAGTCAGTATCACACACATTTGTCTTGCATTGGCTGATAATATTGTGGGGTCTTAGTTTTCCTATAGATGATTGTACTTTGCTGGGATTTTAGAGCCGGAGATGCGGAGACTCGGCTTCATCCTCTGACTCTCCCCACATGAAAGGCGTCATGGATCTGGATGTGAAAATCATGATGGACTTATACTGAGTGCTGCTCCGGAGGATGAGGCTTCTTTCCTGGAACTGAGGAACTTCTGAGCAATCTCTGCCCTGGAGACCGCACTAATATGAAGCCTTATGTCAGCAGCCGACAACCGCCGGGACGTGTTCAGACTGCGGCGGAGGAAGTTGTCAGACGCCTGGGATCTCTCCTCCATCCCCCCAGCTACCTCACTGCTCATCATTCCAGGTGGAAATAAAACTATATGACCGATCTCCGTCCTCATTGTAACCCGTGTCACAGGAACTGTTCACAGCAGCACAGAGTATTTCAGCAGCAGCACGGAAGAAGCATGTACTGACCTTGTAGGAGGTCACATGCTGCAATACTAGCACAAACCATAGTCAGGAGGGGTGGCGCTGTTTTTTGAAGAAAAAAACAGCCATGTTCTTAAACCTATGGACAATCCCTTTAAGAAAAACAGGATTTGCTGATCTTGTGAGAGACACTTGCATAGCGCAAAAATGATGGTCTTACTTCCGGACCGGCAAGTGCTAAGATTTCAGGGTTTCTCAGCAGCGCAGAGTATTTCAGGAAATTGGCTTACTGATCTTGTGCATGCTTAGAGCTACACATACATAGAATAGGCGTTCTCAGCAGCACAGAGTATTTCAGGAGACAGGTTTCCTAATCTTGTGAGTGCTAAAAGTCATACAGAGGTAGAAGAGGGAGTTTTCAGCAGCACAGAGTATTTCAGGAGATGGATAAACCGATATTTAGAGTGCTAAGAGATATACAGACATAGAAGAGGGGTTCTCAGCAGCGCAGAGTATTTCAGGAGACTTATAATATGGATGCTAAGAGTTATAAGGAGGAAGAAGAGGGTTTTTCAGCAGCACAGACTATAGGGGCATATCCTCACCCTGCTGTGCTCTTAGTTCTCTGCACTGGACTGCTCTACAGAGCCTCACCTTTGATTTGATATCCACAATGATCAAGGAGAAAACCTACAAAGTTGATATCCATGACCTGGGAATGGGAGTTGAGCTGCAGTAACCAATGTTAGCCACTATATAATTGGTGGTGCTGTCTACCTGTCTAATGTAACCTCTAGCAAGGTGTGTACACTGCTCTCCTGACATACTCTGAGCTCAGGGCAAACTGAAGTAAACATGTGTCCTCCCGCAAAATCAACTCTGTGCTGCTGAAAACTCCCTCCCCTACCTCTGTATAACTCTTAGCACCCATAAGATCAGTCGGTTCATCTCCTGAAATACTCTGTGCTGCTGAAAACTCCCTCTCCTACCTCTGTATAACTCTTAGCACCCATAAGATCAGTCGGTTCCTCTCCTGAAATACTCTGTGCTGCTGAAAACTCCCTCTCCTGCCTCTGTATAACTCTTACCACCCACACGATCAGAGGGCTCATCTCCTGAAATACTCTGTGCTGCTGAAAACTCCCTCTCCTACCTCTGTATAACGCTTAGCACCCACACGATCAGTAGGTTCCTCTCCTGAAATACTCTGTGCTGCTGAAAACTCCCTCCCCTACCTCTGTATAACTCTTAGCACCCACACGATCAGAGGGTTCATCTCCTGAAATACTCTGTGCTGCTGAAAACTCCCTCCCCTACCTCTGTATAACTCTTAGCACCCACACGATCAGAGGGTTCATCTCCTGAAATACTCTGTGCTGCTGAAAACTCCCTCCCCTACCTCTGTATAACTCTTAGCACCCACAGGATCAGTAGGTTCCTCTCCTGAAATACTCTGTGCTGCTGAAAACTCCCTCTCCTACCTCTGTATAACTCTTAGCACCCACACAATCAGTAGGTTCCTCTCCTGAAATACTCTGTGCTGCTGAAAACTCCCTCTCCTGCCTCTGTATAACTCTTAGCACCCACACAATCAGTAGGTTCCTCTCCTGAAATACTCTGTGCTGCTGAAAACTCCCTCCCCTACCTCTGTATAACTCTTAGCACCCACAAGATCAGTAGGTTCCTCTCCTGAAATACTCTGTGCTGCTGAAAACTCCCTCTCCTGCCTCTGTATAACTCTTAGCACCCACACGATCAGAGGGTTCATCTCCTGAAATACTCTGTGCTGCTGAAAACTCCCTCTCCTGCCTCTGTATAACTCTTAGCACCCACACGATCAGAGGGTTCATCTCCTGAAATACTCTGTGCTGCTGAAAACTCCCTCTCCTGTCTCTGTATAACTCTTAGCACCCACACGATCAGAGGGTTCATCTCCTGAAATACTCTGTGCTGCTGAAAACTCCCTCTCCTACCTCTGTATAACTCTTAGCACCCACAAGATCAGAGGGTTCATCTCCTGAAATACTCTGTGCTGCTGAAAACTCCCTCTCCCACCTCTGTATAACTCTTAGCACCCACAAGATCAGTAGGTTCCTCTCCTGAAATACTCTGTGCTGCTGAAAACTCTCCCTTCTACCTCTGTATAACTGTTAGCACCCATAAGATCAGAGGGTTCATCTCCTGAAATACTCTGTGCTGCTGAAAACTCTCCCTTCTACCTCTATATAACTCTTAGCACCCACAGGATCAGTAGGTTCCTCTCCTGAAATACTCTGTGCTGCTGAAAGACCCTCTACTTTCTTTGCATAGCTCTTAGCAGCCGCAATATCAGTAAACCCATCTCCTGAAATACTCTGTGCTGCTTATAATTCATCTTCCATGTCTGTATGACCTGGAATATAAATCAATATTTCATGGATCTGCTTCTAATAACAACGTAGATCTCCGGGCACAACAATGTCTGCCAAGGGTACAGAGCACAGCAGTGTGAGGACACGCCCCCAGTGCACTTAGAGAAGCTACAATCCTGGAATATAAATGCATCTTTCACAGTCCTGCTGCTACTAACAACACACAAAGGTGCAATTACACATCTCTCCAGGGACAATAACTAACACGGCTGATCAGTTTTTTTCCATAGTTACAGACCAGTCGGGAAGAAAGCGATTAGCGGTGATTAAATGTTTCATCACAATCTCCAATTACTGCTAATTGTGGTTATTAAAAGTTATGACACTCCAATGGAATGGGAAATTCAATGGATTGCTTCCCCGTTTTATGTACACAGCGGGTGATTTTGGTAATTGTAAGGACAATGAGGGTTTTCTAATGTTCCAATTCTGCTATTCCCATAATTAACAAAAACAATATAAAGATATGGGGAACCTGTCAGCAGGGACCTAATAGTAAGGACAGGTTACACAAAGCCCATCATACCTGTCAAGAAAATATGTCTTTCTGCTTTCTCTAAGCATTTGTATTACAATATAATAGTGTGTTATAACTTACCTTGCACCCTGACAGAATCCCCTGTGTAGTCCCAGGGGTTGCGCTTTGGTTTGGATGCATTTCAAAAAGCAACATGTGACCTGTCTGTGCTACAGACTCTTCAGCTCTCAGCCCCCACCTTTGTGCTAACTGTACAGCTCCTATTACAAAAACGTACGTTCCTTTACCACTGAGTCTAAAAGCATAACTCTGGCGTTATAGTGATTTTTTCAAATGCTCAAATGTGATTTCCCGTTTCAAAACAAACAAAACATGTTGTGCTGCTCGCCCCTTTTCATTCCAAACTTATGGCATTTTATGTTCTGAAAGTGTGTAGTGGATACACTGTATCTGTCCTGAAGTTGAGTCCAATTTACTTTGCCCACAGATGCCATGATACATTGTCTTCTCTCAGAGTAATTTAGAAGCAAATCCACTGAGATTCCTACAGGTAAATCTACCTAACACTGCACAGTGTACACACAGGATGTTTTTGGTGACCAGCCTGGCAGCTTCCATCACATGGAGGAGCCTAGAACATGGAACAAGTAGTAAAAATAAAAGTAAAACAGTTACATGAAATGTAAAGTCAGCTGTGTGAGCACTAAGGGTTAATAGCTTCTCTGCACAGAGCTGATACTGCAGATGACAAGGTGGGGGGGGGGCATCATGAGGTGAGGAGAGAGACAGAGAAAGTTCTATAGAATCGCAGACTGGGATGGAGGAACTGATGGGGAACATGGGAGATCTTGTACCTCACTATTCTATGCAGGAGACATTTGTATCCACATTCAACATACACAGAGAAAGCTCTGTCACATGACCTCCCATCCTTCCTCCTCTGTTCTAGTGCATAAAGAAACTGGCATCTAATGTTGGACATCTACCCTCAGTCAAACTAAAGGTAGATGTCCTTCAATTATCAAACTCTCCATAAGGAGAACTCTTACTTCCTGACCCTAGTCACTAGCCTCTCACTCAACCAAACCAGTTCCCTACACTGTGCTGAAGAGACCCAACCAGGTCGAAACATTGTACAGCGCTGTCTACAGTTGGGAGTCTGTTCCTTCTGGAATAGATATTCTGGTTTGGCTTAATCCCTCATGTTATTAGGCTTCTTGTAAGTCATGCTTGGTGATAAGGGGGCTTCCTTACAAGGAGCTAAAAGAGGCAACGTTTTCCTGGAAAAATTTTTGCAAATTTCCCAGAATTCCCCAGTGGAGTGTCAATGGCTATGAGTCACTACACGCCTATAAGGCGGCTTTTATTGGCAGACTCCCCATTAGGAGAACTCTTACTTCCCGACCCTGGGCCTGAAGCCAAACACATAATACACTCAAAACAAGTAGGTCACAAGACTCACAAAACCAAAATTAAAAAATGTCACTCTACTTCTAATAAAAATTCTGAATTTTACTGTCACATTTTATGAAAGCCATTAGCCCAGATGAATCAAAAGTGCATACTATGTGCAGTTTGCCATTGGAGTGTTCAGGGTGCAGCAGATTATTTAACCCTTTAAAGGAAACCTACCACTATGGATCTACCTATTAATGTAGATCTGGTGGTAGGTGCATCTATTGAATGTAAGGAAAGCCCTTTTTAGGGCTAATCCTTAAGTCTCCCCAAGTGCTTAAGTGCACACAGCTCCTTGTAGCTGGGCGCTGAAGATGTCTGGGTAGGAGGATCAAAGAGGCTACTGGGGCGTGGAGTAGCCGCGTCGTGTAGCCCCAGGTCCAGCTACTCCACGCCCTAGTAGCCTCTTTAGAAAATTTGCATATCAAGGCCATTAAACTTTCTAAAAGATTGTGGGGATTTAAGGATTAGCCCTAAAAACGGCTCTGCTCACATTCATTAGATGCACCTACCACCAGATATACCTTAATAAGTAGATCCGTAGTGGTAGCTTTCCTTTAAGGACACAGGGTAACAAATTTTACTTCTCCGTCACATTATTTATTCTTTCATGCCATGTATTGGGAAGCTAGAAAAAAAATCCAAATGTGGTGAAATTGGAAAAAAAAACGCATTTGCATCACTTTCTTGTGGGCTCAGTTTTTACGACTTTCGCCGCGCACTCCAAATAACACGTCTGCTTTATTCTTTGGTTCAGTACGACCGAGATGATACCAGATTTATACAGGTTTTATTTTAATACATTTTCAAAAATTAAACAAGTGTGTACGAAAATAAAATTTCCCCCCCAGACAGAACTTTTTTGGTCTCTGTGACAATTGGATTTTAAAAATGTTGGGTTGTCATAAGAATCAAGATTAACAATAAAGCTTCATTACAGACACCTGTGATAACTGTTACAGCTGATCATTGTAGCCTAGGACTAAAGTACCGTATTTTCCGGACTATAAGGCGCACTTAAAAGCCTTGGATTTCCTTGGAAATCCAAAGTGCGCCTTATAGTCCGGTGCGCCCTATATGAGGGCAGCGGACCCTACTTACATAGGTCCCCGCTACCGGAGACAGCAGATCTCCAGCGGGAACTGCAGACCACGCGGCACGAACAACTTCTGCCGCGTGGTCTGCAGTTCCCGCTGGAGATCTGCTGTCTCCGGTAGCGGGGACCTATGTAAGTATGCTATTCTCCACCTCCCCCTCACCTTCCCCGCTCACCTTCCCCGCGTTCCGCGTCTCTTCTCGGCGTCGCGTCCTGTCGGGTCTCCGCTCCGCCCCCGGACCTCCGCCACGCCCCCGACCCTGCGCCTTATAGTCCGATGCGCCTTATATATGGAATTATTACATATATAAGGCGCATCGGACTGTTGCGCCTTATATTCCGGTGCGCCTAATGGCCCGGAAAATACGGTACAATAAATTACCGACATCCAGAGGTCCGTTTGTAACTAGGGGTCGGATGTAAGTCGAGTTTTCTTAAGTAGGGGACCGCCTGTATAAGGTAGAGATTATAGCATAAGAAACACAATAAAAACATAAGTTACAGATGAGGTTACACAGAGGTAGGTGAAAAGTATAAACTCATAAAGAAGTAATATGAGTCACATGATGGCGTCCATATAATGTGAGTACAGGTAATCGTTAGAGATGATTACACAAGGAGGAAATAGGTATCTAAAAGAATCATAACTACACTGATATATGCAAAAGTATTCACACGCCTTGAACTTTTCCATATTTTTAAAGCCCCAAACTTCAATTATTTTTATTCTGAGTATAACCAAAGAACTATTGTGGAGATCTCAGAGGTTTGTTAGAGAACATAAGTGAACAAACAGCATCATGAAAGTCAAGGGACACACCAGACAGCTCAGGGATAAAGTTGTAGTGCAGTGTATTGCAGGGTTAGATAGCTCAGAACACCTCCCGGAGCACAATCCATCATCGGTAATTGGAAGGAGTATGACAAGTCAAAACAACAAAGAGGACAGGCACTACCAATATATAACAAATGCTGAAAAATGTCCACGCATCCCTATCAACACATGTCATGAACCAGGAAAGAATGGATGCATACATTGGACTGAAATGATAAAGTACATTTTATTTCATAATCCTCAAAATATCATAACAAAGACAAGACATAGATAGATTAAAAACACTTAAAAAGGTACACCCATTCGGTGTACCCAACTCCCACGGGTCGCAGCACTCCCTAGCTCAATCTGCCCACAATGATAAATAACTTTCAATACCACAAAAGAAGTACACCAGTAGGAAGAGTAAAAAAAATGCAAAATCATAGAAAAATTTGAATACATATAAACTGCCCTACTAATACGATACCCTACTAGATTATCCTCAGAAAGCCAGGTGAGCTGAGTGGAATGGCTTTCTGAGGATAATCTAGTCGACAAATCTACACTTTACTGACAAAGCCTCTAGATGTGCAAAACTGGAAGACACATCCTACAGTTGACTGCAGTTAAAGGTTATCCTGCATAGGGCAGAATACATATGGGCAACACATGTCTCAGTTTTTTTTAATTTGCAGTAGGTTATATCATTTTTTTTTACATCACAAATACTGAAAATGAACCTGTCATCAGAAATTTCATTTTTAGCTGGTGTCAGGTGTCCAATAGCCTTTGCAATCCTTATTTTAATAAAGCCTTTGTCAGCAGTCTGAATTTATTGCACATTACCTGGCTCCCTGCCAGCAGCGTGTGGTGAGTCCCAGGGGAGGGGAAGCAGTCTGTGTGTGCCTGTGTCTCAGTCCCCTCCCTCCTCTGCCTGTTCAATGCACATGATAGGAAGTGGCGAGGGGGATGGAGTTGCATGAGTGTGGAGAGTGTCACAGTTGCATGTCTCGGGCACACCTGTGTACTCCGGTGTTCCTCTGCACAGCTTACTCACCCATCCGTGCACCAGCAACGGCGCCTGTGGTCCAGCGTGCATGTCACCCCCTCCTAGGGGTGGCTCTGTGAAATTAAAAGGGCCAGAGCGCCGCTAGTTGGCTCTGGTCAGCCACTGTCTTGTCTGGTCGTCCCTGACTCCGATCCTGTGCCACCAGTCCTGACCTTCTAATTACTACGACTCTGTTTCTGCCTGCCGTTTTTGTACCTTGCCTTGGCCACTACCAGATGCAAGTTGCGCCTGTGGAGCGACCTGGTGGTATTCTGCTGCAGCAAGTCCAACTCACTTTGCGGCCAGGTCTGGTGAAACCCAGGTGCCACTTAGACTCCGCTCCCAGGCATTGGTTTATGTCATTGTTCAGTGGATTCACCACCTCCGATCCTGACAGAGAGGAGAAGACTGAAACACAGGCACACACAGGCTGCAGCTGCCCCTCCTGGGACTCAACACATGCTGCTGCGGGAGCCAGGTAATGCGAAATGAACTTATATAAACTACTGAAATGTTTACCTATTCTTTACCTACTACTTCTGTATCACACCTAGAAAGATTGCACCTCAGTCAAAAATCTATCGTATCATCAAGGAATTCAAGGAGAGAGGTTACATTGTTGCCAAAAAGGCTCCAGGGCGCCCCAAGAAGGACCAGCAAGCGCCAGGACCGTCTCTTAAAAGTGTTTCAGCTTGGGGATGGGGCTCCCAGCAGTGCAGCGCTTGCTCAGGAATGGCAGCAGCAGGTGTGAGTGCATCTGCACACAGTGTGAGGCTGCGGAGACTCTTGGAGCAAGGCCTGGTGTCCAGGAGGGCAACAAAGAAGCCACTTCTCTCCAGAAAACCATCAGGGACAGACTGATATTCTGCAGGAGGTGCAGGGAGTGGACTGCTGAGGACTGGGGGAAAGTCATTGTCTCTGATGAATCCACTTTCCTATTGTTTGGAACATCTGGAAATCAGCTTGTTGGGAGAAGACAAGGTGAGCGATACCACAAGTCTTGTCTCATGCCACCTGTAAAGCCTCCTGCAACCATTCATGTGTGGGGCGGCTTCTCAGCCAAGGGAATCGGCTCTCTCACAGTCTTGCCTAAAAACACATCCGTGAATAAAGAATGGCACCAGAATGTCCTCCAGGAGCAACTTCTCCCAACCGTCCGAGAGCAGTTTGGTGATGAACAATGCCTTTTCCAGCATGATGGAGCACCTTGCCATAAAGCAAAGGTGATAACTAATGGCTCAGGGAACAAAACATAGAGATTTTGGGTCCATGGCCTGGAAACTCCCCAGATCTTAATCCCATTGAGAACTTGTGGTCAATCATCAAGAGACGGGGGGACAAACAAAAACCAACAAATTGTGACAAAATGCAGCAGTGATTGTGCAGGAATGGACGGCTATCAGTCAGGATTTGGTCCAGAAGGTGAGTGAGAGCTGCCAGGGAGAATTGCAGAGGTCCTGAAGAAGAAGGGACAACACTGCAAATACCGACTCCTTGCAGTAACTCCTTCTCACTGACAATAAAAGCTTTTGTTACATAATATGATTGCACTTGTATTTCTGTATGTGATAAAAACATCTGATAAACCAGAGGGCAACAGATCATGTGAAAATATAATATTTGTGTCATTCTCAAAACTTATGGCCATGACTGTAATACAGGCCCCCTTATCATGGACGTAGATTAATCTGTTGGCGGTCCTGCGTGCCCTGCCGTTTCATTAACCCCTTAACGCTCTGCGCCGTAGCTCTACGGCGCAGAGGTATAAGGGATGTATGAAGAGGGCTCACGGGCTGAGTCCTCTTCATACAGAGGTGGGGGTTTTTGCATTTTGCACAAAACCCCCACCGCTAATAACCGCGGTCGGTGCTTGCACCGATCGCGGCTATCAACCCCCTAAACGCCGCCGGCAAAGTCGCCGGCGGCGTTTAAAAGACGGCGGCGCGCGGGCGCCGCCATCTTTTTTTTCGATCGCCACGCCCCCGAACGTCATCGGGGGGCGGCGATCGGTTGCCATGGTAGCCTCGTGTCTTCTTTTGACACGAGGCTATCTGGCAGCTGCAGATTCGTTACAATGAGCCAGTGGCTCATTGTAATGAATGTGCTGCAAAAATGCCATATATTGCAATACAGAAGTATTGCAGTATATGGTAGCAGCGATCTGACCATCTAGGGTTAATGTACCCTAGATGGTCTAAAAGATAGTGAAAAAAAAAAGAAAAAAAAAAGTTTAAAAAATAAAAAAAATTAATAAAATATTAAAAGTTCAAATCACCCCCCTTTCCCTAGAACGGATATAAAACATAACAAACAGTAAAAATCACAGACATATTAGGTATCGCCGCGTCCCAAAATGCCCGATCTATCAAAATATAAAAACGGTTACGGCCGGCGGTGACCTCCGAGGCGGGAAATGGCGCCCAAATGTCCGAAATGCGACTTTTACACCTTTTTACATAACATAAAAAATGAAATAAAAAATGATAAAAATGTCGCACAGACCTCAAAATGGTAGCAATGAAAACGTCGCCTCATTTCGCAAAAAATGACCCCTCACACATTTCCGTGCGCCAAAGTATGAAAAAGTTATTAGCGTCAGAAGATGGCAAAAAATTTTTTTTCTTTTTTGTACACATTCGTTTAATTTTTGAAAATGTATTAAAACACAATAAAACCTATATAAATTTGGTATCACCGTGATCGCACCGAACCAAAGAATAAAGTAGGCGTGTTATTTGGAGCGAAGAGTGAAAGTCGTAAAAACTGAGCCCACAAGAACGTGACGCACGTGCGTTTTTTTTTTAATTTTTCCACATTTGGAATTTTTTTTCAGCTTCGCGGTACACGGCATGTTAAAATAAATAACATTACGGGAAAGTAAAATTTGTTACGCACAAAATAAGCCCTCACACAGGTCTGTACACGGAAAAATGAAAAAGTTATGGATTTTTGAAGTTGGAGAGCGAGAAATGAGGCGAAAAACCCTCCGTCCTTAAGGGGTTAAATTTGGTGTTCCATGTTTACTGTAAGCTTTCCTTGAGGATACTGTATGTGTGTTCTGCTGTGTTCTTTTATTGTTTTTTCTTTGTTTTCTTTGTTAATAAAACTGATCCAACATAAACTACTGAATTGATTCAGAATGCTGACAAAGGCATTACCTAATGTGGAGGTTATTGGACACCTGACACCAGCTAAAACGGACCCTACTGGATACAGGTTCACTTTAATAATTTGCTTGGTACATACTTAGAATTTTTAGGCTGCAACATTTAAATATGAGGAAGTTTTAGGAGTGTGAATACTTTTACAACCCACTGTGCACTATTAAGTCCACTTGTTGGACTCTTTTAGATCTTTGTTCAGGTGTTTATGAGTTTATGTATAGTCACTCTATTTTATTTGCGTCTACGGAATTACATTAGTAGCGTCTGTTTCTGTGCCTTATCCTATGACCCCCATACCTTAGATAAATTACTATATGAAACAGTCTTTTTATCTATTGTAGGTTCATATCTGAAGAAGAGAGTGGACCACAATGAAAACATGTTGGTGCTTATTTACCAAGGGTCGCACTGCTCACTTTCGTCGGACTGTTCTTTTTTTTTTTCCGGGAATTGCACGGCTTGGACAGGTATTTAACAAGTGTCTGTGCTGGGATTATGGTGCACATGATCGGATTTTGGCACATCGCAACGGTTTTCATGCAACACAAATCAGGGGTGTGCCGGCGGACAATCCGACTGATTCGGACTGAGCGCAGGATTTAACTTTCAAATTGAGTCGCAAACCCAAGCACTTACATGCACCAGGAAGAAGAAGGTGAACTCCTTCGGACCTGAGCGGGGAAGCGACACATGCAGGATATCGGGCACAGGATCTTAGTGAATGGCGGCACAGCTCAGTAACGCCGGACAATGCACTCTAGGTGAACTCCGCGGTAAGTAAATGTGCCCCATTGTTCCAAATCAAGGTTTTGCTTTTTAAAAGATCCTAAGAGTGACCTGTCGTAAAGCACTCCTCTGAGCAGCGCATCCACACCAAACCTGTAATTGCTGCTGCCAAAATTTGGTGTGTACTTTGGATTAAGAATCCAAAAATATCCAGACTTTATTGGTATCTGTGCGCCATGATTTTCTTTTCTATTTCCTACGTTGTGATCGGACATGAGATGAGGATACCTTATACTAGAGTAACCTATGTACAGACTCATACTTCTGACCTGCCTCTGTATGGGGTTTAAGAAGTAGTCACAGCCCCGCCTCTTGTTAGTAATTTTACCGAATATAATAGTATCCTAATTACCCTGTGATCACTAACAGCTTCTAATCAACCCATTACTTAAGTAGTGACCTAGATTAACAGGGAAATTATTTCCTCATCTTTATGCCAACCAACCTTCACTATAATTGTAATGTTGTGAAAGAAGGCGGAACCCAATGGAAAATTTTTCATATATATACTTAAGTATGGTACGGATTATAGAAATTACACATATTATGAATGTCATATAAATCAATGGATATTATAGGAGCGACGAGATGCTTTCATTATCAGTATCAGAAGACGGAGCCACAAGAGAGGAACATTCATCCTCTTGGATGTTGAAGAAAGAAAGAGACAGTCTTAAGAGATGGATCCCAATCTAAATTACTGGGGGCCATATGAGAGGTCAGGGAATCTGGTCTCCTCTTCTGGATATGAGAGGCCTCCTCCTTCTTATTCTGAGTCTGTCAAACTTTCACCGTTGAATGGAATCAACATACCTCCACCAGGTTTCAACCCAAACTTGAGGATTCCTACAACTCCAGTGTATTCTCCAGATTTACTCCCACCGTACTCAGCTCTACCACCAAACATGGCCTATGTGTGTGCACCTTACCCATGTCTACAGCCAGTAACATCCATTCATGGGCTGCCGTCCAATGATGTCATCACCAATGACCCAACCTGGGCACCGGTATCTGTGCGAAGAACCAAGGATCACATGTCTCATTCCATCCTCAGCTTATTCCTATGTTTACCTCTTGGGATTGTGGCTCTTATTTACTCGTTCAAAGTAAGTGGATTATGGGGGAAGGTGGTGGTGGTGGTAGTGGTGGTGGGGGTCATGAGGTATGGTAATTTAGATCTAGAGGATCCTCTTGTGGGCCCAGGCTCTAGCCCAATATTGGACTACGGCAGTAGAGGGATCAATTTGGATGCTATTAAAGTGTATTTCCCAGAGGTTGATGGTTGGTGGGCCCCTAAGATGATTATCTGATGGACATAAGGAACCCCAGTCTGACACTAGTGGGGGGCATAGGCTTTACAAGGGGTAGGGATTCAAAATTCCTCTTTTTCCAACTGTAAGGCTACATTCACATAAACGTGTACCCACCGTGCCGTAGCATGGCAAGCACACATCGGCGAACGGGAGAGGAGGAAGGGGTGACCACTGCTCGCCCCTGCCCCTCTCCATAGAGATACATGGAGCACGGTGCCGTAACAAGGGGAAAGATGGGACATGTCCTATATTTTCCCCCGTTATGGAACGGTATGGTGCCGCACATGTACGGAGCAGTATGTACCGCTCCGTATCACTCCGTGCGCCCATTGACGGCCTATGGGCGACTTATATATACGCCCCCCAACAGTCATGTGTATGTAGCATAAGTAAGTATGATAAAGATGCTATAAATGTCCCCCACGCAATGGTGGTTATGAGGTTCTTTTTGTTGGTACACTCCCATTATGGTTAAGTTATTGCTGTCTGCTTCCCATGACTTCCAATGGAAACATTGCCATAGTTCACATAGTGCAGATTTTCCACCCTCCATTTTAGGTGGAAAAACTGGACAGAACTGAAACCGCAACGGGTGTCCATATAGAATGTATACACAGCTATATCTATATGCAGGCTAGATGCTAAACTTGAAATCACAAAGAACCGAGCCATGGCCTCATTTACCAAAACTGTGTTATTATAAGACTGTCTTTGTTGACCATAGCAACCAATCACAGCTCAGCTTCTTCCCAGAGCTGTTTATGAAATCATAGCTAAACTCACAGCTATTAGCAAAAAAGATAGTATTTGTGTCCTAATTGTATGGGTTTTTGTTTTCCATAGCAACCAATGACAACAGAGCCTAAGGAATTTCATTAGATAAAATGAAAGCTAAGCTGTGATTGGATGCTACGGGAAACACTCCTTGAGGCTCGTTTACTTACATTCCCAAAGGAGTTCAACAAAAGTGCGACGATAACTCATTAAGATCGTGCGCCAGATATCATGAATGTGTCGCTTCCCCAACCCGTTCAACACCTTTTTCGTGGTGCATGTAATTGCTTGGGCTTTGGGCGACACAATTTGAAAGTTAAATCCCTCGCTCAGTCCGAATCAGTCGGATCGTCCAACTGCAGCCCCCTAAATTGTGTTGCATGGAAGCCGCTGCGCCAAAAAAGGGTTGTGTGTGATACAATCCCAGCGCAGACACTTGTTAAATACCTGTCCAAGCCGTGCAATCCCTGAAAACTGCGCGCAGTCCACCGAAAGTGAGCAACGCGACCCTTAGTAAATGAGCCCCAATGTTTTTCTCCTAGATAAGTCAATGGTTGACAACAGAGACGTCATTGAAAGCTTCTGCTCCACAATACAAAATCTACACCAGGCCCTCTTCAATAATGTACATTTACACTATAAGGCTACATTCACATGATGTATGCCCATCGTTCCGTAGTATGGCGGGTATACATCGGCGCTGCTGAGAGGAGCAGGGGATGACCGCAGGAATATTACGTAGAAAGATAGGACATGTCCTATCTTTCTATGGGCTACGGAGCGTTAGGATACCACTCTTGTACAGGGTCGTGAGCCCATAGAAGTGTATGGGGGACGTATATACGCCGTATATATGTCTGCCGTATATACATCCCCATACGTTCGTGTCTTAGTCTTATCATATGGGCAATAGTCCCTAGAATAAGGGTAACTATCAGCATGGAAGGCAGAGATTGAAAACTTGTTACTTCTACAGACTTAAGCATCTTTTCTTTCACAGACCAGATCGGCCGCGAAACGAGGAGATCTGACGGCTGCCAAGGAGATGTCGCGGAAATCCCTTACACTGAATAAGATATCCCGGTTCGGGGTCTTAATCATCATCACGTTGGTTGCCCTCTTTATATTTTTCTACGTCCGGAAACAATTATACATCACAAGCCCTTCGGCTGGGTGACAAATATGATATTTAATGACCAATGATATTCTTATTGTATGTGATATAAATTATCTTTTTTTTAACATTTTTGTAAGTAAATAAAGTATTTCTGAAAAAAACTGACTTGGTAATTACAGATGATGACTGAGAGGAGAAGGATAGGACCATACTGTGCAGAGTCATATCAAAATGAGGTCTAACTTGAGAGGGGGGGGAGGGAAACGAGTAGAGATGAGCGAGCACTAAAATGCTCGGGTACTCGTTATTCGAGACAAACTTTTCCCGATGCTCGAGTGCTCGTCTCGAATAACGAGCCCCATTGAAGTCAATGGGAGACTCGAGCATTTTTCAAGGGGACCAAGGCTCTGCACAGGGAAGCTTGGCCAAACACCTGGGAACCTCAGAAAAGGATGGAAACACCACGGAAATGGACAGGAAACAGCAGGGGCAGCATGCATGGATGCCTCTGAGGCTGCTTAATCGCACCATTATGCCAAAATTACGGGCAACAGCATGGCCATGACAGAGTGACAGAATGAAGCTAGATAGCATCTAAAACATCCAATAATTGACCCTGACACTATAGGGGACGGCATGCAGAGGCAGCGGCAGCAGGCTAGAGAGTGGCATGGCGACATACTCTAAATGGACTCAGGCTTCAAACCAATGGGTGGCAGAGAGGAACCAAAGGAGGTGAGCAAGAAGCGCTCAAATAATATCGGTACATGATAAAAGTTTGCCAGTATATTTTGTGGATTACACAGCAGGGTGGCGACAAAGTTAACATGGAAGCCATGAAAACAAGCCAAAATTCTGCCTGACACAGCTCGTTTGATAAGGGGACCATGTATGGAGGCAGTGAACTAGTAGTAGATTAAAGGTGCTGCAGTTAAAACTATGTTAGTTGGATCTTGGCATGGAGCTGGCGCTCCGCTGCCAGGCGAGCTTTCGCCAATCCAAGCCCCTGTCTCTAGGCTACTCCCCAAACAGCACTTCTAAGAACCTTTTGTATAAGATCAAGTGTAGTAGCGTTCTTATAAGTTTAGGATATGGCGGGTGAGGGGAATGTAAACAGATGCGCAAGAAGCGCTGAAATAATATCGGTAAATGATAAAAGTTTGCAAGTATATTTTGTGGATTACACAGCAGGGTGGCGACAAAGTTAACAAGTTTGATGTGGAATGCCCTGTAATAGCTCTTGGGCGGTGTGCCTTTTATCGCCTAGGCTCAGCAGTTTGAGCACCGCCTGCTGTCGCTTAGCGACGACACTGCTGCTGTGCCTAGAGCTACCGACTGATGGCGCCATGGCCACGGATGGTAATTCGGAGGAGGAGGAGGTGGAGGAGGGGTGGGAGGAGGAGGAGGTATACTAGACCTTTGAGACCTGGACCGAGGTAGGCCCCGCAATTCTCTGCGTCGGCAGTATATGACCAGCCCCAGGGTCAGACTCGATCCCAGCCTGCACCAAGTTAGGTGTAGTAGCGTTCTTATAAGTTTGGGATATGGCGGGTGAGGGGAATGTAAACAGATGCGCAAGAAGCGCATGATGCACATGGAGCTGGCGCTCCGCTGCCAGGCGAGCTTTCGCCAATCCAAGCCCCTGTCTCTAGGCTACTCCCCAAACAGCACTTCTAAGAACCTTTTGTATAAGATCAAGTGTAGTAGCGTTCTTATAAGTTTAGGATATGCCGGGTGAGGGGAATGTAAACAGATGCGCAAGAAGCGCTGAAATAATATCGGTAAATGATAAAAGTTTGCCAGTATATTTTGTGGATAACACAGCAGGGTGGCGACAAAGTTAACAACTTTGATGTGGAATCCATGAAAACAACCCAAATTTCTGCCTGACACACCTCGTTTGATAAGGGGACGATGTATGGAGGCAGCTATATGGACGACTTTTGGAGGTAGCAATGGAGACAACGTGTGGAGGCTGCTATGGAGACAATTTAATTTGGATAGTGCCTGTATGTGGCAGTCCAAAAAAGTTTTCAAACCAGAGGAGCAGGTAGGTGGCCCTCCAGAAAAATGAAATAGATTGAGTGCCTGTATGTGGCAGTCCAAAAAAGTTTTCAAACCAGAGGAGCGGGTAGGTGGCCCTCCAGAAAAATTGAATAGATTGAGTGCCTGTATGTGGCAGTCCAAAAAAGTTTTCAAACCAGAGGAGCAGGTAGGTGGCCCTCCAGTAAAATGGAATAGATTGAGTGCCTGTATGTGGCAGTCCAAAAAAGTTTTCAAACCAGAGGAGCAGGTAGGTGGCCCTCCAGAAAAATTGAATAGATTGAGTGCCTGTATGTGGCACTCCCAAAAATTGTTTAAAACAGAGGACCGGGTAGGTGGCCCTCCAGAAAAATTGAATAGATTGAGTGCCTGTATGTGGCACTCCCAAAAATTGTTTAAAACAGAGGACCGGGTAGGTGGCCCTCCAGAAAAATTAAATGCATAAAGTACTATAGCTAGAGCCAGTGGGCCCTGTCAAAAAATAGCCAGTTTCCTCTGCTTTACTGTACAAAGAGGAGGAGAAAGAGGAAAATGAGGAGGAGGAGGAGTGGATAAATTATTCAGGTTGAGCTTCCTTCACCTGGTGGAGATTGGAAATTATGAGAAATCCAGGCTTTATTCATCTTAATAAGCGTCAGCCTGTCAGCGCTGTCAGTCGACAGGCGTGTACGCTTATCGGTGATGATGCCACCAGCTGCACTGAAAACCCACTCGGACAAGACGCTAGCGGCAGGGCAGGCAAGAACCTCCAAGGCGTACAGCGCCAGTTCGTGCCACATGTCCAGCTTTGAAACCCAGTAGTTGTAGGGAGCTGTGTGATCATTTAGGACGATGGTATGGTCAGCTACGTACTCCCTCACCATCTTTCTGTAAAGATCAGCCCTACTCTGCCGAGACTGGGGACAGGTGACAGTGTCTTGCTGGGGTGACATAAAGCTGGCAAAAGCCTTGTAAAGCGTACCCTTGCCAGTGCTGGACAAGCTGCCTGCTCGCCTACTCTCCCTCGCTACTTGTCCCGCAGAACTACGCACTCTGCCGCTAGCGCTGTCAGAAGGGAAATACTGTTTCAGCTTGTGCACCAGGGCCTGCTGGTATTCATGCATTCTCACACTCCTTTCCTCTCCAGGGATGAGAGTGGAAAGATTTTGCTTGTACCGTGGGTCCAGGAGAGTGAACACCCAGTAATCGGTGCTGGAATAAATTCTTTGAACGCGAGGGTCACGGGATAGGCAGCCTAGCATGAAATCTGCCATATGCGCCAGAGTACCAACGCGTAAGAATTCACTCCCCTCACTGGCCTGACTGTCCATTTCCTCCTCCTCCAACTCCTCTTCTTCTGCCCATACACGCTGAACAGTGAAGGACTCAACAATGGTCCCCTCTTGTGTCTCGCCAACATTCTCCTCCTCTTCCTCCTCATCCTCCTCCACCTCCACCTCCTCCGATATGCGCTGAGAAACAGACCTAAGGGTGCTTTGGCTATCAACAAGGGAATCTTCTTCCCCCGTCTCTTGTGACGAGCGCAAAGCTTCCGACTTCATGCTGATCAGAGAGTTTTTCAACAGGCCAAGCAGCAGGATGGTGAGGCTGATGATGGCTGCATCGCCACTGACCATCTGTGTTGACTCCTCAAAGTTACTCAGCACCTGACAGATATCAGACATCCACGTCCACTCCTCATTGTAGACTTGAGGAAGCTGACTGACCTGACTACCAGTTCTGGTGGAAGTTGACATCTGGCAGTCTACAATCGCTCGGCGCTGCTGGTAAACTCTGGATAACATGGTCAGTGTTGAATTCCACCTCGTGGACACGTCGCACAACAGTCGGTGAGCGGGCAGTTGGAGGCGGCGCTGCGCTGCCCTGAGAGTGGCAGCATTTGTGCTGGACTTCCTGAAATGCGCACAGATGCGGCGCACCTTCGTGAGCAAATCAGACAGATTGGGGTATGTCTTGAGGAAACGCTGAACTATCAGATTTAACACATGGGCCAGGCATGGCACATGTGTCAGTCTGCCGAGTTGCAGAGCCGCCACCAGGTTACGGCCGTTGTCACACACAACCATGCCTGGCTTCAGGTTCAGCGGTGCCAGCCACAGATCAGTCTGCGCCGTGATGCCCTGTAATAGCTCTTGGGCGGTGTGCCTTTTATCGCCTAGGCTCAGCAGTTTGAGCACCGCCTGCTGTCGCTTAGCGACGGCACTGCTGCTGTGCCTAGAGCTACCGACTGATGGCGCCATGCCCACGGATGGTAATTCGGAGGAGGAGGAGGTGGAGGAGGGGTGGGAGGAGGAGGAGGCATAGTAGGCCTGAAACACCTGGACCGAGGTAGGCCCCGCAATCCTCGGCGTCGGCAGTATATGACCAGCCGCAGGGTCAGACTCGGTCCCAGCCTCCACCAAGTTAACCCAATGTGCCGTCAGCGATATATAGTGGCCCTGCCCGGCAGCACTCGTCCACGTGTCCGTGGTCAGGTGGACCTTGTCAGAAACGGCGTTGGTCAGGGCACGGATGATGTTGTCTGACACGTGCTGGTGCAGGGCTGGGACGGCACATCGGGAAAAGTAGTGGCGGCTGGGGACCGAATACCGAGGGGCGGCCGCCGCCATGAGGTTGCGAAAGGCCTCGGTCTCTACTAGCCTATAGGGCAGCATCTCCAGGCTAAGCAATCTGGAGATGTGGACATTAAGGGCTTGGGCGTGCGGGTGGGTTGCACTATATTTGCGTTTCCGCTCCAGCGTCTGGGGTATGGAGAGCTGAACGCTGGTGGATGCTGTGGAGGATCGTGGAGGCGACGATGGGGTTTTTGTGGCAGGGTCCTGGGCAGGGGGCTGACTATCAGCTGACACAGGGGAAGGAGCAGTGGTGTGCACGGCCGGAGGTGAACGGGCTTGTTGCTACTGAGTGGGGTGTTTAGCATTCATATGCCTGCGCATACTGGTGGTAGTTAAGCTAGTAGTGGTGGAACCCCTGCTGATCCTGGTTTGGCAAATGTTGCACACCACAGTCCGTCGGTCATCCGGTGTTTCCTTAAAGAACCTCCAGACTTCGTAAAATCTAGCCCTCGCCGCAGGAGCCCTCGCCACGGGAGCTTCACTAGTTGACACATTTGGCTCTGATGCACCAGCTCTGGCCCTGCCTCTCCGTCTGGCCCCACCACTGCCTCTTCCAACCTGTTTTGGTCGAGGACTCTCCTCCGTCTCAGAAGCACTGTGTTCACCCGGCCTCTCAACCCAGCTTGGGTCTGTCACCTCATCATCCTCCGATCCCTCAGTCTGCTCCCCCCTTGGACTTCCTGCCCTGACAACAACTTCCCCACTGTCTGACAACCGTGTCTCCTCATCGTCGGACACCTCTTTACACACTTCTTCCACTACGTCAAGAAGGTCATCATCACCCACAGACTGCGACTGGTGGAAAACCTGGGCATCGGAAAATTGCTCAGCAGCAACCGGACAAGTGGTTTGTGAGTGTGGGAAGGGTCCAGAAAACAGTTCCTCAGAGTATGCCGGTTCAAATGGCAAATTTTCCTGGGAGGGGGCAGACTGGGGGGGAGGAGGCTGAGGTGCAGGAGCTGGAGGAGTGCCGATTTCGGTGACATGGGTGGACTGCGTGGAAGACTGACTGGTGGACAAATTGCTTGAAGCATTGTCGGCAATCCACGACATCACCTGTTCGCACTGTTCTGGCCTCAACAGTGCTCTACCACGAGTCCCAGTAACTTCAGACATGAACCTAGGGAGTGTAGCTCTGCGGCGTTCCCCTGCTCTCTCATAAGCAGGTGGTGTCTCACCCCGCCCAGGACCACGGCCTCTGACCCCTGCAGTAGTTGGACGCCCACGTCCCCGCCCTCGTCCTCTACCCCTAGCCCTCGGGTTAAACATTTTGAAAATGAGAGTTATAACTTTAATTTTTTTTTAACTTTTTTTTGTGTTTTTTTGTTTTTTTTTGTGTTTTTTAGTTTTTAAAACCAAATGATGCTATCCTATTGCTATGGCTATTTTCTAGCCAAGTATGAAAGCACACTACTATGCCAGATGAGATGACACCGAGTTATTAAACAAAATAAACGTAAAATAAAAAAGGAAATGGCAGACTGTGCCTAATTGAAATCCAACCCCTAATAAATTTTCCCACTTCGGTCTTTGCAATGGATATGTGCGTTACTAAGCGCAAAACACAGCGGTCGCAAGTCTCACTACGAATTGCTCACAATTTGCTAGTAGATGCACTGCAGCAAGTATAGCCACCAGCGGATCAACCAGAAATCAAATATATATAACGCTACTGTAGGCGTAAGTAAGCCGTTTGGATTCTCCTATGGCTATTTTCTAGCCAAGTATGAAAGCACACTACTATGCCAGATGAGATGACACTGAGTTATTAAAAAAATAAACGTAAAATAAAAAGTAAATGGCAGACTGTGCCTAATTGAAATCAAACCCCTAATAAATTTTTCCACTTTGGTGTTTGAGGTGGATATGTGTGCCACTAAGAGCTAAACACAACGGTAGCAAGTCTCCCTGCAAATTCCTCACAATATGGTACTAGCTGCAAATAAAAAAAAAAAAGTATAACGTTATTGTAGCCCTAAGAAGGGCTGTTGGGTTCTTGTTGAATCACTCCTGCCCTACAGTAAGCTAATAGAACAGCCTAACGCTTTCCCTGACCAGCAGCAGCTCTCTCCCTAGCGGCATCCAGACACAGAATGATCCGAGCAGCGCAGACAGGGGCTAGTCTATCCCAGGGTCACCTGATCTGGCCAGCCAACCACTGCTATCGACGTGTAAGGGTACCACGTCATGCTGGGTGGAGTGCAGAGTCTCCTGGCTTGTGATTGGCTCTGTTTCTGGCCGCCAAAAAGCAAAACGGCGGGAGCTGCCATTTTCACGAGCGGGCGAAGTATTCGTCCGAGCAACGAGCAGTTTCGAGTACGCTAATGCTCGACCGAGCATCAAGCTCGGACGAGCATGTTCGCTCATCTCTAGAAACGAGACAAAAATTTTCTTAGAGACCCAAAAATGCCAAGTTTTCCCCAGAGTGCTGGATCACCACCAATCTGACATATATGCCTAATCCCACAGGTATATCATCAAATGTAAATGTTCTTCAAATGTACAAGTTTCCAGACGGAGTACTGGGGAACCTAACCCTCATATGGAAATAATTTAGACAACAGTTCTATGGATTTTTTAATTTTTATTGGTCGAGTGGCAGGAAGCGATCATTATGGTGGACCAATTGTGGTCGGTAATAGGTTAACATGAAAACGCTTCTTTAGAGATCTGATCCCGGGCGTAGCAAATGGGCAGGTGGAGAAGGGAGGGGGAGTGAGTCCTCCTCACCTCTCCCCTTCTCATGTGTTCAACGCACTGTCATCGGGAGCAATAGACCCCTATGCATTAGTTAACGAGGCCAAGCCTTCAGATCTAGACCGTGAAAGCATAAAATTGTCATGAACTAGAATAGATTGTGAGCCAGGCCTTCTCATCTAAAATTGGCATCTGATGCTTTTCTGGGTGGAATGGACACACTTTAAAGTCTTGTATAAAGTCTTCCTAGAACAAAGGGAACCTCCTCCATATAGATCCCCTATAGATTTAGAATGGCAACTTATGAAGCTTCTTTGGAGTCCAATACTGGGGAGGGTATCACTCCACCATCCTGAATCCTGAACTAGGCTTTTGCTTATTTGGAGTTCACCATTGATTTGCTAGTTGATGAAGGGGCACCAACACTGGCAACAAAAGTAGGACAAACTTGACAATTTTGGTGGGTGGACTCCTTTATAAGTCCAATATGATCTGCATTGGGTGCATTCACCAAAGACCTCTGGACGAAGAAGCAGACACTGTAATCACATTCAGAAGTTGTCAGAGGAAAACTGAGAATTTTGGGACTGAAATAATGTGTACGTGTGTGCTACCCAATAAAATATTGTAGAGGAATAGCCATGACTCAGCCTTGGATACAAATATACCATATTCCAGTATTCAGTGAGATCCCTGACCTTTAACCCCTTAACGCTCTGCGCCGTAGCTCTACGGCGCAGAGGTATAAGAGATGTATGAGGAGGGCTCACGGGCTGAGTCCTCTTCATACAGAGGTGGGGGTTGTTGCATATTGCAGCAAACCCCCACCGCTAATAACCGCGGTCAGTGCTTGCACCAATCGCGGCTATTAACCCTTTCAACGCCGCTGGCGAAGTCGCCGGCGGCGTTTAAAAGACGGCGGCGCGCGGGCGCCGCCATCTTTTTTACGATCGCCCCGCCCCCGAACGCCATCGGGGGGCGGCGATCGGTTGCCATGGTAGCCTCGGGTCTTCGTTTGACCCGAGACTATCTGGCATCTGCAGATTCGTTACAATGAGCCAGTGGCTCATTGTAATGAATGTGCTGCAAAAATGCCATATATTGCAATACAGAAGTATTGCAGTATATGGTAGCAGCGATATGACCATCTAGGGTTAATGTACCCTAGATGGTCTAAAAAATAGTGAAAAAAAAAATAAAAAAAAAAGTTAAAAAAATAAAAAAAATTAATAAAATATTAAAAGTTCAAATCACCCCCCTTTCCCTAGAACGGATATAAAACATAATAAACAGTAAAAATCACAAACATATTAGGTATCGCCGCGTCCCAAAATGCCCGATCTATCAATATCTAAAAACGGTTATGGGCGGCGGGGACCTCCGAGGCGGGAAATGGCGCCCAAATGTCCGAAATGCGACTTTTACACCTTTTTATATAACATAAAAAATGAAATAAAAAATTATCAAAATGTCGCACAGACCTCAAAATGGTAGCAATGAAAACGTTGCCTCATTTCGCAAAAAATGACCCCTCACACATCTCCGTGCGCCAAAGTATGAAAAAGTTATTAGCGTCAGAAGTAGCCCACAAGAACGTGAAGTGCGTTTTTTTTTAAATTTTTCCACATTTGGAATTTTTTTTCAGCTTCGCAGTACACGGCATGTTAAAATAAATAACATTACGGGAAAGTAAAATTTGTTACGCACAAAATAAGCCCTCACACAGGTCTGTACACATAAAAATTAAAAAAAGTTATGGATTTTTGAAGTTGGAGAGCGAGAAATGAGCCGAAAAACCCTGCGTCCTTAAGGGGTTAATTAATGTGTGAAATTAGTACTAAATCATACCTCCCAACCGTCCCGGTTTCAGCGTGACATTCTAGGTTTTACACCTCTGTCCCGCTGCCCCGGGCGGTTGAGAGATAGTCACGCTTTTCCTGCCATTGTCCCGGACCGAGAGACGAAGTCCCGTCTCCTGGTCCCGGGACACATTGCTGTAGATGCAGAGACACGGGCCCTGGAGCAGCACGGCTGCAAGGAAGTGAGCTGACAGCTCCCAGCACTCCCACGACCCCCCCCCCCCCCCCCCCCCCGGGCCGGCCCCTCCCCCCTGTGAGAGCTGTCCGGAGTCAGTGCAGGACCCGGCCATAGGAGACTCCCCTGCAGCTCCTGCTTGTTCCTCCTCCTCCTCTTTCCCCTGTGTGAGCTTTCCCTGTGTCTCCAGTCATCACGGGGCACAGCAAGAGAGGTGACCCGGCCATCTGCAGCTCCTGATAGCTGTGGAGGGGGAGGGTGGCAGCACAGACAGAGACCACATCGCTGCCACATCTACACTGACCATCTCCACTGCAGGGACCAGGGAGGAGAACCACTCCCATCAGTGAGTAAGGTCAGTGACTGTATGATAGAAGACATTTATCAGGGTGCAACATCCCCCACCGGGGCCTAGCCCTTGAGGTGAGGCCTGGAGACAGCCGGGGCCCGCGGTACCTGAGTGGCTGGCGGTTGCGGCCTAGGCACGCTAGTGTCACGGTGCTTGGTACGGGGGAACCGGAGGGCTTTCCTACAGCCTGGCAGGTCTCCAGCAGGGTGGTGTTGGCAAGAAATGATGAGGGAGAGGCTGCTATTGCGGATCTCCCTGGGGCAACCCCTTAATGTCCCGAGTGTGAGTCTCTGGGTGATGGACAGGGTGCCGGTGATGAAGGCAGCCGTATTAGCAGGGACCAGACGGAGACAGAAGTTGAAGAAAACAACTTACAGTTCTTTATTTGAACCGGCAGGAACCGCAGCAACGTGCCTTTAACAGGTAAACGGAGTGCTGAGATGTGAGTTGGAGGGAGCCTCAGGAGATAGTTCACCAGCCTGGATGTAGAGGGCAGGCTGGGAAGGCAGCTGTGTCCTGGTAGGAAGCTTCAGCTTGTCCTGTAGGGCTTCAGGTATCACCTTTAAAGGTAAGATGATACCCCTTTTCCTCACTACACTAACTCTAGTCTTAGACTCCACTCTTCAGAGGCAGGGGCTAGGCTCTTCCTGCTCTGGTATGGGCTAGACAGAGATTTCTCACTCACTCACTGATCTCTAGGATTCTCCTACACTAGAATCTCTCTGAAAGAACTCTAGAACATTCTTGGCCAGGGGTTTTATTACCTCCCTTTGGTCAGGTGGTGGCTGCTCCTCCAATCACATCTCAGGTTACAGAGCACAGGATGTAACACAGATCATTGGACAATAGCATCTTGCATCATACAAAATAGTTAACTTCTGCCTTGCCAGGCAGGATTCACCACTGCAATATCCCCTATGTCCTATCAGGACCATGTAATGTGATGTGGTTACATGCAGGTGGGACGTATTCGCAAACACTCCCTCGCCATTGCATCGGCGAGGGTGTTGCATACCCCGGGGGCAATTGAAAGAGCCGCCCTCGGCTCGACTATAGATGTTTTGGGGCACAGAGGGGGCTAAGGGCACTTCTGGGAAGTGCAGGCTATGTGAGGTGTAGGGACAAACCGCCCATGGTCCTGGAGACAGGCACCTGGGTTGGTGTCGGACTAAGACAAAACATGTAGCTGTATGACAGTTGGTCGCTGACGCCATTAAACCGAACTGTACAGTAGGAAAGGTGTGGTGTCATGTCCTGTAATCCACTCCTTGCACCGGGGCCTGTATATTTGTTCTATCAACACTTCTTCCCTGGCGGCAATTATATAGTGTGTGTATATGCATTGCGTTAGCATATGCGACACAAGTACCTCCTGACTGACATCCTTACCCATGTATGGGTGGCATCCAGGTGCTATCTCTGTAACACCCCCGGTCCCCGAAGGACCCGCAGTTTACGGACTACCCCCATGTCCAAACCTCGGTTTGAGGGATCAGGTAGCGGTCAGTGTTTTACAAAAAAGACGGTCCGACACAGCCACACTACAACCTGTAAAGTCTATGAAAGGGTTAATGCAGACTACTGGCATATATGACAGTGTGCAAACATTTGGTAAATTCACATTGGCTTAGGAGCCCAATGGGTAAACATCTTAAAACGTTACAACGTTACAGAGGTAGGCTACTCAGGGTAGCAGAATAGTAAATGTCTCTTTTCCTGCAAAGAAAAGGCATAAAGAGTGCAAGCATAATGTCCGTACCTAGAAAGGAAGGCATTAAGTGCAAAATGATAATAAATAAAGTGGCAACTTTTCCTTGGAGTTGGCAAAAGTCTCACAGAAGGTCTCTAATGACAAAGTCCATCTTCTGGGTACAGCCCTTGAGGTGGGAAAAGTGCCATAAAATATGCAAAGGGTCTTCTCTATATGCAGAGGGACAGAGTCCTTTGAAGAAATCTCTGCTGTGGCAGAGGAAGGGTGCTATCATAACACAGGACAGTAGAAAATCTCTTGACTGAGATAAATAAGGGTAAGAGTCTCAGGACAGTTTCTGGCTCTATAGGGTAAGGACAGAAATAAATATTTACAATGGACAAAGTACCTGGAGAGGGCTACAGCCCTTCAGGGGTTAGTCAGATGCACCTTCGCTGGGCTCAGCAGAGACAGGATCCAGCTCCAGCAGGGAATCCTGTGCATCCTCAGCGGGAGTAGGTGTCGGCTGAGGACACCCGGTGGCAGTAGCGGGTACTGCAGGTGCAGCAACATCCTCCAGACCTTCAGGGGGAGGAGCGCTGTCGCCCGGGGTGTCGGCTGTTCCAGCCGGGGGCTCAACTGAGCCAGGGACCACGGAGGGGTCCAGAAAGAAATAAACAGGGACCCGCGGCAGCGCCGCAGCTCCTTCCAGCTCCGGTTCTTCCGGGGCCGGGTCATCACCCCATTGGTAACCGGCAAGAGGAGATGTAGGCCTAGACGGAACCTCTGGACAAGGTTCGCTAGCCGGGATGTCTTCTCCCACAGAAGAGCCGCGGGACCTGGCAATACTCCCGTCAGGGGAGACGGTGGGGGTGGCGCCCTGGATCATGCCCGGCCCATGGATGGCAATGGGACTCGTACTCACGATTACCGTGGATGGGGCATTCACGTGGGTCACCGCCCGGGGACTCGCAGCCAAGGAAGAAGAGGTATTCGGGGATTCCGGCCACTCGTCGTCCTCATACAGGTCGTCATACGGTGGGTAGCGGTCCTCATCGGAGTCGGGGATCCGGATCACGCCAGCCGCCCATGGTCCTCGGGGGCCCCTCCTGCAGGGAGAACTCAATGCACTCGCCTGGCTTCAGGTTGTGCTGGCTCTCTGGCAGATCAGGCCTCTTGACAGACCAGCGGGGAATAAATACCTCCCGTCCGGTGTAGTCTTGAGTGGCGAAGCCATAGCCACGTTGTTTGTCGAAGAACCGGACCATACCGGTGGTGCGGTTCTTTTCCACCCAGGCTCCAGCTGTAGACCGGCCGGCCATGTAGCGTTGGGCCTCCTTCTCGCGGCGTCTCTGCTCCGAGACAGCGTCTCGGAGTCTCTGGCGGGCGGCCTCACCTCGGCCTCGAGGCTGCGGAGGTGCCGTTGCTGGGGCTCGTGGCTCCGGTGCAGACTCGGATCTCCGTGGTGGTCAGGCAGGTGCCGGAACAGGAGCGGGAGCAGCCGGAGGATCAGGAACCGTCACAGCAGGGCTAGCAGGCCGAACAGCAGGGACAGTAGGCCTCGGAGCAGGTGGCACGGCAGCAGTAGGCCCAGGCGCTGGCTCAACAGGAGTCGGGGCCTCCCCACGTGGCGCCTCCACGTGGGCCTGCGGTACCGGTATGGTAACCGGGATAGGTACGAGGAACCGCCCGGGTGGTACTTGATACTCCGTCACCGTCTGGACATACCTCCGGGTGACGAATGCTCGGGTCAGTCCTCGATGCAGCCGGTGCCCAGCAAAGGGACTCCGGACCGGCTGCGCAGAGACCACCACCATGGTCTCCAACACTTCAAAGAACTCGGGACGCTCCACAGGAGGGAAGGGCGGAGGACCCCACATGATGCTGTCCTCACTATCCAAGATCAGTACGAGTTCTGGCGCTTCTCTGAGGCGGGGCAGGAAGTCCGCCTCGAGCCAGTGGGAGGAGTCCAAGTCCTTCCCGCCAAGAGCTGTGGCGGGCTCTAATTTTTCCTGCGCCACAGGAGGCGGGGTTCGCGCTATTCGCGCGTGGGCGGAGTTTGGTGAGTCATCTGGGTTTCCCGCCAGTGAAGGTTTTGGCGGGCTTGAATTATTTGCTGCGCCACAGTTTCTGAGGTAAAATCTTCAGGCGCGGCAGCGCCGGATGTAGCAGAGCTGGTACAGTTCTTGCAAGGATTAACCTCTTGAGTGCTGGAGCGGCGCTCGACAGCACGTGGCAGCAGTATAACACAGTTCACTCCAGAAACACACAATTACTTGGGCCTAAACCCGGATGGCAACAGGGTTAGGCAACACAGTCTTTTCAATAAAGGAAAGTCTTTAATGCCGGAGGTGAGGCCTGGAGACAGCCGGGGCCCGCGGTACCTGAGTGGCTGGCGGTTGCGGCCTAAGCACGCTAGTGTCACGGTGCTTGGTACGGGGGAACCGGAGGGCTGTCCTACAGCCTGGCAGGTCTCCAGCAGGGTGGTGTTGGCAAGAAATGATGAGGGAGAGGCTGCTATTGCGGATCTCCCTGGGGCAACCCCTTAATGTCCCGAGTGTGAGTCTCTGGGTGATGGACAGGGTGCCGGTGATGAAGGCAGCCGTATTAGCAGGGACCAGACGGAGACAGAAGTTGAAGAAAACAACTTACAGTTCTTTATGTGAACCGGCAGGAACCGCAGCAACGTGACTTTAACAGGTAGATGGAGTGCTGAGATGTAAGTTGGAGGGAGCCTCAGGAGATAGTTCACCAGCCTGGATGTAGAGGGCAGGCTGGGAAGGCAGCTGTGTCCTGGTAGGAAGCTTCAGCTTATCCTGTAGGGCTTCAGGTATCACCTTTAAAGGTAAGATGATACCCCTTTTCCTCACTACACTAACTCTAGTCTGATGCTCCACTCTTCAGAGGCAGGGGCTAGGCTCTTCCTGCTCTGGTATGGGCTAGACAGAGATTACTCACTCACTCACTGATCTCTAGGATTCTCCTACACTAGAATCTCTCTGAAAGAACTCTAGAACATTCTTGGCCAGGGGTTTTATTACCTCCCTTTGGTCAGGTGGTGGCTGCTCCTCCAATCACATCTCAGCTTACAGAGCACAGGATGTAACACAGATCATTGGACAATAGCATCTTGCATCATACAAAATAGTTAACTTCTGCCTTGCCAGGCAGGATTCACCACTGCAATATCCCCTATGTCCTATCAGGACCATGTAATGTGATGTGGTTACATGCAGGTGGGACGTATTCGCAAACACTCCCTCGCCATTGCATCGGCGAGGGTGTTGCAAGGGCTTGTGTGTCAGTTTTGTGATGTACAAGCCCTGAAATAATCGCAACGCCTTGCAAATCACCAGACATTGCCATTATTTTGCTCCTCAAGCCTTCTTCATGCCAAGAGGGCATGAGGGAGATGCAGACAGCGGTGCCTGTGCCCTCACTATTCATGACTGAATGTTCACAGGTTACTAAGCATTTCCACACGTGTCTGATGGTAACCGATCTATTACAATGTGCGATTTACACATTGTAATAGATGATGTGGAAAATCCCCATATACTGCCATACTGTAGTATACTGTAGTATGGCAGTATATGGTAGGATTAATCAGACAACCTAGGGTTAAAGTACCCTTGATGATCTGAAAAATTGTAAAAAAAATAAAATAAACAAAGCCCATAAATATTCAAATCACCTCTTTGCCTAGAACTGATATAAATATAAATAAACAGTAAAAATCATGAACACATTAGGTATCACCGCGTCCAAAAATGTCCAATCTATCAAAATATAATAACAGTTATTCCCAGAGTTTAACTCCGTAACGGAAAATAGCGTCCAAGTCAAAAAATGCCACTTTTTTGCCATTTTGCAAAATATTAAAGATGTAATAAAAATTGATCAAAAGGTCTTACAGTCCTAAAAATGGTAGCATTGAAAATGGCATCTCATTTCGCAAAAATTACCCCAACCACAACCACGTGCACTGAAGTATGAAAAAGTTCTTAGCGCCAGAAGATTCATTTTTGTAAATGTATGAAAACATTATAAAAACCTACAAATTTGGTATCCCATCACACAGCTCTGTACATGGAGAAATATAAAAAGCTCAGGATTGAAAAATGCAAAAATTAAACGGGCCATTAATGATGCAGGATTAAACTAATGTCTCTAACTCCGCACCAGACTGAGGCTGCATTCACATGAACGTATGGGGGACATATATACGGCCGATATACGTCCCCCATACACTTCTATGGGCTCACGGCCCTGTACGGGAGCGTTACGGTACAGCACACGTGCGGCACCATACTGTTCCGTAGCCCATAGAAAGATGGGACATGTCCCATCTTTCTATGTGATACGGCGCCGGGTGCTGTATATCCCTATGGAGAGCAGCGGGGGGGAGCTGTGCTCATCCCCTGCTCCTCTCCCCTGCACCGGTGTATGCCCGCCGTACTACGTTACAGCGGGCATACATCGTGTGAATGTAGCTTATTGCTCACCATACAGATGGTGCCAAGAAGCAGATGGGCACGTGTGGGCATTCTTGAGGACACTATTGCATATTGCATGTATACACATCGAGGTGCGGTCACACGCACCACTAGGGTAGTGTTTACACACGTAACACTAGCGCATGAGCGAATGCCTCGGCCCCATCTCATTTGCATTTCCATGTGATTGCTTACTGTTCACATGCTTTCATTGGAAACGCAAATGCGATTGAGCCAAGACGCGCCCAATACACTAGCGTTGCATTTGTAAATGTAGCTAGTGGTACATGTAACCGCACTCTGAGTCTTTCAAAAATTATGTGATCACCAGCTTTGAAAGAAAACAATCACTGAACAGCGAGAAGGGGGTGTGGCTAGGGGGTGTGGCCAAGGGCGTGGTTAATGTCCCTCTTTCTATTTGTGAAAAGTTGGGAGGTATGCTAAATGATGGATACATCTGGTGCCCAACAAGCCCTATAAACTATTGAGGTGTCTTTTCCTAAAAAGGAGTCTGGTATTTTGCCTGCAGGACATCTACGAGGGAAGATCCTTACAGAACCTCCAACACAAAAGTAGGCCCATCCTTAGTTTGCATGTATCCAGCAGTATATATCCAATAACTATTATCTATACTGTAATTGAAAACTAATTTCCAGAATATAATTTACCTCCTGGTGTCCCAAGGAGAAGTTTCTATCCCTATATATGATATTAAGTGTGGGCATAAATGGCTGGTCGGGCACCTACCAGGACACAGAAGGAGCGGTGAGTTAGTTCGCTCTGGATCAGCAAATGTTTTTGGACCCCGTTGGATGAATTGCATAGTGTTATATCTATGTCTGTGTATAGGACAGGTACACTATTGGTCACATGACCCCTTGAATGGAGAAGTCATGTGAGGAGTTAACACCCACAATCTCAGTTATCACTGACTGTAGGTGTCACAGCAGGATGTCACCTGCTGTTTATGGTCATGTCTCCGGTGTCATGACCGCACCTTAATGTTGTGTCGCTGGGAAGTTCCGGCTCCGATATCCTATTAAGGAAGGGGTTAAGGTTCAACTTAATGTACCAGCAGGTCAGGAAGGTTAATACCTCTCACAAGGCTTCTTGACCCTGTGGGATATTCTGTAAGAACATTGCCTAAGAACATAGTTGGGTGCATTTTCTCCATTATCCACTATGAAAATTAAAAATTCTTGCTAAATTAACGCAATAGGGCACATTTACTAAGGGAGCGTGGACCGCATTTTCGTCGGGTTTCCTGACGATTTCCGTTTTGCGCTGCATTTAACAGGGGTTTTTGGTGCACGCGATCAGATTTTCTTGCGACGCAAATCGGGGGGCATGTTGGTCGGATAACCCGATGGATATGAACTAAGTGCAGGATTTAAAAATCAAATTGTGTCGCACGATATGCACTCACATACACCGGGAAGAAGAAGGTGAACTCCGGCGGACCTGAGCATGCAGGATCTTGAGTGCACTTGGGTGAGTCGTGCCGGACTTCATCTTCGTCGGACCATCCGAATCGGGGATTGCGACAGGACGGGTAATGTGCCCCATTATTTTCAATTCTTATGGCCCATTATTGAAAACTTCTATGAAACTATTGTGGGGGTCAAAATAATCACTATGACCCTACACCCCACCTTTCCACATAAGTAAAAATGGAAAAGTTGTGTCAGCTAATGCCTGTCCCTAACTCCACCCACTAACATCACACAAAGTATAAGAGTCCCCCCTTAGTAATGGGCCGCACATTATATAATCCCCTAGGGAGGGCCAACACAGCATAGTTCTTTTATAGCTACCCTCCAAAACTATAGTCCTCTCATTCTACGTCAACATTGTAGCCCCCCCAACATTTACCACCTACTATTATGCCAGAAGCTGGCAGGCAGCATGATGTCACCACATCATACCTTCCATGGTTCCTGTCATCCTTAGAGGGTCACACAGCACCGGTAGGTCAGTGGAGCAGGGACGTCATTACTATAAACACTATCTGCATCCAGATAAAGTTGATATCTAGGATATTACGCCAGCGCAGATTTTCCATCTGGAAAATCTTCCTCGTGAACAAGTCCATAAAAATTTCATAAGGAAAATTCCTTCTCTCTTGTTATGTAAATAAGCAATTACTTTTATTGCCCTGTTGCGACACTTTGGGAAGGAAGCAGATGCCCTTTGTACATTGATATAAACGTTACCTAAGTTCTGTTTAGAGATGGTTATCATAAATGTGATAAAATTACAGGACTATATATGAACTTTGAGATGTTACTGTTGTCTATCTTAGACGACGGAACTACAGGAGAAGAACATCCATTGTCTTGGGAGCAAAGAAGAAAGAAAACATTCCAATAGATGAATCAAAATCCAAATTCCTGTGGGCCTCATGAAAGTTCTGGGAATCCAATGTCGTCTTCTCGATATGACGAACCTCCTCCATCTTATTCTGAATGCATCCAGCTTCCAACTTGGACTCCACAAGCTGTCAACCCAAGCTCAAGTATCCCTACAGCCCCAGTGTTCCCTCAAGATTTACACCCACCTTCTTCAGCTCCACCATCAAACACGACCTACGTGAGTGTGCCGTACCCAGTTCAACAACCAACACCCATCAACGGACGCTCATCAAATGATGTTGTCACCAGACCTCCGACCTGGACACCTGTGCCTGTCCCAAGAACCAACGATTACATGGCCCAATCCATCGTCAGCCTCTTCTTATGTTGTCCACTTGGATTTGTGGCTCTTCTATATTCATGTCAAGTAAGTGTGTTGTGGGAGATGGGATGGTGATGGTCAAGCTCGGGCTTGTAGGGGGTTAAATCTGTAAGACATTTTTGCATTTTTTCACGGTGTGTAGATGATATTTCCAGGCAATGAAATGTTCCTATACTTGTGTCATTTCATTGATGTCACTATTGACACACTTCCTCATCTACGGTGACTTTGTAGGGAGTCTACATCTCTCTAATACTGTTGAGTAGAGGTGTTGGACTTGTGAAATCCTCTAAAAATCTCTCACTGCAGGAAAGATAAAAAATCGATGTTTTTCACATTTTGAATGTTATTTTTCTATCCTATACAAAAAACGTGGCTACATTTTGTCTTTTGTTTTATAGACCAGATCGTCCGTAGAAGAAGGAGACCTGGAAAGGGCAGCCAAGACGTCACGTACAGCACTCATCCTGAACAGGATTTCGCGGTTTGGGGTCATATTCATTTTGTTAATTCCAGTGTTAATATTCTTTGTGGTCACGAATAATATGAAATCTAAAGATCCTTGGCATCCTTGGCCCTAAGACTAAGTTCTCGTCTTCATCCCGACATCCTCTTGTGATATGAGTGAAACCTTCTCAGGCTGGACATTGCAGATCTTGGTTGTGTCATATGGGACTAGTGGAAACCAAAGCCAGGGGTGAACTATGAGGACCCTACATACAGACCCCCTTGTAAATCTGGAACCAAAGTCACTTGGTGCAAAGAGGACATGCTACGGAGGTGTCCAGAACCTCCATCTCATAGAATCAGCCTGACAATGGAGATAATTCCACTCCGAGGAGACTCTGTGTGAGCCGTGTGGTTATGACATGACCACCATCACCTTCTCTATCCTCTGAACTTCTCTGTGGGATCGGTTTTATAGTTTACCTTTGTCGCCTTGGCATAAGCTAAAGGGTTCATGCACTTTACCGTGATGTTTTTTTTAGACATTTGCACTATTTTCTAATGGTTCATAATGTGTTAATTCTATTATACTGTAATTTTGCACTTTTTGAAAGATATTTAAGATTCAGGACCCATAAGAAGGGATCCACTTGAGATATTGACCATTAGTAGGGTTGGATTTTTAGAGGGAAAATTTTCCCTCCTTGTGGAGAAGTAGAATTTCTGTCAGGTGAGTGACAGATTATGATTGGGCGGGCAGATCAGCCTATCAGAGTTTGAGTTTATTCTTCTCAATAAGAGTATTTAACCCCTTAAGGACGGAGGGTTTTTCGGCTCATTTCTCGCTCTCCAACTTCAAAAATCCATAACTTTTTCATTTTTCTGTGTACAGACCTGTGTGAGGGCTTATTTTGTGCGTAACAAATTTTACTTTCCCATAATGTTATTTATTTTAACATGCCGTGTACTGCGAAGCTGAAAAAAAATTCCAAATGTGGAAAAATTGAAAAAAAAACGCACGTGCGTCACGTTCTTGTGGGCTCAGTTTTTACGACTTTCACTCTTCGCTCCAAATAACACGCCTACTTTATTCTTTGGTTCAGTGCGATCACGGTGATACCAAATTTAGACAGGTTTTATTGTGTTTTAATACATTTTCATAAATTAAACGAATGTGTACAAAAAAGAAAAAATTTTTTGCCATTTTCTGACGCTAATAACTTTTTCATACTTTGGTGCACGGAGATGTGTGAGGGGTCATTTCTTGTGAAATGAGGCGACGTTTTCATTGCTACCATTTTGAGGTCTGTGCGACATTTTGATCATTTTTTATTTCATTTTTTATGTTATGTAAAAAGGTGTAAAAGTCGCATTTCGGACATTTGGGCGCCATTTCCCGCCTCGGAGGTCACTGCCGGCCGTAACCGTTTTTATATTTTGATAGATCGGGCATTTTGGGACGCGGCGATACCTAATATGTTTGTGATTTTTACTGTTTATTATGTTTTATACCAGTTCTAGGGAAAGGGGGGTGATTTGAACTTTTAATATTTTATTAATTTTTTTTATTTTTTAAACTTTTTTTTTCTTTTTTTTTTCACTATCTTTTAGACCATCTAGGGTACATTAACCCTAGATGGTCAGATCACTCCTACCATATACTGCAATAGTTCTGTATAATACTTCTGTATTGCAATATATGGCATTTTTGCAGCACATTCATTACAATGAGCCACTGGCTCATTGTAACGAATCTGCAGCTGCCAGATAGCCTCGTGTCAAAAGAAGACACGAGGCTACCATGGCAACCGATCGCCGCCCCCCGATGACGTTCGGGGGCGTGGCGATCGAAAAAAAGATGGCGGCGCCCGCGCGTTATTAGCGGTGGGGGTTTTATGCATTATGCAAAAACCCCCACCTCTGTATGAAGAGGACTCAGCCCGTGAGCCCTCTTCATACATCCCTTATACCTCTGCGCCGTAGAGCTACGGCGCAGAGCGTTAAGGGGTTAATAGTACCGTAATATTATATGTATTTATTGTTTAGTTATGATGACTGTGGCCAAAATTATTCAGTTTAATTTTCCAAAAACTTTGCGCAAATGGAGTCACAGAACCACAAGACTAATGTGATCCGAAAGATGAGACTGGTTTCAGATTTATAGGCCTGAGGTTCCCAACCTACCCCCCGACCGCTCTCTGTCCCAACGCGCCCAAAGTGGTGTGCGGGTTGGAGAGGTCCGAACACTGGCGGGGAGGGGGAGATTCCACATGAACACACTGGGGCAGATTTACTTACCCGGTCCATTTGCGATCCAGTGGCGGATTCACTAAGATAGTGCACCCGATGTCCACCAGGTGTCGCTGCTGCGCTGAATTCCGTCGGAGTTCACTGAAGTTCACCGTCCTATCATGGGTGCAGGTAAGCGCGTGTCAAGCGACACTTTTTTTTTTAAAAATGTGGCGGTTTTTCCAAATCCGTCGGGTTTTCCTACGGCCACGTCCCCCTATTTCGGTCGCGTGCATGCCGGCGCCAATGCACCACAATCCGCGTGTGCCGAAATCCTGGGGCAATTCAGGGAAAATCGGCGCAAATCGGAAATATTCGGATAACCCTTTGGAAAAACGCGATTCGGGCCCTTAGTAAATGACCCCCACTATGTTTAGCCAGAAAAGTAGTGGTCTTAAAATAGATGGGTCAGCATTTATCACCTGTTCTACTTGGAGGAAACCAGTAAATACACTAATTCCATATCTAAAATTATTACTTCTTCATAGAGTTTCCCCATTGTAATATGGGATATATATTTTCTCTCTTGCAATAATGGATATGTATGTAATCCTAGTGTGTACATCACCTTTATTGCATGTGTCTTATGTAACTTTATTGCTATTACTGTCATGTGAAATTTTCATATGTGATAATAAACTGAATTTTAAAAAAGAATGTGATGAAATAACAGGACTATATATGAACTTCGAGATGTTACAGCTGTCAGTACTTAGAGGACGGAGCTATAGGAGAAGAACATCCATTGTCTTGGGAGCAAAATAGAAATAAACCAAGAAATGGATCAACATCCAAATTTTGGGTCTCATGAGAGATCTGGGGATCTAACATCATCTTCTCAGTGTGACACGTCTCCTCCATCTTACTCCCAATGCACCGAGCTGCCATCTGTGACTCCATCAAACTTCAATCCAAGCTCAAGTATTCCTACAGCCCCAGTGTTCCCTCAAGATTTTCATCCACCTTCCTCAGCTCCACCACCAAGCATGGCCTACTATGCGAGGGCACCATACCCAATTCAACAGCCGACAACCATCAATGGGTTCCAAGCAAATGAAGTCGTCTACAGAGCCCCAACCTGGGCACCTGTCCAAAGAACCAACGATTACATGGTCTTCTCCATCGTCAGCCTCTTCTTATGTTGTCCACTTGGGTTTGTGGCTCTTCTATATTCATTACAAGTAAGTGCGGTATGGGAGATGGTGGTGGTGGTGGTCGTGCCCGGACCTTGTAGGGGACAGATTTATATTCAAAAGGCATTTCAATTTACTCATATATATTTTCCACAGTGTGTAGATCACAGGTCAGCAGCCTTGTATTATATGGCCTGTCCCCCTGCCCCTATACTGAGCAGTATACAGGATACAGTATGAAGGCAAGGTACTCTGATACTCACCTTTCCTCACTCCAACTCTATGCACAGCCCCCATCATTTTATTTGCTTTAGCAGCAGACGCCTGGCACTGATCACTAAAATTGAGTTTACTATCCACCAATATCCCCAAGTCCTTATCTCCATCAGTTTTACCAAGAAATTTAACATATTATAACACATACATAACACATATTTATAAATTTCATTTCCTTGACCCAAATGCATAACCTTACATTTATCAACATTAAACATCATCTGCCTTTGGTCAACCCCCGCCTCCAGTTTCCACAAATCCCTCTGTAATGTTATACTATCTTCCTCTGTATTACCGTAATTACTTTAGTATCATCTTCAAATATTAAAACTCGACTTTGTAAATCCTCTATGAGGTCATTAATAAAAATATTAAAAAGAAGTGGCCTCAATACTGACCCCTGTGACCCCCCCACTGGTAACGTCAACCCAATCTGAGAATGCGCCATCAATGACGACCCTCTGTTTTCTATTACTCAGCCAATTACCCAAATACACAGATTTTCTCCTAGTCCCAGCAGTCTCATTTTATGTACCAACCTTTTATGCAGCACTGTATCAAATGCCTTGGAAAAGTCCAGATATACAACATCTACAGCCTCCCCCCGGTCCAGTCTAGAACTTACTTCCTCATAGAAGCCAATCAGACAGGACTGATCTCCCACAAACCTCATGCTGGGTAATAAGGTTACGTACATTCAGATACTCCAGGATAGCATTTCTAACAAACCCCTCAAATAATTTACCAACAACTGAAGTTAGACTCACAGGTCTGTAGTACCCTGGTTGCTTTTTGACCCTTTTTTAAATACCGGCACCACATTTGCTATGTGTCAGCCCTGTCCTCAAGGAATCTTCAGCTATTAGAAGTAATGATCTATCTATTACAGTACATAATTAATGCAGTACCGGAGGTGTATACCATCTGGACCTGATATTTTGTCTCTGTTAGTGGTGTTGAGGTTACGCCATAGATTTTCCTGGGTTAAGTAGCTGACATTTAATTTACATTATTCCTCATCATGTCATTTTCTATGGGACTTTCCTTGGTAAAGACAGTTGAGTAAGCGGCATTCAGTAGATTAGCCCTTTCCTCACCCCTCTCCACCATGACCCTCAAGTTGTTTTGTATCCATATGGTCCATGGTGTTGAGTAACACAAGTTTTAGCACCCTTGAGCGTCTATATCCTCTTTGATATGCGCATCTGTCACTTCAACAAGAAATAAAGACACCACCCGATCATATGTTTCAGCATATCCCTCCTTGTGCATCCAACATGCAACTTGCCAATCGATCTACAGCACCACCAGGAGCATTGATCATGGTCAATCCTCATTTTGCTAATACAGTCTCTAATTCTCATAGACAAATTTGGGTGTTGGGCTTGTGAAACCCCGTTTAAGAGCAGGCCGGGTCAGTCCATGTTTTGGTCAATGGTCAGACCAGGGATTAGGATTGAGCATCACATGACTTGATAATTTGTTGAGTTTCATAAAAGTAAGTTACGAAATACTCAAATTCTATGAATGGCCGCTGTACGGGTATTAGTGCTTGTTCAGAAGACTGTTGATATATTTCCTTTTAAGGGGCTATTTATAGAGATTCTCCGGTTCTCCATCACATGGAATTGATGTATATGGGGGAAGGGCATGATGGGTGACCATCAGGGGCGTAACTTTAGGGAGTGCAGAGGGTGCAATCACAACCGGGCACAGAAGGTTTAGGGGGCCCATAAGGTGTCACTTTCCCATATGATAAGACTAGTACTATAAACCATACATTATAGTCGGGGGCCTGGCACAGACTTTGCACTGGGGCCCATCAGCTTCTAGTTACGCCACTGGTAAGCATACCCTAGTAACCTACTGTTAAAGCTACTAAATCTATGTTGCCCATCACAACCTCTAAGAGTGCAGCTCTCATTTCATATTTCATTACATAAAATGAAAGTTAAGCTGTGATTGGTTCTTATGGTCAACAAAGATTGTTTTGTTCTCTGCCCTATGGAATTTAACCTCTTAACCTTACTGAACGTCAAATCAAAAGGAGTGTAATGTTATTACCTAAATCTCTTGGTAGTGCAAGCTTTAGGTCTTATAACTTTATAATGACTCTACAGTCATTATATCTCTGCCTGGAAGAAAGATAGAAAAAAAATTATAAAATGTTGATTTTCTGCTCTATACAAAAACAAGGCAACATTTTTTTGTTTTTGTTTTATAGACCAGATCGTCTGTCAAAGAAGGAGACCTGGAAGGGGCAGCCAAGACGTCACGTACAGCGCTCATCCTGAACCGGATTTCACTGCTCGGACTCCTATTCATCTTCTTCATTCCACTAATAATATTCTTAGTGGTGAGGAATCATATTCACTCTAATCATCCGTGGAATAGGTCGCCCTAAGACAAGGGAGTGATCTGTGCGGACCCTACATTCATCTACCGCAAACTTCAGCTGCTGTTATTAGCTGTCACTGGTGGAGAAGCTGCAGAGGTGTTCGGGATTTCATATACAGGCGGTCCCATACTAAAAGACACCCGACTTACAGACGATCCATATTTAAAGACGGACCCCTCTACCCCACTCTGGATGCTTTAGTATAGTCCCAGACTAAAATGATCAGCTGTAAGGTGTCTGTAATGAAGCTTTATTGATAATCCTTGGTCCAATTACAGCAAAATATGTTAATACTCCAATTAATACAATTATAAAATATTTATAAGTTATATTTGTAAGTTTCGACTTACATACAAATTCAACTTAAGAACAAACCTATGGACCCTATCTTGTACGTAAAGCGGGGACTGCCTGCATTTGAGGTTGTGTTGAGATTGTTTATGTTGCATATATTTATATCTCTTTTTTGTAACCATAATTGTATTAGTAGTTTATAGTAATCTTTTCCATATTTATTCTTTGATAAGGATGGTCGTGGCCAAACTTATTCTATTTATGTCTAATTTATTCCTTTAGTAATGCAAATTTAGTGTACAAGGTGCCACAAATAACTGGTCTGCATCTTTTTCTACTCCAGTTGTGCAAAATGTTTTGATCAAATGGTTTTTTATGCTCGCCCCTCCTGCAAGTGAGGGGGGGGGGGGAATATTTTTTTCTGGCGAGAAGCCCTGTTGCAATTCGCTCCAGTCCCCTTGGAACATTTTTCTTTTAATAAAAATATTTTTAAAAGGTTGTCTGTGTTTTTTAACATTCATTTCAACTTTTCAACTTGTTAATGTTGCTGTCACTCTTTAGGAAGGTTTTAGTGTCAGTTGTACCCTCTACCACTAGAGGTGCTTTGAAGAGTTGGGTAAATCCAGTACCTCACTATTTTAGATCGTAAAGTGCAGGGGTTGCTGCAGATTGGTATTATTAGGCTGAGAAAGACCCAAAAATGGGTTTTCCCACCCAAGTAATATGAGGCTGTAATCTACGATTTCTGTCGCACGAAAGCCGGCGCCGCTGCGCCAAAACGGATTGCGTGCGCCAAAATCACGGGGCAATTCAGGGCAAATCGGAAATCGTCGGGTAACCCGACGAAAGTGCGCGAGTCGGACCCTTAGTAAATGAGCCCCAGTGACTCGATAGAATCGCACCCCCCTGTTTAAGGGGCACTAAAAAAAAAAATTAGTGCACAACTCCAGAGCAGTGCAGGAGGCAACAGATTCATGAAGAACGTGCAACACAATTCCTGAATGTGGCGCCCCCTGCAGACTTCACAGGCAAACAGTTTATATGGTTTGTGAAAAATTATGGGCCATTGTTTTTCAACCAAAATTGTTCTTATCAGTGAAAAGGGTCAACACAAAAATGGAAAGAGAGAAAAAGACAAAAAAAGAGGCGAAAAACAGATGGGGGCAGATTTACTTACCCGGTCCATTTGCGATCCAGCGGCGCATTCTCTGCGGTGGATTCGGGCCCGGCTGGGATTCACTAAGGCAGTTCCTCTGACGTCCTGCGCTAAAGTTCCCCGAGGCCCGCACTGAAGTACACCGGCCTATTCCTGGTGCAGGTAAGCGCGAGTCCCGCGACACTTTTTTTTTTTAAATGCGTCGGTTTTTCCGAATCCGTTGGGTTTTCGTTCGGCCACGCCCCCCGATTTCCGTTGCATGCATGCCAGCGCCGATGCGCCACAATCCGATCGCGTGCGCCAAAATCCCGGGGCAATTCAGGGAAAATCGGGGCAAATCGGAAATATTCGGGTAACACGTCGGGAAAACGCAAATCGAGCCCTTAGAAAATTACCCCCATGGAGTTCACAGAAAGTGCATTGTCTGACGATAATGCACTAACATTGTGCGCCCGATATCCTGCATGTGTCTCTTCCCCGCTCAGGTCCCCGGAGTTCACCTTCTTCTTCCTGGCGCATGTAAGTGCTTGGTCTTGGGACACAATTAAAAGTTAAATCCTGCGCTCAGTCCGAATCATTCGGATCGTCCGACAGCACATCCCCTAATTTGTGACACATGGAAGCCGGCACCGATGCACCAAAATCCAATTGTGTGCGCCACAATCCCTATATCCCTAACTATATACTATTACAATATATACAGTTGTTTGCACCTTATGAAGAATGCTACACTAGGGGTAACTAACTATATGTTTCAGATTAGCTTGTTGCTTTTTAATGTTTTTTTTTTTATATTGTTTTAATAAAGTTTATTTCACTGCATCTCTCTTTTGGTCTGGTTTCTCCCTTCAGTGGGTTAAAGTAGACATTATAATTTGGTCAATCAGACCGGGGTTTGGTAATATTAAGGGGATATAGGAGCCATCAGCAGATGGCCAGCAGACAAATTACATTATATTATAAATAATATCTATATTATATATCCCCCACAATTGTTCAAGATTTGTCATTAAAATGGTGGGAATGTAGATGTGCGAGTCACCACTCCTCTCACCGAATGCCAGGTTCTTCTGCTTGCTATGTACTCAAAAAGCAGTTTATACCCACATACACTCACCGGCCACTTTAATAGGTACACCATGCTAGTAACGGGTTGGACCCCCTTTTGCCTTCAGAACTGCCTCAATTCTTCGTGGCATAGATACAACAAGGTGCTGGAAGCTCCTCAGAGATTTTGGTCCATATTGACATGATGGCATCACACAGTTGCCGCAGATTTGTCGGCTGCACATCCATGATGTGAATCTCCCGTTCCACCACATCCCAAAGATGCTCTATTGGATTGAGATCTGGTGACTGTGGAGGCCATTTGTGTCCAGTGACCTCATTGTCATGTTCAAGAAACCAGTCTGAGATGATTCCAGCTTTATGCCATGGCGCATTATCCTGCTGAAAGTAGCCATCAGATGTTACAGCAGGGGTCTCAAACTCAATTTACCTGGGGGCCGCTGGAGGTAGATTCTGGGTAAGGCTGGGCCGCATCAAGTTTTCCACACAAAATGCGCTTACAAAATATCATTATTCAGATTCAAATGTCATGGCGTCTCCCAGCGCAAGGAAAGCCCCGAGCTGGGAGACGTGTTTTCTCTATGAACGCGTCCTGTGCACCGAGGGGTCCCAAGCTCCTACCGCACTGAGCCCAGTCAGGGGCTCAGTGCGAAATTTGATAATATGTTCAATGATATCATTTTTAGGACTGTACGACCTTTTGATCACTTTTTATAGATTTTTTTATATTTTTCAAAATGGCAAAAAAGTGCCATTTTCGACTTTGGGCGCTATTTTCCGTAACGGGGTAAAACGCATTGTAAAAAACGTTATTATATTTTGATAGATCGGGCATTTTCGGACGCGTCGATACCTGATGTGTTTATGATTTTTACTGTTTATTTATATTTATGTCAGTTCTAGGGAAAGGGGGGTGATTTGAAATTTAATTTTTTTTTATTCTAATTTTTTTTTAAAAAACTTTTTTTTATTTTTATTTATACTATTTTTCAGACTCCCTAGGGTTCTTTAACCCTAGGTTGTCTGATCGATCCTATCATATACTGCCATACTACAGTATGGCAGTATAAGGGGATTTTCCACCTCATTCATTACAATGTGCTATCAGCACATTGTAATGAAGGGGTTAAAACGAAATAGCCTCGGGTCTTCGGAAGACCCAAGGCTACCATGGAGACGGATCGCCGCCCCCCGATGACGTCACGGGGAGCGGCGATCCCAGGTAAGATGGCGGCGCCCATGCGCCGATATCTGTTTGAGGCTGTCGGCAGCTTTGCCGGCAGCCCACGCTGTAAAAACACCCGCGATCGGTGCTAGCACCGATCGCAGGGGGGTTACCAGTAAGCCTTTGCTGCAATATGCAGCGAAGACTTATCGGCTATGGAGAGGGCTCAGCCCGTGAGCCCTCTCCATGCAGCGCGACCCGACCGGTGCTTTTCCAGGTGGGGGCCGCAAAATGTTGTCCCGCGGGCCACAGTTGGCCCGCGGGCCGCGAGTTTGAGACCCCTGTGTTACAGGGTACATTGTGCTCATAAAGGGATGGACATGGTCAGCAACAATACTCAGGTAGGCTGTGGCTTTGTACCAAGGGGCCCAAAGAGTGCCAAGAAAATATTCCCCACACCATGACACCACCACCACCAGCCTGAACCGTTGATACAAGGCAGGATGGATCCATGCTTTCATGTTGTTGACGCCAAATTCTGACCCTACCATCCGAATGTCGCAGCAGAAATCGAGACTCATCAGACCAGGCAACGTTTTTCCAATCTTCTACTGTCCAATTTCGATGAGCTTGTGCAAATTGTAGCCTCAGTTTCCTGTTCTTAGCCGAAAGGAGTGGCCCCCGGTGTGGTCTTCTGCTGCTGTAGCCCATCTTGCTCACAGTTGGACGTACTATGCGTTCAGAGATGCTCTTCTGCCTACCTTGGTTGTAATGGGTGGCGATTTGAGTCACTGTTGCCTTTCTATCAGCTCAAACCAGTCTGCCCATTCTCCTCTGACCTCTGGCATCAACAAGGCATTTCCGCCCACAGAACTGCCGCTCACTGGATGTTTTTTCTTTTTCGGACCATTCTCTGTAAACCCTAGAGATGGTTGTGCGTGAAAATCCCAGTAGATCAGCAGTTTCTGAAATACTCAGACCAGCCCTTCTGGCACCAACAACCATGCCACGTTCAAAGGCATCAAATCACCTTTCTTCTCCATACTGATGCTCGGGAGAACTGCAGGAGATTGTCTTGACCATGTCTACATGCCTAAATGCACTCAGTTGCCGCCATGTGATTGGCTGACTAGAAATTAAGTGTTAACGAGCATTTGGACAGGTGTACCTAATAAAGTGGCCGGTGAGTGTATATGGCATTAAGTGGAAATAAATGATTGGTTGGAACCTACCCTCCGTGGGGGCCACTTGAGATTTGTGCCTCAGGCGGCAATTAGTAACATTGCTGAGGGGGCAGCACATCAGGTAGCTGTCCCGGAATGTTTCATGAGCTGTGCCCTGCACACACAAAACCTTATCTCCCCTCTCCAAACAGTTATAGCTTCCTGGTTGCAGCTTGAAGACTGAGTCCTGTAAGTTCTCCTGTATCCTGAATTCTGTAACTGCTCCTGTAGCTCCAGTTTTCCAGCTCCACTATACAACCATCTTCTAATAGTGAGTAGAGCAATGCATTCCTGATTCCATGATTTGTGGAATGTATCTAAATGTAATCCGCATGTAGGTATACATGTATTTTGTATGTTTTTGTATATGTGCCTATTTTTATTAAATGTATACACATATATTGTATTGAGGGTAACATTAACGCAAATGTGGGCAACACGTGCAATGCAATTTATATGGTCCTGTGATTATATGATAACTATATGATACCCGTTACCACATCGGAAGGTACCAGCGATACTTCCCTATACCAGAGACATAGGTCTCCCCGAATATCACAATATTTAAGCATTGAATTCATGGATTTTTTATTATAACATTTCATTATGTGAAACTATAACAACTATAAAACATATCCTCAAAGTGCCAGAACCATCCTAATGTATCCATATTTGTATGTGTCTGTTATATTTCTGGTAGTTTTCTATGGGTTTATTATTAGTTTATTCTACTACAATTCAATCCTATATCTTTGTAGCCAAGGAAACTGATAATTAATGGCTAAATGACAAAAAAATGCTGGGTCCGTGAAACAATGACCGTGTGGTGGCCACATTTCACAGATCGAACACTGTACCGGGTAGAGTGTTATAGAAGGATTACAATTCTATGAAGGGGTCCATGCTTCACTGCAAACCGTTATCAAGGTTTTAGAAAGTTACAGTTGTTCCATAGGGAAGCAGGGACTCCTTGCATCATATATAGCTTGGATGCTTTGAGTCCCATCCCTGGATCAGTGTTTGGTTAGTAAAATCTGGCCACCACACAGTCAGTGATTTACAGACCGAGCTTGTTTTTGTGTTGTAGTCCTAATATGTATATATAATTGTGAAAGCAGAGGCACCGGAGGTTATAAGAGCTTGACTGCTCCTTTAGTTTTAGTGGCTTTGTGTACTTTCGGAGGTGGACAGTCAGAGTATCTGCATACAGGGGTTTGGAGAGAGAGTCCATGACCATTTTGGTGTAGCCGGAGTGTGAGTCATGATAAAATGGATCGACTCTGACTCCACAGATATATAATAAATTCTTAAAATTATGAAATTTCCTCTTAAATGTCTTTTCTGTTCCTGATCTAAGGATTTAGGCCAGGGGTGAACAACATTTATTGGTTCCAGGGCCACATTGAGATAATGCTCAACTTTAAGGGGCCGCATCAGTAACCAGTACACTGGATGCACCAACAACCACAGTACCCCTACTTAAGGACACCCGACTTACAGATGACCCCTAGTTAAAGATGGACCCCTCTACCCACTTTGACCTCTGGTGAAGTCTCTGGATGTTCCTATACTCCCAGACTGCAATGATCAGCTGTAAGGTGTCTGTAATGAAGCTTAATTGATACCTTATATACTCGAGTATAAGCCTAGTTTTTCAGCACAAAATTTGTGCTCAAAAACCCTAACTCGGCTTATACTCGAGTCAACTAAAAACATAAAGACAAAACTCACCTTTCTGACGTCACCCATAGGTCCTCTTCTGTCTGAGACAGAAGAGGACCTATCGGGGACGTCGGAAAGATGAGTACAGTGTTATTTGTTTTCCTACTACAGGGGCTGGGCAAGCTGTATGCTACAGGGGTTGGGCAGGCTGTATGCTACAGGGGCTGGCAGACTATATACTGGGAGGCTGTAACCAATGCATTTCCCACCCTCGGCTTATACTCGAGTCAATAGGTTTTCCCAGTTTTTTGTGTTGACATTAGGGGTCTCGGCTTATACTCGGGTCGGCTTATACTCAAGTATATACGGTAATTCTTGGTCCCATTACAGTAAAAAATTTGTCACTGGGGCAAAAAATGTTTTTGTCTGGATCTACAATTATAAAGTATACAGTTTCGACTTAAATACAAATTCAAACTAAGAACAAGAACCTATGGAACCTATCATGTATGTAACCCAGGGACTGCCTGTACAGCACAAAACACCAACCCAGAAATAATAAATATCACAGTATAGCACTAAATACTGTGAAACCAAATACTGCATTCAGCGCAGATAATAGTAATGGAGACCCCAGAGCACATTATAATAATACTAGAGACCCTAGAGCAGACAATGATAATAATAGAGATACCCCCAGAGCAGCCAAATATCACTGGAGACCCCCCCAGCAGATAATAATAATGGAGACTCCCAAAGTAGATAAATACTAGAGACCCCCAGAGCAGATCAGAGAAAAAAAGGACCTAGAAAGTAATGCCTTCTCTCATGTTAGAACTGCTATAGTGATCGGTGGGGTCGGTGATCATTTGGTTGAGTCGGAGTCAGTTAGGGAAGGTGAGAAGCCGGAGTTGGAGTCGGAAATTTGGCTTACCGACTCCACAATCCTGCCTCCATAATAAAATTAAAAACATACGACCACTTAGCTGTCCTTCGCTCCCATGTCATGTCACTTCCTTGCCTCAGGCAACAGAAGAGCCTGGTACACCCCTGCCCAGCAGGGCATCAAAGGGAGCATCACTATTTGGCTTCTGGATGGCAGATTTAGAATACATATAGATTTGCCACATGGGTGCTTGATACATGTTACAGACAGGGTCTGATGTATTACACACTATGATATCAATGCCTGTGCATAGGCTGCCAGTTACACTATTAGAAAAGATATAAGCCCCTTGCATCGAGTAGTCATGTTTGACTGAGGCGTGTTAGGAGTTAACACCCACGATTCCAATTATCGCTGATTGTGGGTGATACAGCGTGATGTCAACTGGCTATGCTCCAGTGATAAAACCGCACCTATATATAATGGCGCGGTAGGGGAATTCCCAGCGCGTTGTACTATTCCAGCATGTGCCAGGAAGGGGTTAAACTACAGGCTGTGATATCAATGTGCCGTGTGCCAAATCAGCAGGTCAGGAAGGGTGACACGTCTTATGAGTCACGACACAAGCCCATTGGCGCAATGTGAGTTGTGGGATATTCCCATACACCAGAGACCATTTATATTGCCTTCCCTCCATCTCTTATTTTGGAATCTTTTTATTTTTAATTTTTTATGGCCCCCACATGGTTCACTGCCGTTCTGTAGACCCTTGCCCATGTACTCCCCACACATAAACTCCCATTTATGTGGTCCTTCCTCTATAGCTGCCCATCTAGAGGGGTCCACAAACCTATGATCCTCTCAATGTGGCCTCCTAAAGCCGGCAAGCTTGATGATGTCATCAAATCATACCCACCTTCCTCAGAGGGTTACATAGCAGCCACAGACAGTAGTGGATTATAATATAGGCGGTTTTGGTTGTAGGTTGTAGTTGTTGGTCCAAGCCTTCTAGGGGGCCCTTGGCCACCCAAACCACCAACCAAATTTTATTCTAAGAAGGGCCTCCACCCATGAAATCCTCAGACATGCTCTCAATACACATGTACACAAAAGCCATTTCAAGACTTTTGAAGGTCCTCCAGAAACCACAGATTGAAAGCAGCAGAAGGGTAACATCCTCCATTCCCCAAAAAGCTTGAATCTAGTACCATATGTAGGAAGGGAATTCTGGACTTGTAGCCCAGGTCAGCCCAGGGTCCATGACATTCTTAATCTGCCCCTACTGGGAGAAGAGTGGAAGATCTAGTAGCTAGTAGCACATATCTGTAAAATCTTCCACATGGACGGGTACATAAGAGTTTAACAAGAACTTTCTTTCTCCATCCTTATGTAAATCAGCCTTCTCTACTATTGCCACTTTGTGAAACCTTGGGAAGGAAACAGAAAACTATTTATACACTGATAAAAATGCAAGTACAGAGTTATAGACAGAAATCATAAATGTGATGATTACATTATCGTTACCATTGTCCGTCTTAGGTTACGGAGATACAGGTGAAGAACATTCATTGTCTTGGAAGCAAAGAAAAGAAAGAAACCGTCCTAAGAAATGAGTCAATATCCAAACTCCAGCGGGTCTCCTCCATCTTATTCTCAATGCATTGAGATGCCAACTTTCACTCAACCAGGTGTCAAACCAACCTCAAGAATCCCTACAGCCAAAGGGCTCTCACCAGATTTACATCCACCCACTTCAGCTTTATCTCCAAACATGGCCAATGTGAGTGTCCCATATCCATATCAGCCAACAGCCACCAATCAACTCCAATCAAATGTTTTCGTCACCACAGCCCCGACCAGGAGACCTGAACCTGTCCCAAAGATCAACGATTACTTGCTCCACTCCATCGTCAGCCTCTTCCTATGTTTTCCACTTGGAATTGCGGCTCTTGTATTTTCATCAAAAGTAAGTGTGGTTTAGGAGATGGTGGTCAGGTTGAGACCAAGTAGGGGAAAGATATAAAATCTGTAAGGAACTTTGGGTTAGTCCATATAAATTAATCCATTTATTTATAACTTTACAAGTTTAACCCTTCGGAGCTCTTTTGTTGTAATAGAAAACTCTCTTACACTCTTCTAAATAAGAAGTTATGGTTGGTCACATTTGAGCCAGAATATAACATACAGTAGAGATGAGCAGAGCTCCAGTGCAGGCTTGGCCATGCAAGCCAGATGTATAACCGAACTGGCAACCACGTAGCCGATCCATCAAATTAATGCCCGTTGCTGATGGCCATGGCCATGATTGGGTGTCCTCCTGGCCAATCATAGCAATGGCTTGTAGAAAGTTGGCTAATTTGCCAGATTGGCTGATTGACCACCAATCCGGCAAAATGCCAGGGTTGCTCAGCTAAACCTAAACTGATCTCTAAAGATGAGTGCATGAGAGTATATGAGTTGCCGAACGAAGTTTAGCAGGGGAGGCTCTTGGCTCGCTGTCCCAACCACCGGGGGCTAGGGAGTGTATATATCAATAGAGTATTCCCACCAATGGGTAGGGAGAGAGAATAGTTGGCTGTTGAGGCTCAGTATCACGGAACTGATTCCATGGAATCTGGATGCACCCAACATGGTAGAAGAAAGACCTATGTTATCTTTTGGCAATGGAATGGGCCCTCCACCCAAAAGGAAGACACCATCCGATCATGCCCAAGTCCTGTATTTCACCATGTGCCTCCAATGCCCAATGCCGATCATGCCCAAGTCCTGTATTTCACCATGTGCCTCCAATGCCCAATGCCGATCATGCCCAAGTCCTGTATTTCACCATGAGCCTCCAATGAGCCAATTACTATGTTGCAAAAACTTAAATACTGAATTCTACAAATGGCCTCAGTTAAATAAAATTTTTAATAAATCTGTCCAAAATTATTATGTTTTAGACCAAAAGGGACACAATGTTATCTAAACCTCTCACTGGAGCAGCCTCAGGCTTTAGGCCTGTGAGTGGTTATATCACAACCTGGTGAAAAGATATTACATTGATGTATTTAACATTTCTAATGTTATTTTTATGTTTTTCACAACACAAGGATTAAACTTTATGTTTTCTTTTATAGACCAGATCGTTCATAAAAGAAGGAAAGGTGGAGAAGGCAAAAAAGACGTCACTTATAACCTTTATCCTGTGCAAGATTTCGTGGTTAGGGGTCGTATTATATGTGCTAGTTCCGGTGATAATATATTTCTTGGTCGCAAATTTTTGGAACTCTGGAAACTCTTGGCATGTGGTTCCCGCACACTCTTGGGATGACAGTCCCTCTTCGGATGAGGGTCCTACTTGGGATATGGATCCCTGAGAGTAGGGCTTCGTGGTCATCGTAACATCATCTTGTGAATATTATGGTGCAATGACGAGCGGATATGGGATGGACCCTTACTTCATTTTAAAACAACCCAAACTAGTGGGGGGATTTATTAAGACTGGCGTTTTAAAATTCTCGGATTTACTAAGAAGCTCTGACCTTTTAGTATATCCAGACCCAATGTTCACCAGGAGTTGTATAGACCAAGTCAGACCGACCTGGATAAGATCCCAGCTATAGCCTCCAATGGTTTTCCAGCGGAAACTATAGTAAATGCAGCGGGTCGGGGCGTTCATGTCCCTGACCCAATCCGCCTGTCTTGTCACGCCCAAATGGCTAAGGACTGGTGCGAATAGGGAGATTTACATGCCTTCACTGCCAGTTTTTTAAGACATAGTAAATCTCCTCTAGTGTCTGGAATCGATACACAAACCACTTTAAGTTGTGGGTCAAAAATGGCCACAACTTTATTTCAATCAAAGAACTTAAACAATCAGAGGAGGAGTCAGGTGAAGTGCTACGGGTGGAATTCACCAATCCCCTGCTGATATACAGCACCGGGCCAGAGAGCAATAAAGGGGGCGCTATTTAACCAGAGCCAAAAGACTTTAACCCCTTAAGGACGCAGGGTTTTTCGGCTCATTTCTCGCTCTCCAACTTCAAAAATCCATAACTTTTTCATTTTTACGTGTGCAGACCTGTGTGAGGGCTTTCCCGTAATGTTATTTATTTTAACATGCCGTGTACTGCGAAGCTGAAAATAAATTCCAAATGTGGAAAAATTAAAAAAAAAACGCACGTGCATCACGTTCTTGTGGGCTCAGTTTTTACGACTTTCACTCTTCGCTCCAAATTCCATCCTATTTTATTCTTTGGTTCGGTGCGATCGCGGTGATACCTAATTTATATAGGTTTTATTGTGTTTTAATACATTTTCAAAAATTAAACGAATGTGTACAAAAAAGATAAAAAATTTTTTGCCATCTTCTGATGCTAATAACTTTTTCATATTTTTCATGGCGCACGGAGATGTGTGAGGGGTCATTTTTTGCGAAATGAGGCGACGTTTTCATTGCTACCATTTTATGTTATGTAAAAAGGTGGCGTTGAAAGGGTTAATAGCCGCGATCGGTGCAAGCACTGACTGCGGTTATTAGCGGTATGGGTTTGCTGCAATATGCAACAACCCCCACCTCTGTATGAAGAGGACTCAGCCCGTGAGCCCTCTTCATACATCCCTAATACCTCTGCGCCGTAGAGCTATGGCGCAGAGCGTTAAGGGGTTAAAGGAAATCTACCACCAGGATAAAGAATTGTAAACCAGGCACACTGACATACTGGTGTGTGCCCCCTCTGGCAGGTTCTGCTTTTCTTTTAGCATCTTAGGACTTTCTTTTTTTTACGATAAAAAGGTTTTGCTAATTATGCAAATGAGCCTCTGGGTGTCCAGACTCTATAGATGTCAATGGAGCTCGGAGCCCCGAAGACTCATCTGCATAATTTTTAAAACCTCTTTTTCTTAAAAACAAAGGCAAACGAAAAGCTAGATCCTGCCAGAGAGGGCACACACCAGTATGTCAGTGTGCTTGGTATACAAACCTCCATCCTGGTGGTAGATTTCCTTTATGGGCACTTACTCCTGTGCTTCACCACCATCCCCCCCCCCTGGCTGCCTTTTCCATGAATACACCGTTGGGACACTTCCAAAGCTCCGCCTGTTTATGACCATGAGGTTTTACATCGTCTTTAAGTTAAAATAATTCCACTTGCACCTTCAACCTGACCCCTCCACCACAAAATCAAAGCTGCGATAAATAAACTATAAAACATAGTAATGCCGTTCTTTATTGCCTAAAATTGACTCAAGTTCTATTACATTCATATATTATTCTATTTATTTTTCTATATATTGTTATATTTCTTTTTGAATCAAAGCTGTGAACATATGACTCAGGCACCTCATTGTTTAGGCAGATTTACGCAGCTCTATTAAAGCAAATTAAGTTGCACCAGGCTGGGGCGGACTCCGGTATATATTATATATAGTATATACTCCGGTATAATATTTAATTTGGTTATCTATTTCTGGTGTTTTATACAGTTTATTGGTGGCAATGCTATTATGCTTATTTACTCAATGTAACCACTTTCCCCCAAGTTTTTTTTTTAACTTAACCTTAATAAAGCTGCGGCCAAAATGTAATTGTAACTGTCTCAAAGGCTCTAATTGGTTGAGTGTTATTAGTTGGTATGATTGGGGTGTGCACTGGGAAGGACATGACCCGGCGATGACTGAGATCAAGGGCTGAGAAAAAACCATACACTTCTAGCCTAACCACCCATCTACCTAATAAAAACACAGAGACAAGACTGCCCAAATAAATTTAAACCATAAACCACCGGGAGCACGGGCCCCTTTAACCTTAAACCAATATTCGCCGATAAAAAACACACAGAGACTTGTATTAAAGTTTGAACATAAGTGGGTTGACGTGAGGGTCGGCCACAGCTTTATATATCATTGTAATAAACATTTCTTATTTTTTTATATTAATTTTTTTGTATTTTTTAAAACATAAATTAACTGGTAAACAAATTTAAATAACAAACAAAGTGCAACAAAAACCCCTCCCACCTGTATGCCTTCCAGCCAATGGGCATGTAGGCCAAATAACCCAAATAACCGCCAAGAAGGAGGTCGTGTACCACCTACACGACCCTCCGACCCCCAGCCAACCAAAACAAAGCCCTCTCAATTCCATCTTGCAACCCGGACAAAAATATATCCAGGCCGATGTCCGTAAGATGGACCCCGTCGGCCAACAGCAAACAGCTGTTATCCCCCTCCAATTGCCTGTGGCGAATAACAACGCCACCTCTGGCTCGAACAAACCTTGACACCCGGGTGTTCAGCAACCTCCGCCCTCTCTCTATAGCCGCCACATCCCGGGCACCTTCCCAAACAGCCCTCGGAATAATTTACGACCACACCAGCACTAGCTGGCCGAAATAAGAAGCAAACCGCTCCAGGTCAGACTGGATGAGAGCGATAAGCTCACTTAAACGGACGTGGCAGAGATCGTTGCCCCCGAGGTGAATTACCAACACCGTCGGGACCGGAGGACGACGGCTGATCTCCACGACCTCTGAGAGAGCTTGCAACCAGCGCAGGCCGTGGAGACCACGCCAGAAGACGTCGACGTCGTAGAAACCCAACGCTCTTCCACCCGGGCAAACCTGGGCCCGATGCTCAGCCCAATACACGTAAGAATGGCCGATCAGCCACACCGCCGGACGAGGACCTGGAAAAGAAAAAACGTTAACACAAAAGCAAATCAGGACGAACATATCCTGAAAAACAGTTGAAACGCCATCTCCCAATGCGCTGCACAAACCCAACTCACTAGCCGTGGTCGCCGCCCCAATACGAAAGGAATGGGTCCCATATTCAGCCGAGGGAAGCCCGACCGCCTCAAGGGCCTTCTTAAAAACAGTAGCAAATTGAAACCGAGTCAAAGGAGAAGAATCCCTGTGAACCAGGAACTGCTCACCCCCAACTCGGCTATCTAAATACGCAGACACAGTGGACACGGGGCAGGCCTCGCCTGCAAAGGGACGCAACGATACCCAACAACCCCGCCCCCATATATCAGTTTTAGAGCGACGAAGCCTAAAGCACAAACCATTATGCGACAAAACCACATCTGCCATAAGCAAACCACCAGGACGTGTAGCACTCGGCGCCACCAACTCTGACACACGCAAAGCACCAAAAAACGCAAGAATAAACGCTGCCCGAAACAACAAAACTTAAAACTCATCCGAGCACACCGAGGGAAGGGAGGCTAACAAGCGAAGCAAAATAGAAAAAGAAACCGGGCAACGAGAATCGCACCGCTTGGAACCTTTCTTCCAACCTTTCAAAACCTGCCGAACAAAGAAACATTTAGTCACGTCCTGCCACCCAAACAATTTTAAAAAGAAAGCTAAACCCGTAAGACGACGCTGCGCCACCAACCCCGAAGCCCCTTGCAAGCGCAAGCTATCCAAATACTGCAGCGTCACAGTCAATATCTGGCCAGGATCACCACCAAACACCCGTTCCCCCGCAAACCCACACCAATCCCGCCATGCTTTACCATACGCCGTCCACGTAGAAGGGGCCACCGACGACCTTACGAGCGGGACCAGCTGGCCTCCATCACGGTCCAAAGGGAACCCGGACAAGGGGTCCCCTGCAAGTCCGCCGACGGACACAGATCCCGAAAAACCTGCCAACGAAAACGAGATAAAGCATCAGCCGCTGTATTCTCAACCCAGGGGACATGGCGGGCCCTAAAAGAAATATTGTGCTGAAGGCAGCGGAGCACCAATCTACGCAACAGCACCAAAACTGGCAGGGAGGAAGAAGAAAGATTGTTAATTGCATGCACAACACTCAAATTATCAGTCCAGAACACGATAGATTTAGCAGAGCATGGAAGCCCCCCACAATTCGACTGCCACTGTGATAGGGAAGAGTTCGAGAAGGGTGAGATTTCCGCACCAGCCTCGATCGCGCCAGGAAGGAGGTCATGCGTCTGCGCACCAGGCCGAACCAAAAATAGCACCGAAACCCAGCCCCCCCGAGGCGTCCGTAAACAACTGAAGATCCGAGCTGGACTCCGGAGTTGACCGCCAGAAAGTGTGCCCATTGTAGTCGGCAAGGAAAAACTCCCACACCCGCATATCATCTTTAATCTGTCTGTTAATGAGGAGGACGTCTCATGACAAAGAACCCATTCCAAAAAGGTGCTAAAAACCTCAAAATAATAACAGGATATAGAGCACCCCATCAGAAGGCACATGTCGTAATAAAAGGCATCATCCAATTGGCAACCCAATAAGTGGAAGCAATCGGCATGCACTGGCAGCAAGCGAAATGCGGATTCAATATCGGACTTGGCCATAAGGGCACCAGAGCCGGCATTGCGAACCAAATCAACAGCCCTGTCAAAGGACACGTAAGACACCGATATCAAATCCTTGGAGATTCCGTCATTAACCGAAGACCCTGCGGGATAAGACAAATGGTGGATCAATCTAAATTTACCAGCCTCCCTCTTGGGAACCACTCCCAAAGGGGAAACTCGCAAATTAAAAAAAGGGAGGACGTGAAAGGGGCCCGCCATGCGGCCCAACTCCACTTCCTTCCTAACTTTGTCCCTAGCCACATCTGGAAATTCCCGAACAGACTTCAAGTTCCTGGAAAATGACGGAAAATCGCGAGGCGCGAACGGGATGAAAAAAACAAAAGAAAAACCTGTCCTAAGAAGGGCGGCTTCCGCCTTCCTGGGATACAGTTCTAGCCACGGCAACATCTCTAGCATGCGCACCGGAGTCCTCTCCGCAACTACCACCTTGAGATCGCGAGGGGACTGCCGCCGGACGGGAACAGCGGATTGCGGTGTGGGAGCCCCCACAGTTGGAGCACTCATGCCGGAATTTACATGCGCCGTAGAAGCGGCAGTGGCCCTCATTAAACATCCAGCATGTCCCGGACCTGCGAGCCGCCCCCGCCCCGAGGGAAGCCCCAGGAATGGATGAAGAGGAGGAGGAGGAGGCGGCCCCAAGAAAGGGCCTTGGCGTTGTCATGAGCCTAAGCCAAACATCGTCGCCTTAGTGTCCCAACCAACATCAGGACGCTGGGCCAACCTCCTCCTGAACTCCTCATCATACTTCCACCATGCGGACCCCCCATGGGTGCTGAAAGCACTAAAAATCGTGTCTAAATACACAAACAACTGCGGAGACCTATCAGGGAACTTCTGTGACAGCACACAACCCAGCACGGCGAAAGCCTGTCCCCAATTGTTAAAGGTCTTCGCCACCCTGGGTTTCCTCTCCACCCCCCGTTCAAAACGGCGCTCCTTGTCCACAGTCACCAAATCCGTGGACACCAGGGACCAAATATCAATATAATCATTCCGCAAAATCTTATCCCTGGTATCCTCGGACAGGCGAGTGCCGAGAAGAGAGACCCCACAGAAATAGGTATCCCTAAAAACCGTAATAGAGGGAGTAAACGTCGAAGTGGAGGCCTCGGCTACCGACTTCCCTGTTGGAAGCGGCAACACCCCAGCCGAAGCCGAGGGCGCCGCCCCCAAGAGAGAACGAACAGAAGCCAACAGGAGAGAATCCGACACCGTCCCACCCCAAGCCTGCAAGCAGGCGGACTCACCAGGCGGAGCAACAGACGTAGGCGGAGCCACCTGAACTGCCGGAAATGGATTTGTCAACGGAGCAGGAGCACTAGGAGGCGCAGGAACCGCAGCCACCTGGGAAGAAGCTGGAGAGCCACGATGCGAACGCCGACTCCTCTGACTGCGATGATGGTGACGTGCTGAGCGATCCCTGCGGCGGCGAGGCTCCACCGAAGCCATCGAAGAAGCCGAAGCGCCAGAGGACCTGGAATAGACGGAAGAGAAAGAACCCCGCCTGTCCCTTGGGCGATGCCGCTTGCGCCTGACGGATGGGGACCGCAAGGCAGTGCGCCGCCTGGAGGCGCCTGAACTGCCGGTACGCCTAGAGCTGCCGCCGGAGAGGACTGAGGAGGCCCGGGACACATTATCTGGGACCAAGTAGCCGGGGCCCAAGTCCCCGGACAGCATGGGTCCCATCAAGGGGGCGGGAACCACCAACTGCCCCGAGGACAGCGGCTCTAGCTCCGCTCCCAGCGTGGCCTCATCGTGCCCGCTATATTCGTCGGAGGAGGACAATGGCAGGAGTAAGTCATGTTCAGCGGTGCCGCCGGCACCGCCACTAGCCATTTGGGCAGGGGGCTGGGGGCCAAATGCAGCAGCAGCCTGACCCCTGCCCAATGGCACTGTGTGGGGGGGAGGGGCCAGGAGCGCCGGGGCGGGAGGCTGGGGACCAGGAGCAGCTGCAGCCATACTCCCGGCCGGCGCCGACACAAGCAACGGTGCGGGAACGGAGGACGGAGCAGGGGGCTGGTGGTGCTGAGGAGCCACAGCCGAACCCCTGCTCCGAGCGACCGCACAGGGAGCCCGATCACCGGCAGCTGCTTCAGCAGCGTGCGCACGAGCACGCGCAGCAGCCGGAAGTGAAGGGGCAGAGCGCGCCGGCGGCGGTGGAGGAGGGGGACGACTCGCGCCGGCGCGCGCCACAAATGAGAGGATCACCGCCGACCCGCGAGACGCCGAGGACCGCGACCGGGATGACCGACGCCATCCCTCAGTATCAACTGACGGCGTCGGCAGCATAGTGGGGAATGAATCTCGGCCCGCTACCTGGACCACAGCCACCACGGACGGGGCCGTGGCGGCAGCCCTACCATCACGGGGGACAGGAGGCGCAGAGCGGTGGTGCGCGGCTGCTGCTTCCGAGGGGGACAACCGGCTAGGGGGGCGCGATAGCCTACCCGAACGGTGCTGTGCTGGAGGAGCAGGCGGAGGCATCGCTGGGGATCCAGGGGAGGCCTCATCCAGGAGGGCCTGAAGCCATGCAGACCCTTCGGCCCGGACAGCGTCATCAGACATGGTGCCAGGAGAAAACGCAATCCAGAAAGAGGGTGAGTGACGTCTGCAGCCCCTATTTAAGCTATGCTCACTTCCTGTACCACCCACGACACAAACCCGCCCCTAGTCACGTAGCCCCCACCTCCCTGGCATACGCAGGGAGACAGAAAGGAAAGGGAAAACCACCTCAGTTAAAGAGGGCCTATTCCTGTACTTATAACTTCGCTAACTAAAACCCCTTTGTGCAGTCATTAGCCCAACGGATATACGCCTCCGGGCTTGCAATTATCTGTTGGAAAGATGAATGGTCACAGCTTTATTAATAATTGTTGAATACAATCTGAAAATAGAAAAAATACAATTATTCAATGAAATAACATGTATAACATCAAAATACTGATGGCTGAGCTCTTGGCAACACCACTAAAATCGCATGCCTTCCCGGCTAAACGAAAAACATTCAATATAAATTCTAGTCTCCTGAAACCAAAATTGCACGCTCAGCGCACGAGAACCACACCCCCAGCTCCACCCCAAACACTGCAGCACCAGACGCTGAAGTAAAACCACCACCGCCATATTGTCACAATGAAAAACAACACATTTGCTAGCGAGCCGCCGACCCCAAAGCTCCACCGCCACCACTATTGGGAACAGTTCCAGCAGACACAAGTTGGCCGTGAGCCCCTTCTCCACCCACCTAGCTGGCCAAGAGCCCACGCTCCAATCACCCTGACAATAAGCCCCATACCCAATCGCACCTGCTGCGTCCGTAAACAAGTGCAAGGCTTCGTTTGACACCGGCTCATCCAAAGGGTTCTCCCATTATAATTCAACAAAGTTCCTTTCTCAAGCGAATCAAAAACTCCGGGCGCCGCACCCCCGCTGTCGCTTGCGCAAGTCTCCTACAGAAAACCCGCCCCATGGGCATGATTCGACAAGCAAAATTGAGCTTCCCCAACAACGACTGCAACTGCCTTAAAGAAATTTTTGTTTTTACAAGCGCCTCTTGAACCGCCATCCTCAAGCCATTCAACTTGTCCTCCGGCAGCCTGCATTCCATCGCCACCGAGTCAATTTCAATCCCTAGAAAGCATAATTCTGTAGTCGGACCCTCCGTCTTGTCCCTAGCCAGCGGTACCCCAAACTTAGAAAACACGTCCATTAATGTCTGTAGTAAAATCCCACAGCCCCAACCGTCCCGTAGCCCCACACACAAAAAGTCATCCAAATAGTGGATAACACCTTTTTGCCCTGACTCCGTTCTAATGACCCACTCCAGAAACGTACTAAACTCCTCAAAGTAGGCGCAAGAAATGGAGCAGCCCATTGGAAGGCACCCGTCAACATAGAAATGATTATCAAAGAAACATCCTAGCAGGTGCATTGATTCAGGATGCACTGGCAGAAGGCGTAATGCGGCTTCTATGTCCGCCTTTGCCATCAATGCCCCTTTTCCTGCATCCCGAACCAATGCCACCGCCGCATCAAAGGAGGTGTATGACACCGCTGCTAGTGCCGGGTCGATGTCATCATTTACCGACAACCCAGCCGGGTATGATAAATGATGAATGAGGCGAAACTTTCCCGCCTCTTTCTTCGGCACCACCCCAAGCGGAGACACCCGTAACCCTTCCATCGGCGCCTCCACAAATGGGCCTAACATTCTCCCCAAGCTCACTTCTTTGTTAATCTTTTCCCGCACCACTTCAGGGTATTGGGCCACGGACTTTAAATTTCTAACCAACCCAACCTGCCCCCCTTCTTTAAAAGGTATCCTAAAACCTTCCTTAAAACCATCCTCAAGCAACCCCGCTTTTTCTTTATTTGGGTACATCCTTAGCCACGGAATCATTTCGCTGACCCGCACCGGAGTCGCCCCCTTTCTGAACCCCGCTGTTCGAACGCTGCTGCCCTCCTTTTCCCCGCTTGAAACACTTAACCAAGGGGTGGTTTGTTCCCCCACACCCTGAGCATTCATGTCGAAATGAGCAGGATGCGCCCCCCCAATTGCGTGGAATTAGCCGATACCTTCTACGTTCCTCATCCTCCTCCTTCCTATGCTCCTTACCTTTTTCCCACTTTTCAATGCTAAACCGGTTCAGCGGTAACAACGTGAAAATATCTAAGTTCTCCCACTTCCAGATTTTTTCTTTCACCTCCTGCTTTAGATGGCCCCCCAACGGCGCATTAAAACAAATGTACAAGCGACCCTTTGCCCCATCCGATACCGGCAAAGATTTTGACGCCCCCTCTTTCTCAGTTTGCACACTAACCTCAGCAACTAAACTCTGCCCCGCCGGCCCAACAGTTACCGGCACCACCTGTGCCCCGGCCATCGCCCCCCCCCCCGGACACCGGCAGGTCCTGACGCTCCCTCCAAGCCTCCGCCGGGCTACCCAACTGTGACCCCAGTGACGACTCCACAGATGTCAATAACCTTCTAAAACCTTGGAATAAGTCCCCAACTGCTCCCAAATATATATTGCCTGTGTTGGTTGGACCCGTAGGCACCAATGCCCTGTCCCAAGTGCCTCCTAGTTCAGTGCGTGTAATATGTGTCGCTTGCGCTGTAGAACCCCCACCTGCTTGTAGCAAGCTGCCGCCAAGCGGCGCCGGCGCAGATCCAGATTCCCACGCTGACTGTCCCGCCACTGCAGTTCCAGCCGCTCCATCTCCTGGCGTTGCCAAGCCCACGGCCCGCCGCAGAACTCCCATCACCGCTCCATCCGAGCCACCTCTCTCCTGCAAAGGAAAAAACACAGACGAAACACCCTGATACATATCAACATTCCCCTGTGGTGGTGCTGCAGATACCACCTGTATCCCCCTGTCACTGTTGGGCCTCCCAGAAATCTGCTGAGGCCCCACAGCGGCCCTAATCCCGCCCTCACTAATACCCTGTGGCTGCACCACCACACCTGCACTCCCAGGGCTGACAGCAGTGCCCAGAGTCACCCCCGCTGTCACATCCGAAACAGAGGCCGCTGACCTGACCTCGCGCTGCCCCACCGCTGGCCTCCAAGGTGCCCCCGCATCCCCTGGGGGAACCCGCAGTTGCACCACTTGCCCCTCATACTGACCTGGAGCAGCCGCCCAACCTGGCTGCCCCGCGCTCGCCGGCTGCCCATCCGTCTCTCTCTTGGGGGGGCCGGCCTCGACCGCCTGCCCCACCGCTGAAGTGCCCGCAGCCTCCCCCTGCGCCTGGCTGCCCCCCGCTGTATGTCGCTACTCACCGCCGGCCTGGTGGTAGTGCTGCGCTGGATCCCCTGGTCCGGACTCTCCTCGTCCGCGTCACTTCCGGTCGCCGCGCCGAGGCCACACCTCCTCTTCCGGTCCCCATCGCGCCGTTTTCCAGTACTTCTGGTCGCCATCTTCGCGGCCCCTCGAGCCGCCGCCATATTGGACGCGCTGCCCCGGACCGTCATCCCACCTCGTCTGCCGTCTCCGGACACCGCCGACACCGACCTGGCTCTTTTCCTCTGCCCCGCGACTCCTCTGGAACCACTTGCAGGAACCCCGGTAAGGCTTCTCCTCGGCATAGCCCTAGGCGGTGATGGCGATGGGCTCAATCGTGCCGGCGGCCTCCTGGCCCGCGCCGGCCTATCCGCTGGGCTCTGTGCACGATCACCCGATCCCCAGGCCGCCATTCTGTCTTCCACTCTTACAGCCCACAAAAACGATTCCAATCACCCGTCTCAGATTCTGCGCCCACACCGCCGACAAAATTTTTTCTGGCCAGAATGAGGCTTGCCCTTCCTGCCAGCCCTTATAAGCCCTACTAACTCCTCCCCCCATCTTACAACCCCCTATCACCTCACACTGCATTTCCTCCCCCCAATAAGCTCAACCCAAGTTTATAGCCCCTTCCGAGTCCAGCCAGTCATGCCCGCTCTCCGCCCACCTGCATCAGGCTCCGTGCTCACAGGAAGTGACATATTGGGGCTTATTTACTAAGCGGATCACGCTTTCTTCAGAGAAATTTTAAGAAATTTTCGGGATTTGCGCCGCTGGGACAGGTATTTAGAAGGGTATTGTGTCGCACGAATCGGGGGGCGGGCCGTCGGACGATGTGACGGATTCGGACTTAGCGCGAGATTTAACTTTAAAATTGTGTCGCAATCCAAGCACTTACATGCACCAAGAACAAGAAGGTGAACTCCGGCGGACCTGAGCGGGGAAGCGACACATGAGGAGTGCATGATCGCTGCACACCGCACATCGGGGATCACACATCGGCAACAGGACCGGGTAAGTAAATGTGCCCCATAGTCCTGGGCCCCTCCCTGACCATTACACTACACACGTACTTTACCCTCTCACAGTACCACACTACACACCACAAACTATGTCCTCTCACAGTACCACACTACACACCACATACTATGTCCTCTCACAGTACCACACTACACACCACATACTATGTCCTCTCACAGTACCACACTACACACCACATACTATGTCCTCTCACAGTACCACACTACACACCACATACTATGTCCTCTCTCAGTACTACACTACACACCACATACTATGTCCTCTCACATTACTAGACTACACACCACATACTATGTCCTCTCACAGTACTACACTACACACCACATACTATGTCCTCTCACATTACTACACTACACACCACATACTATGTCCTCTCACAGTACTACACTATACACCACATACTATGGGGGGCAATTTGTGTCAGACGGCAGGAGAACTATTTATAATGGGTATGTGCAATACAACTACTGTGCAATCATGATGATGAATGTTCCGATCCATGTGTCCTCATAATAAGATGTGTTCATTTGATGTGCAAGCACTATGCTGTGTAAATTACATACTAACCACCTCATTGATACTGTTTTTCTTGGACCCATAGGATATCCCCCTAAACTTAGGTCTTAGGAGGGTAGCACGTATCCTCACTTATCACCCTGCAATTTTTGTCTGATTATATGTAGTGTCCTTGTTTTCCCCTTTTATGTGATCAGCTTGCTTTTCGCTTTTAATCAGTGTATTATGTAAATTTCAAATAAAGATGTACTTGTATTTTGCACTCTCTGGTTGGAATGGCTTTTTTCTTTGGTAGGTTTTGCATTCATTTAAGCCAACCACATTGTAATTGTTGAGCTAAACATTAGAAGTGGGGACTTTAAATATATATACATTGAAGCTATATGTTATCGCACTAGCCTCTTCTCCCACTTTATATATATGTATGTAGCTGCATCATTGGTTCTCACATTACTACACTATACACCACATACTATGTCCTTTCACAGTACCAAACTACACACCACATACTATGTCCTCTCTCATTACTACACTACACAACACATACTATGTCCTCTCACATTACTACACTACACACCACATACTATGTCCTCTCACATTACTACACTCTACACCACATACTATGACCTCTCACATTACTACACTATACACCACATACTATGTCCTCTCACAGTACCAAACTACACACCACATACTATGTCCTCCCACATTACTACACTATACAACACATACTATGTCCTCTCACAGCACTACACTATACACCACATACTATGTCCTCTCACAGTACTACACTACACACCACATACTATGTCCTCTCACTTTACTACACTATACACCACATGCTATGTCCTCTCACAGTACTACATTATACACCACATACTATGTCCTCTCACAGCACCACACTACACACCGCATACTATGTCCTCTCACGGTACTACACTACACACCACATACTATGTCCCCTCACAGTACGACACTGCACACCACATACTATGTCCTCTCACATTACTACACTACACACCACATACTATGTCCTCTCACATTACTACACTATACACGACATACTATGTCCTTTCACAGTACCAAACTACACACCACATACTATGTCCTCTCTCATTACTACACTGCACACCACATACTATGTCCTCTCACATTACTACACTACACACCACATACTATGTCCTCTCACATTACTACACTCTACACCACATACTATGTCCTCTCACATTACTACACTATACACCACATACTATGTCCTCTCACAGTTCCAAACTACACACCACATACTATGTCCTCTCACAGTACTACACTACACACCACATACTATGTCCTCCCACATTACTACACTATACACCACATACTATGTCCTCTCACAGTACTACACTATACACCACATACTATGTCCACTCACAGTACTACACTACACACCACATACTATGTCCTCTCACATTACTACACTATACACCACATACTATGTCCTCTCACAGTACTACACTATACACCACATACTATGTCCTCTCACAGCACCACACTACACACCGCATACTATGTCCTCTCACAGTACTACACTACACACCACATACTACGTCCCCTCACAGTACTACACTACACACCACATACTATGTCCTCTCACAGTACTACACTACACACCACATACTATGTCCTCTCACATTACTACACTATACACCACATACTATGTCCTCTCACAGTACCAAACTACACACCACATACTATGTCCTCCCACATTACTACACTATACACCACATACTATGTCCTCTCACAGTACTACACTACACAACACATACTATGTCCTCTCACAGCACCACACTACACACCACATACTATGTCCTCTCACATCACTACACTACACACCACATACTATGTCCTCTCACAATATTACACTACACACCACATACTATGTCCTCTCACAGTACTACACTATACACCACATACTATGTTCTCTCACAGCACCACACTACACACCACAAACTATGTCCTCTCACATTACTACACTACACACCACATACTATGTCCTCTCACATTACTACACTATACACCACATACTCTGTCCTCTCACAGCACCACAATATACACCACATACTATGTCCTCTCACATTACTACACTACACACCACATACTATGTCCTCTCACATTACTACACTATACACCACATACTATGACCTCTCACAGTACTATACTACACAACACATACTATGTCCTCTCACAGTACTACACTACACACCACATACTCTGTCCTCTCACAATATTACACGAAACACCACATACTATGTCCTCTCACAGCACCACACTACACACCACATACTATGTCCTCTCACAATACTACACTACACACCACATACTATGTCTTCTCACATTACTACACGAAACACCACATACTATGTCCTCTTACATTGCTACACTACACACTACATACTCTGTCCTCTCATAGTACTACACTACACACCACATACTATGTCCCCTCACAGCACCACACTAAACACCACATACTATGTCCCCTCACAGTACCACACTACACACCACATACTATGTCCTCTCACAGTACCACACTACACACCACATACTATGTCCTCTCACATTACTACACACCATACTATGTCCTCTCACAGCACCACACTACCCTCCACATACTATGTCCTATCACAGTACCACAGTACACACAACATAGTATGTCCTCTCACAGTACTACACTATACACCACATACTATGTCCTCTCACATTACTACACTATACACCACATACTATGTCCTCTCACAGCACCACACTACACACCACATACTATGTCCTCTCACATTACTACACTACACACCACATACTATGTCCTCCCACATTACTACACTACACACCACATACTATGTCCTCTCACATTACTACACTATACACCACATACTATGTCCTCTCACAGTACTACACTACACAACACATACTATGTCCTCTCACAATATTACACTACACACCACATACTATGTCCTCTCACAGTACTACACTACACACCACATACTCTGTCCTCTCACAATATTACACGAAACACCACATACTATGTCCTCTCACAGTACCACACTACACACCACATACTATGTCCCCTCACAGTACCACACTACACACGACATACTATGTCCTCTCACAGTACCACAGTACACACCATATAGTATGTCCTCTCACAGTACTACACTATACACCACATACTATGTCCTCTCACATTACTACACTATACACCACATACTATGTCCTCTCACAGTATTACACTGCACACCACATACTATATCCTCTCACAGTACTACACTACACACCACATACTATGTCCTCTCACAGCACTACACTACACATCACATACTATGTGCCCTCACAGTACCACACTACACACGACATACTATGTCCTCTCACAGTACCACAGTACACACCATATAGTATGTCCTCTCACAGTTCTACACTATACACCACATACTATGTCCTCTCACATTACTACACTATACACCACATACTATGTCCTCTCACAGTATTACACTACATACCACATACTATGTCCTCTCACAGCACCACACTACACACCACATACTATGTCCTCTCAAATTACTATACCACATACTATGTCCTCTCACAGTACCACACTACACACCACATACTATGTCCCCTCACAGTACCACACTACACACGACATACTATGTCCTCTCACAGTACTACAGTACACACCACATAGTATGTCCTCTCACAGTACTACACTATACACCACATACTATGTCCTCTCACATTACTACACTATACACCACATACTATGTCCTCTCACAGTATTACACTGCACACCACATACTATGTCCTCTCACAGCACCACACTACACACCACATACTATGTCCTCTCACATTACTACACTACACACCACATACTATGTCCTCTCACATTACTACACTATACACCACTTACTATGTCCTCTTACATTACTACACTATACACCACATACTATGTCCTCTCACATTACTACACCATACACCACATACTATGTCCTCTCACATTACTACACTGCACAGTATTACACAGCACACCACATACTATGTCCTCTCACAGTATTACACTGCACACCACATACTATGTCCTCTCACAGTACTACACTATACACCACATACTATGTCCTCTCACAGTACTACACTACACACTACATACTCTGCCCTCTCACATTACTACACTACACACCACATACTATGTCCTCTCACATTACTACACTACACACCACATACTCTGTCCTCTCACAGTACTACACACCACATACTATGTCCTCTCACAATACTACACTACACACCACATACTATGTCCTCTCACATTACTACACTACACACCACATACTATGTCCTCTCACAGTACTACACTACACACCACATACTATGTCCTCTCACATTACTACACTATACGCCACATACTATGTCCTCTCACATTACTACACTATACACCACATACTATGTCCTCTCACAGTACTACACTACACACCACATACTATATCCTCTCACAGTACTACACTACACACCACATACTATGTCCTCTCACAGTACTACACTACACACCACATACTATGTCCCCTCACAGCACCACACTACACACCACATACTATGTCCTCTCACAGTACCACACTATACACCACATACTATGTCCCCTCACAGTACTACACTACACACCACATACTATGTCCTCTCACAGTACTACACTACACACCACATACTATGTCCTCTCACAGTACCACACTATACACCACATACTATGTCCTCTCACAGTACTACACTACACACCACATACTATGTCCTCTCACAGTACTACACTACACACCACATACTATGTCCTCTCACATTACTACACTACACACCACATACTATGTCCTCTCACAGTACTACACTACACACCACATACTATGTCCCCTCACAGCACCACACTATACACCACATACTATGTCCCCTCACAGTACTACACTACACACCACATACTATGTCCTCTCACATTACTACACTACACACCACATACTATGTCCTCTCACAGCACTACACTATACACATCATACTATGTCCTCTCACATTACTACACTATACACCACATACTATGTCCTCTCACAACACTACACTACACACCACATACTATGTCCTCTCACATTACTACACTACACACCACATACTATGTCCTGTCACATTACTACACTACACACCACATACTATGTCCTCTCACATTACTACACTACACACCACATACTATGTCCTCTCACAGTACCACACTATACACCACATACTATGTCCTCTCACATTACTACACTATACACCACATACTATGTCCTCTCACAGTACCACACTACACACCACATACTATGTCCTCTCACAGTACTACACTACACACCACATACTATGTCCTCTCACATTACTACACTACACACCACATACTATGTCCTCTCACAGTACCACACTACACACCACATACTATGTCCTCTCACAGTACTACACTATACACCACATACTATGTCCTCTCACAGTACTACACTACACACCACATACTATGTCCTCTCACAGTACCACACTACACACCACATACTATGTCCTCTCACAGTACTACACTACACACCACATACTATGTCCTCTCACATTACTACACTACACACCACATACTATGTCCTCTCACAGTACTACACTATACACCACATACTATGTCCTCTCACATTACTACACTATACACCACATACTATGTCCTCTCACATTACTACACTATACACCACATACTATGTCCTCTCACAGTACTACACTATACACCACATACTATGTCCTCTCACAGTACTACACTATACACCACATACTATGTCCTCTCACAGTACTACACTATACACCACATACTATGTCCTCTCACATTACTACACTATACACCACATACTATGTCCTCTCACATTACTACACTACACACCACATACTATGTCCTCTCACAGTACTACACTATACACCACATACTATGTCCTCTCACATTACTACACTATACACCACATACTATGTCCTCTCACATTACTACACTATACACCACATACTATGTCCCCTCACAGTACGACACTACACACCACATACTATTTCCCCTCACAGTACTACACTACACACCACATACTATGTCCTCTCACAGTACTACACTATACACCACATACTATGTCCTCTCACATTACTACACTATACACCACATACTATGTCCTCTCACAGTACCACACTACACACCACATACTATGTCCCCTCACAGTACGACACTACACACCACATACTATGTCCCCTCACAGTACTACACTACACACCACATACTATGTCCTCTCACATTACTACACTATACACCACATACTATGTCCTCTCACATTACTACACTATACACCACATACTATGTCCTCTCACAGTATCACACTACACACCACATACTATGTCCTCTCACAGTACTACACTACACACCACATACTATGTCCTCTCACAGTACCACACTACACACCACATACTATGTCCTCTCACAGTACTACACTATACACCACATACTATGTCCTCTCACAGTACTACACTACACACCACATACTATGTCCTCTCACAGTACTACACTACACACCACATACTATGTCCTCTCACAGTACTACACTACACACCACATACTATGTCCTCTCACAGTACTACACTACACACCACATACTATGTCCTCTCACAGTACTACACTACACACCACATACTATGTCCTCTCACATTACTACACTACACACCACATACTATGTCCTCTCACAGTACTACACTACACACCACATACTATGTCCTCTCACAGTACCACACTACACACCACATACTATGTCCTCTCACAGTACTACACTATACACCACGTACTATGTCCTCTCACATTACTACACTACACACCACATACTATGTCCTCTCACAGTACCACACTACACACCACATACTATGTCCTCTCACAGTACTACGCTATACACCACATACTATGTCCTCTCACAGTACTACACTACACACCACATACTATGTCCTCTCACAGTAGTTTTCTTTTGATCTAACAGAGGGGGGAAATGAATTCTATAGGTGACACTTGGATAGACTCGGATGAATTCTTAAGAACAATGGTCAAATGTTTTGGCAAATTACCGATTCTGTTTAAAATAATCGATTTTTGTTTCCTATTGGTGACCATTGAATCTCGTAGCGATTTTGTACTACATACTGGAGATCAAACATGTAATTTCCAACATGAATAACTAATGAAGAGTCACAAGTGAGTCTCAAAACAAAGTCAACAAATATGAGGGCCTCTCCCATACTTCCTTTCCAACAGGCCCTCGCCTTTGTTGACTTGCTAGGTAAGAACGATTGGGGATTAAACTTTATGCCTAATATAGAAGAGATTAGTATCGTGTTCTTGGACCTGGAAATATCATGTGTGACGACAGAGAGATGAGAAAATGCAGCAGTAATAATTATCTCGACTACCGGTGCGCACATTACCTGAATATGACTTGGGATAAAGCTTGGTCACCTCTGCATACAGGTATCCCAGTAAAATTATGCCCTCCAAAAATAATTTGCTCTCCTCCCCATCAGAGCCCTGTGGTGTGCCCCAACTATGAGTGGGATATTTCTGTATTCTAGAGAAAATGGGTAACAAACCACTGGGTGCATTTTTGCCTTTAAAAAACCAAAAAAATGTATGCCAAAGCAACTTTTTGGGAACCTGTCACCACATTTCTCCTCAAATACAGCTAGAGACAGGTTTCCATAGAGCCCCTATTAACTAACTGATGTCCTTCTTTTGCCTAAAAATTGTTTCCCTCAGTTCCCCATATAATCAACTTTTTGATTTTACCAAGGATCCAGGGATGGATATCTTTAGCGAGTCGAAGAGGGGCTTGGCTTCTTTGGGCTAAACCCAGAAGCTCCTCACCAAGCTTTCTCAGCATGCAGCAGTACCCGGGTGACATCAGTGCAGGTCCTTTAGCCTCCCAAAATTAGCAAACTGTACATCATGCATCATGAAGTCACAGCATATCATATCACATGAAATCACAGCATCCCTCCATGGACTTCTACTCCTCTCCATGCCTCCATACAGTCATGCTGTAATTTCATTGATCAGATATATGCATGGGGTACAGTTTCCTAATGTTAGGAGGCTAAAGAACCTTAGATGATGTCAGCCTGAGGAGCCCCCTCCCCCCTTGGTATTGATATCCATGGATACTAGGTTAAATTATAAGGTTGATTATATGAGGATCTGAGGGAAACAATTTTTAGCTAAAAAAAGGTGTCAGTCAGTTAATAGGGCTCTGTAGGAACCTGTCACTAGCCGTATTTGTAAAAAATCTGGTGTGAATAATCCCTGAATGTTCATAAAGTGATTTAACATCCCTGATACTTACAATTGTGCTGTTTGCAGAATCTCCTTCATTATTTGTTTACATGTCTGAGCTTTGATGAATAGGAGGAGCTGTAGCAGCTGAGACATGGCTCATCCTGCTCCCTCCCACTCCCCTCTTTCTATCTCAGACAGTGGGATGTACTGTCAGAGAGACACAGTGGGAGCAGTGAAAGGCAGGAAGTTGTGTAAATATTCAGGATTGTGAGAACAGGGAAAAGCTAAAGTTATCAGAGGAAATGAAATGAAAAGTGCCCAATCCCTTTCTACTGAAACATAAAGCAGACATGGGGTGAATGTTAATTAGCAACTAATTTGGGTAGTTAGACAACTCGCCTGGTAACCATAACGTTTAGAATTCTGAAAACCACAAACTTTTCAAAATTTTCACCAAATATTCTATTTTTATTCATAAATATACAATAAAATGTGTCAACCAAAATGTACCATTTTATTACCACATGTCAGATTTGAATAATTTGTCATTGTCTTAAAGGTGAAAATAAGCTGTGTCCTTAAGGGGATCAAAGGTAAAGTCCTTTGTGGTCTGGAAAGGTGAGGGATGACAATCATTAGTTTTGATTAGTGCAGAGATTGGGGCTGTGGGACAGTTAAATGCAGAGAGCTCTGAACACAGCAGTGTGAGGACACGCCTCCAGTGCAGTAGAAGAAGCTACAATCCTGAAATATACATATAAATCAATTTTTCACAGTCCTGCTTTTACTAATGAGGCATGATTACACATCTGGAGCAGATGGGGAATCGGGGTATAAGTAGGAGGCAGGAGAGACCAACCAACAGGGAGCCTCACGGATGAGTTTACTTACTTATATATTAATTTTGCAAAAAATTGAGGCAGTCCTATCCCTTCAAGATAAAAAGCAGCCACACATGTAATAAGAACCAGAATACACCTTACAGACACGGCCCTCTATATTCCTATGGCTGTGTGCTCTTCTGTAAGGGGTCTTCCTATAAATCTAGCAGGGCTTAAACCTTGTCAATGCAACAGTACGAAATCCCATAATAACAGTATTAACACGTTATGTACAACAATAGTACAAAATAAAAGTAAAAAAAAAACATCACAGTAAAGTGCATTAACCATAGGACTCATGTGTCAGGGCCTAATGGTGAAGTTTTGGTCCTCACAGTTCACCCCTGGCTGGGGCTTCCACGAGTCCCATATAACACAACCAGCATCTGTAATGTCCTGAGAAGATTTCACTCATATATCTCACAATGATCACAACATGACTTCAGGATGAATACTAGATTTTCGTTTTAGGGCGACTTATTCCAAGGAGTAAAATCCATTTCTTTTGTGACTAAGAAAAATATTAATATGGGAATAAATACAATGAATAGGAGTCCGAGGAGTGAAATCCTGTTCAGGATAAGCGCTGTGCGTGACGTAATGGCCGTGCTCTCCAGGTCTCCTTCTTTTACGGACGATCTGGTCTATAAAACAAAACAACAAGCTTCATGCTTTTTTGTAAAGAAGGACAAGAAAATATCATTAGAAAATTTAAAACATCATTATCTTTCTTCCAGGATGAGATATAATGGGGCAGATTTACTTACCCATCCTGTCGCGATCCCGTGGTGCGTTGTCCGACGAGGATTCGGGTCTTCAGCGATTCAACGTGCACCCTAGTTCCTGCATCCGTTGCTTCCCTGCTGAGGTCCGCCAGAGTTCACCTTCTTCTTCCCGGTGCATGTGAGTGCTTGATCTTGCGACACAATTCCTTTTTTAACCGGTCGCGGCGCGCTGCATGGAGAGGGCTCAAGGGCTGAGCCCTCTCCATAGCCGGTAAGTCTTTGCTGCATATTGCTAGCACCGATCGCGGGTGTTTTTACAGCGTGGGCTGCCGGCAAAGCTGCCGGCAGCCTCAAACAGATAGCGGCGCATGGGCGCCAGCATCTTACCTGGGATCGCCGCTCCCCGTGACGTCATCGGGGGGCGGCGATCCATCTCCATGGTAGCCTCGGGTCTTCCGAAGACCCGAGGCTATTTCGTTTTAACCCCTTCATTACAATGTGCTGATAGCACATTGTAATGAATGAGGAAGAAAATCCCCATATACTGCCATACTGTAGTATGGCAGTATATGATAGGATCGATCAGACAACCTAGGGTTAAAGTACCCTAGGGAGTCTGAAAAATAGTATAAATAAAAATAAAAAAAAGTTTAAAAAAAAAAATTATAATAAAAAAACCTAAAATTTCAAATCACCCCCCTTTCCCTAGAACTGACATAAATATAAATAAACAGCAAAAATCATAAACACATCAGGTATCACCGCGTCCAAAAATGCCCGATCTATCAAAATATGATAACGGTTTTTCAATGCGTTTAACCCCGTAACGGAAAATAGCGCCCAAAGTCGAAAATGGCACTTTTTTGCCATTTTGAAAAATCTAAAAAAATCTATAAAAAGTGATCAAAAGGTCGTACAGTCCTAAAAATGATATCATTGAAAATATTATCAAATTTCGCAAAAAATGACACCACCTACAGCTCCGTACACCAAAGTATAAAAAAGTTATTAGCGCCAGAAGTTGGCAAAATCAAAAAAATTATTTTTGTACAGGAGGTTTTAATTTTTGTAAATGTATGAAAACATTATAAAACCTATACAAATTTGGTATCCCCTTAATCGTACCGACCCAAAGAATAAAGTAGACATGTCATTTGGGGCGCTCAGTGAAAGACGTAAAATCCAAGCCCACAAGAATATGGCGCAAATGCGTTTTTTCACCATTTTCATTGCATTTGGAATTTTTTTCCCGCTTCTGAGTACATGGCATGGAATATTTAATACCATCATTATGAAGTGCAATTTGTTACGCAGAAAAGGTGAAGGTGGGGAGTGAAAAATGGACATGAAAAAACAGGAAAGGGCCCGGTCCTTAACCGGTTAAATTCTGCGGTCTGTCCGAATCAGTCAGGTTGTCCGACGTCGACGACCCCCCCCCCCCCCCCCCCAGATTTCTGTTGCATTCAAGCCGGCGCCGATGCTCCACAATCCGATCGTGTGCGCCAAAAACCAGGGGCAATTCGTCGAAAAATGGAAATAATTAGATACCACGAAAGTGCGCCGTTACAAACCTAAAACCTGAGGCTGCACTACAGAGAGATTGGGGGATATTTATCAGGACCTCTGCGCACCGCCAGTGGCGCAGAGGCCCTGAAATAATCGCAAATGCTAGCTTATTGCTAGCTTTTGCGATTACTTTCCCCAAACCGCCACCTTCACGCCAGTGGGGCATGAAGGGGAGTGAAGGGGGGGGGGGGCGCGGCCGGACGAGCAGAGGGCGCGGTGGAACGGGAGTGGGCCGGCGCGGGGCGTTACTGTCCCCGCGTCGGCGCACTCAATGCTGCTGACTTTTCATACGTGAAAAGTCACCGGTTGCGTTTTTTTCTACGCCAGGCAGGATAATCGCTGCGCTGCTGGCAGCCCGATACATCAAGAGGCAGAAGCCTCTTGATGTATCGGGCTGCGAATTTGCAGCGATGGGGTGCACGAGCGCCAGCGTATGATAAATATCCCCCATTCAGAGGATAACATTGGCGGAGATTTATCAGAAGCGTCTGAGGTAAAACTGTGCTAGTTGCCCATGCAATCCAATCAGAGCTCAGCTTTCAATTTCCCACAGCTGTTTAAAAAATGATATCTAAGCTTTGGCTCCAAATTTAAGTCTTATCTTAAATCCCTGGCACAGATAAAATTTGAGACAGATTTATGGCAAATCTTTAGCAACCAATCACAGCTTAGCTTTCATGTTACATGAAAGGAAAGTTGCAGTGTACAGGCAGTCCCCCGGGTTACGTACAAGCCTAAGTTGAATTTGTATGTAAGTCAGAACTGTATATTTTATAATTGTAACCCCAGTCAATTTTTTTTTTGGTCTCTGTGACAATTGGATTTTAAAAATGTTGGGTTGTCATAACCAGGATTAACACTAAAGCTTCATTATAGACACCCGTGATAACTGTTATAGCTGAATATTGTAGCCCAAGGCTAAAGTACAGTAAGTTACCAACATCCAGAGGTCCGTTTGTAACTAGGGGTTGTGTGTAAGTTGGGTGTTCTTAAGTAGGGGACCGCCTGTAGTTGATTGGTTAATTGGGGCAACAGAGACTGTATCTGTAATGTAGGACTGGCCATGATGCAGGCATCGTCATCAAATGTCTATCGACATATTACTGGATGGTGCTGGTCAGATATTTGTGGTGACAGATGATATTCCTAGTAGCAAAGGGGGCATCCAGTACAGAAGAAGCACTAAAAGGCCCATGGTGAAACACAAACATGGCTGGGCAATGATGGGATGGTGTCTTATTTAATTTCCAGTTGAAGTGACAGAGGGCCACGTCAAAGGGCTTCAGCCTGTATGGACACAAGGAGCCGAACGTTTGCTTACCCTGAAGTATCATCTACACACTGGGAAAAAAATATCTACACACGTATGCCTTACAGAATTTTACATCTGCCCCTTACAAAGCCCAAACCCCACCAGCACCACCATCTCCACCCCTGATACCACACTTACTTGTAATGAGAAACAAAGAGCCAGGAACCCAAGTGGACAACATAAGAAGAGGCTGACGATGGACTGGGTCATGTAATCTTTGGTTCTTGGGACAGATACGGGGGTCCAGGTAGAGGGTCTGGTCACGACATCACATGATGGGAGCCCATTGATGGGTGTTGGCTGTTGAATTGGGTACGGCACACTCACGTAGGCTGCGTTCGGTGGTAGAGCTGAGGAAGGTGGATATAAATCTTGAGAATACACTGGGGCTGTAGGAATACTTGAGGTTGGTTTGATACTTGTTGGGGTCAAAGTTGGAAGTTCAATGCATTCAGAGTAAGATGGAGGACGCTCATCATATAGAGAAGACGACATTGGTTTCCCATGATGTTGATCCATTTCTTAGGACGGTCTCTTTCTTCTTTACTTCCAATACAATGAATGTTCTTCTCCTGTATCTCCGTCCTCTAAGACTGACAATGGTAACACCTTAAAGTTCATATATTGTCCAGGAATTTCATCACATTTATGATATCTATTAATAAATAGAACTATACTTATCAATGTCCAAAGGCTTCTGGCTTTCTTCCCAAGGTTTCGCAACAGGGCAATAATAGTAAATGATGATTTACATGAGGGAGAAGGAATTTGCGGATACGGGATGACCTCATCATGCTAGGGAGGAGATATGGAAGCCACAGTTGGGGGACACAATAGGATGGGATTAAAATTTAATAGGAGAGCAGATATCAAGGAAGGACCACATGAAGGGGAGCTTTATATGGTGTGGGGGACAAAGGGAAGGACAATATACCTTTAGGGTGCTATAGTAGGGTAGTATAAGATATGAGGGCCACTGAGAGGCGCACTACACAGTTCCATGAGGGAATTATATAAAGGGGAGGATGTAAAATGTGGGGTACAGTACTTTGGGAATGCTAGGGGTAAAGTCAGAGGTGGGCAAGAACTTTATTCCCTCTTATCTCAAGTGTAAAGTTGGGGAAAAGGGTTAAAGTGATTATTTTGACCCCACCAAATTTAAAGGGTCAGGGCGCCGATAATTGGCACTGGCCAGCCGCCTGCCCTGATAAATTCCAGCCCCTTCCTGTGTCCCCTGTCCTGTCATAGCCTAAGAGAAAGCTTTCTTGATGCCTTGTACGATTATCCTGATTTCCCGTTGTGACCTTGATTCCGTTCCTCACCTCGCTCCTGTGCTGCCTGTCCTGACCTTCCGCTACGTCCCGGACTCTGATCCTGTGCTGTCCATCTCGAGCTCCTGCCTGTCCCCGACTATGATCTTGCCTTACGATTCTGTACTTCGTCTTGGCTGCCACCGCAGACAAAGTTGCTCCTGTGGAACGACCTGGTGGTACCACGCTGCAGCAAGTCCAACTCGCTTTGCTGGGGGGTCTGGTGAAAATCGGGTGCCACTTAGACTCGGGTCCCAGGTGTCAGCTTACGTCATCATCCGCAGTGGTCCAGAGGATCCACAACCCTCAAGCCTGACAAGAGTGTTCGCCATCTCAGTGAACTATCCATACTTTTGTCTTGCCGTGTGGATTGTGATGGACTTTTCAGTAACTTTAGACAAGCTGGTGAAGTAGAAAACTGTAGAAAAGTGTGAGATGCTTTGTGATTGAAGTGAACAAGTGGAATTTTGATATACATAAAATCAGTTTGAGAAAAGATTATTGGATTTGGCTTGCATATTTTTTAGATCCTAACAAGCAAATAAGAGGTTGAAGCCTAGCTAAATCCATCTTTATGTAGAGTATTAATTCTGTTTATTCTTCTCCCTATTCTAAAATTTGACATTCAAGTGGCGAAATCATGTAATATTGAAAAGCATTGGTACTTACACACTATGGAAGCTTTATAACTTTACATTCTAAATCCATAGGAATCCATATGGAGTTGCTCTTCCGGTAAAGTTTTCTACAAGATTTTGGAGGTCACATGGTGGCTCTTGGCTGATACCAATTGCACTGGGAGTGTTAAATTCTGGATGTGCTATTCCAGCAATAGTATTTCTCGCCAGGTTAGTTGCTCTCAACAGTAATGGCTTTTGGAAGGTCGGAAAAATTGAAAAGGTTCTGGTTCTGAAGGGGTTAATTATAGAATTAATAGGGAAATTATCAAATTGTGCAAGAAATTCCCATTCAGCCTTGATTCAAGGTGAATCACATGATAATGAAGCCATTGTGATCATAGTAGTAACTTGCACTCCTGGCTGCCCGGGGCAATGTGTGGAATAAAGGGGCTACTTTTTAATAAATCTCCTCCAATAGACAGGTCTCTGCATGTATCTGTACCTGTGTCTTTGCCTCCTGTGAGATCTTCAGCCTTTCCCTGTTCTCCCCATGCTGCCCTCCGCATATATACACACTGCTTCCTGCTTCTCTCTCCTTCAGTCCGTCCTAATGACAGCCTCCAGTGTGTTTTTTCTCTTAATCCATCTCACTGATAGACACAGGATGAGGGGAGGGAGGGAGCAGGATGATTGATAATCTCCTTCTGCAGGTTCCTACTATTTATCAGTGGTTAGACATGTAAATAAAAATCCTACAAAGTGCACAGAGAGTCTGCACACAGCACTAAAGGAAGCATAAGGGAGGACAAATCAATTGGTGAGCATTCAAGGAATATTATTAAGGCAGTAAAAGCACATGGACAATTTATGTAAAAAAGTGGCCAGCCCCTTTAAACCTTCTTTAATCACTAAAATGAACTGTGGAGCACTTCTCCTCTGTCCACACAACACGCTCTTGTCTTTTTATTCTTTCTGGTGATGAGAGGTGTTTTCACTGCAGAGTCCCCAAAAAAAAGTCTCAAAATACATTTTATGGGACTTTTTTGAAAAAGTCCCAACTCATGAATCGGGCTTTGTCCGGTGTTGCACTAGCAGTAGTTCTATGTTTACGCCACATTAATAAAAGTCCCAAAAAACTATATGCCACTTTTTTTAAGACTTTTATATGCCCAAAAAAACCCCAGGAAAACCAATGATAAATAATCCCCTATGTCTCTAGTCACAGCCAAAGCTGCTCTGGATATGACAGGACTAAATAGTACAGAGTTCATAGTGTAAAAATAAGACAAGTAGGTCATCACAGGAAGCTTCGTGTCCCGGAACAGACGCCGGGCCAGCGAATAGCAACAAACGAAGACATCCAACAACTTCCAGCACTGAAGATCTCCATAAAAGGTATAAACTTTAACACGCTGAATAAAAGTTTACACAAGTTTTATGGACCTTCAGTGCGGAGTGGATTTCTTTCTCGTTTTTTTTCTAATTGCAGGAAACTGAAGCTGAACTGTTTTCCCCGGGTTACATACAAAATAGGGTCTGTAGGTTTGTTCTTAAGTTGAATTTATATGTAAGTCGGAACTGTATACTTTATCATTGTAATCCCAGCCAGAACTTTTTTGGTCTCTGTGACAATTGGATTTTAAAAATGTTGGGTTGATTATTGTAGTCTAGGACTAAAGTACAATAAATTACCAACATCCAGAGGTCCGTTTGTAACTAAGGGTCGTATGTAAGTCGAGTGTTCTTAAGTAGGGGACCGCCTGTATCTATATGTGATAGAAAGTTACAGATTTGTGTCCTGATTTACTACCATAAAGAGTCAGGCAACTTTTTCTGCATCATGGTCTAAGCTGCAGTTCCGGGGTTGGCCACCACCAGAGGAGGGAGCAGTTTAGCAACTTCTTTATTATGTTTTTTCATGTGTTGCACAAAGTTTTTCCTCTCTATATAATGTCCCTTTGCAGTGGCCCCCATGCAATATAATACCAACAACGTTGCCCCACAGTACTGTATATAATATGACTCCTCTTTCCTATAACACAACCACTTATAATTGTCCGTCTAGACCACCACTTCAAACGCAAGCCCCTACTATTAATGGCACCATTTCTGTAAACCTGACCCTCCTTTACATTTCATCTAAGTTTATTATAATTTTATATTTAAACAAAAGAAGAAAAAAACATCCGGGAGGTCGTGTCCTACCAAACTGGTAAGTAAACAAAAGTCACAAAAGGTATCAAGGTCGTGTAGGACCCGTCCATACAGTATAATAAAGCAAGGAATTAAGGAGGGGGAGGAAGGTTTCCCACGTCATGCAGTTGTCTAACATAGATCCCTATAAGCCGACATATCCTAAAATTCATCCATGGCTGCCAGATCTTTAGAAACATTCCAAAAATCCTGAGGCTTCCTCCATCTTACAGATATGATTCATCTCCTGGACCGACTTAGTCAAGGAAGGGTTTTGGGAGGCCCTAGTAAAGATAGAAAACACTTGATCCCAAGATGGCCTTAGGTCCTTACAGTCCCACCAAGTATGGCGCCGTCATTGCAGTGCCAAAGAGGTGTCTGGTAAGAAGAGTGTAGTAGTATCTGGACACGGTACCATGAAGTTTTTCTCTTGAGTTATACATCCAGACAGGACAGGTCCGGCGTTAGGGGGTGGCAAACAGGGCATTTGCCCAGGGCCCCCTATCCTAAAGGGGCCCCCTGCATGTGGACTCTTGTGGGCAGAGGATGTATTGCTCCTTTAATACCCCTTGGTTGAATGCTCGGATGAAAGTGCTTATCATCCATCTCCTGTCTTTACATGTATCATCTATCCAAAAGACAATGGGGGTCATTTACTAAGGGCCCAATTCGCGTTTTCCCGACGTGTTACCCGAATGTTTCCGATTTGCATCGATTTTCCATGAATTGCCCCGGGATTTTGCCGCACGCGATCGGTTTGTGGCGCATCGGCGCTGGCATGCACGCGACGGAAATCGGGGGGCGTGGCCAAACGATAACCCGACGGATTCGGAAAAACCGCCACATTTTTTTTTAAAAATTGGTCGCACGGGCCATACTCACATGCACCACGATGAAGACGATGAACTCCGGGGCACCTCGGCGAACTTCGGCGCAGCAGCGACACCTGGTGGACATCGGGCGCAGGACCTTCATGAATCGCCGGAAGACCCGAACGCTCGTTGGAGAAGCCGCCGCTGGAACGCGAATGGACCGGGTGAGTAAATGTGCCCCAATGTATGAGTAACTACAAAGATCTATTGTTCATGTGGAGTGAGAGTTACACTTAGTTCCTCCGCTCATTTGCCAAGCTAGCCCCTGCATAGGACTTGTGTACATCCCGTAGGAGAAAAGAGTATATAAGGGAGAAAGAGTGGATAGGTGCTGAGTTTTCCGTGAATAGGTTCTCACAAGGGGTAACAGTAGAGTTATGAGACGTTTGGTCTCCAGGGGCCATCAGATATAATGCCCACCCCCTGATTTATAAAAATCCTCTTCCATTGTCACTCCCCACTCCTTTCCACAGTTCCAAAGTGGGCAGGTGCAATAATGTAACCGCAGCCCCAAAGCCACTGCGAGCTGCGGCAGAATGGTGGAGCAGGGAGTCAGTGGCTTCCCTCTTTACCATTAGGCTCAACTCTATTTGCTTCTAGGATTGCTTCTGGGACATACCTCTTTATGAGAGGTTGAGAGGTGTGAATATATGAAAGTGAATACAAGAAATTGTATAACATACCTGACAAGAGCAAAATGATTCCTTCTCCTCATACTTTGGCTCTTATCATTCCCCATTCTTCCCTCCTAATCTGATTTTTGCTATGAATTTTCAGCTGAATTCCATTTTTCTAGCTCCAAGACAGAAGCTCACTAAGATTTCAGATTGCATAGAATTCTATGGAGAGGGGGGGGGGGAGGATTGAGTCACAACAGCTAGGTCAGCACCCCCTACTGAGAGAAGATTGCAAATTACAGATGGAAAGCTGCAAATTGTACCTCCATTACATCTGGATTAAAGAAAATCTACCATTTGTTTTTATGCATTGTGAACCAAGCATACCTTGAGAACGTTGTAGCTACACTGATGCAGAAACATATCTTGTTTAATCCCTGAACTGAGTGGTTTTGCTGAAAAAAAAAACAATTATAAAATAATGATATTGAGGCTCTGTCGCTCTTGTGGCTGCTTGGTGCTTCTCCTCTTGTACTGTGTTGTCCCTCGCAGGCAGAAGTAATCAATCACTGCATCATCCCCCAGCTGCTGTGTATGAGTCATCCAGCTCAGGTTGATTAGTCCTGTCTGGACAAGCTCCATGTAATGTGTTTATGTAGGCACCCAGGTTTCCCAAGGTCCTGAATTTTATAATTGTTTTTTCAGCAAAACCACTCAGTTCAGGGATTAAACAAGATATGTTTCTGAATTATTGTAGCTACAGCATTCTCGATGTATGTCTGGTTTACAATGCATAAAATCACATGGTAAATTTCCTTTAAGGCAATGTTTTTGATCTAAAAACCTTATTGTCAGACCTTATTGTCACCTAAGAATATGATGAGCTGCATGAATGCCTCATCCCGCGACTCACCAAGGTCGTTCTTTTTTCATTTCTATTGGTTTGTGGGGGATATTCTTTGATCCTGGTGAAGCATCGCCTAGGTACATTTATGCTTTCGAAGTGCAGAACATACTAGTAATGGTTAATTGTTGCATCTGGCTCCTCTGTGTGATCTTTGGATGTTTATCTTGAGGGGCGTCTATGACTGGAAGTGAACCCTGCAGGACTGGGAAAACTTTCAAGAGCCAAATATATATTTATAATGTTTTGGTGACAAGCTCTGGTAAGGTGGAGCTCTGTGTTGTAGGGAGGGAGGGGGGCTTGCTGACATGGATGGATGAAGCTTCACTTCAGCTGTCTCAGATCTTCTGCTGAGAAGCTTACTGCCACACAAAACAATGGAGAACCCATCATTCCTGGAGGTCTATCCCACCAAATCAGGGGAGCAACCTCCTCCATACAACCCAGGACAATCATTCATGCAGCCCTGCCCTCAAGCTCCCAACTACCCAACTGGACCAGGTTGGACTACTCAACAGACTCTAATATTCCAGCCAACTTCGACCAACGTGGGGGTGAATGAGGACAGGGCATTAACCCAGCCCCCGCATAGCGACTACCTCTGCTGGTCCATTGTCAACCTGCTGTTCTGTTGTTGGCCCATTGGAATTGCCGCTATTGTCTACTCTTGCAGGGTAGGTAACCACATCTTTTGATAGATTTTTCAAGTTTATTTAACTTTTTTCAAATCTAGTGATTTACCCCTTCCCCAAAGATAGGAAATGCTCACTACTAGACCCCCTAGTTATGGGTAGTAGACATCTCCTTAAATGCTCACCCCTAGACCACCTAGTTATGGGTAGTAGACAACTCCTTAAATGCTCACCCCTAGACTACCTCGTTAAGGGTAGTAGACAACTCCTTAAATGGTCACCCCTAGACCATCTCATTAAAGGTAGTAGACATCACCTTAAATGTTCACCCATAGACCACCTAGTATAGGGTAATAGACATCGCCTTAAATGTTCACCCCTAGACCACCTCGTAAAGGGTAGTAGACATCGCCTTAAATGTTCACCCCTAGACCACCTAGTTATGGGTAGTAGACATTGCCTTAAATGTTCACCTCTAGACCACCTCGTTAAGGGTAGTAGACATCGCCTTAAATGTTCACCCCTAGACCATCTCATTAAGGGTAGTAGACATCACCTTAAATGTTCACCTCTAGACCACCTCGTTAAGGGTAGTAGACATCACCTTAAATGTTCACCCCTAGACCACCTAGTTAAGGGTAGTAGACATCACCTTAAATGTTCACCTCTAGACCACCTCGTTAAGGGTAGTAGACATCGCCTTAAATGTTCACCTCTAGACCACCTCGTTAAGGGTAGTAGACATCACCTTAAATGTTCACCCCTAGACCACCTAGTTATGGGTAGTAGACATACATTGCCTTAAATGCTCACCCCTAGACCACCTAGTTATGGGTAGTAGACATACAATGCCTTAAATGCTCACCCCTAGACCACCTAGTTATGGGTAGTAGACATCGCCTTAAATGCTCACCACTAGACCACCTAGTTATGGGTAGTAGACGTCGCCTTAAATGTTCACCCCAAGACTACCTCGTTAAGGGTAGTAGACATCGCCTTAAATGTTCACCCCTAGACCATCTCATTAAGGGTAGTAGACATCGCCTTAAATGCTCACCCCTAGACCACCTAGTTTAGGGTAGTAGACATTGCCTTAAACCCCTTCAGACCACCATTCCGTTCACAGAGTAGACACTTACCACTCTAAACCACCAAAATACTCGTAGGGTTCACCCGTCAACTCTCCATACTGTACAACCAGAGAGTCACTAATATAGACCAAACTGTGGGCACCAGGACACTATGTACCTTTGCTCAGGCACTTTCCCTTGGTATAGTAAATTGGGAAGGTGCCTGAGCAATGATACCTTATGACATCACCCTATAATTTTAGGCACTGTGCCTCTGAGCTGAGGGCTGTTACCATCCTTCACCAATTCCATTTACTCTCTATATAATTCGGTGATCATGTGACTAGGAAAGGCTATGTTCTTTCACAAAATTGACCCCCTAACCCATCATATCTTTCACTGTGCCAACAAGTCTGTATGAGCCTAAGGTTTTCTGATGCAAATTGACAAGAAGTGCAAACATTTACGGTATGTATCCGTGTTTTGCAGACAAGAGACAACATCGACGCTTACAACCATGAAGCCGCAGCCAGAAATTCCCGCACAGCCTTCAATCTGAATGTCTCGGCCCTCGTCATTGGGCTCATCATCAATGTGATATTTGCTGTTCTTATATTCTCAAGAAGATAAGAAAAGGCACAAGGTACCCAACCAGGATACAGCGCCCCCTTCCTCCGATACTGTTACTGGATATTGGAGAAATTCTGTGTAGTTACAATATTATATCCAAGCTTCTATAAAGGTCAAGTAACATTGCGGCTCTTTCCGAATGTTTTGTGGTTGTAGATGTGACCTGGAATTTCACAATCCAACAGAAGCTCTATACATATATCATAAACCCTACAGCTACAACATGAGCCACTACAGCTGTAATATAAGCATGAAAGCTACAACATAAGGCTTTACAGATATAACATGAGCCTTTACAGCTACAACACAAGCACCGGCACAGCTATAACATAAGGCATTAAAGTTACAGCATAAAGACTAAAAGCTACAACAATAAGCAGAAATGGTTCACGATAATAAATACAGCTGGAACTATGGATATATGTCTTGTATGTACACAGTGACTGCACCAGCAGCAGAATAGTGAGTGCAGCTCTGGAGTATAATACAGGATGTAACTCAGGATCAGTACAGGATAAGTAATGTCATGTATGTACACAGTGACTGCACCAGCAGCAGAATAGTGAGTGCAGCTCTGGAGTATAATACAGGATGTAACTCAGGATCAGTACAGGATAAGTAATGTCATGTATGTACACAGTGACTGCACCAGCAGCAGAATAGTGAGTGCAGCTCTGGAGTATAATACAGGATGTAACTCGGGATCAGTACAGGATAAGTAATGTCATGTATGTACACAGTGACTGCACCAGCAGCAGAATAGTGAGTGCAGCTCTGGAGTATAATACAGGATGTAACTCAGGATCAGTACAGGATAAGTAATGTCATGTATGTACACAGTGACTGCACCAGCAGCAGAATAGTGAGTGCAGCTCTGGAGTATAATACAGGATGTAACTCAGGATCAGTACAGGATAAGTAATGTCATGTATGTACACAGTGACTGCACCAGCAGCAGAATAGTGCGTGCATTCTAATTCTGCTGTGAGCTGCTGACGGGTGTGGTTGTGTGCTGCTGAGCTCCTGCACCACCTGGAGCAAACCCAATCCACCCAGGCCTGCTCTCTCCTCCCCAGGGAGGGAGTGGGTTCTCTGGGATGAATCAAGCTGGAAAGTCCCAGGCTCCTGTCTCCCGGACCAGGCCGGCGGGAGGCAGGAAAAACAAGTTACCGGCCAAAACTGATGGCGTGAGAAGATCTGCCCGGAGCCAAGGACGCAGCGATGTGACCTCGGCTGCCACCCCCAAGACCCAGGGAAGCCGCAAGGTCTCCGGAACACAGAAGATCAAGGCAAGTGACATCAGCCTAAGTGCTCCTCCTGGAAAGCTGGATGTATGTGCGGGAAAGCTGGGTGGTTCAGCTGAAAAGCTGGGTGCTCACGGGGGTGTGCAAAAAGCATGGGGTGATCTTAAGGCCCGGGAGTCTGCTTCCATCTATGGCTCCCGGATTGCTGAGCACCTCCGTGAGTACGAGGAAGCTGGAAAAGCGCTGAGGAGGCTCCAGGAGGAGATAAGGGAGACCTTGGCCCTAGCGGGGGTGGCTACGCAGAGAAAGAAAAAGTCTGATCTTCTTAACACCATAGACAGACTAAAAGCCGAGGTCACCGCTCTGCAGGAGAAGCGTCATCTTATCCGTGAGCACAGCGGTCCGTTTCGTGAAAAATTGGAGAATGATGCGAGGTTTGATGACATGCGCCAGGAGCAGCTGAGAAAGCTGAAGGGGCTTGAGATCCAGGCGGATGATGGCGATGATGAGGAGGATGAGGAAGACCTGCCGTGTCCGTCTGGTGGCCTGCACCAACACCAGCAGGCCTCGCACGACAGGCTGCCTGCGGAGCAAGCGCCATTACCATCAGGCTGCGGCTCTGCCAACCTGGAGGAGGAAAGTGATGACAGCGGCCAGGGGGGGGCGCTAATGGCTCAGATCCGTCAGCTTGAGTCCCCAGTTCACCTCCAGAACTTTTCCTTCGGCGATGATATGCCAGATGACGACCTAAAGAGAAAGAAGACGAGACCCAAGAAGACCAAGGCGTCTCAGGAGGTGAATCTGGTGTTTCGTCCCCTCCCTGTTCCCTCCGGGCGGGCAGCAGTGCCAGCCTGTCGTGTAGGCCCCGTTGCCCAGCCCAGCACGAATCCTGCAGTGGACTCGGTGCCAGGGTGCGGGGAGAGTGCAAAGCCACGTTCCATCATGGCGCAGAGCACCAGCCTTGTTTGTAGTAGCAAGGATGGTGCAGGGAAGGCATCGGCCGAAAGGCCGGACAGTGAGGGCGATCCGGCAGGTCCTGGTACTGTGCGCTGCCCCCTAGTGGGAGGGGGGGGTGGCCCAGTGCCAGGGGCAGTGGCGGTGGCTCCTGTGGCCCTTAGCGCTGTTGCTTGCTCCGGTGAGCAGCGGCAGTGTGATGGGGCTGCTGGGGCTTGTAGTGCGGCGCCTCCCAAACATCCCGTGCAGCCTGCAAAGAAAGGCGCAGAAAAAGTGTTATTCTGTATTGGTGCATCAAACTCTGAAGATATGAAAGGGGCAAAAAGACTGTCTGGAGTCTGTAAGGACAAGAGGCCTCTACCACCAATCGAGCAGCGATGCTCAAACATTATAAAAACTGCAGGACAACAAGGGGTTAATGCCAATGAGGCAGAGGGCACCTTTAAGATCGGGGTTGGAGCTGCCTCTTCTCAGGCTGTATCAGCTATGGAGGTGGCTCTACCCCCAGTGCCCAGTGACGCCGAGGCAACCCCAGGTCCTCCTGGCCCAGCTGGTGTGAGTGATGCAAGGAAGCGAGGCAGTATTGTACATAGTGTGGTGAATGTTGGGGTGGTGAATGGTGCTGAGGGGGATCCTGGTGTGAGTGCTGGACCATCTGCACCCCCAGTGGTGGCCGCTCCCATAAGGAGCTATGCGAGTGTCACCGCTGGGGCAAGTGGGGTTAACTCCTTGTCTCCTGGCTCTGGGAATAGCGTTTTGCAAAGGCGTCTTCTGGAGGCTCTCAGGAGAGGGGAAAAGTCAATCACTGTAGAGGGGAGAGAGGTTGATCTGTCCTTCTGGACAGACAGGCATGGCCTGGCAGCCTTCCAAGAGAAAAGGGGGGGAGAGACTGTATGGTCTTTACCCACAACCGGGCCCGGAGCTGCCCGTAGGAATGTGGTTCGTCTTCGCTGGAGGGGCAGTGACGCATGCCCACCCAGGTCAAGGGTGGTGGAGCTCCTCCTGAAGATGAACTTCAGGGCTAGTGACATCTTTGCCCTGATACATCCTTATGGTACTCCGGAGTTCGATGTCAGCTTTGTTCGGCCGGAGGGCTTAGAGCTCTTCTGGTCGAATTATGAGCTGGCAAGGAACGAGCCCGCATGGCGAGACTTTGCTGTGCAAGCAGTGTCTCGCCAAAACGCAGTCAAGAAGGTGACCGTTTTGACCCGTAACGAGTCACTTTCTTGCATGGACATCATGACTTGGCTCAGTCGTTATGGTGAGGTTGTACAGGTACCGCAGAAAAACCGCGATGAATTTGGCATTTGGTCTGGGGCCTGGACCTTCATGATGAAGTTGAAGTGTTCAGGCGGCACAGTCGCCCACATTCCTTCTTCAGCCTTTCTTGGGCGAGACAGAATCCTGATTTTCTACCAGGGGCAGCCGAAGGTCTGTCACAGGTGCGGTGACCCCACACACTTTAGCGCCAGCTGCCAAGTGCAGAAGTGCGCTTTGTGTGGTGGGCTAGGTCATCTCGCTGCATCCTGTAAGGACATTAGGTGTAACCTGTGTGGTGAGCTCGGTCACCCTTTCAGCCGTTGTCCTCGCTCCTTTGCCAATGCGGTTGTGACCCCAGTGGAGGAGAGCCATGAGGTTGCTTCTGCTGGGGAAGGTACCAGCAGAGGTGGAGGAGCTGAGGGGCCTGTGAAGAAAAGCAAGAATAAGTCACCTTCTCAGTTGAGGCGGCTTGAAGCCAGACAAAAAGGGAGAGAACTGGGGAAGCCTCAGGTTGCTGGGGTGACCCTGGGTCCTTCCTCAGAGGCTGGTCTTGCTACTGAGGCCCTGAGGGATGATGAGTTGGATGAGGAGGTCAGGAGGATGGAGCGCGAGAAAGGTGCCATGTCCTCCACGTCCTCCCATTATGAGAGTATGGATGAGGATAACAGGATTTGGCTAGAAAATAAGCGCAAGCAGAAAAAGAAAAAACGCGGCCTATCTAAGGTACCTAAGGAAGGGAAAACTTCCTCCCCTCTGGTTGAGCTTTCCAACCGGTTCCTCACCCTCGATGAGATCGCCTCCTCGGAAGGAGAGGCTGAGGGTGGGGTTCTGGAGGTGGCGGCGGAGCAGCCTGCAGGGAGCGCCGAGTCTCTATCCTCTGGGGAAGCTGGGTCCTCAGAGTGGGAGACTGACTCAGAGTCAGGAGACAAGGACGAAGGAGAGGGTGGTCCGGGTGGGTCCTTGGGGGCCAGTAATAACATGGACACCTCAATTTCATTAAAGAGAAGTTGCCCCAATTCTGATGGTAAAAAAGAAAGGGGATCATCCTCAGAGGACAGTAGAGGGAAGGGAGGTAGTAAGAAAAAAGCCGTCTAACTCAATCACTCATGATGGCGGCACCCACTCCGTTGACGCTGGCGTCCATTAATGTCGCCAGCATTAAGTCTGATGCGGCTAGATTTGCGGCCTTTGATTTTCTCGGCCGCGTTGAAGCCGACATTTTATTTTTGCAGGAGACCAGGCTGCCAGATTTGGCGGCCGTGTTTAAAGCTAAGAGGGAATGGAGACACGGGCCTTCCTATTGGTCTCTTGCGGCCGAGCCGTATAGCGGAGTGGCGGTCCTTTTTACCGCACCGGTAGAATGCCGACGAGTTATTGAGTTAGAAATGGGGAGGTGCCTGATCCTGGATGTCCTCATGAAGGGACAAGAACTTCGTCTTATTAACATCTATGGTCCCCAGTCCAAGTGGGACAGGAAGTGTCTCTTTATGAGGATCAAGCCCTACCTTTTTACAAGTCGGCAGGTGGTCTTTGGAGGGGACTTCAATGCTGTCACGAGGTCCCAGGATAGGGGAGGTTCCAGAGACAAGCTGACTTATGATAGCGTCGCTCTTAATAGCATAGCCAGTGAGGCTCGCCTGGTGGATGTCCACATCCGGCACACCCCAGGCCACGCTGGGTTCACCTATTATAGGGGTAGCTGCAGGTCTAGAATAGACAGGTTTTATTTAAAGGAGGAAGCCATCTCTTCAGCAGTGTCCGTTGTTGAGGTGGAATTCTCCGACCACTGTCTAATTTTGTTTTCTCTGAATGTTACAGAGACCCCCCGGATGGGAAGAGGCTACTGGAAGCTCAATTCGTCTCTCCTGGAGGAAGCAGAGATAAGACAATCCTTTGAGGACTTTCTTCAGAGCCAGGTACCATTGCTGGGCCTTTGTAGCAGTAAGTCAGAGTGGTGGGAGATGCTCAAGAAAAGGGTGGCGAGATTCTTCCGCCAGCTCTCGAGCCTCAGGAGCCTGGACAGGTACCGCCTGTATCAGGGCCTGAGGAGGAAACTCGAGCATCTCGTCTCGACTGGAGGTAGTCGTGAGGACATCTCCAGAGTGAAATCCTTGCTGAAGAGGTGTCAGTACGATAGACACGCATCTTTGGTTTTTGAGAGGGATTACGGGAAATACCGCTCGCCCGACCCTTACAGAAACTGCAAGATGTCAGTAAATGGTAAAGTTGTCACAGGACTGGTTGACAGTACGGGATCCCTGAAAAGGTCCAGATCAGGGATTCTGGAGGTCGTCAGATCCTTCTACTCGCACCTCTTGGGCAGGAAGGATCTAGATCGGGATGTGATGTCGGCTTTCCTGGCTGAAACTGTCCCTGAGCCAGGAGTAGACCCCTCTCTTGATGTTTTGACAGAGATGATCAGGGAAGAGGAAGTCAGCCGGGCGATTGAAGGGCTCGCCCTCAAGAAATCGCCAGGTCCGGATGGCTTAACATCTGAGTTTTATAAGACCTTTAAGGATGCCTTGGTTCCCCTCTTGACTGAGGTATTCAATGAGTGTCTTTCCTCGGGCGCTCTGCCGAAGTCAATGAGGAGGTCTGCCCTGATCATTCTGTCAAAGGGTAAGGACCGATCTCGTATTGAGAACTGGCGTCCCATAGCGCTTCTCAATACGGACAGAAAGGTTTTGGCAAAGGTGCTGTTTAATCGGCTGGTGCAGTTTGCACCCCGGCTCCTTTCGGGGACCCAGCACTGCTCTGTTCCAGGCCGCAGTACATTTAGTGCTGTGCTTTGTGTCCGGGAGGCAGTGGAGCAGGGCAGAGCTGGTAACTGGAAGGGGTACTTGCTGTCCTTGGATCAGGCAAAAGCGTTTGATCGGGTTGACCACGAGTACCTCTGGTCTGTCCTTCTGAGGTATGGCCTGCCGGGGGAGTTTGTCAATTGGCTAAAGGTTTTGTACGCAGGGGCAGAGAGTTTCCCGCTTGTGAACGGTTGGATTGGCCGCTCTTTTGAGGTCGGGTCTGGTGTTCGCCAGGGTTGTCCTCTGAGCCCACTCTTATACGTGTTCGCGATTGACCCATTCCTTAGGAGGGTTGATCGTGGGCTGTTGGTGGGAGTCGGGATGGACCAGGCGGCACCGGAAGCCACTCTAAGGGTGGTAGCGTATGCCGATGATGTCACCGTTTTTGTGTCCTCGAGAGGGGAGGCGCAATGGGTGATGTCAGAGGTTGACCGCTACTCAGAGGCTTCTGGGTCCAAGATCAACCGGGATAAGTGTGAGAGTCTCTGGCTGGGAGAGGGAGGTCCAGGCTTTGATCTCCCGGACACTCTTCCAGGGCCCCAAGACTCTGCCAAAGTTCTCGGCATCGAATTTGGCCAGGGGGATTACCCCATGCAAAACTGGGATGGCAGGCTTAAGATCGCCGCTCAGAAGGTGGACCAGTGGAAGGGTTGGTCTTTGACCCTCAGGGAAAGGGTGAACTTGATTAAAACTTACCTGCTCCCATTGCTGATATATCTGGGCAGTGTGTGCATGTTGCCAGAACCCCTCTGGACTCGGGTGTACAGTCTGTTCTTCCAGCTGTTATGGGGGAATAGGCTGAACCTAATCAAGAGGGAGGTTACTTACCGCACGAGGAGACAAGGAGGGTTGTGTATGGTCAACCCTGTGGTGTTCCTAGTGAATACCTTTCTTAAGATCAATGTAGCAAACCTCTGGAAAGAGAGGGCTCCTCCGTGGGTATACTCCTGCAGGGGATGGTTTCGGCCTTTCTTCCAGGAATGGGAGACAGGAGGGCGAGTGAAGGATCTCCGTACACCACATGGGCATCTTCCGGCTTACGCTACCCCGGTTCTGAAGGTGATTCGCCGGTGGGGTCTGGGAATGTGGGAGATCAGGACCATGTCGAGGAAACTCCTTGACAAAAGGGTTCTGTTGACCCATTTCCAGAAGCCTCTGGCCCTCAGGGATTGCCCAAGTCGGGATCTTGGGGTGGGTTTAGGTCTTTTGAATTCCATCAGGATCCCCTTGAAGTTTTGGGACTTGACTTGGCGCTGCTTCCATGGAAAGCTGTGTGTGAGGGACAATCTGAAGTGTAGGAGCTCTGAGGAAAGGGGTTGTCCCCGGGAGGAGTGCGGTGGCCTGCTGGAGAGCATGGACCACTTCCTGCTTCAGTGCCCCTTTAACACAGAGGTGTACAACCGGGTGGGCGCTTCCCTCCATTGGCCCGGGTTGGCCGGTCTCTCCTATGCGGAGTGGGCCTATGGAGCATTCAGAGGCCTGGGTGGCCGGGACCGCTGCACGTTATTCCTAGTTAGCCTAGTGGTCAGGTACCACACGTGGAACGCACGGTGTTTAGTATCGACGCAGCGTAAAATCCTCCCGGTGGATGAGGTGGTTAGGAACATTCTGGGTGACCTGGTGAAGGTGCGCTCTCTGGAGTATGAGAGGCTGGGCACGGGGAGGGCCTCTCTCCTTTGGAGGGGGTTCTCCTTTAGTGTCCCTTAGTCTGTCATCTCCTCTCCTGGTGTTGGGCTGATGCTGCACTGTAGATTTTTGTTTTGTATCTGAGGTTATAGAGATGTAGCGGCTTGCAGGCGCCGAACCTGGGCTTTATGTGGTTGGTTTGTTATGTTGATATGTTTAATGTGTTTGTATTTTGTGTATTTATGTAGTTATAGTTAATGTGTATATAGCTTGGTTGGTTTTGGGGTGTTGGTGTTAGGGTGTTAGGTTGGGAGGGGGGTGGACGGGACTTGGACTGTACGATCCTGGGCACTGGTCTGGACTATATAGCGCGGACTTTGGACGTTAGACCAGTGTCTGGGTGGGAGGGTGATGGGCGTGGGATTTAGTTAGTTTATATTTAATGTTTTTATTTCCTGTTTGTCTTTTTTTTGCTCTGTATTCTTTAGTTATTTATGGAAAAAAAAAAAAAAAAATTATTATAAAAAATTATATAAAAAAAAAAAAAAATAGGTGGTGGGATTGGGTGAAGGTTTTGTTTTATAATGCTGATTGTGTGGTGTGTGTGTGTGGCTGGGCCAGGAGATTTTCGTAAGTCTCTTTTAGTTTGTATTATTGTTTTGTTATTATTATTATTGTTTTGTTTTGCCAGAAGTTATGGCTTGATTTATGTTTATTGTTGTTATGTTTTTCATTTTTATATATAAAATAAAAGATTTACAGGATGTAACTCAGGATCAGTACAGGATAAGTAGTGTCATGTATGTACACAGTGACTGCACCAGCAGCAGAATAGTGAGTGCAGCTCTGGAGTATAATACAGGATGTAACTCAGGATCAGTACAGGATAAGTAATGTCATGTATGTACACAGTGACTGCACCAGCAGCAGAATAGTGAGTGCAGCTCTGGAGTATAATACAGGATGTAACTCGGGATCAGTACAGGATAAGTAATGTCATGTATGTACACAGTGACTGCACCAGCAGCAGAATAGTGAGTGCAGCTCTGGGGTATAATACAGGATATAACTCAGGATCAGTACAGGATAAGTAATGTCATGTATGTACACAGTGACTGCACCAGCAGCAGAATAGTGAGTGCAGCTCTGGAGTATAATACTGGATGTAACTCAGGATCAGTACAGGATAAGTAATGTCATGTATGTACACAGTGACTGCACCAGCAGCAGAATAGTGAGTGCAGCTCTGGAGTATAATACAGGATGTAACTCAGGATCAGTACAGGATAAGTAATGCCATGTATGTACACAGTGACTGCACCAGCAGCAGAATAGTGAGTGCAGCTCTGGGGTATAATACAGGATGTAACTCAGGATCAGTACAGGATAAGTAATGTCATGTATGTACACGGTGACTGCACCAGCAGCAGAATAGTGAGTGCAGCTCTGGAGTATAATACAGGATGTAACTCAGGATCAGTACAGGAGAAGTATTTTTTCTCAGTGATTGCTGAATGCTTCCTTTTCTGTACTGGTTACAGTTACATACACAGCACTATCTGGAGGATGTAAAATGATTAACCACAAAAGATAAACTGTAGAATTTTCTCATACTTATGTAGCACAAAATATCTGTCCTGGAGGCAATAGTTTTGTAGCTGTGCAATGATACGTATTGTGAGACAGAAGACATAGGGGCAGATTTACTTACCTGGTCCATTCGCGATGCAGTGGCAGGTTCTCCGACACCGATTAGGGTTCTGCTGGGATTGACTAAGGTCCGTGCACCGATATCCACCTGGTGTCGCTGCTGCGCCGAGGTCTGCTGGAGTTCACCGGAGTTCACCTTCTATTTCTTGCTGCAGGTAAGCGCGTGTCAAGCGACACTTTTTTTTTTTTTTTTAAAATCACGTTTTTTCCTAATCCGTCGGGTTTTCTGACGGCCACCCCCCGATTTCCGTCGCACGCAACCCAAAATCCGATCGAGTGCCAAAATCCCGGCGGAATTCGACGCAAATCGGAAATCGTCTGGATACCCGACAGAATTGCGCGATTCGGACCCTCAGTAAATGACCCCCATAATTTGATCCAAAATCTGTGAAAAAATAGAAGATATTACACTACACACAGCGTCAGTTATACTGGGGGGATTATTAATCCTTCTATGACAGAATTCTGTAGTACGTTGCACTAAAACAAAACTATATGCACCACATTTATAAAGCGGATTAGACATAAAAGGGGCGTGACTTGTGAAAAGGGTGTGGCCTCCCGCCTTAAAGGTCCGTGCGCCAAAAATACTGCTGACCAGACCGAATTTCGTCCTAACTTTCTGCCATAAAAGTAAGCCAACTAATCGGAGGTGCGGAGTAAGACAATGTCAACCTAAGACCAAATATTCCTCTCTGTCACCCATAACTTCCTGTACACCCCTGCACTACACCCCCCAGGAGGCTCCGCTCCTGTGTCCAATAAAAGCCACTTTAGACCTTCATGAGTTTGTTGTCACTTTTCATACGTAATGACATTGCGGCAATCGTTTCACAATGTCTCCAGGATGTGGTCTCTGTGTAATTTCCCTACACAGTACCATCATAACACAAATCTTAAAGGATTCATCCACCGAGAAGGAGCGTCGCCGTGTCTTTTTCTACCTCCAACTTGAGAAACGTCGCGTCTGAAAAATGGAAGACCCCACATCCAGCAACCCCGACCCCAAGAAGGAGCTGCCACCTCCTGAGATGCCATATCCAGCACCGCTGCCAACTTATGACCAGGCCGTCACCGCTCCACCCTATCAGCAACCCTACTATCCAAACCCAATGGGTCCTGCACCCCAACCTGTGGTCTACCAACCGACCCATTATGTGATCACTACGGCAATAGCGCCACCTCCACCTGTGCAGTACAGCGACTACATGTGCTGGTCCATCATGACTATGTTGTGTTGCTGTCTGCCCCTGGGAGTGGTTGCTTTGATCTTCTCGTGCAAGGTAACCATGAGTTTTCTATATGGGTTGATGTTGGGCAGAATTTTTTATATTGGCACCATTGTCTATTAGGAAGTTGTAAATTTTTCATTTTTGGGCTGGGTGTCATACAGAACTTTGAATATTGGGAATTAGGAATCTGAAGAACCTTTCGTTATTGGGCTGGGGTTCTGTCATGTGATCCTGCACCATCTTCTGCTGCGGCGTCACTGACCCGTATTTCATCTTCTTTCATTTCCAGACGCAGGACGCTAATGTTCGTCAGGATTCGCAGAGAGCCCGGGAGAACTCCTCTATGGCCCGAGGGCTCAATATCACAGCATTGATATGTGGCCTTCTTTTCTACATTTCCTTTACTATATACATGAATATGAGATAATTATCACCCTCCCCTCCGGCTTATTATAAGCAAGAATTCCTGTACATAACTAGAGATGTGGAAGAGCTGATGATACTGAAGATCTGATAATTCGGCAATTAAAAAATTTCTAAAATGTCTCAAGCTTTGGAGAATGTGATTGTAAATTATAAAATGAATCATGCGATGCAATGGCCGGTAGATATGGAGTGAGGAATGGACGTAACAGGGGTGTAGCCTGAGGGGGTGATCCAGGCCTGGGGGCTAATCTATATAGGAAGGCAAATCCTATTAACAATACATACTTGTCCTATCTCCCCAAGACTCGCTTACACTTGGGGGGCAGGACAGGGACCCGCTTACACTTGGGGGACAGGATAGGGACACGCTGACACTTGGGGGGCAGGACAGGGACCCGCTTACACTTGGGGGGACAGGACAGGGACACGCTGACACTTGGGGGACAGGATAGGGACACGCTGACACTTGGGGGACAGGATAGGGACACGCTGACACTTGGGGGACAGGATAGGGACACGCTGACACTTGGGGGACAGGATAGGGACACGCTGACACTTGGGGGACAGGATAGGGACACGCTGACACTTGGGGGGCAGGACAGGGACCCGCTTACACTTAGGGGACAGGACAGGGAGGCGCTGACACTTGGGGGACAGGGCAGGGACACGCTGACACTTGGGGGGACAGGGCAGGGACACGCTGACACTTGGGGGGACAGGACAGGGACACGCTGACATTTGGGGGACAGGACAGGGACACGCTGACACTTGGGGGATAGGACAGGGACACGCTGACACTTGGGGGATAGGACAGGGACACACTGACACTTGGGAGGACAGGGCAGGGACACGCTGACACTTGGGGGGACAGGACAGGGACACGCTGACACTTGGGGGGTACAGGACAGGTACATGCTGACACTTGGGGGACAGGACAGGGACACGCTGACACTTGGGGGATAGGACAGGGACACACTGACACTTGGGGGGACAGGACAGGGACACGCTGACACTTGGGGGACAGGACAGGGACACGCTGACACTTGGGGGATAGGACAGGGACACACTGACACTTGGGAGGACAGGACAGGGACACGCTGACACTTGGGGGGACAGGACAGGGACACGCTGACACTTGGGGAGACAGGACAGGGACACGCTGACACTTGGGGGATAGGACAGGGACACGCTGACACTTGGGGGGACAGGACAGGGACACGCTGACACTTGGGGGCACAGGACAGGGACACGCTGACACTTGGGGGGACAGGACAGGGACACGCTGACACTTGGGGGGACAGGACAGGGACACGCTGACACTTGGGGGATAGGGATACACTGACACTTGGGGGGACAGGACAGGGACGCGCTGACACTTGGGGGTTAGGACAGGGACATGCTGACACTTGGGGGGAAAAGACAGGGACACGCTGACACTTGGGGGGACAGGACAGGGACACGCTGACACTTGGGAGGACAGGGCAGGGACACGCTGACACTTGGGGGGGGACAGGGCAGGGACACGCTGACACTTGGGGGGACAGGACATGGACACGCTGACACTTGGGGGGACAGGACAGGGACACGCTGGCACTTGGGGGACAGGACATGGACACGCTGACACTTGGGGGGACAGGACAGGGACACGCTGACATTTGGGGGGACAGGACAGGAGCACGCTGACACTTGGGGGGACAGGGCAGGGACACGCTGACACTTGGGGGACAGGACAGGGACACGCTGACACTTGGGGGACAGGACAGGGACACGCTGACACTTGGGGGGACAGGACAGGGACACGCTGACACTTGGGGGACAGGACAGGGACACGCTGACACTTGTGGGGACAGGGCAGGGACACGCTGACATTTGGGGGGACAGGACAGGAGCACGCTGACACTTGGGGGGACAGGACAGGAGCACGCTGACACTTGGGGGGACAGGGCAGGGACACGCTGACACTTGGGGGGTGCAGGGCAGGGACACGCTGACACTTGGGGAACAGGACAGGGACACGCTGACACTTGGGGGGACAGGACAGGGACACGCTGACACTTGGGGGGACAGGACAGGGACACGCTGACACTTGGGGGGACAGGACAGGGACACGCTGACACTTGGGGGACAGGACAGGGACACGCTGACACTTGGGGGGGGACAGGGCAGGGACACGCTGACACTTGGGGGGACAGGACAGGGACACGCTGACACTTGGGGGACAGGGCAGGGACACGCTGACACTTGGGGGGACAGGACAGGGACACGCTGACACTTGGGGGGACAGGACAGGGACACGCTGACACTTGGGGAACAGGACAGGGAGGCGCTGACACTTGGGGGAGCACGACAGGGACACGCTGACACTTGGGGGGACAGGACAGGGACACGCTGACACTTGGGGGGACAGGACAGGGACACGCTGACACTTGGGGGGACAGGACAGGGACACGCTGACACTTGGGGGGACAGGACAGGGACACGCTGACACTTGGGGGGACAGGACAGGGACACGCTGACACTTGGGGGATAGGGATACACTGACACTTGGGGGGACAGGACAGGGACGCGCTGACACTTGGGGGACAGGACAGGGACATGCTGACACTTGGGGGGAAAAGACAGGGACACGCTGACACTTGGGGGGACAGGACAGGGACACGCTGACACTTGGGAGGACAGGGCAGGGACACGCTGACACTTGGGGGGGGACAGGGCAGGGACACGCTGACACTTGGGGGGACAGGACATGGACACGCTGACACTTGGGGGGACAGGACAGGGACACGCTGGCACTTGGGGGACAGGACATGGACACGCTGACACTTGGGGGGACAGGACAGGGACACGCTGACATTTGGGGGGACAGGACAGGAGCACGCTGACACTTGGGGGGACAGGGCAGGGACACGCTGACACTTGGGGGACAGGACAGGGACACGCTGACACTTGGGGGACAGGACAGGGACACACTGACACTTGGGGGGACAGGACAGGGACACGCTGACACTTGGGGGACAGGACAGGGACACGCTGACACTTGTGGGGACAGGGCAGGGACACGCTGACATTTGGGGGGACAGGACAGGAGCACGCTGACACTTGGGGGGACAGGACAGGAGCACGCTGACACTTGGGGGGACACGCTGACACTTGGGGGACAGGACAGGGACACGCTGACACTTGGGGGGTGCAGGGCAGGGACACGCTGACACTTGGGGAACAGGACAGGGACACGCTGACACTTGGGGGGACAGGACAGGGACACGCTGACACTTGGGGGGACAGGACAGGGACACGCTGACACTTGGGGGGACAGGACAGGGACACGCTGACACTTGGGGGACAGGACAGGGACACGCTGACACTTGGGGGGGGACAGGGCAGGGACACGCTGACACTTGGGGGGACAGGACAGGGACACGCTGACACTTGGGGGACAGGGCAGGGACACGCTGACACTTGGGGGGACAGGACAGGGACACGCTGACACTTGGGGGGACAGGACAGGGACACGCTGACACTTGGGGAACAGGACAGGGAGGCGCTGACACTTGGGGGAGCACGACAGGGACACGCTGACACTTGGGGGGACAGGACAGGGACACGCTGACACTTGGGGGGACAGGACAGGGACACGCTGACACTTGGGGGGACAGGACAGGGACACGCTGACACTTGTGGGACAGGAGAGGGACACGCTGACACTTGGGGGGACAGGACAGGGAGGCGCTGACACTTGGGGGGACAGGACAGGGGCACGCCAACACTTGGGGATGGGACAAGGTCAGTCTGGCACTTGGGGTACAGGGTAAGGACACACTGCACTTGGGATATAGGATAGTGACACGCTGACACTTGGGGTACAGGACAGGGACACGCTGACATCTAGGGTTTCTCCAAGTTTCAGGTGTTTCTCCAGGTCTGGTATAGAGAGTTGTCCACATTTGTCCCCTCCCGTGATCACTCGTCCCGCTTGCTGTGTGTGCAGTGACTTTTGCCTTGCATTATTCGGAATAGTTATTAGCATAGCACATTCCTGGCCTCCTGTAACTCACTGCACCCCGTAAGATATCTAATGTTTTCATTGATAAGACGGCATAATATATCCTTAGGACACTGTAGGACTTCAGGCCGATGCCCATACAACCTCTTATCGTGTGACATTGAGAAGGTCAATCAAGAGTTTCAGTGCCGAAGAAACACAGGAGGCAAAGGAATGAAAATACTTCCCAGGAATGAGAGAGGAACAGAAGAGGGGGCACAAGGTTTTTCATGTCCAGATTTATAAGTATTAAAGGGGTTGTGCCAACCTGGGTTTGAATCAAACTTCTAGGATCCTTGCAGTCACAAGAATGGGTGCCTTCTTCTTACAGATGAATGGAGCGGCTGGTGGAACATCTGTCCTGCCGCTCCATTTATTGTATATGGGAGTCCGGGAATTGCTGCTCTGGTCCCAGGTTTCAGTATCCGGCCCGCTTTTGGCCCGTTCGCTGGTTCTCACAGTACTGCTTTAGGGACTTGGTGGCTTGAGCATAGCTTTGGCTTCGGAGGGGCCCACGCCCACCCATACCCGGCGCCTATATTAAGAACAGCCATCAATCTTAAAAAAATCTATACTCACCTTCTGGCTTCTTCTCCCCAATCCCTGCTGCTCCGTCTTCTCCTTCTGGCCCGGGCGCACCACTATAACGCGGCAGTGTCGCAGCCGTGTGATGTCATAGTGTATGCATCGCGCGGGTCCTTACACTATGCATTCACGTGACCGCAACACCGCCCCGTCAGAAGAAGACAGAAGGTGAGTATAGATAATTTTTTACTTTCAAGAGGGCCCTGCTGTGGACATAACATTAAAAGGGTCATCTGGGGTGGACATTTTATTAAAGGGGCATCTGGGGTGGACATTTTATTAAAGGGGCATCTGGGGTGGACATTTTATTAAAGGGGCATCTGGGGTGGACATTTCTCTAAAAAGGGCATCTGCAGTGAATATTTCTAAAGAGGGCCATCTGGGGTGGACATTTTATTAAAGGGGATGGTAGTCAGGGTGGAGGGTTTCATGCAGTCCGGGAATGTGATTGGCTTTCCTAAAAAGATGGGTTATAAGAGCACAATTGAAGTTCATCATTAAATTACTTTTGTGAACAGTATAAGATTAAGGTTATAGAGTATATAGAGGATATAGCATATATAGAGAATATAGACGGTATAGACTCGGATATAGTGTATATAGAGTATACAGAGGATATAGAGGGTATAGCCCAGTGATGGCAAACCTTTTAGAGACCGAGTGCCCAAACTACAACCAAGACCCACTTATTTATCACAAAGTGCCAACACAGAAATTTAATTCATGATTTATACTCCCTTCTCTGTCACAGTTTTCATTGATACCATCACCTGAGGCACCAATAAAGCAGAAAACAGTCCCAGGTAGCGCTGTCACTTTAAAATAGCTCTGTGCACAGCAAGTCCTGGGCTGTCTGGGACTGCAGGAAGATACCTGGAGTCATCTCTGGTGATGGCCTGAGTGCCCACAGAAAGGGCTCTGAGTGCCACCTCTGGCACCAGTGCCATAGGTTAGCCATCACTGGTATAGAGGATATAGAGAATATAGAGGATACAGAGGATATAAAGTAGCACTTAAGTCCCAACATCCGGGCACATGTTAGTTTGGGCACTGGGGGGGCCCTAGTCATGTGAACAGCCTGGGGCCCATGGGACACCACTGATGATCATAAACTGAAGAAAATATAAACCAACAAGAGCTTAGCGCCTCCAGCAACTCCTTCCAGGTTGTTGGGCCATGAATCCAGGTGACCACCTCGTGCACCTGTTGGAGAGAATGTGCTAAGGTGACATCAAAGCAAAAGGAGGCAACTTTGAAGAATCTGAAATATACTATACACATATTCTAACTTATAAAACGTCTTAATTGCATGTGTTCCTTATAGTTTGAGATCTTAATTGGAGCCTGTCATCAGGATCACACATTTTTACCTAGTGACAGGTTCCCATAGCCCCTTTAATACCATTCCCAAATCTGCTTAACATTACTAGACGAGTCATGGGGGCGTCCGAGTTCCTGTGTCATCATCATTATCTCCTCTCTGTTCCGCTAGATCTTCCTTCTTCATCCCTCCTGCACACATGAGCTGACAGAGATTTGATTGGAGCATGGCGTCAGCTCACAGCTGCATGAGGGAGGGGAGTGGAGGGAGGAGGAAGAGCGGAGAGCAGATAATGATGATGATTTCAGCCTTGTTACAGACGGCCGGTTGAATGGATACAATTTGCTGTGAGGGAGCCAGAGAGACTTTTATAGAGTAGATTTTTATACAGTACTTTTAAAAGAGAGTGGAACCAGTAATTTTTATTATAAAAGCAGATTGGGAATTAGTATTTAAATATCTAAGGGAACCTTTCATTAGGCTGAAATAGGTGATCCTGATGACAGGTTCCCTTTAAAATTCCAAGATCTGTTTAAGCATTGGACAAGAACATTATGCCATGTAACAAGGGAGGGACCAAAGAAAGTGAAGCTATAGTTTGCCATGTGCAGTAAGTATATAACAGCCTGATAGGGGTCAGAGGTCTGAACGACACTAGTGACCAGACACTAAACCCCTAGACGCCAGGGAGCGGACACTAAACCCCTAGACGCCAGGGACCGGACACTAATCCCCTAGACGCCAGGGACCGGACACTAAACCCCTAGACGCCAGGGAGCGGACACTAAACCCCTAGACGCCAGGGAGCGGACACTAAACCCCTAGACGCCAGGGACTGGACACTAAACCCCTAGATGCCAGGGACCCGACACTAAACCCCTAGACGCCAGGGACCGGACATTAAACCACTAGACGCCAGGGACCGGACATTAAACCACTAGACGCCAGGGACCGGATATTAAACCCCTAGACGCCAGGGAGCGGACACTAAACCCCTAGACGCCAGGGAGCGGACACTAAACCCCTAGACGCCAGGGAGCGGACACTAAACCCCTAGACGCCAGGGACTGGACACTAAACCCCTAGATGCCAGGGACCCGACACTAAACCCCTAGACGCCAGGGACCGGACACTAAACCCCTAGACGCCAGGGACCCGACACTAAACCCCTAGACGCCAGGGACCGGACATTAAACCACTAGACGCCAGGGACCGGACATTAAACCACTAGACGCCAGGGACCGGACATTAAACCACTAGACGCCAGGGACCGGATATTAAACCACTAGACGCCAGGGACTGGACACTAAACCCCTAGACGCCAGGGACCGGACACTAAACCCCTAGACGCCAGGGACTGGATACTAAACCCCTAGACACTAGGGACCGGACACTAGACACCAGGGACTGGACACTAAACCACTAGACACCAGGAACCGGACGCCTATTTCAAAGGAGTTGTCCTGGATTTTGAAAAAAACTGCTTACTTAACAGTAGGTTGTCCTCCCTGGTCTCCATCTACTTACCTGCAGTGAGGATGCACCTTACATGCACATGTTACTGCTGCAGCCAATCACAGGCCTCGGGCTTGATGCTTGTACACACTATATACACACCATATACACACTATAGGGCAGTCTTCCTGTACAGTAATGAGGAGCCATGTGCACAGCATGTCTGTCACACGTGCCGTACGATTCTTATACTCTGTTTGCTCTTCTCCTCTGACGTTCTCTCTCCTTCTTGTGTGACGAGCGTCCCAGGAAATACCTCTACAAGACGCGGCACACACGTAAGATTTACATAAGAAAACGTCCCAAATCCTGGAATCTAAGAAACACACAATTCATTGCTTCAAAGGAAATACCTGGGTTATCTAATTGTGATAAAATGTCTCAGTGTCCAGGACAGTTTCTAGGTAATTTACAAATGTGCGCCCCACAGCCAAGTCCATAAAATGAATACAATGGGCCACATTTATCACTTGTTTTTTCTGTTGTTTTTGCGCCTTTTCATTCAGGTGCACCGTTTTTGCGCCATTTTTGCGATTAAACGCCAAACTAGCCGAGCAGCAAAAATAAGCAGCTTTCCCTCATCTATCTTACCAATCCAGATGTTTTGCTGCGCCTAATGATATTCATCACTTGCAACCTTTGCATTTAGGCGCAAAAACGGGCGCAAAAACACTCCAGCCCGAAGGTGGCGTTATCTGAGAAGAAAGCTCTGAGCCCCTTTGCAGAACAGCTCATTTCTAGCAGCAGAGCTCAGCCAGACACTGGAACATATAATAGATACATTAGATACACTGCAGACACTAGAACATATAATAGATACATTAGATACACTGCAGACACTAGAACATATAATAGATACATTAGATACATTGCAGACACTAGAACATATAATAGATACCTTAGATACTCTGCAGACACTGGAACATATAATAGATACCTTAGATACACTGCAGACAGGAGCTGCAGACTCTAGTTACAGTTTCTGCAAAACGCTGAGCTCACAGCAAGAGAAGTTTGCACAAGTTTGCAGAATGTTGCAGATACTACAAACAAGTGTCCCCCATGTAATTCTGCACAGTGTCTGAGGGGGATATTGTGCAGAATTACAGGGGTGCAGCGGGAGACCAGCACTGGGGGATCCCCTCCAGGAGAAGCCCCTGCTGAGGAGGTCACTGGGTGCTGGGTGTCACACACCTGGGTGCTGCTGAGGAGGTCACTGGGTGCAGGGTGCCACACACCTGGGTGCTGCTGTGAGTGTTATCTTCATTCTGGGCTGTGGGAGAAGCAGAGAGGAGCTTGTAGCAGGATGACATGTAAGTGCCCGAATCTAACATTGCGCCTAAACTGCGCCTAAACTGTGTTAAAGTAAAGTGATTAATAAGAGGCAGGAAATATACTTATCACAGATGGTTGTAGCTTGTGATAATTCTGGCAAAACAGTGCGGCTGAATTTAGGCGCAACTACTACACTTAGGCGCACAAAAGTGATAAATGTGACCCAATGTCCCCTATTTAGAAACATAAATACAGCACCAGAACTAAACTCATAAGCAGAAATACAGCACCAGAAACAAGCACTGTTCAGAGATACATCACCAGAACCAAGCTCCGTACAGAGATACAGCACCAGGACTGAACTCCGTACAGAAATACAGTGCTAGAACCAAGCTCCCTACAGAAATACAGTGCCAGAACCGAACTTCACACAAAAATACAGCAGTAGAAACAGGTTCTTTATAAAAAAAAAAAACAGCACCAGAACTAAGCTCAGAAGAAGAAATACAGCAGCAGAACCGAGCTCCATACAGAAATACAGTGCCAGAACCAAGCTCCACCCAGAAATATAGCAGTATAAACAGGTTCTTTATAGAAATACAGTACCAGAACTAAGCTCAGAAGCAGAATACAGCACCAGAACCAAGCTCTGTTCAGAGATACAGCGCCAGAGCTGAATTTCGTACAGAAATACAGTGCTAGAACCAAGCTCCGTACAGAAATACAGTGCCAAAACCGGACTCCACACAGAAATACAGCAGTAGAACTAAGCTCAGAAGCAGAATACAGCGCCAGAACCGAGCTCCATACAGAAATACAGTGCCAGAACCAAGCTCCACACAAAAATACAGTGCTATAACCGAGCTCTGTAAAGAAATACAGCAGTAGAAACAGGTTCTTTATAGAAATACAGCAACAGAACAATGCTAATTCCACAAAAACACACTGATACAGTGCCAGGTAGTCACTAAACTTTTTGTGCTCTCGAAATACACACACTCAACACACAGCCTTCAACCTCTAAACCACTGGCAACAACAGTTAGTACAACCCTAAGTGAAAATGGCCGAATTATGCCCAATTTCCCTCCAACGTCATGTGACTTGTTCATGTGAAAGTTCAACTTAGATAAAAGAAGGTTGAGAGCAAAACAAAGAAGGAAGAGGAGAGGAGTCGGAGATTGATCCCTCGGAGATCATCAATGGCTACAAGCCTGTGCCATATTACGTATATGTTACGCTGAGCAGTTTTTGGAGCATAAAGCTATGAGGCCTATTATTTAAGGAAACTTACCATCACTGGTCTACCTAATAACAAAGATCCGGTGACAGGTTCCTGAGTTCTTTACAAGTCTGATTCTTATTTTCATTAAACATTTAGTGCCCCAGAACTTCATAAAAATCAGATCTGCAAATTTTCTTTAGAGGCTACGAGGATGTGGAGTAACAGCACCATTTGAGTTGCAAATATGCTAAACCCTACATGAGAATGTTAGAAACTGCCTGTATCTCCAGTTCGGTAGCTCACAGAAACACAATCCTTACACATGCAATTTGACAGATGAGATTTTTATCTTTAATACAACACTAGCTGCATATTTCTAGTTGCCACAGAACGGAAGATATGGGTAACTGAGGTGATGCTCCCCTTGCAGCCTCTATACTTGACTCATCTCAGGCAAAATATGACTCTTCTCTGCTCATTTTCACATGGCTCTGGATAACATTTTTATTTATAGGTAAACGGGTTAGATTTCACATAAAATCAGGAATTCTAGAAAGGACAAGGGGCTGGTATTTTACCCCTTGCCGACACACTCCCACAGACTGAGCCCTCTCTGTACCAGGTGGGCATTTGCTGCATAGTGCAGCAAACACCCACCGGTAACACCCGCAGTTGGCACCAATCACGAATGTTAACTTAAATAAGTCCAGAAAAGCTGCCGGAGGCATTTAAATCCTGGCAGCGCATGCCCCGCCATATTGGATGAGGTCATCAGAGGGCGACAGAGACTTGTCATTCAGCCTGATCTCTGAGCGTCTGCTGGAGTGTAAGGAAGAAGCGATCAGACACCCAATGGTTAAAGTACCGTTGGAGGTCTAAAAAAATAGTAAAAAAAAAAAAAAAAGTAAAAAGAAAATAGAAAAAAAGAAGAAAAAAACCTAAAAGTTCAAATCACTCTGTTTTCCATAGAACTAATATAAAAATAAATGTAAAAAAAAAATCATTAACAAGTTCGGTATCACTGCATCACCAAAATGTCCAATCTATAAAAATATAAAAACAGTTATTCCTGGTGTTGAATTAAAAAAAAAACTGAAACTAGAATAGATTTAGATAGAACTAAAATAGAGCCCAAATATCCGTATTGCAACTTTTTCGCAACTGCTAAAAATTTTTTATAAAAAGTGATCAAAGGTTGCAGCAACCCTAAAATAGTAGCCATGAAAACGCCATCTCATCCCGCAAAAAACGAGACCACACACAGATCTGTACGCTGTAGTTTTTTATTAGAGGCAGAAGATTTTCTTTTTAAAAAAAATCTATTAAAACATATTAAAAACTCTATAATTTTTTGGAACAATTAGTTTTTATTTACAGTTTGCATTAATTAAAACCTATATCAATTTGGTATCGCCGTGATCGCACCAACCCAAGGAATACATCTGAGGTTTTAAATGGGACTAAAAGTGAAAAGCCATAAATAAAAGGCCTCATTTACTTATCCGGACCTGTCACGATCCAGCGGCGCATTCTCCGACGAGGATTCGGGTCTTCCGGCGATTCACTAAGGTCGTCCACTAGGTGTCGCTGCTGCGCCAAGGTCCGCCGGAGTTCACCATCCTATTCCTGCTGCATGTACAGTAAGTGCGTGTCAAGCAACACTTTTTTTAAAAAAAATAGCACGATTTTTCAGATTCCGTTGGGTTTTCAGACGGTCACGTCCCCGATTTTCGTCGCATGCAAGCCGGCGCCGATGCGACACAATCCGATTGTGGGGCAATTCGCGGCAAAACAGTAACATTTGGAAAACCCGACGGAAAAACGCGATTTTGGACCCTTAGTAAATGTGCCCCACAGAGTCCACAAGAAAGTGGTGCAGACATGTTTTTTCACCAATTTCACCACATTTGGGATTTTTTTTCCCCGCTTCCCAGTACACGGCATGGAATATTAGATACGATCACTGGAAAGTACAAAACAAGCCCAAACACAGCTCTGTACATGGAAAAGTCAAGAATTTTTAGATTTTTTGTAGCTGGGAAGCAAAAAATGGAAACACAAAAAGGAAAAGGAGCCAAGTGGTTACAATCTGGTGACCGGTTCCTTTTCAACCAATCATCTTCTTAACTGCTGTATCTAAATGTATCCAAATGTTTGCCATTCCATGTAAGTGTAGCCCACCCTTAGATACTGTATTACATGTCTACGCTGGGTGGATGTGGTCTCCTAGCTCCGGCACCTTCATTATACAGCACAGGGGCAGATATTGAAGGACAGGAGAAGGTTCTGTAATCTCCACGTCCTTGTTTTATCACAGTCCTGAGATTGGATCTTACCTACAGACGTAAAGGTCCAGGGTGAGGAGGGGGGGAAGGGATGGACTCCGTGCCTCTGGGTGGGTCCGTATCCCGAGCTTTATAAGGTGAACCCAAGTCCTGGCCAAGATTTGTTGGCAACAACCATCAGTCTGATCTGGAGTCCCCATAAGAACGAACCAGCAAGATGGGGAAGAAGGTAAGACAGTGCCTATGGGGGGTACAGTGCGGAGGGGGGATATAGTGCAGAGGGGGATATAGTGCGGAGGGGGATACAGTGCGGAGGGGGATACAGTGCGGAGGGGGGATATAGTGCAGAGGGGGATACAGTGCGGAGGGGGGATATAGTGCAGAGGGGGGATATAGTGCGGAGGGGGATACAGTGCGGAGGGGGGATACAGTGCGGAGGGGGGGTACAGTGCCTATGGGGGGTACAGTGCGGAGGGGGGATACAGTGCGGAGGGGGGATACAGTGCGGAGGGGGATACACTCAATTATCACACAGTAATCGTATAAAATTTTAGGGGGGCAAATACAAAAGTAACCCTAAATTTACCAAAATTCACAACTACATACAATATGTGAAGAACTGGTCTTAGAATGAAAACAAAACGAATTTCAACTGGCTACAATATATAATAGTACTACCCCCTATAGAGGACATGTATAGGTACTATGCCTATAATACCGCACTCCGGGCACACGTCCAGCTAATAATCTACCGTACAATTAGTAGTTGTGGATATAATATCTCACCCTTATCGTGTCCACCTGAAATTCTTTTTACCGGCATAACTGAGATTACATAAAGAAGTGTTTACCCAGTGCATTGTATACAAGATATGTGATTGTAAGAGGTTATTACAGCTAAAGTCTAGATTACAGAGCGCGGAAAGTTCTGTGATATCAGTGGAAAGTACAGAGAATAGTGAGGAAAATAGAGTAACAACATGTGATCTTATCAATGTTCAGGATGAGAAGTAAAACCCTGATTATATCAAGATCAAAATATGATTGAAATGATTTAGTAATGTCACTCACTGTATAACTTATATCTGTAACCTATATAATAACTATAATACTGTCCCCTATGTACAGGAATATAACTACTATAATACTGCCCCCTATGTACAAGAATATAACTACTATAATACTGCCCCTATGTACAGGAATATAACTACTATAATACTGCCCCCTATGTACAAGAATATAACTACTATAATACTGCCCCCTATGTACAGGAATATAACTACTATAATACTGCCCCCTATGTACAGGAATATAACTACTATAATACTGCCCCCTATGTACAAGAATATAACTACTATAATACTGCCCCCTATGTACAGGAATATAACTACTATAATACTGCCCCTATGTACAGGAACATAACTACTATAATACTGTCCCCTATGTACAGGAATATAACTACTATAATACTGCCCCCTATGTACAAGAATATAACTACTATAATACTGCCCCCTATGTACAAGAATATAACTACTATAATACTGCCCCCTATGTACAGGAATATAACTACTATAATACTGCCCCCTATGTACAGGAATATAACTACTATAATACTGCCCCCTATGTACAGGAATATAACTACTATAATACTGCCCCCTATGTACAAGAATATAACTACTATAATACTGCCCCCTATGTACAGGAATATAACTACTATAATACTGCCCCTATGTACAGGAACATAACTACTATAATACTGCCCCCTATGTACAAGAATATAACTACTATAATATTGCCCCCTATGTACAGGAATATAACTACTATAATACTGCCCCCTATGTACAGGAATATAACTACTATAATACTGCCCCCTATGTACAAGACTATAACTACTATAATACTGCCCCCTATGTACAAGACTATAACTACTATAATACTGCCCCCTGTGTACAAGAATATAACTACTATAATACTGCCCCCTATGTACAAGAGTATAACTACTAGAATACTGCCCCCTATGTACAAGAATATAACTACTATAATACTGCCCCCTATGTACAAGAGTATAACTACTATAATACTGCCCCCTATGTACAAAAATATAACTACTATAATATTGCCCCCTATGTACAGGAATATAACTACTATAATACTGCCCCCTATGTACAGGAATATAACTACTATAATACTGCCCCCTATGTACAAGAATATAACTACTATAATACTGCCCCCTATGTACAAGAGTATAACTACTATAATACTGCCCCCTATGTACAAAAATATAACTACTATAATATTGCCCCCTATGTACAGGAATATAACTACTATAATACTGCCCCCTATGTACAGGAATATAACTACTATAATACTGCCCCCTATGTACAAGAATATAACTACTATAATATTGCCCCCGATGTACAAGAATATAACTACTATAATACTGCCCCTATGTACAAGAATATAACTACTATAATACTGCCCCCTATGTACAAGAATATAACTACTATAATACTTCCCCCTATGTACAGGAATATAACTACTATAATACTGTCCCTATGTACAAGAATATAACTACTATAATACTGCCCCCTATGTACAAGAATATAACTACTATAATACTGCTCCTATGTACAAGAATATAACTACTATAATACTGCCCCCTATGTACAAGAATATAACTACTATAATACTGCCCCCTATGTACAAGAATATAACTACTATAATACTGCCCCCTATGTACAAGAATATAACTACTATAATACTGCCCCCTATGTACAGGAATATAACTACTATAATACTGCCCCCTATGTACAAGAATATAACTACTGTAATACTGCCCCCTATGTACAAGAGTATAACTACTATAATACTGCCCCCTATGTACAAAAATATAACTACTATAATATTGCCCCCTATGTACAGGAATATAACTACTATAATACTGCCCCCTATGTACAGGAATATAACTACTATAATACTGCCCCCTATGTACAAGAATATAACTACTATAATATTGCCCCCTATGTACAAGAATATAACTACTATAATACTGCCCCTATGTACAAGAATATAACTACTATAATACTGCCCCCTATGTACAAGAATATAACTACTATAATACTGCCCCCTATGTACAAGAATATAACTACTATAATACTGCCCCCTATGTACAGGAATATAACTACTATAATACTGCCCCCCTATGTACAAGAATATAACTACTATAATACTGCCCCCTATGTACAAGAATATAACTACTATAATACTGCTCCTATGTACAAGAATATAACTACTATAATACTACCTCCTATGTACAGGAATATAACTACTATAATACTGCCTCCTATGTACAAGAATATAACTACTATAATACTACCTCCTATGTACAGGAATATAACTACTATAATACTGCCTCCTATGTACAAGAATATAACTACTATAATACTACCTCCTATGTACAGGAATATAACTACCATAATACTGCCCCCCTATGTACAAGAATATAACTACTATAATACTGCCCCCTATGTACAAGAATATAACTACTATAATACTGCTCCTATGTACAAGAATATAACTACTATAATACTACCTCCTATGTACAGGAATATAACTACTATAATACTGCCCCCTATGTACAAGAATATAACTACTATAATACTGCCCCCTATGTACAAGAATATAACTACTATAATACTGCCCCCTATGTACAGGAATATAACTACTATAATACTGCCCCCTATAGGCAGTGTCCTCCTGCTATGTATGGGTCACGTGGTGTGACCGGTGTTTGTGTACTTGGCTGATGACCTTGCAGTGATGGTTGAGGACACAATACACACCACGTGCTGCAAACAAGATAAAACCCCTAGAGGACATTATTCCTCTAGGACAGACGGAGGAGACTTTATTGTATATTAATTCTCACTTTTCTGATCCTATCCTCCTCCTTCTCCCCACACAGGAGAACTATGATCTGTATTCGGTGGAGGTCGGGAAGGACGGACAGGGGGACATGGACGTGAAAATCAAGAAGAAAGAAGGAAAAGGGGTCAAGAAGAAGGAGAAGCTGGAAAATATGAAGAAGGAGATGGACATTGTAAGGATTCTCTTATGCCTTATACTCCAATCACATCCAAAGCTGCATTCAATGGCAACCAACCAAGTTATGCCCGCAGCTCTGGATGTGAATGGAGCATCAGCCATGCTTCTTCTCTAATTAAGCTCAGTATATGGACTGATAGATCTGAGGAAATTCCAATTCAATCGTCATTTTATAGGTTCCTTATACTTAAATTTATACTTGGCCAAAAAATGACACTTTAATTGGAAGTGACGGAAGGAAATGTCAACAGTTGTCAAAAATTTCTATAAGGAGGTGGAAAATAAAAAACCACAACCACATCCTGAGGAAATATCACAACAGACCACAAGCAGTGAACCTGCCGCCTGCTCTATTGCTCTCTGTTAGCAGCCAGCGGTTGCAAACATGACACAATTCCACAGGGTTTCCTTAATGTGTTACAATTTCTCCCAAATGATGTTCAATTCTCAGTAACAAACAACATTGCAGCCACTTAAAATCCCATATAGGTTAAGTCACCCAGCTTTCCCAGGATCCAGAGTGTCCAATTCATCCAGTTATAGAGAGATATCCGATCCCAGGGGGGTCTAATAATCTATGTTTCTTTATCTAGAACGACCATGAGCTGACCATAGAGGAGCTGGAGCTGAAGTATCAGACCAACATCACAAAAGTAAGTAAGATCCGGACCAAAGGGGCCCCTGATGCTGTGGGGCCCATTCCATAGGAATAATCAATGTAGAGCACAGATTATCTCATCTCTCCGAATTATACCCCCATAGGGTATGAAGAGCAGCTACGCGGGTGAGGTCCTAATCCGAGATGGGCCCAATGAGCTGAAGCCACCTAAGGGCACCCCGGAGTATGTGAAGTTTGCCCGGCAGCTGGCAGGAGGGCTGCAGTGCCTGATGTGGGTGGCTGCCGTCATCTGCCTCATCGCTTTCGGTATCCAGGAGTCGCAGGGAGATCTGACGGCCGCGGATAATGTGAGTGGTGGTCCTAGTATCCATAGACCACCTCAATCATAGCTTCCCTGATCATCCGTAATCTATGTGCTAATCACAGGGGAATAGGAAGGACGTAGTATATAATACATAACAACGTTATACCGCCATGCAGTGCTCAAGTAACACCTACATAGAGAAGACACATAATACCACCAAACAGTGCTCAAATAATACAATACCTATACAGTGACCACAAATATCACTGTACAGTAACTGAATGATACCACCATGGAGTGCTCAAATATTACTACTATACAGTAACCACATAATACCACCAGGATGTGCTCAAATAATACTGCAATACAGTAAACACATAATACCACTGTACAGCAACTAAATATTACAAGGCAGTGCTCAGATATTACCGCTATACAATACCGACTTAACACCACTGTATTGTATCTACATAATATCTCACATATTACCGCTATACAGAAACCACATAATGCAACTGTACAGTAACTATATAATACCACATGGCAGCGCTCAGATAATACTGCTATACAATAACCACAGAATGCCACTGTATAGTAACTACATAATACCACCAAGCAGTGCTCACATATTACCGCTATACAGAAACCACATAATGCCACTGTATAGTAACTATATAATATCACCAAGCAGTGTTCCAATCACATAAAACCACCTGGCAGTGCTCAAATAACACCACTATACAGTAAACACATAATACCACCAAATATTACTGTTATACAGTAACCACATAATACCACTGTACAGTAACTATATAATACCACCAGGCAGTGCTCAGATATTACCGCTATACAATAACCGCATACTACCACTGTATAGAATCTACATAATACCACCAGGCAATGCTCAGATATTACCGCTATACAATAACCGCATACTACCACTGTATAGAATCTACATAATACCACCAGGCAGTGCTCAGATATTACCACTATACAGTAACTACATAATACCACCAGGCAATGCTCACATATTACCACTATACAGTAACTATATAATACCACCAGGCAGTGCTCAGATAATACCGCTATACAGAAACCACATAAAACCACTGTACAATAACTACATAATACCACCAAACTACCACTATATAGTAACCACCTATTACCACTATATAGTAACCAAACTACCACTATATAGTAACCACCTATTACCACTATATAGTAACCACCTATTACCACTATATAGTACATACATACATCCACCTTGCAGACCTCAAATAACACCACTATACAGTAAACACATAATACCACCAAATATTACTGTTATACAGTAACCACATAATACCACTGTACAGTAACTATATAATACTCCCAGGCAATGCTCAGATATTACCGCTATACAATAACCACATAATTCCACCCAGGGCAGTGCTCAAATATTACCAAGATACAGTAACTACATAATACCACTGTACAGTAATTATAAATAATACCACCAGGCAATGCTCAGATATTACCGCTATACAATAACCGCATACTACCACTGTATAGAATCTACATAATACCACCAGGCAGTGCTCAGATATTACCACTATACAGTAACTACATAATACCACCAGGCAATGCTCACATATTACCACTATACAGTAACTATATAATACCACCAGGCAGTGCTCAGATAATACCGCTATACAGAAACCACATAAAACCACTGTACAATAACTACATAATACCACCAAACTACCACTATATAGTAACCACCTATTACCACTATATAGTAACCAAACTACCACTATATAGTAACCACCTATTACCACTATATAGTACATACATACATCCACCTTGCAGACCTCAAATAACACCACTATACAGTAAACACATAATACCACCAAATATTACTGTTATACAGTAACCACATAATACCACTGTACAGTAACTATATAATACTCCCAGGCAATGCTCAGATATTACCGCTATACAATAACCACATAATTCCACCCAGGGCAGTGCTCAAATATTACCAAGATACAGTAACTACATAATACCACTGTACAGTAATTATAAATAATACCACCAGGCAATGCTCAGATATTACCGCTATACAATAACCGCATACTACCACTGTATAGAATCTACATAATACCACCAGGCAGTGCTCAGATATTACCACTATACAGTAACTACATAATACCACTGTACAGTAACTATATAATACCACCAGGCAGTGCTCAGATATTACCACTATACAGTAACTACATAATACCACTGTACAGTAACTATATAATACCACCAGGCAGTGCTCAGATATTACCACTATACAGTAACTACATAATACCACTGTACAGTAACTATATAATACCACCAGGCAGTGCTCAGATATTACCACTATACAGTAACTACATAATACCACTGTATAGAATCTACATAATACCACCAGGCAGTGCTCAGATATTACCACTATACAGTAACTACATAATACCACTGTATAGAATCTACATAATACCACCAGGCAGTGCTCAGATATTACCACTATACAGTAACTACATAATACCACTGTAATTTCAATCAAGGTAAACGCAGCACTTCCTTTTAAAATCTTTTTTTCTTCTTTATTGATGACAAAGTTTAAAACATGATAGGCAGGATAAGATTACAGCTGACGCGTTTCGAGCTATTACAGCTCTTAGTCATAGCACTGTACAGTAACTATATAATACCACCAGGCAGTGCTCAGATATTACCACTATACAGTAACTACATAATACCACTGTACAGTAACTATATAATACCACCAGGCAGTGCTCAGATAATACCGCTATACGGTAACTACATAATACCACTGTACAGTAACTATATAATACCACCAGGCAGTGCTCAGATATTACCACTATACGGTAACTACATAATACCACTGTACAGTAACTATATAATACCACCAGGCAGTGCTCAGATAATACCGCTATACAGAAACCACATAAAACCACTGTACAATAACTACATAATACCACCAAACTGCCACTATATAGTAACCACCTATTACCACTATATAGTAACCACCTATTACCACTATATAGTACATACATACATCCACCTTGCAGACCTCAAATAACACCACTATACAGTAAGCACATCATACAACTGCGCAGTACTCAAATAGTATAGGGCACCTCCAACATAGTAACTTCCAGACTCCAGGCTGATTTTTGGAAATCCCAAATATAGTTGAGAAAACCCAAAATAGGGCATAGCAAAAAGTTGAGGGCTTCATTTTGTTGATTTGTGGTGGTTACAGCATCTAGACACCCCCCCCCCCCTCCCCCTCCACCGAGCAAAACATCTTACTATGACCTATCAGACCTGTGTTAAAGTAATAGTTCCCAGTTAACACGCCGTATGTCCACCACCAGTCAATAATTTATCTCTGTCTTCTTCTTCCAGCTGTATCTGGCCGTCGCCCTCATCGCTGTGGTGGTCGTCACTGGTTGCTTTGGTTATTACCAGGAGTTCAAGAGTACAAACATCATTGCCAGCTTCAAGAACCTCGTGCCTCAGGTATCACTAATCATGGCTGGTCACTAAGATCTCCACCAGCCGCATCATTCATACAACATGGAAATGTCATTGCTCGGTGTTAATGTCCATATTTCCGTTTTCAGCAAGCCACCGTAATAAGAGATGGGGAAAAGTTTCAGATCAACGCCAACCAACTGGTGGTGGGAGACCTGGTAGAGATTAAGGGTGGAGACCGTGTACCAGCAGACATCAGAATTATCACAGCGCAGGGCTGTAAGGTAAAGCTTCCAAAACATCTTTCCTCCAAAAAGTTACTAGTTTTGTAGACTCTACCTAATTGCTAAATGCATGACTCCTCCAGCATCTTCTGAGATCTTACGTCTGGGCTTGGGGGATGATCTTGAAAGCTACTCTTTCATAAAGCTGGTGTCTTTCTCATTCATCACGTTTTAGGTGGACAACTCTTCTCTAACTGGTGAATCCGAACCCCAAACTCGATCACCGGAATATACTCATGAAAGCCCCCTGGAAACAAGAAACATTGCCTTCTTCTCCACCATGTGTCTGGAAGGTAAAGAACCCTAGTCTACTACATATTAGGCCACTAAACATGTCTTCAAAGTCAAGTCTGGAAGTCTTATCCTCATCACGAACCTCTGTGGTGGTAAACTCTAGGCACACGCTGACCCGAGATTGAGTATGGCCATATTATGGGAATCTTCTGGGTCATGTGTGGTGCTCTTGGTACTAGAATGGAGTTATGTCTTCCTAATCCTTGACAACCCAGGAATCTAAGTTCATAATTAATGTCAATAATTTGACTTTGCTTCATCACAGGAACCGCCACAGGAATCATTATTAACACCGGTGACCGCACCATCATTGGTCGTATTGCCAGCTTGGCCTCTGGAGTGGGAAATGAGAAAACACCAATTGCCATTGAGATTGAGCACTTTGTGGACATCATTGCTGGACTGGCCATCTTCTTTGGAGGCACCTTCTTTATTGTTGCCATGGTTATTGGTTATCCTTTCCTCCGTGCCATGGTCTTCTTCATGGCTATTGTGGTAGCCTATGTCCCTGAAGGTCTTCTGGCCACTGTCACGGTAAGAAAATTAGTATAGAAAAAGACTACGGTACTGGTTGAAATGAGCAGATGGACCATGACTCCTTATGGGGACTGGTTATCGGATAGTGTTTGCTAGAAGTGGACCATCTGACATGTTTGTTCTCGGTCTTCAGGTATGTCTGTCTCTCACTGCCAAGCGTCTTGCTCGTAAAAATTGTGTTGTCAAGAATCTTGAGGCTGTGGAGACTCTGGGCTCTACATCAGTCATCTGCTCAGACAAGACAGGAACTTTGACCCAGAACCGGATGACTGTGTCTCATCTGTGGTTTGACAACCAGATCCATTCAGCTGACACCACTGAGGACCAGTCAGGTGATTTTTGTCGCCCAAAGTCTTACAGAATTCATAATATCATTGAGTGTTTGGTTCGTCTGAACTTATCGTTTCCAATTTCAGGACAAAGCTTTGACCAGACATCAGACACTTGGAGAGCTCTGAGTAGGGTGGTCAGTCTCTGTAACAGAGCCGCCTTCAAGGGTGGGCAGGATGGTGTCCCAGTACCTAAGGTGAGAACCACTTCATTGTAAACTAGATCTGCAAACCAAAAGCGGTTAGCAGCGAGTTCTCAAAACGTGTATTGTTCTATAGAGAATTGTTATTGGAGATGCGTCTGAGTCAGCTCTGCTGAAGTTCTCCGAGCTGACTGTCGGTAACGTCATGGAGTACAGAGAACGTTTCAAGAAAGTGGCAGAAGTTCCATTCAACTCAACCAACAAGTTTCAGGTGAGAAGGACGACGGATACTTTGAGGAGAAAGATCTTTGTAATGGTGACATTATGCTGATTATGTATTATTCTCCAGTTGTCCATCCATGAGTTGCAAGACCCCCTGGACCTGCGCTACCTTCTCGTAATGAAAGGAGCTCCGGAACGTATCTTGGAGAAATGTTCCAGCATCATGATTAAAGGACAGGAGCTTCCTCTGGATGCCCAATGGCAAGAAGCCTTCCAGACAGCATACATGGACCTTGGAGGCCTTGGAGAGAGAGTCTTGGGTAAGTAGAAGAACATAGGCAGAATATAGGACTTCTATAGAAATATCATTGAGGCTTTAGCCTCCATTGGATATTAGTATTAATGGTCCCATTTATTACACCCATCAGGTTTCTGTCATCTCTACCTCAACGAAAAAGAGTTTCCCCGTGGATTCAACTTTGACACTGAAGACATGAACTTCCCCACCAGTGGCCTGTGCTTCGCTGGATTAATCTCTATGATTGACCCACCTAGAGCCACCGTCCCCGACGCCGTCATGAAGTGCAGAACTGCTGGAATCCGAGTAAGTGAATACAAAGATCTACGAGATTCTATAGTTGAGAACTTTTACAGGAAGTCCTTACATCCCCTCTAAAGTGAAACTTTTGTATTTTCCGACTTGGTTTTCTGTCAACTGTAGCAACATGAGATGATAATATTTGTCCCTGTAGGTCATCATGGTCACTGGAGATCATCCAATCACAGCCAAGGCTATTGCAGCCAGTGTCGGAATCATCTCAGAAGGCAGCGAAACAGTGGAAGACATTGCGGCTCGTCTACGCATTCCTGTAGAGCAAGTCAACAAACGGTAATAAGACGTCCAGTAAGATCCTGATAATCAAAGATTTGGAATGTTACACCATGTGTCAGGCATGTGACGTGTCTCTATGTGACTCCTCAGGGATGCACGGGCCTGCGTCATCAATGGTGGACAGCTGAAAGACATGAGCAGTGAGGAGCTGGTGGAGGCCCTAAGGTTGCACCCGGAGATGGTGTTTGCCCGTACTTCCCCGCAGCAGAAGCTGATTATTGTGGAGAGTTGTCAGAAACTGGTAAATAACCGTCATGTCATATCATCTAGCACCCGAAATCTGGTGTAGACCCAATTGTATCCAGAACACTTAGGTGGTACACCATCAGATCTAACTGCTTGCTATGCCTACAGGGAGCCATTGTGGCTGTGACAGGTGATGGTGTCAATGACTCTCCCGCTCTGAAGAAGGCCGACATCGGAGTCGCTATGGGTATCGCCGGGTCTGATGCTGCCAAGAACGCGGCCGACATGATCCTATTGGATGATAACTTTGCGTCCATCGTCACAGGTGTAGAACAGGGTAAGCCACAACTGAAAGAATTTGTTACCACCGAGGGGCAACACTGGTGAAGAAATACTGTTTTGCTCCCCACCTCCCTTATGTGTATGATTCATGGGATCGTTGTTTTATCTCTCAGGTCGTTTGATTTTCGACAATCTGAAAAAATCCATTGCCTACACATTAACCAAGAACATCCCCGAGCTGGCACCATATCTCATCTACATCACCGCCAGTGTCCCCCTACCCCTGGGCTGCATCACCATCCTCTTCATCGAGCTGTGTACTGATATTGTGAGTACTGAAACTAGATAACAAGCAGAATAGTGAGTGCAGCTCTGGAGTATAATACAGGATCAGTACAGGATAAGTTATACATGTTCCACATTATAAATGTCCTCCTTTCTTCCTCTGATCAGTTCCCCTCTGTGTCCTTGGCCTATGAGAAGGCAGAGAGTGACATTATGCACCTGAAACCAAGAAACCCGCGCCGTGACCGCCTGGTGAATGAAGCTCTGGCTGTGTACTCCTACTTCCAGATCGGTAAATGATGGGGACATACAGACATAAGACACATCGCGAGTGTGTGGTGGTGGATGTGACTTGGTGGACTTGTCCTCCATCTATGACCCAGCAGATCTTCTCTCTCCGTTCTCCAGGTGTCATCCAATCATTTGCCGGCTTTGTGGATTACTTCACGGTGATGGCTCAGGAGGGCTGGTTCCCGGCTTACTGCCTGGGACTCCGCGGGAACTGGGAGAACCAGCACTTGCAGGACTTACAGGACAGCTACGGCCAGGAATGGGTAATTCAAGCAGGGGGACATAGCACCAAAAACCAAAATAGGGCCTCTAGCAATTTAAGCAATTGCCCTATATGCAGTACTCACAAACCTCCGCAAGGGTCACTGTTAGGGCAGTATAAAGTGTAGAATTAAAGTCCTTATTTAAAGGGATTAAAACAATATGGCTGCCTTTTTCCAGAAACAGCGCCTCGCCTGTCCTCAGATTGTCCCTGGTATTGCAGCTCAGCGATGAATAAGCAGTTGTGCGGCGCTGGTTTAGAAGGCGCAGCCATGTCTTGTTGATTTTGGACATCCCCTTTAAATCCGACTTGTATTTGCAGACCTTCGGGCAGCGCCTCTACCAGCAGTACAACTGCTACACCTGCTTCTTCATTAGTATTGAGGTCTGCCAGATCTCCGACGTCCTCATCAGGAAGACCCGGCGTCTGTCCGTCTTCCAGCAGGGATTTTTCAGGTGCGTATCTTCCGTCCTCATCCGGATTTTCCTATTAAATCATACGTCATTCCTTACTTTCTTCTTCCCTTAGGAATAAGATCTTGGTGAGCGCCATCATCTTCCAGCTGTGTCTCGGTAACTTACTGTGTTATACCCCAGGAATGCCCAACATCTTCAACTTCATGCCCATCCGGTAAGAGAATCCCTAAGACGTCCGTCCTTGTGTGTCGACCCCTGACCTTACATCCTTAAAGGGGGTTCTCCAGGATATTGCACATTGATTCCCTAAGCCTAGCATAGGTGACAGATATTAGATTGAATGGGGGCGCCATGATGTGTCCTATTCAAATAAACAGTGCTGAACTGCAATACCAAGCGTGGCCTCTATGAAAGGAATGGCGCTGTGCTCAGTAAGAAGTAAAGACACTGCAATGGTCATCTTTAAGCTGCAGTTTATTTTGTGGTCTGACAAACATCCCAGAGGATCCCTTTAACCCAGCCTTAACCTAATCGCTTCCTCCTTCTCCATAGATTCCAGTGGTGGCTCGTCCCTCTGCCGTTCGGTATCTTGATTTTCGTCTATGATGAGATCCGTAAGCTCGGAGTCCGCAGGCACCCAGGAAGTGAGTACATTTACCCCAAATACTATACAACATATATATATATCACACACACACACACGAAGGGGAGACCTCCATAAAGGGACTGAGATACGAATCAGTCATTCTCTGGCTCCTCCTCCTTGTCTATGTGCAGGATTTATAATAATCCCTTACTCACTGGAGGGTTATAATCGCCCCTTTCCTTTTCTCATCGATAAAGAAACTTATGTGTAGAAGCAGAGTTGAAGTGTAAAGGATGGCGGAGGGAGATACAGAACACTAGTCAGCAAGTTGACTATAGACTAGGGCAGCCTTAAAGGGGTTGTCCAGTCATGACAATTTATCCTGTAATTCACAGGACATGGAATAACTTGCTGATTAATGGGGGTCCATGGATCACGAGAGCAGTAGGGCGGACATGCACGCACCATAGAGACAAATAGAGCAGTAGGTGCATGTGTGAGCAGCTGCTCCGTTGAGTTGGGGTACAATGGACCCCCATTCTTGTGATCCATAGGGGTCCCAACATTGATCAGCAAGTTATTCCCTTTCCTGCGGATAGGAATTTTCACTTTAGCGGCTGAACAACCCCTTTAATCGGTCCTGTAGCTAAACTGGAAGCTCTGAGAGCTCATAGCTGTATCCATATAGACCTGCAGTGTAAAGCATAGAACAGATTACAGCTGTAGTGGGCGGAGCTTAGACTACCATACACTTCAATAGCAAGTGCATGTGAGCTGGCATCACCGATTTAATATATGAATGAATATCTGGATACCTTCTTGAATAACTTGATTACCTTCTTAATTCTTTGCTGCAATGCATAGGGGTGTGGCCTAATTTTACTACACCCCAAACCAATAAAAAGTTTTGTTCCCACCCCTTTAAGTCATCTTCATACTAACTTTGTGTTCTCCTTAGGCTGGTGGGACAAGGAGCTTTACTACTAGACCCCTTGCAGACCCCAGTCACATACCCTTCACCTCCTCCGCAGCTGAAGACGCAGGAAGTCAGGCCCCTCCCTCCCAAGGAGCCGCTCCGTATCATCTCTGTTCATTTTACAAGACAAATCAAGAGAATCTACTGTATATAATAAGAAATCTGGAAATCTTGATCTGAGAAACGGTGCGGCCAGGGAGCTGCTCTGGGTACTGCTGCAGTGTCGCTTCATTGTGCCTGGGCAGGCTGAGGGGCGGTGCTTATACTATCTACTTCTGCTGTGACCCCGCCCCATGCACCACCCCAAAAAGGGAGGCACGTGGTAATAGATCTCGGGTGATGTCACAGCTCCGTACGATGGAGATTAACAAGTTATATTAATAAATTATTAAAACAGTAACATTTGTCCTCTGTGTTCAGTCTTCACTGCAATCCTAGCATTCTATTCGTGAACCAGGAAGCACAGGATGAACAGTGCCTTCAATTATGTTCACATAGGAGAGAACTGCAGAGCAGGGAAATGGAGGAGGGTATAGAAGTCAAGCTGAAGAGCAAATAATGACTTAGTCCTAGTCACAGCTGAAGGTTTGTTACAGTTGTATTTAGTTTTTTTCCCTGCTTTTGCAAAATAGTCACCCCTGTAGGCCAGCATGGCTCTCTTAAGGTTCTGTTCTTGCTGGGCTAGAGGTAATGATAGTCTTAAAAGTTAGTTTTTTTTCCAAAGCATGGAAAGCCCCTGTAAGAATGCAGCTCTGGATGTGACTAGAGAAGATCTGATGCACCTTGATAAGTAATACACACAAAATAGAAATATTCAACAAGTCTCCTGCTGCACTGCATTATGGGAGATGTATTACACCACATAGTAAGGGCGATATCTTTCACAATGCACTGCAGCAGGACATGCTCTATGCATGCACTTACCAGCAGGGGTCAGCAGTGACATAAATTGCTCTGCATCTTTAAAGCAGATTAGTGAATGCAGCTTTGGTTGCAACCGGAGTAAGACCAGAGGTGAAAGGTCAGTGTGTGTTTTATTATAAAGAATTTATGAAATTAATTTAATACATACAGAAGAATACATATAGAGTTCTTCATGAATGAAGAGTCCGCAGAGGGCCACCAGGGGGCGCTCAGTTACCGTGTACGAGACTTACAAAGAGGGTGAGGCAGCTCAGGGACAGGACGCCGGTGCTCACAGCCTTCAGGAGCAGAGCCGTCCAGCTGCCCAGCAAGAAGATGTGCACAAAGCAGCTGCGGAGAGAGAGCAAAGACTGGGTCAGCACCTCTGCCTGCTGTCAGTGACTAGAATCATTCACATTTACATCCAGTTCATACGAGTCCAGGCTAAACATAAAATCTCCTGCCCAAGACCCCCACACATCACACAGGCCCCTTTAGTAGATACTCACTCCATGAGGAAGGACTTGTACATGCTGAGGCCCAGGAGGACCGTGACCGGGAGCCGGAAGTGTGCGGGAAGATCGTAGCGCGTCCACATCCAGACCAGGGCAGCCACCGCCATGTAGTGCACCTGACACCAATGGAAACACATTAAAGGTATAAATCTGGTATAATGCAACCACCATAGAAGACTCCACAAGCTTAAAGGGGTTGTGCCAAGGTTTAAAATGACCCCCAACCCACACACATCACAATATGATAGTTGGGGGTCCCATTTTCCTGTATGGTCTCCACACAAGACAGTGAGAATGTCTTACCAGGCTGATGTTAGAGTCGATGCTCATCTGGATGTATTTCCAATCAAATTCAATACCTCGGGCCCCGACCCATAGGGGGAGACACCTGGCACCAAAACAAGACAAGAAACAGCGTCAGCACACAATGTATTCACCAAACTCCAACAGGGACTTCTTAAAGGGGAAGTGATTGTTTCACATCATAGTCAGTCATTGTGCTCACATCAGGTGAAGACTTACAACTATCATTTAAAGGTGAAGTGAACACCACAGACATCACCTTGGTGCAGTCAGGGAGCTCACATTACCACTGATTTTGAGAAACGAGTGGCTGCCGTGCCGTATACTCCTCCGCACTTGGCACAATACAAAAATTGCATTTTTTACACGCACTTACCTGGACATGACAAGTTCTGCTGTCGCCCATCCCATCGCTGCCACCATGATCTTGTATTCGCCTTTCCCTGCGTTGCGGGACATCACCAGATGCAACCCCAGGAGGTCCGCCAGGTCAACCGTGGCCTTCATGAACTCCTAGGAGATGCCAATAATACCGTCATAATGGGCACTCACATCAAGGAGCCACAGTAAGTGTTATATGTGGTACTACAGAATGGGGCTAAGCTACTATACCAAACACAATCAATTTGGGACAATCCATTAAGGGTTACATCTTATACTCCAGTCACATCCAGAGCTGCTGCATGTAGTGGATGGCACTTGACGCCGGATCAAGAGTGAATAAGATAATGACTGATAAAATGCAGCTTTGTATGTGACTGGAGTATAAGACTTTACCCTTAATGGATTGTTATAACTAAACACGTGTGAGAGTAGAGTTACTATTAACCTATTGGTCACGGAGTCTCCCCATAACAAGCCCCAAGTGTCTCTCACCCCAATAAAGTCGTAGGCTCCGGCTGCTCCTTCCCAAGTTGGGAAAAACGTTGCCAGGAAAAGCATCTGGAAGAGAAAACAAGTCCATTACTAAGACACTATGGTGGTGGTAACTGGAGGACCCCGACCTAAGCCGTCCGGAGATTATAAATAAAAATCAATGCACTTACTTATAGAGCTAAACTGCCCAATACTGCACCACATTATTACATAGATGTCCCCCAGACCTCGTTACCCACAATAATAAGAGCTCGCTGCACCAGTATGTCCCTCCGATGCCACCAATAGCCCAGGTACCAGGCTGCCCCGCAGGCTACTCCCTCCTAATGATCCACCACCTGCCCAACGTTGTACAACTACCACTGCCCTCCTTTGCCATCAGTACCCCTGGTGTCACTTACCTTGCAGAGCTGCACACACAGGTAGGTGGCCCCAGCCTGGACACATCTCCAGAAGGCGCTGTACTCCGACCTGTGAGAGGCAGATTGTCAGTCATACCAGAGCCCGGTACCAGCACAACCTCCCCTCCACCCCCGAACCCGGGACCAGCGCATCCTCCCCGCCCCTGCAGCCTCCAGAGCCCGGTACCAGAAGCCTCCCCTCGCCCCCAGTGCCCGGTACCAGCGCTGCCTCCAGAGCCCGGTACCAGAAGCCTCCCCCCGCCCCCAGTGCCCGGTACCAGCGCAGACTCCCCTCCCCTCGGCCCCGGTACCAGCACTGCCTCCCGCAGTACCAGTACTGCCTCCAGCGCCCGGTACCAGAGGCCTCCCCTCCCACAGTGCCAAGTACCATCAACCTACAGTGCCTGGTACCAGTCTCCCCCTGGAGCCCGGTACCACATGCCTCCCCTCTCCTTAGTTACAGCAGTCTCCTCCCGGTACCACATGCCTCCCCACACCTCCCGGTACCACATGCCTCCCCTGTCCTTTGTGCCCGGTACCACATGCCTCCCCACACCTCCCGGTACCACATGCCTCCCCTGTCCTTTGTGCCCGGTACCACATGCCTCCCCACACCTCCCGGTACCACATGCCTCCCCTCTCCTCCCGGTACCACATGCCTCCCCTCCCCTTAGTGCCCGGTACCAGAACCTTCCCCCTGCTCCCGGTACTCACAGGCCGCTGCATTTGTATGTAATGAAATACGGGAAATAAGCTAAAGCAAAGCAATTCCCGAAATGAAAGAGCGTCATGGCGACCAGCGACCCCGGCCCGGTCACCTAAAAGAGACCAATCACATCCAGGACAGTGCGCCTGCGTAATGCAGCCCTAACCTCTTGGAACATGCGCACTACTGCACGGGCTGAGGGAACCGCTCGGAGCATGCGTATTACGTGTAGCAAGATGAGGGCCGTCTTTTTCAGGAGCATGCGCAGAGAGTGTGAGCTGTCAGTGACTACTCAGCAGATTTGGGACTTCTGTCACTGTCCTGCAAGTGAGGGATTTACTATAAGACTTCGGGATGTACATAAATACATAATCACTAGACCATATCCTGCCTGGATACCTCACTAATCCACCATCCCTGACAAATCCTTTAAGTCCTGCATCGGGGGAAATATTAATTGGCTTTAATGTTGCAAAGCATGCTGGGTTGTCCACTTACATTCATATGGTTTGTGTAAGGAAAAGTTCTACAATTTTCCAATATGCTTTCTGTATGAATTCCTTACGGTTTGCTAGATCTCTGCTTGCTGTCCTGCTATAGATTGTTAAAGAGTAGAAACTACTAAACCGTTCATCCCATTGTAATGTGGATCCCCTCAAATGAACGTTGGAAGTCTGGACTTTATGTTTAGGTGCATTATATAACTATATCTTACATATGCTTCAGTAAAGGGGTCATTTATGTAGGTATCTAAATATTTATGGACCTACATGCGTCACCTACATATGTCTATACTATGTCTTACTATACTATGTCATACTAGTGCAAGATTTGGGGGGCGGTAGGAGTAGCGGCAGAGGGAGGAGTGGGTTTTCCCACAAATTCAAGTTAGGACCTATCCACAGGGCCTAACTCGCTGATCGTGGGGGTCTCAGTGATAAGACCCCCACAGACCACAAAAACGAGGTGTCCGATGGGGCCCACATACCTCAGTCAGAACCTTTGTCACTCCGGGAGATTAATGGAGCAGACCGCGGAGCTTGTTTTTTGCTGGAAGACCTATCGTTTAATTGACGCAACTTTCATAAGTTTTTGGGGCCTTGTCTTGATTTTTGTCACATCTGTTGTGGATGCAGTAGGGTCATTAAAGAGGATGAGAAGGTGCGTTGTACACAGGGACTGGGAGCCATTCGGGGTCAATCAGATGACCCTATGTTTTCATTAGGACCGAAAACCGTAAAATAAAGTTACTCCTCTGTGTAGGTCAGGGAAATACCTTGGGGTAGTCTTCCGTGGGGTCGGCTTGTATTGGATTAGCTAGCGAAGCTGAGGAGCATTTTGAAGGAGTCTCCTACTATATTGGAGGTTCCATGGGTGTCATTGGGGCGGAGCTTTCTATGAATATAATGAAGCTCCTCCCCTATATTCAAAAATATCCCTCTTCTTTTAAATAGCCTTGTCCCCTTTTTTGTCTCATTCCTTATATTTGATGATATGACAATTTATGTGTTAGTTTATGTTTTTACTTCATTCACATCTGAATTTACTGACTCTCAGAGGGGTTGTCTGGTTTTGCAAAACATGCTGTCATTCGGGATTAGAGTGGGAATACCCCTCTAAATTTGAGCAAAGATGCGCCTCTTTCTCTCGGAGGAATCCCCCTTTATTATACAGCATCTCACTGATTTTATTAACAATGGTGTAATGCTTCCTATCCCCTGCGGGGGCACTGCAGGGAGGTGGAGCACTGACTGCTGATCATTCACGATCACAATGATGACACTTTTTTTTTCTTTTTAATTCATTTTACGCAACAATAATTTCAATGTTCAGTTTATTTTTGGAATTACCATTTTACAGCAATGTTTTGGTAAAATACAGAAAAGTTTTTGAAAAAAAATTTTAAACGGGCCGGTGTAATCTGAAGAAAGTTTCAGGATGTTTTCTGATATTCTGCCGATTTCTAGAGGTCTTAACTTTAGTTGGATGCAATAGTCTGAGTAAGAAACAGAGAGCAAAGAGTTAATTATAATAGATATTATACCAAACAATAAAGACATAAAAGTAGATGGATCACATGAACCAATCAGAATTTTGTTCAACAGGGATTGGTTGGTGGTGGGTTCTGCCCACCTGGATTTTTTGGTCTTGTACCATGTGACACTTACTGTACTGATCCAACTGTTGAAGTCGGAGACGCGGGTGAAGACGGACGGCTTCTTATAGTAGTTACATCCAAGAGAGGAGCCAAAGCTGACCACACCATGGACTTCCCAAGCACCCTGGTCATTCTGACAGTTCAGAGGTCCACCAGAATCTCCCTGCAGGACCAGAGCAGATTATGGGTGAGTGGTCTTCAACGCCAATACAACCCCCCACATGTCATGACATATAGAAATAGTATAAAAGTAAAATAAATTACATAGCAGCTTGAGATGATGCCATCTCCTCCGGCGCAAATCATATTGGTCTGAACGTTTCTACCCCACCAGTCTGCCTGAGAGCAGGTGGCGTGGTCCACTACCAGCAGAAGACCCTGCTGCAGCCTGTCAGGAGCAGGGCCATTAGCTGTAGAAAAAAAAGATGGTGAACTAATGACAAGATGTCCAAATGTTGTGGCACCACCATGGGGTCAGACATGTATCCCCAGACATGTATCAGACATGTATAAGTGTAGCTATAGATACAAAGATAGCAGTCATCTCCAGCTCCTGCAGACTGAGCCTTCTAAAGTCTGAGCTGTAAGAGGGCAATTAAGAGATGTATGGACCCTGTAGTAGCTGACAGAGCCTAGTACAGATTTTGCACCGGGGTCTTGTTACACTTTAAAGGGAACCTGTCACCAGGAGACCCATTTTTAGCACTCCCCCAGTCCCCACAGAGCATAGTACATACACTGCCAAAGTGTTTTTGTATTAAAAATTGGTTTTGCAGAAAAAAAGATATGTTACATTGTACCTTTCATTAGCATCTGCAGTTGCCTATTGGGAGTGGCTGGAAAGGAGCAGTTCCCCCCCTCCACCCTTGGGAAACAGCTTCTCCATGTGACCTTTTCAAATATATGAAAACACCCATCACTTGGCTTAGCGACGCCCCCTGCTCCTCTACAGCCAATCCTGAGTGTGGGAAGTTATTCATATATTTGAAAAGGTCACATGTTTCCCAAGGGTGGAGGGGGAACTGCTCCTTTCCAGCCCCTCCCAATTGGCAACTGCCTAGTCACACAGCAGATGCTAATGAAAGGTACAATATAACATATCTTTTTTTCTGTAAAACCTATTTTTTTTATATAAAAACACTTTGGCAGTGTATGTGCTATGCTCTGTGCGGACTGGGGGAGTGCTGAAAATGGGTCTCCTGGTGACAGGTTCCCTTTAAAGTCATTTTGAAAGGACTTAATACAACATTTACTTTGTTTGACTTCAACAATAATCATTTTATTTTTGTGGGGGGTTCCTTGGAAATTTTAGTTGCCATCCTGTGGAACCGCCATGGGGTCCCGCAACCACCCCATATCCCCAAGTGAAAAAGTGAGACTAGAAAAACTAAATTTTTTAACATTACTTACTTTGCAGGTTGCCCCATCCAGTGACGTAGCAGCCAAAATTGTGTGCCAGGATAGTGCCAGCAGGGGGCAGACATGCAGGCTGGATTGTATCACTGTATTCCACCGATTGTTCAAGTTTAATCAGAGAGATATCAAATCTGTGGGGAAATATTTGAATTATAATGAGTCTTTTCTTTGCTTCAGTGAGGATGGATTATTTATTATGCAGGACAACCTTATATTATGAAAAAATTGAGGTTTTGTGATCTTTTAAAACATGTTTAGCACAAAAATTTGTAAAACAAGGGACACCATGTATATGGGCTTATGGAGGTTCTTTCCATTGGATTGAGTCACTCATTAAGAAGTAGATACAAATTTAAACCCATAGAGACGGTCCCTGGTAAGACGTACCCTGCAGCGAGCCTGTTAGGGTTCCACCTGGAATGGTTGATCAGTTTGATGACACTGATGGTCTTCTGACCGGCTTCAGCCTCCCGGAAGTTGTGTTTGCCCAACATGACGCGGTAAGTGTAAGAGGAGCTGTAAAATAGAAAGAGAAGCCATGGGGGCGAGTTTGACGCCAACTTTCTAACTTGTGTCCATTTCCAACAACATCCATGAGTAAACCCCTGTTGCCATTTGTCAATGATCTGCTTTACCTGATGCAATGAGCAGCAGTCAGAACCCAGTTGGGTGCCACGAGGCTTCCTCCGCATGTATGATACCAGTATCCATTATAGATGTACTGGAGCGACACCTTTATAGAGAAAGACAGCACCCAGTATTATCACTGTGCACCCAGTCCATGTGAGGGTGCGGTGAGAGATCATCAGGATATTCCAGAACAATTCCAAAATTGTATGAAGATTTTAGGGGATCAGGACCTACATGTGATATTTATAGAGGATAAAGCTCTACTCACCTGCCATGGCCAGCTGTGGGGTACCACCTCCTCACCGTTCACCACTCTGGACACTGAAGGCTTGTAAGTGGGAACTCCACAGCCGGATGCTGCAAACGACAGGAGAATATCAAATATATATATTGTCAATAGAAAGATATATATATATCGCTAACACTGCCCTTCCTAAATACCCCCCTGTACCACCACTGCCCTTATCCAACTCCCCCAGTCACTGTCCATGTGAGTTATATAACTTATACATTACTATGCTTTCTCCCAGCCACCACATTCTACAGCCACATAATCTATCCGACTTACCACTAGCCACCAGGGACAATACTTGGCTTTCTTCCAGCCATATGGAACCGGCTCATTCCAGCCATTACACTCTACAGCCATGGAATCTATCCAACTTACCACTATCCAGCAGGGACAATACTTGACTTTCTCCCAGCCATATGGAACACAGCTCATTCCAGCCATTACACTCTACAGCCATGGAATCTATCCAACTTACCACTTGCCACCAGGAACAGTACTTTGCTTTCTCCCAGCCACATTGAACGCATCTAATCCCAGCCACCACATTCTACAGCCACATAATCTATCCAATTTACCACTGGCCACCAGGGACAATACTATTCTTTCTCGCAGCCATATGTAACCGGCTCATTCCAGCCATTACATTCTACATCCATGAAATCTATCTGACTTACCACCAGCCACCAGGAGCACTGCTACTACCAGGGGGATCATTGTGGGGAATGTCCATCTCCGCTCCTGGGCGAGTATTTATGGAGGGGGCTTATCTTGTATGTTACATGCACAGCCGCACCTGTACACTGGGATCTGGGGTTCTTCCCAGCACCAATAACATTTACAAACCAGATAATATGAGACCTTGTATATAAATAAGTTTCCAGGTTATAGTTTAGTTCTGAAAATAACCGCAGCTTTTATAATGAACCTGTTACCATGAAAGAAAACCCAAGGTCACACCGATATTAGCTCCATAGGTGTCACATGTCAGGGGTCACTGTTACTGGGGAATGGGAAACAGAAAACTTACACATTGCACACAAAGTTGGAAAACTAACGGCTCCAAAACTTTGGAAGGGGTAAAGTCATGCCCAGGGGTGTGACATGAAGCTGCATTGGTGTCCAGGGCTCTAAGAACGGCATTGAGACCCATGGCTGTCCTGTCCGCCTTTGGTTCCCTTATTGTATCTCATACTTGTATGTTACATCCTAACTAGTCATAAATACAATCTTGTAACATAACTTTGCAGCACCAGCTTGGCATTGAGCTGACTGTTAGTTTGCAGTCTAAACATTACCAATTTAATAAAGATTTAGCAGTATATAAAGGCAAACTTTTTCATAGACTGCAAGGCAGCTGCTACACCGCTCTGTGAGTATATATGTATAGTGTAGAGAGTGAGGGTGGGTGGAGGCAGCACACCTGGTCTGATCACACAGAAGAGATACCGGGGGCACAAATGACTCAATAAGTTCCAATGGGCTATGATAGAAAGGACTGTGTCAGGACACAGGACATGGCAGCTCGCTGTGTATGGGGGGTGTAGTCACAGAGAGGTCAGAGCCCCCATGCTGACCCCTGACCACTGCTGGCTATGATAGAAAGGTGTCAGGACACAGGACATGGCAGCTCGCTGTGTATGGGGGGGTGTAGTCACAGAGAGGTCAGAGCCCCCATGCTGACCCCTGACCACTGCTGGCTATGATAGAAAGGTGTCAGGACACAGGACATGGCAGCTCGCTGTGTATGGGGGGTGTAGTCACAGAGGGGTCAGAGTGCCCATGCTACCCCTGACCACTGCTGGCTATGATAGAAAGGACTGTGTCAGGACACAGGACATGGCAGCTCGCTGTGTATGGGGGGTGTAGTCACAGAGGGGTCAGAGTGCCCATGCTACCCCTGACCACTGCTGGCTATGATAGAAAGGTGTCAGGACACACAGGACATGGCAGCTCACTGTGTATGGGGGATGTAGTCACAGAGGGGTCAGAGCGCCCATGCTGACCACTGCTGGCTATGATAGAAAGGTGTCAGGACACACAGGACATGGCAGCTCGCTGTGTATGGGGGGTGTAGTCACAGAGGGGACAGAGCACCCATGCTGACCCCTGACCACTGCTGGCTATGATAGAAAGGTGTCAGGACACACAGGACATGGCAGCTCACTGTGTATGGGGGGTGTAGTCACAGAGGGGTCAGAGCGCCCATGATGACCCCTGACCACTGCTGGCTATGATAGAAAGGTGTCAGGACACACAGGACATGGCAGCTTGCTGTGTATGGGGGTGTAGTCACAGAGGGGTCAGAGCGCCCATGCTGACCCCTGACCACTGCTGGCTATGATAGAAAGGTGTCAGGACACACAGGACATGGCAGATCGCTGTGTATGGGGGTGTAGTCACAGAGGGGTCAGAGCTCCCATGCTGATCCCTGACCACTGCTGGCTATGATAGAAAGGTGTCAGGACACACAGGACATGGCAGCTCGCTGTGTATGGGGGGGTGTAGTCACAGAGAGGTCAGAGCGCCCATGCTGACCCCTGACCACTGCTGGCTATGATAGAAAGGTGTCAGGACACAGGACATGGCAGCTCTCTGTGTATGGGGGGTGTAGTCATAGAGGGGCCAGAGCGCCCATGCTGACACCTGACCACTGCTGGCTATGATAGAAAGGTGTCAGGACACACAGGACATGGCAGCTCGCTGTGTATGGGGGGTGTAGTCACAGAGGGGTCAGAGCTCCCATGCTGACCCCTGACCACTGCTGGCTATGATAGAAAGGTGTCAGGACACACAGGACATGGCAGCTCGCTGTGTATGGGGGGTGTAGTCACAGAGAGGTCAGAGCGCCCATGCTGACCCCTGACCACTGCTGGCTATGATAGAAAGGTGTCAGGACACACAGGACATGGCAGCTCGCTGTGTATGGGGGGTGTAGTCACAGAGGGGTCAGAGTGCCCATGCTGACCCCTGACCGCTGCTGGCTATGATAGAAAGGTGTCAGGACACACAGGACATGGCAGCTCGCTGTGTATGGGGGATGTGGTCACAGAGGGGTCAGAGCACCCATGCTGACCCCTGACCACTACTGGCTATGATAGAAAGATGTCAGGACACACAGGACATGGCAGCTCGCTGTGTATGGGGGGTGTAGGCACAGAGAGGTCAGAGCACCCATGCTGACCCCTGACCACTGCTGGCTATGATAGAAAGGTGTCAGGACACAGGACATGGCAGCTCGCTGTGTATGGGGGGTGTAGTCACAGAGTGGTCAGAGCGCACATGCTGACCCCTGACCACTGCTGGCTATGATAGAAAGGTGTCAGGACACACAGGACATGGCAGCTCGCTGTGTATGGGGGGTGTAGTCATAGAGAGGTCAGAGCGCCCATGCTGACCCCTGACCACTGCTGGCTATGATAGAAAGGTGTCAGGACACACAGGACATGGCAGCTCGCTGTGTATGGGGGGTGTAGGCACAGAGAGGTCAGAGCGCCCATGCTGACCCCTGACCACTGCTGGCTATGATAGAAAGGTGTCAGGACACAGGACATGGCAGCTCGCTGTGTATGGGGGGTGTAGTCACAGAGGGGTCAGAGCGCCCATTCTGACCCCTTACCACTGCTGGCTATGATAGAAAGGTGTCAGGACACAGGACATGGCAGCTCGCTGTGTATGGGGGATGTAGTCACAGAGTGGTCAGAGCGCACATGCTGACCCCTGACCACTGCTGGCTATGATAGAAAGATGTCAGGACACAGGACATGGCAGCTCGCTGTGTATGGGGGGTGTAGTCACAGAGGGGTCAGAGCGCCCATGCTGACCCCTGACCACTGCTGGCTATGATAGAAAGATGTCAGGACACAAAACATGGCAGCTCCCTGTGTATGGGGGGTGTAGTCACAGAGGGGTCAGAACACCCATGCTGACACCTGACCACTGCTGGCTATGATAGAAAGGTGTCAGGACACACAGGACATGGGAGCTCGCTGTGTATGGGGGGTGTAGTCACAGAGGGGTCAGAGCACCCATGCTGACACCTGATCACTGCTGGCTATGATAGAAAGGTGTCAGGACACACAGGACATGGCAGCTCACTGTGTATGGGGGGTATAGTCACAGAGGGGTCAGAGCGCCCATGCTGACCCCTGATCACTGCTTGCTATGATAGAAAGGTGTCAGGACACAGGACATGGCAGCTCGCTGTGTATGGGGGGTGTAGTCACAGAGGGGTCAGAGCACCCATGCTGACCCCTGACCACTGCTGGCTATGATAGAAAGTTGTCAGGACACACAGGACATGGGAGCTCGCTGTGTATGGGGGGTGTAGTCACAGATAGGTCAGAGCACCCATGCTGACCCCTGACCACTGCTGGCTATGATAGAAAGGTGTCAGGACACACAGGACATGGCAGCTCGCTGTGTATGGGGGGTGTAGGCACAGAGAGGTCAGAGCGCCCATGCTGACCCCTGACCACTGCTGGCTATGATAGAAAGGTGTCAGGACATAGGACATGGCAGCTCGCTGTGTATGGGGGATGTAGTCACAGAGGCGTCAGAGCGCCCATGCTGACCCCTGACCACTGCTGGCTATGATAGAAAGGTGTCAGGACACACAGGACATGGCAGCTCGCTGTGTATGGGGGGTGTAGTCACAGAGGGGTCAGAGCTCCCATGCTGACCCCTGACCACTGCTGGCTATGATAGGAAGGTGTCAGGACACACAGGACATGGCATCTCGCTGTATATGGGGGGGTGTAGTCACAGAGGGGTCAGAGCGCCCATGCTGACCCCTGACCACTGCTGGCTATGATAGGAAGGTGTCAGGACACACAGGACATGGCAGCTCGCTGTGTATGGGGGGTGTAGTCACAGAGGGGACAGAGCGCCCATGCTGACCCCTGACCACTGCTGGCTATGATAGAAAGGTGTCAGGACACAGGACATGGCAGCTCGCTGTGTATGGGGGGTGTAGTCACAGAGGGGTCAGAGCTCCCATGCTGACCCCTGACCACTGCAGGCTATGATAGAAAGGTGTCAGGACACACAGGACATGGCAGCTCGCTGTGTATGGGGGTGTAGTCACAGAGGGGTCAGAGCGCCCATGCTACCCCTGACCACTGCTGGCTATGATAGAAAGGTGTCAGGACACACAGGATATGGCAGCTCGCTGTGTATGGGGGGTGTAGTCACAGAGGGGTCAGAGCGCCCATGCTGACCCCTGACCACTGCTGGCTATGATAGAAAGGTGTCAGGACACACAGGACATGGCAGCTCGCTGTGTATGGGGGTGTAGTCACAGAGGGGTCAGAGCACCCATGCTGACCCCTGATCACTGCTTGCTATGATAGAAAGGTGTCAGGACACACAGGACATGGCAGCTCGCTGTGTATGGGGGGTGTAGTCACAGAGGGGTCAGAGCACCCATGCTGACCCCTGACCACTGCTGGCTATGATAGAAAGGTGTCAGGACACACAGGACATGGCAGCTCGCTGTGTATGGGGGGTGTAGTCACAGATAGGTCAGAGCACCAATGCTGACCCCTGACCACTGCTGGCTATGATAGAAAGGTGTCAGGACACACAGGACATGGCAGCTCGCTGTGTATGGGGGGTGTAGTCACAGAGGGGTCAGAGCGCCCATGCTGACCCCTGACCACTGCTGGCTATGATAGAAAGGTGTCAGGACACACAGGACATGGCAGCTCGCTGTGTATGGGGGGTGTAGGCACAGAGAGGTCAGAGCGCCCATGCTGACCCCTGACCACTGCAGGCTATGATAGAAAGGTGTCAGGACACAGGACATGGCAGCTCGCTGTGTATGGGGGGTGTAGTCACAGAGGGGTCAGAGCACCCATGCTGACCACTGACCACTGCTGGCTATGATAGAAAGGTGTCAGGACACAGGACATGGCAGCTCGCTGTGTATGGGTGGTGTAGTCACAGAGGGGTCAGAGCGCCCATGCTGACCCCTGACCACTGCTGGCTATGATAGAAAGGTGTCAGGACACAGGACATGGCAGCTCGCTGTGTATGGGGGGGTGTAGTCACAGAGGGGTCAGAGCTCCCATGCTGACCCCTGACCACTGCTGGCTATGATAGGAAGGTGTCAGGACACACAGGACATGGCATCTCGCTGTATATGGGGGGGTGTAGTCACAGAGGGGTCAGAGCGCCCATGCTGACCCCTGACCACTGCAGGCTATGATAGGAAAGTGTCAGGACACACAGGACATGGCAGCTCGCTGTGTATGGGGGGTGTAGTTACAGAGGGGTCAGAGTGCCCATGCTGACCCCTGACCACTGCTGGCTATGATAGATAGGTGTCAGGACACAGGACATGGCAGCTCGCTGTGTATGGGGGGTGTAGTCACAGAGGGGTCAGAGCACCCATGCTGACCCCTGACCACTGCTGGCTATGATAGAAAGGTGTCAGGACACACAGGACATGGCAGCTCGCTGTGTATGGGGGGTGTAGGCACAGAGAGGTCAGAGCGCCCATGCTACCCCTGACCACTGCTGGCTATGATAGAAAGGTGTCAGGACACACAGGACATGGCAGCTCACTGTGTATCGGGGGGTGTAGTCACAGAGGGGTCAGAGCGCCCATGCTGACCCCTGACCACTGCTGGCTATGATAGAAAGGTGTCAGGACACACAGGACATGGCAGCTCGCTGTGTATGGGGGGTGTAGTCACAGAGGGGTCAGAGCGTCCATGCTGACCCCTGACCACTGCTGGCTATGATAGAAAGGTGTCAGGACACAGGACATGGCAGCTCGCTGTGTATGGGGGTGTAGTCACAGAGGGGTCAGAGCGCCCATGCTGAACCCTGCTGGCTATGATAGAAAGGTGTCAGGACACACAGGACATGGCAGCTCGCTGTGTATGGGGGGTGTAGTCACAGAGGGGTCAGAGCTCCCATGCTGACCCCTGACCACTGCTGGCTATGATAGAAAGGTGTCAGGACACACAGGACATGGCAGCTCGCTGTGTATGGGGGGTGTAGTCACAGAGGGGTCAGAGCTCCCATGCTGACCCCTGACCACTGCTGGCTATGATAGAAAGGTGTCAGGACACACAGGATATGGCAGCTCGCTGTGTATGGGGGGTGTAGTCACAGAGGGGACAGAGCGCCCATGCTGACCCCTGACCACTGCTGGCTATGATAGAAAGGTGTCAGGACACACAGGACATGGCAGCTCCCTGTGTATGGGGGTGTAGTCACAGAGGGGTCATAGCGCCCATGCTGAGCCCTGACTACTGCTGGCTATGATAGAAAGGTGTCAGACACACAGGACATGGCAGCTCGCTGTGTATGGGGGTGTAGTCACAGAGGGGTCAGAGCGCCCATGCTGACCTCTGACCACTGCTGGCTATGATAGAAAGGTGTCAGGACACACAGGACATGGCAGCTCGCTGTGTATGGGGGGTGTAGTCACAGAGGGGTCAGAGCGCCCATGCTGACCCCTGACCACTGCTGGCTATGATAGAAAGGTGTCAGGACACACAGGATATGGCAGCTCGCTGTGTATGGGGGGTGTAGTCACAGAGGGGACAGAGCGCCCATGCTGACCCCTGACCACTGCTGGCTATGATAGAAAGGTGTCAGGACACACAGGACATGGCAGCTCGCTGTGTATGGGGGGTGTAGTCACAGAGGGGTCAGAGCACCCATGCTGACCCCTGAACACTGCTGGCTATGATAGAAAGGTGTCAGGACACACAGGACATGGCAGCTCCCTGTGTATGGGGGGTGTAGTCACAGAGGGGTCATAGCGCCCATGCTGAGCCCTGACTACTGCTGGCTATGATAGAAAGGTGTCAGGACACACAGGACATGGCAGCTCGCTGTGTATGGGGGGTGTAGTCACAGAGGGGTCAGAGCGCCCATGCTGACCCCTGACCACTGCTGGCTATGATAGAAAGGTGTCAGGACACAGGACATGGCAGCTCGCTGTGTATGGGGGGTGTAGTAACAGAGGGGTCAGAGCGCCCATGCTGACCCCTGACCACTGCTGGCTATGATAGAAAGGTGTCAGGACACACAGGACATGGCAGCTCGCTGTGTATGGGGGGTGTAGTCACAGAGGGGTCAGAGCGCCCATGCTGACCCCTGACCACTGCTGGCTATGATAGAAAGGTGTCAGGACACACAGGACATGGCAGCTCGCTTTGTATGGGGGGTGTAGTCACAGAGGGGTCAGAGCGCCCATGCTGACCCCTGACCACTGCTGGCTATGATAGAAAGGTGTCAGGACACACAGGACATGGCAGCTCGCTGTGTATGGGGGGTGTAGTCACAGAGGGGTCAGAGCGCCCATGCTGACCCCTGACCACTGCTGGCTATGATAGAAAGGTGTCAGGACACACAGGACATGGCAGCTCGCTGTGTATGGGGGGTGTAGTCACAGAGGGGTCAGAGCGCCCATGCTGACCCCTGACCACTGCTGGCTATGATAGAAAGGTGTCAGGACACAGGACATGGCAGCTCGCTGTGTATGGGGGGGTGTAGTCACAGAGGGGTCAGAGCTCCCATGCTGACCCCTGACCACTGCTGGCTATGATAGAAAGGTGTCAGGACACACAGGACATGGCAGCTCGCTGTGTATGGGGGGTGTAGTCACAGAGGGGTCAGAGCGCCCATGCTGACCCCTGACCACTGCTGGCTATGATAGAAAGGTGTCAGGACACACAGGACATGGCAGCTCGCTGTGTATGGGGGGTGTAGTCACAGAGGGGTCAGAGCGCCCATGCTGACCCCTGACCACTGCTGGCTATGATAGAAAGGTGTCAGGACACAGGACATGGCAGCTCGCTGTGTATGGGGGTGTGTAGTCACAGAGGGGTCAGAGCTCCCATGCTGACCCCTGACCACTGCTGGCTATGATAGAAAGGTGTCAGGACACACAGGACATGGCAGCTCGCTGTGTATGGGGGGTGTAGTCACAGAGGGGTCAGAGCGCCCATGCTGACCCCTGACCACTGCTGGCTATGATAGAAAGGTGTCAGGACACACAGGACATGGCAGCTCGCTGTGTATGGGGGTGTAGTCACAGAGGGGTCAGAGCGCCCATGCTGACCCCTGACCACTGCTGGCTATGATAGAAAGGTGTCAGGACACACAGGACATGGCAGCTCACTGTGTATGGGGGGTGTAGTCACAGAGAGGTCAGAGCGCCCATGCTGACCCCTGACCACTGCTGGCTATGATAGAAAGGTGTCAGGACACAGGACATGGCAGCTCGCTGTGTATGGGGGGTGTAGTCACAGAGGGGACAGAGCGCCCATGCTGACCCCTGACTACTGCTGGCTATGATAGAAAGGTGTCAGGACACAGTACATGGCAGCTCGCTGTTTATGGGGGGTGTAGTCACAGAGGGGACAGAGCGCCCATGCTGACCCCTGACCACTGCTGGCTATGATAGAAAGGTGTCAGGACACACAGGACATGGCAGCTCGCTGTTTATGGGGGGTGTAGTCACAGAGGGGACAGAGCGCCCATGATGACCCCTGACCACTGCTGGCTATGATAGAAAGGTGTCAGGACACAGGACATGGCAGCTCGCTGTGTATGGGGGGTGTAGTCACAGAGAGGTCAGAGCGCCCATGCTAACCCCTGACCACTGCTGGCTATGATAGAAAGGTGTCAGGACACACAGGACATGGCAGCTCGCTGTGTATGGGGGGTGTAGTCACAGAGGGGTCAGAGCGCCCATGCTGACCCCTGACCACTGCTGGCTATGATAGAAAGGTGTCAGGACACACAGGACATGGCAGCTCGCTGTGTATGGGGGTGTAGTCAAAGAGGGGTCAGAGCGCCCATGCTGACCCCTGACTACTGCTGGCTATGATAGAAAGGTGTCAGGACACACAGGACATGGCAGCTCGCTGTGTATGGGGGGTGTAGTCACAGAGGGGTCAGAGCGCCCATGCTGACCCCTGACCACTGCTGGCTATGATAGAAAGGTGTCAGGACACACAGGACATGGCAACTCGCTGTGTAAGGGGGGTGTAGTCACAGAGGGGTCAGAGCACCCATGCTGACCCCTGACCACTGCTGGCTATGATAGAAAGGTGTCAGGACACACAGGACATGGCAGCTCGCTGTGTATGGGGGGTGTAGTCACAGAGGGGACAGAGCGCCCATGCTGACCCCTGACCACTGCTGGCTATGATAGAAAGGTGTCAGGACACACAGGACATGGCAGCTCGCTGTTTATGGGGGGTGTAGTCACAGAGGGGACAGAGCGCCCATGCTGACCCCTGACCACTGCTGGCTATGATAGAAAGGTGTCAGGACACACAGGACATGGCAGCTCGCTGTGTATGGGGGGTGTAGTCACAGAGGGGTCAGAGCGCCCATGCTGACACCTGACCACTGCTGGCTATTATAGAAAGGTGTCAGGACACAGGACATGGCAGCTCGCTGTGTATGGGGGGTGTAGTCACAGAGGGGTCAGAGCGCCCATGCTACCCCTGACCACTGCTGGCTATGATAGAAAGGTGTCAGGACACACAGGACATGGCAGCTCGCTGTGTATGGGGTGTAGTCACAGAGGGGTCAGAGCGCCCATGCTGACCCCTGACCACTGCTGGCTATGATAGAAAGGTGTCAGGACACAGGACATGGCAGCTCGCTGTGTATGGGGGGTGTAGTCACAGAGGGGTCAGAGCGCCCATGCTGACCCCTGACCACTGCTGGCTATGATAGAAAGGTGTCAGGACACACAGGACATGGCAGCTCGCTGTGTATGGGGTGTAGTCACAGAGGGGTCAGAGCGCCCATGCTGACCCCTGACCACTGCTGGCTATGATAGAAAGGTGTCAGGACACAGGACATGGCAGCTCGCTGTGTATGGGGGGTGTAGTCACAGAGGGGTCAGAGCGCCCATGCTGACCCCTGACCACTGCTGGCTATGATAGAAAGGTGTCAGGACACACAGGACATGGCAGCTCACTGTGTATGGGGTGTGTAGTCACAGAGGGGTCAGAGCGCCCATGCTGACCCCTGACCACTGCTGGCTATGATAGAAAGGTGTCAGGACACACAGGACATGGCAGCTCGCTGTGTATGGGGGTGTAGTCACAGAGGGGTCAGAGCGCCCATGCTGACCCCTGACCACTGCTGGCTATGATAGAAAGGTGTCAGGACACACAGGACATGGCAGCTCGCTGTGTATGGGGGGTGTAGTCACAGAGGGGTCAGAGCGCTCATGCTGACCCCTGACCACTGCTGGCTATGATAGAAAGGTGTCAGGACACAGGACATGGCAGCTCGCTGTGTATGGGGGGGTGTAGTCACAGAGGGGTCAGAGCTCCCATGCTGACCCCTGACCACTGCTGGCTATGATAGAAAGGTGTCAGGACACACAGGACATGGCAGCTCGCTGTGTATGGGGGGTGTAGTCACAGAGGGGTCAGAGCGCCCATGCTGACCCCTGACCACTGCTGGCTATGATAGAAAGGTGTCAGGACACACAGGACATGGCAGCTCGCTGTGTATGGGGGGTGTAGTCACAGAGGGGTCAGAGCGCCCATGCTGACCCCTGACCACTGCTGGCTATGATAGAAAGGTGTCAGGACACAGGACATGGCAGCTCGCTGTGTATGGGGGGGTGTAGTCACAGAGGGGTCAGAGCTCCCATGCTGACCCCTGACCACTGCTGGCTATGATAGAAAGGTGTCAGGACACACAGGACATGGCAGCTCGCTGTGTATGGGGGGTGTAGTCACAGAGGGGTCAGAGCGCCCATGCTGACCCCTGACCACTGCTGGCTATGATAGAAAGGTGTCAGGACACACAGGACATGGCAGCTCGCTGTGTATGGGGGTGTAGTCACAGAGGGGTCAGAGCGCCCATGCTGACCCCTGACCACTGCTGGCTATGATAGAAAGGTGTCAGGACACACAGGACATGGCAGCTCACTGTGTATGGGGGGTGTAGTCACAGAGAGGTCAGAGCGCCCATGCTGACCCCTGACCACTGCTGGCTATGATAGAAAGGTGTCAGGACACAGGACATGGCAGCTCGCTGTGTATGGGGGGTGTAGTCACAGAGGGGACAGAGCGCCCATGCTGACCCCTGACTACTGCTGGCTATGATAGAAAGGTGTCAGGACACAGTACATGGCAGCTCGCTGTTTATGGGGGGTGTAGTCACAGAGGGGACAGAGCGCCCATGCTGACCCCTGACCACTGCTGGCTATGATAGAAAGGTGTCAGGACACACAGGACATGGCAGCTCGCTGTTTATGGGGGGTGTAGTCACAGAGGGGACAGAGCGCCCATGATGACCCCTGACCACTGCTGGCTATGATAGAAAGGTGTCAGGACACAGGACATGGCAGCTCGCTGTGTATGGGGGGTGTAGTCACAGAGAGGTCAGAGCGCCCATGCTAACCCCTGACCACTGCTGGCTATGATAGAAAGGTGTCAGGACACACAGGACATGGCAGCTCGCTGTGTATGGGGGGTGTAGTCACAGAGGGGTCAGAGCGCCCATGCTGACCCCTGACCACTGCTGGCTATGATAGAAAGGTGTCAGGACACACAGGACATGGCAGCTCGCTGTGTATGGGGGTGTAGTCAAAGAGGGGTCAGAGCGCCCATGCTGACCCCTGACTACTGCTGGCTATGATAGAAAGGTGTCAGGACACACAGGACATGGCAGCTCGCTGTGTATGGGGGGTGTAGTCACAGAGGGGTCAGAGCGCCCATGCTGACCCCTGACCACTGCTGGCTATGATAGAAAGGTGTCAGGACACACAGGACATGGCAACTCGCTGTGTAAGGGGGGTGTAGTCACAGAGGGGTCAGAGCACCCATGCTGACCCCTGACCACTGCTGGCTATGATAGAAAGGTGTCAGGACACACAGGACATGGCAGCTCGCTGTGTATGGGGGGTGTAGTCACAGAGGGGACAGAGCGCCCATGCTGACCCCTGACCACTGCTGGCTATGATAGAAAGGTGTCAGGACACACAGGACATGGCAGCTCGCTGTTTATGGGGGGTGTAGTCACAGAGGGGACAGAGCGCCCATGCTGACCCCTGACCACTGCTGGCTATGATAGAAAGGTGTCAGGACACACAGGACATGGCAGCTCGCTGTGTATGGGGGGTGTAGTCACAGAGGGGTCAGAGCGCCCATGCTGACACCTGACCACTGCTGGCTATTATAGAAAGGTGTCAGGACACAGGACATGGCAGCTCGCTGTGTATGGGGGGTGTAGTCACAGAGGGGTCAGAGCGCCCATGCTACCCCTGACCACTGCTGGCTATGATAGAAAGGTGTCAGGACACACAGGACATGGCAGCTCGCTGTGTATGGGGTGTAGTCACAGAGGGGTCAGAGCGCCCATGCTGACCCCTGACCACTGCTGGCTATGATAGAAAGGTGTCAGGACACAGGACATGGCAGCTCGCTGTGTATGGGGGGTGTAGTCACAGAGGGGTCAGAGCGCCCATGCTGACCCCTGACCACTGCTGGCTATGATAGAAAGGTGTCAGGACACACAGGACATGGCAGCTCGCTGTGTATGGGGTGTAGTCACAGAGGGGTCAGAGCGCCCATGCTGACCCCTGACCACTGCTGGCTATGATAGAAAGGTGTCAGGACACAGGACATGGCAGCTCGCTGTGTATGGGGTGTAGTCACAGAGGGGTCAGAGCGCCCATGCTGACCCCTGACCACTGCTGGCTATGATAGAAAGGTGTCAGGACACACAGGACATGGCAGCTCACTGTGTATGGGGTGTGTAGTCACAGAGGGGTCAGAGCGCCCATGCTGACCCCTGACCACTGCTGGCTATGATAGAAAGGTGTCAGGACACACAGGACATGGCAGCTCGCTGTGTATGGGGGTGTAGTCACAGAGGGGTCAGAGCGCCCATGCTGACCCCTGACCACTGCTGGCTATGATAGAAAGGTGTCAGGACACACAGGACATGGCAGCTCGCTGTGTATGGGGGGTGTAGTCACAGAGGGGTCAGAGCGCTCATGCTGACCCCTGACCACTGCTGGCTATGATAGAAAGGTGTCAGGACACAGGACATGGCAGCTCGCTGTGTATGGGGGGGTGTAGTCACAGAGGGGTCAGAGCTCCCATGCTGACCCCTGACCACTGCTGGCTATGATAGAAAGGTGTCAGGACACACAGGACATGGCAGCTCGCTGTGTATGGGGGGTGTAGTCACAGAGGGGTCAGAGCGCCCATGCTGACCCCTGACCACTGCTGGCTATGATAGAAAGGTGTCAGGACACACAGGACATGGCAGCTCGCTGTGTATGGGGGGTGTAGTCACAGAGGGGTCAGAGCGCCCATGCTGACCCCTGACCACTGCTGGCTATGATAGAAAGGTGTCAGGACACAGGACATGGCAGCTCGCTGTGTATGGGGGGGTGTAGTCACAGAGGGGTCAGAGCTCCCATGCTGACCCCTGACCACTGCTGGCTATGATAGAAAGGTGTCAGGACACACAGGACATGGCAGCTCGCTGTGTATGGGGGGTGTAGTCACAGAGGGGTCAGAGCGCCCATGCTGACCCCTGACCACTGCTGGCTATGATAGAAAGGTGTCAGGACACACAGGACATGGCAGCTCGCTGTGTATGGGGGTGTAGTCACAGAGGGGTCAGAGCGCCCATGCTGACCCCTGACCACTGCTGGCTATGATAGAAAGGTGTCAGGACACACAGGACATGGCAGCTCACTGTGTATGGGGGGTGTAGTCACAGAGAGGTCAGAGCGCCCATGCTGACCCCTGACCACTGCTGGCTATGATAGAAAGGTGTCAGGACACAGGACATGGCAGCTCGCTGTGTATGGGGGGTGTAGTCACAGAGGGGACAGAGCGCCCATGCTGACCCCTGACTACTGCTGGCTATGATAGAAAGGTGTCAGGACACAGTACATGGCAGCTCGCTGTTTATGGGGGGTGTAGTCACAGAGGGGACAGAGCGCCCATGCTGACCCCTGACCACTGCTGGCTATGATAGAAAGGTGTCAGGACACACAGGACATGGCAGCTCGCTGTTTATGGGGGGTGTAGTCACAGAGGGGACAGAGCGCCCATGATGACCCCTGACCACTGCTGGCTATGATAGAAAGGTGTCAGGACACAGGACATGGCAGCTCGCTGTGTATGGGGGGTGTAGTCACAGAGAGGTCAGAGCGCCCATGCTAACCCCTGACCACTGCTGGCTATGATAGAAAGGTGTCAGGACACACAGGACATGGCAGCTCGCTGTGTATGGGGGGTGTAGTCACAGAGGGGTCAGAGCGCCCATGCTGACCCCTGACCACTGCTGGCTATGATAGAAAGGTGTCAGGACACACAGGACATGGCAGCTCGCTGTGTATGGGGGTGTAGTCAAAGAGGGGTCAGAGCGCCCATGCTGACCCCTGACTACTGCTGGCTATGATAGAAAGGTGTCAGGACACACAGGACATGGCAGCTCGCTGTGTATGGGGGGTGTAGTCACAGAGGGGTCAGAGCGCCCATGCTGACCCCTGACCACTGCTGGCTATGATAGAAAGGTGTCAGGACACACAGGACATGGCAACTCGCTGTGTAAGGGGGGTGTAGTCACAGAGGGGTCAGAGCACCCATGCTGACCCCTGACCACTGCTGGCTATGATAGAAAGGTGTCAGGACACACAGGACATGGCAGCTCGCTGTGTATGGGGGGTGTAGTCACAGAGGGGACAGAGCGCCCATGCTGACCCCTGACCACTGCTGGCTATGATAGAAAGGTGTCAGGACACACAGGACATGGCAGCTCGCTGTTTATGGGGGGTGTAGTCACAGAGGGGACAGAGCGCCCATGCTGACCCCTGACCACTGCTGGCTATGATAGAAAGGTGTCAGGACACACAGGACATGGCAGCTCGCTGTGTATGGGGGGTGTAGTCACAGAGGGGTCAGAGCGCCCATGCTGACACCTGACCACTGCTGGCTATTATAGAAAGGTGTCAGGACACAGGACATGGCAGCTCGCTGTGTATGGGGGGTGTAGTCACAGAGGGGTCAGAGCGCCCATGCTACCCCTGACCACTGCTGGCTATGATAGAAAGGTGTCAGGACACACAGGACATGGCAGCTCGCTGTGTATGGGGTGTAGTCACAGAGGGGTCAGAGCGCCCATGCTGACCCCTGACCACTGCTGGCTATGATAGAAAGGTGTCAGGACACAGGACATGGCAGCTCGCTGTGTATGGGGGGTGTAGTCACAGAGGGGTCAGAGCGCCCATGCTGACCCCTGACCACTGCTGGCTATGATAGAAAGGTGTCAGGACACACAGGACATGGCAGCTCGCTGTGTATGGGGTGTAGTCACAGAGGGGTCAGAGCGCCCATGCTGACCCCTGACCACTGCTGGCTATGATAGAAAGGTGTCAGGACACAGGACATGGCAGCTCGCTGTGTATGGGGGGTGTAGTCACAGAGGGGTCAGAGCGCCCATGCTGACCCCTGACCACTGCTGGCTATGATAGAAAGGTGTCAGGACACACAGGACATGGCAGCTCACTGTGTATGGGGTGTGTAGTCACAGAGGGGTCAGAGCGCCCATGCTGACCCCTGACCACTGCTGGCTATGATAGAAAGGTGTCAGGACACACAGGACATGGCAGCTCGCTGTGTATGGGGGGTGTAGTCACAGAGGGGTCAGAGCGCCCATGCTGACCCCTGACCACTGCTGGCTATGATAGAAAGGTGTCAGGACACACAGGACATGGCAGCTCGCTGTGTATGGGGGTGTAGTCACAGAGGGGTCAGAGCGCCCATGCTGACCCCTGACCACTGCTGGCTATGATAGAAAGGTGTCAGGACACACAGGACATGGCAGCTCGCTGTGTATGGGGGGTGTAGTCACAGAGGGGTCAGAGCGCTCATGCTGACCCCTGACCACTGCTGGCTATGATAGAAAGGTGTCAGGACACACAGGACATGGCAGCTCGCTGTTTATGGGGGGTGTAGTCATTGTCACATATAATGGCCTCTCCTCTGTGCGCCATCCACTGTCTAAAACTGGTAATGCAGCTGAATTATATAATATTATTTGCCTGGGGAAAGAGGGTTTAATTGCTCCCCAATGATAATTATTGTGTCACTTATGTCAACAATGTTCTGCCCAAGGTTCCTAATGGGTGAATGCCTGAAACTCCGCCCAGAAGAGAAGTTTAACCTATACTCCCCCTGGATGAAGTTCCAGATCTTTCTGAGATTCTTCTGCTGCTGTCGTCTTCTATGTGAGGATAATGGGAAAGGCAAGGTAAGTTTTCCTGCTGGAAACCCTGGCATCATGTGGATCTTAATGTGAGACATGAACATCCCCTGTCCCCAGGGGCGTAACTTTAGGGGATGCAGAGGTTGCGGTGGCACTTGGGCCCAAGAGGTTTAGGGGGCCCTTATGGTGTCACTTTCCCATATGAGAAGACTATTACTATGCACCATACATTATAGTCAGGGGCCGGTACAGACTTAGCACTGGGGCCCATCAGCTTCTACTTACGGCGCTGTCTGTCCCCATCACTGGGAGTTTTACATGTATATTTCTGTATTTGTGTCCCCTCAGTGGTTTGGGTCGTGTCTTATAGATACAAGTTTTCAGTTCAGCACAGATTCTAAGTTTCTTTATTGTTTTACAAAGTTATTACATTGTACAAGACATTAACCACAAGATGATGTGTGATACGATCTGTCCAGGGTTTACAGGATGAATCTCCATGACTCTTCTTAGTTGTTGATGATTTTCTGTAAAGGAAGAGACACAAGTGAGAAACCAGAGCAGGATCGTATCTAAGCAGCAATACCCCCCGCAGTACCCCTGGCCCCCCGTAGAGGGCGGACACTCACATTGTTTATCCAATCTATGTAGGCGGACACGCGGGTGAAGACGGTGGGCTTCTTCTCATAGTTACAGCTGATACCAGAGCCAAAGCTGACAATACCGTGCACCTGCCAGGGTCCACCGGCAACCTGACAGTTCAGAGGACCCCCAGAGTCTCCCTGCAGAGCAACATTCACGTGTTATAATCTGTATTAGTAATAATCTGTACTAGTTATAATCTGTACTAGTAATAATCTGTACTGGATACAATTTATTATAAGGTGCACACTATTGGGTCGCTGCGGTCACAGTGCAGCCGCGACACCAAACTGGCGGAAACACTTCATAAATACACATGAAGCAGATTGATAAATCCGGCTCAGGGTGTTCCATATTATCTACACATTCTACTCAAATTACCAGGTTGTATATCGTATGGATACAAAATGTCCAACTTCGACCCCAGAGCTGCAGTCACAATACTGATGGGTGGTAGCTGACGTTTAATACAGGATGTAACTCGGGATCAGTACAGGATAAGTAATGTCATGTATGTACACAGTGACTGCACCAGCAGCAGAATAGTGAGTGCAGCTCTGGAGTATAATACAGGATGTAACTCAGGATCAGTACAGGATAAGTAATGTCATGTATGTACACAGTGACTGCACCAGCAGCAGAATAGTGAGTGCAGCTCTGGAGTATAATACAGGATGTAACTCAGGATCAGTACAGGATAAGTAATGTCATGTATGTACACAGTGACTGCACCAGCAGCAGAATAGTGAGTGCAGCTCTGGGGTATAATACAGGATGTAACTCAGGATCAGTACAGGATAAGTAATGTCATGTATGTACACAGTGTCTGCACCAGCAGCAGAATAGTGAGTGCAGCTCTGGGGTATAATACAGGATGTAACTCAGGATCAGTACAGGATAAGTAATGTCATGTATGTACACAGTGACTGCACCAGCAGCAGAATAGTGAGTGCAGCTCTGGAGTATAATACAGGATGTAACTCAGGATCAGTACAGGATAAGTAATGTCATGTATGTACACAGTGTCTGCACCAGCAGCAGAATAGTGAGTGCAGCTCTGGGGTATAATACAGGATGTAACTCAGGATCAGTACAGGATAAGTAATGTCATGTATGTACACAGTGACTGCACCAGCAGCAGAATAGTGAGTGCAGCTCTGGAGTATAATACAGGATGTAACTCAGGATCAGTACAGGATAAGTAATGTCATGTATGTACACAGTGACTGCACCAGCAGCAGAATAGTGAGTGCAGCTCTGGGGTATAATACAGGATGTAACTCAGGATCAGTACAGGATAAGTAATGTCATGTATGTACACAGTGTCTGCACCAGCAGCAGAATAGTGAGTGCAGCTCTGGGGTATAATACAGGATGTAACTCAGGATCAGTACAGGATAAGTAATGTCATGTATGTACACAGTGACTGCACCAGCAGCAGAATAGTGAGTGCAGCTCTGGAGTATAATACAGGATATAACTCAGGATCAGTACAGGATAAGTAATGTCATGTATGTACACAGTGACTGCACCAGCAGCAGAATAGTGAGTGCAGCTCTGGTGTATAATACAGGATGTAACTCAGGATCAGTACAGGATAAGTAATGTCATGTATGTACACAGTGACTGCACCAGCAGCAGAATAGTGAGTGCAGCTCTGGTGTATAATACAGGATGTAACTCAGGATCAGTACAGGATAAGTAATGTCATGTATGTACACAGTGACTGCACCAGCAGCAGAATAGTGAGTGCAGCTCTGGAGTATAATACAGGATATAACTCAGGATCAGTACAGGATAAGTAATGTCATGTATGTACACAGTGACTGCACCAGCAGCAGAATAGTGAGTGCAGCTCTGGTGTATAATACAGGATGTAACTCAGGATCAGTACAGGATAAGTAATGTCATGTATGTACACAGTGACTGCACCAGCAGCAGAATAGTGAGTGCAGCTTTGGGGTATAATACAGGATGTAACTCGGGATCAGTACAGGGTAAGTAATGTCATGTATGTACACAGTGACTGCACCAGCAGCAGAATAGTGAGTGCAGCTCTGGAGTATAATACAGGATGGTACTCAGGATCAGTACAGGATAAGTAATGTCATGTATGTACACATAGACTGCAAAAGCAGCAGAATAGTGAGTGCAGCTCTGGAGTATAATACAGGATGTAACTCAGGATCAGTACAGGATAAGTAATGTCATGTATGTACACAGTGACTGCACCAGCAGCAGAATAGTGAGTGCAGCTCTGGAGTATAATACAGGATAAGTAATGTGATGTATTTTCCTTACATTACATCCGGACACGATTCCGTCCCCTCCGGCGCAGACCATGGTTTGTCTCACTTGGAAGCCCCACCAGTCAGACTTGCTGCAGGTAGCGTGATCAACCACGGGGAGAAGAGCCTGCTGGAGAGTGTCAGCGATGGGTCCATTGGCTGAAGAACAGGAAATACATAATAATAGTAAGTAAATTACTATAGTTGAAGACTCCCGGACAATGACATGATACATATGAGGCACATAGAGAAACGCTGTAAAGTTCTTGTTTTCATTCTCTGCACAGAAATGTCATGATGCAGGGCTCCCCCTACTGGACGAAAACTATAAGGACTTTTTGAAAAGTTGCATTTAATAACTAGGATTAAATAGGATTTGATGAATTTTCCTAATTGTACCCAGTCTATGGAGCGGTTACTTACTGTACAGACGTCCCCATCCGGTGACGTAGCAGGGGAAGTCGTTTGCCAGGAGGGCGCCATCAGATGGCAGGCAGGCGGGCTGCACAGTCTTGCTTCTCACTACGGGTTGGGACAGCTTGATGAGGGCGATGTCATTACTGAGACAGAAGCAGAAGTGGAGCTTTAGACCCTTTTCTTGTTGGGGGGGCCAGGGATGCATGTCCTCACCAGGGTCTGATGTACTTACAGGATAAAGAAGGAGTTCCAGTTCTCGTGGACAATGATCTTCTCAGGAGTGATGGCTTCGGATCCTTCCTCCTCTTCCAGCAGGTTGTGCTTTCCGACAAAGACTCTGTAGACGCGGGTGGAGCTGGGGGGGGGGGGACAAGAGATATGATAGGGTCAGAGGTCAGAGATCAGGGCACGACCCTGGTATTGTATGAGGACAGTACCTGATACAGTGGGCAGCGGTCAGCACCCAGGTGTCAGAGATCAGGGTGCCCCCGCATGTGTGTGCCCAGTTGCCGGTGCTCGCCAGGTACTGCAGAGAGATCTAGAGAGAAGGAGAAAACATCACATAATGGAGGTTTTTTCTTTCAGTTTTTCTCTTCATATTCGATACCCGGCTCAGGGTCCGTACCTGCCATGGCCAGCTGTGTGCGCGCGCATCAATGCCATTCACCACCCGGGTCAGGATGGGCTGCACAGCCGGAACACCACAGCCGTAGGCTGCAACAAAAACAATACATATCCATCAAAAATCCTGTGGTGACAACCTAGAGGACAATCACCCAGCTTTTCTACCATCCTGAATGTCAGATCCTTCCTAATATTTAGCAAGAAAGCCTTGGACAACTAGACCTGTCTGGGAAAGCTGGGTGCCTCTATCACCCAGCTTTTATAGGACTTTTACATGCACATCACTCAGCTTTTCTACCATCTTGAATGTCAAATCCTTCCGATTATTTAGCAAGAAAGTCCTGGACAACTAGACCGGTCTGGGAAAGCTGGGTGTCTCTATCAACTGCCAACCCATGGGGCACCTCTATCACCCAGCTTTTATAGGACTTTTACATGCTTTTCATCCATACTTGATGGCAAATTCTTACTATTTGCTTCGTGACTAGACCTTTCTAGAAAAGCTGGGTGACAACCGATAGGGCGCTTATATATATATATATATATATATATATATATATATATATATATACATATACGTAGGGAAAGTCCAAAACAGCACATCAAAGAAACAGCAGTGGTGGGTGCAGGCACCAGGCTTTAGGTCCTCCAGAGGTAGGTAATTGAAAATAGGCAGCACTCCAAGGTATTCAGTGAAAAAGCGGTGTTCTTTATTCCATGTTAGAGTACATTAAAGTACATAAGCAGCGAAGTTTCGGCTCCCTGGAGCCAAAACGTCGCTGCTTATGTACTTTAATGTACTCTAACATGGAATAAAGAACACCGCTTTTTCACTGAATACCTTGGAGTGCTGCCTATTTTCAATTACCTATATATATATCACCCAGCTTGCACCCTTACGGCATAACTGGGTGCATCTTTAAAAGCTGGGTGAAAACCTGAAGGGAGCTTATATGGCCATCACTCTGCTTTTCTACTGTCCTGAATGGCAAATCCATTCTGTTATTTAAGAACCCACCCCATACCGCACAACCAGGCCTACCTGTCCAACTTTTCTGGTGCCCTGAATGGCAAATCCATCCCGATATTTCTGTGACACATTACTTAGTGTATAACTGGGTGCACCTGGGAAAGATGGGTTTTAGCCATAAAAACCGCCCTATTGATTAGCACCCAGGTTTCCGAGGTGCACCACCCAGCTTTTCTACTATCCTGAATGGCAAATCTACCTCAAATGCACCTCCTGTTGTGTAAATGCCCTTTTGGAAAAGCTGGGTGAAAACCTTTAGGGATATATGGGCATCATTCTTTTACTGCCCTGAATGGTAAATCCATTGCATTATTTAGCAACACACCCCATATTGCATAACCAGGCCCACCTGGAAAAGCTGGGTGACAATATCTAGGACACTTATATGCCTGTTACTCAGCTTTTCTATCCTCCGAAATGAGAAATCCATCTTGTTATTAAGTAACGCAAACCTCATTGTTCGGGAAAGCTGGGTACCAGCCTATAGGGCGCTGCTTATATCCCAACTGGAGGGTATAGAAGACAAAGAGTTGTCATTACCGTAAGCCAGGCACAGAGCGAGGACCACAAGCTTCATCATGTTGACGTGTGAGGTCCTCCCAGAGCCAGGTAACCCCTTATATGTAGAGGCACCCTGGCTCCCTGCCACCCAGGAGATAGGTGCAGCCAATGAGACCCATCCACCCTGCTCCTGGAGGACGTTGACCGCAGAATCCCTACATTACAGCCAGACGAGATAAGGACCTGTTTACCTTGGAAGACTGAATCCGCCACAACTTACACGGACAGATGTGCGGACAACGAAATATTCACAGGCCGAGGCCTCAACCGCAACTCTAATGATCCATAGGCATCCGTAGGGTTATGTATAAGGATGGTTCTGTCTCTGGCTAGTCATGTGATGCTGTGCGGAGGCATCATGGGATTAACAGCAGAAGAGTCAGCAGCCTTTTAAGAATTACAGTGCAAATATCAAGTGTAGTAACTATAAAGAACAGTCAACTGCAATAGGATGGAGACCTTTACACTGGACGTCTCCTTTGATTCTCCTTTAAAGAGAACCTATCATCAGATTTTACCCCAATAACCTACCAGCCCCCTCAAGTAGGGGATAAAATGTCCTTTCTAAAATTTTTAGAAATCTGCCCCATTTACCTATATAAAAATCTCCTCCAGGATCATGTGATAATGAGCAAAGAAGAGACACATTTTGCCTGAGATGAGTCAGGTTAAGAGGCTGTCACTTCAGATGCCCCAGTCTTCGATTCTGTAGCACCTAGAAACATGCTGCTGGTGTCATATTAAGGATGAGAAACTCATCTTTCAGATCAGGGACTTGTGATTCATTCGTCTACAAGGGTGATGTCACACATGCCGTTTTTAGGCCGTTTTTGAGACGTTTTTAGTTAGTGCGTTTTCAGATCGAAAAAAAATGCATGCGTTTTTGTTCGGTTTTCCGAAATTGCGCAGTTAAAAATGGACAAAAACGCATGCGTTTTTTCTAAAAAAAATGGCTGCGTTTTTTACGATCTAAAAACAGGCCAAAAACGGCCTTAAAACGCCATGTGTGACATCACCACAAAACTATATAATACAGTTCTAGTACAAAAAAACATAATAAACACCCTAAGGGCTTTATTTTCTTTGTACCTGAAATAGTTAAAGGAGATTGGAGCAGGGAGGACCTGGAAAAGAAACTAATCCAACTAATTGGATTAATAAATCCAAAGGTTATTGGATTTATTAACTTAAAGGGAACCTGTCATCAGCAATTAGCCTTATAAACCACTACCAGAATATTGTAAAACAGTGTAACACCCTCTAGTTTATGTTTCTTTCATGGTCCACTATTGGTGGCATCATCCAGAAAATCAAATTTGGAGTGAGATGTAAATTGGTTGTATAAAGTCACGAAGGAGGAGAGTTTACACTGAAGTCAAGGTCGGAGCTCTGAACGCCTCCTCCTCTGTGATTGACATCATTCAGCGCACTTCAGGAGATCTAGTGAGTGATGTCTCTGGATGCAGGACCATCAATTACAGTGAAAGGGGCTTTCTGAGGAAGAGAGAGCTTGACTTCAGCGTTATAATCTCCGCCTCCTTGACTTTTATACAACCAGTTCGCATCTCACATCAAAGTTGATTTTGTGGATCAGACCAACACACTGGGTCATAAAAGAAACATGATCTGCAAGGTATTCAACTGCTTGGCAACATACTAATAATGGTTTATTTGTTCAATTTCTGCTGACGGGTTCCCTCTAACACATTATAATCCAGTTGGGCTCAATATACATTTTGAGATTAAAAGTGAAATGGAGCCTTCCAAGGAGCGTCCTCCATGACCAGTCTCACCGCTATTCCCAAACCTTCTATTGTTTCCCCCTCCTTTTAGGTGTTGTAGTTGGGAGGCTAAATAGTAAATCCACGGGTTGGGAATGGCCAAGCCCCCGTCATCTTTTAACACGTTGCAATGTTTTCCCTTCTACAATGAGGATCAAAATGTCTTACCTAGTTTTCGGAAATATTTCAGGGGTCTCCAGATTGGGGTGTTATGTAGCAAGTGCAGCTATTGGGGCATTAAAATCATTTTAATCAAATTACTTTGTCCTAACTGGGATATTGGAAGCTCACACCACACACATGGAGCGCCCTAAGATTGGGGGAATGTTGAGGGTCGTATATTCTGTAGGGTTTCTGGAAATGACCACCACCAAATATTTGAAGCTCTGAGCACATTTTATTTGCGTCTCCTCTAAAAGTTGGATTCCGGGAGCAGATCACCCGGCATTTAATTAATAATTCCTAAGGATTAATTTAATAATATTCATAGCAGGTTCCAGTGATGACCCCACATGTCCCAGATATAGCCGCATGTCACCACGTACCAAGAGATGTATCCTCCATCTCCCCCCTACGAAAGCCACCAAATCCGGCGAGTGCCTAATCAGCAGGGGAGATAGGCTTTATCCCTAAAGTTCACTTCGGGGAGTCCCAGTTACCTCCATACGGAACTACCCCTTCATCAGAGCTAAAATACTCTTTCACTTTAGCTGGAATAATTCCCCTACTAACTGCTACCAGAATGGGCTGACCTTCCAAAATCCCTAATCAGGGGTGCCCCCTGTCACCACAACAAGTAGTGAGTGATCCCTTCTAGCCAAATACTGAACCTCCCCTACATAGGGGAGCAGCAGATCTGAGCCCATTGCTAAATCAATACAGGAAAGGAAACCGGTGCGAAAAATTAGTTTTTCACAATTTTGTGCTGGGATTATCAATAAAGCTTCATTACAGACACCTTACAGCTGATCATTGCAGCCTGGGACTATAGTAACATCCAGAGAGGTCACCAGAGGTCACAGGGGGCAGTTTGTAACTAGGGGTTGTCTGCAAGTCGGGTGTCCTAAAATCAAGGACCGCCTGTATTGTCTAACCCCTGTATTCCTGTAGTTCTACACATCCAATATAGGGAAAACACTGTAGTGGGGGCCAACTCCAGTGCGGGGAATCGGCCACAAAGAACCATACTGGTGAACGGGGCAGGAGGGGGACATAGATTGCACCAATAATGCACTGAACCTCATCAATGGCGCTTTGCAAGCAGAGCAGATGGTTCTAGTTTCTCATGGGAGCCAATCAGATTAGTTCCCATGGGCAAATAGAACAGTTTTACCCCAGACGCTTCTGATAAATCTCCCCCAATGTCTCTGTCCTTGAAATAAAGGAGCCTAATCAGAACCGGCCCTGGAGCGCCTCCGGGTGGTTGAGACCCTATCGATTTGCCCCTCAAGTCTCCTTCAGCCGGATTTTACTGCATCCTTGCCCTCTGTTTTTTCAGGGACACCATCTATGTGCACGTGTTTCTTCAGGGTCTGCGCATGTTATTTCTTCGAAGTCTAAATTCCAGATCATCCGTTTTAGATATGAGCGTCTGTGTGACGGTAACAACGCTTTCCATATCCCTCAGGATGTCAGGCAGGACTGTCCCGCGCAAAAAGCTGAAGCCGGGCCACAAAGTCAGTCAGGCAACTTTTGGCGCAGCGCTCTACCGCCATGTGCCCCAATGAACCACCTCTCCCCAAATTCTCTTGATGGGCACCGCGCCTAGTGATCTTTGAGCTGATCGGAGCCAGCAGTGCGATAGCATGTTCTTGGGAGTCGGTGGAGCAGTTCCGGTGAAAGTCCCCCAAGAAACAGGCCAGATATAATAATAGTAATAATTATTATTTATATAGCGCACACAGATTCGGTCCCTGTCCCCATGAGGTTCACAATCTAATCAACCTACCAGTATGTTTTGAAGTGTGGGAGGAAACCGGAGGATCCGGAAGAAACCCACGCAAACACAGAGAGAACATACAAACTCTTTGCAGATGTTGATCCCGGGTCGGACTTGAACCCAGGACCCCAGCGCTGCAAGGCTTTAGTGCTCATCACTCAGCCACCATGCTGCCCATATCCAGATATGCAGGATTTCACTGTATAGTTTGCAGGAGACAGTCACACATGCGTCTGCTTACATCAGCGCACTAGTAGATGGGATTCTTATCTTTAATATGACACCAGCATCTGTCTAGGTATAATAGAACAGAAGATAGGGGTGTCTGAATTGATGCTACCTCTGCAGCCTCTGAACTTGACTCATCTCAGGTAAATATGACTCTTCTCTGCTCATCTTTTTTTAAAAAAAATTTTTTTTATAGGTAAACAGATGATATTTGACATAAAAGAATTTTAGAATTCTAGAAAGGACATTTCATACCGGAACTAAGGGGGCTGGGAATTTAATGGGGTAAAATCTGGTGACAGGTTCCCTTTAATGAAAGTTACATGGTGTAAACATGTGCCCTATTTTCCTGGCAGGAGCACTAGATACGCTCGCTCTCAAGGATACATCGGCACGTCGCAGGGCCGGGCTTGGTGCAGCAGCTGGGCTTCTTCTCAGTCAATAGAAGTAAAGGGTCAGGTCCTTAAAAAGTCAATTTTACCTTAAAGGGGTCTTCTAGTTCTATGCCACTAGGGCGAGTAACGACACGTAGCCCCTTGTCCACGTCCCACAAGGTTTGTTAGACTAGTCTGATACACTGTAACAAACACACAGGTGACAAGTCATACAAATTTTTCACATTTTTTTTTTTATTTTTCATAGAAAAATACAAAAGTTGACCCTCCAGCGACCTGTGGAGGAGGGATCTTCATGTCACTGGTCCTGGCGCGGTGTGACCTGGCCCCCATCCTTTATAATATATGTCTTATTCAGAATAAGATGCGCTGTCATCCCCGCTTCAGTACGCTCTGAAGAAAAACCTCTTTCGGAGAAAGTTGAACATTCCCGGGATCTGCTTGTAGGTTCCCTTTCCCGAAACTCTGTCTGCAACCTACATCATATAAAGGACGGTTACTGATGACATCATAGCTCCTTATCTGATAACCCCGCCCTTCATTCGGTGACATCACCATCTCCCACAATCCTCTCTGTCTTGGTGTGACAGAAGGTCCAGACGTTACTGACTCACAGCTATACTGTAGGCTGTAAAGCGACATACTGGATTATACATAAGGATTACTAGAGGAAGGAAGAATATTAAAGGCCCAAACAATACATCACATTAATATCTGACAGGTGCATGCTCCATCTACCCGGGGTCAAGGGGTGAAGTCACTACAGAGGGGGAAGGGGATAGAGACTTACCATCACCAGCATCGTCTGCAGATCTAATTTCCTAGAGAACTGATCCAAGACATCGTCCAACGTCTCCACGTACCAAGAACCCTTTAATTTCTCCCTCCAAGATACATAACCTGCATAGGGGGCAGTATTATAGTAGTTATATTCTTGTACATAGGGAGCAGTATTATAGTAGTTATATTCTTGTACATAGGGAGCAGTATTATAGTAGTTATATTCTTGTACATAGGGGCAGTATTATAGTAGTTATATTCCTGTACATAGGGGGCAGTATTATAGTAGTTATATTCCTGTACATAGGGGGCAGTATTATAGTAGTTATATTCTTGTACATAGGGAGCAGTATTATAGTAGTTATATTCTTGTACATAGGGGCAGTATTATAGTAGTTATATTCTTGTACATAGGGGCAGTATTATAGTAGTTATATTCTTGTACATAGGGGGCAGTATTATAGTAGTTATATTCTTGTACATAGGGGGCAGTATTATAGTAATTATATTCCTGTACATAGGGGGCAGTATTATAGTAGTTATATTCCTGTACATAGGGGGCAGTATTATAGTAGTTATATTCTTGTACATAGGGGCAGTATTATAGTAGTTATAGTCTTGTACATAAGGAGCAGTATTATAGCAGTTATATTCCTGTACACAGGGGGCAGTATTATAGTAGTTATATTCTTGTACATAGGGGGCAGTATTATAGTAGTTATATTCTTGTACATAGGGGGCAGTATTATAGTAGTTATATTCCTGTACATAGGAGGCAGTATTATAGTAGTTATATTCTTGTACATAAGGGGCAGTATTATAGTAGTTATATTCTTGTACATAGGGGCAGTATTATAGTAGTTATATTCTTGTACATAGGGGTCAGTATTATAGTAGTTATATTCCTGTACATAGGGGGCAGTATTATAGTAGTTATATTCCTGTACATAGATGGCAGTATTATAGTAGTTATATTCTTGTACATAGGGGGCAGTATTATAGTAGTTATATTCTTGTACATAGGGGGCAGTATTATAGTAGTTATATTCTTGTACATAGGGGGCAGTATTATAGTAGTTATATTCTTGTACATAAGGGGCAGTATTATAGTAGTTATATTCCTGTACATAGGGGGCAGTATTATAGGAGTTATATTCTTGTACATAGGGGGCAGTATTATAGTAGTTATATTCCTGTACATAGGGGGCAGTATTATAGCAGTTATATTCTTGTACATAGGGGGCAGTATTATATTAGTTATATTCTTGTACATAGGGGGCAGTATTATAGTAGTTATATTCCTGTACATAAGGGGCAGTATTATAGTAGTTATATTCTTGTACATAGGGGGCAGTATTATAGTAGTTATATTCCTGTACATAAGGGGCAGTATTATATTAGTTATATTCTTGTACATAGAGGGCAGTATTATAGTAGTTATATTCCTGTACATAAGGGGCAGTATTATAGTAGTTATATTCTTGTACATAGGGGGCAGTATTATATTAGTTATATTCTTGTACATAGGGGGCAGTATTATAGTAGTTATATTCTTGTACATAGGGGGCAGTATTATAGTAGTTATATTCCTGTACATAGGGGGCAGTATTATAGTAGTTATATTCTTGTACATAGGGGCAGTATTATAGTAGTTATATTCCTGTACATAGGGGGCAGTATTATAGTAGTTATATTCTTGTACATAGGGGGCAGTATTATAGTAGTTATATTCTTGTACATAGGGGGCAGTGTTATTGTACAGTATGTAGACCAACAGACAAAAAAAAGAATATTCCATCTACAATATATAGATCAATACATCTTTATTAGACATAATACACACTTAAACTCACATAACAAAGCCAATACAATAAAGGGCTCAAATGAACACCATGACACACAAAACTGGTGGGAGGCACAGTATACAATTCATATATTATATAGTGCCAGTGCAGGTCAGTAAGTCTACATGTGGATAAACAATCTGTACAGATCGGTAAAATTGCATAAACTGGTGATTCATAACCTTCCTTGTAAACTCTGTACAAGGCAAATGCAAAAATATATAAATGAATGGTAAAGCATCTTACCCCTGTATGAATTGTGTCAAAACACCATGTACGTTTTAGCGGGTCACTACAGGCAGTCCCCGCGTTACGTACAGGATAGGTTTTGTAGGTTTGTTCTTAAGTTGAATTTGTATGTAAGTCGGATCTGTATATTTTATAATTGTAACCCCAGACAGAATTATTTTGGGTCTCTGTGACAATTGGATTTTAAAAATGTTGGATTGTCATAAGAACCAGGATTAATAATAAAGATTCATTACAGACACCGGTGATAACTGTTACATCTTATCATTGTAGCCTAGGACTAAAGTACAATAAATTACCAATATCCAGAGGTCCGTTTGTAACTAGGGGTTGTCTGTAAGTCAGGTGTTCTTAAGTAGGGGACTTCCTTTCCAATATATGATTTGTATACTAGGTTTCTGTGTCGGGGTGTTTCTTTGAACCCTTTATCCTATTGGATTTGCCATGTGGTTTACTATGATGTATATATTGTAGATGGAATATGTAGGGACATATATTTACTGACTTTATGGTCTCAGGTTTCTGTATTTCTCTGGTTTGTGTACTACAGTATCATAGTGCTCTGTAGGTAAAGACGATGATGCAATTACCTGGAAAGGTTGAATAGGACACCAGGATATCCCCAGGTGTGGGCAGTGTGGCCACGGCATCTGTCTCGTCTGTGTCCCCTGCGTCCGGGGGCAGGGCGCTTGCATCGCTCTGTAAGGAATCTGTGTCAGGTTTATTGGGTTGATCTCCCGAGTCCCCCAGATCCACCGTGCAGCCTTTATCCTGTTCCTCTAAAAATAAAAATGCAAAAAGTCAGCAGATGGGAAGTCGTAATTACACACTGTGACCAGCAGGTGGCGACAGTGCATATGGATATTAGTCACATATAGACTGATAAGGGGGAGAGGTGGCTGATAACAAGGAGTAATGATCAGTCCATCCCGAATTTGGGTCAAGGGGTACACTGAAAGACTGTGTATGCCCTGCAGGAGCTCTGAAATGGCTGATACCAGAGAACAACAGATAGCATTAAGCAAGTAAAGACCACAGAGTGACTGATCTCTACCTCCCCCGCAGGCCTGGATGAAGAACAGCTTTGGTTTTCCCCGCAGTCCGGGGCAATTGTAACCGTTGAAGTAATTCACGATCCCTTCAACAGAGATGCGCCCCCCGTCTGTCCCGTATACCCCACCAGGAAAGCGAGTGTGCCGGGTCTGAGCAGGGGGAAGAGAGAGTTTATTAGTATAAAAAACTGTACAAGTCCATTAGGCTGTGTTCACACGTTGGGGCCATTTACCAAGAAATCATGAATGTGTCGCTTCCTCGAACTGGCCCGAAGGAGTCCACCATCTTTTTTGTCGTGCAGCTTTAACATAGGGAATGCGACGAAGTTAAATATGGCGCTTGGTCCGAATCAGTCGCCAGCATGCCCTTAATTTGTGCCACGTGGAGGCCAGCGCAGCTGCGCCACAAAAGGATCACGTGCGACACAATAGCGGTACAGACACTTCTTATATACCTGTGCAAGTGGTTTGAGGCTAGAAGAAGGTGCACAGTCCGACAAAAGTGCAGCGCAACCCTTAGTAAATGAGCCCCATTGGGGGTCATTTACTAAGGGCACGAATCGCGTTTTTCCGACGGGTTATCCGAAAAATTCCAATTTGCGCTGATTTTCCCTGAATTGCCCCGGGATTTTGGCGCACGTGATCGGATTGTGGTGCATCGGTGCTGGCATGCACACGACGGGGGCGTGGCCAAACGAAAACCCGACGGATTTGGAAAAACCGCCGCATTTAAAAAAAAAAAAAAAGGGTCGCTTGATACGCACTTACCGGCACCCACGATAGGACGGTGAACTTCAGTGCATTTCGATGAACTTCAGCGCAGCAGCGACACCTGGTGGACGTCGGAGGAACTACCGTAGTGAATCCCACCAGAACCCGAATCCACCGCAGAGAACGCGCCTCTGGATCGCGAATGGACCGGGTAAGTAAATCTGCCCCAATGTGTTTCAATTGTATTAGCGTTATGTTTCTATTACAACTACACTGTGTTTACATCATATTTACATTATGTTTAATATTTGTTTACATCATGTTTACTTTGGGTTTATATTTATCATTGCTGCTTGTTTACATTACATTAATGTCAACACAATGTTAATGGAATGTGTGAACGTAGCCTTAATCGGGCACCTTCTGAATGTTGTGGGATTGTCAGGAATGTATCTGTGTGTCCGTCATGCGGCAGTAGGGGGCGCTCACCTCGCAGCCATGGGATAAGATGACCACCAGGCAGCAGTCGCGCTCCGTGTGATCCCTGGCGGCTAGCCTCTGCAGCTCCTCGCGGATCTCCTGCCAGGATACACAACGATACATTGTAACCAGAGGATTCCGGAATTATCGGACTCCACATGGATGGCTCCTCCCACTTACCGCCGCCTTCAGGTCGTTCTTCACCGTCACTTCGAAGCGATACAAGCGCATCCGCTTCTCCAGCTTCTCGCGGTCAATGTCTGAGCCGGTTCTGTAGGACAAACCGGACGACTCTGAAAACTTCATGTTATTGATGATCAGGCAGTAGCCGCAGGGGTCAAAGTTCATGGGATAATCCTAAAACGAGGATATATAAACGTATAGCGGAGACTGAGCAAGTGCCGCACTATTTACCCTCCACCAATCAGAGACAAGATCATACATGTACATACCGTCTCCACGTTCAGGGGATCAGGCGTCTGATCAACGGGATCTGGAGACAGAAGAACAGGTACAAATATTACAGCGCTGCTCATCCTGAGCTCCCTGGTTCATGAACAGAACTCCAGGAGGAAAGGTCCTGGATGTGACATTATAGACTCACGTCTCTTCTTAGGGATCTCTGTGACGGGTGTTTGGGGTGTAGGTCTGATCACCTCCCTCTGCCCCCCGCTTTCCTGCAGGAGGTTGGCGAGGACGAGCTGCCCGGACTCTCGCAGACATTGTAGGAAGAGGTGGAAGGCGTCGCTGCCGCGGGTCTCCAGGTCTATCAGTAACTGGCGAGCCTGATCCCTGCGCGTCCCGGACACCTGGGGGAGAGAGGGGGAATTGGGGGACATGCCCTCTATGTCTGGGGGGTCCTGACTGCTCCTCTGTGTCTGGGGGGGTCCTGACTGCTCCTTTGAGTCTGGAGGGGGGGGGGGGGGTCCTGACTGTTCCTTTGAGACTGGGGGGGGGGGGGGGGTCCTGACTGCTCCTTTGAGTCTGGAGGGGGGGGGGTCCTGACTGTTCCTTTGAGTCTGGGGGGGGGGGGGGTCCTGACTGTTCCTTTGAGACTGGGGGGGGGGGGGGGTCCTGACTGCTCCGTTGAGTCTGGGGGGGGGGGTCCTGACTGCTCCTTTGAGTCTGGGGGGGGGTCCTGACTGCTCCTTTGAGTCTGGGGAGGGGGGGGGGGTCCTGACTGCTCCTATGTGTCTGGGGGGGGGGGGGGGGGGAGTCCTGACTGCTCCTCTGTGTCTGGGGGGGGGGTCCTGACTGCTCCTATGTGTCTGGGGGGGGGGGGGGAGTCCTGACTGCTCCTCTGTGTCTGGGGGGGGGGTCCTGACTGCTCCTATGTGTCTGGGGGGGGGGGGGGGGAGTCCTGACTGCTCCTCTGTGTCTGGGGGGGGGGGGGGGGGGGTCCTGACTGCTCCTATGTGTCTGGGGGGGTGTCTCGGGGAGGTTCCTGACTGCTCCTATGTGTCTGGAGGGGGGGGGGGGGTCCTGACTGCTCCTCTGTGTCTGGGGGGGAGGAGTCCTGACTGCTCCTATGTGTCTGGGGGGGGGGGGGGTCCTGACTGCTCCTTTGTGTCTGGGGGTCCTGACTGCTCCTTTGTGTCTGGGGGTCCTGACTGCTCCTTTGTGTCTGGGGGTCCTGACTGCTCCTTTGTCTCTGGGGGTCCTGACTGCTCCTTTGTGTCTGGGGGTCCTGACTGCTCCTTTGTGTCTGGGGGTCCTGACTGCTCCTTTGTGTCTGGGGGTCCTGACTGCTCCTTTGTGTCTGGGGGTCCTGACTGCTCCTTTGTGTCTGGGGGTCCTGACTGCTCCTTTGTGTCTGGGGGTCCTGACTGCTCCTTTGTGTCTGGGGGTCCTGACTGCTCCTTTGTGTCTGGGGGTCCTGACTGCTCCTTTGTGTCTGGGGGTCCTGACTGCTCCTTTGTGTCTGGGGGTCCTGACTGCTCCTTTGTGTCTGGGGGTCCTGACTGCTCCTTTGTGTCTGGGGGTCCTGACTGCTCCTTTGTGTCTGGGGGTCCTGACTGCTCCTTTGTGTCTGGGGGTCCTGACTGCTCCTCTGTGTCTGGGGGTCCTGACTGCTCCTCTGTGTCTGGGGGTCCTGACTGCTCCTTTGTGTCTGGGGGTCCTGACTGCTCCTTTGTGTCTGGGGGTCCTGACTGCTCCTTTGTGTCTGGGGGTCCTGACTGCTCCTTTGTGTCTGGGGGTCCTGACTGCTCCTTTGTGTCTGGGGGTCCTGACTGCTCCTCTGTGTCTGGGGGTCCTGACTGCTCCTTTGTGTCTGGGGGTCCTGACTGCTCCTTTGTGTCTGGGGGTCCTGACTGCTCCTTTGTGTCTGGGGGTCCTGACTGCTCCTTTGTGTCTGGGGGTCCTGACTGCTCCTCTGTGTCTGGGGGTCTGACCCCTCCTTTCCCCCCGGTATATACTCCCAGTGCAGCCGCCATCACCTGGATCTCCTCGATCATGTCACCGCTGAACACTCCCTTCTCCAGCAGCGGGTCCCACAGCTCCTTCACCTCCAGGGACTTCACCAGCTGCACCCGGTTCCGCTGCAGGATCTGCCGGTGTCTTTGCTCCATCTTCTCGGTTCTCTGTCACTGCCACTTCCGTAAACAAAACGTCATCACAGAGCGCCGGCGCCATGTTTGTACACCCCGCAGACATCACTGGCCGCCGTGTATATACACCCCCGTTAGGAAGTCGCTGGCCGCCATGTTTGTACACCCCTTGAGAGAAGACACATCCGCCATGTTTGTACTCTCAACACTAGTATACACAGTGTCATCTATAACGAGGCGTCTTCTCAGAAATGTCCGCAGTTTCAGTGTAAGACTGACAACTACATTTAACAATCACATTTAATTTCCTAAAAACATATTAGAAAATGAAAGCTGCACAGTTATTTTTTTTGTCAGTCTGACTCTACTAACCAATCACAGTGCAGCTTTCATTTGAGAGGAGTTTTCCTTTTTCTATAACTTTTCTTGACTTTATCTACTTTCTCCCATCATCGCTCTGGGGTACATGGAACATTTTTTTTAAATTTCAATTTATGTATTTTCTCCTTTATTTTTCTCCTTGTCTAGAAAAGCAAATATCTCATATAAAAAGAAAAATATTTTACAATTTGTTTACAATAATGTATTAAAAATATGTATAATTAATAGGAAAAGGTTGGTTTTTGGATCTGAATTTATTTTTATTATAATTTTATTATATTTTTTATATTATAATTTTATTATATTATATTTTTGAGTAGATCATGTGATCCCCTCTTCAGTGATATAATAATATCCCATGTGCGCAGTGGAATATGGCGTAGATAGGGGATTAGATGTGACACATCCTCTCCCCTCCCCCATCTTTTAGGCACTTTTTTTTATAGGAACCCTTTGGATGCCGTGTTCCATATTTGCCCACAACATCTAAGGGGTTTTTAAGGGTTTGCCCATAAAAAAAGAAAATTCTCAAATTTCAACCCCCTAGTGATGTTTACACAATAAAGATAACTCCTTACTTTACAATTTTACTCAGTTTTATTACTGCTTTAGCTCCTATCACTCAGTGATGGTCAGTGCAATAATCCAGAGTGTGAGCAGGGACTCTCTAAGCAGACACTTCATGATTCCACTGTGCTATGAGATGCTGTGTGCTGACAATGTGCTTGGATAATCAGGGTGCAGGGTTTATATACACTTTAATTTAGCTTCTGAACATTCTGCTAGCATCTGACACATAGAAAGAGAGATGAGACAGATCACAGATCATGAGATCCTTATTACACATGACTCCTATGATTGCCATAACATACACAGCTCTGCTATATCTCACCTACAATACTGATCTGTTTCAGTGGTCAGATCTGCTGTGCCTCACCACGAGATCGGATTGTGGCGCAGCTGCGCTTGCTTTCATGCGACAGAAATTGGGAGGCGGGCCGTCTGACTGATTCGGACTGAGCGCAGGATTTAATATTCAAATTGTGTAACAAGCCCAAGCACTTACATGCACCAGGAAGAAGAAGGTGAACTCTGTCAGACCTGAGCGGGGAAGCGCCATATGTAGGATATTGGGCGCACGATCTTTGTGAATTGCGGCACAGCGCATTGATGTCGGAAGATGCACTTCAGGTGAACTCCGCCGCACGGGTAGGTAATTGTCCCCAGTGTGTCACATTGTAGCCCCTCTAATATTGTGCCCCCAGCTCCCCCTCTTATTCTGTTCCTCAGAAGCTCCCTCTCTTAGGGTGAAGACATACGTGGTGTTTTTAGGCCGTTTTTGGGCCGTTTTTACTAAATGCGTTTTCAGATCGTAAAAAAACCCATGCGTTAAAAAACGCATCCGTTTTTTAAAAATGCATGCGTCTGTGTCCGTTTTCAATTGCGCAAATTCAGAAAAACGGACAAAAACGCATGCGTTTATAACGATCTGAAAACACACTAACTAAAAACGCCCCAAAAGCGGGCTTCACCCTTATGCCGCGGTCACACGTATCGCTAGGCGTCCGTCATAAAGCGACACTAGCGCACAGGGGGAGGTCCTCGGCCCTCGGACGCCTAGCGGTATGTGTGACCGTGGTATATAGTACCTGTGAGGGCGCGTTCACACGTTGCGCTTTGGTTGCGTTTTCATTGCGTTTTAAAACGCATAACAGCAGGTGAGGAGAGGTGATTTGACTAATTACATTACTATTTACATGTGTTAACGCTATGTTAATGCATGTGTTAACAAAACGTATGCGTTAACTTGCTGTTAACATATGAGGTATGGAGGTATGAAAGAGCCTTAAAGGGGTATTCTCGCCTAGGCATTCTCATTCAGTTTGATAAATCTTCCATATATAAACATTTCTTCAATAAGATGTTATTAATAAAAATGTTCCTGTGTGAAGATAATTTCTCATAAATGTAGTCATATGGTCCCTTAGAAACGAGACAGCTTCCTCGGATACGGCCACCTCTGCTGGAGGGATTACACAAATAAGCAAAAAAGGTTTTTGTATATGAAGTGTCCTGGAGTTACTACATGTCGCACAGCCGTCCTGTGGTAATGATTGCTGAATCCTGGTGGTCCGGCAGGACTCTATAGCGCAAGTCTGGCCACCGCTGCCAGAGTGTGACGTGGTCGTATCCGAGGAAGCCATCTTGTTTCTAAGGGACAACATCACTACATTTATGAGAAATTATCTTCACACAGGAACATTTTTTTTAATAACATCCAATTGAAGAAATGTTTATAAATGGAAGATTAGTGAAACTGAATGTGAATGCCCAGACGAGAATACCCCTTTAAGGCTCTAAGGCCTCTTGCACACTAGCGTTGCGTTTCACGTCAGGGTGCAATGCGTGAAAAACTGACGTTTTGGCTGCGTTTTTGTTCCATTTTTCCTTGGAGTAATTTGCGTTTTTTTGCGTTTTCGGCGCATTTTTGACGCGCGATTCAATGGGAGACTCGAGCATTTTTCAAAGGGACCATGGTTTGGGATTAAAATGTGTTATTTAATTGAAAAATAATGTCTTCTGATAATTTGCAAACATCTGCAATCTATTCTTCACTGTTCCGCGCGTATATTATCTCCCGACAATTTAGCAGATGTGAAGAACAGTGAAGAATAGAATAAAAACATTGTACACAGTGAACACAGTGACCACAGGATCATTTAAGAGAAAAACACAGTGCAGAATAGATTACAGATGTTCGGCACATCTGCTTACTTGTCGGGAGATACGCGCGGAACGGTGCGCCCAAAATAGCATGTGAAGAACAATATATATGTGTGTGAAGAACACATTGCAGATGTTTAAATACATCTGCAATGTGTTCTTCACACATATATATTGTTCTTCACATGCTATTTTGTTCGCGCCGTTCCGCGCGTATCTCCCGACAAGTAAGCAGATGTGCCGAACATCTGTAATCTATTCTGCACTGTGTTCTGCACTGTGTTTTTATCTTAAATGATCCTGTGTTCACTGTTTTTATTCTATTCTTCACTGTTCTTCACTGTGTTTTTTTAATTAAATGATCGTTCGCGAGCAGGGGAAATAATGTTATTCTGGTCACCTAGCAACCCTTACGTTTAAAACGCATTGCACTCGCATTGCACTTGCAATGATTGCGAGTGCAATGCGTTCTTGATGCATCTCCATAGACTTGAATGGGGCGTGAAAATTGCGCGTGACTTGCAAAAATAGAGCATGCTGCGATTTTGACGCGCGTGCAAACGAACGCAAGCACGCGCGTCAAAAACAACGCTAATGGAGAAAGACCCATTGAATACAATGGGACAGAGTGCAATGCAAGTTCTGAGCGTCAAATGCACGCGCAGAACTCGCGCGTGAAAAACGCCAGTGGAGAAGGGGCCTTAGGGGTGTTACTGGAGCCTTTCAATGCTGCAGATTCACAGGCTGTTACACTGTGCAGGACCCTACCCACTCGCAGTGTGCACAGAAACTTCCTCTGCTGCCGTGAAATTACTATTATTGTGGAGGTGAATTAACCACTTTTTTTCCTTTTTAACTGCTTTGGCGCAATTTAGAAATTCTAAAACCTGTTGAGCTAATTGAATATGTTTCTTTTCAGATGTTCAGCAGCAGTACCGCATCTCACCAGCAGATGGCACCATTTTGTTTTTGTATTTCTCCTTTGTCTTTGTTGGTCGTTGAGGCCCCTGAATTCACAGCGGCTAAATTTGACCCCCACATTGTCTAAAAACACCCCAATTATCCAGTGACGCTTTATTTACCTTCCTCTGCAATAAAGGGGGTATCCTGCTGCTGATGATTGTGATGCAGACCCTCACTTATCCAGGATGGGGGAATGATAGGGGGTGTTAATTCACTGCCAGGGTGCGTCATTCATAATGGGGGAACAGGACCCCCTATTCTTGTGATGAGTGGGGATCACAGATTTTCACCAATCAGTATGTTATGCTATATGCTGTGGCCAACCCCTTTAAGTGGGGGTGTGTTACTGTTGAGTGTAGGGATCGGCTGTGATACAATAGAAGAGGTGGGGGCCTTAAGGGCGAGGGGTGCAGTCAAGTTATTACCACTTACAGGACCCGTCCTCAAAGTAAGAGCTTCATAATGAGATGAGGAGCGGAGGGGATAATGACAGCCCCAGTAATTACATGTCACCCAATATTACGCCAGATGCTCTCCTCTTACAGGGGATCTCCACTCACTGCAAATCTACATCCAGAAAATGACCTGATTCAACTCACAGCTGAGGGTTTGTTACAATTGTATCCAATCTAAACACTCCAGCTCTGTACATTCCGCCTGCGCTGAGACATTGAAACAAACCATCAGCTGCTGATAGGTTCAGCTCACAGGGGATTGCCTCGACTGGGTACAATTGCAACAAACCCTCAGCAGTGAGAAGTATTAGTATGTCTGATAGAGGTCAGTGCTGTAGGGTGGGATGATAACACTGTGGAGGCATTTAAGCACCATAATCACAACTCATTCCAATATGGTTGTCACCCAGCTTTCCAGGATCCCTGAATGGCAAATTTACCAGCTGTACCTAAGTTTTTGATCAGGGAGTATAAACTTATTGATAAGAGCTGTATTTATTGTGACCCAGCTTTCCAGGACCCCTGAACGGCAAATTTACCAGCTGTACCTAAGTATTTGATCAGGGGCTATAGGCCTATTGATAGGAGCTGCATTAATTGTGACCCAGCTTTCCTAGATGCAGATATTGAATTATTATTATGGAATACACATAAAGCTATGATAGAATTTTTCCTCCATTTTATTTTTTAAAGAGACAGGACGAGAGGAATTCACAAAATCTGCTGAGAAAGATCGGAGGAAGGTTCAGCACCGCGGCCAGCGCCCACATCTACTCACCCTGTACCAAGTATACAAAGCTTACTATGAGGTTCTGCAGTTACTGAGGTGTGTACTATGAGGTTCTGAAGCAGCTGAGGTGTGTATTATGAGGTTCTGCAGTAGCTGAGGTGTGTATAATGAGGTTCTGCAGTAGCTGAGGTGTGTATAATGAGGTTCTGGAGCAGCTGAGGTGTGTATTATGAGGTTCTGCAGTAGCTGAGGTGTGTATAATGAGGTTCTGGAGCAGCTGAGGTGTGTATTATGAGGTTCTGCAGTAGCTGAGGTGTGTATAATGAGGTTCTGCAGTAGCTGAGGTGTGTACTATGAGGTTCTGGAGCAGCTGAGGTGTGTATTATGAGGTTCTGCAGTAGCTTAGGTGTATTATGAGGTTCTGCAGTAGCTTAGGTGTATTATGAGGTTCTGCAGTAGCCGAGGTGTGTATTATGAGGTTCTGCAGTAGCTGAGGTGTGTATTTTGAGGTTCTGCAGTAGCTGAGGTGTGTATTTTGAGGTTCTGCAGTAGCAGAGGTGTATTATGAGGTTCTGAAGCAGCTGAGGTGTGTATTATGAGGTTCTGCAGGAGCTGAGGTGCGTCTTATGAGGTTCTGCAGTAGCTGAGGTGTGTATTATGAGGTTCTGAAGTAGCTGAGGTGTGTATTATGAGGTTCGGCAGTAGCTTAGGTGTATTATGAGGTTCTGCAGCAGCTGAGGTGTGTATTATGAGGTTCTGCAGCAGCTGAGGTGTGTATTATGAGGTTCTGCAGTAGCTGAGGTGTGTATTATGAGGTTCTGCAGTAGCTGAGGTGTATTATGAGGTTCTGCAGCAGCTGAGGTGTGTATTATGAGGTTCTGCAGTAGCTGAGGTGTGTATTATGAGGTTCTGCAGTAGCTGAGGTGTATTATGAGGTTCTGCAGCAGCTGAGGTGTGTATTATGAGGTTCTGCAGTAGCTTAGGTGTATTATGAGGTTCTGTAGTAGCTGTGGTGTGTATTATGAGATTCTGCATCAGCAGAGTTGTGAATAATGAGGTTCTGCAGCAGCTGAGGTGGTTTTGAGGTTCTGCAGTAGCTGAGGTGTGTGTTCTATGAGGTCCTGTGGCAGCTGAGGTGTGTATTATGAGGTTCTGCAGTAGCTGAGGTGTGTTATGAGGTTCTACAGCAGCTGAGATGCTCTATCCCCATTCTTGCAGACCTTGCTTTTGAGGATTATTGGAAGCTATTTCTGGTCCCTGCTGTTGTATTGGCATCTGATGGGCACGGACTGATGTGTTTGGTTTTGATGGAGAAGTCGGTGATTGCAGGAGATGATGAGATTTTCCTAGAGGAAGGGGCTCGGAGGGTGGGACCCAGCGCTGGAGTTCCCTTATCCTCGCTGTCAGTAGCCGCTCACTCACCCGCTCGTACACATCTCACATTCGCTGCCTTCCAAAGGCTGTTGCATGTGATTAATATCGGCTCTGCCAGATCCGCTGCTCCTGCAGGAGGGGGAGTTATGGCGGAGACGAGGACGAGAGTCTCACAGAGGAGAAGTGACAGCGAGACAGGAGAAGACACAATAAACTGCAGGAAAACAGAGTAATTACAGGGAAGGAACAACCACCCGGAGGAGATTATTATTAGAGACGAGAAGACGTAGGAAGACGACGGCAAAGACTCATCCAAATTAACGAAAAATCAAGGAAAAAGTGGAAAAGATTGAAAAAAAGTGAATGGAACATAAAGCACAGGACCGGGATTGTGGACCATAAGTGGATGGTGGAAGAGGTAAGAAGATAAGACAAGACCAAGATCTGGGTGGTGGAGAAGGTGGGAAGATAGGACCATAAGTGGATGGTGGAAGAGGTAAGAAGATAGGACCAGACCAGGATCTGGGTGATAGAGAAGGTGAGAAGACAGGACCATAAGTGGATGGTGGAAGAGGTAAGAAGATAGGACAGACCAGGATCTGGAAGGTGGAGAAGGTGAGGCGATAGGACCATAAGTGGATGGTGGAAGAGGTAAGAAGATAGGACAGACCAGGATCTGGAAGGTGGAGAAGGTGAGGCGATAGGACCATAAGTGGGTGGTGGAAGAGGTAAGAAGATAGGACCAGACCAGGATCTGGGTGATAGAGAAGGTGAGAAGATAGGACCATAAGTGGGTGGTGGAAGAGGTAAGAAGATAGGACCAGACCAGGATCTGGGTGGTGGAGAAGGTGAGAAGATAGGACCATAAGTGGATGGTGGAAGAGGTAAGAAGATAGGACAGACCAGGATCTGGAAGGTGGAGAAGGTGAGGCGATAGGACCATAAGTGGATGGTGGAAGAGGTAAGAAGATAGGACAGACCAGGATCTGGAAGGTGGAGAAGGTGAGGCGATAGGACCATAAGTGGGTGGTGGAAGAGGTAAGAAGATAGGACCAGACCAGGATCTGGGTGATAGAGAAGGTGAGAAGATAGGACCATAAGTGGGTGGTGGAAGAGGTAAGAAGATAGGACCAGACCAGGATCTGGGTGGTGGAGAAGGTGAGAAGATAGGACCATAAGTGGGTGGTGGAAGAGGTAAGAAGATAGGACAGACCAGGATCTAGAAGGTGGAGAAGGTGAGGCGATAGGACCATAAGTGGATGGTGGAAGAGGTAGAAGATAGGACCAGACCAGGATCTGTGTGATAGAGAAGGTGAGAAGATAGGACCATAAGTGGATGGTGGAAGAGGTAGAAGATAGGACCAGACCAGGATCTGTGTGATAGAGAAGGTGAGAAGATAGGACCATAAGTGGATGGTGGAAGAGGAAGATAAGAATTAGATAGGACTAGATCAGGATCTTGGTGGTGGAGAAGGGGAGAAGACAGAATAGAATGAACCAAAGATATGGTTGGTAAAAGAGGTAGAAACTAAGGTCGATCTGGAATTTTGGAGAAGGTGGAACACATCCTGGTTGTTGGAAAGGTTAAAAGAAACAAAAGGTGGAGAGTATAAGAAATCGGTACAGGATCAAGGTGGTGGAAGGTGAGAAGTTTAGACAGGATCTGATTGGTGGAGATGGTGAGAAGATACTATATGATAGGGCCAGGATCTGTGTAGTGAAAAAGCTAAATATCTAAGACTGGTCTGGAATTTTGGTGGAAACGGGAAGAAGATAAGAAGATGGTTCAGAAGATGGGAGAGTAGAACCAAGTTTAGAAAGTGGAATGTGAGAAAGTAAGAAAGGATCAGAAGTGGAGGTGAAGGAAGGAATATAAGACAGAACCAATATAGCTTTAAAGATGGAAAGATAGGACAGGGTCAGTATCTACTTGGTAGAGAAGGTTGGAGAATTGGACTGGACTAAAATCTCAGTGGTGGATACTGTGAGAAGATTGGACTAGACGGGTCAGAATGGTGAAGAAGGAACAAGTTAAGATGGGGCCACGTTGGGAATGGTGGAGCAGATAGGGCAGGACCAGTGTTGGAATGGTGGAGAAGCTCTAGGATCGATGGAGATACACCCGGGAAAGAGGAGACACTTGCATTGGTCACGTCTTGATAGGATAATTCTTCATGGCTCAACAAATGGATGAACATTGGGATGGACTGTATAGCAGAGCGGCAGAGGGGTCATCTCCCAATGGGCGACGGGTCTGGATGGCGGTTTTCCTTTCCTTTATCATCTTTCTTACGACCTTAGGAAACTCTCTGCTTATCTTACTGATCTTCACCCAGAGATCCCTGAGGAACACCTCCAACTATTTCCTGGTGTCCCTCTTCATGTCGGACCTCATGGTGGGACTGGTGGTGATGCCACCGGCCATGTTGAATGAACTCTATGGGAAGTGGGTCTTAGACGTTGAGTTCTGCAGCGTCTGGTATTCCTTTGATGTCATGTGCTGCAGCGCGTCCATCCTCAACTTGTGCGTCATCAGCCTGGACCGCTACCTGCTTATCATCTCTCCACTAAAGTACAAGCTCCGGATGACGTCCTGCAGGGCGCTGGCGCTGATATTGGCCACATGGACCCTGGCGGCTTTGGCTTCCTTCTTGCCCATTGAGATGGGATGGCATGACCCGGAGTCCGAGTTACAACCGTCCAACCTGACATTGGTGTCCGAGGAGAAGCAGTGCCGCCTGCTGGTGAGCCTACCCTATGCACTGATCGCCTCCTGCCTGACCTTCTTTCTACCATCAGCCGCCATATCATTCACCTACTGCAGGATCCTACTGGCCGCCAGGAAGCAGGCGGTGCAGGTGGCATCACTGACCACAAATGTGCCCAACATGTCCGAAGACCATGTGCAGGTGAGTGCACTATCCATATATACAGGAGAAGTGGTACTGTGCACTGCCCATATATACAGGAGAAGTGGTACTGTGCACTGTCCATATATATACAGGACAGGAGAAGTGGTACTGTGCACTGTCCATATATATACAGGACAGGAGAAGTGGTACTGTGCACTGTCCATATATCTACAGGACAGGAGAAGTGGTACTGTGCACTGTCCATATATATACAGGACAGGAGAAGTGGTACTGTGCACTGTACATATATACAGGACAGGAGAAGTGGTACTGTGCACTGTCCATATATATACAGGACAGGAGAAGTGGTACTGTGCACTGTACATATATCTACAGGACAGGAGAAGTGGTACTGTGCACTGTCCATATATATACAGGACAGGAGAAGTGGTACTGTGCACTGTCCATATATATACAGGACAGGAGAAGTGGTACTGTGCACTGTCCATATATCTACAGGACAGGAGAAGTGGTACTGTGCACTGTCCATATATATACAGGACAGGAGAAGTGGTACTGTGCACTGTACATATATACAGGACAGGAGAAGTGGTACTGTGCACTGTCCATATATATACAGGACAGGAGAAGTGGTACTGTGCACTGTCCATATATCTACAGGACAGGAGAAGGGGTACTGTGCACTGCCCATATATATACAGGACAGGAGAAGTGGTACTTAGCACTGCCCATATATATACAGGACAGGAGAAGTGGTACTGTGCACTGTCCATATATATACAGGACAGGAGAAGTGGTACTGTGCACTGTCCATATATATACAGGACAGGAGAAGTGGTACTGTGCACTGTCCATATATATACAGGACAGGAGAAGTGGTACTGTGCACTGTCCATATATATACAGGACAGGAGAAGTGGTACTGTGCACTGTCCATATATATACAGGACAGGAGAAGTGGTACTGTGCACTGTCCATATATATACAGGACAGGAGAAGTGGTACTGTGCACTGTCCATATATATACAGGACAGGAGAAGTGGTACTGTGCACTGTCCATATATATACAGGACAGGAGAAGTGGTACTGTGCACTGTCCATATATATACAGGACAGGAGAAGTGGTACTGTGCACTGTCCATATATACAGGAGAAGTGGTACTGTGCACTGTCCATATATATACAGGACAGGAGAAGTGATACTGTGCACTGTCCATATATATACAGGACAGGAGAAGTGGTACTGTGCAATGTCCATATATATACAGGACAGGAGAAGTGGTACTGTGCACTGTCCATATATATATACAGGACAGGAGAAGTGGTACTGTGCAATGTCCATATATATACAGGACAGGAGAAGTGGTACTGTGCACTGTCCATATATATACAGGACAGGAGAAGTGGTACTGTGCACTGTCCATATGTATACAGGACAGGAGAAGTGGTACTGTGCACTGTCCATATATATACAGGACAGGAGAAGTGGTACTGTGCACTGTCCATATATATATACAGGACAGGAGAAGTGGTACTGTGCACTGTCCATATATATATACAGGACAGGAGAAGTGGTACTGTGCACTGTCCATATATATACAGGACAGGAGAAGTGGTACTGTGCACTGTCCATATATACAGGACAGGAGAAGTGGTACTGTGCACTGTCCATATATATACAGGACAGGAGAAGTGGTACTGTGCACTGTCCATATATATACAGGACAGGAGAAGTGGTACTGTGCACTGTCCATATATATACAGGACAGGAGAAGTGGTACTGTGCACTGTCCATATATATACATAGGACAGGAGAAGTGGTACTGTGCACTGTCCATATATACAGGACAGGAGAAGTGGTACTGTGCACTGTCCATATATATACAGGGCAGGAGAAGTGGTACTGTGCACTGTCCATATATATATATATACAGGACAGGAGAAGGGGTACTGTGCACTGTCCATATATATACAGGACAGGAGAAGTGGTACTGTGCCATGCCCATATATATACAGGACAGGAGAAGTGGTACTGTGCACTGTCCATATATATACAGGACAGGAGAAGTGGTACTGTGCACTGTCCATATATATACAGGACAGGAGAAGTGGTACTGTGCACTGTCCATATATATACAGGACAGGAGAAGTGGTACTGTGCACTGTCCATATATATACAGGACAGGAGAAGTGGTACTGTGCACTGTCCATATATATACAGGACAGGAGAAGTGGTACTGTGCACTGTCCATATATATACAGGACAGGAGAAGTGGTACTGTGCACTGTCCATATATATACAGGACAGGAGAAGTGGTACTGTGCACTGTCCATATATATACAGGACAGGAGAAGTGGTACTGTGCACTGTCCATATATATACAGGACAGGAGAAGTGGTACTGTGCACTGTCCATATATACAGGAGAAGTGGTACTGTGCACTGTCCATATATATACAGGACAGGAGAAGTGGTACTGTGCACTGTCCATATATATACAGGACAGGAGAAGTGGTACTGTGCACTGTACATATATATATACAGGACAGGAGAAGTGGTACTGTGCACTGTCCATATATATACAGGACAGGAGAAGTGGTACTGTGCACTGTCCATATATATACAGGACAGGAGAAGTGGTACTGTGCACTGTCCATATATATACAGGACAGGAGAAGTGGTACTGTGCACTGTCCATATATATACAGGACAGGAGAAGTGGTGCTGTGCACTGCCCATATATATACAGGACAGGAGAAGTGGTACTGTGCACTGTCCATATATATACAGGAGAAGTGGTACTGTGCACTGTCCATATATATACAGGAGAAGTGGTACTGTGCACTATCCATATATATACAGGGCAGTAGAAGTGGTACTGTGCACTGTCCATATATATACAGGACAGGAGAAGTGGTACTGTGCACTGTCCATATATATACAGGACAGGAGAAGTGGTACTGTGCACTGTCCATATATATACAGGACAGGAGAAGTGGTACTGTGCACTGTCCATATATATACAGGACAGGAGAAGTGGTACTGTGCACTGTCCATATATATACAGGACAGGAGAAGTGGTACTGTGCACTGTCCATATATATACAGGACAGGAGAAGTGGTACTGTGCACTGTCCATATATGTACAGGACAGGAGAAGTGGTACTGTGCACTGTCCATATATATACAGGACAGGAGAAGTGGTACTGTGCACTGTCCATATATATACAGGACAGGAGAAGTGGTACTGTGCACTGTCCATATATATACAGGACAGGAGAAGTGGTACTGTGCACTGTCCATATATATACAGGAGAAGTGGTACTGTGCACTGTCCATATATATACAGGACAGGAGAAGTGGTACTGTGCACTGCCCATATATATACAGGACAGGAGAAGTGGTACTGTGCACTGTCCATATATATACAGGAGAAGTGGTACTGTGCACTGTCCATATATATACAGGACAGGAGAAGTGGTACTGTGCACTGTCCATATATATATACAGGACAAGAGAAGTGGTACTGTGCACTGTCCATATATATACAGGACAGGAGAAGTGGTACTGTGCACTGCCCATATATACAGGAGAAGTGGTACTGTGCACTGTCCATATATATACAGGATAGGAGAAGTGGTACTGTGCACTGTCCATATATATACAGGACATGAGAAGTGGTACTGTGCACTGTCCATATATATACAGGACATGAGAAGTGGTACTGTGCACTGTCCATATATATACAGGACAGGAGAAGTGGTACTGTGCACTGTCCATATATATACAGGACAGGAGAAGTGGTACTGTGCACTGTCCATATATATACAGGACAGGAGAAGTGGTACTGTGCACTGTCCATATATATATACAGGACAGGAGAAGTGGTACTGTGCACTGTCCATATATATACAGGACAGGAGAAGTGTTACTGTGCACTGTCCATAAATATACAGGACAGGAGAAGTGGTACTGTGCACTCCCCATATATACAGGACAGGAGAAGTGGTACTGTGCACTGTCCATATATATACAGGACAGGGGAAGTGGTGCTGTGCACTGCCCATATATATACAGGACAGGAGAAGTGGTACTGTGCACTGTCCATATATATACAGGACAGGGGAAGTGGTGCTGTGCACTGTCCATATATATACAGGACAGGGGAAGTGGTGCTGTGCACTGTCCATATATATACAGGACAGGAGAAGTGGTACTGTGCACTGTCCATATATATACAGGACAGGGGAAGTGGTGCTGTGCACTGTCCATATATATACAGGACAGGAGAAGTGGTACTGTGCACTGTCCATATATGTACAGGACAGGAGAAGTGGTACTGTGCACTGTCCATATATATACAGGACAGGAGAAGTGGTACTGTGCACTGTCCATATATGTACAGGACAGGAGAAGTGGTACTGTGCACTGTCCATATATATACAGGACAGGAGAAGTGGTACTGTGCACTTTCCATATATATACAGGACAGGAGAAGTGGTACTGTGCACTGTCCATATATATACAGGACAGGAGAAGTGGTACTGTGCACTGTCCATATATATACAGGACAGGAGAAGTGGTACTGTGCACTGTCCATATATATACAGGACAGGAGAAGTGGTACTGTGCACTGTCCATATATACAGGACAGGAGAAGTGGTACTGTGCACTGTCCATATATATACAGGACAGGAGAAGTGGTACTGTGCACTGTCCATATATATACAGGACAGGAGAAGTGGTACTGTGCACTGTCCATATATATACAGGAGAAGTGGTACTGTGCACTGTCCATATATATACAGGAGAAGTGGTACTGTGCACTGTCCATATATATACAGGACAGGAGAAGTGGTACTGTGCACTGTCCATATATATACAGGACAGGAGAAGTGGTACTGTGCACTGTCCATATATATACAGGACAGGAGAAGTGGTACTGTGCACTGCCCATATATATACAGGACAGGAGAAGTGGTACTGTGCACTGTCCATATATATACAGGACAGGAGAAGTGGTACTGTGCACTGTCCATATATATACAGGACAGGAGAAGTGGTACTGTGCACTGCCCATATATATACAGGACAGGAGAAGTGGTACTGTGCACTGCCCATATATATACAGGACAGGAGAAGTGGTACTGTGCACTGTCCATATATATACAGGAGAAGTGGTACTGTGCACTGTCCATATATATACAGGACAGGAGAAGTGGTACTGTGCACTGTCCATATATATATACAGGACAGGAGAAGTGGTACTGTGCACTGTCCATATATATACAGGACAGGAGAAGTGGTACTGTGCACTGCCCATATATACAGGAGAAGTGGTACTGTGCACTGTCCATATATATACAGGACAGGAGAAGTGGTACTGTGCACTGTCCATATATATACAGGACATGAGAAGTGGTACTGTGCACTGTCCATATATATACAGGACAGGAGAAGTGGTACTGTGCACTGTCCATATATACAGGACAGGAGAAGTGGTACTGTGCACTGTCCATATATATACAGGACAGGAGAAGTGGTACTGTGCACTGTCCATATATATACAGGACAGGAGAAGTGGTACTGTGCACTGTCCATATATATACAGGACAGGAGAAGTGGTACTGTGCACTGGCCATATATATACAGGACAGGAGAAGTGGTACTGTGCACTGTCCATATATATACAGGACAGGAGAAGTGGTACTGTGCACTGTCCATATATATACAGGACAGGAGAAGTGGTTCTGTGCACTGTCCATATATATACAGGACAGGAGAAGTGGTACTGTGCACTGTCCATATATATACAGGACCGGAGAAGTGGTACTGTGCACTGTCCATATATATACAGGACCGGAGAAGTGGTACTGTGCACTGTCCATATATATACAGGACCGGAGAAGTGGTACTGTGCACTGTCCATATATATACAGGACAGGAGAAGTGGTACTGTGCACTGTCCATATATATACAGGACAGGAGAAGTGGTACTGTGCACTGTCCATATATATACAGGACAGGAGAAGTAGTACTGTGCACTGTCCATATATATACAGGACCGGAGAAGTGGTACTGTGCATGAATCTGGTATACTGGGCCTGTAGAACAGTGATTTGGTTCTGGTTCTGGTGCTTGTACACTGTGGATATTACTATGGAGATAGTAGTAAATCTCAGTGAATGATTAGACTTTATAACGTGATGGTAATTTCCCTTCCTCTTTTATCAGGAAATAATTATTGGCTCCTGTCACTAGTGATGTGTTGGTCGCGAACGGGCTCGGCACAAAGAGCTCACTAAATCCTGGCCCTAAACAGCTCACCACGCCCCCTTTAACCCGATAAAATCGCTTTAATAGTGGAGTTGTGTGGGGGGACTTAGTGGCCGTTCAGGAGCCAGAAGAGCTGGAATTCCCATCACTTGGAGTCACTGACCCTCAGGCAGATATAATAGAGGATTGTATTACCTGCTGCAGCCATAGGGGGCAGTGCACTGCACAGAGAGCAGCACCTAGTGGTGGTTAGTGGTAGTGCTATAAGGCTCTGGGCAGCAGTCACATGCAGGGATTTGTGAAAGTTTTCACCCCCTTGAAGTTGTACTTGGCCACAAACAAATATTTTATGTGGTTGAGGAACACAAAGTATCAGGAAATGTTCAGGAAATGATACCTGATTCTCCAAATTTCTGCAAATTATAAAATGTAAATGTGTTATATATTTACATCCACATCCAGAGACTGGAGGTTTTACCTATTCTTCTTTTGAGTGTCCTAACCCTGCTGTGCTCTTAGTTCTCTGCACTGAACTTCACATCCTTTCTGCTCTGAGTAACTGCTTTCATTAAAAGAGGAGGGGCTCTGAAGCAGTTTAATTCAGAGAGCTAAGAGAACAGCAGTGTGAGGAGCTACAATCCTGCGGATAACAACATGTGCAGAGGTAAGGGGCAATAACTAACACTGGCTGTAGAGAGCACAGAGCACAGCAGTGCACATATTACAGTCCTGCAGCTACTGTTGCTAGGTTAGTGGCTTTCATCAGGTTGAGGACCACTTACCTAAAAGAAGAGAGCACAGAGCACAGCAGTGTAAGAAATATAAATCTATTTCACAGTCCTGCTGCTACTAACAATATAGACCTGTAACAAACTTAAAGGTCTGATTACACAGATCCCCAATAACTAACATTGGCTGCAGAGAGCACAGAGCACAGCAGTGTGAAGACACTCCCCTAGTGTACTTGGGGAAAAGTTACAACCCTGTAATATAAATCCATATTTTACAGTCCTGCTGCTGATAACATATGGAAGGGTAAGGGCAAATAACTAATGCTGGCTGCACAGAGCACAGCAGTGTGAGGACATACCAACAGTGTACAACCCTCTAATACAACCCTTCTGCTACTAAAAACATACACGAAGGTCTGATCACACATCTCACCAGGGACAATACCTTACACTGCTGCAGGGTAAGATTGATTGAAACATCCCCTTTAAAGAGGACCTTTCATCACCTCATACTTGTGGAGATGAACCCAACATAATGTAGGGACTGCCACACAGATTCAGGGGCACTTTCTGGTTGTGGAGATATCAGTCCAAGGATCTGACCATTATAATTCTCTCCACTGTCAGAGAGGAGGAACTGGAGCAGAGGAGGGGGCGTGTGTTATGCTAATCTACAATTCTGAGACACTGAGAAGATTATTATAAGACACGCCCCCTCCCAGCTCCTCCTCTCTGACAGTGGAGAGGATTATAATGGTCACATATCTTCAGTTTGTCCGAGAAAATTAGCATAACACACGCCTCCAGCTCCTCCTCTAACAGTGGAGAGGATTACAATGGTCAGATACCAGGACTGATATCTTAGCAACCGTGGGGACTAGAAAGAAAATTCAAAGTGCCCCTGAATCTGTGTAGTCGCCCCTACAGCATGTATTATACTCATCTCCAGTGGTGAAAGGTCCTCTAGAGTGAAAGTTTCCACCTCTGATTGTGATCATTTCCTCTTTGTGAGTCCGATGTAGAAGACCCCTGTGTATACGTCCAGAAGCTTGGGGTGTATTCACACTATCCCAGGATGCGTGTGCTCGCTGCTGCAGATGAATGGGACTGATTATAAAGCTGCAGCATGTGAACAGTCCCAGCCGGGTGCAGAACAGCCGCTGCGATGAGTCACATGTCTCCCCCTCCCCGATCTCCCTGTGAACATGAGTCCTGCCAGGCACCACGCATGCATAAAACATCCACACACCCCTCTACCCTCTGCTGCGGGGTAACCCGTGCCAAGTCACTGTGTGGCAGGGGGAGGGGAGCCATTGCCAGGTCTCTGCTGTTCCACGTTATAATAACACTGACAGGTCCTCAGCTCTGGTAACATTCCCTTTAATTAAAGGCATGAATATAAAAAGCGGGTGCTGCTTCACCCACAGGACACCTACTGCTAGACCCTGCGCGATAGAAAAGACCCACAGCCAAATCCATGATAGAAAATGAAGAGAGGCTTAAAGGGAACCTGTCAGCAGGTAAACCATATTGTCCCTGGAGAGATGTGTAATCATGCCTTTGTGTATATTGTTAGTAGCAGCAGGACTGTGGCGTAAGGATTTATATTCCAGGACTGTAGTTTCTCCAAATGTCCTGGGGTAGGTGTCCTCACACTGCTGTGCTCTATGCTCTCTATAGTCAGTATTAGGTGTTGGCCCTGGAGAGAGATGTAATCATTCCTAAGTGTATATTGTTAGGAGCAGCAGGACTGTGAAATATATATTTAAATTCCAGGATTGTAGTTTCTCCAATTGTCCAGGGGTAGGTGTTCCCACACTGCTGTGCTCTATGCTCTCTGCAGTCAGTGTTAGGTATAGTCCCTGGAGATCTATGTAATCAGACCTTTAAGTATATTGTTAGGAGCAGCAGGACTGTGAAATATGTTTTTAAATTCCAGGATTGTAGCTTTTCCAAATGTCCTGGGGGTGTGTGTCCTTACACTGCTGTGCTCTATGCTCTCTGCAGTCAGTGTTAGGTATTATTCCTGGAGATCTGTGTAATCAGACCTTCAAGTATATTGTTAGGAACAGCAGGACTGTGATATATGGATTTATATTCCAGAACTGTGGCTTCTCCAAGTGACCTCACACTGCTGCGCTCTTTGCTCTTAGGTTAGGGGGCTTCAACCTGTAAGAACTCTTCCACTCCCAACATGTCCTGATTCCTTCAGAGAACACAGTTCTATCTTCCCTACTGAATTCAGCTTTAGATGTGACTGGAGTATGAGGTAGAAATGCACATAAAGGGAACCTGTCAGCAGGTATGACCATACAGGCTGCAGCCAGTGTTAGGTATTGTCCCTAATGAGATGTGTTACCATACCTTTATATTTGTAGCAGGAGGACTGTGAGATATGGATTTATATTCTAGGATTGGATGGGTGTGTCCTCACACTGCTGTGCTCTGTGCTCTCTGCATTGAGAACGTCACAGCACATCCCCTCTGCTTTCCACTAAGGCTGTAGCAGTCTTCTAGTTTACATAGTACAGAAGTCACTCACACCAGAGATGAGGTACTGTGGAGCAGCTTCACTCCAGATAGCTCAGAGCACAGCAGTGTGAGGACACCGCCATAGTGCAGTGACCTTATCAGGACAGAAGAGAGATTTACACAGCACACATTTAGCTTCAAGGGGATTGTGTTAACTGGATGTAACTGTTACAAACCCTCAGCTGTAAGGACTGGTTCTTATATCACGGGCAGTAACGGGCAGATGTGGGCATCGCCCGGCAGCTGCTATGATGCCAGCGCTGCACATCTCCAGCTCTGATCTCCCGAGCCGCTGCTTGACCCACATTAGATTTTGGAGAGCGGCTGCGGATGTGTAATCCAACGACAGATTGGCAGGTTACGTGGGCGCGGTGCCAGGGGGATTATCATGCCCACAATATGTGATGTGTAATCCATTACACCTCATTATACACTCACTGTACAATATGTCTTATACTCTAGTCCCCTCCAGAGCTGCATCCACAATTCTACTGAATCACTAACTGATGTTAGCTACACATCTCCCATTGTTCTATTGATTTGGTGAATTATGGGCAAAGCTGCAATACCAGACTCAGCCATGGACAAAGGGGGGCCCCATTTCTCTCATGCAGCCCAAATCATGTAACCCCGCCCCCCTCTCTCTCTTTTACGCCCCCAGGTGCTTGCAGTCCCGGTCGTGGAGGGCAGGAGGTTTGTGACGAAGCACAGTAAGAAGGCTCTGAAGGCCAGCCTCACCCTGGGCATCCTCCTGGGCATGTTTTTCGTGGCCTGGTTGCCGTTCTTTGTTGCCAATGTGGTTCAGGTAAGGAGGATTCCATTATATCTGTTCACGGGAAAGCTGAGTGGCAGTAAATATGGCTGCTAATATTGCTTCCTCTCAGGATTCAAGGAAAGCAGGAATTTCCCCAGACCAAGCATCTTTGGTAAACCGTATCGGCTCTGCTGCATCAACATCACAGAATAGCAGCCTGCAGCAGTCAGTGTGTTCTCTCACAGAAATCCCCAGACCCAGAGCCCTAGGTGGAGCCAGTCTTTATAGACTTGCTATGTCTAGACGCTCTGGGCTGCCAGCTAATCACAGCCTGCTACACCTCAGGAAAGTCCAGAGCCATACACGGAGCCTGTCTTTATAGACTTGCTATGTCTAGACACTCTGGGCTGCCAGCATATCACAGCCTGCTACACCTCAGGAAAGTCCAGAGCCATACACAGAGCCTGTCTTTATAGACTTGCTATGTCTAGACACTCTGGGCTGCCAGCATATCACAGCCTGCTACACCTCAGGAAAGTCCAGAGCCATACACGGAGCCTGTCTTTATAGACTTGCTATGTCTAGACGCTCTGGGCTGCCAGCTAATCGCAGCCTGCTACACCTCAGGAAAGTCCAGAGCCATACACGGAGCCTGTCTTTATAGACTTGCTATGTCTAGACACTCTGGGCTGCCAGCATATCACAGCCTGCTACACCTCAGGAAAGTCAAGACCCAGAGCCCTAGATGGAGCCTGTCTTTATAGACTTGCTATGTCTAGACACTCTGGGCTGCCAGCATATCACAGCCTGCTACACCTCAGGAAAGTCCAGAGCCATACACAGAGCCTGTCTTTATAGACTTGCTATGTCTAGACGCTCTGGGCTGCCAGCTAATCGCAGCCTGCTACACCTCAGGAAAGTCCAGAGCTCTAGAAGGAGTCTGTCCTTATAGACTTGCTATGTCTAGACGCTCTGGGCTGCCAGCTAATCGCAGCCTGCTACACCTCAGGAAAGTCCAGAGCCATACACGGAGCCTGTCTTTATAGACTTGCTATGTCTAGACACTCTGGGCTGCCAGCATATCACAGCCTGCTACACCTCAGGAAAGTCCAGAGCCATACACGGAGCCTGTCTTTATAGACTTGCTATGTCTAGACACTCTGGGCTGCCAGCATATCACAGCCTGCTACACCTCAGGAAAGTCCAGAGCCATACACGGAGCCTGTCTTTATAGACTTGCTATGTCTAGACGCTCTGGGCTGCCAGCTAATCGCAGCCTGCTACACCTCAGGAAAGTCCAGAGCCATACACGGAGCCTGTCTTTATAGACTTGCTATGTCTAGACACTCTGGGCTGCCAGCATATCACAGCCTGCTACACCTCAGGAAAGTCCAGAGCCATACACGGAGCCTGTCTTTATAGACTTGCTATGTCTAGACACTCTGGGCTGCCAGCATATCACAGCCTGCTACACCTCAGGAAAGTCCAGAGCCATACACGGAGCCTGTCTTTATAGACTTGCTATGTCTAGATACTCTGGGCTGCCAGCATATCACAGCCTGCTACACCTCAGGAAAGTCCAGAGCCATACACGGAGCCTGTCTTTATAGACTTGCTATGTCTAGACACTCTGGGCTGCCAGCTAATCACAGCCTGCTACACCTCAGGAAAGTCAAGACCCAGAGCCCTAGATGGAGCCTGTCTTTATAGACTTGCTATGTCTAGACACTCTGGGCTGCCAGCATATCACAGCCTGCTACACCTCAGGAAAGTCCAGAGCCATACACGGAGCCTGTCTTTATAGACTTGCTATGTCTAGACACTCTGGGCTGCCAGCTAATCACAGCCTGCTACACCTCAGGAAAGTCAAGACCCAGAGCCCTAGATGGAGCCTGTCTTTATAGACTTGCTATGTCTAGACACTCTGGGCTGCCAGCATATCACAGCCTGCTACACCTCAGGAAAGTCCAGAGCCATACACGGAGCCTGTCTTTATAGACTTGCTATGTCTAGACGCTCTGGGCTGCCAGCTAATCGCAGCCTGCTACACCTCAGGAAAGTCCAGAGCTCTAGAAGGAGTCTGTCCTTATAGACTTGCTATGTCTAGACGCTCTGGGCTGCCAGCTAATCACAGCCTGCTACACCTCAGGAAAGTTACAGTAACTTCAGACATAAAATACATAAATCCATTTAACGCTTTGTAACAGCACAGCAGGAACAGCGTCTCTGGTCAGAAAATGGCAGGTAATTAATGGGGTCAATGGCTCTTAAAGGGGTGACCCAAGCCTTAAAGGAGCTATGAGCTTGAAGGTGGTCTATGGAGGACAGCAATACCATCACTGCTGAGGTTTATTTGTTCAGAGACTGACAACCATGTGAGAGATTTAGAATAGCAGCCATATTGTTTGTCACCCAACTTTCCAAGTCATATTTAACATCCTGACATAAGAAAACCACTAAACCTTAATGCACTGAGATAAGGGGCGCCTATCTATGGTAATAAATGACCATGCAGACTGTAGCCAGTGTTAGGCATAGTCCCCGGAGATCTGTGTGATCATACCTATGTGTATGTTATTAGTAGCAGCAGGACTGTGATATATGGATTTATATTCCCGGATTGTAAATAATATGGGTGTGCCTCACACTGCTGTGCTCTCTGTAGTGAGTGTCAGGTATTGTTCCTAGACATCTTGTGTGATCATACCTATGTGTATGTTATTAGTAGCAGCAGGACTGTGATATATGGATTTATATTCCAGGATTGTAGATAATACTGGTGTGCCTCACACTGCTGTGTTCTCTGTAGTGAGTGTTAGGTATTGTCCCTGGAGATCTCTGTGATCAAACCTGTGTGTATGTTATTAGTAGCAGCAGGACTGTGATATATGGATTTTTATTCCAGGATTGCAGATAATAGAAGTGTCTCACACTGCTGTGCTCTCCCTAGACACTGTCAGGTATAGTCCATGGAGATATGTCTAGTCATACATGTAAGTATGTTTTAGTAGCAGCAGGAAGGTGAAATATGTATATAAATACTCCAGGGTATTACTGGTGGGTTGTCCACACACTTGTCCACACACTGTTGTGCTCTGTGCAGCCAGTATTATGTGTAGTTCCTGGAGACAGGTGTAATTATACCTTTGAGTATGTTATTAGGAGAAGCAGGACTGTGAAATATGGATGTATACTTAGATTCTACTCATGTGTCCTCACACTGCTGTGCTCTTAGTTCTCTACATTGATCTGCTTCACAGTCACTGATATAGGATTCAACGAGAATCATGCAACTGTTTTTACTTCTGAGGGACTATGGAGCATCTCAATGCAGAGACCTTAGCACAGCAGTGTGAGGAGCTGTACTCTTAGTGTAAAGAACCATTTTCACAGTCCTGCTGCTACTAGCAAAAAACCCCCAACGGTATGATTACAGATCTCTCCAGGGACAATACCTTACACTGACTGCAGAGAGCACAGCAGTGTGAGGATTAGGGTTCACCCCCAGTAAAGTTAGAGAAGTTACACGCCTGGATTATAAATCCATATTTCACAGTCCTGCTGCTACTAATAACCTACACAAATGTATGATTACACATCTTGGCAGAATACCTAACACTGGATTCAAATTCAGATTGAGGAGCTGCAATCTTAGACTAAAGATCCATTTTCACAGACCTGCTGCTACTAGCAACACACATAAAGGTATGATTACACATCCAGTTAAAATACCTAACAATGGCTGCAGAGAGCACAGAGCACAGCAGTGTGAGGAACTGCAATCTTAGACTAAAAATCATTTTCACAGTCCTGCTGCTACTAAGAACATACACTAAGGTATGATTACACATCCAGATATAATATATAACAATGGCTGCAGAGAGCACAGAACACGGCAGTGTGAGGAACTGCAATCTTAGACTAAAAATCATTTTCACAGTCCTGCTGCCACTAAGAACATACACTAAGGTATGATTACACATTCAGGCACAATACCTTACCTGGCTGCAGAGAGTACAGAGGACAGCAGTGTGAGGAGCTGCAATCTTAGACTAAAGATCCATTTTCACAGTCCTGCTGCTACTAAGAATGTACACAAATGTCTGGCTACACATCCAGGCACAAAACACAACACTGGGTGCAGTCTGTATGCTCATACCTGCTGATAGGTTCCCCTTAAACGCCATCTTGTACTTTGTACCCCGCAGGCGGTCTGTGACTGCGTCCCCCCGGACCTGTTTGATGTCCTGACGTGGCTGGGCTACTGTAACAGCACCATGAACCCCATCATCTACCCGCTCTTCATGAGAGACTTCAAGCGCGCCATGGGGAAGTACCTACCCTGCTGCCGCCGCTCCAGGGTCATCTCGCTCTCCGTGCGCAACTCCAACAGCGCCCCCCGCCTGGGGCTGTCCCTGAGGAACGTCCTGACCCTGCGCGGGGAGACAGACTCCTTGTACTCCGCCACCCTGGGCAACGAGCACCTACTACACAACTACAAAGACCACAGCACCGACCCCCTGCCCGTCACCGCCGCGGACTCCGTCAACCTCTTCGACCTGGAGCAGGAGATGCAGGTGCACCAGCTCAACACACCCATGGACTGAGCCGGCACCCACCCTCAGCGTCTGCTCATCCAGGGCCGCCTGCTTCACGAGTAGAATTCTGGATGCGCAGTAAAGACTGACACATGTATAGTTTATATAGGTGACCTCAGGGACAGTGCATTTGTAGAGGGGGGTTGTGTTTTTTTTGGTTCCGGGGGTCATGTGATCGTGGCTAATTCACTGTGAGAGGAGTAAATCACCAGCGCCGATGCTGAAAACATTCTGCTTCACCGTTTCGTTTCTTATATTGCGCCGTCGTGTTCTCCAATCACAGCCAAAGCAGCTTCCAAAACTCCCAGCAACAGACATGGCTGAGCCGCCACCCATTGTGGGTGACCCAACCCGACTTGGCTCTAAGCTCACATAATGCACTAACAACACCGGGAAACACTAGGATTGTGACCGCAGCTTTGGATGTGATTGGAGTAATGAGATGTTTTTTTTTTTTTTTAAAGAAAACTAGAAAGGAATCAAAATCAGAGCTTTCCTTTAAAAGGAATATATCATAGAAATGTGTGTGTGTGTTGTTAGTAGCAGCAGGATTGTGAAAAATGCATTCATATTCCAGGATTGTGGCTGCTCCAAGTGTCCTCACACTGCTCTGCTAAGCACTCTCAGGAGCCTTGCTTCTGGGGATCTGTGCAATCATGCCTTTGCTTATGTTGTTAGTAGCAGCAGGATTGTGAAAAATGCATTTATGTTTCGGGGGCATGTCCTCACACTGCTGTGCTCTGTGCTCCCAGCAGACAGTGCTGCCCCTCTAGAGATGTGTAATCATACCTTTGTGTATATTGTTATTAGCAGCAGGATTGTTAAAAATGGATTCCAAGTTTGTACACTGGGGGTGTTTCCTCACACTGCTGTGCTCTGTGCTCCCAGCAAACACTGTTGCTCATGGAGAGATGTGCAATTATAGTTTTGCGTATGCTGTTAATATCTGCAGGACTGTGAAAAAAGCATTTCTGTTGTAGGGTTGTAAATGTCGGGTGTGTCCTCACACTGCTGTGCTCTGAACACTCGGCATCAAACTTCATTACTGAATGACGGTGACTATAGTATCCATCCAGGTGTCTGTTATAGCTTTGAGTCTGAGCAGAGTTAAGCTGTGGAGAAGGTCATTGCAGAGAACAAAGAACACAGCAGTGTGAGGATACGACATGCACAGAAATGCAGCTCCCCTTTAAGCACGGCTTCATTCTGCAGCGAGGTCCATAAGTTGCCTCGTGTCACCATCCCGGGGCATCACCGCTGACATTTTATACAGCAATTTACTGCTTTTCTCTAAAATGTATGTTTTTAAATAAAATCTGTGATATTTGATGAGAACACGGGGGAGGGGTCAGTCCTCGCCTCCGGCAACGATGGAACAACCTCCATGACATTACACAAATGTCAGGTACTTGTAGCCTGGGAGACAGAAAATTAAAAAAAAGTGAACCTCCCCTTTAAGAAACTGCAGCCTTCATCTGTCCAGTAGTCATCACGTGACTCGTTATCTTCTCATCTCTGACTGCTCATTTACAACCTACAGCTGGGAGGAGACGTAGCTGCTGTGACTCACCCCCCTCCCCTCTCCATAGACTATTTTCTAACCAATTTTTATTGGTGTCCCATGAAAGAAAATTGCTCAGTGAAGTCTGTACTTCCTGAGAATGTTATTTTTATAAGCGACATTCTAGAATGTTCTTGCAGTTCTCTGTATGTTAATTGCTGGGAGGGGCCTAGCACCTGCGACTCGCTCTCCATAGATCCCCCTCCCCTCTCCATAGACTACTATATAATTGAAAAACTCCCCGACCTGCTGTCTAACTTCTTGGGAAAAGTTTCCTGTTTCACCTCTTAAATGGGTTTTCTTGCAATTTCACCGAAAATTAAACAATTTGTCCCGGCCCCAATCCCTTCTTAAAGGAAATTGTTATTTATAGAATGTCAGGAAAACCCCTTTAAGAGAGGGCAGATCTTGAGAGACTGATTCTACGCGGAGGGTGTAGATTTTTTTTGGTATTTTTAATGATGGCAGTAAGGAGGGGCTTCCTGTTGAGCAACCCCCCTCAGGCAGCGGAGCGGATACTCAATGCAGTGTCACAGCTTCTCCTCCAGGGGGCGATAGAGCCTGACATCTGTCCTGCCCCCCCAGGTCATGGACGGTCTCCTTGTATCACAGTATCTGGGTTGATAAGTCTGGATCACCTTTCAGAGCCGCAGCTGATCCCCGGCTCGTGTTCTGTCTCTTTAAGAGGAGGAGGAGCCTCCATTTCTTTGGTGGTGATGTTGTTATTGTTGGCGCAGTCCTTACAGAATGAACCCTCCCCCTGTGTGGTGCCGCAGCGGGTGCAGGGAGATGGGGCGGAGCTGCTGACAGGTTCCCAGTGCCAGGGGGAGGTGTCCTCCTCGCTGGGCGCTTCTTCTTCCGCAGCAGCAGTACTGGGAGATGGGGCGAGGACGCCCCCTAGTGGGTGCAGGAGGCCGTTGTGCTCTTCCAGGCGACACTCCTTAGTCTTGATACCTACAGCCTTCAGGATGGTGTCCATCTGCTTCATGTAGTCCAGGTGTCCATTCACCTATGGAGTAGACACGAGATCAGTATCAATGTGCGACCATTGTGCGTCCTATAAACACAGTGCAAAATGTATTCCCCCCCCCCCCCTTAAAGGGAACCTGTCAACAGGCGTGACCATACAGACAACAGCCAGTGTGAAGTATTATCCATGGAGAGCCCTGTAACTGTACCTTTATGTGTTGTTGGTAGTAGCAGCAGGACTGTGGAATATGGAATTATATTCCTGGATTGTAGCTTCTCCATGTGCAGTGTGTCCACACACTGCTGTGCTCTTAGAGCCCTGCAGCCAGTGTTATCTATTTAAGCATACCCCTGTTACCTTGTGTGTAGTAGCAACAGGACTGTGGACTGAAATATGCATTTTTATCCCATTACTGTAGCTTCTCCAAGTACCCCAGGGGAATGTACTCACACTGCTTAGCTCTGTGCTCTCTGCAGACGGTGTCAGGTATTGTCCCTGGAGAGATGTGTTCTCTGACCTTTGTGTATGTTTTTGTAGGAGCAGGACTGTGAAATATGGATTTATATTCCAGAATTGTAGCTGCTCCAAATGCAAAGGGTGGGTGTCCTCACACTGCTGTGCTCTGTGCAGCAGTGTTAGGTATTGTCATTCAAGACATAAATATTCATACCTTTGTGCATGTGATTAGTAGCAGCAGAACTGTGTAATATGGATTTATATTCCAGGACTTGTTCATCTCCAAGTGTCCTCTTAGCGCTCTGCATTAAGCTGCTCCACAGCCTGAGTCACTGTTGTCATATTCAACCAGAAGCATGCTACAGATGCGGGGCCGTGGAGCAGTTCAATACACAGAGCTAAGAGCACAGCAGTGTGAGGACACGCCCCCAAAGCACTTAAAGAAGCTACAATCCTGGAATATAAACCCATATTTCACAGTCCCGCTGCTACTAATACTACATGCAAAGGTATGATTACACTTGTCGCCAGGGTCAATACCTAACACTGGCTGGAGATAACACAGAGCAAAGCAGTGTGAGGAAACACCCCAGTACAAACCTGAAATATTAATGCCTACTTCACGATCCTGATTATGTAAATTCCGTGGACCAATTTGTGTAGTCCTACATTTGTGTATGATAGTAGCAGCAGGACTGTGAAATCGGCATTTATATTTCAGGATACTACACTGGCTACAGAAAGCACAGAGCACAGCAGTGTGAGGACACAGCCCCAGTACAATCTATGAATATAAACTTGGGGATAGAAAAGCTGGGTAACCACATGGGTACGATGGTCAGGAATTGGCGCTGGTGGTGATTACGTGGGAGTCGCGGTGCGATACGTGATCTCATTGCTGCAGCTGGATCTCAGCGCCAGACGAGGGCGAGGTCTCAGGATACGAAATTACAGAAATAGAAGGAAATTCTGAGAATATAAAGTGGATTATCGCTGCGGGTAATTATAGGGGGCAGCGCTGCGCCATTGTACCCAGCAGCTGCCCCCCTCCCTCAATATACACGACCTGCTGGGCCTGAGGGGCTGTGAATGGGACGGCGGGTCAGCGCATAACCTGGAGGTGTAATTAAGTTCTGCCAGGTGGGGGCGCCGCGCCAATTATCTGCTGTGAGCCTCAGCGCTGACCATTAACTCAATGACAAAACACGGCAAAGAAATGTGCAGAGAAAAACAGCAAATATGTGGGCGAGACAGGCTGGGACTTGTAGTACCACAGGCCATGGACTAGGAGAGCACAGAGAATAACATACAGACAGGCTGGGAGTTGTAGTACCACAGGTCATGGACCAGGAGGGCACAGAGAATAACATACGGACAGCTGGGAGTTGTAGTACCACAGGCCACGGACTAGGAGAGCACAGAGAATAACATACAGACAGCTGGGAGTTGTAGTACCACAGGTCATGGACCAGGAGGGCACAGAGAATAACATACAGACAGCTGGGAGTTGTAGTACCACAGGTCATGGACCAGGAGGGCACAGAGAGTAACATACGGACAGCTGGGAGTTGTAGTACCACAGGTCATGGACCAGGAGGGCACAGAGAATAACATACGGACAGCTGGGAGTTGTAGTTCTACAGATGCTACAGTACTAATCTGCTACACGGCCCATATTATGTGTAATGTAAAGCTGGGACTTGTAGTCCCACCGCAGGTGATGAGCAGCTAGTATGTCTCAGGTCCCAGCAGTCTCCACATCTAAAGCTTTTATCACCTGTAACGTGCAGCGCCCTCCCCCTGCCGGAGGTGATAATGCATCCCCTCAGGGGTAAGTACTCAGGCCTGGCCTATATATAACCCCACAGACCCATCACCGCTCCACAGCACGAGCAGCCGCCGCTCCAGGGGAAGACGTCTAGTGCTGAGAGATGGAGGCCGGAGGTGACATGACTTATTCATCACTAGCGGCTCCTCTGTAGTATCCTCCTCTGCTCCACATCCAGCAGGGAACAGGGAGGGAGAGAGGAAACTGACACGTGAGTGCACCCGCAGCATCTCCAGCTCCAAATAATCATCCCCTACTGATCCTGAGTTATACTCCAGAGCTGCACTCACTATTCTGCTGCTGGTGCAGTCACTGTGTACATACATGGCATTACTTATCCTGTACTGATCCTGAGTTATATCATGTATTATACTCCAGAGCTGCACTCAGTATTCTGCTGCTGGTGCAGTCACTGTGTACATACATGACATTACTTATCCTGTACTGATCCTGAGTTACATCCTGTATTATACTCCAGAGCTGCACTCACTATTCTGCTGCTGGTGCAGTCACTGTGTACATACATGGCATTACTTATCCTGTACTGATCCTGAGTTACATCCTGTATTATACTCCAGAGCTGCACTCACTATTCTGCTGCTGGTGCAGTCACTGTGTACATACATGACATTACTTATCCTGTACTGATCCTGAGTTACCTCCTGTATTATACCCCAGAGCTGCACTCACTATTCTGCTGCTGGTGCAGTCACTGTGTACACACATGACATTACTTATCCTGTACTGATCCTGAGTTATATCCTGTATTATACTCCATAGCTGCACTCACTATTCTGCTGCTGGTGCAGTCACTGTGTACATACATGGCATTACTTATCCTGTACTGATCCTGAGTTACATCATGTATTATACTCCAGAGCTGCACTCACTATTCTGCTGGTGCAGTCACTGTGTACATACATGACATTACTTATCCTGTACTGATCCTGAGTTACATCCTGTATTATACTCCAGAGCTGCACTCACTATTCTGCTGGTGCAGTCACTGTGTACATACATGACATTACTTATCCTTTACTGATCCTGAGTTATATGCTGTATTATACTCCAGAGCTGCACTCACTATTCTGCTGGTGGTGCAGTCACTGTGTACATACATGACATTACTTATCCTGTACTGATCCTGAGTTATATGCTGTATTATACTCCAGAGCTGCACTCACTATTCTGCTGCTGGTGCAGTCACTGTACATACATGACATTACTTATCCTGTACTGATCCTGAGTTACATGCTGTATTATACTCCAGAGCTGCACTCACTATTCTGCTGCTGGTGCAGTCACTGTGTACATACATGACATTACTTATCCTGTACTGATCCTGAGTTACATCCTGTATTATACTCCAGAGCTGCACTCACTATTCTGCTGCTGGTGCAGTCACTGTGTACATACATGACATTACTTATCCTGTACTGATCCTGAGTTACATCCTGTATTATACTCCAGAGCTGCACTCACTATTCTGCTGCTGGTGCAGTCACTGTGTAAATACATGACATTACTTATCCTGTACTGATCCTGAGTTACATCGTGTATTATACCCCAGAGCTGCACTCACTATTCTGCTGCTGGTGCAGTCACTGTGTACATACATGACATTACTTATCCTGTACTGATCCTGAGTTACATCGTGTATTATACTCCAGAGCTGCACTCACTATTCTGCTGCTGCTGGTACAGTCACTGTGTACATACATGACATTACTTATCCTGTACTGATCCTGAGTTACATCCTGTATTATACTCCAGAGCTGCACTCACTATTCTGCTGCTGGTGCAGTCACTGTGTACATACATGACATTACTTATCCTGTACTGATCCTGAGTTACATGCTGTATTATACCCCAGAGCTGCACTCACTATCCTGCGGCTGGTGCAGTCACTGTGTACATACATGGCATTACTTATCCTGTACTGATCCTGAGTTACATCCTGTATTATAGCCCAGAGCTGCACTCACTATTCTGCTGCTGGTGCAGTCACTGTGTACATACATGACATTACTTATCCTATACTGATCCTGAGTTACATCCTGTATTATACTCCAGAGCTGCACTCACTATTCTGCTGGTGCAGTCACTGTGTACATACATGACATTACTTATCCTGTACTGATCCTGAGTTACATCCTGTATTATACCCCAGAGCTGCACTCACTATTCTGCTGCTGGTGCAGTCACTGTGTACATACATGACATTACTTATCCTATACTGATCCTGAGTTACATCCTGTATTATACTCCAGAGCTGCACTCACTATTCTGCTGGTGGTGCAGTCACTGTGTACATACATGACATTACTTATCCTGTACTGATCCTGAGTTACATCCTGTATTATACTCCAGAGCTGCACTCACTATTCTGCTGGTGGTGCAGTCACTGTGTACATACATGACATTACTTATCCTGTACTGATCCTGAGTTAAATCCTGTATTATACTCCATAGCTGCACTCACTATTCTGCTGCTGGTGCAGTCACTGTGTACATACATGGCATTACTTATCCTGTACTGATCCTGAGTTACATCATGTATTATACTCCAGAGCTGCACTCACTATTCTGCTGGTGCAGTCACTGTGTACATACATGACATTACTTATCCTGTACTGATCCTGAGTTACATCCTGTATTATACTCCAGAGCTGCACTCACTATTCTGCTGGTGCAGTCACTGTGTACATACATGACATTACTTATCCTTTACTGATCCTGAGTTATATGCTGTATTATACTCCAGAGCTGCACTCACTATTCTGCTGGTGGTGCAGTCACTGTGTACATACATGACATTACTTATCCTGTACTGATCCTGAGTTATATGCTGTATTATACTCCAGAGCTGCACTCACTATTCTGCTGCTGGTGCAGTCACTGTACATACATGACATTACTTATCCTGTACTGATCCTGAGTTACATGCTGTATTATACTCCAGAGCTGCACTCACTATTCTGCTGCTGGTGCAGTCACTGTGTACATACATGACATTACTTATCCTGTACTGATCCTGAGTTACATCCTGTATTATACTCCAGAGCTGCACTCACTATTCTGCTGCTGGTGCAGTCACTGTGTAAATACATGACATTACTTATCCTGTACTGATCCTGAGTTACATCGTGTATTATACCCCAGAGCTGCACTCACTATTCTGCTGCTGGTGCAGTCACTGTGTACATACATGACATTACTTATCCTGTACTGATCCTGAGTTACATCGTGTATTATACTCCAGAGCTGCACTCACTATTCTGCTGCTGCTGGTACAGTCACTGTGTACATACATGACATTACTTATCCTGTACTGATCCTGAGTTACATCCTGTATTATACTCCAGAGCTGCACTCACTATTCTGCTGCTGGTGCAGTCACTGTGTACATACATGACATTACTTATCCTGTACTGATCCTGAGTTACATGCTGTATTATACCCCAGAGCTGCACTCACTATCTGCTGCTGGTGCAGACACTGTGTACATACATGACATTACTTATCCTATACTGATCCTGAGTTACATCCTGTATTATACCCCAGAGCTGCACTCACTATCCTGCGGCTGGTGCAGTCACTGTGTACATACATGGCATTACTTATCCTGTACTGATCCTGAGTTACATCCTGTATTATACCCCAGAGCTGCACTCACTATTCTGCTGCTGGTGCAGTCACTGTGTACATACATGACATTACTTATCCTATACTGATCCTGAGTTACATCCTGTATTATACTCCAGAGCTGCACTCACTATTCTGCTGCTGGTGCAGTCACTGTGTACATACATGACATTACTTATCCTGTACTGATCCTGAGTTACATCCTGTATTATACCCCAGAGCTGCACTCACTATTCTGCTGCTGGTGCAGTCACTGTGTACATACATGACATTACTTATCCTGTACTGATCCTGAGTTACATCCTGTATTATACCCCAGAGCTGCACTCACTATTCTGCTGCTGGTGCAGTCACTGTGTACATACATGACATTACTTATCCTATACTGATCCTGAGTTACATCCTGTATTATACTCCAGAGCTGCACTCACTATTCTGCTGGTGGTGCAGTCACTGTGTACATACATGACATTACTTATCCTGTACTGATCCTGAGTTACATCCTGTATTATACCCCAGAGCTGCACTCACTATTCTGCTGCTGGTGCAGTCACTGTGTACATACATGACATTACTTATCCTGTACTGATCCTGAGTTACATCCTGTATTATACTCCAGAGCTGCACTCACTATTCTGCTGCTGGTGCAGTCACTGTGTAAATACATGACATTACTTATCCTGTACTGATCCTGAGTTACATCGTGTATTATACCCCAGAGCTGCACTCACTATTCTGCTGCTGGTGCAGTCACTGTGTACATACATGACATTACTTATCCTGTACTGATCCTGAGTTACATCGTGTATTATACTCCAGAGCTGCACTCACTATTCTGCTGCTGCTGGTACAGTCACTGTGTACATACATGACATTACTTATCCTGTACTGATCCTGAGTTACATCCTGTATTATACTCCAGAGCTGCACTCACTATTCTGCTGCTGGTGCAGTCACTGTGTACATACATGACATTACTTATCCTGTACTGATCCTGAGTTACATCCTGTATTATACCCCAGAGCTGCACTCACTATTCTGCTGCTGGTGCAGTCACTGTGTACATACATGACATTACTTATCCTGTACTGATCCTGAGTTACATGCTGTATTATACCCCAGAGCTGCACTCACTATCTGCTGCTGGTGCAGACACTGTGTACATACATGACATTACTTATCCTATACTGATCCTGAGTTACATCCTGTATTATACCCCAGAGCTGCACTCACTATCCTGCGGCTGGTGCAGTCACTGTGTACATACATGGCATTACTTATCCTGTACTGATCCTGAGTTACATCCTGTATTATACCCCAGAGCTGCACTCACTATTCTGCTGCTGGTGCAGTCACTGTGTACATACATGACATTACTTATCCTATACTGATCCTGAGTTACATCCTGTATTATACTCCAGAGCTGCACTCACTATTCTGCTGCTGGTGCAGTCACTGTGTACATACATGACATTACTTATCCTGTACTGATCCTGAGTTACATCCTGTATTATACCCCAGAGCTGCACTCACTATTCTGCTGCTGGTGCAGTCACTGTGTACATACATGACATTACTTATCCTATACTGATCCTGAGTTACATCCTGTATTATACTCCAGAGCTGCACTCACTATTCTGCTGGTGGTGCAGTCACTGTGTACATACATGACATTACTTATCCTGTACTGATCCTGAGTTACATCCTGTATTATACCCCAGAGCTGCACTCACTATTCTGCTGCTGGTGCAGTCACTGTGTACATACATGACATTACTTATCCTGTACTGATCCTGAGTTACATCCTGTATTATACCCCAGAGCTGCACTCACTATTCTGCTGCTGGTGCAGTCACTGTGTACATACATGACATTACTTATCCTGTACTGATCCTGAGTTACATCCTGTATTATACTCCAGAGCTGCACTCACTATTCTGCTGGTGGTGCAGTCACTGTGTACATACATGACATTACTTATCCTGTACTGATCCTGAGTTACATCCTGTATTATACCCCAGAGCTGTACTCACTATTCTGCTGCTGGTGCAGTCACTGTGTACATACATGGCATTACTTATCCTGTACTGATCCTGAGTTACATCCTGTATTATACTCCAGAGCTGCACTCACTATTCTGCTGGTGGTGCAGTCACTGTGTACATACATGACAATTTCATCTTTTCTTTTTCTCTTAGACACATAATGTTAAGTGACAGGTGACTTTTCATGTAACAGTCTTAAAGGGATAGCCCATTAAAGCCTAGATCCTGCAGACTCCTTTCCCCCTGTATCACAGCTGTCAGTCCTATAACATGTAAGGTGCACAGTGAGGCGTGAAATCCCAGATCGCCGCTGATGCCTCGTGATGTAGGACGTGTAGTAGGGGCTGAGTGATGCCCGGGCGCTCAGTATAGAAATCATGTCTCTTATGTAAAGAGCAGTATAAGCGTTGGAGCAGAAGGGGTAACATATGTGCCACAGGCAAGGAGGGAGGGGGCAGACAAATGTAGGGGAGTGGAGTACGTCCTGCCGCACAGCTCATGCCCGCAGCACAATGGGGATATCACACTGGACAATCTCAGCACTGCTACATCAGGGGAGCTTCCTTCTAATATTAGACAAGTCTCATTCACATCCATGTTGTCAAACTGCAGTACCAGACCCAGCCCTTGGTTCTGTGTGGCACTGTTTTTGTAAAAAGCCTTGTTCTATGGCTTCATCCAGCTTTCCCAGGAACAGATGTAACTAAGAAATATCTGAATATAATCTATATAAGTATGTGATGGTTTTCTATACAGATACATGGAGTGCGCTCAGGACCCGCTCGCTCTGGGGATTAGAACCAGCGAAGGGGCCGCTGGCACAGAGACCACCCTCACATCTTGTGCTGGATTAGATGTTCATCTTATTAGCATCTTCACATCCAAGAGCGAAACCAACGGGGATTAAGAGATAATTACATCTGATGGAGATGGGAACAAAGCTCCACGGATGTAACATATAGAGAGCGAGGAGTAAGGGACATGGATGTAACATATAGAGAGCGAGGAGTAAGGGACACGGATGTAACATATAGAGAGCGAGGAGTAAGGGACATGGATGTAACATATAGAGAGCGAGGAGTAAGGGACACGGATGTCACATATAGAGAGCGAGGAGTGAGGGACATGGATGTCACATATAGAGAGCGAGGAGTGAGGGACATGGATGTCACATATAGAGAGCGAGGAGTGAGGGACATGGATGTAACATATAGAGAGCGAGGAGTGAGGGACATGGATGTAACATATAGAGAGCGAGGAGTAAGGGACACGGATGTAACATATAGAGAGCGAGGAGTAAGGGACATGGATGTAACATATAGAGAGCGAGGAGTGAGGGACACGGATGTAACATATAGAGAACGAGGAGTAAGGGACATGGATGTAACATATAGAGAGCGAGGAGTAAGGGACATGGATGTAACATATAGAGAGCGAGGAGTAAGGGACACGGATGTAACATATAGAGAGCGAGGAGTGAGGGACATGGATGTAACATATAGAGAGCGAGGAGTGAGGGACACGGATGTAACATATAGAGAGCGAGGAGTAAGGGACACGGATGTAACATATAGAGAGCGAGGAGTGAAGGACATGGATGTAACATATAGAGAGCGAGGAGTAAGGGACACGGATGTAACATATAGAGAGCGAGGAGTGAGGGACACGGATGTAACATATAGAGAGCGAGGAGTGAGGGACACGGATGTAACATATAGAGAGCGAGGAGTGAGGGACACGGATGTAACATATAGAGAGCGAGGAGTGAGGGACACGGATGTAACATATAGAGAGCGAGGAGTAAGGGACATGGATGTAACATATAGAGAGCGAGGAGTGAGGGACACGGATGTAACATATAGAGAGCGAGGAGTGAGGGACATGGATGTAACATATAGAGAGCGAGGAGTAAGGGACATGGATGTAACATATAGAGAGCGAGGAGTAAGGGACATGGATGTAACATATAGAGAGCGGGGAGTAAGGGACACGGATGTAACATATAGAGAGCGAGGAGTGAGGGACACGGATGTAACATATAGAGAGCGAGGAGTAAGGGACACGGATGTAACATATAGAGAACGAGGAGTGAGGGACACGGATGTAACATATAGAGAGCGAGGAGTGAGGGACATGGATGTATAACATACATAGTGGGGAGCAGTGTCTATGAGCACCTACCACAGATGACAGGTCCACGTTCACCATTCTGCGGTCATCCAGGTCCACGGGCTGTAACCCGGCCACGCTGAGCTTCACCGAGGAGCTGCGGTACACAAAGCTGAGCAGCCAGTCACCTCTGCAGGGGATACATCAGCATATAATACTCACAGTCACTATACAGAATTCTGGATTCCTGCAGTCACCACTAGATGGCGCTCACTGAATACAGATATCATACATAACCCACAGAGCTCAATCAATGTTCTGCACTTCTACATGTAAGAACGGTCAGGCCAGCAGTGCATTTTACCCTTGAGTTCCATTCACTGACAGCAAGCAGTGCACTGAGAATATTGGAGGAAAAGACAGATAAAAGTGCCTATACTGTAACATATGATGAGAGCTATCACAGCCCGGGCAGGCATGATGACATCATCCTCACAGTCCTCCCCCACACACTCCGCTCCCAGATCTATTCCCGGTTTTGTGTAATCAGGATAATTATTTATCGCACTATTTATTCCGCTGCAAACAATGAGTAATGGTCCGGAGGAGGGGGGAGTAATACAATGTATACACACACATATATATGTACCTATACATCTATGAGCTGCGGGGGAGGGGTACTACCTGCAGTAGCCATTTATGATCCTGCCGGCCACGACTCGTGTGAGGGGCTTCCATTTCTTAACGTCTCCTTCCACGGGGGCCCCCAGCAGCACCACGTCCTCAATGATCCCTTCAGCACCTGCAAAGAGGATACAGAATAATAACTGGTAATACTGGATTACAGGAAATCTACCACCAAAATCCATCCTGATAAACCCGGGACATTACTCATAGATCCAGGCACCGGGACTGTGGTATCTTCTTATATTTGTTATCCATGGTCTCCATCCTTCCAAAATCAACTGTTAGAATTCTGCTAATGAGCCAGAAGGGCTTTGGGGGCATTACCAGAGCTCCTCCATGCTGCAGCTTCACAGGCTGATAAACTGTGCAGAAGCATTTCCTCTCACTGACTGAGATTACATCAGGCAGAGGAAGGGGGAAGTGCTGAGAGAGGAGGGGAGACAGTGTAACAGCTTGTGAAGCTGCAGCATGTGAGAGCCTCTGGCAACACTCCCCAGTAGCCCTGCTGTCTCACTAGCATAAATATCAAAGTTGATTTTAGAAGGAAGGAGGCCATGGATAACAAATATCTGTGATCTAGCATTATGCTAATGAAGCTGAGGGGCTACGCTAGCCCTTCTGTGATCTGATTTTATAGGCTGTTACACAGTCTCACCCCCCCCCCCCCCACTTGTTCAGTCAGCAGGAAGTCTGAGTGTTACATCCTTTAAGGCCAGATCACAGAGGGGCTTGTATTTGTTATCCATGGCATCCTTTTAAAATTACCTTTTATAATTCTCCTAATGAGCCTGTAGGGCTCCTGGGGAGTGTCACCAGAGCCCCTCCATGCTGCAGTTTCACGGGCTGTTACACCGCCTCCCCCTCCTCTCTCAGCACTTTACCCTCCCTCATGTAATCTCACACTGTGGTAGGAAGTGCTACTGCACAGTGTAACAGCATGTGAAGCTGCATCACAGAGGAAGGGGTCCATAGACAACAAATATAAGATGATACCACAGTCCCGGTGCCTGGATCTATGAGCAATGTCGCTGGTTTATCAAGATGGATTTTGATGGGAGATTTCCTTTAAACCCTAAACCTACCATATACAGAGAGGATCGTGCCAAGCAGTAATCACTTTGCATAACAACAAAAGTAAGTCAAAGAAAGTTGGGTGAAGAGAAATATGAATTCTGTTACAGAACCCAAAAGAAGTGAAACCCAGCTTTCCTAGATACAGATAAGGGATGACTGCAGAACTCCATTTACGGTGTGCATTATTCCTGGTGCACTCATTTTTTGGGCCAAAATAGATTGAGAGCCGACCCTATTATAGGTCATTGGGGTCATCACATAATGGATTTGACATGTGTTGTGGTTTCAAATTTAAAGGGGTCGTCTACTTAGTCATCAAAATCAGTTTGATAGTCGAACCCCTAAAAAACACTCTGCATGAAAATCAGTTTGATAGTTGAACCCCTAAAAATCATCTCTGCAGCATGGCACTCCACATAAACAAGACCCCCAATTAGTTACTTACCCCCTATGGTGGAGCAACCCCTTTAGGATAAGTATTCAACGTGTAAATCCTTGGCTAAAACCCTGCCCCCTACATGATGCCAAGGCTGAGTGTGCCTCTTACCTGCCTCCTGTGCCAGCTCCTGTAGGCAGAAGTATAAGACCCGAGCCCCTAGGCTGAAGCCTATTAGTGTTACCGGCCGCCGTCCCTGAAAACGGAGAACAGAACCGGATTTTATGCCAAGCATACCCACCAGTCACATCTATGGGGAATGGGGAAGGAGGATTGTGCCACTCTCACCTCTGACCTCCCTCCTCGGGGTGCCTCAGGGCACTGGATGTTTAGAGGAAGAGTCACTGACTGTGTACTGGGAACTGTAAGCCTCAATCTTTATATGATTGTACTGCATAAACTCACCACAGGGTGGCGCTCTTAGATTGGAGGGGTCCATTGGATCTGACATGCAAAACCCAACAGCGATCAGATGTGACATGAATTATCTGCTGCTCAGTCTCATTCAATAGGAATGGAGCAAAGCTGCAATACCAAGTGTGGCCACTAATCTAAGTCAGGCGCTCTATTTAGTGGACTGTGATCAGACCTAAGATCTCTGATATACAATGGGGCGGGTGTCAGACTTACGCTATTCATCAATCATAAATGGAATCCCCTTTAACTAATCGTCTTCTTTGTTACAACTTTATCCCCTATGAAAGGAGCACAAATGTCTTGCACTGCGCTGACAATTTGTTGCAATGTATCAGTGTAATTCAAATGTACCAGTTTGGAGCCTGACCTGCAACTGTAACAAATTCTCAGCGGTGAGAAGTTTTGGGATATCAGTCCCCTTGGGGTTATAATAGAGACTTTGCTTTTAGTGTATGACCCCTGCATGAACTAAGTAACTATAAGAGGGGAGGGGGGTCCTCTGCTCCGCTATGAATTAATAATGTCACCCCCATGCCGGAGGAAACGCCAGCACACCAGCCGGGGGGCTGACACCACCCACACAGCTGTGCCTGACCAAGTGGCGACATGGAGAATAGCAGGGACGTGCGGCGCGGCTGCTCTGCATAAGTAACGTAATGAAGTGGCCGCGTCTAATCCGCAATTATCCGTCTTCAGCTCCGAGGACATATGGTCGTTACAGAGATAGCTGTCAAGAAATAAAATCACCCGCCTGCTAGACGTCAGCCCCCACCCGCAGGTGTGTGACCCCCTCATACACGCAGTGATTCATCAAGCCTTCCCACGTGTCTCTGCATATAGCGAGATGTGCTGCAGGGAGGGGGATAACTCACCCCCCCCCCCCCCCACCCGCTACACATACAGAGACACGAAGAAAGACAACGCTGAAATGATTGTCCTGCCCTGACACATTGTAATGACCCTGCCCAATCCCTGCTCTATGTCTCTCCCCCCCAACTCCATTACCTGCTGTCTGCGGAGCAGTATGTGTGCCAGATGCTTCCCAACCTCAGCGGAGCGGCTAAGGCAAACACCCCAGGGGTTATCAATCACGCTGGCCACCGTGATTAGGGAGGCCGGCCACGTCAGGGCAGCCACAATACCTGGAGATGAGAGAAGGAAGGACACAGTGACTGCAGCAGAATAGTGAGTGCAGCTCTGGGGTATAATACAGGATGTACCTCAGGATCAGTACAGGATAAGTAATGTCATGTATGTACACAGTGACTGCACCAGTAGCAGAATAGTGAGTGCAGCTCTGGAGTATAATGCAGGATGTAACTCAGGATCAGTACAGGATAAGTAATGTCATGTATGTACACAGTGACTGCACCAGCAGCAGAATAGTGAGTGCAGCTCTGGAGTATAATACAGGATGTACCTCAGGATCAGTACAGGATAAGTAATGTCATGTATGTACACAGTGACTGCACCAGCAGCAGAATAGTGAGTGCAGCTCTGGAGTATAATACAGGATGTAACTCAGGATCAGTACAGGATAAGTAATGTCATGTATGTACACAGTGACTGCACCAGCAGCAGAATAGTGAGTGCAGCTCTGGGGTATAATACAGGATGTAACTCAGGATCAGTACAGGATAAGTAATGTCATGTATGTACACAGTGACTTCACCAGCAGCAGAATAGTGAGTGCAGCTCTGGAGTATAATACAGGATGTAACTCAGGATCAGTACAGGATAAGTAATGTCATGTATGCACACAATGACTGCACCAGCAGCAGAATAGTGAGTGCAGCTCTGGAGTATAATCATATTATAATATATATATATATATATAGCATGCCTATACCTGATAATATGGTGTACTTCAGGGCTTCCTGCGCCACTATATTCACCAGGCCGTTCAGTAAAGTATCCAGTGCGTTTCCGAGCTCCATGAGGTACTTGGACTCCCATGCCAGGCAGTATTGCTCTGTGGAGTGCAGCAGACTCTGCCATGGGGCAGCAAAACTCCCTACACGGGATATAAAGATATTACATGGGGTCCCCCTACCTCACCCATATACTATAACCAGTAAGAAGTCTCACCGTACTTCCCGGTACACAGCCACCCAGTGACAGCGATGCAGATATGAAGCTGCCGCCCACCGGTCAGAGGCAAAAACTCAAACTCCTCGATGGCTCCGACGCGTTTCTTCATCTTATAACCTGAGACAAAGGAGGACGCTCCGTCATTTATAATAGGATATTGGGTCCATGATTCCTGGGTGGCTGCACATGGGGGTCGTCCATTTTCAGCAAATAAACTTAGAAAGTTCTACAATTTTCTAACATACTTTCTGTTCCGCAGTTTTCTAGATCTCTGCTTGCTGTCATTCTGCAGAAGCTTCATTGTTTACTTCCTGTGGATAAACACTGCTCCTTGGACATGTGATGTCACACAGGTGCACTGCTCGTTATATCACACAGCTCTAATTATGCTTTTTGATAATGAGCCGTGCACCTGTGTGACATCACATGACCAGAGATATAACGTGCCGTGCACCTGTGTGACATCAAATGACTGGGGATATAACGAGCGGTGCACCTGTGTGACATCACATGACCAGGTATATAACAATCCGTGCACCTGTGTGACATCCAATGACCGGGGATATAGCGAGCCATGCACCTGTGTGACATCACATGACCAGGGACTGGCATTAATTTACAGGAAGTAAACAATAAAACTTCCTATACTGTAGAAGCAAGCAGAGATCTAGAAATCTGTGAGGAATTGATATAGAAAGTATATTTGGAAAATGTATAACTTTTTATTACACAAAGAATATTAAATATATTACGTATATTATTCTGGTGCCATCATGGTTACTACAAACCTGTTAACCCTGCCCCTGCTGCTCCGAATAGTGACGCCATGATAGCGATGCCAGCGGTGGACCCCAGAACGGCAGCTCCGGCGCTTCCAATGATGGTTGCGGCTCCTGCGGCTACGAGTGGCGCTGCCAGCCCTCCCGTCAGCCCTGTCATCAGAGGCAGAATACATCAGAGACATGACAGGAGGTGACCGGGTCACACTAAGGGGTAACAAGACCCTCACCTATAACCGTCCCCCCGCCCACAGTGGCCAGGCCTATAAGGAGGTAGCGCTTCATCTTCTTCCGACTTTCCTTCTTTTTGCGAGACGCCTGTTCTGACCTGAAAACCAAAAAGGACCAGGATGTTATCACAAATGTAAAACATACTGGCTGCCACCCAGCTTTCCCATGAACTCATCGTGAAAGGGAACCTGTCAGTAGGTATCCCTTTAATATCCAGTTTCAAGGGAAAGGTGGTTTAACCACATCAGTGCTGGAGCTCACATTCTCAGCTATACAAAAGCCGCTATTATTATTATTATTATTATTATTATTATACAGGAATGATCTGTGCAGTGACTGTAAAAACAAATGAACCCGGCGGGATAAAAGGAGAAAACAAGCAAAATAATTGCAGGCGGGAGTCAGGTGACGCTGTCAAAAAGACGAACAGCCGGGAGCCGAGAAACACAACAACACGAGAGGAGGCCACGGATCAGTGCACAATCCTCCAACGCTATCAGGAAGAAGCAACAAGCGTATCAAGCCGATCCCTGTGTTATACACAAGGCGTACTGATATATAATACACGTAACACCCCGGAGCAAACACAAAGGCCTGAAAGAACAACTACAATCAATACTAATAAGACATAAGAGCAGCAAGAAGCACCGTCTGATCCACTAACAAAAGACTTACTGTGACTTTATCGTAAATAAAAGATGTGTGCTCAGTGCTGCCCCCTATGTGCAAGAATATAACTACTATAATACTGCCCCCTATGTACAAGAATATACCTACTATAATACTGTCCCCTATGTACAAGAATATAACTACTATAATACTGCCCCCTATGTGCAAGAATATAACTACTATAATACTGCCCCCTATGTACAAGAATATAACTACTATAATACTGCCCCCTATGTACAAGAATATAACTACTATAATACTGCCCCCTATGTACAAGAATATAACTACTATAATACTGCCCCCTATGTACAAGAATATAACTACTATAATACTGTCCCCTATGTACAAGAATATAACTACTATAATACTGCCCCTATGTACAGGAATATAACTACTATAATACTGCCCCCTATGTACAGGAATATAACTACTATAATACTGCCCCCTATGTACAAGAATATAACTACTATAATACTGTCCCCTATGTACAAGAATATAACTACTATAATACTGCCCCCTATGTACAAGAATATAACTACTATAATACTGCCCCCTATGTACAAGAATATGACTACTATAATACTGCCCCCTATGTACAAGAATATAACTACTATAATACTGCCCCCTATGTACAAGAATATAACTACTATAATACTGCCCCCTATGTACAAGAATATAAACTACTATAATACTGCCCCTATGTACAGGAATATAACTACTATAATACTGCCCCCTATGTACAGGAATATAACTACTATAATACTGCCCCCTATGTACAAGAATATAACTACTATAATACTGCCCCCTATGTACAAGAATATAACTACTATAACACTGCCCCCTATGTACAAGAATATAACTACTATAATACTGCCCCCTATGTACAAGAATATAACTACTATAATACTGCCCCCTATGTACAAGAATATAACTACTATAATACTGCCCCCTATTTACAGGAATATAACTACTATAATACTGCCCCCTATGTACAGGAATATAACTACTATAATACTGCCCCCTATGTACAAGAATATAACTACTATAATACTGCCCCCTATGTACAAGAATATAACTACTATAATACTGCCCCCTATGTACAAGAATATAACTACTATAATACTGCTCCCTATGTACAAGAATATAACTACTATAATACTGTCCCCTGTGTACAAGAATATAACTACTATAATACTGCCCCCTATGTACAAGAATATAACTACTATAATACTGCCCCCTATGTACAGGAATATAACTACTATAATACTGCCCCCTGTGTACAGGAATATAACTACTATAATGCTGCCCCCCTCTGTACAAGAATATAACTGCTATAATACTGCCCCCTATGTACAGGAATATAACTACTATAATACTGTCCCCTATGTACAAGAATATAACTACTATAATACTGCCCCCTATGTACAAGAATATAACTACTATAATACTGCCCCCTATGTACAAGAATATAACTACTATAATACTGCCCCCCTATGTACAAGAATATAACTACTATAATACTGCCCCCTATGTACAAGAATATAACTACTATAATACTGTCCCCTATGTACAAGAATATAACTACTATAATACTGCTCCTATGTACAAGAATATAGCTACTATAATACTGCCCCCTATGTACAAGAATATAACTACTATAATCCTGTCCCCTATGTACAAGAATATAGCTACTATAATACTGCCCCCTATGTACAAGAATATAACTACTATAATCCTGCCCCCTATGTACAAGAATATAACTACTATAATCCTGCCCCCTATGTACAAGAATATAACTACTATAATACTGCCCCCTATGTACAAGAATATAACTACTATAATACTGCCCCCTATGTACAAGAATATAACTACTATAATACTGCCCCCTATGTACAAGAATATAACTACTATAATACTGCCCCCTATGTACAAGAATATAACTACTATAATACTGTCCCCTATGTACAAGAATATAACTACTATAATACTGCTCCTATGTACAAGAATATAACTACTATAATACTGCCCTCTATGTACAAGAATATAACTACTATAATACTACCCCCTATGTACAAGAATATAACTACAATAATACTGCCCCCTATGTACAACAATATAACTACTATAATACTACCCCCTATGTACAAGAATATAACTACAATAATACTGCCCCCTATGTACAAGAATATAACTACTATAATACTACCCCCTATGTACAACAATATAACTACTATAATACTACCCCCTATGTACAAGAATATAACTACAATAATACTGCCCCCTATGTACAAGAATATAACTACTATACTACTGCCCCCTATGTACAACAATATAACTACTATAATACTACCCCCTATGTACAAGAATATAACTACAATAATACTGCCCCCTATGTACAAGAATATAACTACTATAATACTGCCCCCTATGTACAAGAATATAACTACTATAATACTGCTCCTATGTACAAGAATATAACTACTATAATACTGCCCCCTATGTACAACAATATAACTACTATAATACTGCCCCCTATGTACAAGAATATAACTACAATAATACTGCCCCCTATGTACAGGAATATAACTACTATAATACTGCCCCCTATGTACAAGAATATAACTACTATAATACTGTCCCCTATGTACAAGAATATAACTACTATAATACTGCCCCCTATGTACAAGAATATAACTACTATAATACTGCTCCCTATGTACAAGAATATAACTACAATAATACTGTCCCCTATGTACAAGAATCTCATTGATATAATATCCTCCCTTTATGGATATGATTGGATAGAAGATTTTCATATATGACTGGAGTTGCTCTTTAGGGCTTGTTCACACAGACACATAATAGGAGTATTATCATGCAGGTACATACCGCGGTGGCGTCTCCTTGATGGGCAGCACAGTGAGTAAAGACAAGGTTATTGCAGGTGATAATCATATAACATTAGATATAGGTGTTGTACTATCTGTCCTCACCCCTGATCTGCAGGTCCCCCCAGGCTCGGGTCATTGTATAGGTAGCGGTAACTAATGCCCATAATAAAGCTGTGTGATTTATGTCACCTTGTCATGTCCCCACACACAACGCACCATAAATATCACACAGATCAATAGTACCGGCCACTAATGGCAAAACAACAGATACCGAAATGTTTTTCTGACCTCACCCGGAGCTGAACCTCCTGCACTGCATCGCTGTACAATACTGCAACTTCCTCATACAGTTTACAATTATTAATTCTGCTGGAAATGGGAAAGGAAGACAATGCTGCTGCCTTGGGGAAGGGGCAGGAAGAGAGACAATACTACTGCTGGTTGTGCAGAAATGTGGTACTTGGAGTTACTGGGGAGATATTTTGTACTGCATTGTTCTATTTAGAGCTGTCAGGGAGGTATTTTGTGTTGCACTGTGCACCCGTGTAGGGAGGTATTTTGTGCTGTAGTGTAGTACTTGGAGCTACTGGGGAGGTATTTTGTGCTGTACAGTAGTACTTGGAGCTACTGGGGAGGTATTTTGTGTTGCACTGTGCACCCGTGTAGGGTGGTATTTTGTGCTGTACAGTAGTACTTGGAGCTACTGGGGAGGTATTTTGTGCTGTACTGTAGTAATTGGAGCTATTGGGGAGGTATTTTGTGCTGTACTGTAGTACTTGGAGCTACTGGGGAGGTATTTTGTGCTGTACTGTAGTACTTGGAGCTACTGGGGAGGTATTTTGTGCTGTACTGTAGTACTTGGAGCTACTGGGGAGGTATTTTGTGCTGTACTGTAGTACTTGGAGCTACTGGGGAGGTATTTTGTGCTGTACTGTAGTACTTGGAGCTACTGGGGAGGTATTTTATGCTGTACTGTAGTACTTGGAGCTACTGGGGAGGTATTTTGTGCTGTACTGTAGTACTTGGAGCTACTGGGGAGGTATTTTGTGCAGTACTGAGATACTTGGAGATGCTGGGGAGCAATTGTTTCCGGTCCTAGGGTACAGTATTTGAAGCTACTGGGGAGGTATTTTATACTGCACTGTTCTTTTTAGAGCTGTCAGGGAGGTATTTTGTGTCGCACTGTGCTACACAGGAGGTATTTTGTGCTCTACTCTAGTACTTGGAGCTACTGGAGAGGTATTTTGTGCTGTACTGTAGTATTGGAGCTACTGGAGAGGTATTTTGTGCTGTTCTGTAGTACTTGGAGCTACTGGAGAGGTATTTTGTGCTGTACTGTAGTACTTGGAGCTACTGGAGAGGTATTTTGTGCTGTTCTGTAGTACTTGGAGCTACTGGAGAGGTATTTTGTGCTGTACTGTAGTACTTGGAGCTACTGGGGAGGTATTTTATGCTGTACTGTAGTACTTGGAGCTACTGGAGAGGTATTTTGTGCTGTACTGTAGTACTTGGAGCTACTGGAGAGGTATTTTGTGCTGTACTGTAGTACTTGGAGCTACTGTAGAGGTATATTGTGCGGTACTGAGACACTAGGAGTTGCTGGGTAGCAATAGTTTCCGGTCCTCGGGTACAGTATTTGAAGCTACTGGGGAGGTATTTTCTACTGCATTGTTATATTTAGAGCTGTCAGGGAGGTATTTTGTGTTGCACTGTGCTATACGGGTGGTATTTTGTGCTATACTGTAGTACTTGGAGCTACTGGAGTGGTATTTTGTGCTGTAGTGTAGTACTTGGAGCTACTGGAGTGGTATTTTGTGCTGTAGTGTAGTACTTGGAGCTACTGGAGAGGTATTTTGTGCTGTAGTGTAGTACTTGGAGCTACTGGAGTGGTATTTTGTGCTGTAGTGTAGTACTTGGAGCTACTGGAGTGGTATTTTGTGCTGTAGTGTAGTACTTGGAGCTACTGGAGTGGTATTTTGTGCTGTAGTGTAGTACTTGGAGCTACTGGAGTGGTATTTTGTGCTGTAGTGTAGTACTTGGAGCTACTGGAGTGGTATTTTGTGCTGTAGTGTAGTACTTGGAGCTACTGGAGTGGTATTTTGTGCTGTAGTGTAGTACTTGGAGCTACTGGAGTGGTATTTTGTGCTGTAGTGTAGTACTTGGAGCTACTGGAGTGGTATTTTGTGCTGTAGTGTAGTACTTGGAGCTACTGGAGTGGTATTTTGTGCTGTAGTGTAGTACTTGGAGCTACTGGAGTGGTATTTTGTGCTGTAGTGTAGTACTTGGAGCTACTGGAGTGGTATTTTGTGCTGTAGTGTAGTACTTGGAGCTACTGGAGTGGTATTTTGTGCTGTAGTGTAGTACTTGGAGCTACTGGAGTGGTATTTTGTGCTGTAGTGTAGTACTTGGAGCTACTGGAGTGGTATTTTGTGCTGTAGTGTAGTACTTGGAGCTACTGGAGTGGTATTTTGTGCTGTAGTGTAGTACTTGGAGCTACTGGAGTGGTATTTTGTGCTGTAGTGTAGTACTTGGAGCTACTGGAGTGGTATTTTGTGCTGTAGTGTAGTACTTGGAGCTACTGGAGTGGTATTTTGTGCTGTAGTGTAGTACTTGGAGCTACTGGAGTGGTATTTTGTGCTGTAGTGTAGTACTTGGAGCTACTGGAGTGGTATTTTGTGCTGTAGTGTAGTACTTGGAGCTACTGGAGTGGTATTTTGTGCTGTAGTGTAGTACTTGGAGCTACTGGAGTGGTATTTTGTGCTGTAGTGTAGTACTTGGAGCTACTGGAGTGGTATTTTGTGCTGTAGTGTAGTACTTGGAGCTACTGAAGTGGTATTTTGTGCTGTAGTGTAGTAGTAATTTTTATGGTATTGTGGTAGCTGGGAGCTACTAGGGATTCTGTGCAGGACTGTAAGGTTTTCGGGCAATTCAGGGGAGGTATATTGTGCTGTATTGTGTGTTAATCAGGCAATGCTACCAAGGTTAATTATGTATAAGAGGCTTTTCTCCTGGGATATCATGTCACTCTATCACTTGGGGATAACCTGTCCCCGTTATCAGCGTGTGATAGTGAGGAAGCCATTAATGATACGGCTCCATCCATCTCTGGAGCCCACGCCCTGTACAATACGCTGAGGTCAAGGCTGCTGTTGGTAAGGGTGATAAGTATGTGATTACAACACTACCCCACACATCACAGGGATCAATGGTGGCTGCACTGATAATAGGAGGTATAAACAATGCTATAAAAGGGATGATAACCCTATAGAGAAAACTAGGACAAGGGAGAACAACACCCTCCAAATAGGGAATGAGGAGGTTATGGAGTCATAGAGGATAACTCTCAGAATAATGGTGGACAACCCATACTGCAAGCGCTGACCATTAGGACCCCCAGTTGCTCTCGGGGTCCCCTGGGGCATCCAATGTCAATGGCCAGAGTTCCATTCACTTCTATAGGATTTCCATGGTGCATGCAGCTCAGCTCTGGGATAACTATGTGATTATACCCCACTCTGCTGTATCAGTACTCACTCTGACGGCTCCTCCGTATACTTTTTCAGGTTCTCCATCATGGACTCCTCACTCAGTTCCATGGTTTCCGGTGGGACCCGCAGCAGCCAGGAGACGTGGGAGATTAATACTCGGCTCCTTGCATCATAATACCCTGCAGATAAGGAAACAAATCAGGACATGTACAGTGGGAGCTTCTCCTGTAGAAGACTCCTCTACAGTGAAACAATCGTCAACCCCTTTTAGTCGTTAAAGGGGGTGTTCAAGGTTGGAGTCTATCAAGAACTAAAAGTTTTTGCATCAGATTTCTCTGTGCGAGTCGTAGGGCCAATCTCACATCATCCGCCGCTCAGTTTATGGGGCGACATAAAAGGCGACGATCTCTGCGGCTGCAGTTTCATCAGATAAAACAGATGGATTTTGGAATTAGCATTTAGATCACTGCAGGTTTTACAGCGCGACGCGTTTTACCGCTGGGTGACGTCAGCGCGGGCATCATTCAGGGGCTTATAGAGGTTCAGCCGTAAAACACTGGCATAGGAGATGGAGGATTGTGAGATTATTGTATGGGGGGGGGTCATCATCATTTGTCGTAACTCACCGTCTCGCAGGCAGAACGACACCAGATCCTGAAATATAGAAAGAAGAAAATATAAGGACAAGAACTGATCAGCTTATGTGATGAGATCCCAGTAACCATTAATGTCCTAATCAGCTAACGGAAGCTGGGGGACCACTATACTTCTGACCGAGCACACTGCCATACATCATACAGTGGTTGTGCTTGGTATTACAACTCAGCCCCATTCAAGTGAAAACACTTACTCATTGATCCAGGCACTGTTACTGTGGTAATCTCTTATATCTCATTTCCATTCCCACCTTTCTTATAAAATAAACTTTTAAAAAACATCTACCACCAGGATGAAGGATTGTAAACCCAGCACACTGATAGACTGGTGTGCGCCCCCTCTGGCAGGATCTGCTCTTCTTTTAGCTTCTTATGCCCTAGTTTATACAAAAAAAAGGCTTTCAAAATTACGCAAATGAGCCCAAGGTGCTCCGGTCTCCATAGATGTTAATGGAGCATAGAGCCCCTCAGGCTCATTTGCATAATCATTACAGCCCTTTTACTTAAAACCAAGGCCATAAGAAAGAAGCGCAGAAGCTAAAAGAACTGCAGATCCTGCCAGAGGGGAAACACCAGTATTTCAGTTTGCTTGGTTTACAATTCTTCATCCTGGGGGCAGATGTTCTTTAAAATTATGCTAGTGAACCAGAAAGGTTCTTGGGGCGTTAGCAGAGCTGCTCCTTGCGCTTCACAGACTGTTACACTGTCTCACCCTCCCCCTTAGAACCCACCACCACTGTGTGAGAATACAACAGGAAGAGGTGCTGAAGGAGCAGGGTGAGACAGTGTATCTGCAGGAGTTCTGCTAACACGCCCTAGAGTCCTACTGGCTCATTAGCAGAGTTTTAAAAGTTGATCTTAGAAGGAAAGAGGCCATGGAGAAGAAATATAAGCAGATTACCAAATTGTGTGTGCGTCAAAGTGATGTAAATGTAATGTAAATATAATGTAAGCACAATGTAAACGCAACCTAAATGTGTCCTACCTCTGGGATTGTTATTGAGAATGTTCCCTATTCACTGATAGCAAGCAGGGGGCAATATGAAAGAAGATAATATATTATTAAAGTCAAGCTTCAGCAACTATTCAGAAGGCGAAAAAGAAGGTCCTCGGTTCCGGGAAACAGTGATTCCAGGACATGCATTACCTGAGTTATTATGGTCGGGTTGGTCTTTAGGTCTGAATCTTCCAGTAAAACTTTAGTGAACGTGTCGGTTCCTTCACCGCCCAAACCACTGGCAAACGCCTCCATGGCCGGAATGACGGAGGGGCACAGGTCCAGCCATCGCACCAGGTCCTCCACAAACTTCCTGCAGAACTCCCTGCATAGGGGGAAAACATCCCATGTTAACCAGGGGGCAGTGGCAGGGCCGTGGAGTTGGAATTTGTGACCAGTTTGGTGGAGACAGGGTCGTAATAAAATGGACCGGATCCACAAACATATTCTGAAATTTCCGTTAAATGTCTGTTTAGTTCCTGATCTAAGGATTCGGGCCAGGGTGAACAACATTTATTGGTCCAAGGGCCGCACCGTTATACAGATCCGTCACCAGCATCCTAGTTAATAACAGATAATAATAGTACTGGAGACCGCAAGAGCAGACGAATACTAATACTGGAGACCCCCAGAGCAGATGAATACTAATACTGGAGACCCCAGAGCAGATGAATACTAATACTGGAGGCCCCAGAGCAGATGAATACTAATACTGGAGACCCCAGAGCAGATGAATACTAATACTGGAGACCCCAGAGCAGATGAATACTAATACTGGAGACCCCAGAGCAGATGAATACTAATACTGGAGACCCCAGAGCAGATGAATACTAATACTGGAGACCCCAGAGCATAGGAAAAGTAATACTGGAGACCCCCAGAGAATTCTCTCCTAAGTTTTTAGTTGAGGGGAATGTGGCTGCACTTTATGTACATGCTCAGGAGTGAAGCTCCTCCCCTACAGATCACAGGAATAATGCCCTAGGAAGGACTCATGTCAGCACTGCTAGACTGATCAGGAAAGCAGGACTGTGGAGTCGGTGACAATTTTGGAGGAGTTGGAGTTTGAGTTAAGGTGGAAATTTGGTTTACTGACTCTACAGCCCCGGGCACTGGGTGAATCAGGAGAGAACAAACATCCCTGAAATCTTTCAGTCCTTACCTCTGCTCTTTCTCTGGGAAGAGCTGCGCCAGTGACATGCCGCACAGCCCGGCGTAGGAAAAGCGTGCAGGTTCGCTCAGCGACCTCCCCAGCAGGATGGCGGCGCTGCTTCCATCTGATTCGTCCTGCATGATGTCACCTCCGCTGGCTCACCTGTAGACACAGAACAAGCTTCAGCCCGGAGCACTAATTTATTACAATAAATTACAAAGCCTGTGCGCTCTTCTGGCCTCTCCCATGCTTTACACTACAGCACTGCTTGTATGCACTGGCAGGCAATGTATTAATGGAAGCTCAGCAGAACAGGATGCGGTACTGCGGCTCCTTCCACATGGAGGACATAGGTGATAGGACAACCCCTCTAATGAGGCTAATAGCGCACATTACTCCTGGTATCTGTGATTCTGGGTCAGGTAGTAAACTCTATGGATTTCTTCACGTGCAGCGAATAACAAATAGCGGAGATAATACAGGACACGGCTGAAAGGGCCGGTGGTCTCAAGGTATTCACATCCTTGTGTTCATATATCTCTATCAGCAGTGGGGGTCGCTGTTTTTTACAATGGGAGGGACCTGAAAGAACTCGGATCCTTGCTGTTCAGTCCCTTACATACTTCAGTAGTTTTCCAGGAATCCTTGCATAGATCCAGGCACCGTGACTGTGATAACCTTCTCATATTTCTTATCCATGACCAAAGAAATTTTAAAATGATGCTAATAAGCCAGAACAGCTTCAGAAGCTTCACAGGCTGTTACACTGTGTGAGATTACTTCCCCAATCCCGCTGTGTAAGATTACATCAGGCTGAGGGAGCAGGCGGAAAGGAAGACAGTCTGTAAAGCTGCAGCATGGAGGAGCTCTGGTAATACCCCACCAGAGTACTTGTGTCTCGGGAGCATCATTTTAAAAGTTGATTTTAGAAGGATGGAGTTCCTGGATAACAAATAAAAGAAGATGACCACAGTCACGGTGCCTGGATCTATCCTGCTTGCATTTGATAGAGACTATGGTCGGTGGCAGCAGATTGATACATTGTAACAGCAGGGCAGAGAGTATGAAAACATATGGCACTTTTCCTGGTAACACGTGGCATCTGTCTGGGTACCACGTGACCCAAAGATATAGTATATATATACAGAGATATACTGAGATATAAATGTGTCACCGAGGATGACGTACATAAAAATCTGATACATGGGGACCATCGCAAATCACTGTAACAACTATACATGGAGAGACTTCTCTAATACTAAACTCACAAGCAGTGATCAGATCAGTACTCCCAGGCATAGTATCAGTCCTGCTTGGTGTGATATCAGTACTCCCTAGTATATTATTACTACTGTCCAGCGTAGTATCAGAACCCCCTGGTGTAGTAACAGTACTGCCTGTAGAATAAGTATGGCCGGGCTGTAGCATCAGTACTCCCTGGTGTAGCATCAGTATCTGCCTGCCTTGGTGTAGTATCAGAACCCCTGAGTGTAGTAATAGTACTGCCTGCCGTACTCCGTGAAGTAGTATCAGAACCCCTAGTGTAGTATCAATACTCCATGCTGTAGTATCAGTACTGCCTGGCACACTCCGTGCTGTAGTATCAGTACTGCCTGGCACACTCTGTGCTGTAGTATCAGTACTGCCTGGCACACTCTGTGCTGCAGTATCAGTACTGCCTGGCACACTCTGTGCTGCAGTATCAGTACTGCCTGGCACACTCTGTGCTGTAGTATCAGTACTGCCTGGCACACTCTGTGCTGTAGTATCAGTACTGTCTGGCACACTCTGTGCTGCAGTATCAATACTGCCTGGCACACTCTGTGCTGCAGTATCAATACTGCCTGGCATACTCTGTGCTGTAGTATCTGTAGTGCCTGGCATACTCTGTGCTGTAGTATCAGTAGTGCCTGGCATCCTCCGTGCTGTAGTATCAATACTGCCTGGCATACTCCGTGCTGTAGTATCAATACTGCCTGGCATACTCCGTGCTGTAGTATCAATACTGCCTGGCATACTCTGTGCTGTAGTATCAGTGCTCCCGGGTGTAGCATCAGTGCTCCCGGGTGTAGCACCAGGGCTCCTTGGTGTAGCATCAGGGCTCCTTGGTGTAGCATCAGGGCTCCTTGGTGTAGCATCAGGACTAATTGGTGTAGCATCAGGACTCATTGGTGTAGCATCAGGACTCATTGGTGTAGCATCAGGACTCCTTGGTGTAGCATCAGTACTCCGTGGTGTAGCATCAGTACTCCGTGGTGTAGTATCAGTGCTCCGTGGTGTAGCATCAGTACTCCGTGGTGTAGCATCAGTACTCCGTGGTGTAGCATCAGTACTCCGTGGTGTAGCATCAGTACTCCGTGGTGTAGCATCAGGACTCCGTGGTGTAGTATCAGGACTCCTTGGTGTAGTATCAGGACTCCTTGGTGTAGTATCAGTGCTCCCGGGTGTAGCATCAGTGCTCCCGGGTGTAGCATCAGTACTCCGTGGTGTAGCATCAGTACTCCGTGGTGTAGCATCAGTACTCCGTGGTGTAGTATCAGTACTCCGTGGTGTAGCATCAGTGCTCCCGGGTGTAGCATCAGTACTCCGTGGTGTAGCATCAGTACTCCGTGGTGTAGTATCAGTACTCCGTGGTGTAGTATCAGTGCTCCCGGGTGTAGTATCAGTGCTCCCGGGTGTAGTATCAGTGCTCCCGGGTGTAGTATCAGTGCTCCCGGGTGTAGTATCAGGACTGCAATCTTCATGTGGGCCCCCAAAACATACAATGCAAAATGTCCAATAATCGAATCCCAGTCGGGCGCATGCTGGGAGTTGTAGTCCCCCTGCCGGGCCAGGTGAGGGAGGAGCTTGTGGTGACATCACCATGGCAGCAGGTGACATAGGCTCAGCCCGGGCTGTATACACTTTACATTGCACTTTCCTCCACCCCCGGAGCCATACTGTACCCCTCACCCCTCTATCCCCCACAGAGGCACTACTACCACCACCATCACACACTGAGGCACTACTACTCCCACCATCACATACTGAGGTAGTACTACCACCATTACAGCCAACACAGAGGTAGTATTACTCCCATCATCACATACAGAGGTACTACTACCACCACCATCACAGTCTCACATAGCGGTACTACTACTCCCACCACCGCAGCCACACTCCGCACTACTCACCCCAGCGGCGCCAGACCCGGAGCCAGGCCGCATCTACGGAAAGAGCGCAGATCGCTGTGAATCCCGCCTGTACGCTGGTGGCGTAGCGCGGGGCACGGGCGGCCGTGGCCAGAGATACGCACATTACGTAAGGTTACTCCGGGCCGTGAGCTGGCAGGCGGACTTTGAGTCCCGGGGAGGGACTGTTACTATGGAGACGGGACACTTCCGGCTGGGACAGACAGCTGATATTAATTCTCTAACCCTATAACTTCCTATTGTATCTGCGCCTGGGAAAGCTGGGTGACAGCTGGGTACATGAGTCCTTATGATAAATCCACCTTGTTACAGAATATCACCAGGAATGTACAGACACCATGGAATAGACGTGTATGGCTAAGGCTCTGTTCACATTACACACATTGTCTTCACATTAAAATAAGATATGTCAAATTTTACTGTCATTGGAAACAGTCAGCAAATTGGTTGCTTGATGGAAACCTAATAATGCGGTGGGTTCAATCAGTGTTAGGCCTCGCACACACTACTATATATGGGGCTGCCATTAACCGTTTCAGGACCTCGCCCTTTTTTGTTTTTTCATTTTAATTTTTCACTCCCCATGATCAAAAATCTATAACTTTTTTATTTTTCCATCTACAGAGCTGTGTGAGGTCTTGTTTTCTGCATAACAAATTGCACTTCATAGTGATGGTATTTAATATTCCATGCCGTGTACTGGGAAGCAGGAAAAAAATTCCAAATGCAGTGAAATTGGTAAAAAAACGCATTTGTGCCGTTTTCTTGAGGGCTTGGATATTACGGCTTTCACTGTCCACCACAAATGACAGGTCTACTTTATTCTTTGGGTCGGTACGATTACGGGGATACCAAATTTGTATAGGTTTTATAATGTTTTCATACATTTACAAAAATTAAAACCCCCTGTACAAAATTTTTTTTGTGGGATTTTGCCATCTTCTGGCGCTAATAACTTTTTTATACTTTGGTGCATGGAGCTGTGGGTGGTGTCATTTTTCATGACGTTTACAATGTCATCATTTTTAGGACTGTACGACCTTCTGATCACTTTTTATAGAATTTTAAATTTTTTTTTAAATGGCAAAAAAGTGCTATTTTTGACTTTGGGCACGATTTTCCATTACGGGGTTATACGCAGTGAAAAACCGTTAGTATATTTTGATAGATCGGGCATTTTCGGACGCGGCGATACCTAATGCGTTTATGATTTTTACTGTTTATTTATATCAGTTCTAGGGAAAGGGGGGTGATTTGAGTTTTTAGGTTTTTTTATTACAACTTTTTTTTTTAAACTTTTTTTTTATTTTTAGTATTTTTCAGACTCCCTAGGGTACTTTAACCCTAGGGTGTCTGTACGATCCTATCATATACTGCTATACTACAGTATGTCAGTATATGGGGATTTTACTACTCATACATTACAATGTGCTGATAGCACATTGTAATGAATGGGTTAACCCGAAGTAGCCTCTGGTCTTCGTGAGACCCGAGGCTACCATGGCGACGGATCGACGCTCCCCGATGACATCACGGGGAGCTACGATCCTTGGAAAAATGGCAGCGTCCATGCGCCACCATCTTTTTGAAGCCGCCGGCAGCTTTGCCAGCACCGATCGCGGGTGTTACCAATAAGCCTTAGCTGCAGTATGCAGCAAAGACTTACCGGCTATGGAGAGGGCTCAGCCCGTGAGCCCTCTCCAATCACCCGCGGCCGACCCGTGACCTGCTATTACGTCACGGGTCGTGAAAGGGTTAATAATCATAATAATAATTCCTTTATTTATATAGCGCGCACAGATTACGCAGCGCTGCACAGAACTTGTCAGATCAGTCCCTGTCCCCAATGGGGCTCACAATCTAATCAACCTACCAGTATGTTTTGGAGTGTGGGAGGAAACCGGAGGACCTGGAGGAAACCCACACAAACATGGAGAGAACATACAAACTCTTTGCAGATGTTGACCTGGGTGGGATTTGAACCCAGGACCCCAGCGCTTGCCTTTGACTACTATAATACACAGAAGCGGGTTATAATATTGGGCCCGTGACCACCTGAACCAATTGCCATGTTTGATACTGTCCTGTAGAGATAATAAAGAGAAGGAGCCATATAGGCTCTGGTACGTGGCGGCACTGTCACCACCGGCCTCTGCCTGTGACGAGGCATGGACAACGCGCATCTGCTACAGCAGCTGTTGCAGGCAGTAGGGAGTGTATGGCTGGCGACATGATGTCACCATTGAGCCCCTGTGTACATACAGAGGCCCGCAGTGATGGCTGCTCTCACTGCAGAAATGGAAAGCCGGAAAAACTGAGCCCACAAGAAATTTTTTTACCAATTTTAACACATTTGGAATTTTTTCCAGCTTCCCAGCACATGGCATGGAATAATAAATAACGTCACTGAGAAGTAATATTTCTTACACAGAAAATGAAAAAGTTATGGATTTTTGAAGAAATCTGTAAAAAAAAAAAAAAAAAACCTCCGTCATTAAGGGGTTAAAGAAGAGCAGATCCTGCTCTGGGGCGCACACCAGTATGTCAGTGTGCTTGGTTTACAATCCTGGTGGGAGGTGTCCTTTAAGACAAATCTACCATCAAATCCATCATGATAAATTTACTCACATTTACTCATAGATCCGGGCACCGTGCCTGTGGTATCTTCTTATATTTGTTTTCTAAGGCCTCCTTCCTTCTAATATCAACTTTCTTAGTTATTCTAATAAGCCTGAAGGGCTACCCTAGCCCCTGTGATCTCATTTTACAGGCTGTTGCACTGCTTCCTAGGTCCAGTCAGTAGCCAGTCTGAAACAGTGTAACAGCCTGTGAAGTCAGATCACAGAGGGGCCAGGGTAGCCCCACACCCCAAGTCCATCAGGACTGATGTATATGAAGTCTAGTGAATGGATGGCTTTTGGCCCCCGGCTGATGAAGTTACTAGCCGTCGGACCCCCAGCTATTAGACACTTATCCCCGATCCTGAAGGATTTTCTCCAGTTTTTGAAAAACACTTCCTCAAATACATCACAAGGGCTCCCATAGTCATCAGACATGGGTGATTGGGTTGGTGATCAGCCTTCCAGTCTCGGTTCTCTGGTTTCCAAAATCTTTATAACCAACAAAGAATTTCTTCTACTGACCCTCATAGTGACACAGGTCATATAATCCATACCTCATCACTGGCCACAGACTACCATCTTCTCACTTCCTGCCAATATTGACATCTACCACCAGGATGAAGGTTTGTAAACCAAACGCACTAACATACTGCTGTGTGCCCCCTCTGGCAGGATCTCTCTTCTTTTAACTTCTTAGGACGTTGTACTTATGAAAATACAGGTTTTAAAAATTATGCAAATAAACCTAAGGGGCTCCAGGCTCAAAATATGTCAATTGAGACTGGAGCCCCTCAGGCTATTTGCTAAATTTTTAAATCCTTTATTTCTTAAAAACAAGGGCATACAAAGCTAAAAGATGAACAGATTCTGCCAGAGGGGGCACACACCAGTATGTCAGTGTGCTTGCTTTACAAACCTTCATCCTGGTGGTAGATGTCCTTTAAGCTACATCCCATCCATAGAGAGCTGTATAGATCCATAGAGGTCCCAGTATAGACTTATCCAAGATACATAGTAACCTTATATTTATCCGGAGAAACAAATAGGAATTTGTAACACATTGCGCTGCATAGGGGCTGCATACAACAAAAACAAATAAATAAAAGTATAGACTAATAAAACTAATTTAAATAATCCTGAATTCTTTATTTTATATGCAATCGGTTGCTTTAATAGATACAAAACAGTAAAAATACAAAATAAAACCATACGGGAGGTTCAGGGGTCTGGAGTGTTGCTTGAGAGGGAACATAATGAGCACTGAGGGTCCTTCCTATAAAGATTACATAAGAGTTGGTGGTCTTGGTATAGATTTCACTTACTTCTGCCTCTAGGCACTGTAATAACGACTCCCGTGGCAGCGCATAGCAATAAAGGCGGGGTCTCTGGTCGCTAATGTTACAGAATATACAAGATTTATTAATATATAAACGTAGACCTCACTGACGCGTTTCAGTTCATCCCTCTCTATGTATCCCATACATCACACAGTGGAGACCACATCATGACAGTCCATTAGGCGGATGTTGCGGTTTGGAGTAATGTAGAGCAGTCATTGTGTTCTAGAATTAATACAAGGTTCACGCGTTTCAGTCTCATCACACAGCAATGTCGCCACCAACGCATTTCAGACCGCCATGTGTGTAGTTGTCCATCCACCAGCCGACTGAATTCCGTCCTTGATGTATTATTATTCCAACGCGTTTCATCCCAGGTATATCTATCTCCCGCGCGTTTCAGTCTTTACATCACACAGAGGAGACATCATTGTCCGTTTGTTGATTGATCAGGGGGAAGCTCATCCTGCAGTATGGGTTAAAGCAGAGCAGGATGGTGATAATCACGACCACAGCGAGAGTGAACCCGAGGACCCATTTCATTATCCCCGTGTAGAGAAACTGCATGATGATAATGAGAAGAATGAGCAAAATTAGCAAAAGTATGACGAGCCTCCTAGCCGCTATTCTCAGGTTCCCATGACGCTCGTCTACTATAGGATCACCTTGTCTATGGTCCTCCAGATTTACGGCCATGTTTGTTGTCCCGGGAGGCTCAAGAACGGCAGGTTTGGGCATAGGGTTCTCCAGTCTGCTCATGAGTGACTCCTGGTTTTGTAAAGTACGTACAAGCCCTCCATAAACTGGGGTAGGTGCCCTACAGATGGGGCAAATGATCCTCCAGGTGCCCTCCTCATTGAAGATCAGAAGTTTAAGGCAGACAGCGCAGAAGTTATGTTTGCAGGACAACTCCTTGGGAACCCTATAGACGTCGTATCTGCTGAAACAGATTGGGCAGTCCATGTCGGTGAGGCAAGAGTCCGACCTATTAGTGGGGGATGAATCCAGTGATGGATCTGTATCGTTGAGGGATGTCTGCTGGTCCTCCACAAGGTTAGGCTGTTCTTCATCTGGACCCAATGTGGCACCAGGGCTTGACCATTCTTGTACGCCCTCATCAATCCCAGGTTCTTCATCTTCACCGCTGGTGGGATGAAGGTCTGGAGAACCCTCCATGATGGATCAGGACCAAGCTCCTACGTTCTCCTTGTATCTTGCCTTGTGGGGAATTCAGGCAGCTGAGCCTGACGGTTAGCAGCGCAGAAGCAAATGTTCCTTATCAGCCAGAGATTAATCATTAACCTAATGTTTGATATGTTTTATGGATGATGATAAAACCTCTGCTACCCTTCGTGGGAGCACGTATCCACCACAGGAAACAGCTGGTTTATATAGCAACCAGAAAAGTGACCGGCTGAAAGAGCAATTCCCTATAAGATATACAGTATATGACCGGATGTATCCGACCCGGGGATGTCTCAGATGTGCGGAGTCTCAGTCTCATTCATCTTTTACCCAGGAAACAAGGTGGTAAAATTCAGTTATCGCCGCAGCCACACGCTCCATAGACACAAGTGCACTAAGGCTCGGATCAAATTAGACCCCGCTTTATGGTATCAGGTTTAGCCAAGAAGATGGACCAGCCAGGTCTGAACTTGTTTTCACCACATGCCAAGTGAAGCCCCATGGCAATCGTCTATGAATCGGAGTGCATTGGACATTATGGGGGCTCCAAACACATCTGGAGGGGTTTTCTAGGAATTTTCGGGTGAGGTGTTAAAAAGAACCAAAATCTACTTAATCTGTGCCGCTTCCTGCTTCGTTCCCGTACTTCGATCTCCAGGACCTTCATCTGGCCAAAGACCATCTTTCGCCTTTTAGTGGCCTTCTGAGACTACTTCCATCTGGACCATCAGGCACCAAAGACCATAAATACTGGAGTAACGTCAGAACCTGGACAGTTTGTATATTTTTCCCACCCCTGTCCTGATCCCGCCCCCCAGAATTCCAGGAAAATCCTTTAAGATTCCAAGTTTAATACTTATGGAAGATGTTGGTCACCGCCCCGCATCTCCTGATTCTCTGAACCAGCTGTGTTTTAAACCACCAGACTGGGAGAATCTGCATCCCACTGCTATATGGTTCCCTTCGATCCAATCTCCAGGATCCGATGAAGTTGTGTGGGATGCATTATGGGCAAATTTACCTTTGTTTATGGAATATATAGAGCTTCTCACATCAGGGGTGTACACTGCCCCTCCATACACTGCTGTGGGAATTCCAAGAAACACCCGTTTTCAGAACTCCCAGAGGAATAAAAGGGTATGGAAGTCCCCAAACACCCCCCTCGCTGGCTGTAACACGTTTACAGCATGTCCCATGAATGTCCTGTCTGTACAGAGATCAGATGTGTTATTATCAGGTGATAGGTTATAACGCTCAATGCCAGTCTTCTGCATCCAAAGCCAACCGGATATTGCCCTCTTATGAGGAAGCCGTGGCTTCTGGAGAGTAAGTATTATCTTATTCCTCTATAAAGCTCTGGTCAATGTCTTTACAAGGTTTTAAAGTTTTAAGGTTTTACTTTACCTTTGTGTAAGGCTGTGACCACAGGAAAGCACAAGATAGTTAGCAAGTGAGGATATCCCTGAGCACAGCAGATTATCCAACATCCAACAATTTCCTTACTACCTTCGACTCCCCCATTCAGGCCCGGCGCCAGCACCTGGCCAACCCGGGCAAGTGTCGGGGCCCCGGGGTACTGGAGGGGCCCACTCGAGCCCCCGGATCAAGTGTACCAGTGTGTCCGCAGGGGGAGGGGGGGTCAGTGTGTCCGCAGGGGGAGGGGGGGCAGCATGGCCACTGAAGGGTGGCCCATGAAGAGGCCCACTAAGGCTCTGTCGCCCAGGGGCCCACTAAAACCTGGAGCCGGCCCTGCCCGTCATTCTTTAGTGATTTTAACTAAGGATCTGTTCACATCATATTTCAGCAATAGTAGCTGCGGGACTGTGAAAACCTACAAGAAGTCTAAAAACATGATGTGGGGTTAAGCCAAACCAGTCTATCTATTCCATAAGGAACAGAGTCCCAACTGTAGACAGCACTGTTTCGACCTGGTTGGGTCTCCTCAGTACAGTGTAGGTAACTGATTTGGCTACACTAGTCAATAGCCTCTCACATAGCCAAATCAGTTACCTACACTGTACTGAGGAGACCCAACCAGGTCGAAACAGTGCTGTCTACAGTTGGGAGTCTGTTCCTTCTGTAATGCTGGGGGGCTGCCTTTCAAGGTAGCAATAGGAGGTATTGTTTTCCATGTAACACCTTGGAAAATTATTTGCATTTTTCCCAGAATTCCCTAGTGGAGCATCTATGGCTTTAAGTCTCCACGTGCCTTTAAGGTGGCCTTAATTGGCAATCGCTTCTTAAGGAGAACACTAGAGATGAGCGAACACACTTGTCCGAGCTTGATGCTCGTTCGAGCATTAGCGTACTCGAAACTGCTCGTTGCTCGGACGAATACTTCGCCCGCTCGAGAAAATGGCATCTCCCGCCGTTGTGATTTTTGGCGGCCAGAAACAGAGCCAATCACAAGCCAGGAGACTCTGCACTCCACCCAGCATGACGTGGTACCCTTACACGTCGATAGCAGTGGTTGGCTGGCCAGATCAGGTGACCCTGGGATAGACTAGCCCCTGCCCGCGCCGCTCGGATCATTCTGTGTCTGGATTAGAATAGTGTTAGACAGGAGTGATTCTACAAGAACCCAACAGCCCTTCTTAGGGCTACAATAACGTTTTATTTTAATTTTTTTTTGTTTGCTTGTGGCTGGGCTTGCTGGCACTAGTAGTGCAGCTAGTACCATATTGTGAGGAATTTGCAGTGAACCTTGGGAACGTTCTATTTAGCTCTTAGTGACACGCATATCCATGTCAAACACCGAAGTGGGACAATTTATTAGGGGTTTGATTTGAATTAGGCACAGTCTGCTGATTTATTTATTTTTTTTATGTTTATTTTTTTTTATAACTCAAAGTCATCAGGCACAGCACAAAATCCAGTTGTGTGCTGTCAGTGTAGGTTAGAAACTAGCCATAGCAATAGGATAGCATCGTTTTGTTTAAAAAAAAAAAAATTTACAGTTTACACTTTAATTTTGAAAATGTTTAACCCGAGGGCTAGGGGTAGAGGACGAGGGCGTGGATGTGGACGTCCAACTACTGCAGGGGTCAGAGGCCGTGGTCCTGGGCGGGGTGAGACACCACCTGCTGATGAGGGAGCAGGGGAACGCCGCAGAGCTACACTCCCTAGGTTCATGTCTGAAGTTACTGGGACTCGTGGTAGAGCACTGTTGAGGCCAGAACAGTGCAAAGAGGTGATGTCGTGGATTGCGGACAATGCTTCTAGCCATTTGTCCACCAGTCAGTCTTCCACACAGTCCACCCATGTCACCGAAATCGCCACTCCTCCAGCTCCTCCACCTCAGCCTCCTCCCCACCAGTCTGCCCCCTCCCAGGAAAATTTGGCATTTGAACCGGCATACTCTGAGGAACTGTTTTCTGGACCCTTCCCACAGTCACAAACCACTTGTCCGGTTGCTGCTGAGCTATTTTCCGATGCCCAGGTTTTCCACCAGTCGCAGTCTGTGGGTGATGATGACCTTCTTGACGTAGTGGAAGAAGTGTGTAAAGAGGTGTCGCACGATGAGGAGACACGGTTGTCAGACAGTGATGAAGTTGTTGTCAGGGCAGGAAGTCCGAGGGGGGAGCAGACTGAGGAATGAGGATGATGAGGTGACAGACCCAAGCTGGGTTGATAGGCCGGGTGAACACAGTGCTTCTGAGACGGAGGCGAGTCCTATACCAGAACAGGTTGGAAGAGGCAGTGGTGGGGCCAGACGGAGAGGCAGGGCCAGAGCTGGTGCATCAGTGCCAAATGTTGCCCGTAGTCAAGCTCCCGTGATGAGGGCTAGATTTTCAGAAGTCTGGAGGTTCTTTAAAGAAACACCGGATGACCGACGGACTGTGGTGTGCAACCTGTGCCAAACCAGGATCAGCAGGGGTTCCACCACTACTAGCTTAACTACCACCAGTATGCGCAGGCATCTGAATGCTAAACACCCCACTCAATGGCACCAAGCCCGTTCACCTCCAGCCTGGCACACCACTGCTCCTTCCCCTGTGTCATCTGCTAGTCAGCAGGAAGGGGGCATGTCCCTCGAAACGTCACAGCAGGTGGACGATACCACTCTGTCCAACAGTCAGAGACAAGGCAGTCTCAGCCCTGGGGCCTCCAAACATGTGAGTGTTGAGAAGAAAAAAACTACTAGAACGCCAAATGAGGTGAATTTCTTTATATCTCTAAAATTCATGTTATAGCACACTCACTAGGACGTACGTACACTAGCCGAAAAAATGTTGTAATATATAAGAAGATTTAAGAAAATGAAAATGAATTGATGTAAATACATGTATATATTTGAAAGAAGTAAAACTTGATGAAACAAAAAAATGGTTTCAAATGGTTGATTTATAGGGCACTATTCATAGATGCGTTTATTTGGTGGACCAGGAGATCCCCGAAGCACTAGACCTAAGATTCACTAAAATACCTCTGTATCTTATTATCAAATACGTCTGTCCATCTGCTAGTCAGCCCCCTGCCCAGGACCCCGGCCCAAACACCTCCCGTGCGAAAACCCCATCTTCGCCTCCACGATCCTCCACAGCATCCACCAGCGTTCAGCTCTCCATACCCCAGACGCTGGAGCGCAAAAGGAAGTATAGCGCAACCCACCCACACGCCCAAGCCCTCAACGTCCACATCTCCAAACTGCTTAGCCTGGAAATGCTGCCCTATAGGCTGGTAGAGACCGAGGCCTTTCGAAACCTCATGGCGGCGGCCGCCCCTCGGTATTCGGTCCCCAGCCGCCACTACTTTTCCCGATGTGCCGTCCCAGCCCTGCACAAGCACGTGTCAGAGAACATCATCCGTGCCCTGACCAACGCCATTTCTGACAAGGTCCACCTGACCACGGACACGTGGACGACTGCTGCCGGGCAGGGCCACTATGTATCGCTGACGGCACATTGGGTTAACTTGGTGGAGGCTGGGACCAAGTCTGACGCTGGGGCTGGTCATATACTGCCGACGCCGAGGATTGTGGGGCCTACCTCGGTCCAGGTCTCAAAGGCCTACTATGCCTCCTCCTCCTCCCACCCCTCCTCCACCTCCTCCTCTGAATTACCATCCGTGGGCATGGCGCCATCAGTCGGTAGCTCTAGGCACAGCAGCAGTGCCATCGCTAAGCGACAGCAGGCGGTGCTCAAACTGCTGAGCCTAGGCGATAAAAGCACACCGCCCAAGAGCTATTACAGGGCATCACGGCGCAGACTGATCTGTGGCTGGCACCGCTGAACCTGAAGCCAGGCATGGTTGTGTGTGACAACGGCCGTAACCTGGTGGCAGCTCTGCCACTCGGCAGACTGACACATGTGCCATGCCTGGCCCATGTGATAAATCTCATAGTTCAGCGTTTCCTCAATACATACCCCAATCTGTCTGATTTGCTCATGAAGGTGCGCCGCATCTGTGCGCATTTCAGGAAGTCCAGCACAGATGCTGCCACTCTCAGGGCAGCGCAGCACCGCCTCCAACTGCCCGCTCACCGACTGTTGTGCGACATGCCCACGAGGTGGAATTCAACATTAACCATGTTATCCAGAGTTTACCAGCAGCGCAGAGCGATTGTAGACTGCCAGATGTCAACTTCCACCAGAACTGGTAGTTAGGTCAGTCAGCTTCCTCAAGTCTACAATGAGGAGTGGACGTGGATGTCTGATATCTGTCAGGTGCTGAGTAACTTTGAGGAGTCAACACAGATGGTCAGTGGCGATGCCGCCATCATCAGCCTCACCATCCCGCTGCTTGGCCTGTTGAAAAACTCTCTGGTCTGCATGAAGTCGGAAGCTTTGCGCTCCTCACAAGAGACGGGGGAAGAAGATTCCCTTGTTGATAGCCAAAGCACCCTTAGGTCTGTTTCTCAGCGCATATCGGAGGAGGTGGAGGAGGATGAGGAGGAAGAGGAGGAGAATGTTGGCGAGACAGAAGAGGGGACCATTGTTCAGTCCTTCACTGTTCAGCGTGTATGGGCAGAAGAAGAGGAGTTGGAGGAGGAGGAAATGGACAGTCAGGCCAGTGAGGGGAGTGAATTCTTGCGCGTTGGGACTCTGGCGCATATGGCAGATTTCATGCTAGGCTGCCTATCCCGTGACCCTCGTGTTCAAAGAATTTATTCCAGCACCGATTACTGGGTATTCACTCTCCTGGACCCACGGTACAAGCAAAATCTTTCCACTCTCATCCCTGGAGAGGAAAGGAGTGTGAGAATGCATGAATACCAGCAGGCCCTGGTGCACAAGCTAAAACACTATTTCCCTTCTGACAGCGCTAGCGGCAGAGTGCGTACTTCTGCGGGACAAGTAGCGAGGGAGAGTAGGCGAGCAGGCAGCTTGTCCAGCACTAGCAGGGGTACGCTTTACAAGGCCTTTGCCAGTTTTATGTCACCCCAGCAAGACACTGTCACCTGTCCCCAGTCTCGGCAGAGTAGGGCTAATCTTTACAGAAAGATGGTGAGGGAGTACGTAGCTGACCATACCATCGTCCTAAATGATCACACAGCTCCCTACAACTACTGGGTTTCAAAGCTGGACATGTGGCACGAACTGGCGCTGTACGCCTTGGAGGTTCTTTCCTGCCCTGCCGCTAGCGTCTTGTCCGAGCGGGTTTTCAGTGCAGCTGGTGGCATCATCACCGATAAGCGTACACGCCTGTCGACTGACAGCGCTGACAGGCTGACGCTTATCAAGATGAATAAAGCCTGGATTTCTCTGGATTTTCATTCTCCAACAGGTGAAAGAAGCTCAACCTGAATAATGTATGCACTCCTCCTCCTCATTGTCCTCCTTCTCCTCCTCTTTGTACACTAAAGCAGAGGAAACTGGCTATTTTTTGCCAGGGCCAACTGGCTCTAGCTATAGTACTCTATGTATTTAATTTTTCTGGAGGGCCACCTACCCGGTCCTCTGTTTTAAACAATTTTTTGGACTGCCACATACAGGCACTCAATCTATTTAATTTTTCTGGAGGACCACCTACCTCCTCCTCTGGTTTGAAAACTTTTTTGGACTGCCACATACAGGCACTATTCAAATTAAATTGTCTCCATAGCAGCCTCCACACGTCGTCTTTATAGCTGCCTCCACGCGTTGTCCATATAGCTGCCTCCATACATGGTCCCCTTATCAAACGAGCTGTGTCAGGCAGAATTTTGGGTTGTTTTCATGGCTTCCACATCAAACTTGTTAACTTTGTCGCCACCCTGCTGTGTAATCCACAAAATATACTGGCAAACTTTTATCATTTACCGATATTATTTCAGCGCTTCTTGTGCATCTGTTTACATTCCCCTCACCCGCCATATCCCAAACTTACAAGAACACTACTACACTTGATCTTATACAAAAGGTTCTTAGAAGTGCTGTTTGGGGAGGAGCCGAGAGACAGGGGCTTGGATAGGCGAAAGCTCGTCTGGCAGCGGAGCGCCAGCTCCATCCCAAGATCCAACTAACATAGTTTTAACTGCAGCACCTTTAATCTACTACTAGTTCACTGCCTCCATACATCGTCCCCTTATCAAACGAGCTGTGTCAGGCAGAATTTTCAGGTGTTTCACCAGATACATAGTGGAACTCGGCCCATCTGTCGCCGCCATGCTGGAGACCTGAAGTTGCAATCATAGCAGCGCAATATGGATGCCCCATACTGTCGCTCTTAATCATGGAACCATTTCCGAAAAAACAATTAAATACAGAACCACTATGCTATTCCATTATTCCTAGGTGAAATATTCAAACGACCCGGCCTGCTTTGGAAATTATAATTTTTTCAAAGTAAACGCTTCTGGCCCCCAGGCCCATTTTGGGTGGGGAGGAGCCGAGAGACAGGGGCTTGGACAGGCGAAAGCTCGCCTGGCAGCGGACCGCCAGCTCCATCCCAAGATTAGGCAGCCTCAGAGGCATCCATGCATGCTGCCCCTGCTGTTTCCTGTCCATTTTGCCTCCACGATCCTCCACAGCGTCCACCAATGTCTCCATGCGCAACTTTCAACTCTCTATACCCCAGACGCTGGAGCACGAGAGGATATGCAGCACATCAAACGAGCTGTGTCAGGCAGAATTTTCAGGTGTTTCACTAGATACATATTGGAACTCGGTCCATCTGTCGCCGCCATGCTGGAGACCTGAAGTTGCAATCATAGCAGCGCAATATGAATGCCCCATACTGTCGCTCTTAATCATGGAAGTCGTCTCCATGGCTGCCTCCACATGTCGTCCCCTTATCAAAAGAGCTGTGTCAGGCTCATTTTTCGGGTGTTTCACCAGATACGTTATGGAACTTGGTCACTATGTCACCACCATGCTGTGTTATCGACTAAATATACCATCAACCTTTTGTTGACATAGGAAATCATTTCAGCGCTTCTTGCTCACCTCCTTTGGTGAAGCCTGAGTCCATTTAGGGTATGTCGTCATGACACTCTCTAGCCTGCCGCTGCTGCCGCTGCCTCTGCATGCCGTCCCCTATAGTGTCAGGGTCAATTATTGGATGTTTTAGATGCTATCTAGCTTCATTCTGTCACTCTGTCATGGCCATGCTGTTGCCCATAATTTCGGCATAATGGTGCGATTAAGCAGCCTCAGAGGCATCCATGCATGCTGCCCCTGCTGTTTCCTGTCCATTTCCGTGGTGTTTCCATCCTTTTCTGAGGTTCCCAGGTGTTTGGCCAAGCTTCCCTGTGCAGAGCCTTGGTCCCCTTGAAAAATGCTCGAGTCTCCCATTGACTTCAATGGGGCTCGTTATTCGAGACGAGCACTCGAGCATCGGGAAAAGTTCGTCTCAAATAATGAGTACCCGAGCATTTTAGTGCTCGCTCATCTCTAGAGAACACCTACTGTCTGACCCTATTACAAACTCTCCACAGACAATAACTTTCACTGTCTGCACTGCTGAATGGTCAAATTCCCTTTAAAATCAAAATCAAGCATGTATAAACGGGGGTCACTGTGATTGTGGTAATCTTCTTATATTTAATATCCATGGTATCCTTCCTTCTAAAATCAACTTTCATAATTATGCTAATGAGACAGAAGGGCCTAGATTCAAGTTGTTACACTGTCTCACTCAACCCTCTGCTCCCATTTCCCCTGCCTCTGCCTGATGTAATCTCTGTGCAGCAGAGGAAGTTACAGCACACAGTGGGTGGTGGGAAATGTTGCTGCACAGTGTTACAGCCTGTGAATCTTCAGCACAAAGGGGCTCTGGTAAAAGCCCCAGGAGCCCTTTATCCCCATTAGCATAATTATACAAGATTATTTTAGAAGGGAGGAGGCCATGGATAACAAATATAAGAAGATTACCACAGTCACGGTACCTGGATCTATGAGTAAGTGTCCCTGGTTTATCAGGATGGAATTTGATGATAGATTTCCTTTAATGTGTGTTTTATCTTAAAAATTGTGAGGAACTTAAATACAAAGTCTATGAGAATGTTACAGAACTTATTCTTGTACAATGTTGCTCCATGATAGTGGAGAAAGCTCCTAATGTGGTGAATATGGAAAGTGATATATATTAGGTGGGTGCAGCAGTCTTGTGTTGGGGTTGTGGGGGGTTAGTCAGTGGCCCCTTCTCTGCTGTGGTCTCTCAGGGTGTTAGGGGACCGTCATCTCCAGTGTTCACACATCTGCTGAGAGAGCAAAATATTCATTAGAAAACAGGGCAATAAATGACGGCCAAAGTCTCCTATTAATAATAGTGCGGAGCAATGTACAGCCACAGACCTGACATGCTGCCGGCCCCGGCCCCCAAGAATACATTGTATGACATTGTAATGATATTGTTGTGGTTGTAATTTATGGGGGTTTTCAGACTGAGGCAACTGCTTCAGAAGAAAGGGCAAAACAGACCAGTAGGGCAGGCGATAGGGGGTGTCAAACATGCCATTTGCCCAGGGCCCCTTGTACTAAAGAGGCCCCCTGCATGTATACTTTTGTGGGCAGAGGATGTATTGCTCCTTGGTTGAATGTCAGGATGAAGATGATTATCATCTATCTCCTGTCTATACACTCACCGGCCACTTTATTATGTACACCTGTCCAACTGCTCGTTAACACTTAATTTCTAATCAGCCAATCACATGGCGGCAACTCAGTGCATTTAGGCATGTAGACATGGTCAAGACAATCTCCTGCAGTTCAAACCAAGCATCAGTACGGGGAAGAAAGGTGATTTGATGCCTTTGAACGTGGCATGGTTGTTGGTGCCAGAAGGGCTGGTCTGAGTATTTCAGAAACTGCTGATCTACTGGGATTTTCATGCACAACCATCTCTAGGGTTTACAGAGAATGGTCCGAAAAAGAAAAAACATCCAGTGAGCGGCAGTTCTGTGGGCAGAAATGCCTTGTTGATGCCAGAGGTCAGAGGAGAATGGGCAGACTGGTTCGAGCTGATAGAAAGGCAACAGTGACTCAAATCGCCACCCGTTACAACCAAGGTAGGCAGAAGAGCATCTCTGAACGCACAGTACGTCGAACTTTGAGGCAGATGGGCTACAGCAGCAGAAGACCACACCGGGTGCCACTCCTTTCAGCTAAGAACAAGAAACTGAGGCTACAATTTGCACAAGCTCATCGAAATTGTACAGTAGAAGATTGGAAAAACGTTGCCTGGTCTGATGAGTCTCGATTTCTGCTGTGACATTCGGATGGTAGGGTCAAAATTTGGCGTCAACAACATGAAAGCGTGGATCCATCCTGCCTTGTATCAGCGGGTCAGGCTGGTGGTGGTGGTGTCATGGTGTGGGGAATATTTTCTTGGCACTCTTTGGGCCCCTTGGTACCAATTGAGCATCGTTGCAATGCCACAGCCTACCTGAGTATTGTTGCTGACCATGTCCATCCCTTTATGAGCACAATGTACCCTGTAACATCTGATGGCTACTTTCAGCAGGATAATGCGCCATGTCATAAAGCTGGAATCATCTCAGACTGGTTTCTTGAACATGACAATGAGGTCACTGTACCCAAATGGCCTCCACAGTCACCAGATCTCAATCCAATAGAGCATCTTTGGGATGTGGTGGAACGGGAGATTCGCATCATGGATGTGCAGCCGACAAATCTGCGGCAACTGTGTGATGCCATCATGTCAATATGGACCAAAATCTCTGAGGAGCTTCCAGCACCTTGTTGTATCTATGCCACGAAGAATTGAGGCAGTTCTGAAGGCAAAAGGGGGTCCAACCCGTTACTAGCATGGTGTACCTAATAAAGTGGCCGGTGAGTGTATATCTTCTATCTACTTATCTCCTATCTATTATGTATCAATCTATCAATCAATCTTCTATCTCTCTTCTACTGTACCTATATATTTCTTATATCTATCTTTCGACTATCTTTATATATGATTTCAGCATCTATAAATCTGTATCATCTTTCATAATTCTCTTCTATCATCCATCTCCCTCTCATCTATCTCCTATAACATTCTCCTACAGCCCCATATTACAGATACTTACCTACTACTGTGTGTAACTACAACCTGTTATTATTGTGCAGGGATAAGGGAGCCTCTTACTGACTGTGACTGTTCATACAATAGATCAGAGATTGGCTGTCAGAGCCTATTTTGGGAAACCCCTTTAAGTGTCTTGGGCTCCCCACTTCACACCTCAGTTACCTGCTATTTATTACCTTCATCTCTGAACCATCAATATCTCCGGCTCTGCTGTATTTCCTTCTTAATACTTGGCTATGACTATGGCTATTACAGATGGTAAAAATCTGAAGTGACCTAACACTTCTCACAGCTGAGGGTTTGTGACAGTTGTATCTATTCCAGACAATCATATAAGCCAAAGACAGCAGCACAAATGTCATTTCCTAGAAGCTTGTTACAATGTATCGGCGCAGTCATAATGAGTCTGAAGTTCAAGTCTAATGCACAGAAATATCTGACCAATGTGGACCGGTGCTGCCACCTAGTGAGCAACTACTGAGTTGCAGTCATAAGGTAATTAGGCACATACATTACTTATCCTGTACTAATCCTAGATTACATATGTTGTAAATCTTTTATTAAACCATCAGTGACAATGGCTGAAAAGGCTTTGACTGTCCAATTTAGTGAATTTTCAGACATAGAAGTAGTGGTTTAAGGTGTTTTGTGTGCTACCTCAATCATTGCCTGTCGGTTTTCCCAGAATCTCCTAGTGGAGCATCAGCGGCTGTAAGGGTGCTGTCCCATGTACTGATTTTTTGGAAAGGTATGTGATCGGTAAACAGAGCACCCGGTGTCTTCCAGTTAAACGTAAATGTAGGACATCAGGTGCTGGTTACTAAACACATGTGTTTCCATAAAAGCCCATATGTGATTGGCCGTGGCACATTCATTGCACTTCTAAACTGAATCAGAGCGCTACATGTGACCGCACCCTGAGGGCGCATTCACACGATGCGTTGCGCGTTACGTTTTTGACGCATTCCACTGGCTTCAGCCTTGATCACATGTTGAGGTTACATTGCGTTTTAGCAGATGCAGAGGAAACACAATGTAACCGTAGCATGTGATCCTGGCTGATTACATGCTACGAAAAAAACCGTGACACACTACGTGACGCAACGCATCGTATGAATGCGCCCTCCACACACCTGCTAGGCGGCCTTAATTTCCAACATGTCCGTAATGAGAATTCCTACTTCCTGACCCTAGTCAAAAGCCTCTCCGTCAGCCAAACCTGTTCCCTACACTGCACTGAAGAGATGCAACCACATAGAAACAGCTCTGTCTACTGCTGGGAGTCTGTTCCTTCTGGAATAGATAATCCCTCATCATATCATTAGGCTTCCTGAAAGTCGGACTAGAAGGTAAATTAAGCTACGAGGTTTCTAAGCGGTGTTTTTCCTTGTCCCATTCTGGAAAAGCTTATTTGCATATTTCTCAGGTTTTTTTGGGGGGAACAGTTTATAAAAATCTGTAAATGTTTTTTGTTTTCATTTCTAGTTTTATTTGGGGTTAAAGTTACAAAAAGTGTGTGGGGGGAGCATTTTTGCAATGTTTAGTCCCTTTCAAGCCCACCGAAAATAATATCCCACTAATGTGACTTTCCTCCCTGAAATCAGTTTCCAAAAGCTGGCACAGTGTGATGCATTTACAAAATGACTGAAGACTTCCCTAAAAAAAAAAACGCAATAACGTCTGTTGTAAGATGTTCCTGTCCCTTTAGGAAGAGCCAGGAGGACAGACAATAGAGAGCAGAGCAAGGAGTGTGGGCGTGTCTGGTCCTTCTCCTCGCCTCTCTATGGTCCCTCGTCCTATCACGTGGTCTGTAGATGCCGGAAGTGTCTTCTCTCGCTGCTGCCGTTGTGGCTCCCGGTTCCTCTGTGGTTGGGACGTTGGCGGCGGCATGTCCAGGAAGCAGGGTGTCCGCTCCCGGCCGGGGAAGAAGGCGGAGCTGGAGCGGAAGAAAGATGAGAGGGCTGCGAAGAGAGCCATAGCCAAAGAGCGGCGGAACCGGCCCGGGGATGGCGGGGACACCGAGGAGTTTCTTAGCTTTGCGAACCAGCTCCAAGTGCTCGGGCTCCGGCTGCGGGAAGTGCCTGGAGACGGGTGAGGACTGACAGGGGGGATCCCAGCCTGACATCTTACTCCTCCGGCGCCATCTTGGTACTCCCATGGTGGCAAAACAACACCTAGAACCTGCACCGGGCACCATATTCGTGCTCCCATAGACACATCTGAAACCTTTATCCCGTGTGGTCCCACTGGTAGCTATGGGTACTATCTATATGCTGCCATATAGTGTCAATACCTGCAATCTGTACCGGGAGCCATATTGGTGCTCCCATAGACACTTCTAGAACCTTGATCCCATGAACATTGATATAACAGCATCATATCACTGTTATCTAGAACTTAAAATGAAGCCTTGATGGTACATGATCTGAAGCACCTAATACAGTGATGAAGATCCTTTTAACGACCCACTAATGTATTGTAAAGTGCCAACACAACAATTTATGAAGTAACGCTTTGCTGGGGTGACGGCCTGGGTACATACAGAGAGGGCTCTGAGTGCCACATCTGGCGCACGTGCTATAGGTTCGCCACCACTGCCTCAGTACTTTGAATGAATAATGTGATAAAATCCTAGCAGCACCCAGGTCCTCAGCTCTAAGGGTAATCTTAGTGTCCTCCCCAATAGAAACCTTACTGAGAACCTCAGGTGATAACACCTAGAACATCAAATCTGGATGTCATTATGTTCTCACACCATGAAGCACCTAGAACATTTGTGATGAGCACAGACATCCTAGTGGTATCTAGAACATGTGATCGTGTCATCTGCCTTCTCCTCCTCTCTGTAGTAACTGCTTGTTCCGGGCTCTTGGGGATCAGCTGGAAGGACATTCCCGTAATCACCTGAATCACCGGCAGGAGACTGTGGATTACATGGTGAAGCACCGCAACGATTTTGAGCCTTTTGTAGAGGATGACATTCCATTCGAAAGACATGGTGAGAGCCATCATCATCATCATCGATGATCTTGTCATCTGCACTCAAGGCCCTATCACTTACTGATAGCCTATCTTACCCCTCCTTATGTCACTTGTTTCCTATCAACCCCCAGTTCTTTCTCCTTGTCTTGTCAGCTTCTCCTGTTCATCTTTTGTTCCACCTCTTCTTTTACCCCACTTCATCCACATTTTACCCCCCCCCTTCTCCACATTTTACCCCACCTTCTCGATCCCCACTGTAGTTTGCTCTACCTCCTCCTCCTCCTCATCTTCTTCTCGCCTGCCTCTTATATAGTGCCAGAGAAATCTACATTTCCACAAAACTGGACTTGGAGATGAAGGACATAAGCTGAATCCTGTGTTTGTGTTTTTTTTTCCTGCACCTAAAAGGCAATGATACAAACCCCCAAGTTGTCTTTGATTACTTCTCCATCGCTCTAGTTAAAATCTTTTTACTTCTTCACTCCCAGTTGAGAACCTGGCACAGCCCGGGACCTTCGCCGGTAACGATGCCATTGTGGCATTCGCACGGAACAACCAAGTGATCGTTGTGATTCACCAGCTGAATAATCCCCTGTGGCAGGTAACAAATCCATGGGACACTCAGAGAATTTATACAGCACCACATCATATTGTCTTATGTCACAGTCTATTCAGTATCCTGTGGCATGAGAATATGTAGTAACTGAAGCTGGACCAAGTTACCTGGTTATGTAGGGTGTCCATGAATCTCTGCATAGTTAAAGGGCTTGTCCTAAGTTTTATGGATATCACCTATTCACAACACCTCTCCAATCATGAAACCATGGGTTCTGTTCCCACGGATGAATAATCTACATGCCAGACCTGTCCCCTGCAGTGATGTTTGTTGTCTATTGTCCTATAGAAAGTGAATACCAAAACATCTCCTTTATTTCCTTCAAATAGTTGTTAAAAGGGTTGTCCCAAGGTCGAAAAACATGGCGTCTTTCTTCCAAAAACTGCGCCATACCTGACCATAGCATGTGTTTTTGCAATTTGGCTCCATTCAACTCTAGAGCAGAGCTGCAATACATGCACAACCCCTTGTCATATGTGGCGCTGTATTTAGAAGAAAGCAGCCACGTTTTTTCAATGTCCGATGAATTACATGCTAAAGTTTTTTGATAAGATAAAGAATTGAGAAACCCACTATTCCAGGATCTCTATTTATGTAGGTAAGATTATGATCAGGTTTGGGCAGGAATTGGTTAATGGCATTAATTCAGTGACCGGCGCAGCTTGCGTTACCTGTCTGGCAGCTTTCACACATCGCAGCTCCCTCTCGTAGGATGTTCTGCCAAGACAAACGAACACGGAGGATTAGAGGGTAAATGCCAAGTGTGAAAGATACGAAGGAATCTCTCCTTTCTGTCCACACAGATCAGAGGCTCCGACAAGGCCAACGCCCGCGAGCTTCACATCGCTTATCGCTACGGAGAACACTACGACAGCGTCCGCTCCATCCATGACAATACAGAGACTCCGGCACTTCTACAGACAGAGGTGACTGCCACACGTTGAGGCATTGGATCCATAAGTTATATTATGCCTTGGAGCATACCCCTATATATATATCTATAAGAAAACATGACCACTTCCTACAGACAACTGTCCATGTGCTGTATGTTTTTGCATTGGTTTGACTTGCAGTACCACACAACACCTGAACACCGTGGTTTTAAAAGGACTTTGCCATCATCATTTTTATGGCTATGTCCGTAGGATAAAACAAAAACATCTGTGACCCATATCTTTCTGTCAAATGGGCCCCGTTTGCGGTTGAGCAAGCAGTCTCCTGTACAAGTGGATGGAATAGATTTTCACTTGTGGCCACAAACAGGACCCTTCTATCAAGGCAGATACGGGTCCCCGAGGCAGGACATCTATCAAGCTTTTAAGAAATTTGATGAATGTTGGGATGGCCAAAATCCCACTGCTTACTGACCTTCTCCTGTGATTTACACCCACATGCAGATGCTTTCTAAAGATGTCTCCAATCGGAAGGGTAAAACGAAGTCCAACATATCGCAAGGACAGGCAGAGCAGCGAGGGGACGCAGTGCAGAAAGTCCGGAACGCCACGGGATGCGCGGTACGTCCCTGCTATATTGTACACTCTTCATGGTGTATCATGTCACTGGATCACTGGCCATTGGACATTTTAGGTAGAGGCACCTGCCTCCAGTCCCTTCTCACATTGTACCTGCATGTTATTGCTTCCTAGGACGTCCGTCTGATCCTGCAGAGTTTAGAAGCAGAGAGCTACGACATCGAGTCCACCATCCAAGTCGTCCTACAGATCGAGGAGCTGAAGCAAATCGGTGAGAGGGAATGACACAAAATGTATCAATGCTGAATGAAATAAGTATTCCCATTCAGAGGGTTTATGACCTATCCGCAGGATCTGTTATTACTATATGATAGATGTGGGTCTGACTGCTGGGGGCTTGTAGGAACGGTGGCCACTTGCTGCCCGCTTTTATGGTGCTATGGGAAACAGCTACCCTAAAGATGCCACTGTGGGTGAGATTTATGATCAGACAGAATCTCACTCTAGTTTTATCTGCACATCAGATTTATCATAGTGTCTTAGACTGTTTTTATAACTATCGCACATGATGTATTAATGGAATGGATTTGCACCTAAATTTAAGATTTGTTTGAAAAGTTGCACTTCTTAAATCTGTCTACCCCATCTGTATGCACTTGTTATATCTGGAGGAAGGTTATGTAAAAAAGTTCACTAGGTTTGGAAAAGTCAACAATTTTTTTATGCCAATGGTCAGATGTGACAATTGTGAGACATTTTGCGGAGAGAAAACAATACCTCCCCCTTATGCGTCCTTATCATTGGAGGTCCCAGCAGTCAGACCCCAGCAGTTAACTGGTGTATAGAGAATAAGATTACATAGTGGTACATGGTCATTTAGCCGGAGGCAGTCGACACCTAACAGAGCTCCATCATGTTAACCTCCATGTCCTAAGGTGACGGTGATGAAGACTGTATAGCAGAGGGAAGTGACTGCTCCTACTCCTCTGCAACCTGGGAACCCAGTGACTGTGAGGGTTTGGACACCCAAAGGAGACCTCCGACCCCACAGAAAGAAGCGGCAGAGCACCGGAAGCATAGCCGGCAGTCCAGGCCTGGCAAGGATACACAGGAGCAGAACAGGAAAAACAGCAACCAGAAGGTAAGTGGGTTTATGGATGGATACTGTGTGTGGCTGTGGTGTCTGCAAGCCATAACCGGATAGTTAGACCTGAATGTCTGATCCAGGGCAAATGCAGGAAGTGCACAGACACAGTGCTGGGGGGTGCAGATATACAGTCTGGTAGTCCTTACATGTTTTGGGTCATAAAAGTGGGTTTTCACAATACAGTTGTGCCTTGTCTTGCCACAGGCAGGTACAGGTGAGACTAGGAGGCGGTGTGTGCTGCACTTTGCTGACGTGTTGACCTGTCTTTTCTCTTCCATCCCGCACCCCTCACCATTCTGCACTGATGCAATTTTCCAGATAAGTAATAAGCAGAGGAAGGAGCAGCAGCGGCTGGAGAAGAAGAAACGGCAGGAGGAGCGGCATCGGCAGAAGGTGCAGGAGCAGCGGAGTAATAACACGGACAATAACCGGCAGGAGGAGGAGGCCTCCAGTGTGACCCTGGTGAAGGCGCTCTCCACCCTTAACATCTGACCCTCCAGAGCTGTGCTTACACCTTCATCCAAGACGCCTCTTCCTCCCCATGGTGCCTTGTCTCTGCTCCTGGGGGATGGGTAACATTTGTGGTGCATGATGGGAGATGGCATCAGATACGGTTACCTACTACAATGGCTAAACCTTAGGAGGAACTGTAAGTCCTAATCCACTGACTGTAGAGGGAGTCAGGTTGTTAATGGTTCCATGAATGTTTCTCGAGATGGAAAAAAAAATCTCTAGTTCTAAATAATAAAGGGTTCAAAGGTTAACTGCTCTATGCAAAACCCCTCTTAAAGGGATGGCGATATGTGGTCTCCTATCTGTTGCATATAGTGTATTGTTCCTTGTTGTCAGCCAATGACATAAGATATTGACCTTACACTGAACCTTCTACACATCATTTCAATCCTCCAGTCACCTCCAAAGCTGCAACCACAATACTGTTGAAAAAAAAATATTACTTTTAATTTTGTGGGGTTTTTTTTTTCATCAAGTCTGCACTTTATAAATATATATTTTGAATTACTTTATTTTATGCGCAGTGATCATTTCCAGTGATGTCAGAAATAACCGTGTGACCGGTCAACAACGGAGAAATAAAATTATGCTACATTTTCACATTGGTGACATTTGATGTATTAAAGTTCTGTTCATGTTGGGAATGCGGATGGGTCAGAGTCGTTGTAGCAGGTGCCCACCACAGAAATGAATCGTAGCCCCTTGAATCTGCAGCAATAATTAAGGGTGAAGTCAGAGATTGCTACTAATACTTCTCTCTGTTACTGCCTTGAGTCCAGTGTGTCGTCTCCCGCCCCTGCTGGCCTCTCCTAGTATACAGAGACTCAGTATTTTGATCCCTGAATTCCCCTTTTTAAAGATGGTGACTTGATTCTTCCTGACTTTGTTTTGGCATCTGAATCCAGCGCTCCTTTAACCATTTGTTGTGTGGAATTTCCGGCCCGATGTGACCTCAGCATTTGCACGGTGGCTGAGCCCCATTACAATGCCTCCTAAGGTAATTACGGCTGTTCTTTCTGGAAAAGCAGTTGTTGTGTATTTGGAAGCAGATGGCGGCCTCCCGGTCACACTCGCAGGTCTTTCTTGCCAGCCCATCCAGGTCCTCGTCATCTGTGCCGGAGACAATGGGGATTAGTATACAAGTATCTGATCACAGTGCTGCAGAGCTGACAATCTATTTCACTACTTATAACATGGGGGGGAGATCTGTTCAACCAAGCCCCCTTTCACACCAACGTTGTGGGGCCTGATGTAGAGCTGGATATCGTAACCCTTAGACACATGTGGTGCCCGGCCACGGTATGTGTGTCACTGTATCCTTCCGCTCCATTGATGGAAAAATACAGAGCCAGGCACCATGCATCCTTACGGAGGGGAGGGGTGAGGGGGGCCTCACCTTTTTCTCTGCCGCCTGGGCAGGCATAGGTTTGTGTGACAGAATACTGTAGTAATATGCACCAACAAAACTGTATTGCTCCACGGCCATTTTTTTTTTTTAAGGCCGGAACCGTAAAAGGGCGTGGGTCTCAGAAAAGGGAATGAGTCATTGCCAGGAAAAGTTAGTGCTCCAAAAGTTATGCACCAGCATTTTGGCGCAGTTTTAGTGTATAAACTAATAGATTGTCTAGTCATACTTTGCACCATCTTAAACAGCACCAGATTTATCGTCGGGCAACTGACATGGTGATAAATCTTGGAAAGGAGAATATTATAATATAATGGAGAGACGAGTAAGAGTACATTCACACGGCCGTCTTGGGGGGATGTATATGGGGTCGCAAATTTGCGGTTGCATATACATCCCCATAGACGGCAATGGCGGCAGTACGGTGCCACACGTGTGCCAAATAGCATGCTCTATCTTTACCCGCGTGAGTGCCCGTGCACCGCTGTTCTCTTTGGAGGGACCATAGGTCAGCACCTCCTCTCCAGCGCACAGCGTTACTCGGCTGCATGAATGTAGATGATGTAATGAAATAGTTGATGGAAATGCAAGAAGTGTAGAAGCTTTTGGTTCCTGCATAAACTCTAGAAGTACAGTGAAAACTGACACCACATAGGTAGAGTAGTCAGGACTATCTGAATTACACCCTATATTAGACATACAGTCTGTCTCTGCTATATACAGTCATTTCTGTGCTATAGGGTGTATGATGGGAGGTAACGATCAGCCTTACCACATGTAATGGTTCTATAAATGATGGTGTATTTATATTTCTGAGTCAGTGGCGAGCCTCCCATCTTTTCCACCACGCCATAACAGCAGTCGTGGGCATGACAGCACCTGCAAAGGACAAGAAATATCACTGACACAACCAAACCAACCTCAGCTGCAAAAAGAAAACATATTGAGGGACCTATGAATACAAGAGTATTATGTGTGATACTGAGCTGCAGTGGGTGATGTTCAGGATGAATCTAAAATACCCTCTAGTCTTTATAGATGAACTTAAAGGGAACCTGTCACCAAATACAGATAGTTACCAGGGCTCTAAGGGAACCGGTCACTAACTGACACCTTTCTTTTAGCTAAAAATTGTTTCCCTGAGATTCCCATATATTCAACTTTCTAATTTTACCTGGTATCTAAGCATGTCTACAGCGAGTCAAGTCGGGCGTGGCCTCCTTGGGCTGAGTCCAGCAGCTCCTCCCCATGCTATCTCTGTATGCAGCCGTAATGTAATGTGATCAGGTGACATCATCGCAGGTCCTATAGCTTTTGTAGCATTAGAAAACTACACCAAGCATATTTCTCATGAAATCACAGCATATTGTATCATATGAAAGCCTGCAGGGAAAGGAGTAGAAGTCCATGGAGGCTGCTGTGATTGTTTTATGTGGTCAGATATGTACATGGGGTACAGTTTGCTAATGTTAAGTAGCTTATGGAACTTTGATGATGTCACCCTGGTCACATGACATTAGGCCACGCCCCTCCACTTGCTCCAAAGATGCATAGATATCAGGCAAGATTATAACTCTGGTTTTGTAGGGATCTGTGGAAAACTATTGCTAGCTAAAAGCAGGGTGTCAGATAGTTACTAGGGCTCTATGGGAACCTGCCGCTACCTGTGTTTGTGAAAATAGTGGTGACGGGTTCCCTTTAATGTGCGGTCCGCAGATCCTTAGTAAATGAGCCCCGTTGTGTCAGATATAATTCATGCGCCAGGCTATGTAACAAGTTATGCACCCAGCGCCGGTTATATACAGTGACAGGTATGTGGGAGAGCACCCAGCGCCGGTTATATACAGTGACAGGTATGTGGGAGAGCACCCAGCGCCGATTATATACAGTGACTGGTATGTGGGAGTGCACCCAGCGCCGTCTGTGTACAGTGACTGGTATGCGGGAGTGCACCCAGCGCCGGTTGTATACAGTGACAGGTATGCGGGAGTGCACCCAGCGCCGGCTGTGTACAGTGACTGGTATGTGGGAGTGCACCTAGCGCCGGCTGTGTACAGTGACTGGTATGCGGGAGTGCACCCAGCGCCGGCTGTGTACAGTGACTGGTATGTGGGAGTGCACCTAGCGCCGGCTGTGTACAGTGACTGGTATGCGGGAGTGCACCTGGCGCCGGCTGTGTACAGTGACTGGTATGCGGGAGTGCACCCAGCGCCGGTTGTATACAGTGACAGGTATGCGGGAGTGCACCCAGCGCCGGCTGTGTACAGTGACTGGTATGTGGGAGTGCACCTAGCGCCGGCTGTGTACAGTGACTGGTATGCGGGAGTGCACCCAGCGCCGGTTGTATACAGTGACTGGTATGCGGGAGTGCACCCAGTGGCGAGCCGGTGAAGATATGTTGCTGACACAGACTCACCAGTCAATATCGTCTACCGGCTGACCAGACCCTCCAATCCCACAATAGCAGCCGTAGAATAAATAGGAGAAAGGAGACCTCCCTGTCAAGTATTTTATCATCACCCCAAAATCTTGGACTGCGGCTTGTGCTTCCGCCACCATCAATAGACCTGAAAAGAGACATCGGGTCAGACCCTCAGGAGTCAGGACACAAATAAAACAAGTCTGTTAAACTGACCAAAAAATAAAAAACTGGTGCACTTAGTGTAGACACAATCAGCACCTGATTATTGCAGACCGTGCGCCAGTATTCAATAATATGGCGCACTCTGTCCTTCAGTCAGGCAAAGACTTAATGATAAATCTGGCCCATGTTATCATGCAGCTACTGGAGATTATCAATAAAGTTTCTTGACATTTAGAGCAGTGGGGACAGACACATTTATTGAACTAGGCCTCGTTGCCCATAGTAACCCATCTCAATGCAGCTTCAATAACACAGCAGCGCTAACGGCTCACTGTCCGCCAAATATTTTATTCAATAAACTATTTATATTGTCCTAGACTGTACTTACAGGTCCCCAGGAGGGTGAGCAGGGAGGACGCCATATTTTATCAATCACAGCAACCAGAAGGAGACTGTAGGATCCGATATCTGGTGTAATAAAGAGAGAAACCAGGAGAATGACAAGGGGCCCCTGAATTGTAAGGAAGGGGATACATGGTGGCACAATCCCTTAGCATATTCTGTGGTGTTGGTGAGCCATACTATTCAGTTAAGCAGGTAAAGGGTTAAAATGTGTTTTTGTGTGATAACTTTCTGTCAAGTTTTCCCGCTTTTCTCCTGACAGGAATTGTTATGAAAATAATGCAGCGAGCTGATTCGCTGCAGGTAAGGCCAGCTGTTCATTGGTGAACAGCTGGGTCAATGGAATAGTTGTAACCAGGTAAAGAAATGTTGGCGGTCAGCTGATTGGCAGCTGGCCGCATCTACTTACAAATAAAAGGGGGCTGTCAGCAAGGTCCTGGTGTCAGAATTTTCAAGAAGAAGCCGTGTCAGCGCCTCATCAGGATGGATGATCTAATTCGTGACCTGATGATGAAGAAAGCATCTGAAGCCGGCGGAGAAGAATGGCTGCGGAGCTGTCTACAAATGGCGTTACCTGCATCAGGAAGAGAGCTTGAACCGGGGGAGCTGTCGGACCCTGAAGAAATTGAAGTGGAGATGCCGGATGGAAGGCGCCGAGTGGAGGCGCATACTGAGGAGTCAGCCGGGGCATCGCGCGGTGCCCGCACAGCGGAGGAGCTGGTTACCGTGCCGGAACTTCCGGCGAAGAGGAGCAGGAAGACCAGGTGTGCTTATACCCCGCCTCCGGATGTCGGAAGGAAGAGGTCCGCCACCGCAAAAGAGTCCGGGCGGTCTCAGAAGAAGGCAAGTGGCGCACAAGCCGGGAGCCGTTCAGCAGTGGCTGAGGGGGAGGAGCCTGCCGAAAGGAGGGATCTGCTGGCACCGTCAGTGAGTGGTCGGCAGGGGGCGGTCTCTCCCTATGGGATTGAGACGGCACCGCTGTACCACCAACGTAGGGCACAGCATTCTGCTGTGCCGCAGCAGGAGCAGGGGGACGATGTGAGAAGTGTGGATGTCCCGACGAACCAGCAGCCGGTGGTGAGAAGACGGTCCGTTTCCTCCGGTCCTGGCCAGGAGGCTTCATCGGGTGGTGAGATACCTTCAGCAAATGACTTTGAAATGTTTAATTCTTTTTTAAGATTTATGCGTAGTCAGAATTCTTCTGTCTGTAGCTAATGTTTGGGCACAGGGTCAGTCTGTCACTTCTGTATCTGCTGTATTGCCTAACATTGATAATGGTTCTGGTGTGGTGGAAACAGCGCTGAAAGAACCCATCTTATGTGAAATGACTCCTTTAGGTTTCCATTTGCCAGCCTCTGTTAAAGAGCGCATCTGGAAGAAGGAGTTTATCGATATTATGTCGCTGTTGCCATCTGCCAAGGATCATGTTAAGCACGAGAAAAAAGATGATAAACTAGATGATGACAGGAGGCGTACTGTGTCCAAATCGATTTTTAATTGGCTACAGGGTTTTTGCATATACTCAGCCGTGCTCACTGAAAAGTTTCCTGAAGCTGCGATGGGACTATTTCAGCATCAGGAAATTATACTAGATGCGTACCGTAATTTTGGCGGTATGGCATGGTTTAATTATGACGAAACTTTCAGACAAAAGTTGGCTGTGTACCCATCAGTCCGTTGGGGTGTTAAAGATGTGGGTATATGGATTAATTTAATGTTGCCACAGAGAGCGGTTCCTGTAAAGCAGGCGTCATCCAGTCAAACCTCTATGAGAAAGGGTGTCTGCTTTGCTTTTAACCCCTTAACGCTCTGCGCCGTAGCTCTACGGCGCAGAGGTATAAGGGATGTATGAAGAGGGCTCACGGGCTGAGTCCTCTTCATACAGAGGTGGGGGTTTTTGCATTTTGCACAAAACCCCCACCGCTAATAACCGCGGTCGGTGCCTGCACCGATCGCGGCTATTAACCCCCTAAACGCCGCCGGCAAAGTCGCCGGCGGCGTTTAAAAGACGGCGGCGCGCGGGCGCCGCCATCTTTTTTTCGATCGCCACGCCCCCGAACGTCATCGGGGGGCGGCGATCGGTTGCCATGGTAGCCTCGTGTCTTCTTTTGACACGAGGCTATCTGGCAGCTGCATATTCGTTACAATGAGCCAGTGGCTCATTGTAATGAATGTGCTGCAAAAATGCCATATATTGCAATACTGTAGTATTGCAGTATATGGTAGCAGCGATCTGACTATCTAGGGTTAATGTACCCTAGATGGTCTAAAAGATAGTGAAAAAAAAAAGAAAAAAAAAAGTTTAAAAAATAAAAAAAATCAATAAAATATTAAAAGTTCAAATCACCCCCCTTTCCCTAGAACGGATATAAAACATAACAAACAGTAAAAATCACAAACATATTAGGTATCGCCGCGTCCCAAAATGCCCGATCTATCAAAATATAAAAACGGTTACGGCCGGCGGTGACCTCCGAGGCGGGAAATGGCGCCCAAATGTCCGAAATGCGACTTTTACACCTTTTTACATAACATAAAAAATGAAATAAAAAATGATCAAAATGTCGCACAGACCTCAAAATGGTAGCAATGAAAACGTCGCCTCATTTCGCAAAAAATGACCCCTCACACATCTCCGTGCGCCAAAGTATGAAAAAGTTATTAGCGTCAGAAGATGGCAAAAAAAAATTTTTCTTTTTTGTACACATTCGTTTAATTTTTGAAAATGTATTAAAACACAATAAAACCTGTATAAATTTGGTATCACCGCGATCGCACCGAACCAAAGAATAAAGTAGGCATGTTATTTGGAGCGAAGAGTGAAAGTCGTAAAAACTGAGCCCACAAGAACGTGACGCACGTGCGGTTTTTTTTCAATTTTTCCACATTTGGAATTTTTTTTCAGCTTCGCAGTACACGGCATGTTAAAATAAATAACATTGCGGGAAAGTAAAATTCGTTACGCACAAAATAAGCCCTCACACAGGTCTGTACACGGAAAAATGAAAAAGTTAGGGATTTTTGAAGTTGGAGAGCGAGAAATGAGGCGAAAAACCCTCCGTCCTTAAGGGGTTAATGAATCATCTTGTAAGTGGCTGACAAACTGTAGATATAAACACGAGTGCGCATTCTGTGCAGGTACTCATCCTGTCTCTAGATGCTATAAAAGAAATAATCAAACACAGCAACAGCAATTGTCAATCAAGGAACAGCTTTCCAAAAGCATGGACGCCGGTGAATCTGGAAAAAATGCTTCCATGGTTAAAAATGTACCCAAATCAATTGAAAGCTAGTTTTTTGATTGACGGGTTTTCAGAAGGTTTTTATGTTCCTGAATTCACCGGCCAAGGGTGTAGTTTAGTTAAGAATTTGAGATCAATAGATTTGCATAGGGATGTGGTAGCGGAGAAAATTAGGAAAGAACTAGAATTGGGAAGGATTGCAGGACCCTTTAAAGCACCCCCATTTAAAAATTTTAGGTTGTCTCCTTTGGGGATTGTCCCAAAGAAAGAGCCAGGCGATTTTAGAATGATTCACCATTTGTCGTATCCTGAAAAAGGATCATTAAATCATCAGATTGACAAAGATTTGTCATCAGTGGTGTATGCGTCCTTTGAGGATGCTGTAGCTATTTTGAGGAAGCAAGGCCGCGGAGCGCTGCTAGCAAAGGCAGATATTAAATCAGCGTTTAGACTACTGCCTGTTCACCCTTGCGGTTTTAATTCTTTAGGTTTTCAATTTGACAATGAATACTACTTTGACATGTGTCTCCCAATGGGGTTCTCAATGTCCTGCAATTATTTTGAGGACTTCTCATCCTTCCTACAATGGACGGTTGAACAGGAGGTCGGCATGGGTGATGTTTTGCATTATCTAGACGATTTTCTGTTCATCGGTCCCAAAGATTCGTCAGTATGTGCTCATTTACTGAGAAGTTTTCAAGTTTTAATGCGAGAATTTGGTGTGCCAATTGCAGAAGAAAAAACTGTTTGGCCATGTTATGAGTTAGAGTTTTTAGGTATTGTGATTGACACTGTAAATATGGAATTTAGATTGCCAGTTGTTAAGTTAGATAAGATTAGATCTTTGTTGGTTTTGTTTTTGTCTAGGAAGAAAGTTTTGTTGCAAGAATTGCAGTCATTGTTAGGCCTATTGAATTTTGCCACTAGGGTGATTCCTATGGGTAGAGTTTTTAATAGCCGTCTTTACTTTGCTACAAGAGGGGTAAAGTCCCCGAGAGCTCATATTAGGTTAGCACAATCCTTAAAGGAGGATCTGTCTATGTGGTTGGAATTTCTGTCTAAATTTAATGGTAGGAGCTGTTGGCAGGAGGATTTTGAAGTGTCCACAGCTATAAATCTGTTTACAGATGCAGCAGGAGGTGTAGGCTATGGTGCCTTTTGGAATGGTAGGTGGTCTGCTGAGAAATGGCCAGACAGTTGGGTTGAGAATAAGTTGGTTAAAAATATTGTGTTGTTAGAATTGTTTCCAGTGGTTGTATCAATTGTTATATGGGGTGGTTATTTCGCGAATAAGAGAATAATGTTACATACGGATAATCAAGGTGTTGTTTTTGCAATAAATACTCTGTCTTCTAAGTGTGATATGGTGGTCAAGCTGTTGAGGCACTTGGTTCTTTGCTGTTTAAAGCATAATATTTGGCTAAAAGCGAGATATGTTCAAGGTGCTTCTAATGTGATAGCAGATTCTTTATCTCGATTACAGTTTCAGAGATTCCATCAGCTGGTTCCAGAGGCAGAAGCAGAAGGAGTTCCTTGTCCTCCCCACCTTTGGAACATTATTTGGGACTGATGGTTCAAAAAATTAGAAGTTCGTTAGCTCCGAGTACATGGGCTGGTTATTCAGCTGCATGGGGAGAATGGACAGCATTTTGTGATTCTGTTAATGTTGATTGTTTTCAGAATGAGTTGTCATTGGGTCTTTTATTCGTATGTGATTTAATGCAAAATAGTGCAAGCTATGCCTCCATTGTTAAGAAGCTGGCAGGTATTGCTTTTTTCTTCAAGCTAGCGGGTAGGTCGCCCCCTACGGATTATTTTCCGGTTAAGCAGATGCTGAAGGGTCATAGGAAGGTAGGGAGTTTGAGGGATATTAGGCGTCCGATCTCAATTGATTTGCTTTCCAAGATTATTCGGACATTACCTAGTGTTTGCTTTGATGAATTTGAGTCGTGGCTTTTTAGGGTGGGTTTTATTCTAGCTTTCTTTGCAGCCCTGAGGGTTAGCGAGCTGGTATGCAAGAGCAAAAAGGCTTGTTCTGGTATTTTGTTTGAGGACGTGTTCTTGGAGCAGAGTTCTGTGGCCATTTTATTAAGGAGATGTAAGACTGACCAATTGGGGAGGGGAAAATGGATTTATCTATCAAGACTAGGTGATGATTTTTTATGTCCCATTTTTAATTTACGAAGATGGCTCGGCTTGAGGCCAAAGGTAGATGGCCCATTATTGGTACATGGTAATTTATCTCATGTGACGGTTTTTCAATTTAACGCTGTTTTGAAAAAGTGTTTAAGTCAGTTGGGTTTGGATAATTTGAAAATTTCCTCTCACTCTTTTCGGATTGGAGCAGCGACAGAGGCTGCGCGTTTAGGTTTAAGTGATGCTGTAATACGAAGGATTGGCAGATGGGAATCGGGCCGTTTCAAATTGTATGTAAGGCCTAACTTATTGCTTGTGAATTAATTATTTTGTTTTTTAGGTTCCCCTTTAGTGATTTGGATTCTTGGCCACTCGTTTATTTTTTGGGCAAAGAAAAGAGCCGGAAGTCGTTGTTACACCGAGAATTTGAACTTCGATCCGGAGCATGTAAATGTTTTTTGGTTTGGGTTCAGGGGAATGAAATGGAAAAAGGTAATAGAGGAAGTAAAAAGTTTAGTTAGGATTTGGCCTACCCCCAATGCTTTAATTTTGCACGTGGGTGGGAATGATATCGGGAAGGTGAGAACGCTGGAGTTCTTATGGGAATTAAAGAAAGATTTAGCAATTCTCAAATGTATCCTTCCTGACACAGTGCTAATTTTCTCTGAAATCATCCCACGCCTTTTATGGCGGGGGGAATGGGATTTTATGGACAAGATTAGGAAAAGAATTAATAGGAGGATGCAAAAATATTTACCTTGTATAGGGGGGTTTTCTTATAGGCATGTGGACCTAGAAGGTTTTGTTGAAGGTTTGTATAGATCTGATTCGGTGCATTTATCGGAGGTGGGGTTGGATATATTCAATTTAGGTTTGCAGAATGCGTTAGAGCATTGGCTGCGGTGCTATGGGGGGGGCCTTGCCTAGTTCGGCTAGGCCTTGTGGGGGTTTGTCTCCCAGCTCAGGCTGGGGAGAATTAGTTTTACATTTTATATATTTAGTTATGTGTTTGAATTATTCTGTTTTATTATGAATAAAATTTGATGTTTAATTTAAATATTTATCTCATTTTGGTTACCCCATAATAAAGCATTGCGGCCTTTTTATTCCACATAATCATTTGTCTGGTGTCTTTTGTTTACAGTTTTGGTTATTAAGTTTTATTTATTGCGGGAATGGGATTTGTGCTACCATGCAGATCACTGAGGGGCAGAGCAGTGATAGACGTGTCATACAGCAGTGTCACCATTCACAAGTGTCATACAGCAGTGCCACCATACAGTAGTATCATACAGCAGTGTCACCATACAGCAGTATCATACAGCAGTGTCACCATACACTAGTATCATACAGCAGTGTCACCATACACTAGTGTCATACAGCAGTGTCACCATACACTAGTATCATACAGAAGTGTCACCATACAGTAGTATCATACAGCAGTGTCACCATACACTAGTGTCATACAGCAGTGTCACCATACAGTAGTGTCATACAGCAGTGTCACCATACACTAGTATCATACAGCAGTGTCACCATACAGCAGTATCATACAGCAGTGTCACCATACACTAGTATCATACAGCAGTGTCACCATACACTAGTATCATACAGAAGTGTCACCATACAGTAGTATCATACAGCAGTGTCACCATACACTAGTGTCATACAGCAGTGTCACCATACAGTAGTGTCATACAGCAGTGTCACCATACACTAGTATCATACAGCAGTGTCACCATACAGCAGTATCATACAGCAGTGTCACCATACACTAGTATCATACAGCAGTGTCACCATACACTAGTATCATACAGAAGTGTCACCATACAGTAGTATCATACAGCAGTGTCACCATACACTAGTGTCATACAGCAGTGTCACCATACAGTAGTGTCATACAGCAGTGTCACCATACACTAGTATCATACAGCAGTGTCACCATACACTAGTGTCATACAGCAGTGTCACCGTACAGTAGTATCATACAGCAGTGTCACCATACACTAGTGTCATACAGCAGTGTCACCATACAGTAGTGTCATACAGCAGTGTCACCGTACAGTAGTATCATACAGCAGTGTCACCATACACTAGTGTCATACAGCAGTGTCACCATACACTAGTGTCATACAGCAGTGTCACCATACAGTAGTGTCATACAGCAGTGTCATCATACAGTAGTGTCATACAGCAGTGTCACCATACACTAGTATCATACAGCAGTGTCACCATACAGTAGTGTCATACAGCAGTGTCACCATACACTAGTATCATACACCAGTATCACCATACACTAGTGTCATACAGCAGTGTCACCATACAGTAGTATCATACAGCAGTGTCACCATAGAGCAGTATCATACAGCAGTGTCACCATACACTAGTGTCATACAGCAGTGTCACCATACACTAGTATCATACAGCAGTGTCACCGTACACTAGTGTCATACAGCAGTGTCACCATACAGTAGTATCATACAGCAGTGTCACCATACAGTAGTGTCATACAGCAGTGTCACAATACATTAGTGTCATACAGCAGTGTCACCATACACTAGTATCATACAGCAGTGTCACCGTACAGTAGTGTCATACAGCAGTATCACCGTACAGTAGTGTCATACAGCAGTGTCACCATACACTAGTATCATACAGTAGTATCATACAGCAGTGTCACCATACAGCAGTGTCACCATACAGTAGTGTCATACAGCAGTGTCACCATACACTAGTGTCATACAGCAGTGTCACCATACAGTAGTGTCATACAGCAGTGTCACCATACAGTAGTATTAACCAAAGCAGGGCCACCATATAATCAAACATGGCTAAGAGTTTATATTGAAATGTATATGTTTTTGATTATATGTAATTTTTAATGCTTTTCTACTAAACAAAGAAGACACATTTTAATCTATCTTGGATGCTGGAAATGCTTTTTTTCTACAATATAATGGACATTCCCTTAGCCAGCGGGTTAATATCCTCGCATCCACCTGATACGGAACAAGCTCGATTGGACTATTACTCAAGATGAAAAACTGCTATGCGCCCTGGCTGTTTGTCTTGTGTGCATTATAGTAGTTATATTTTGTACACAGGGGGCAGTATTATAGTAGTCATATTCCTGTACATAAGAGGCAGTATTATAGTAGTTATATCCTTGTACATAGGGGGCAGTATTATAGTAGTTATATTCCTGTACATAGGGGGCAGTATTATAGTAGTTATATTTTGTACACAGGGGGCAGTATTATAGTAGTTATATTCTTGTACATAGGGGCAGTATTATAGTAGTTATATTCTTGTACATAGGGGGCAGTATTATAGTAGTTATATTCTTGGCCATAGGGGGCAGTTTTATAGTAGTTATAACCTTGTAGATAGGGGGCAGTATTATACTAGTTATATTCTTGTACATAGGGGACAGTATTATAGTAGTTGTTATATTCTTGTACATAGGGGCCAGTATTATAGTAGTTATATTCTTGTACATAGGGGGCAATATCATAGTAGTTATATTCCTGTACATAGGGGGCAGTATTATAGTAGTTGTATTCCTGTACATAGGGGACAGTATTATAGTAGTTATATTCCTGTACATAGGGGGCAGTATTATAGTAGTTATATTCCTGTACATAGGGGCAGTATTATAGTAGTTATATTCTTGTACATAGGGGGCAGTATTATAGTAGTTATATTCTTGGACATAGGGGGCAGTTTTATAGTAGTTATAGCCTTGTAGATAGGGGGCAGTATTATACTAGTTATATTCTTGTACATAGGGGGCAGTATCATAGTAGTTATATTCCTGTACATAGGGGGCAGTATTATAGTAGTTATATTCTTGTACATAGGGGGCAGTATCATAGTAGTTATATTCCTGTACATAGGGGGCAGTATTATAGTAGTTGTATTCCTGTACATAGGGGACAGTATTATAGTAGTTATATTCTTGTACATAGGGGGCAGTATTATAGTAGTTATATTCTTGTACATAGGGGGCAGTATTATAGTAGTTATATTCCTGTACATAGGTAGCAGTATTATAGTAGTTATATTCCTGTACATAGGGGGCAGTATTATGATAGCTATATTCTTGTACATAGGTAGCAGTATTATAGTAGTTATATTCCTGTACATAGGGCGCAGTAATATAGTAGTTATATTCTTGTACATAGGGGGCAGTATTATAGTAGTTATATTCTTGTACATAGGGGCAGTATTATAGTAGTTATATTCTTGTACATAGGGGCAGTATTATAGTAGTTATAGTCTTGTACATAGGGGGCAGTATTATAGTAGTTATATTCTTGTACATAGGGGGCAGTATTATAGTAGTTATATTCTTGTACATAGGGAGCAGTATTATAGTAGTTATATTCTTTAACATAGGGGGCAGTATTATAGTAGTTATATTCTTGTACATAGGGGGCAGTATTATAGTAGTTATATTCTTGTACATAGGGGGCAGTATTATAGTAGTTATATTCTTGTACATAGGGGCAGTATTATAGTAGTTATAGTCTTGTACATAGGGGGCAGTATTATAGTAGTTATATTCTTGTACATAGGGGGCAGTATTATAGTAGTTATATTCTTGTACATAGGGAGCAGTATTATAGTAGTTATATTCTTTAACATAGGGGGCAGTGTTATAGTAGTTATATTCTTGTACATAGGGGGCAGTATTATAGTAGTTATATTCTTGTACATAGGGGGCAGTATTATAGTAGTTATATTCTTGAACATAGGGGGCAGTATTATAGTAGTTATATTCTTGTACATAGGGGCAGTATTATAGTAGTTATATTCTTGTACATAGGGAGCAGTATTATAGTAGTTATAGTCTTGTACATAGGGGCAGTATTATAGTAGTTATATTCCTGTTCATAGGGGGCAGTATAATAGTAGTTATATTCTTGTACATAGGGGGCAGTATTATAGTAGTTATATTCTTGTACATAGGGGCAGTATTATAGTAGTTATATTCTTGTACATAGGGAGCAGTATTATAGTAGTTATATTCTTGTACATAGGGGGCAGTATTATAGTAGTTATATTCTTGTACATAGGGGGCAGTATTATAGTAGTTATATTCTTGTACATAGGGGCAGTATTATAGTAGTTATATTCTTGTACATAGGGGCAGTATTATAGTAGTTATATTCTTGTACATAGGGAGCAGTATTATAGTAATTATATTCTTGTACATAGTCGGTAGTATTATAGTAATTATATTCTTGTACATAGGGGCAGTATTATAGTAGTTATATTCTTGCACATAGAGGGCAGTATTATAGTAGTTATATTCTTGTACATAGGGGGCAGTATTATAGTAGTTATATTCCTGTACATAGGGGGCAGTATTATAGTAGTTATATTCTTGTACATAGGGAGCAGTATTATAGTAATTATATTCTTGTACATAGGAGGCAGTATTATAGTAGTTATATTCTTGTACATGAGGGGGCAGTATTATAGTAGTTATATTCCTGTACATAGGGGGCAGTATTATAGTAGTTATATTCTTGTACATAGGGAGCAGTATTATAGTAATTATATTCTTGTACATAGGGGCAGTATTATAGTAGTTATATTCTTGTACATAGGGGGCAGTGTTATAGTAGTTATATACTTCTATATAGGAGCAGTACAGCATTATAATATTTATATTTAGTCATCAAGAGATGTATCAGAAAATAAGATTACCAGTGCTGTGAAGTTCTGGCTGTGGAGCAGTAAAGTTGTGAAGTTCTGGCTGTGGTGCTGTAACATATGTCAGGATCCTCTGTCCATTCAGTCTGGAGGAATCTTCTGCCAGTGGGGATTAGATCTACTACTAGATGTATTTGTACCTGTAAAGGGTAAATATTCTCCTCCCTCTGGACTCTGGGCCAAGTTATCAGTTTCCAGGTGGGAGGAGCAGCTCAAAATGTCACAACTTCTTTTTGCAGTTAGAAATCTCAGAATAAACAATATAACATTGTGCTGTTCACCCAAAATACACTACACTACAGTACGTAACGAAGACACAGACAAGTATTCGCCATTTTCATGTACCTTTATTTTATACCCTTTCATGTTACTGGGTGGCACAATCCATAAAATTAGAGGTGACAGATCTGATTTGTACTCATAATAACATATTGATCACATCTTTGACTTATCGTATGAATTTGGTTAAAGTTCCTCTCTTTTTGGAGCTAAACTGGACACAAACACAGACCATCTGGATCCTCATTTACAAGAATAACAGAACCGTTTCCTAGAATCCTTGGGCTACATCTATTCTCAATGTCAACTATTGTATTTCTAATTGAGTATCGGACCCCCATATCCCAGACTTCAGTGGTCCCCATTTGTTACATACAATAATGTGATGTGTGTGGAATGGATTACACAGGCCAGAATACAGGTGGTCCCGTACTTAAGGACACCCAACTTACAGATGACCCCTAGTTAAAGATCCCTCTGCCACCTCTGACCTCTGGTGACCTCTCTGGATGTTACTATAGTCCCAGGCTGCAATGATCAGCTGTAAGGTGTCTGTAATGAAGATTTATTGATAATCCTTGCTCCCATTACAGCAAAAAATGTTTAAACTCCAATTGTCACTGGGGCCAAAATTTTTTTTGTCTGGATCTACAATTATAAAACACACAGTTTCGACTTGCATACAAATTCAAGTTAAGAACAAACCTATGGACCCTATCTTGTACGTAACCCGGGGACTGCCTGTATCCTGAACAATTCTTTTTATTCAGTGGAGAAGATGATAAGTTCATGTAAAGTACAAAAGAGACAAAACGGAGTCTATAGATTAGATTGTGAGCCCCATTGGGTACAGGGACTGATTTCGGAAGCTCTGTGCAGCGCTGTGTAATCTGTGTGCGCTATATACATAATGGAATTATTACTATATCATATTCTAGCTTCTTTTAATGTTACAATCTAATCATTACTCCTCTCTTTTTATCATCTTTCCACAAGCTTTACAGATGTTCCATAACTACCTGCCCTGATTATCCCATCTACACAAAACTACAAGAAAACGAGTTCTTATATATTGTGACATAACCGGTATCCATCCAGATGACCCTTCTTCCCTAATCTTGGTTCCCATCCACACAGCCAAGCGAAAAGCAGTAATCCACAGGAGAGGGTCTAACTTGCTGATCGGTGGGGGTCTCTGTGATGAGATGAGAACGAGGGGTACAATGGGGTCCCAGGTACCTCACTTGGACCCCTCTTCGCTATGGCCGCGCATGACCGTTCTGATCCATTCCTCTCTATGGAGCTGGCGGTGACCGCCGAGTACGGTACTCTGCAATTTCTGTCAGCTCCATCCTGTGGATAAGGCCTAACTTGTTTCATAGGAAAACCCCTTTAAGAAACGTTTGATTTATATAAACACATTCCCTTACATAATATCCTTGGGATAAATCCTTTATCTACAGTGACGTTCCACAGTAAATGCAATCAGTTAAATTCTGCTATCTGCAATTTGTACACCGATACAAGTAATAGGGGGCATGGACACAATGTACCCCCACCTGATCAAACGGATTGGGGCACATTTACTAAGGGTCCGCCGACTGCATTTCCGTCGGGTTTCCCGCCTATTTTCGATTTGCGCCGCATTTAACTTTCATGCGGCACGAATCGGGGGGCGTGGCCGTTGGACAACCCGACTGATTCGGACTGAGCGCGGGATTTAAGATTCAAATTGTGTTGCAAGACAATGCACTCACATACACCGTGAAGAAGATGGTGAACTCCGGGCGGACCTGAGCGGGGAAGCGACACATGCAGGATATCGGGCGCACAATCTTAGTGAATCGCGCCGGGCTTCATCCTCGTCGGACAGTCCAGATCGGGGATCACGACAGGACCGGGTAAGTAAATGTGCCCCATTGTTTCCAAAATCTAAACACCACAAAAAAGAGGAAACAAAAACCAAAATGTAGAATGCATAAAATAATTAAAACAAATCCATTAAAAATAAACCTGTATATACCTGTGTATGTGTCCCTTGTCCTCTCTTATTCCTCTGGGTAATGGGTAATACTTGTTCGGAAGCAAATACGACCATTAGTTGACCTTTTCCATGTATATTTTCTTTTTAAATGGATTTGTTTTAGTTGATCTAATAAATTGTTATTTTATGCTTTCTATATTTTGGTTTTTGTTCCCTCTTTTTTGTGGTGTTATCCACAATATGTTCATTTTAAAAAGAAATGCAAACGCATCGCTTCAGTGTAGCCTTAAAATGTACATTTACTATTCCACAAAATCTATTTCACTGGTGGGCCCAAGGTCCCCTGGTCTGACCCGGCTTCCAAGGAAAAAGGATCTGGAATAGAAGAGGAAACACGGTTATGGATCTGCTGCAGATTCTTATGAAATGCTCTTACATATTGGGGCACATTTACTCACCCGGTCCATTCGCAATCCAGCGGCGGGTTTTCCGATGCTGATTCGGGTCTTCCGGCAATCCACTAAGGTAGTGCGCCCGATGTCCACCAGGTGTCGCTGCTGCGCTGAAGTCTGCCGGAGTTTGCTGGAGTTCACCATCCTATCCTGGGTGCAGGTAAGTGCGTGTCAAGCGACACATTTTTTTAAAAAAAATTCTGCAGTTTTTCAGAATCCGTCCGGTTTTCCGACGGCCACGCACCCCGAATTCCATCGCTTGCATGCCGGCGCCGATGCGCCACAATCTGATCGCGTGCGCCAAAAACCTGGGGCAATTCACCGCAAATCGGTAATTTTCGGAGAAACCCGACGAAAAAAAGCGATTCGGGCCCTTAGTAAATGACCACCATTGGCCCAGACTTTGCCCCTGCCCTGGCAAACTGCACCTAGAAAAGACTTTCTTTGATAAATATAGGGCAGTGTGTCATATTCCAATGCATAGTCTGAAATTGTTGAGGGAATCACTAGCCCCAGATCGTATAGAGAAGCCACTGGGAAAGGCTTTTTTGTCTCAGAAGAAGCTTAGAAGATGCCGTATGGGCATGTTTTTTGTGCAACTGTTTCTTGCACGTTATTCTGTTACTTAATTAAATGTTTTTGCTGTAAAATAAATGCTGTGACCTACCCACATCAAGTACGGTGTAGTGTCCATTAATGGTTGGTTATGGTGGGTTTTTAACAAGTCCCGTGTCAAAGCTTATTTCTGGGTCCCTACAGTCATATAAACCCGTGAGAGGTGCAGGTGCTGCCGTAGCTTTTTGAATAGTTTTTTTTTAGAGTCCCATTTAATCTTTCTACTTCCCACTACTTTGCGGATGTTATGGTGTGTGGGATGCTTGTCCAAAGCCGAAAGCATGAAGTATTTCCTGTAATATTTCGGGAGTAAAATAAGTTCCTTGAGCACTTTCAGTTGTTTCCGGAACTCCAAATCATGAGACTAGCGCTGCCAGGAATTTCTTTGCCACTATTTTTGCATTATCTTTAGGTCAAGACTCTTGACACCCTGAAAGGAGATCTACACACCAGGACAAGCTCATATCTGCCTACCTTTGGATAAAATCAATTTACAGACTCTAAAATGAGTGTAATGGATTAGGATTACACCAGTGGTCACATTAAGTTCTTAAACTGTTATGGCAGGCACAGACAATGCAACCCTGCACATCACTAGCAGCAACATTGTTAAAGGGAACCTGTCATCAGAAGTTGACCTAATAAACCACTACCAGTATGTTGTCAAGCAGTTGAGCAGCTTTTAGATTATGTTTCTTTCATGGACTAGCTTTGAAGTGAGATGTAAGTTAGATGTATAAAGTCAGGGAGGTGGAGAGTTAAACACTGAAGTCAAGCTCTCCCTGCCTCTGAACACCTCTTCCCATGCGATTGACATCATTCACTGGACTTCAATAGATGTGATCAATGATGTCCCTGGACACAGGACCATCAATTACAGTAAAGGGGGCATTCTATGGCAGGGAAAGCTGGGGTTCAGTCTTAAATTCTCTGCCTCCTAAAATTTATAAAACCGATTTACATCTCACTTCAATGTTGATTTTCTGGATGATGCCACCACACCCGGCCATGAAAGAAACACCATCTAGAAGCTGCTCAGCTGCTGGACAACAGACTGGTAGTGGTTTATTAGGCCAATTTCTGATGACGGGTTCCCTTTAAATCCTGGAGCCACTTATCCCCTATTAACCAGACTTACCGTTGGTTCTTTAGATTGATTGGTTGGGCCATGTGATAGGGCACACATCATGTAATACACTACCCCAGGAAAACATAGCTCTGCATCTATGGCATATAAACCTCCCTGATTCTTCCCAGCCTTTCTTCTCTCCCATTCCTCTTCCAACTGTTTAGGAGATTGCTCCTGTAACTTTTCAGCAAGGTCCGAAGCCACCTCCCCTTCATATGGCATGTACGTCCCCACAGATGGCCATGTGAATGAACTCTAAGGTAGTTACAGCGTATCCTGTGTTCGATTTCCCATCGAGGTATTACCTAGATGCATCCACATAGAACATAAGATCAGCTTTAGGTATTGGTATTTCTGTTACATTATCAAGTTGCTTTGTCCCAATTTTCATTAACTCAAAACACTCACGAGCCTCATGTATAATATAATATACCTGTAATTGTATAATATAATAATAACAATGTATAATCTTGCTCAAATGGATCTGATTTTGGGAGCAAGGTAGCTGGATAAAGAATGATAGATCTAACATAAAGGGGTTGTCCAAGAGTAAAAACAATAGCGAGGTGACCAGGGATGGGTTACATAAAAAAATAAAAATGTACTTACCTCATCTGTGCTTATGCTTTTGCAGCTTTCAGAAGCTGTCAGAGCGGTGCTTTAGTTCCCTGTAAACAAACACAGCATGGAGGAAGCGCGGCGTACAACACACCGGGAGCGCCGGATGAGGTAAGTACTAGTTAATTTATCATCCAAAACAGCGCCTTTATGATTATTTTTTGTATACAGCCATCTCATGTTTTTTTATATAAGCCCTCCTCACTCCCTATGGATTCATAAGATACAGCCCCCCTCACTCCCTATGGATTCATTAGATACAGCCCCCCCCCCCCCACCTTAACTCCCTATGGATTCATTAGATACAGCCCCCCTCACTCCCAATGGATTCATTAGATACAGCCCCCTCACTCCCAATGGATTCATTAGATACAGCCCCCCTCACTCCCAATGGATTCATTAGATACAGCCCCCCTCACTCCCAATGGATTCATTAGCTACAGCCTCCCTTACTCCCTATGGATTCATTAGATACAGCCCCCCCCCACCTTAACTCCCTATGGATTCATTAGATACAGCCCCCCTCACTCCCAATGGATTCATTAGATACAGCCCCCTCACTCCCTATGGATTCATTAGATACAGCCCCCCTCACTCCCAATGGATTCATTAGATACAGCCCCCCTCACTCCCAATGGATTCATTAGCTACAGCCTCCCTCACTCCCTATGGATTCATTAGATACAGCCCCCCTCACTCCCAATGGATTTATTAGATACAGCCCCCCTCACTCCCAATGGATTCATTAGATACAGTCCCCCTCACTCCCTATGGATTCATTAGATACAGTCCCCCTCACACTCATGGATTTCTACTGTACAGCCTTATGTGCCCCCCCAGCAGCTCTGGGCTTCGGCACTTGCCCGGTATACCCAGTGCTGGCGCCGGCCCTGCCTGAGGTAATCTGGTCCAGCACAATTGTCTCCCATAGAAGGTAAATTCCTGTAACACCTGGTTTTCCTCATCCACAGTTACTGAAAAGAAAGCATTTGCCAAATGGATGACAGTAAAATACTCCGGAGGTATGTGGAGGAGGTATGTGGGTTTGGCACTATCGGAGTGTCAATAATCATCAACAAGTTGATTTCCCTAATTCATGTACCATCCTACATGGCTCCGTTTTTGTTTCCTTACCAGAAAATGTGGTGTATTATATTGGTCAGTCTCTCATGACCTGAGGTATCCTCTATCTTCTCTGATCTACCATATTGTTTCCTTTTCCCAGGCTCTGCCCCAGGTTTCAATCTAATTTCTGCCGAAGTCCCCTGGAGAAGGCCTACGTCACCTTTTACCCAGAACTCAGGAGGAACTTTTGCAGACACTTGACTCTTGTGGTCACTATCTCCCATCAAACTTCCCTCCACAAGTGGGTGAATCATAACACTTAGTATCTCCAGGGTAGACTCAAGAAGAGGCCCTGTTACCGACATGCCATTTTTCATAAATCTAATAATAATTGACAGACTTTCTAATTTGGATTAAACTACACTCTGTATAGGCTAACGAGCTATAGGCTAATGAGCTAACGGGCTATAGATAACGAGTTGTATCTCAGTTCGAGGATGTTCTCTTGCCTGGTGGTAAATTCTACACCACAAGCATGTGTACACGAAGAACCACAAGAACAAACCAATTACAATTGCACCTTACTCTCCATACATTACACCCCCTTCCTCCTTCACAGTGGCTTGATATTTTTCACGTCCGTGGTTCAGTAATTTTTACGGATGCCTCACAAAACGATTGCTTACTTTTGGTGTTTTCAGCTTTGATAGGTATTTAACAGGGGTTTGCGGCGGGATAGGCGGACCTGAGCGAGAAGCAACGGTGAACTCCGTCGGACAGGTAAGTAAATGAGCCCCATTGGCTTGTATCTTCACTGATCCGTAGTCCGTGGGAAAAAAAATAAGAAACACTTCCTATAATTTTTTTACTGAGGCGGATCTAATAGAAGTCCATGGATCCGCAAAAAAGTAGATGCAACATCCGTTTTCTTTCCACTGATGAGGCTGAAAAACCAGCTGTCATGTTTTCAAAGCAATCTTCACACCGTACACAACCAGCGCTGTGAATAAGCCCCTCTGTGGCCGCTGTCAATACATGCGCTGCTGCCGGCGATTCTCACAGGTCCCTGACTGACAGCGGAGTGAAGGGGGTGTATCGCCCCCCCCCCCCTAATGAATACGGCCGACTGCTAGGGAACTTGTACGACGATCCGACCTCTTATTTGATAAGAGTTCGGATCGTTTAAAACTAAATATAAAAACACAAATTTTTATAAAAATTTAATAAATATAAAGGGGCTGGGGACAGGATGAGGGGGAGCTAATTTGTTGGGGGTGACAGGTCCTCTTTAAATTATATACAGAACCACATATACCGCCCCCCTTTATTTAAAATCTTCCCCCTATAGATAAAACCTCCCACTTTAATTATATACAGTATCCTATAACAGCCCTTCCCATAAATGCCCCCTTTTATTTACCCCCCCCCAATTAAGCTACTGTATATACAGTAATCCATCAGTAATTCATCCCCCCTTAAAAAGTCCCCTCCAATCCCAGTTCAGTTAAATATAGTCCTCATTCTAATACTGTATAGCAATTATAGAATTATACATAGCTATGGGATTTGTAAAGAGGTACTCCTTGAGGTTGTTGATCACCTTTTGCATTGCACAGCAGGTTGCTAGAGCAAGAAGGTTCAACAGTTGATGTGCAATGTACCCCACCAAAGAGCCGACAGTGAATGGGGCAATTAGGTGGTTAATATTGGAGAATCTGTATTTAGGGGGTCAATCCCTGATCGGAGGCAGAAGGTAAGCCCTGGTGTTAACGACAGGCCAGGTATGTGTAATGGCCCGGTGGATGGGTCATTAAAACCCAGCTTAGTTCTAATCGACTTTCTGGCTAACAGAGTGTGCGGCTCTATGTGCTTCTTATGGGAGTCACTGGACACCATCCTTTATTTCTTATCCTATACCACCATCTAGTGTCATTATGTGGTATTGCATCTGCCATATGCTACACCTGACCTATCATTTCCCGGAATACGGTGTTGTGCCCCATGTTTCTCTATCCCCTCCTCCTCGCCCCAGCGCTGACGTATGAACGCCGCGCTATGTTACGGCGGGCCCACATTAGTGTGAATTTAGCCTTAGGGTGGTGCCACAAGTGGCGTTTTGAACCTGTTTTTAGGCTGTTTTTAAGCAGTCCATTTTTTGACCATTTTCCAATTATCTTAATCGTTTTCAAAAAAACGCATGAGTTTTTTAATGGACTGCTTAAAAATGGCCTAAAAACGAGTTCAAAACGCCACGTGTGCCGCCACCCTAAGATATAGGAATATAAAATAGTTTCCCTCTGTCTGGTTTGTTTTCAGCGTCCTTCATTACTTCAACAGTGGTTAAAACTGATTTAAACGTGTTTAAAGTATAATTCTCCTGATATTCTATATCAGAGAAAGAAAGAAGGAGACACATAAAAATCCTGGTTAGAAGCGAAACCTCGCATCTTCTTATGGTGGGAGGATCTGGAAATGTCTCTACTAGCTGAACCTTGAACCACAGCATAAAGGCGCGAGCCTCAGCCCTCCGAGTATTATCCACAGAAGCTGAACAAGAAGCACAAATGTTAGAAACACTTTCATCAGGTAACGGCTGTTCACACTTTCTACATAATCTACAGTATGTCTGCTCTTTAACTTCTTTTCTGCTCTCTGAGAAACATCAGAAGGATGGACAGACGAGGACATCTAGTGGAGACAGAAGACACAATAAAAGTATACATAATAGCCGAAATAAAAGTTACACAGATGGTTCACCAATGAAGAAGAAGCCAACCCCAGACAAGGAGGAGAACAACTGCCTAGCAAGTGGGACAAGCCAAAGAGATTGAAGCTTTCAGTATTATAGTAGCTATATTCTTGTACATAGGGGGCAGTATTATAGTTGTTATATTCTTGTACATAGGGGGCAGTATTATAGTAGTTATATTCCTGTACATAGGGGGCAGTATTATAGTAGTTATATTCTTGTACATAGGAGGCAGTATTATAGTAGTTATATTCTTGTACATTAGGGGGCAGTATTATAGTAGTTATATTCTTGTACATAGGGGGCAGTATTACAGTAGTTATATTCTTGTACATAGGGGCAGTATTATAGTAGTTATATTCCTGTACATAGGGGACGGTATTATAGTAGTTATATTCTTGTACATAGGGGGCAGTATTATAGTAGTTATATTCTTGTACATAGGGGGCAGTATTATAGTAGTTATATTCTTGTACATAGGGGGCAGTATTATAGTAGTTATATTCCTGTACATAGGGGGCAGTATTACAGTAGTTATATTCTTGTACATAGGGGCAGTATTATAGTAGTTATATTCCTGTACATAGGGGACGGTATTATAGTAGTTATATTCTTGTACATAGGGGGCAGTATTATAGTAGTTATATTCTTGTACATAGGGGGCAGTATTATAGTAGTTATATTCTTGTACATAGGGGGCAGTATTATAGTAGTTATATTCTTGTACATAGGGGACAGTATTATAGTAGTTATAATCTTGTACATAGGGGGCAGTATTATACTAGTTATATTCTTGTACATAGGGGGCAGTATTATAGTAGTTATATTCTTGTACATAGGGGGCAGTATTATAGTAGTTATATTCTTGTACATAGGGGCAGTATTATAGTAGTTATATTCTTGTACATAGGGGGCAGTATTATAGTAGTTATATTCCTGTACATAGGGGGCAGTATTATAGTAGTTATATTCCTGTACATAGGGGGCAGTATTATAGTAGTTATATTCTTGTACATAGGGGGCAGTATTATAGTAGTTATATTCTTGTACATAGGGGCAGTATTATGGTAGTTATATTCTTGTACATAGGGGGCAGAATTATACTAGCTATATTCTTGTACATAGGGAGCAGTAGTATAGTAGTTATATTCTTGTACATAGGGGCAGTATTATAGTAGTTATATTCTTGTACATAGGGGCAGTATTATAGTAGTTATATTCTTGTACATAGGGACAGTATTATGGTAGTTATATTCCTGGTTATAGGGGGCAGTATTATAGTAGTTATATTCTTATACATAGGAGGCAGTATTATAGTAGTTATACATAGAAAAAGGAAAAACAAAATTCTGGTAACGGCTCACCCTTTTGTTGTAGTTGGTTGTAGTGGAGATTCAAGGCCAGGTGCACGGTAAAATCCCTTTCACTGTTCCGGTAATCCACAGTGGTGTATCATAGGAATCAAAAAAAGAAGTGGAAAATCGGGAAACCGGCACTCATGAAAAAAGTCCAAGGGTAAGCGACTCTTTAAAAACATGTGGAAGCATTTATTTAGAAAAATATTTTAAAACACTGCTGAATAGCATGGAAAAACATGGACACAGCAATAGACAGTGTGACACGGAAAAAAAGGGGGGGGGATAGCAGAGGTATTCAGCAGTGTTTTAAAATATTTTTCTAAATAAATGCTTCCACATGTTTTTAAAGAGTCGCTTACCCTTGGACTTTTTTCATGAGTGCCGGTTTCCCGATTTTCCTCTTCTTTTTTTGATTATTATAGTAGTTATATTCTTGTACATAGGGGCAGTATTATGGTAGTTATATTCTTGTACATAGGGGCAGTATTATAGTAGTTATATTCTTGTACATAGGGGGCAGTATTATATTAGTTATATTCTTGTACATAGGGGGCAGTATTATAGTATTTACATTCCTGTACATAGGGGGCAGTATTATAGTAGTTATATGCCTGTACATAGGGGGCAGTATTATAGTAGCTATATTCTTGTACATAGGATGCAGTATTATAGTAGTTATATTCTTGTACATAGGGGGCAGTATTATAGTAGTTATATTCTTGTACATAGCGGACAGTATTATAGTAGTTATATTCTTGTACATAGGGGGCAGTTTTATAGTAGTTATATTCTTGCACATAGGGGGCAGTATTATAGTAGTTATATTCTTGTACATAGCGGGCAGCATTATAGTAGTTATATACTTATACATAGGGGGCAGTATTATAGTAGGTATATTCTTGTACATAGGGGGCAGTATTATAGTAGTTATATTCTTGTACATAGGGGGCAGTATTATAGTAGTTATATACTTGTACATAGGGGGCAGTATTATAGTAGTTATATACTTGTACATTGGGGGCATTATTAAAGTAGTTATATTCTTGTACATACGGACAGTGTTATGGTAGTTATATTCCTGGTTATAGGGGGCAGTATTATAGTAGTTATATTCCTGTACATAGGGGGCAGTATTATAGTAGTTATAATTATTATACATAGGAACAGTATTATGGTAGTTATATTCTTGTACATAGGGGGCAGAATTATACTAGCTATATTCTTGTACATAGGGGGCAGTATTATAGTATTTACATTCCTGTACATAGGGGGCAGTGTTATAGTAGTTATATTCTTGTACATAGGGGGCAGTATTATAGTAGTTATATTCTTGTACATAGGGGGCAGTATTATAGTAGTTATATACTTGTACATAGGGGGCAGTATTATAGTAGTTATATACTTGTACATTGGGGGCATTATTAAAGTAGTTATATTCTTGTACATACGGACAGTGTTATGGTAGTTATATTCCTGGTTATAGGGGGCAGTATTATAGTAGTTATATTCCTGTACATAGGGGGCAGTATTATAGTAGTTATATTCTTGTACATAGAAACAGTATTATGGTAGTTATATTCTTGTACATAGGGGGCAGAATTATACTAGCTATATTCTTGTACATAGGGGGCAGTATTATAGTATTTACATTCCTGTACATAGGGGGCAGTGTTATAGTAGTTATATTCTTGTACATAGGGGGCAGTATTATAGTAGTTATATTCTTGTACATAGGGGGCAGTATTATAGTAGTTATATTCTTGTACATAGGGGCAGTATTATAGTAGTTATATTCTTGTACATAGGGGGCAGTATTATAGCAGTTATATTCTTGTACATAGGGGGCAGTATTATAGTAGTTATATTCTTGTACATAGGGGGCAGTCTTATAGTAGTTATATTCTTGTACATAGGGAGCAGTAGTATAGTAGTTATATTCTTGTACATAGGGGGCAGTATTATAGTAGTTATATTCCTGTACATAGGGGCAGTATTATAGTAGTTATATTCTTGTACATAGGGGGCAGTATTATAGTAGGTATATTCTTGTACATAGGGGTAGTATTATAGTAGTTATATTCTTGTACATAGGGGGCAGTATTATAGTAGTTATATTCTTGTACATAGGGGGCAGTGTTATTGTAGTTATATTCTTGTACATAGGGGGCAGTGTTATTGTAGTTATATTCTTGTACATAGGGGGCAGTATTATAGTAGTTATATTCTTGTACATAGGGGGCAGTATTATAGTAGTTATATTCTTGGACATAGGGGGCAGTATTATAGTAGTTATATTCTTGTACATAGGGGGCAGTATTATAGTAGTTATATTCTTGTACATAGGGGGCAGTATTATAGTAGTTATATTCTTGTACATAGGGGGCAGTATTATAGTAGTTATATTCCTGTACATAGGGGACAGTATTATAGTAGTTATATTCCTGTACATAGGGGACAGTATTATAGTAGTTATATTCTTGTACATAGGGGGCAGTATTATAGTAGTTATATTCCTGTACATAGGGGGCAGTATTATAGTAGTTATATTCTTGTACATAGGGGCAGTATTATAGTAGTTATATTCTTGTACATAGGGGGCAGTATTATAGTAGTTATATTCTTGTACATAGGGGGCAGTATTATAGTAGTTATATTCCTGTACATAGGGGCAGTATTATAGTAGTTATAATTTTGTACATAGGGGGCAGTATTATAGTAGTTATATTCTTGTACATAGGGGGCAGTATTATAGTAGTTATATTCTTGTACATAGGGGCAGTATTATAGTAGTTATATTCTTGTACATAGGGGGCAGTATTATAGTAGTTATATTCTTGTACATAGGGGGCAATATTATAGTAGTTATATTCTTGTACATAGGGGACAGTGTTATTGTAGTTATATTCTTGTACATAGGGGGCAGTATTATAGTAGTTATATTCTTGTACATAGGGGGCAGTATTATAGTAGTTATATTCTTGTACATAGGGGCAGTATTATAGTAGTTATATTCTTGTACATAGGGGGCAGTATTATAGTAGTTATATTCTTGTACATAGGGGGCAATATTATAGTAGTTATATTCTTGTACATAGGGGGCAGTATTATAGTAGTTATATTCTTGTACATAGGGGACAGTGTTATTGTAGTTATATTCTTGTACATAGGGGGCAGTATTATAGTAGTTATAATTTTGTACATAGGGGCAGTATTATTGTAGCTATATTCTTGTACATAGGGGCAGTATATTTTTGTAAGGTTTTAGGTTCTAGAATTAGCTTTGGATAGATAATATATTCAGGATGGAAATTGTTGAAGATAAAACATGTTCTGGATTTGGGAGCTTTGTACTTATCAAAACTGCTGTTTCAATCTTACTTGTTAGTCTTATACTCTTAGTCCCCTTTAACACAACTGAATATGGTGGCTGTACAATTGCTGTACGAATGGCAGGTAGCATACAGCTGCCAAAGGAGCATGCTTTATCTTTTGTCTTAAGAATGGCCTAACAGCAAGGGGAAGGGGGGGCTGCACTTACCCAGCCAAAAGTATACCTTGGTCCATGCCCGGAGGTGTAAGGAGCCTTAGGGTACAAGTCTGACTCTCTGATATCACTATTCCAAGGATATAAAACAAAGTTTATTACACATATGCTAGATGCTGGAACTACCAACTCTTTTTCAGAGCAAAATCACCAAAAATAGCTATTCTTAGGAAGACACAAATTGCTAGGATTTGGTAAACTTCAGATAGAGGGAGGGTGGAGTAGGGTGGAATATTTCCTGACTAGGTGCGGGGCAGAGGTGTAACTTAAGACTTTTAGGCCCCAGTGAAAATTTTTGCTTCCCAAAGCAGCTTCTGTCACCGCCTGCGCTGTAATATTTAGCAGCTTATATGACCCATTGATGCGGCTCCAGCTTCCAGGTCACAGGACTATCGGGCCCCTCTACTCCACAACATGAGGAAATTGGTCAGTCTGTTAGTGTGTCCAGTATAAGGCACACACATTGTGTCACTGTGCCCATAAACCACTGCACACAGATGGCAGACCTGTAGCACAGGCACCATTGCTTTAACCACAGCTAAAAATATGATCACCCTGGACACCACTTCCAGATAAGTAATATTTGTGGTTGTCAGCAGTGCAGTAAAAAAATCTGTCCAATCTAAAGTGTGAAGCAATGCTATATGCAGTGTTAGGATCAGAAAAGGGTTGGAGGTGGACTCTCCCATTACACCGACCTTATACTTTCTTCCGAAAGTTCATAAGGACGCCAAAGTACCTCCTGGCCACCCGATAGTATCAGGTTGTGGCGGCCTATGTGAACCCATCTTCCGGTTCATCCATTTCTATTTACGGCCATGCGTAGAGGAACTGCCTTCCTATATCCGCGACTCCACTGACGTACTGAAACGCTTGGAGGGTGTTGTAATGGAATCGGACATGTTTTTAGTGTCCTGTGATGTGGAGGCACTATAGACCTGCATTATTCATGATCTGGACATTGAGTCGGAAAAGTTCTTTTTGGGTACTCATGATCTGGATGAGGATTTAGTAAAATTTCTCCTCACACTGATGAGGTTTATTCTGGATCATAACTTCTTCCTATTCAAGGAGAGATTCTATATACAGACGAGGGGGATGGTCATGGCGGCCGTATGCGAATCTCTTCCTTGGTTTCTGGGAAAGAAATGAGGTCCAGGAAGCCATGGACAGGACGTCCGGACAAGTCATCTCCTGGATGCGTTTTATAGACGATATTCTGTTCATATGGCAAGGATCTTGCCGTAGATCTTGACCAATTTCTGGATGACCTGAATTCCAATAACTTGAATATCAGGTTAACCAACAACATTAGCCAAGAACACTTGGAATTCTTGGACATTCAGATTGATGCTGGACATAATGGCCAATTGAGTACATCCATTTTTCGAAAGGAAACCTCAGTGAATGCTTTATTGCATGCCAGGTCCTTTCATCCGGCTCACACAATACGTTCCATCCCCACAGGTCAGTTCCTGAGAGCAAGACGCATTTGTGATACCCAATCAAATTTTGAAGATGAATCAACGATCCTTAAATCCCGTTTCAAGCAAAGGGGCTACCGTGATTCGGATATACAGAAAGGATATTTACGGGCCAAGTCATCTGATCGTAGATCTTTACTCACCCAAAAACCAAGACGTGGAAAAGAGAATAAGGTAAGAATTATAACACCTTATAATTCCCAATGGAAGGAAATGAGCATGATCTTCGAAAGGTTTTGGCCCATTCTTCAGTAGACCCCGAGATCAGAAAACATATTACCAACACACCTCAGGTGGTTTCGAAACGGGCAGAAACCATTGGTAACATGCTGGTGAGGAGCCATTATGCACCCCCCAAGCCCAAAAATTACATCTTTGGTTCAAAGGGCCCTGATTGGGGTTCCTTTCCCTGTGGACATTGCAAAGTATGCCCTCAGAATGTGAAAACCAAGACATTCCAGGATTCTGAGGGCCGCTGTGATTTTAGTATTGTGCACTTTATAAATTGCAGCTCCACTGGTGTAATTTACATCGCTTGTTGCCCCTGCGGATTGAAGTATGTGGGCATGACTACACAAGAACTAAGGGTTCGCATTCAGGAACATATGAAGGATATAAGAGCGGCAGCGGTTAAAACCGATCCCCAGACACTTTTTGGAAAACCACGACTGCAGGTGGCGTGACCTGCGGGTGTATGGTATTGATAAAATCATTGTTGGAGGACGTGGAGGCAATATCTTCAAGAAACTGGAGAGGATCGAATTAAAATGGATCGTTAAGCTAGCAACAACATCTCCCCAAGGATTAAATGAGAAACTCTCTTTTTCCCCATTCATCTAATTATAGCTCCTGGCCGATTATTTTAAACAAAGGTTAATAATATTTGTTTTTATATTCTGTTCTTGCGGCTTGCGGCTTGGTTTTATCCTGGGGCCATGCTTTGGTGGATGTGTAGTTTTCATTTAGGGCGGTCCATCTGTAGGGGTGGACATAGTTTCCACATATTTGCGATTGGAAGTGGGATTAATTGGAAAAATATTTAATATTGATTGGAATACATTTGGTTTATATGGTTTGAGCGTATTCTCACGTGCATCGCTTTCCTCTCTTGGGGTGTCATCCTCTTTTACATTTCAGATGTTCTTGTTAATATAACATGCACATCATATTATTCATATGCCCTTATGGCATCTGGGCAGCCCTATTTCCTATACAGGTTTACATTTCACATTTTGTGACACGTTTTGGAATTTGTAAAATGTGGTGTTTGCACTTATTTCACTTTCTGTACTGTGTTAGGTCTTAGACTTGCACAATGTGCAGGTCACTAATTTTGGCCATTAGGTCACCATTACAGATGAGCGAGCACTAAAATGCTCGGGTACTCGTTATTCGAGACGAACTTTTCCCGATGCTCGAGTGCTCGTTTCGAGTAACGAGCCCCATTGAAGTCAATGGGAGACTCGAGCATTTTTCAAGGGGACCAAGGCTCTGCACAGGGAAGCTTGGCCAAACACCTGGGAACCTCAGAAAAGGATGGAAACACCACGGAAATGGACAGGAAACAGCAGGGGCAGCATGCATGGATGCCTCTGAGGCTGCTTAATCGCACCATTATGCCAAAATTATGGGCAACAGCATGGCCATGACAGAGTGACAGAATGAAGCTAGATAGCATCTAAAACATCCAATAATTGACCCTGACACTATAGGGGACGGCATGCAGAGGCAGCGGCAGCAGCGGCAGCCTAGAGAGTGGCATGGCGACATACCCTAAATGGACTCAGGCTTCCAACCAATGGGTGGCAGAGAGGAACCAAAGGAGGTGAGCAAGAAGCGCTCAAATAATATCGGTACATGATAAAAGTTTGCCAGTATATTTTGTGGATTACACAGCAGGGTGGCGACAAAGTTAACAAGTTTGATGTGGAAGCCATGAAAACAACCCAAAATTCTGCCTGACACAGCTCGTTTGATAAGGGGACCATGTATGGAGGCAGTGAACTAGTAGTAGATTAAAGGTGCTGCAGTTAAAACTATGTTAGTTGGATCTTGGCATGGAGCTGGCGCTCCGCTGCCAGGCGAGCTTTCGCCAATCCAAGCCCCTGTCTCTAGGCTACTCCCCAAACAGCACTTCTAAGAACCTTTTGTATAAGATCAAGTGTAGTAGCGTTCTTATAAGTTTAGGATATGGCGGGTGAGGGGAATGTAAACAGATGCGCAAGAAGCGCTGAAATAATATCCGTAAATGGTAAAAGTTTGCCAGTGTATTTTGTGGATAACACAGCAGGGTGGCGACAAAGTTAACAACTTTGATGTGGAATCCATGAAAACAACCCAAATTTCGGCCTGACACACCTCGTTTGATAAAGGGACGATGTATGGAGGCAGCTATATGGACGACTTTTGGAGGTAGCAATGGAGACAACGTGTGGAGGCTGCTATGGAGACAATTCAATTTGGATAGTGCCTGTATGTGGCAGTCCAAAAAAGTTTTCAAACCAGAGGAGCAGGTAGGTGGCCCTCCATAAAAATGGAATAGATTGAGTGCCTGTATGTGGCAGTCCAAAAAAGTTTTCAAACCAGAGGAGGAGGTAGGTGGCCCTCCATAAAAATGGAATAGATTGAGTGCCTGTATGTGGCAGTCCAAAAAAGTTTTCAAACCAGAGGAGCAGGTAGGTGGCCCTCCATAAAAATGGAATAGATTGAGTGCCTGTATGTGGCAGTCCAAAAAAGTTTTCAAACCAGAGGAGGAGGTAGGTGGCCCTCCATAAAAATGGAATAGATTGAGTGCCTGTATGTGGCAGTCCAAAAAAGTTTTCAAACCAGAGGAGCAGGTAGGTGGCCCTCCATAAAAATGGAATAGATTGAGTGCCTGTATGTGGCAGTCCAAAAAAGTTTTCAAACCAGAGGAGGAGGTAGGTGGCCCTCCATAAAAATGGAATAGATTGAGTGCCTGTATGTGGCAGTCCAAAAAAGTTTTCAAACCAGAGGAGCAGGTAGGTGGCCCTCCAGAAAAATGGAATAGATTGAGTGCCTGTATGTGGCACTCCCAAAAATTGTTTAAAACAGAGGACCGGGTCGGTGGCCCTCCATAAAAATTAAATGCATAAAGTACTATAGCTAGAGCCAGTGGGCCCTGTCAAAAAATAGCCAGTTTCCTCTGCTTTACTGTACAAAGAGGAGGAGAAGGAGGAAAATGAGGAGGAGGAGGAGTGGATAAATTATTCAGGTTGAGCTTCCTTCACCTGGTGGAGATTGGAAATTAGGAGAAATCCAGGCTTTATTCATCTTGATAAGCGTCAGCCTGTCAGCGCTGTCAGTCGACAGGCGTGTACGCTTATCGGTGATGATGCCACCAGCTGCACTGAAAACCCGCTCGGACAAGACGCTAGCGGCAGGGCAGGCAAGAACCTCCAAGGCGTACAGCACCAGTTCGTGCCACATGTCCAGCTTTGAAACCCAGTAGTTGTAGGGAGCTATGTGATCATTTAGGACGATGGTATGGTCAGCTACGTACTCCCTCACCATCTTTCTGTAAAGATCAGCCCTACTCTGCCGAGACTGGGGACAGGTGACAGTGTCTTGCTGGGGTGACATAAAGCTGGCAAAAGCCTTGTAAAGCGTACCCTTGCCAGTGCTGGACAAGCTGCCTGCTCGCCTACTCTCCCTCGCTACTTGTCCCGCAGAACTACGCACTCTGCCGCTAGCGCTGTCAGAAGGGAAATACTGTTTCAGCTTGTGCACCAGGGCCTGCTGGTATTCATGCATTCTCACACTCCTTTCCTCTCCAGGGATGAGAGTGGAAAGATTTTGCTTGTACCGTGGGTCCAGGAGAGTGAACACCCAGTAATCGGTGCTGGAATAAATTCTTTGAACGCGAGGGTCACGGGATAGGCAGCCTAGCATGAAATCTGCCATATGCGCCAGAGTACCAACGCGTAAGAATTCACTCCCCTCACTGGCCTGACTGTCCATTTCCTCCTCCTCCAACTCCTCCAACTCCTCTTCTTCTGCCCATACACGCTTAACAGTGAAGGACTCAACAATGGTCCCCTCTTGTGTCTCGCCAACATTCTCCTCCTCTTCCTCCTCATCCTCCTCCACCTCCTCCGATATGCGCTGAGAAACAGACCTAAGGGTGCTTTGGCTATCAACAAGGGAATCTTCTTCCCCCGTCTCTTGTGACGAGCGCAAAGCTTCCGACTTCATGCTGACCAGAGAGTTTTTCAACAGGCCAAGCAGCGGGATGGTGAGGCTGATGATGGCGGCATCGCCACTGACCATCTGTGTTGACTCCTCAAAGTTACTCAGCACCTGACAGATATCAGACATCCACGTCCACTCCTCATTGTAGACTTGAGGAAGCTGACTGACCTGACTACCAGTTCTGGTGGAAGTTGACATCTGGCAGTCTACAATCGCTCGGCGCTGCTGGTAAACTCTGGATAACATGGTCAGTGTTGAATTCCACCTCGTGGGCACGTCGCACAACAGTTGGTGAGCGGGCAGTTGGAGGCGGCGCTGCGCTGCCCTGAGAGTGGCAGCATCTGTGCTGGACTTCCTGAAATGCGCACAGATGCGGCGCACCTTCGTGAGCAAATCAGACAGATTGGGGTATGTCTTGAGGAAACGCTGAACTATCAGATTTAACACATGGGCCAGGCATGGCACATGTGTCAGTCTGCCGAGTTGCAGAGCTGCCACCAGGTTACGGCCGTTGTCACACACAACCATGCCTGGCTTCAGGTTCAGCGGTGCCAGCCACAGATCAGTCTGCGCCGTGATGCCCTGTAATAGTTCTTGGGCGGTGTGCCTTTTATCGCCTAGGCTCAGCAGTTTCAGCACCGCCTGCTGTCGCTTAGCGACGGCACTGCTGCTGTGCCTAGAGCTACCGACTGATGGCGCCATGCCCACGGATGGTCGTTCGGAGGAGGAGGTGGAGGAGGGGTGGGAGGAGGAGGAGGCATAGTAGGCCTGAAACACCTGGACCGAGGTAGGCCCCGCAATCCTCGGCGTCGGCAGTATATGACCAGCCGCAGGGTCAGACTCGGTCCCAGCCTCCACCAAGTTAACCCAATGTGCCGTCAGCGATATATAGTGGCCCTGCCCGGCAGCACTCGTCCACGTGTCCGTGGTCAGGTGGACCTTGTCAGAAACGGCGTTGGTCAGGGCACGGATTATGTTGTCTGACACGTGCTGGTGCAGGGCTGGGACGGCACATCGGGAAAAGTAGTGGCGGCTGGGGACCGAATACCGAGGGGCGGCCGCCGCCATGAGGCTGCGAAAGGCCTCGGTCTCTACTAGCCTATAGGGCAGCATCTCCAGGCTTAGCAATCTGGAGATGTGCACATTAAGGGCTTGGGCGTGCGGGTGGGTTGCACTATATTTGCGTTTCCGCTCCAGCGTCTGGGGTATGGAGAGCTGAACGCTGGTGGATGCTGTGGAGGATCGTGGAGGCGACGATGGGGTTTTTGTGGCAGGGTCCTGGGCAGGGGGCTGACTATCAGCTGACACAGGGGAAGGAGCAGTGGTGTGCACGGCCGGAGGTGAACACGCTTGTTGCCACTGAGTGGGGTGTTTAGCACTCATATGCCTGCGCATACTGGTGGTAGTTAAGCTAGTAGTGGTGGAACCCCTGCTGATCCTGGTTTGGCAAATGTGGCACACCACAGTCCGTCGGTCATCCGGTGTTTCCTTAAAGAACCTCCAGACTTCTGAAAATCTAGCCCTCGCCGCAGGAGCCCTCGCCACGGGAGCTTCACTAGTTGACACATTTGGCGCTGATGCACCAGCTCTGGCCCTGCCTCTCCGTCTGGCCCCACCACTGCCTCTTCCAACCTGTTCTGGTCGAGGACTCTCCTCCGTCTCAGAAGCACTGTGTTCACCCGGCCTCTCAACCCAGCTTGGGTCTGTCACCTCATCATCCTCCGATCCCTCAGTCTGCTCCCCCCTCGGACTTCCTGCCCTGACAACAACTTCCCCACTGTCTGACAACCGTGTCTCCTCATCGTCGGACACCTCTTTACACACTTCTTCCAGTACGTCAACAAGGTCATCATCACCCACAGACTGCGACTGGTGGAAAACCTGGGCATCGGAAAATTGCTCATCAGCAACCGGACAAGTGGTTTGTGACTGTGGGAAGGGTCCAGAAAACAGTTCCTCAGAGTATGCCGGTTCAAATGGCAAATTTTGCTGGGAGGGGGCAGACTGGGGGGGAGGAGGCTGAGGTGCAGGAGCTGGAGGAGTGCCGATTTCGGTGACATGGGTGGACTGCGTGGAAGACTGACTGGTGGACAAATTGCTCGAAGCATTGTCGGCAATCCACGACATCACCTGTTCGCACTGTTCTGGCCTCAACAGTGCTCTACCACGAGTCCCAGTAACTTCAGACATGAACCTAGGGAGTGTAGCTCTGCGGCGTTCCCCTGCTCCCTCATAAGCAGGTGGTGTCTCACCCCGCCCAGGACCACGGCCTCTGACCCCTGCAGTAGTTGGACGCCCACGTCCCCGCCCTCGTCCTCTACCCCTAGCCCTCGGGTTAAACATTTTGAAAATGAGAGTTATAACTTTAATTTTTTTTTTAACTTTTTTTTGTGTTTTTTTTTTTGTGTGTGTTTTTTAGTTTTTAAAACCAAACGATGCTATCCTATTGCTATGGCTATTTTCTAGCCAAGTATGAAAGCACACTACTATGCCAGATGAGATGACGCTGAGTTATGAAAAAAATAAACGTAAAATACAAAAGGAAATGGCAGACTGTGCCTAATTGAAATACAACCCCGGGCCCTAATAAATTTTCCCACTTCGGTCTTTGCGATGGATATGTGCGTCACTAAGCGCAAAACACAGTGGTCACAAGTCTCACTACAAATTACTCACAATTTGCTAGTAGATGCACTGCAGCAACTACAGCCACCAGCAGATCAACCAGAAATCAAATATATATAACGCTACTGTAGGCGTAAGTAAGACGTTTGGATTCTCCTATGGCTATTTTCTAGCCAAGTATTAAAGCACACTGCTATGCCAGATGAGATGACGCTGAGTTATGAAAAAAATAAACGTAAAATAAAAAAGGAAATGGCAGACTGTGCCTAATTGAAATACAACCCCGGGCCCTAATAAATTTTCCCACTTCGGTCTTTGCGATGGATATGTGCGTCACTAAGCGCAAAACACAGTGGTCGCAAGTCTCACTACAAATTGCTCACAATTTCCTAGTAGATGCACTGCAGCAACTACAGCCACCAGCAGATCAACCAGAAATCAAATATATATAACGCAACTGTAGGCATAAGTAAGACATTTGGATTCTCCTATGGCTATTTTCTAGCCAAGTATGAAAGCACACTACTATGCAAGATGAGATGACGCTGAGTTATGAAAAAAATAAACGTAAAATACAAAAGGAAATGGCAGACTGTGCCTAATTGAAATCAAACCCCCTAATAAATTGTCCCACTTTGGTGTTTGAGGTGGATATGTGTGTCACTAAAAGCTAAACACAACGGTAGCAAGTCCCCCTGCTAATTCCTCACAATATGGTACTAGCTGCACTACTAGTGCCAGCAAGCCCAGCCACAAGCAAATAAAAAAAAAAAGTATAACGTTATTGTAGCCCTAAGAAGGGCTGTTGGGTTCTTGTAGAATCACTCCTGCCTAACAGTAAGCTAATAGAACACCCTAACGCTTTCCCTGACCAGCAGCAGCTCTCTCCCTAGCGGCATCCAGACAGAGAATGATCCGAGCAGCGCGGGCAGCGGCTAGTCTATCCCAGGGTCACCTGATCTGGCCAGCCAACCACTGCTATCTACGTGTAAGGGTACCACGTCATGCTGGGTGGAGTGCAGAGTCTCCTGGCTTGTGATTGGCTCTGTTTCTGGCCGCCAAAAAGCAAAACGGCAGGAGCTGCCATTTTCTCGAGCGGGCGAAATACTCGTCCGAGCAACGAGCAGTTACGAGTACGCTAATGCTCGATCGAGCATCAAGCTCGGACGAGTATGTTCGCTCATCTCTAGTCACCATCAATCTTGTATCAGCACTTAAGCACTTTTTTTTCCATTTTTTTCCCGAAGGTCTTCCATTCGGGCTATCTGTCTTAATAATATTATAAAACCTCATATCCCCCTTATGCACTATTGCACTTCAAACATACGTATGCCCATTTATAGTGCACAGCCTTTGGTACTTTCTGCACTTTTTGCACTCAGCACTTTTATCCCCTTTGGGAGCTGCATCTTACGAGACCATTTTTTAGTCTCCACATTTAGACCTCTTATCCCTTAATGCACTTTATAAGCATTTACACAAGTGCACTTTATATTTCAAACCATTTTGCACTTTAGGCACTGTAGCACTTCCTTATACCTTTCTATTTAATATATTTCTTCACATCTTTAATGTATAATTATGTATAGTTTAACCTTTTGCATCCTGATTTTTAGGCTACGCTGTTTCAGGCCAAGGGATAACCAACCTATCTCTACTTTTTATTCAGTTCATGATTTGTGTCCTGCTTCTGATACTTACCTGTACTCACCTGTACACTTGTCCATTAATCTTCGGACTTGCCCACACTCTGCCCATACCCAAGATGGCGAGGTGGTGCGCATCGCTCCGGCGCATGCGCCTAGTTCAGAGGCGGCACCGGACTTCCGGTTCACGGTGACGCGCACATGTGCGCGTGTAGCGTCTTCCGGAACCCGGTCCCTCCTCCGTCTGGGTGTGTGCTGACCACGGCGATGCGCCAACATATACACCTGCCGTTCATATTCTAATCAGGTATGTCACAACCCCATTGGTCCCATGTTAACATCTGACCCTCAATGTTGGGTTTATATGCCGGGCAGCTGCCGCTCCACAGCACACCCCCTGGAGGAAGCGACGGCGAAACGTGCGTCGGGGTGCTGTGGCGGTAGTCATTACCTACAGGCTGGCAATTTTGGTACTATGCAACACCCGGGTGGGTAATGTGCTGGATTACAACCAAAATTGAGTATACCGTATCTTTATCTATTTATGTGCATTTGGTAATGCTCGTTATGTATTTGGATATTGCTGACTATCGCCGCGCTCTTGTTCCTGTGGATTTTATTCTATGTTTTTAATGTTTTTTGGATGGCCATTTTGATTAATAAAGTGTGCATTATATATTAATATCTGAAGTGGTTATGTGTATTACTGGTTAGAGTATACTGTGGTCCTATATATCTTTATTGGTATTATATAGTCAATTATAGTCCTTGTTATAAGTCACTAAGTAACGCAGGATTCTTAACAAGGGGTCATCCTGTGCTGTGTTGGAGGATCGTTATTGCAGCTACTTAGACACCATGCTATGAGATATTACAGGTCTAAATGAGTCTTTCCTCCTTGGGCCTCTTGCCCACGGGCGAGTGCTGTGCTGAAAAACACTCTGAAGTGTTGACACTTGACCTGTAAGTATAAATGGTTTAAATTACCACAGCCCAAGTCGTAGTTTTCCTTTAAGGCCATATGTGTATCTGGAAATTTCTGCAGGAAACCTTCGGATGGTGTTACCTCTAGAAATATTCTATGTCCACTTTACAGTTGAGCTGTAATGATCCAGAGTACTATTAATACTGCTACAAATCATTGTGGTTAACCCCTGTGGTGTAAGCGAATAAGGCCTGATCACCCCTCGTTTCCGATTTATAAAAGCAAGGGAACCCAGTGTTTTAAGGTATCAATGCCCTATACGTACAAAGTGGGATTCTACCACCCCCTCATGGCTGCTGTCGGTATTACACAGTATTTTACTGCTTAGACGTTTAATTGTACTATTACTGCTTGACTAGTTAAGGAAGGTGCCCTGGGACTGGAGGTTGGGGTAGTTTCCGGGTAATTAACTTTATATTGGGCTGTTGGCACTTTAATGTTATGGGGGGCGGGCTTGTTTTGGGGCTGGCCGACTTGCTAGCTGGGAGTCCAGCTGGCATACAGCGGCCGAGCACGAGGAGACCAATAAAAAATCAAGTGCCTTAAGCCTTTGGCATTGTTTGTGTGGAGATAATAAAGCTGTGACCTTTTTACACCCAGCAAGAGTTGTGATCTGTTTTATTCATAAGTTGGTTTATAAGGGGGTTTATCTCGGCATTAAGGTGCCCATGTGTTTTGCTTAAAGGTAGTTCATGCCTTCAGTCCATATCATCTGGTTGAAGGAGGGCTTTACTATTGACTGTCCAACCAGAACTCCAGATTTTCTTGGTGAGCTGGATCATTAGGCTCCTGAACATCTAGGTCCCCTTAGATGTAATTTGCTAGTGGTTCATGTGAATTTGGGAGATAAGTCCTGCAAAGGAAAATTTGTTAAATAATTATTAGAAGTCGCTGCTGCTCATGGATTGGCATGGGAGTTGCAAGGCTTTTTTTGTAACCACTTATTTTGGTTTGGCCCATCTTGAATATTTGCTACTGAGGTAGTCTGTTTAACTGCCCCTTAAAAAGATGTGTACAACTGGGTAGGACTATCCTACTTAACTACATGAGGGGTCCATAATGGAGCAAGGTTCTGTCTGTAACCCAAGATTGTTCTAAAGATATGCTCCTTAACATTCAGCTATGCCTCTTATCTCTTTCCTACAGTAAAACAATAGACACTTTTACTATCCTATGTAATGGCCCGCTGGACTGGTCATTACTAAAAGTAAGCTTCTTTTAGCCTCCTGATCGTGGGAGAGGGTCTGGCCGGCCTTTTTATGCTGATCTAATTCTAAAGGGGATCCTTTTACTATGTTGCAGTCGCCTCCTCTTCTTACATCTCCTCGCTGACCCTGACGGGAGTGGATGAGGCCTGTTTACCTGGACCAAGCCACTAGGCCGCTCTACAAACCAGTCACTCCTGGAATCCTGCTGCCCCCATCTGGCATGTGAAGCTCTCTTGTCCAATACAGGGGTCTTTTTTGGGGGATGAAATGTAGTTTGTAATACTGTAGTACATGTTTGGGTTTTATAATGATGTACTTTTATCAACACTTTATATGCAGTATATTTTATGTAGTGCAGGTATATAGGGTGCAGTCACATGTTAGTGCCACAATCAAAGCGCCCCGGGCCGTGCTACGGTAGATCACATATGCGTTTCTATGCAATCGCATGTGATCGATAACCAGCACCTGGTGTCTTGGGAGCCCGGAGCCTGCTACAGGAGGGGAGAGAGCGGGCATGATGGGCTGGACTGGGAGGGGTTTGGAATGAGTTGGGTGGAAATGATTGGTGGGTGGAGAATAACAAGATAGGTGATAGGGGGCTTTGAAGTGTTGGGGGAGGAGCTTATAGTTTATTAATGGCTGTTAGGAAGCCGCATTCTGGCCAAAAATAATAGCTCAGCTATCAGCTATTATACTGTTATTTTTATATTGTCATGTTTCAATAAATTTTTTTCTGTATCTTACAGATTGTATTTCAAGATTTAATAATTTTAAATTATTCACCTTTTCATCGATAATGTCTTTGTGTCTTACATAGTTAGGTGAATGGTCAGGGTATTGGTATTCTGTCTTTTCTCAGGCCCGAACTCATTGATTGCCTGGTCATGGATTTAGACAATACAAGACACTGGGTGCTGGTTGAGGATTGTATATGTCTGCATTTAAAATAATATTCGATAGGCCATGCCGCACCCCCCACGCGCTTTGATTCTTTTTCTAAGCAGAATTAAAGCGATAACGTGTGACAGCACCCTTATACTGACAGGCATCCCATTAGGGGTGTCAATGGGTGACAAAAGGGACTCACTCCCTCTGCACCCACTTAGACAGCACAGAAGTGCCCTGAACCACTGCAAAAGCCTGATATGGCCGTCTTTAACAGCTTAGATAAAAATCTATCTATAAGCGTAAAAGGGTTTACAGGTCTATGTAATACCCCTCTTACAGGAATGGTCACTCTCTTACCTGATGGTTGTTCAGTTCCATACAATGTTTCGCTCCCTATTGTCAGAGAACCACATGATAATGACCATACACAGAACCTTCTAGAAATCATTTCGATCCTGCAGTCACAACTAGAGCTGTGCAACGCCCCTGCCAATGTGGAGTGTTGAGAATGAGGTACTTTATTTGTATCTCCCCAGCAGGTGAGCCTGCGCAACCCGTCTCAGGGAGACTGCAGTCAGTATTAGGCCTCAGTAGTGTTAGACCCTGCCTGTATAGCAAGAGTTAAGGTATGTAATGATTATTATCCAATTGTATTTCAACCTGTGAACTGGAGTGTGATTGGAGAGTGAGCCACCACCTGAACAGGGTCTAATAAAACCCCTGGACAGGAAGGGGCAAGCCCTCTTTCCAGCCAGTTCTCTTACCAGAGAGTGCTCTTAGGTTCCAGATCCTGAGACAGGAGCACATCTCTTTGGCCCAGCTCTCAATATAGAGCACAGACTGTCAGTGACCAGAGAGATAGTGTGACACACCTCCAGTGCCACACACAGAAGACCCAGGACAAAGTTGCAGCTTCCATACCTGGACACAGCTACCTCCCAGCCTACAACTACTACCAGGCTGGTGAATCTACTCCTGGGGATCCCTCTCCATGACCACTCCAGTAATCCAGCATCTGCAACAATCCAGCATCTATAACCAGATTGTTTGGCTTGTTGCCTGCATTTGTTTGAATAAAGAACCGTGAGTTGTTGCCGTCTGTTCCCTGAAAACAGCGGTATTTCCAACACGGGCTTCCCATCCATTACCCAGGGACATATCTTACAGACATTAAAGGGGTTGCCCCAGGGAGAACCAGTACATCAGCCTCTTTCTCTACATTTTTCTTGCACACACCACCTGCTGGAGATCTGCCAGGCTGTATGGTCCCCATACCAAGCACCTTGACATCAGCATGCCCAGGCCACAACCGCCAGCCACTCCGGTATTCTGGGCCCCGGCTGCCTCCAGGCCCCAAGAAAAGGCTAGGCCCCGGTGGGGGATGTTGCAGCTGTAACCACAAATATAGAAGCAAATTATTACTTTTATTTAGAAAAAAAAATTGCACAAATCTATATTGTGGATTCATTTATTTAATATGCGGTGATCATTTCCAGTGATATAAGAAAATACATAGTAGCGTGTGACCCACTAACATCAGAGAGATAAAAGTTTGCACAGGAAAGTGTGATGGAGCACTCAAAGCAGACTTGTCTATTTAAGTAACACGGTAATTTTTTTTAACATGAAACTGCAGAAATAAATGGGATATATATGGAATCAATAATTTTTTTATTCTCGGCCCCAGATGGTGCGAGAAAAGACAGAACTTGTACTTACCTCTCTCCGGGGCTCCAGTCCAGTGCAGCTCCTCCTGTCACCGCTCTCTTCTGTAGGTATACAGAAAGCTTTAAGTGCACCCACTACATCCATATACAGGCCGCAGCCTCAGGGTATATACACACAGAGGGAAGAACTGCCCCGGACCAGAGAGGAGGAGAGAGATAATACAGGCCACATGTCCCTAATGATTAGATATTGATCATATAGGTGTTGCCAAAATCAAAGTCAATAGAATCAATACAATCCATACAATCCTTGTTGTACAGAGTGGGTTGTTAGGATCCATGTTGTCACAGCTCGCATGGTGGCTCGTTCCCCCGACAATTGAGCCTCAAAATATTATAGCTGTTACTTTTGGAAAAATAGTTGTCGAACTGGTCGAAGCAGAGGGAAGCCCTCTGGTCACACAGGCAGGTCAGTCTTGCGCACCCATTCAGATCAGTGTCATCTGTGTCGGAGACAATAGTGATTATTATACAAATATCTCATCACAGTGCTGCAGAGCTGACAATCTATTACACTGCTAATAACATTGAGCGGAGAGAGAGTCAGGATGGTGGTTCAATCACATAAGACCAGTGGCACACGTGGCGTTTTGAACCAGTTTTTCGGACGGTTTTTAAGCAGCCGTTAAAAATTGCATGTGTTAAAAGCCTCATGCGTTTTTGAAAAACGCATCTGTTTTTGACACGTTTTAATTAAGGTAATTGGTAAAACCGGTCAAAAACGGATGTATGCGTTTTTTTATGCATGCGTTTTTTAACGGACTGCTTAAAAATGGCCCAAAAACGGGTTCAAAACGCCACGTGTGCCGCAGGCCTAAGGGTGATGTCAGATGTGGTGCAAACGCAGACAAAGCTGCACTCACCAGGGCGGGCCGCAGCCCTATTGCATCGGCGTTTCTATGGAAACGCCTGCGATCGGGAATGAGCCGCCTGTGTTTTGCGTTAATTTAATGCAAAACACCGGCGGCTCGTTCCCGATCGCAGGCGTTTCCATAGTTCCCGGTGGGTGCGGCTTTGTCAGTGGCACGTGTGGCATCAGCCTAAGGCCCCTTCCACACTAGCGAGTGTGATGCGATGAACTCGCATCACACTCGCAACGCAAGCTGCCGGGAACGCACGGCCCGAACGCTGCACCGCGGGAGTGAACTGACATGCTGAGTTCACTCCCGCGGTGCAGCGTTCGGGCCGTGCGTTCCCGGCAGCTTGCGTTGCGAGTGTGATGCGAGTTCATCGCATCACACTCGCTAGTGTGGAAGGGGCCTTAGGCTGCGTTCACATTGCGTTTTGTAACACAATGCAGAGGCTGCTTTGAGGAGATTTACCTACTTGCATTGCATTAACAGTATGTTAACATAAACACAATGTTAATACACAGCAATTAGGTAAATCAACTCCAAACAGCTTCTGCATTGTATTTTAAAATGTAAATGCCACATGTGAACGCAGCATGAAAATGTAAGAGCTTCCTGGTTCTTGAATAAAATTCTAGACCTTCTGTGAAAACTGAGGCTGGTGGCATATGTGGCGTTTTGAACCCGCTTTTGGGCCGTTTTTAAGCAGTCTGTTAAAAAATGCATCCGTTTTTTGAAAACGCATCCGTTTTTGTCCGGACAAAAAAGGAAAAAACTGATGCGTTTTTTCAACGGACTGCTTATAAACGGGTTCAAAACGCCACGTGTGCCACCACCCTGACACGACCTAGGCAGCATAGTCAGGACTCTCTGATTTGCCTCCTGTATTGTTTACTACGGAGACTGACTGTAAGTTCTGTGCTACAGGTTGTATGTTGGGAGGTAGAGATCAGTATTACCGCATACAACGGTTCCCAAAGATATGGAGAATTTATAAGTCTGCGTAATAGGAAAGCATCCCCTCTGGCGCAATTCTTCGTAACAGCAGTCTTGTCTATGACAGCACCTGTAAGTAACGATAAATATCACTGACACAACCAAATAATGAATCCAGGTCTATCGTGTGTGATACTGTCTACGGAGCTGGAGCATCTAGGCGTAAATAATGCTGAGTCTAATCTGATGTGATAACGTGAACATGTAGGCCCACATTTATTAAAGCGTTTGCGCCAGTCTGACTTTGTAATAAAAAGAATGTGCCAAACGCTTGCGCATATATTAATAAAGTATTTGCACCAGTTTTGCGCCGCGCTTCAAACTTCTGCACATAAAGGGGATGTTCCGGTGCTCAAGCGCCACATTTATTACTGCTAAACGACAAAAGTGTGTTGCACGCTTTGTGGCTCATTTACTAAGGGTCCGTGGAGCGCATTTTCGTCGGGTTTCCCGTCGATTTCCGTATTGCGCCGGGTTTCCCGTCGATTTTGGCGCATCGGTGCCAGCTTGCACGCAACACACATCGTGGAGCGAGCCGTCGGACAACATGACGGATTTAACATTTAGAAATGTGTCGCAAGACACGCACTTACAAGTACCTGGAAGAAGCAGGTGAACTCCGGCGGACCTCAGCGCAGAAGCGAGGGATGCAGGAACTAGGACGCACGAGCTTCGTGAATCGCTGCACAGCCGAAACCTCGTCGAACAACGCACCACGGGATTGCGACACGACCGGGTAAGTAAATCTGCCCCTTTATGTTAAAGGTGCACCAACAAAAAAGTTGGTGCTCACTTCCCGAGCAGTGCAGGGGGCGCCGGATTAATGAAAGGCAAACTGCACATATTACAGTCAGCTGGAAGGTACAAGCAAGTTTTTGGTGGACTAATTTAACTTAAACATCTTTTGGTGTTGAACAAGCTGAGGTTTGGATGTGACTGCCTCAAGGGTGTCATAATGGTAAAGGCAGCCAGGGTTGGGCGCGGTGGTGAAGTGCAGGAGAGAGGATCTTCAGTAGGGTCATTGCTGCTTTTAAAGTCTTCTGGCCCTGCTACAATGGCAAACCAGAGCGTGCTGTTGCGAACCAGTTGCTGTATGTCATGCAGGTGCGGATTGGTGGATATTGGTGAATCCCACCCCTCACTCTTTACCTGACTCCTCTTCTGATAGTACTAAATAGTACGGCGTGGGAGAATAGAAATGCCTCATGAGCTAAGCCCTCTCCGTATTAGTTTGGTGTTTGCTGCATATTGCAGGAAACACCCACCGGTAACACCCGCAATCTTTAACAGCACAATAAATGCAAAAAAAAGTGGTCTGAGCATGCTATTCAGGGCAAGGCAAAAAGTCCTCCAAATTTAGTAAAAAGAAAAGATAGCATCACTACAAGGATATAAAATGATCAAGTGGATTATTCCATGTTAGCAGATACGTTTCGGCTCTAAGGTTGAGCCCTTCTCTTGGAACAAGGCTCAACTATAGAGCCGATACGTTAAGTCTATCTATAGCTATGAAGCGGACCCCATCAGAGATGAGACTCACCTGTCAATAGCGTCTAATGGCACTCCCTTCTTTCCTAACCCACAATGGCAGCCATAGAAGGCATAGGCGACAGCCGATCTCTTCGTCATTTGATTTATCATCTCGGTAAATTGTAGTGTTGTAGCTTGTGCTCCAACCACCATCACTAGACCTGGAAAGAGACATCGGGTCAGACCTACATGAGTCAGGAGGACACATATCACATAAGGAACCCAGGAAAGCTGGGAGACTACTATTGACAAGGCTGCATCAGTAGTGGTTGCCTCCCAAAAATAATTAGTAAACAAAAGACATTAATTTGAGGGCTTCTTTCTTAAAGGAGAAAATTTACTTAGAATTATAATACGCGGGCGGTTCAATAAGGCCCCGTGTTTGACAACAGAGGGTGTTCCTGAGGGAAGTTGGCGTTGTCATTGTGTGCTGCCATATAGCAAACGATGGCAAAACAAAATTGAGACTTATTGATTGGTTAGTTTGGATTTGGCAGCCATTTGAGTAAGACGTGTAAGATGGAAATAGTGCAGAATCGTAATTCGCTTTTTGTTTTTGGATGGGAAAAAATGCGAGGAGATAAAACCAAAGTTGGGTGCTGTTTATGGGGACACTTCGCCATCTATGACCACAGTTAGATATTGGTTCAACTAATTTAAACGTGGGCGAACATCCGTTTTTGATTAGGAGTGGCCAGGAGGCCCGGCAGACGTGGTTACGAGGAAATCATTCAAAAAGTCCACGACATGATACTCGCTGATCAATCAACGAAAGTGCACAAAGTAGCAGAGGCCGTAGGTGTGTCGACCGGAACGGCAATCAATATTTTACATGATAAGTTGGGGACGAAAAAAAATTGTCAGCCCGATGGGTGCCGCGATTACTCACGGTGGACAACAAGCGGATGCGGCTGTTAACTTTGGAGATGTTTGGAGCAATTTAAACGAGATCCGAAGGAGTTTTTGCGTCGAGTTGTCACCGTTGATAAAACCTGGATTCATCATTACACACCAGAAACTAAGCAACAATCAAAACAATGGATTTCTCCTGGTGAATCTGCTCCAAAGAAAGCGAAGATGGCGTCATCCTCATAGATTTTTAGAAAAAGGAAGAATGATCACTGGACAACACTACGGTGGACCGCTAAGACAAAAAATTGAAGGAGACACAGCAGCACCTGGCAAAAAAGTAGGTGCTGCTTCACCAAGATAACGCACCATCACATTCATCCGGAGATGTCGCCGCCAAACTGCATGAATTGCGTTATGAACTGCAATGGCCCCAAACCCCCCAAAAATGATTTACCATATTCTGACTCCCATAACTTTTTCAAATTTAGGAGTACAGAGTTGGCTAAGGTGTCATTTTTTTCTGGGAAGAGCTGACGGTTTATTTTGGGGACTGTGTGACCTTAAGATCACTTTTTATTATATTTTTATGTGTTGTAAAAACGGCAAAAAAGTGTCGATTCGGACATTTGAGCGCATTTTTCCGTTACGGGGTTCACCGCCGGGAATAACCATGTTTCTATCTTTATAGATTGGACATTTTAAGACGTGGTGATTCCTAACATGTTGTGTTTTTTAATTTCACATTTTTAAAAATTATTTATTGTTTTATATGTGTGAGGGGCTTTTGAGATATTTTTATGAATTTTATTTTTAATGATTATACATTTTTTTATTTTTAGTGTTTTTTTTAATTTTTGCTGTTGCATTGTGGGGTGCTGGGAGGAGAGGGAGCCCCGTCACACTGAAGGTACATCGGTCCCACGGTCGCAGCATTGACTGCTGGATGGAAGGGGTTAACAGACGGATCAGAACGGAGTTCCGATCCAGACTGTTAGAGCAAGGTCCCGGCGGTGACAGTTCCTGCCTGCACGGGGGGCTCGTACAGTCCTTAGGTTAATCTGATGATGATAATTATATTCTCCGTATTGGAATGATATGACTTAGGCAAATATACTGACGTGCTGTGCGTCTCTAGAGATCCGATATACTAAGACTATAGGGATGACATGAAAATCTCTCCAGGACATTATAAATAAAGTTTTTTGACATTTTGGGTCAGACACATTTATTGCCCTTAGCAACCAATCCCAATGCAGCTTCCATAACTCATGAGCGCTAACTGCTCACTGTCCGCCAAGTGTTTTATTCAATAAACTTTATTTATAGTGTCCTAGACTGTACTTACAGGTCCCCAGGAGGGTGAGCAGGGAGGACGCCATATTTTATCAATCACAGCAACCAGAAGGAGACTGTAGGATCCGATATCTGGTGTAATAAAGAGAGAAACCCGGAGAATGCAGATCACTGAGGGGCAGAGCAGTGATAGACGTATCATACAATAGTGTCATACAGCAGCGTCACCATACAGTAGTATCATACAGCAGCATCACCATACACTAGTGTCATACAGCAGTGTCACCATACACTAGTGTCATACAGCAGTGCCACCATACACTAGTGTCATACAGCACTGTCACCATACACTAGTATCACCATACAGTAGTGTCATACAGCAGTGTCACCATACACTAGTATCATACAGCAGTGTCACCATACACTAGTATCATACAGCAGTGTCACCATACAATACTGTCATACAGCAGTGTCACCATACACTAGTGTCATACAGCAGTGTCACCATACACTAGTATCATACAGCAGTGTCACCAAACACTAGTGTCACCATACAGTAGTATCATACAGCAGTGTCACCATACAGTAGTGTCATACAGCAGTGTCACCATACACTAGTATCATACAGCAGTGTCACCATACACTAGTGTCATACAGCAGTGTCACCATACAGTAGTGTCATACAGCAGTGTCACCATACACTAGTATCATAGAGCAGTATCACCATACACTAGTGTCATACAGCAGTGTCACCATACACTAGTATCATAGAGCAGTATCACCATACACTAGTGTCATACAGCAGTGTCACCATACAGTAGTATCATACAGCAGTATCACCATACAGTAGTATCATACAGCAGTGTCACCATACAGTAGTATCATACAGCAGTGTCACCATACACTAGTGTCATACAGCACTGTCACCATACACTAGTATCACCATACAGTAGTGTCATACAGCAGTGTCACCATACACTAGTATCATACAGCAGTGTCACCATACACTAGTATCATACAGCAGTGTCACCATACACTAGTGTCATACAGCAGTGTCACCATACACTAGTGTCATACAGCAGTGTCACCATACACTAGTATCATACAGCAGTGTCACCAAACACTAGTGTCACCATACAGTAGTATCATACAGCAGTGTCACCATACAGTAGTGTCATACAGCAGTGTCACCATACACTAGTATCATACAGCAGTGTCACCATACACTAGTGTCATACAGCAGTGTCACCATACAGTAGTGTCATACAGCAGTGTCACCATACACTAGTATCATAGAGCAGTATCACCATACACTAGTGTCATACAGCAGTGTCACCATACAGTAGTATCATACAGCAGTATCACCATACACTAGTGTCATACAGCAGTGTCACCATACACTAGTGTCATACAGCACTGTCACCATACACTAGTATCACCATACAGTAGTGTCATACAGCAGTGTCACCATACACTAGTATCATACAGCAGTGTCACCATACACTAGTATCATACAGCAGTGTCACCATACAATACTGTCATACAGCAGTGTCACCATACACTAGTGTCATACAGCAGTGTCACCATACACTAGTATCATACAGCAGTGTCACCAAACACTAGTGTCACCATAAAGTAGTATCATACAGCAGTGTCACCATACAGTAGTGTCATACAGCAGTGTCACCATACACTAGTATCATACAGCAGTGTCACCATACACTAGTGTCATACAGCAGTGTCACCATACAGTAGTGTCATACAGCAGTGTCACCATACACTAGTATCATAGAGCAGTATCACCATACACTAGTGTCATACAGCAGTGTCACCATACACTAGTATCATAGAGCAGTATCACCATACACTAGTGTCATACAGCAGTGTCACCATACAGTAGTATCATACAGCAGTATCACCATACAGTAGTATCATACAGCAGTGTCACCATACAGTAGTATCATACAGCAGTGTCACCATACACTAGTGTCATACAGCACTGTCACCATACACTAGTATCACCATACAGTAGTGTCATACAGCAGTGTCACCATACACTAGTATCATACAGCAGTGTCACCATACACTAGTGTCATACAGCAGTGTCACCATACACTAGTGTCATACAGCAGTGTCACCATACACTAGTATCATACAGCAGTGTCACCAAACACTAGTGTCACCATACAGTAGTATCATACAGCAGTGTCACCATACAGTAGTGTCATACAGCAGTGTCACCATACACTAGTATCATACAGCAGTGTCACCATACACTAGTGTCATACAGCAGTGTCACCATACAGTAGTGTCATACAGCAGTGTCACCATACACTAGTATCATAGAGCAGTATCACCATACACTAGTGTCATACAGCAGTGTCACCATACAGTAGTATCATACAGCAGTATCACCATACAGTAGTATCATACAGCAGTGTCACCATACACTAGTGTCATACAGCAGTGTCACCATACAGTAGTATCATACAGCAGTGTCACCCTACAGTAGTATCATACAGCAGTGTCACCATACACTAGTGTCATACAGCAGTGTCACCATACACAAGTGTCATACAGCAGTATCACCATACACTAGTGTCATACAGCAGTGTCACCATACAGTAGTATCATACAGCAGTATCACCATACAGTAGTATCATACAGCAGTGTCACCATACACTAGTGTCATACAGCAGTGTCACCATACACAAGTGTCATACAGCAGTATCACCATACACTAGTGTCATACAGCAGTGTCACCATACAGTAGTATCATACAGCAGTATCACCATACAGTAGTATCATACAGCAGTGTCACCATACACTAGTGTCATACAGCAGTGTCACCATTCACTAGTGTCATACAGCAGTGTCACCATACACTAGTGTCATACAGCTGTGCCACCATACACTAGTGTCATACAGCACTGTCACCATACAGTAGTATCATACAGCAGTATCACCATACAGTAGTATCATACAGCAGTGTCACCATACACTAGTGTCATACAGCAGTGTCACCATACACTAGTGTCATACAGCAGTGTCACCATACAATACTATCATACAGCAGTGTCACCATACACTAGTGTCATACAGCAGTGTCACCATACACTAGTATCATACAGCAGTGTTACCATACAGTAGTATCATACAGCAGTGTCACCATACACTAGTGTTATACAGCAGTGTCACCATACAGTAGTATCATACAGCAGTGTCACCATACACTAGTGTCATACAGCAGTATCACCATACACTAGTATCATACAGCAGTATCACCATACACTAGTGTCATACAGCAGTATCACCATACAGTAGTATCATACAGCAGTGCCACCATACACTAGTGTCTTATAGAGCAGTTTCACCATACAATAGTATCATACAGAAGTGTCACCATACACTAGTGTCATACAGCAGTATCACCATACACTAGTATCATACAGCAGTGTCATCATACAATAGTATCATACAGCAGTGTCACCATACACTAGTATCATACACCAGTATCACCATACACTAGTGTCATACAGCAGTATCACCATACACTAGTATCATACAGCAGTGTCACCATACAGTAGTATCATACAGCAGTGTCATCATACAATAGTATCATACAGCAGTGTCACCATACACTAGTATCATACACCAGTATCACCATACACTAGTGTCATACAGCAGTATCACCATACACTAGTGTCATACAGCAGTGTCACCATACAGCAGTGTCACCATACACTAGTGTCATACAGCAGTGTCACCATACACTAGTATCATACAGCAGTGTCACCATACGGTAGTGTCATACGGCAGTGTCACCATACAGTAGTGTCATACAGCAGTGTCACCATACACTAGTATCATACAGCCGGGTCACCATACACTAGTGTCATACAGCAGTGTCACCATACAGCAGTGTCACCATACAGAAGTGTCACCATACAGAAGTGTCATACAGCAGTGTCACCATACACTAGTGTCGTACAGCAGTATCACCATACAATAGTGTCATACAGCAGTGTCACCATACACTAGTATCATACAGCAGTGTCACCATACACTAGTGTCATACAGCAGTGTCACCATACAGTAGTGTCATACAGCAGTATCACCATACACTAGTATCATACAGCAGTGTCACCATACACTAGTGTCATACAGCAGTATCACCATACACTAGGGTCATACAGCAGTATCACCATACACTAGTGTCATACAGCAGTATCACTATGCACTAGTGTCATACAGCAGTATCACCATACAGTAGTGTCATACAGCAGTGTCACCATACACTAGTATCATACAGCAGTGTCACCATACACTAGTGTCATACAGCAGTATCACCATACAGAAGTGTCATACCGCAGTGTCACCATACACTAGTGTCATACAGCAGTGTCACCATACAGTAGAATCATACAGCAGTGTCACCATACAGTAGTATCATACAGCAGTATCACCATACACTAGTGTCATACAGCAGTGTCACCATACAATAGTGTCATACAGCAGTGTCACCATACAGTAGTATCATACGGCAGTGTCACCATACAATAGTGTCATACAGCAGTGTCACCATACAGTAGTGTCATACAGCATTATCACCATAGAGTAGTGTCATACAGCAGTATCACCATACACTAGTGTCATACAGCAGTGTTACCATACACTATTATCATACAGCAGTGTCACCATACAGTAGTATCATACAGCAGGGTCACCATACAGTAGTGTCATACAGCAGTGTCACCCTACACTAGTATCATACAGCAGTGTCATTATACACTAGTGTCATATAGCAGTGTCACCATACAGTAGTGTCATACAGTAGTGTCACCATACAGTGGTGTCATACAGCAGTGTCACCATACAGTAGTATCATACAGCAGCGTCACCATACACTAGTGTCATACAGTAGTGTCATACAGTAGTGTCACCATACACTAGTGTCGTACAGCAGTGTCACCAAACAGTAGTATCATACAGCAGGGTCACCATACAGTAGTGTCATACAGTAGTGTCACTATACACTAGTATCATACAGCAGTGTCACCATACAGTAGTGTCATACAGCAGTGTCACCATACAGTAGTATCATACAGTAGTGTCACCATACACTAGTATCATACAGCAGTGTCACCATACAGTAGTGTCATACAGCAGTGTCACCATACAGTAGTGTCACCATACACTAGTGTCATACAGCAGTGTCACCATACAATAGTATCATACAGCAGTTTTGCCATACAATAGTGTCATACAGCAGTGTCACTATACAGCAGTGTCACCATGCAATAGTATCATACAGCAGCGTCACCATACAGTAGTGTCATACAGCAGCGTCACCATACAGTAGTGTCATACAGCAGTGTCACCATACACTAGTATCATACAGCAGTGTCACCATACAGTAGTGTCATACAGCAGTGTCACCATACAATAGTGTCATACAGCAGTGTCACCATACAATAGTATCATACAGCAGTGTTGCCATACAATAGTGTCATACAGCAGTGTCACTATACAGCAGTGTCATACAGCAGTAACACCATACAATAGTGGCATACAGCAGTGTCACCATACACTAGTATCATACAGCAGTGTCACCATACACTAGTGTCATACAGCAGTGTCACCATACAATAGTGTCATACAGCAGTGTCACCATACAATAGTGTCATACAGCAGTGTCACCATACAGCGGTGTTACCATACACTATTGTCATACAGCAGTGTCACCATACAGCAGTGTTACTATACAATAGTATCATACAGCAGTGTCACCATACAGCAGTGTCACCATACAGCAGTGTTACCATACACTATTGTCATACAGCAGTGTCACCATACAGCAGTGTTACCATACACTATTGTCATACAGCAGTGTCACCATACAGCAGTGTTACCATACACTATTGTCATACAGCAGTGTCACCATACAGCAGTGTTACCATACAATAGTGTCATACAGCAGTGTCACCATACAGCAGTGTTACTATACAATAGTGTCATACAGCAGTGTCACCATACAGCAGTGTCACCATACAGCAGTGTTACCGTACACTATTGTCATACAGCAGTGTCACCATACAGCAGTGTTACCATACATTATTGTCATACAGCAGTGTCACCATACAGCAGTGTTACCATACACTATTGTCATACAGCAGTGTCACCATACAGCAGTGTCACCATACACTAGTGTCATACAGCAGTGTCACCATACAGTATTATCATACAGCAGTGTCACCATACAGTAGTATCATACAGCAGTGTCACCATACACTAGTGTCACACAGCAGTGTCACCATACACTAGTGTCATACAACAGTATCACCATACAGTAGTGTCATACAGCAGTATCACCATACAGTAGTATCATACAGCAGTGTCACCATACACTAGTGTCATACAGCATTATCACCATACACTAGTGTCATACAGCAGTGTCACCATACAGTAGTATCATACAGCAGTATCACCATACAGTAGTATCATACAGCAGTGTCACCATACACTAGTGTCATACAGCAGTGTCACCATTCACTAGTGTCATACAGCAGTGTCACCATACAGCAGTATCATACAGCAGTGTCACCATTCACTAGTATCATACAGCAGTGTCACCATAGAGCAGTATCATACAGCAGTATCACCATACAGTAGTATCATACAGCAGTGTCACCATACAGTAGTATCATACAGCAGTGTCACCATACACTAGTATCATACAGCAGTGTCACCATACACTAGTGTTATACAGCAGTGTCACCATACAGTAGTATCATACAGCAGTGTCACCATACAGTAGTGTCATACAGCAGTGTCACCATACACTAGTGTCATACAGCAGTGTCACCATACAGTAGTATCATACAGCAGTGTCACCATACACTAGTATCATACAGCAGTGTCACCATACAGCAGTGTCACCATACCTCCCAACTTCTTTGCTGGAGAATGAGAGACAAAAGGTGCAGTGTGCTGTGAAATAATTTTGTTCCCCTTGCACCATCCCTTATCACACCCCTTTGTATTCCACACAGTATTTATTGGCCTCTGTGGCACACCCACACTTTCATATGCCACCGTACCACTTTAAAATATTAGAGCAGTTATGCTTTAGTATATTTTGGGTAATATTATGGAAATTAAATTCTTGTACATAGTGTGCAGTATTATAGCAGTTACAGGCAGTCCCCGGGTTACATACAAGATAGGGTCTGTAGGTTTGTGCTTAAGTTGAGTTTGTTTGTAAGTCGGAACTGTATATTTTATTATTGTAATCCCAGCCAGGACTTTTTTGGTCTTTGTGACAATTGGATTTTAAAAATGTTGGGTTGTCATAAGAATCAGGATTAACACTAAAGCTTCATTACAGACGCCTGTGATAACTGTTATAGCTGATTATTGTAGCCTAAGGCTAAAGTACAATAAATTACCAACATCCAGATGTCCGTTTGTAACTAGGGGTCGTATGTAAGTCGTTTGTTCTTAAGTAGGGGATATTTTTGTACATAGGGGGCAGTATTATAGTAGTTATATTCTTGTACATAGGGGGCAGTATTATAGTAGTTATATTCTTGTACATAGGGGGCAGTATTATAGTAGTTATGTTCTTGTACATAGGGGGCAGCATTATAGTAGTTATATTCTTGTACATAGGGGCAGTATTATAGTAGTTATATTCCTGTACATAGGGGGCAGTATTATAGTAGATATATTCCTGTACACAGGGGGCAGTATTATAGTAGTTATATTCTTGTACATAGGGGGCAGTATTATAGTAGTTATATTCTTGTACATAGGGGTCAGCATTACAGTAGTTATATTCTTTTACATAGGGGGCAGTATTATAGTAGTTATATTTTTGTACATAGGGGGCAATATTATAGTAGTTATATTCCTGTACATAGGGGGCGGTATTATAGTAGTTATATTCCTGTACATAGGGGGCGGTATTATAGTAGTTATATTTCTGTACATAGGGGGCAGTATTATAGTAGTTATATTCTTGTACATAGCGGCAGTATTATAGTAGTTATATTCCTGTACATAAGGGGCAGTATTATAGTAGTTATATTCCTGTACATAGGGGGCGGTATTATAGTAGTTATATTTCTGTACATAGGGGACAGTATTATAGTAGTTATATTCATGTACATAGGGGGCAGTATTGTAGTAGTTATATTCTTGTACAAAGGGGGCAGTATTATAGTAGTTATATTCCTGTACATAAGGGGCAGTATTATAGTAGTTATATTCCTGTACATAAGGGGCAGTATTATAGTAGGTATATTCCTGTACATTGGGGGCAGTATTATAGTAGGTATAGTCTTGTACATAGGGGGCAGTATTATAGTAGTTATATTCTTGTACATAGGGGACAGTATTATAGTAGTTATATTCTTGTACATAGGAGCAGTATTATAGTAGTTATATTCTTGTACATAGGGGGCAGTATTATAGTAGTTATATTCTTGTACATAGGGGACAGCATTACAGTAGTTATATTCTTTTACATAGGGGGCAGTATTATAGTAGTTATATTCTTGTACATAGGGGCAGTATTATAGTAGTTATATTCTTGTACATAGGGGGCAGTATTATAGTAGTTTTATTCTTGTACATAGGGGGCAGTATTATAGTAGTTATATTCTTGTACATAGGGGGCAGTATTATAGTAGTTATATTCTTGTACATAGGGGGCAGTATTATAGTAGTTATATTCTTGTACATAGGGGCAGTATTATAGTAGTTATATTCTTGTACATAGGGGGCAGTATTATAGTAGTTATATTCTTGTACATAGGGGGCAGTATTATAGTAGTTATATTCTTGTACATAGGGGGCAGTATTATAGTAGTTATATTCTTGTACATAGGGGGCAGTATTATAGTAGTTATATTCTCGTACATAGGGGGCAGTATTATAGTAGTTATATTCCTGTACATAGGGGGCAGTATTATAGTAGTTATATTCTTGTACATAGGGGGCAGTATTATAGTAGTTATATTCTTGTACATCGGGGGCAGTATTATAGTAGTTATATTCTTGTACATAGGGGGCAGTATTATAGTAGTTATATTCCTGTACATAGGGGGGCAGTATTATAGTAGTTATATTCTTGTACATAGGGTGCAGTATTATAGTAGTTATATTCTTGTACATAGGGGGCAGTATTATAGTAGTTATATTCTTGTACATAAGAGGCAGTATTATAGTAGTTATATTCCTGTACATAGGGGCAGTATTATAGTAGTTATATTCCTGTACATAGGGGGCAGTAATATAGTAGTTATATTCTTGTACACAGGGAGCAGTATTATAGTAGTTATATTCTTGTACATAGGGGGCAGTATTATAATAGTTATATTACTGTACATAGGGGCAGTATTATAGTAGTTATATTCCTGTACATAGGGGGCAGTATTATATTAGTTATATTCCTGTACATAGGGGCAGTATTATAGTAGTTATATTCTTGTACATAGGGGGTAGTATTATAGTAGTTATATTCCTGTACATAGGGGCAGTATTATAGCAGTTATGTTCTTGTACATAGGGGGCAGTATTTTAGTAGTTATATTTCTGTACATAGGGGCAGTATTATAGTAGTTATATTCTTGTACATAGGGGGCAGTATTATAGTAGTTATATTCTTGTACATAGGGGGCAGTATTATAGTAGTTATATTCCTGTACATAGGAGCAGTATTATAGTAGTTATATTCTTGTACATAGGGGGCAGTATTATAGTAGTTATATTCCTGTACATAGGGGGCAGTATTATAGTAGTTATATTCTTGTACATAGGGGGCAATTTTTATTAGTAAAAAACAAACAAAATACATTTTACATTCTTATCAGAATTTACAAGAAATCATTCATCAAAATTCCATTTATAATAACTTAAAGGGGTATTCTCATCAGGGCATTTACATTTAATTAAATTCATTTGCCATATGTAAACGTTTCTTCAATTGGATGTTATTTAAAAAAATGTTCCTGTGTGAAGATAATTTCTCATAAATGTAGTTATTCTGTCCCTTAGAAACGAGATACTTTCCTCGGATACGACCACGTCATACTCTGGCAGCGGTGGCCAGACATGCAGTATTGAGTCCTGCCAAACCACCAGGATTCAGCGATCATTACCACAGGACGGCTGTGCGACATGTAGTAACTCCTGGACATTTTATATACAATAACCTTTTGTTTCTTTGTGCAATCCCTCCAGCAGACGTGGCCGTATCCGAGGAAGCTATCTCGTTTCTAAGGGACGACATGGTTACATTTATGAGAAATTATCTTCACACAGGAACATTTTTTTTAATAACATCCAATTGAAGAAATGTTTATATATGTCAGATTTATCAAACTGAATGTAAGTGCCCAGATGAGAATACCCCTTTAAATGTCCATCACTGGTTTAAGGGAAAAAAAAAAAAAAAAAAAAATCAGAAATAAACAGAATTACATGATGCATCAGTATAGACTTATGTTCCTCCATAACTTCCTATTCCCTTCTCTTTTCCCAATCTCCATGGATCGGATCCATCTAAGCTCAGACATGATGAGTGTGACTGCGGTCATGTGCTGGAAGGTCTCGCTGTGGATGGAGACTCGGGTCCTGTTGTGCCAGTGATAATACTTAATGATGGTTATAATGAGGTACATGGTCCCCCGGTCAATGTCCATTATATGTGGTGCTACCCCATAGATAATCTCTGGGTATCTGAGAGACTGCAGACGTGGTATATTCAGCCTGCGGGACACCTCCTGCCATATCCGCCTCCCTCCCTGGCACTCGGTGGTAAAGTGCTCCATGGTCTCCTCTTGTTGACATCCTAAGGGGCACAAACGGTCAGAAAGACTCAGGAATTTTAAATTTCCTCTAACAAAAAGCTTCCCATGCAGAGACAACCAGGCGATGTCAAAGAATTTGGCTGGAAGCCTCGGTCCATTAAGGAGCTTCAGGCTCTCCTGCAGGGTGGCCGTTGTGCAGTCCCTCAGAGCTGGCTGTAACGAATAAAAGGTCCTACAGACACTGGTATAGAGGTCCTTCCTGGTCTTACTCTCCAATAATGTTTTGTCTAGCCTCCACTTTTTCATGCACCTGAGACCATACTCCAGGTACTGGGGGAGGAAGCCAGGAGTCCATCGGCCCCTCTTGAGACTGCCGTCTCGCACCCAAGACTCTGCAAAAGGCAATATCCAGTCCCTGACACTACTTACCCACAGGAGACCATTGTTTGAGTCCAGGCAACCAAAATTAACTTTCAGAAACATGGAGTCAAAGAAAACCCTTGGATTTAACATATCCAGTCCACCCTCTCTCCTCTGTAGGTAGGTGATCCCTCTTTTTACTGGGTTCAACCTGTTTCCCCATAAAAGTTGGAAGAACAGGCTAAAGAGCCGAGCGGAGAAACATTCTGGCAAAGGAAAGACGACAGAGACGTAGAGGAAGACGGGGACCAGGTAAGTCTTCAGCAGAGTAACCCTTTCTCTATAGGTCAGCCTCCAGTTCTTCCATCGCTGAACCTTTACATTTCCGGCTTCCAACTTCTCTTCCCAATTTAGCTTGGCATTATCTTCCCTCCCAAATTTCACCCCAAGGATTTTAATATGGGTGGAGGCCTTGGCGAATTGTGGCAGATCAAAGCCAGGAGCAGTATCCAATGTCCAGAAAGCTTGACTCTTCTCTAGGTTGACCAGAGACCCGGAGGCCTCTGAGTAACTTCTGATGGCTGCAGACAACATCTCCACCTCATGAGGTTCAGATATCACCACAGTCACATCATCCGCGTAGGCGACTACCTTCAAAGGCAAGCAATGGGGGACCGGCACCCCCTGAAAATCACACCGCTGCAGTGATCGCAGAAACAAGTCTATAGCAAACACATACAGCAGTGGACTCAGGGGGCAGCCCTGTCTCACCCCTGCCTCTACTTCAAAAGTGTCCCCCAGCCAACCATTGATCAGAGGAAAGCTCTTCGCCTCTCTGTACAAAGTTCTCAGCCAATCTATAAATTGTCCTGGAATACCGTACTTTGACAAAGTGGCCCATAGATAATCGTGATCAACCCTGTCAAAGGCTTTAGCCTGGTCCAGACCTACAACATATCTCCCACACCTCAGAGCTTTACATCTCTCAAACATCTCCCTTATCGAGATGACTGCTCCAGAGATGTTCCGCCCTCTTACTGTGCCGTACTGAGAGCCTGCCAACAGTGCCGGGGACAAACAGACTAATCTAGAAAACAGAATCTTTGCCAGAATCTTCCGGTCGACATTCAAGAGGGCGATCGGCCTCCAGTTCTTGATGTCACTCGGCTCCTTACCTTTAGACAGCAGAATAAGGGAGGACACTCTCATGGATGGAGGCATCAGGTGATTCTCTAGACAGTTAGTAAACACATCCACAAGGATTGGGGCTAAGAGGTCTCTAAACTTCTTATAAAATTCACATGTTATTCCATCAGGACCTGGTGCCTTCTTCAGATGTAACTTATCAATGGCCTCTTTAACCTCCTCCTCTGTTATTCCTGCTGTCAAAGGAGAAAAGTCCAAATCTCTAGTGTCAGGGCCTGGAGTTGCCTCCAAGAATTGAGCCAGTCTCTCTTTATCCAAAACCTTTTCCTGAAATAACTCAGCATAGTAGGATCTCACCACCCCCAGGATACCCTCCCGAGATTCCTGTAAAACTCCCTGGGAGTCAGTGAGACCTGTGATCGATTTCTTGGCCACACGTTCCCGGCAATTTTCATAAGGATCGGGAACACCCAGTTTTCCGTAATCTCTTTCTATTACCAGGGACGTGTAGCGGCTGTACTGATACTGCTTTATTTCAGACTTCAGTCGGTCAATTTTATGTTTGTCCCCCCCTCCCGCCGAATACAGCGACTCCAATTCTCTCCGCAGCTTGAGATACTGGCTGTACTTACTCTTACCCTTCTTCACTGACAGTCTCTTCAAGAGGGACCTGATCTCCTCCTTGACGTTCTCCCACCAGTCAGATATGTTATCATAGAATTCCTGTCTCTGGAGCTGGTCCTGAAAAAGGGAGTGGATACAATTCTGGACATATACATCATCCAGGACGTTGGAATTAAGCCTCCATAACCCCCGACCAATATCTGAGCGGTTAGAGGCTCCCATACTAAACAATAAGGCCAGGTGATCAGAATATGGGACAACTCTCTCGCTCATCCCACTTAGATTCTCTGAGGGACTGACAAAAGCCATATCAATCCTGCTGTGTCTGTCAGAACAGGAGTAGGTGTACTGAGGTGTCCTACCATCCAGGGTGAATACATCACATAGATCGGCCTGTGATATGATGCTCTTTAGGACTTTGTAGTCTCTGACCACTGCTCTGCCCGAGGACCTGCCACCTGATGTCATGGTAACATTGAAATCACCCGCCATTATCACAGGGATAGAGGTAAAAAGATATTGTTTCACCTCATTGAACAGCTGGATTCTCTCTGTCACTGTCTGTGGGCCATAGATGTTGATCAGCCGGAGCCGCCTACCATGGATGGTCACCTCTAGCACCAGGCACCTCCCCATAGCGACCTCCGTCAGCCTGTGCACCGTCACGTCTGTGGTGTTAAACAGTATGGCGACCCCGGCGTATGGCTCCACAGCCAGTGACCAGTAAGAAGGACCAGACCGCCACTCACGCTCAGCCTCACGGAGATGCCCCAAGGTGGTCAGACGGGTCTCCTGCAGGAAGATGACATCAGCGTCCAGATATCTTAGGTGGTCATATACAGCGTGTCTAGTCCTTCTTACTTTAACGCTGTTAACATTGCTAGAGGCAACTTTTAGAGAGAACCCAGCCATTACAATGATAAAGAGCAGAGCAGTGACCCCCATCATCATGTGTCAGAGTCATCCTCCCCCTGTCTACCACCTGTCTCCATGTCTGACTCCACAGCGGTATCTTCAGGAGGGGGCTTCTTTTTAGTTGGGGGGTCCCCTATGTCCACCTCACACTCATTGTCAATACGTTCCAGCTCTCGCTCATAATCCCCATCTGACTCTGACAGAGCATCTAACCGGTTGCCAAGGACCATGACCCCAGTATCACCACTGGACTTCCTCCTGGTCTTAGGTTCCGCACTATACTCCTCAGGCTTACGGGAGGATTTATCTTTTTTCTTTCTTTTTTTCTTCTTTACCTCCTCATAATCACCAGGTGCTACAGAGGTGGCTGCCTGAGGCTGCTCCTGGGTGACAACCTCCATACTCCCCTGATTGCTGTCTGACCGCTGAGGTTCTTGAGCAGTTTTACTTGAGCCCTGCTGTACTTCCCGCCTAGTCAGAATTTGTCCTGACAGCATGGCCTCCTCCTCTAAGGCATCTGCCTCCTGGACTATCTCATCATCTGAGAAGTCTCTGGCGATGTTATGCCAGGCCTCCGGGCAATCCTTGTGTGGGTGGCCCATCTCACCGCACAGATTACACTTGACCTTCTCACAGGTGGCACTGAGATGGCCGACCTCCCCGCACAGGTTACATTTTACCAATGTACATATTTTAGCCACATGCCCGATCTTACCACATCTGAAGCACTTCCGTGGTTGCCGTGGGTAGAAACAGACGCCTTTCTCTCTACCAATGAAGAAGGAGTTAGGGAGGTGTAGGGTGATGTTGTTAAATTGCCTCAGTTTTACTAGAACCTTCCACCCTCCAGTCCAGATACCGTCGGCGTCTCTATTCTTGGTGAGGTCTGACACAAGATCACAATGGCGCCTGAGCCACACCAGAATATCCTGAGGAGGAACTGACTCGTTCCAGAAGATGATATTCACCACTACAGTACCTGGCCTGGATATGGGGACAAACGTGAATTTACACCAGCCATCCTTGTCCCTGAACCGGGGGAATTTATCCCAGAACCTGTCCAGACTAGACATGAGCTTGAAGCTGACATCATAGCCCTGTCTGTCTGGAAGGTTTATGACCGCCAGGATGTCATCTGGGGAGAACCCCATTTGGCCGCACAGGAGATCTCGGACCACAAACCTCCTATCCGGGAGATCTTCCTTAGCGCCTCTGATCTTAAAGCGCACCACGTTCCTCCTCTTAAAAGCCTGCCCTGAGTATTGTGCGCCAGAGGTGAAGGAGGGAGCGCCGCGGCTCCAGGCGTTTTTAGGGGGCTCCTGATGGGGCTCACTCTGGGTATTGGGGGGAGGGTCTGAAGTAGAGGGACCTGACTCATCTTGGGGGCTCGATGTTAAAGGGGGGAAGTCACACACATCATCCTGTACAACCCCCTGCCCCCCATCCACCGGTGGCTGCACCTCCCAGATAGACTGAGGGTCCCCTCCATCCCCCAACCCCTCAGCCACATCAATACGTCCAGCAATGTCCACAGTCTCTGTCACTACAGCACAATTCTGGGTCACCGCATCACCATGACGCATGGATGGAAGTCCACTGTCTTGCTGCACAGTCTCTGCTGGGATTTGTGGTACTACAGCATTTTTATTCAGGCCTGCTGCGGGGATCTGCGGCTGCTCTTGTGTCTGTCCCTTCTGGAATGAGAAACTTGCAGGTTTCAATACTTGGGGTGACACTTTGTGGGGTGCATCAAGTTCTGCTTGTGCTGCAGGGGCCCGGGGTCCAGGGTTACAGCTCTGCTTCTGCTGGGCAAAGCGCTCCCTGTTCTTGTAGGACTCGGCCAGGGGTCCCAACCTCTCCAGAACACAGTCCATGTCCCTGACCACCACCGCCAGTTCCTTACTTAGCGCCTGCAGCTTACTATTGTACAGGGCGCTGCTCTCTGGGTGCGCGGTCCTCAGGCTATCTGCATCTGCAGCATCTGCTTGTGGTGACTTAGCTCCCCCATCCTCCTTACCAGTGCCGGGATCTCCTCCGCCATCTGCAGCTCAGGCGCTCGGGTGGTCTCCTTCAGCTGCCGTGCTGGTTGCTGTAGTCCTCCAGGCTGCCTGGGTGTAACCATCTCCTGCCTTGGCTTCTCAGGTTTGCTGCCTGTAATGGCCGGGCCTGAGACTGAGGCTGGATCACTCTGTGCAGAGACACTCTGCTGCTTTGCTGCTGACCTGGTGCGGCCTGTGCAGGCCATGCTGGACACAACCTCTCTCTGCTGCAGGTTTTCTTGCAGGGTTTGTCTTTCCAGGGATCTTCTCCGCTGTCTGGGTGCAGGAGTGGGGGGCTGTGCACCTGCTGCCTGACCTGTACTCAGCTGCTTCATTATCAGTGCTCCTCCATGCTGCCCGGGCTGGGATCTGGCTTCACTTTCATTCACTTTCCTTTCTTCTTTCTTCATAACATTAACGTCACTCACAAACTGACTGCTGCTCTGCTGGCGGCTCACTCTGGGATTTACATCCCCATCAGAAGTAGTAAGGGAGATTTCTCCCGGTGTAGGCCTGGAAGCCTGGGCCTTGCTTGGGGAAGTTCCCCACCCAGGGTGGCCCCGCCCTGGGCTGTCTCCAGGCATCAGGAGACTCAGGAGCACAGCTCACACACAACCTCCCAGCAAGGGGGCAGTGTTATAGTAGTTATATTCTTGTACATAGGGGGCAGTATTATAGTAGTTATATTCTTGTACATAGGGGGCAGTATTATAGTAGTTATATTCTTGTACATAGGGGGCAGTATTATAGTAGTTATATTCTTGTACATAGGGGGCAGTATTATGGTAGTTATATTCTTGTACATAGGGGGCAGTATAATAGTAGTTATATTCTTGTACATAGGGGGCAGTATTATAGTAGTTATATTCTTGTACATAGGGGGCAGTATTATGGTAGTTATATTCTTGTACATAGGGGGCAGTATAATAGTAGTTATATTCTTGTACATAGGGGGCAGTATTATAGTAGTTATATTCTTGTACATAGGGGGCAGTATTATAGTAGTTATATTCTTTTACATAGGGGGCAGTATTATAGTAGTTATATTCTTGTACATAGGGGGCAGCATTATGGTAGTTATATTCTTGTACATAGGGGGCAGTATAATAGTAGTTATATTCTTGTACATAGGGGGCAGTATTATAGTAGTTATATTCTTGTACATAGGGGGCAGTATTATAGTAGTTATTATTCTTGTACATAGGGGCAGTATTATAGTAGTTATATTCTTGTACATAGGGGGCAGTATTTTAGTAGTTATATTCTTGTACATAGGGGGCAGTATTATAGTAGTTATATTCTTGTACATAGGGGGCAGTATTATAGTAGTTATATTCTTGTACATAGGAGGCAGTATTATAGTAGTTATATTCCTGTACATAGGGGGCAGTATTATAGTAGTTATATTCTTGTACATAGGGGGCAGTATTATAGTAGTTATATTCTTGTACATAGGGGCAGTATTATAGTAGTTATATTCCTGTACATAGGGGGCAGTATTATAGTAGTTATATTCCTGTACATATGGGGCAGTATTATAGTAGTTCTATTCTTGTACATAGGGGGCAGTATTATAGTAGTTATATTCTTGTACATAGGGGGCAGTATTATAGTAGTTATATTCTTGTACATAGGGGGCAGTATTATAGTAGTTATATTCCTGTACATAGGGGAACTTTTATAGTAGTTATATTTTGATTAACATGACTTAAGTTGTGTTAACTTATTTAGTTATCACAGAAAGGAGGTGGTGCCATGTTTTACCTATCACCGCAGACTGACTTGTTTTTTTTTGTTAAGTAAGCTTTTTTAACCAATGCCATATCTTAAGATGCTTTATGAAATTATTAGTTATTTATATCGTTCTACGGTAACACAACATTCAAATCGAGTTTAATTCCTTAGGCATAATCAAAGTTAATTAGCATCAACAATAAACAATTAATTACTCAATCATTAAAGACCTGTGAGACTTTCATAAGATGCGCATGGACTGAAACTTGAAACACAATGGGGGTCATTTACTAAGGGCCCGAATCATGTTTTTCCGGGTTTTTGGTGTACACAATCAGATTGTGGCACATCGGCGCCGGCATGCATGCACCGGAAATCGGGGGCGTGGCCATCAGAAAACCCGACGGATTTGGAAAAACCGCTGTATTTTTTTTAAAAAAAGTGTCGCTTGACACGCACTTACCTGCACCCAGCAACGGATCGTGAACTCCGACGGACTTCAGTGCAGCAGCGACACCTGGTGGACATCGGGCGCACTACCTTAGTGAATAGCCGGAAGACCCGAATTTTCCACAGAGAACGCGCCGCTGGATCGCGAATGGACCGGGTAAGTAAATCTGCCCCAATGTGTGGTAACTAGCATTATGTTACTTCTTTGTTGAAAATGACCTCTAATTCCCGTGTGAAGCAGATATGGAGATCCTGAAATATTCCTCCGGGGCTCTGCCCTATAGCACCTATAGTGGGACATTATGGATTACATTGTGGGCTGGAGGTCAGTTGTCCAAGAACAACTTTTGTATCCGTCCTTCTAACCAGACTCATTGTTAGGGTCCAGTTGTCCGGTATTTTAGAGCTGATCATAATGGAAGGTGCTAAGTGTCCGGACACAAGGAGATAAGAAATCAGGAGAAAGTCACCAAGACCCAGAGGGAACAATAGGGTTAGCAGATGATGAAACAATGGAGGGAAAGGAAACTCAAATACAGAACGTGTGTTATAATGGAGCCCAGACAATAGAACATTTTCTCCTCTCCATCTTCTATTTCTTCTATGTCTTTTCTATCAGTCGATGAGTGGTTCACACCCACCTGTGCTGTATTATAGCAGTATTATAGTATTGTATGTAGGAGGTAGTATTTAACTAAGGTTTTAGGTTCTAGAGTTAGCTGTGAATTATTAGATAATATTTTCAGGATAAACATGAAGTTACAATATGTAATATACTGGAGAATATTCTGGTTGGATTAGGGGTGATGGGTGCAGGAGTAGTTCTCTCTTAAAGGAAATCTACCATTAGGATCATGGATTATAAACCAAATACACTTACATGCTGGTGGGTGCCCCCTTTATTGGATCTGCTCTTCTTTTAACTTCTTATGCCTTTAATTTTTAAGAAAATATGCCTTAAAAATTATGTAAATGAGACTGAGGGGCTCCAGGTTCTATTAACTTTTATGGAGCGTGGAGCCCCTCAGGCTCATTTTGAAGCCATTTTTTGTAAAAACTAAACCATAAAAAGCTTAAAGAAGAGCAGATCCTGACAAAGGGGGCACACACAAGCATATAGATGTACTTGGTTTATAATCCATTATCCTGATGGTAGATGTCCTTTAAGTCCTGGTGACTGCTGTCACATTTGTTAGATTCATTCTCTTGCATAATTTTTTGGTTACAGTGAAGGGCCACTCTCTCTGATCCCAGAATTCCAAGGATATAAAACTCTAAGGTTTATTAGATCATTTTAATTACAGAGTCGGATCGAACCAATTTACGTTAAAATCTTAATTGTTGCCAGAGCAGTCACCGAGGTGGTTTTCCACCATTGGCTATTGTTAGTGTGTCCATCACGCAGACGCTCTGCCAGTGTTCCCACAGAGCTCTGGGAAAGTTTTTTGGAGAGGGGAAAGGTGCTAATGCATGATTTTTTTTTTGCGTTTCCGTTTTTAACTCTTCTCCTTCCACAAGCCGTAACTCATAGATTTTTTTTAAATTTATAAAGCTTTATGTTGGCTTTTTATACGTGAGACAAATTTTATTTTCTAGCAGCACCATTTAGTATTTTGTGCCATGTACTTGGCTGAAAAACAGAATTGCAACATATTCTATAGAGCTGTGCAAGATGTCATTGGGGAGACGTATCTTTATTTCTTCTAGTTAAATTGTCTCATTTTTGCGACTTTTCACCACGACTTTTGCTGTCGTTTTTCAAGTACACCATGCTCTGCACCTTGCGCCTTATGTATCTTTATTTTCCCGATGTTCCATGGGACTTTTGTCTTATGTATGACTTTTTTTTGCTTATTTTTGAGACTTTTTATGCGCAAATCTGCCCCTGGTGCAAAGTAAGGATTTTTTTCATGGACCCTGTTTTAAAATGATCCCATTGTGCCCATTGTTTTTGTGATCTGTGGGGCTCTCATCAGTGAGTATGTGTTACGGCCACCATCATGATATCATGAAATAGACTTTATCAATACCTTTATATGAAATAGATTCCCCTGCCGCATCTTATCAGACCTCCCTGGTTCAATGTTTTAGTTGCTGCCTCTCATTAGTTTGCGGCGGGCTCTGGTGAAGACTTGGGTGCCACTTAGACTCGGGTCCCAGGTGTCGGCTAGTACCATCTCCCATGGTGATCCAGTGGTTCCACACATCCCATATACTGTGAGCGCGGAGCCTGCTGCAGGTGGGCAGAGAGAGGGCATGACCGTCTGGGCTGGGAAGGAGCCATATGTTGTGGGTGGAATTATTGGGGGGTGGAGAATGCAAGTCAGGCGATAGGAGGTTGTCAGAAGAGGGGGTGGAGCTATGAAGTTTTATAAGTGGTAGTCAGGAAGGGCATGCCTCATTCTAGCTATAAAAAATTTTGTCCCGCCCTCCCTCCCATTAGTTTTGTTTTGTACAGGGTGCACGTTTGTGCGTTGTGAGAGTTGGGATACAAGTAGCATTAGTATTTATTTGTTAGGTATGGGATAGTCAGGATAGTCAGGATGCATATTGCAAGGTGGCGGGCTCTTGGCAACAGCCAATTGGAAGGTAAAGCTGTGGTTATACTATGTAGCCACTATAATTCAAAGATGGTGGTTTGATTAAAACAAGATATGTTTTACCCGGGGTTTAACCGGGAGGAAGATATTGGGGGTAATTTACTAAGGGCCCGATTCGCGTTTTCCCGACGTGTTACCCGAATATTTCCGATTTGCGCCGATTGTACCTGAATTGCCCCGGGATTTTGGCGCATGCGATCGGATTGTGGCGCATCGGCGCTGGCATGCATGCGACGGAAATCGGGGGGCGTAGCTGAGCGAAAACCCGACGGATTCTGAAAAACCGCCGCATTTAAGAAAAAAAATGTGTTGCGAAAATTACACTTACCTTCACCAGGTATAGGCCGGTGAATTTCAGGGCATTCCAGCGGACTTCAGCGCAGCAGCGCCACCTGGTGGACGGCGGAGGAACTACCTTAGTGAATCTTGGCCGGACCCGAATCCAGCGCAGAGAATGCGCCGCTGGATCGCGAACGGACCGGGTAAGTAAATCTGCCCCATTGTTTACTGTCTCCAATGGTTGGTCTAGGGCCACATCTTCGTTCGCCACTCAGCCAGGAGGTTGGCGGCGAGTGGAGCTGGGGGTGTGGTCCTCGTGCGCTGAGCGTGCAATTTTGGTTATATGGAGACTGGTTTATCGGAGAGGTTGTTACAATTAAGAATGACAGGATAATTTGCGGTTGTTGCCAAGAGCTCTGCTATCAGAAAATATATTGTTAATATTAAATAATGTAAATTTTATCTTTCAGATTGTATTTCAAGAACATTAATAAAGCTGTGACCATTCACCTTTCCAACAAAAAATTTGTCTTTGTATTTTATTAGTTAGGTGGGTGGTTAAGCTAAGGGATATGTGGTTGTTTCCTGTGTCCAGAGCTCAGCCATGGACTAGTCATGACAAGTTATCTAAACAAAATTGCAACCTCCTGCCCCAACTATTCCCGAAACGTGTTGTCTGATTTAGTAACGTAATAAATACTAAACTTGATTTACCATTGAGCAGCGAGTCTGTGTATTCCAGGATTTCCTGCAATCATTATCCCATCCAGCTCCAGGTTGTATTCCAGGACACGCTGTGGCTCATAACGGAGAAATTCAATAGTGTAACTCACATTCATTTTTATTTTTATTTCATGACTTAGGGGGTCCCCTACTTAAGAACACCCGACTTACAGACGACCCCTAGTTACAAACGGACCTCTGGATGTTGGCTATACCTCCCAACTTTTGGACTAGAGAAAGAGGGACAAAAGCCCCTCCCACTTTTCTAAACCACGCCCATTGTCCCACCCACAAGCATAGTATAATATCGACCTTGACGTTCCCCACATAGTACAGTGCCCCTTACTTTGCCCCCCCCCCATGGACCCGTTTAATACCCCCTAATGAAAATCTGCAACATATAAAACCCCTCTTTAATTTTATCCTTCCTTTATATTTGGTTTTCCACTTTTATTTATCTCCCCAAACTTACACATAATCCTATCTGTACTCCTACCCCCACCTCTCCTCATATGGTGTGGTCCCTGTTCTCTATCCTCCTCCTGTAGCCTCCTGTCCTCCATCCTCCTCCTGTGATCCCCATGTCCTCCATCCTCCTCCTGTCCTCCAGCCTCCTCCTCCGACCTCACCCTCCAGTTTCCCCCTCCAGAATTCTCCTGTCCTCTGACCTCCTTCTGTCCCCCAGCCTACTCAAGCATCCTCCTGTCCTCCAGCCTCCTCCTCCTGTCCCACGGCCTCCTCCTGTCCTCTAGCCACTTCCAGCCTCTTCTGTCCTCCAGCAGCACCCAGCAGCCCCCCCTGTCCTCCAGCAGCACCCAGCAGCCTCCCCCTGTCCTTCAGCAGTCTCCCCCTGTCCTCCAGCAGCACCCAGCAGCCTCCCCCTGTCCTCCAGCAGCACCCAGCAGCCTTCTCCTGTCCTCCCGCAGCCTCGTCCTGTAGCTTCCAGCCCCCCTGTCCTCCTCCTGTAGCTTCCAGCCCCCCCTGTCCTCCTCCTGTAGCTTCCAGCCCCCCTGTCCTCCTCCTGTAGCCTCCAGCCCCCCTGTCCTCCTCCTGTAGCCTCCAGCCCCCCTGTCCTCCTCCTGCAGCCTCCAGCCCCCCCTGTCCTCTTCCTGCAGCCTCCAGCCCCCCCCCCGGTCCTCCTCCTGTAGCCTCCAGCCCCCCTGTCCTCCTCCTGTAGCCTCCAGCCCCCCCTGTCCTCTTCCTGCAGCCTCCAGCCCCCCCCCCCCGGTCCTCCTCCTGTAGCCACCAGCCCCCCTGTCCTCCTCCTGTAGCCTCCAGCCCCCCCTGTCCTCCTCCTGTAGCCTCCAGCCCCCCCTGTCCTCCTCCTGTAGCCTCCAGCCCCCCTGTCCTCCTCCTGTAGCCTCCAGCCCCTCTGTCCTCCTCTAGTAGCCTCCAGTCCCTCTGTCCTCCTCCTGTAGCCTACAGCCCCCCTGTCCTCCTCCTGTAGCCTCCAGCCCCTCTGTCCTCCTCTAGTAGCCTCCAGTCCCTGTCCTCCTCCTGTAGCCTACAGCCCTCCTGTCCTCCTCCTGTAGCCTACAGCCCCTCTGTCCTCCTCCTTTAGCCTACAGCCCCTCTGTCCTCCTCCTGTAGCCTACAGACCCTCTGTCCTCCTCCTGTAGCCTACAGCCCCTCTGTCCTCCTCCTGTAGCCTACAGCCCCTCTGTCCTCCTCCTGTAGCCTACAGCCCCTCTGTCCTCCTCCTGTAGCCTACAGCCCCTCTGTCCTCCTCCTGTAGCCTCCACCCCCCCCTTGTCCTCCTCCTGTAGCCTACAGCCCCTCTGTCCTCCTCCTGTAACCTCCAGCCCCCTGTCCTCCTCCTGTAGCCTCCAGTCCCCCCTGTCCTTCTCCTGTAACCTCCAGCCCCCTGTCCTCCTCCTGTAGCCTCCAGCCCCTCTGTCCTCCTCCTGTAGCCTCCAGTCCCTCTGCCCTCCTCCTGTAGCCTCCAGCCCCCCTGTCCTCCTCCTGTAGCCTCCAGCCCCCCCTGTCCTCCTCCTGTAGCCTCCAGCCCCCCCTGTCCTCCTCCTGTACCCTCTAGCCCCTCTCTCCTCCTCTAGTAGCCTCCAGTCCCTGTCCTCCTCCTGTAGCCTACAGCCCCTCTGTCCTCCTCCTGTAGCCTCCAGCCCCCCCTGTCCTCCTCCTGTAGCCTCCAGCCCCTCTGTCCTTCTACTGTAGCCTCCAGCCCCTCTGTCCTCCTCCTGTAGCCTCCAGCCCCCTGTCCTCCTCCTGTAGCCTCCAGCTCCTCCTGTAGCCTCCAGCCCCCCTGTCCTCCTCCTGTAGTCTCCAGCCCCCCTGTCCTCCTCCTGTAGCCTCCAGCCCCTCTGTCCTCCTCTAGTAGCCTCCAGTCCCTCTGTCCTCCTCCTGTAGCCTACAGCCCCCCTGTCCTCCTCCTGTAGCCTCCAGCCCCTCTGTCCTCCTCTAGTAGCCTCCAGTCCCTGTCCTCCTCCTGTAGCCTACAGCCCTCCTGTCCTCCTCCTGTAGCCTACAGCCCCTCTGTCCTCCTCCTTTAGCCTACAGCCCCTCTGTCCTCCTCCTGTAGCCTACAGACCCTCTGTCCTCCTCCTGTAGCCTACAGCCCCTCTGTCCTCCTCCTGTAGCCTACAGCCCCTCTGTCCTCCTCCTGTAGCCTACAGCCCCTCTGTCCTCCTCCTGTAGCCTCCAGCCCCCCCCTGTCCTCCTCCTGTAGCCTCCAGTCCCCCCTGTCCTTCTCCTGTAACCTCCAGCCCCCTGTCCTCCTCCTGTAGCCTCCAGCCCCTCTGTCCTCCTCCTGTAGCCTCCAGTCCCTCTGCCCTCCTCCTGTAGCCTCCAGCCCCCCTGTCCTCCTCCTGTAGCCTCCAGCCCCCCCTGTCCTCCTCCTGTACCCTCTAGCCCCTCTGTCCTCCTCTAGTAGCCTCCAGTCCCTGTCCTCCTCCTGTAGCCTACAGCCCCCCCTGTCCTCCTCCTGTAGCCTCCAGCCCCTCTGTCCTCCTCCTGTAGCCTCCAGCCCCCTGTCCTCCTCCTGTAGCCTCCAGCTCCTCCTGTAGCCTCCAGCCCCCCTGTCCTCCTCCTGTAGCCTCCAGCCCCCCTTGTCCTCCTCCTGTAGCCTCCAGCCCCCCCTGTCCTCCTCCTGTAGCCTCCAGCCCCCCCTGTCCTCCTCCTGTAGCCTCCAGCCCCTCTGTCCTCCTCCTGTAGCCCCCAGGCCCCCCTGTCCTCCTCCTTTAGCCTCCAGGCCCCCCTGTCCTCCTCCTGTAGCCTCCAGGCCCCCCTGTCCTCCTCCTGTAGCCTCTAGGCCCCCCTGTCCTCCTCCTGTAGCCTCCAGCACCTCTGTCCTCCTCCTGTAGCCTCCAGCCCCCCTGTCCTCTTCCTGTAGCCTCCAGCCCCCCTTGTCCTCCTCCTGTAGCCTCCAGCCCCCCCCCCTGTAGCCTCCAGCCCCCCCCTGTCCTCCTCCTGTAGCCTCCAGCACCTCTGTCCTCCTCCTGTAGCCTCCAGGCCCCCCTGTCCTCCTCCTGTAGCCTCCAGCCCCCCCTGTCCTCCTCCTGTAGCCTCCAGCCCCCCCCTGTCCTCCTCCTGTAGCCTCCAGCCCCTCTGTCCTCCTCCTGTAGCCTCCAGCCCCTCTGTCCTCCTCCTGTAGCCTCCAGCCCCCCTTGTCCTCCTTCTGTAGCCTCCAGCCCCCCCTGTCCTCCTCCTGTAGCCTCCAGCCCCCCCCTGTCCTCCTCCTGTAGCCTCCAGCCCCTCTGTCCTCCTCCTGTAGCCTCCAGGCCCCCCTGTCCTCCTCCTGTAGCCTCCAGGCCCCCCTGTCCTCCTCCTGTAGCCTCCAGGCCCCCCTGTCCTCCTCCTGTAGCCTCTAGGCCCCCCTGTCCTCCTCCTGTAGCCTCCAGCACCTCTGTCCTCCTCCTGTAGCCTCCAGGCCCCCCTGTCCTCCTTCTGTAGCCTCTAGCCCCCCCTGTCCTCCTCCTGTAGCCTCCAGCCCCCCCTGTCCTCCTCCTGTAGCCTCCAGCCCCCCCTGTCCTCCTCCTGTAGCCTCCAGCCCCTCTGTCCTCCTCCTGTAGCCCCCAGGCCCCCCTGTCCTCCTCCTGTAGCCTCCAGGCCCCCCTGTCCTCCTCCTGTAGCCTCCAGGCCCCCCTGTCCTCCTCCTGTAGCCTCTAGGCCCCCCTGTCCTCCTCCTGTAGCCTCCAGCCCCCCTGTCCTCCTCCTGTAGCCTCCAGCCCCCCTTGTCCTCCTCCTGTAGCCTCCAGCCCCCCCTGTCCTCCTCCTGTAGCCTCCAGCCCCCCCTGTCCTCCTCCTGTAGCCTCCAGCCCCTCTGTCCTCCTCCTGTAGCCCCCAGGCCCCCCTGTCCTCCTCCTGTAGCCTCCAGGCCCCCCTGTCCTCCTCCTGTAGCCTCCAGGCCCCCCTGTCCTCCTCCTGTAGCCTCTAGGCCCCCCTGTCCTCCTCCTGTAGCCTCCAGCACCTCTGTCCTCCTCCTGTAGCCTCCAGCCCCCCTGTCCTCTTCCTGTAGCCTCCAGCCCCCCTTGTCCTCCTCCTGTAGCCTCCAGCCCCCCCCCTGTAGCCTCCAGCCCCCCCCCTGTCCTCCTCCTGTAGCCTCCAGCCCCTCTGTCCTCCTCCTGTAGCCTCCAGGCCCCCCTGTCCTCCTCCTGTAGCCTCCAGGCCCCCCTGTCCTCCTCCTGTAGCCTCCAGGCCCCCCTGTCCTCCTCCTGTAGCATCTAGGCCCCCCTGTCCTCCTCCTGTAGCCTCCAGCACCTCTGTCCTCCTCCTGTAGCCTCCAGGCCCCCCTGTCCTCCTCCTGTAGCCTCTAGCCCCCCCTGTCCTCCTCCTGTAGCCTCCAGCACCTCTGTCCTCCTCCTGTAGCCTCCAGCCCCTCTGTCCTCCTCCTGTAGCCTCCAGCCCCTCTGTCCTCCTCCTGTAGCCTCCAGCCCCCCTTGTCCTCCTTCTGTAGCCTCCAGCCCCCCCTGTCCTCCTCCTGTAGCCTCCAGCCCCCCCCCCTGTCCTCCTCCTGTAGCCTCCAGCCCCTCTGTCCTCCTCCTGTAGCCTCCAGGCCCCCCTGTCCTCCTCCTGTAGCCTCCAGGCCCCCCTGTCCTCCTCCTGTAGCCTCCAGGCCCCCCTGTCCTCCTCCTGTAGCCTCTAGGCCCCCCTGTCCTCCTCCTGTAGCCTCCAGCACCTCTGTCCTCCTCCTGTAGCCTCCAGGCCCCCCTGTCCTCCTTCTGTAGCCTCTAGCCCCCCCTGTCCTCCTCCTGTAGCCTCCAGCACCTCTGTCCTCCTCCTGTAGCCTCCAGCCCCTCTGTCCTCCTCCTGTAGCCTCCAGCCCCTCTGTCCTCCTCCTGTAGCCTCCAGCCCCTCTGTCCTCCTCTAGTAGCCTCCAGTCCCTCTGTCCTCCTCCTGTAGCCTACAGCCCCCCTGTCCTCCTCCTGTAGCCTCCAGCCCCTCTGTCCTCCTCTAGTAGCCTCCAGTCCCTGTCCTCCTCCTGTAGCCTACAGCCCCTCTGTCCTCCTCCTGTAGCCTACAGCCCCTCTGTCCTCCTCCTGTAGCCTACAGACCCTCTGTCCTCCTCCTGTAGCCTACAGCCCCTCTGTCCTCCTCCTGTAGCCTACAGCCCCTCTGTCCTCCTCCTGTAGCCTACAGCCCCTCTGTCCTCCTCCTGTAGCCTACAGCCCCCCCCTGTCCTCCTCCTGTAGCCTCCAGCCCCCCCTGTCCTCCTCCTGTAGCCTCCAGTCCCCCCTGTCCTTCTCCTGTAACCTCCAGCCCCCTGTCCTCCTCCTGTAGCCTCCAGCCCCCACCCCCCCCTGTCCTCTATCCTCCTCCTGGCTCCTCTCCCTGTGCCCCCCCTGTCCCCTCAGTCTCTTACCTGCACTCATTCCATCTTCTCCCGGGCTGGAGTCTGAATGACTCGCGGAGGGGGCGTGGCCAGCAGGGGGCGGAGCTACCTCCTCACATGATTGGTGCAGACATCATGTGAGGAGGTAGCAGAGGCTGGTCCCGCCTCCTCCCGGCCCCCATGCCTTGGCTGCTCTGCAGCTCTAAACTACGGGGTCTGGAGGAGGCGGGACAAAGCGTGAAAAGTGGGCGGGGCCAGGGACATTGTCTCCTCCCTCCGTGGCAGCGTGACAGAGCCCAAAAAACGGGACTGTCACGCTGAAAGCGGGATGGTTGGGAGGGGCAATTTACTACACTTTAGCCTTAGGCCGTGGTCACACATACCGCTAGGTCCTCGGCCCGAACGCACATGCGTTTCTAGGGAAACGATGCAATTGATAAACCGATCGCATGCGTTTCTCTGGAAATGCATGTGCGTTCCAGCCGAGGATTGCCCCCTGTGCGCTAGCGTCGTGTGATGACCATAGCTCCCAACCGTCCCGATTTTGACGGGACTTTCCCGTTTTTCGTACCCCTGCCCCGCGTCACGGGCAGCTATGATATTGTCACGGATTCTCCCCCCAGGTCCCGCTGTGTCCCGGCGCTGTGTCCCCGCATAGTAAATACTTTGAAAGTCTGAACTCACAGTACAGAATGGCTTCTACAGACATCGGGAGGGAATCCTTTTCAGAGAAGTGTCGGGCTTAGCGCAGAGCAAGGACCACGTCATCAGCTTCAGATCTGTCCATATATGGTCACTGCATCTCCTAGGCTTCCCCAGAGCAGACATCGGGAGGGAATCCTTTTCAGAGAAGTGTCGGGCTTAGCGGAGAGAGCAGGGACCAAGTCATCAGCTTCAGATCTCTATCTGTCCATATATGGTCTCCAGGGCTTCCCCAGACACAAGCTCTTTATATAATTAAATTAAATAAAGTTTTGGCCAGGCTGAGATTCGAACCTGGGACCCTCTGCACCATAGACAGGAGCCTAACTAACTGAGCTATAAGCCCAGTGATACAGAGCTGAGGATTTCTGGTAACTAAGACATGTTATCTGCCAGTGTTACATTGTGATACAGACTAATGCACTGATATATAGAGAGGGATCTTCTCAGGGATTATTATTGTAATTATTGAGACTATTATTATTATTATTATAAATTTTATTATTATGGAGATGATTATTAATAATGGTAAAAATAATAATAATCATCTCAATAATAATAATAATAATAATAGTCTCAATAATTACAATAATCTGAGAAGATCCCTCCCTATATACCAAGGCAGTATATAGTCATAGTTCTTAGTTACCAAAATTCTCCACTTGTTAATCACTGAGGTTATAGCTCAGTGGGTTGAGGCGCTGTGTTATTATTGTACATGGACACTGCAGGTTCTGGGTTCAAATCCCAATGAGGATAATATTTTTTTTTTTTTTTTTTAAATTATGATTTTTATTATTTTTAATATGGCTAAAATTTGGGGCGTGGCCAGGGAGTGATTGGGGGTGTGGCTTAGGGGGTTCGCCGTGGCACACTACGCGTGCCGCCATTTTGTCCCTCTTTCCTTTTCCCAAATGTTGGGAGGTATGGATGACTGCGGCCTTAGGCTACAATAATCAGCTATAACAGTTATCACAGGTGTCTGTAATGAAGCTTCATTATTAATCCTGGTTCTTATGACAATGCAACATTTTTAGAGAGACCAAAAAAGATTTGGGGGGGTTACAATTCTAAAATATACAGTTCCGACTATGAAACAAATTCAACTTAAGAACAAACCTGCAGAACCTAACTTGTACATAACCCGGGGACTGCCTGTAATTGTATTGCGCTGTGTGTTTTTCTTGAATGTTTTTCTAGTAATAAAGTCTGTTCTAAGTCTGTTTCTATAGCTGGGGAAATTACTGCGGATATGCAGTCAGAATCTTCTCTCTGTGTACAGTAATCATTTCTATAGGTCCATACAGACACAGAACTAATAAGCAGAATGGGGCTTATTTACTAAGGGTCCGCGGCTGCACTTTTGTTTTCCAGATTTGCGCCGCTGTGACAATTATTTAACTGGGGATTGTGTCGCACGCTATCAGATTGTGTGTGGTGCAGCTGCGCTGACTTTCATGCGACTGGAATCGTGGGGCGGGCCTTCGGATGATCCGAATGATTGGGACTTTCAAATTGTGTCACAAGACAATGCACTTACATGCACCAGGAAGAAGAAGGTGAACTCCGGCGGACCTGAGCGGGGAAGCCACACATGCAGGATATCGTGCACCCCAGTGAATCGCGGCACAAGGCATTCATTATACACGGACAATGCACTTTCGGGGAACGGGTCAGGACAGGTAAGTAAATGTGCCCCGATGTATATCACAAAACACTATAGATCAGGGGTGGTGGATCTACGGCACTGGTGGCTCTCAGGGCCTTAGCACAGAATTCACCAGACAGGAGTCAAGGTCTTGTTCTATCGATGCTGAGAGCAGCAAAGCTCAACACAGAAAAGTATGTGACCCCCACGAGGACTCCAGCAATGTGAATTCATTCCTATTTATTCTATATACTTACTGGAGAGACTCCTCGCACATCCCGGCCTCCATCACCTCCTGCCCTAAAGAGTTATAATAAGCCTAAAGAAGACAGATTAGACAATACTTCATAGTAAAGATGTTGCTAAAAGTGAGGAGAGATATCTGTGCCTATTCTGATGAGCGGAAATCGATATCGAAAAAGAAAGTAAAAATAGATGACATCAGCGTTTTTCCTCTCGCTCGGTTCTGTCCCTTTACATAAAGATGGCGGAGATGTCAGTGATAGTAACTAATAGTAATTGTCCTTTACTCTTCTATGTATCTGTTACTATAACCTGCTCTTTGTTTCTATGTCTTTCACTTATCATCAGTTTATTCTTCTAGTTCTTGGCTTTTTCTGTTATTATTATATTTATTATAAGGAAAAGAAAGGAATTACAGAAGAAATGACATAACTATGTAATAATCCTCCTCCCGTTATACAGAGACTTTATGTACAATCCCCAAAACCACAGAATCTGTTATTATTACCAATAGTGATAGAACCAGGGATATTATTTCCATAATGTTGTGCCAAACGAAACACTGTAAATAAAGTTTATTGAAAATATAATGTGATGGAATGTTGTGCTGTTGGCCCCTCCCCTCATATCAACCTGCTTTTTGATAGGCTGCCTTACCATTCTAGAAAAGCTTCTGCTGCTTATGATGTCATGGAATTTTGTGCTGTTGACTCCTCCCTCCCAAATTATGACATCACGCGGGTATATAAGGAGATGCGGAACTTAGAAGCCTCTGAGGGTTTGCTGTAGGTGTTGGAGGTAAGTCCGCTGTGTCTTATTTGCTCATGTTATGTCCTTCATTCTCTTCTATCATGTCTCCTCCTCTTCAGTAATGGACACTTCTTTCCTTCTCCTCTGTTGTAGAGTTGGTGTTGGTGAGTTAGAGAGTGAGATTGCGGTAAGTTCATCTTTTCTGTAAATGTACAATGTCTTCCTGCAGCCACCACTAGGGGGAGCTCTCTGTATACAGCTGCCACTGTGTATAATAATAGCTGTATAAGTCTGTATGTAGTGAGCGCCCCCTAGTGGTGGCTGACAGATGTATATTGGGAAATATATCTGGTAAAACCTTTCAGAGTTTTGTTTGGGAGACCTATATATTACTGATAACTATGGAGAATGGGAGGAAAGTGTATAAGTGACTGTGTTCTTATTATAAAGTGTATTATGAGGCCACATTGGTAACTTTTCATGAAACTTTTACTGAACTGTTACTTTTCTATTCCTGTACATTATGTGGTTTTCCAGGCAGAGTTGTCATAGTGTAGATGGGGACATTATTATGTGCATTATCCCTGAGCTGTTCATGTAGTGAAGCTGCTGCTGTAGGGATCAGGCAGGAGTAGGGACCATGGTTACATGTTATATCCTGGGGATGGGCCCTATGATGTATGTACCTGGGGCCCGGGGATGGGCAGCGCTTCTTATCTCACTGCTATCTGCTCCATAGAGAACAATAGTAAACTATTCCCATAACTTCCCATAACCTGTGAGACAGCAGGAGGCAGATGACCCCCCTATAGGATCCCCTATACATGATGCCTCTGGTTGGGATGTGACTGGGCCTTGTATTCCAGGATAGATCTGGGGGGCACTTACATGTGGGGTATTGGTAGCATTGAGGTGATACTGAGGGTGTTGGGTGCTGTAGGGGTCCTCTATGGTTGTTATATATCGTGGACCTGAAAGTCAGAAATAGTAAAGAGGACACTGAGAGGGGACTAAAGATATGATGGAAAATAAAATGGTAAAGATAAGTATTATAGAGGGAATCTGGAAGTCTTCAGATCTTAGGGTGAGATTTTGGGTACAGGTTGATGATGTCCATCATGTCTCCATCTGTAGGGATCGCAGAGGATGTTCTGGGCACTTACTATCTCTTTTATCTTATAGAATGGATGACTACGAGGTGATGGAGGAGACGGAGGTGGAGGAGATGGCGATGGAGGATTATTATAACAACGTGGAGGTGGAGGAGATGGAGAGTGATGAGGAGGAGGATAACATCGGAGAGGAAGATATAGAAGAGACAGGAGTAGAGGTGATTTACATCTGGCCGGAAGAGAGTGATGAAGAGGAGGGTTACATCGGAGAGGATGAGGAGGAGGTGGAAGAGACAGAGGTGGAGGCGATTTACATCAGGCAGGAGGAGAGTGATGAAGAGGAGGGTAACAACGAGGAGGAGGAGGAGGAGATGGAGATGTAAGTAAATCAGTCCAATCATTTATATTTTGAGATAAGTCACTGATTTAATTATTTAACTTAGGGGCTTTATACACATGAAGGCAGATGCTATGGGTAACGGCTCCACCTTCAATTTACTCCATTATGGAGAGGAAAGACCAATCTATAATATGCAGCTTATAATCTCCTGACCTCCATGATCCCCAGCGTCACCATCATACATGGGGCATCCATAGCGGAAAGACCCCAATACCCATCCCAGTGTAACACAGGACATAGAGGAGCAATGGCTTGTACACAATCGGATTGGTTGTATCTATGGGAATACATAGTGATGTTACATTGTATCTTGTCTATGACTGAGAATCTCCTGCCCTGTATATATCATGTATCTCATCATATCCCCTACAGGTGGTGGCAGCGCGTGGCCATGTCTGACCAGCCAGTACGGTAATTACATTACACTATTATTCTGTAGAAGATTCGGGGTCCAAGGGGTTAATTCTTTGGATACTTTATAGATTATATGAATTCATATAGTGGGAACCAGTCATTTAGCATTGGGGAGATGAGGGGTATTTGGCAAACATCAGATATACAGTATATATGGGACACAAGGTATAATAAGAAGATATTTTGGTTATATTTGTTACTGGCATATAGTGGACATGAGTGGCAAATGGAGGACATGAAGGGTAGATGGGGGACATAAGGGGCAAAAGGGGCATATGGGGGACATGAGGGGTATATCGGGAACAAGTGTAGGGCAGTTACAGTAACCAGCGCTGTATTTTCTATTTTAGGATAAGAACAGTGATGAAGCTGACACCGTTCAGACTTGATACCATGTAAGTTTATTATCTCACTAACTTTATTAAATCTTATAAATTGCAATTTTCTGTGTCACACAGTGAATTATTGTGGTTCATCCCTTTCTGTTATATGAACGAATAAAAAATTCTGATTTATTAACAGCGAAATATTTTTTTGTTTTATATCATATAGCGAGGAGGAGGAGGAGCCACAGGAAGAGGCGGAGGAGCCACAGGAGGTGGAGGAGGAGCTGCAGGAAGAGGAGGAGGAGCCACAGGAGGTGGAGGAAGTGGCTGTTGAGGTGGAGGAAGAAGAAATAGTGATTGCAAGAAGGTGATTACAGAGTTCAGATATTATACACTGATTATATACGGACTATGGGCCACATTTATCACTTTTTTCTGTTGTTTTTGCGCCTTTTCGTTTAGGCGCACCGTTTTTGCGCCATTTTTGCGATTAAACGTCAAATTAGCCGCGCAGCTAAAATAACCACCTTTCCCTCATCTATCGTTCAATTCCAGATGTTTTGCTGCGCCTAATGATATTCATCACGTGCGACTTTTGCATTTAGGCGCAAAAAACGGGCGCAAAAACACTCCAGCCCGAAGGTGGCGTTAACTGAGAAGAAAGCACTGAGCCCCTTTGCAGAAGAGCTCATTTCTAGCAGCAGAGCTCAGCCAGACACTGGAACATATAATAGATACATTAGATACATTGCAGACACTAGTACATATAATAGATACATTAGATACACTGCAGACACTGGAACATATAATAGATACATTAGATACATTACAGACAGGAGCTGCAGACTATTTACAGATCATCACCTTCTATTTACAATACATTCTGCAAAACCCTGAGCTCACAGCAAGAGCAAGAGAAGTTTGCACAAGTTTGCAGAATGTTGCAGATACTACATACAAGTGTCCCCCATGTAATTCTGCACAGGATCACCAGTATCTGAGGGGGATACTGTGCAGAATTACAGGGGTGCAGCAGGAGACCAGCACTGGGGGATCCCCTCCAGGAGAAGCCCCTGCTGAGGAGATCACTGGGTGCAGGGTGTCACACACCTGGGTGCTGCTGTGAGTGTTATCTTCATTCTGGGCTGTGGGAGAAGCAGAGAGGAGCTTGTAGCAGGATGACATGTAAGTGCCCGAATCTAACATTGCGCCTAAACTGCGCCAAAATTGCGCCTAAACTGTGTTAAAGTAAAGTGATTAATAAGAGGCAGAAAATATACTTATCACAGATGGTTGTAGCTTGTGATAATTCTGGCAAAACAGTGCGGCTGAATTTAGGCGCAACTACTACACTTAGGCGCACAAAAGTGTTAAATGTGGCCCTATATACTGTATATATACTTAGTAATAATTGATCTCCATATTTTCTGTTATAGACCTTTAGGGCAGGAGGTGATGGAGGCCGGGGCCAGCGAGGAGTCTCTCCAGTAAGGATATATATATAATAAGTCAGACTGTATTTATATTGCTACAGTGAACCTGGGGGGTCACATACTTTTTGCGTTGAGCTCTGCTGCTCTCAGTATCCACAGAACATGAACCAGAAAATATCAATGTATAGAAAGATTCTGGGGTCCGTCCTCCACCCGTGACATGGAGATGATTTATCTACTTATTTTTCCTTTAGGCCGAGACGCAGGTGGTGGAGACCTAAGTGTCTGCAGAGAAGCAGCAGGAAGAGGTAAGTGATACTTCAGTTTCTCTCTATGTATAGTGATCTGTAGGGGGCGCTCTCTGTATATGGATGGAGCGCAAATGTATATACAAAGAGCCCCAATGTGTTTCAGTGCTCTTCTTGGGCAGGATAGGAGGGGGGTACATGTTCTAGTACCAGGGTCTCCTCTATATTTCCCATGCAGTGAAGTTATTAATGTGAATTATTATCTTTCTGCAGCAGAAGCAGCAGTGGAGCAGAGAGAAGACCTTCAAGGTAAGTACATGACTTTGTAAAGTCCTCTTTACTCCTCCCCTATGAGACCAGATAGAGATTATGGTAGAGGGTCTCCACGTCAGGTCTCATCAGTCTCTTGGTCTTGTCTCCTGCAGGTTCCTCAGATTCCTCCTGTGTTGTATCAGTATAGACACCGTGGAATAGAAGACACACCAAAAATTTGCCACTTTCATCAGGTAATCTTATAATTCTTAAGTCCACCAACCCACATAGGAGCAATACTGGGCCAAAACACAGATCTGAAGAGACTGGACTAGCAAAACCTTCAACTACAAATAACAATGAAGCCATATTACATGTCCCCACAATGAGAACTTCCTCTTTGGGTGTCTTGCTCCTCTATTCTCATTACTGATGATCTCTTCTCCGGATCTTTCTAGACCCCTGGGCATTAGGTCTTTTACATTTTCATGAACTGTTTATCCTCCACCAAGTCAGTCTTATCCTGGGATAGTATTTCTCCTTCATGTTAGTAGTGACTTGTCACATCTCTGGATGGTGAATTCCTGAGCTCACAGAGGTCTCGGCTCTTCTCTAAACTGAATATCTTTTCAGTGACTTGAGACTCTAAATTCCAATGTGCCCCCTTTCTGCTGACATCATTTTGATGACTTTCATCCTGACATTACACAGGCCGGCATGTCCCGAGTGATCCGCAACAGCAATGGGACCCGGAAGAGGAGAAATGTTCTGCTCCACTCTGCCAACACTTGACCTTGGGGGTAGACTTTCAACTTAAGATACTGGAAGAGGACAAGTCCCCTGCCCTGTCTTTTGCAACAGCCGACCAGATGCTGCTCCACTCAATGAGACATCACCTGGATCCATGGTAAGGCTCCTCCATGTTATGCTGCTCCTTTCCCATTTGGAAGGCTCCCAGCAATGTAAAGATGATGGTTACTCACCAGTAACAATGTTACCTGGTCTTGTCTCCTGCAGGTTCCACCCAATGCCTCCAGTGCTGCTGCCATCTCTGGTCCCACTATCCTGGAGGAAGGCAGGAACAGCGTCATTTCCTTCTCTATGGAGAGATTGCATGGACCTAGACCCGGGACAGATGTGTCATCCTGATCTCCATTCAGAGATATTTATACTGCATGATGTGAAATAAAGAATAAAGCACTAAAATAACATGAAGGAGTTTGTCAGTCCTTTACACTACATTTAGAGACCCCCAAACGTGGTGGACAGTTGCTTCAAGTTGCGTCTGTATCACATCCAGTGTCTTTAGTTGCAGACCCTGAAATATAAAGGTCTAGAATAAATGAGAATGACCCCCTAGTATAGACCAAGACCATCCCTGTCTAACATACCCTCAATTAATTGATATATATATATATATATATATAGCCCCCTCTGATTTACTTATATATATAAAGCCCCTGTATAAAAATTACTGTCTGGCTCCAGGGGTAGTGGACCCACTGGAGCACCATGGAAGATGGCGTAAACCAACTCCTAGAAGCGGAGTCTAAGTGCCACCCGGTTTTCACCAGAGCCGCCGCAAAGCGGGTTGGACTTGCTGTGGCGTGATACCACCAGGTCCCTTCACGGGCACAACTTTGTCCGCGGTGGAGGCCAGTGCAAACTACAAAGTCGTAAAGCAGAATCGTAGTCGGGGACAGGCAGCAGGTCTGGACAGGCAGCACAGGATCGTAGTCAGTAGCAGAGCAGAGGGTCAGGGCTGGCAGCAGAGGAACGGAGCCAAGGTCACAATGGGAAATCACCATAAATGCATCAGGAGCTTTCTCTAAGGCACAAGGCATGAAGATCCGGTGAGGCATAAGGGAAGAGACTGGCTATTTATTGGCTTTCCAGGTGGCCAGCGCCAAGTAGCGGCATGCTGGCCCTTTAAATCTCGAGAATCTGGCGCGCATGAAAGGGATGGGCAAAGTGGACAGTTGCCCAGGGCTCCATCACAATCACTGCATTCTCTCTGCAGGAAGCAGAGGAGGAATCACCTGTGGATCGGAGGATGGAGATCTCTCTGCTGCACCTTAATAGGCAGAAAGAAGCTCCAGTGATCAGAAGCTGCATTCATCCGCCTCCTCGTCCCTTCCCAGGCTCCTCCTGCACTGGAAGTTGTGTAAGGAAATTGTGGCTACCGCTGCATCCCCTTCTACTGCTGCCGAACTTCATTAAATGTGTACAAAGGAAAATATATTTATCTGCAGTGTGTGTGTTATGCTAATATGTGTGCTATATGTTCACATGTGTTGTATATGTGCACTGTGTAGTGCCATGTGTACTGTATACATTTACTGTATATGGACGATGTGTTCGTCCTTAAGGATGTTTCTGCTGCCTGCATCCTTTGAGCAGCCATCGTTGCTTAGACAATGGTACCTGGGTCATAGAAAGGAGGATGTCACATCCAGCAGCGCCCTGGAGCAGAACAGGAGCATGGAGGAGGCTGCAGGGAGCACAGGAAGGTGAGTATAATTGTTTATTTTTATTTTATTTTGTACTGCGGGCTATCTATATATATGGAGGGGACATGTGCTGTGCTTGGGAAGGGTCTATGTACATAAATGGAGGGGACATGTGCTGGGGAAGGGGACATGTGCTGGGGAAGGTGACATGTGCTGGGGAAGGGGGCTATCCAACAGCTCAGAAGAGAATAATTTCCTAATTACATTGCTATTAAAATATGCAAAAGTTAACTCCTTATTGACCACCATGTCAACTTATTATGGCGCACATTAAGGGTACTTCTTCTACGGCGTCGTCCTGCTTGTGCTGGCGTTACAGTATATTTTTACGTGAAAAACAATGTCAAATTGATGTTCTTTTGTAAATATGCTCCATAGAAAGGGTTAATAGACACTCACAAGCAGGAGATTCCATTTTATTTGAAATACAAATTATAGAAATTTATAACAAGATATTCCAAAGTAGATTTAAAAGATTCATTCTCATGGGAAATCTCCATCCAGACTCATTGGATCAGGAGGCAGTTGTTTCTCTAATACTAAGCGGGTGCATAGTACATGATTGTTGTCTTCTTCTTCCCTGGTGCAAAATATAAGCAATGTGCAAAATATCCTCGTACAATTAAAGGAAAGCTACAAGCGGACATATTGAATACATGTAGTCTGACACAGGAGCGTGTAACCCGCTGAGAACGGAGGAATAAAACGATGCTTCATTTCCATATCAGTGACATTAGATATTTTATGATTCTATTCATTTGTATTTTAATGTAAAATAAGTGGAGATGTATTTGGGAGTAAGTGTCTAGATAAGCAACCAGGACAATGTTCATCTTAATCGATGCTTTAAAGTGAACTTATCACCAGGAATGTCATCTTTCCAATAGCCTATGCTGTACTGATTTTAAAAATGCCTTTGCCAGCATTCTGCCAGTCATTTCACTTATTTACAAAGTTTATTTCACATTACCTGGCTCCCTGCCAGCAGCATGTGTTGAGTCCCTAGGGAGGGGGCAGCTGCGGCCTGTGTGTGCCTGTGTCTCCTCATGCGTTCTAACACAGTCTTCCACACCAACCAGCTCCCTCCACTTCATGCTCAATCCACATGACAGGAAGTGGGGACGGAGCTGGATGAGTGTGGAGGAGACTGACACACACAGGCGGACTGCAGCTTCCACTCCGCGGGGACTCACCACACACTCCTGGAAGGGAGCCTGGTAATGTGAATAACTTATATAAACTACCGAAATGATTCAGAAAGTTGAAAAAGGAATTTTTAAAATCACCATAGCAGAGGCTATTGGAACCTGTATCCAGATAAAAAGCACATTCCTGGTGACAGCTTCGCTTTAAAATGGACTTGTCTATTTAAGTAACATGGTGAGTTTTGCAGTGAGTTTTGCATTATTTAAAACACAAAACACATGGGGGCATATTTACTTACCCAGTCCTGCGCAATCCCCGCTGTGCGTTGTCTGACGACAATGAACTTTGCCGCGATTCACAAAGATTGTGCGCCCGATATCCTGCATGTGTTCACCTTCTTCTTCCTGGTGCATGTAAGTGCATTGTCTAGCGACACGATTTTAGAGTTAAATCACGTCCGATGGCCCCTCCCGATTTCATGTCGCACGAAAGTTGCACCAAAATCCGATCGCGTGCGACACAATCCCCAGTTAAATACCTGTCATAGCGGCGCAAATCATCAAAATTTTCAAATACCAACGAAAGTGCGTTCCACTGACCCTTAGTAAATAAGCCCCACTATGTACTGCTGAGACTGACTGTAAGCTCTGTGGTACAGCAGGTTGTATGAAGAGAGGTAGAGATCAGTATTTCCCCATGTAATGGTCCCATTGATCCTGGTGAAGGTACAGCTCTGATACACAGGTTTGCTTTTTATCTTTCTCAAGACTTGATAACAGCATTTGTGTCTGTAAAAGCACATACAAAGGTTAATAAGTATCACTGACACAATGAAACAAAACTCAGCTGCAAAAAAACCCCATCACATGTGATACAGTCTACACATAAGTGTATATGTGCTGCTTACCTGCTGTATCCAATCCTTTCTTGAGAGACTGTGGAATTAGCTGCTGTATCTAAGCCTATCGTGTGTGAAAAGTTGTACTGAGCAATAGTATCTAAGCCAATGTATGTGATACATTCTGCTCTGCTACGGTCAGGGCCGGATTAAGGGTGGTGGGGGCCCTTCCAACAATGTTTTTGGAAGTATATAGCCTGCCAGCCCCCTGTAGTATAAAGCCTGCCAGCCCCCTGTAAGCATATAGCCTGCCAGCCCCCTGTAAGCATATAGCCTTCCAGCCCCCTGTAGTATATAGCCTGCCAGCCCCCTGTAGTATATAGCCTGCTGGCCCCCTGTAAGCATATAGCCTGCCAGCCCCCTGTAGTATATAGCCTGTCAGCCCCCTGTAGCATATAGCCTGCCAGCCCCCTGTAAGCATATAGCCTGCCAGCCCCTGTATTATATAGCCTGCCAGCCCCCTGTAGTATATAGCCTGTCAGCCCCATGTAGTATATAGTCTGTCAGCCCCCTGTAGTATATAGCCTGTCAGCCCCCTGTAGTATATAGCCTGCCAGCCCCCTGTAGTATATAGCCTGGCACCCCCTGTAGTATATAGCCAACCAGCCCTATGTAGTATATAGCCTGCCAGCCCCTGTAGTATATAGCCTACCAGCCCCCTGTAGTATATAGCCTGGCACCCCCTGTAGTATATAGCCTACCAGATCCCTGTAGTATATAGCCTGCCAGCCCCCTGTAGTATATAGCCTGTCAGCCCCCTGTAGTATATAGCCTGGCAGCCCCTGTAGTATATAGCCTACCAGCCCCCTGTAGTATATAGCCTTCCAGCCCCCTGTAGTATATAGCCTGCCAGCCCCCTGTAGTATAAAGCCTGCCAGCCCCCTGTAAGTATATAGCCTGCCAGCCCCCTGTAAGCATATAGCCTTCCAGCCCCCTGTAGTATATAGCCTGCCAGCCCCCTGTAGTATATAGCCTGCTGGCCCCCTGTAAGCATATAGCCTGCCAGCCCCCTGTAGTATATAGCCTGTCAGCCCCCTGTAGCATATAGCCTGCCAGCCCCCTGTAAGCATATAGCCTGCCAGCCCCTGTAGTATATAGCCTGCCAGCCCCCTGTAGTATATAGCCTGTCAGCCCCATGTAGTATATAGTCTGTCAGCCCCCTGTAGTATATAGCCTGTCAGCCCCCTGTAGTATATAGCCTGCCAGCCCCCTGTAGTGTATAGCCTGGCACCCCCTGTAGTATATAGCCAACCAGCCCTATGTAGTATATAGCCTGCCAGCCCCTGTAGTATATAGCCTACCAGCCCCCTGTAGTATATAGCCTGGCACCCCCTGTAGTATATAGCCTACCACACCCCTGTAGTATATAGCCTGCCAGCCCCCTGTAGTATATAGCCTGTCAGCCCCCTGTAGTATATAGCCTGGCAGCCCCTGTAGTATATAGCCTACCAGCCCCCTGTAGTATATAGCCTTCCAGCCCCCTGTAGCATATAGCCTGCCAGCCCCCTGTAGTATATAGCCTGGCATCCCCTGTAGTATATAGTCTACCAGACCCCTGTAGTATATAGCCTGCCAGCCCCCTGTAGCATATAGCCTGCCAGCCCCCTGTAGTATATAGCCTGGCAGCCCCTGTAGTATATAGCCTATCAGCCCCCTGTAGTATATAGCCTGTCAGCCCCCTGTAGCATATAGCCTGCCAGCCCCCTGTAAGCATATAGCCTGCCAGCCCCTGTAGTATATAGCCTGCCAGCCCCCTGTAGTATATAGCCTGTCAGCCCCATGTAGTATATAGTCTGTCAGCCCCCTGTAGTATATAGCCTGTCAGCCCCCTGTAGTATATAGCCTGCCAGCCCCCTGTAAGCATATAGCCTTCCAGCCCCCTGTAGTATATAGCCTGCCAGCCCCCTGTAGTATATAGCCTGCTGGCCCCCTGTAAGCATATAGCCTGCCAGCCCCCTGTAGTATATAGCCTGTCAGCCCCCTGTAGCATATAGCCTGCCAGCCCCCTGTAAGCATATAGCCTGCCAGCCCCTGTAGTATATAGCCTGCCAGCCCCCTGTAGTATATAGCCTGTCAGCCCCATGTAGTATATAGTCTGTCAGCCCCCTGTAGTATATAGCCTGTCAGCCCCCTGTAGTATATAGCCTGCCAGCCCCCTGTAGTGTATAGCCTGGCACCCCCTGTAGTATATAGCCAACCAGCCCTATGTAGTATATAGCCTGCCAGCCCCTGTAGTATATAGCCTACCAGCCCCCTGTAGTATATAGCCTGGCACCCCCTGTAGTATATAGCCTACCACACCCCTGTAGTATATAGCCTGCCAGCCCCCTGTAGTATATAGCCTGTCAGCCCCCTGTAGTATATAGCCTGGCAGCCCCTGTAGTATATAGCCTACCAGCCCCCTGTAGTATATAGCCTTCCAGCCCCCTGTAGCATATAGCCTGCCAGCCCCCTGTAGTATATAGCCTGGCATCCCCTGTAGTATATAGTCTACCAGACCCCTGTAGTATATAGCCTGCCAGCCCCCTGTAGCATATAGCCTGCCAGCCCCCTGTAGTATATAGCCTGGCAGCCCCTGTAGTATATAGCCTATCAGCCCCCTGTAGTATATAGCCTGTCAGCCCCCTGTAGCATATAGCCTGCCAGCCCCCTGTAAGCATATAGCCTGCCAGCCCCTGTAGTATATAGCCTGCCAGCCCCCTGTAGTATATAGCCTGTCAGCCCCATGTAGTATATAGTCTGTCAGCCCCCTGTAGTATATAGCCTGTCAGCCCCCTGTAGTATATAGCCTGCCAGCCCCCTGTAGTATATAGCCTGGCACCCCCTGTAGTATATAGCCAACCAGCCCTATGTAGTATATAGCCTGCCAGCCCCTGTAGTATATAGCCTACCAGCCCCCTGTAGTATATAGCCTGGCACCCCCTGTAGTATATAGCCTACCAGACCCCTGTAGTATATAGCCTGCCAGCCCCCTGTAGTATATAGCCTGTCAGCCCCCTGTAGTATATAGCCTGGCAGCCCCTGTAGTATATAGCCTACCAGCCCCCTGTAGTATATAGCCTTCCAGCCCCCTGTAGTATATAGCCTGCCAGCCCCCTGTAGTATATAGCCTGGCATCCCCTGTAGTATATAGTCTACCAGACCCCTGTAGTATATAGCCTGCCAGCCCCCTGTAGTATATAGCCTGTCAGCCCCCTGTAGTATATAGCCTGGCAGCCCCTGTAGTATATAGCCTACCAGCCCCCTGTAGTATATAGCCTTCCAGCCCCCTGTAGTATATAGCCTGCCAGCCCCCTGTAGTATACAGCCTGCCAGCCACCTGTATTATATAGCCTACCAGCCCCTTGTAGTATATAGTCTGGCAGCGCCCTGTAGTATATAGCCTTCCAGCCCCCTGTAGTATATAGCCTGCCAGCCCCCTGTAGTATATAGCCTGTCAGCCCCCTGTAGAATACAGCCACCAGCCCCCTGTAGAATACAGCCACCAGACCCCTGAAGTATACAGCCACCAGCCCCCTGTAGTATAAAGCCAGCCAGCCCCTGTAGTATATAGCCTGCCAGCCCCCTGTAGTATATAGCCTGCCAGCCCCCTGTAGTATATAGCCTGCCAGCCCCCTGTAGTATATAGCCTGTCAGCCCCCTGTAGTATATAGCCTGTCAGCCCCTGTAGTATATAGCCTACAGGACCCCTGTAATATATAGCCTTCCAGCCCCCTGTAGTATATAGCCTGCCAGCCCCCTGTAGTATATAGCCTTCCAGCCCCCTGTAGTATATAGCCTGCCAGCCCCCTGTAGAATATAGCCTGGCACCCCCTGTATTATATAGCCTACCAGCCCCCTGTAGTATATAGCCTGCCAGCCCCCTGTAGTATATAGCCTGTCAGCCCCCTGTAGAATACAGCCACCAGCCCCCTGTAGAATACAGCCACCAGACCCCTGAAGTATACAGCCACCAGCCCCCTGTAGTATACAGCCTGCCAGCCCCCTGTAGTATATAGCCTGCCAGCCCCCTGTAGTATATAGCCTGCCAGCCCCCTGTAGTATATAGCCTGGCACCCCTTGTATTATATAGCCTACCAGCCCCCTGTAGTATATAGCCTGCCATCCCCCTGTAGTATACAGCCTGTCAGCCCCCTGTAGAATACAGCCACCAGCCCCCTGTAGAATACAGCCACCAGACCCCTGAAGTATACAGCCACCAGCCCCCTGTAGTATAAAGCCAGCCAGCCCCCTGTAGTATATAGCCTGCCAGCCCCCTGTAGTATATAGCCTGCCAGCCCCCTGTAGTATATAGCCTGCCAGCCCCCTGTAGTATATAGCCTGTCAGCCCCCTGTAGTATATAGCCTGTCAGCCCCTGTAGTATATAGCCTACAGGACCCCTGTAATATATAGCCTTCCAGCCCCCTGTAGTATATAGCCTGCCAGCCCCCTGTAGTATATAGCCTTCCAGCCCCCTGTAGTATATAGCCTGCCAGCCCCCTGTAGAATATAGCCTGGCACCCCCTGTATTATATAGCCTACCAGCCCCCTGTAGTATATAGCCTGCCAGCCCCCTGTAGTATATTGCCTGTCAGCCCCCTGTAGAATACAGCCACCAGCCCCCTGTAGAATACAGCCACCAGACCCCTGAAGTATACAGCCACCAGCCCCCTGTAGTATACAGCCTGCCAGCCCCCTGTAGTATATAGCCTGCCAGCCCCCTGTAGTATATAGCCTGCCAGCCCCCTGTAGTATATAGCCTGGCACCCCTTGTATTATATAGCCTACCAGCCCCCTGTAGTATATAGCCTGCCATCCCCCTGTAGTATACAGCCTGTCAGCCCCCTGTAGAATACAGCCGCCAGCCCCCTGTAGAATACAGCCACCAGACCCCTGAAGTATACAGCCACCAGCTCCCTGTAGAATTTAGCTGCCGGTCCCCTGTAGAAATGGCCAAAAAATAATAAACTTCATACTTACCTCACCTTTCCTTCCTGTGGTCCCACAATGCTGCAGGATCTTCCTTGCTTTTCGGGCAGCTTCCGGCCACTGAAGATACAGCTGCCATCACTGGGGGAGATCGCCGATGCACTGTTTTGGCAGCATGTTGTGATCAGACGCCGACAGCGTGATGTCATCACTTGCCACCGACGTCCCATCACAACCTGCTGCCACCAAAACAGTGCATCAGCGGTGTCAGCTGTGTCTCACTGACATAACTTAAATCATAGACCCCTATGTGCGATGCGGGCAGCCACGGGCTGAGCTGAGTCGCTGACTGTCGGAAACTGGTGAGGGCCCCTTAAAAAAGTGAAAGTGGTGGTGGCCCCGGGGCTCGAGCCCCAGGAGCCCCTACTTTAATCCGGACCTGGCTACGGTATCTAAGATTTTGTGGGATACAGTTTTCAGCTGTAATTAAGCCCTTCCTATACAATTATGTGTGACCCTGTCTACTAAGATGCTGGGATTTTATAATATAAATTATACCCAAAGAATAAATAATATTGTACCCCGAATAAATGACATTATATGTCTTGCCCCTTGCCGAATACATGATTTATGATTCCTCTATGAATTATTTTATGCTCTCTGCTATATATTTTACCTTTATAAAACCCCTTTATTCTAATGTATCCACTGATCCTACTCATCAATGATGTTTTATATAAAGATTTAGTTAATCCTTTTTTTATACATAATGCCCCTCTATTCCATGATCATATATATAGTGCCCCTCTAATCCATAATCCTATATATAGTGCCCCTCTAATCCATCATCCTATATATAGTGCCCCTCTAATCCATCATCCTATATATAGTGCCCCTCTAATCCATCATCCTATACATAGTGCCCCTCTAATCCATGATCATATATATAGTGCCCCTCTAATCCATCATCCTATATATAGTGCCCCTCTAATCCATCATCCTATATATATAGTGCCCCTCTAATCCATCATCCTATATATAGTGCCCCTCTAATCCATCATCCTATATATAGTGCCCCTCTAATCCATCATCCTATACATAGTGCCCCTCTAATCCATCATCCTATATATAGTGCCCCTCTAATCCATCATCCTATATATAGTGCCCCTCTAATCCATCATCCTATATATAGTGCCCCTCTAATCCATCATCCTATACATAGTGCCCCTCTAATCCATCATCCTATATATAGTGCCCCTCTAATCCATCATCCTATATATAGTGCCCCTCTAATCCATCATCCTATATATAGTGCCCCTCTAATCCATCATCCTATTTATATAGTGCCCCTCTAATGCATCATCCTATACATAGTGCCCTTCTAATCCATCATCCTATATATAGTGCCCCTCTAATCCATCATCCTATACATAGTGCCCCTCTAATCCATCATCCTACATATAGTGCCCCTCTAATCCATCATCCTATATGAAGTATACATAGTGCCCCTCTGATGCATCATCCTATACATAGTGCCCCTCTAATCCATCATCCTATACATAGTGCCCCTCTAATCCATCATCCTATTTATATAGTGCCCCTCTAATGCATCATCCTATACATAGTGCCGTTCTAATCCATCATCCTATATATAATGCCCCTCTAATCCATCATCCTATACATAGTGCCCCTCTAATCCATCATCCTACATATAGTGCCCCTCTAATCCATTATCCTATATATAGTGCCCCTCTAATCCATCATCCTATAGATAGTGCCCCTCTAATCCATCATCCTATATATAGTGCCCCTCTAATCCATCATCCTATACATAGTGCCCCTCTAATCCATCATCCTATATATAGTGCCCCTCTAATCCATCATCCTACATATAGTGCCCTTCTAATCCATCATCCTATATATAGTGCCCTCTAATCCATCATCCTATATATAGTGCCCCTCTAATCCATCATCCTACATATAGTGCCCCTCTAATCCATCATCCTATATGTAGTATACATAGTGCCCCTCTGATGCATCATCCTATACATAGTGCCCCTCTAATCCATCATCCTATACATAGTGCCCCTCTAATCCATCATCCTATTTATATAGTGCCCCTCTAATGCATCATCCTATACATAGTGCCCTTCTAATCCATCATCCTATATATAGTGCCCCTCTAATCCATCATGCTATACATAGTGCCCCTCTAATCCATCATCCTACATATAGTGCCCCTCTAATCCATCATCCTATATGTAGTATACATAGTGCCCCTCTGATGCATCATCCTATACATAGTGCCCCTCTAATCCATCATCCTATACATAGTGCCCCTCTAATCCATCATCCTATTTATATAGTGCCCTTCTAATCCATCATCCTATATATAGTGCCCTCTAATCCATCATCCTATATATAGTGCCCCTCTAATCCATCATGCTATACATAGTGCCCCTCTAATCCATCATCCTACATATAGTGCCCCTCTAATCCATCATCCTATATGTAGTGCCCCTCTAATCCATCATCCTATACATAGTGCCCTTCTAATCCATCATCCTATATATAGTGCCCCTCTAATCCATCATCCTATACATAGTGCCCCTCTAATCCATCATCCTACATATAGTGCCCCTCTAATCCATCATCCTATATGAAGTATACATAGTGCCCCTCTGATGCATCATCCTATACATAGTGCCCCTCTAATCCATCATCCTATACATAGTGCCCCTCTAATCCATCATCCTATTTATATAGTGCCCCTCTAATGCATCATCCTATACATAGTGCCGTTCTAATCCATCATCCTATATATAATGCCCCTCTAATCCATCATCCTATACATAGTGCCCCTCTAATCCATCATCCTACATATAGTGCCCCTCTAATCCATTATCCTATATATAGTGCCCCTCTAATCCATCATCCTATAGATAGTGCCCCTCTAATCCATCATCCTATATATAGTGCCCCTCTAATCCATCATCCTATACATAGTGCCCCTCTAATCCATCATCCTATATATAGTGCCCCTCTAATCCATCATCCTACATATAGTGCCCTTCTAATCCATCATCCTATATATAGTGCCCTCTAATCCATCATCCTATATATAGTGCCCCTCTAATCCATCATCCTACATATAGTGCCCCTCTAATCCATCATCCTATATGTAGTATACATAGTGCCCCTCTGATGCATCATCCTATACATAGTGCCCCTCTAATCCATCATCCTATACATAGTGCCCCTCTAATCCATCATCCTATTTATATAGTGCCCCTCTAATGCATCATCCTATACATAGTGCCCTTCTAATCCATCATCCTATATATAGTGCCCCTCTAATCCATCATGCTATACATAGTGCCCCTCTAATCCATCATCCTACATATAGTGCCCCTCTAATCCATCATCCTATATGTAGTATACATAGTGCCCCTCTGATGCATCATCCTATACATAGTGCCCCTCTAATCCATCATCCTATACATAGTGCCCCTCTAATCCATCATCCTATTTATATAGTGCCCTTCTAATCCATCATCCTATATATAGTGCCCTCTAATCCATCATCCTATATATAGTGCCCCTCTAATCCATCATGCTATACATAGTGCCCCTCTAATCCATCATCCTACATATAGTGCCCCTCTAATCCATCATCCTATATGTAGTATACATAGTGCCCCTCTGATGCATCATCCTATACATAGTGCCCCTCTAATCCATCATCCTATACATAGTGCCCCTCTAATCCATCATCCTATTTATATAGTGCCCTTCTAATCCATCATCCTATATATAGTGCCCTCTAATCCATCATCCTATATATAGTGCCCCTCTGATGCATCATCCTATACATAGTGCCCCTCTAATCCATCATCCTACATATAGTACCCCTCTAATCCATCATCCTATATATAGTGCCCCTCTGATGCATCATCCTATATATAGTGCCCCTCTAATCCATCATCCTACATATAGTGCCCCTCTAATCCATCATCCTATATGTAGTATACATAGTGCCCCTCTGATGCATCATCCTATACATAGTGCCCCTCTAATCCATCATCCTATATGTAGTATACATAGTGCCCCTCTGATGCATCATCCTATACATTGTTCCACTCCATTGAATTATTAGAATTAGAATTGGTTGTCTAAGCCTTTTTTTCTTAACTGTGATTATTCTTGTGGACAAAAAGTCAGTAAAAACTTTAGATAAAGTCCACCACTGTGTCAGTGCCATCTGGGTCTTAAGGATGCAGATGCTATTGATGCTATATTGTATACTATCCATATCATTGGCCAGTGATGTCTACTGAGCCAGTGTATCCAATCCTTAATCTAGTTGAAATCTTTAGAGCTCAGACTCACCCGTCAAAGTTGGGAGACAACCATTATTAGAGATGCAATGGTTGTCACAGGAATATGATTTGTAAGCAGACGACAATGGAGGACATTTATCAGGGGCTTTGTACGCCAGTTTTTTGGATTTTTTTGCAATTAGTAGGAAACTGGAAGTAATTTAGTTTAATTCTCCCTTCACACCAAGTGGGGGTGAAGCGGCATGAACGTTGTGCAGCCGGTTGTGGAATGGGCTTTCCCTGTCCTGAATTTGCGCACTAGCTATGGGCCTCCTCGTGTATCTGTGGCACCGGAGAGGGGACTGCATCATACACCGGTGCACGGTAAATATCCCCCAATAAGGTGAGGACTTGTTTATTTAAAGAAGTTCTTAGTTCAGCCAATTCTTTTTCCCACTAATAAATTGAGATTTAGTTTGTTTATTTTGTATTTCCATATTTGGAATATCTACCAGAATTTTTTTCACTTCTCCTTCCATCTTTTATTATGGGGCAATTGTTGAAGGGGTATTCTTATCTGAGCACTGACATTTAATGTCAATGTTAACATAAAATGTACCAGTGTGAAGAAAATTTTCTATAAATGTAGCCATATGGTCCATTAGTTATGGAGGACAGATGTCCTTGGATACGACCATTGCTGTTGGAGGGATAGCTTAAGGAAACAAATTCTTTTTGCATATGAAATATTCGGTAATTATTGAATGTCCTACAGCTGCCTTATAGCAATGAACACTAAATGAAGATGTTCAGGCAAGGCACATGTCTGGCCACCGCTGCCACAATAAAGGGGGTGGTCGTATCCAAGGACAGCTATCTTGTTTCTAAGTTAAAACATGGAGAAATGTATTAACATCCAATTGAAGAAATGTATTTACATGGCAAATGATTTTTTAAAATTTTTGAATGCCCAGATGGGAATACCCCTTTTAGTATTAGACAACACTATCTACAAATGGGTTTACACCCCATCTATGACAATCATGCTTCTTTACTAATTGAACAGAATCCCTTCCCTGGCAGAGTTGTATTATTCCTCCAGGGCTCAGTTTTCGTTGATCAGTAATGGAAGCGCCAAATCTCCTGCCACAAGATACAAGAAGAAAGTCACCAAGACCCAAAGGGAACAATAGATATTTCAGACAATGAAACAATAGGCAGAGAACAGAGGGGAAGGGAAATCAAATACAGGACCTGAGTTATGATGTCAGGTCCTTCTTACTTCTATCTTCTATCTCCACAACATCAGCAGAGACGAGGTACAAGTCTAAAACATAATTAGAATAGTTATTTCCTATTTCTCCTAAGAGGCAACAATCATAATTATAATTAAGAATTTACCCCCTAAGATACTAACTGAAGAGACAGGTTAATTGGGCAGTAATTAAGAAGATACATTAAACACAAAAGGACTGTCTATATAAGGGCAGATTCACATCAACGGGGGTCATTTACTAAGGGCCCGAAACGCGTTTTTCCGACTGGTTATCCGAAAATTTCCGATTTGCGCCGATTGTACCTGAATTGCCCAAGGATTTTGGCGCACGCGATCGGATTGTGGCGCATCGGCGCTGGCATGCACGCGACGGAAATCGGGGGCGTGGCCGAACGAAAACCCGACGTATTCGGAAAAACAGCTGCATTTAATAACCGAAAATGTGTCGCTTGGGAAGCGCTTACCTTCACCTGGTCCAGCTCGGTGTATTCCGGCGCGTTCAGATGATTTTCAGCGCAGCAGCGCCACCTGGTAGAAGGCGGAGGAACTACCTTCATGAATCCCGTCCGGACCCGAATCCTGTTCAGAGAACGCGCCGCTGGATCGCGAATGGGCCGAGTAAGTAAATCTGTCCCAATGTGTTTTTCACAACAATGGGGCACATTTACTAAGGGCTGTGCGCCAGTTTTCTGTTGGGGGGACGCTGTATGTATTTTATACAACATAGTGGCAAACTATGCATTTTATACTACATGGTGGTACGCTGTATGCATTTTATGCTACATGAAGGCATGCTGTATGCATATTATACTACACGGCGGCACGCTGTATGCATTTTATACTACATGGCGGTACGCAGTATCTGTCTTGTACCACATGGCGGCACTTTGTATGCATTTTATCCTACATAGCGGTACCTGTATGCATTTTATACTACATGGCGGCACCCTGTATGCATTTTATACTACACGGCGGCACACTGTGTGCATTTTATACTACACGGCGGCATCCTTTATGCATTTTGTACTACATGGTGGCACGCTGTATGCATTGCTTTATTTTCACACCAAACCAATATGATTGATCTGGTCCTGACACTCCATGATATATTACATGTATGGGGGTGGGGGGCGTCTCTCTATTGCTCGCCTCAGGCAGCAGCCAGGTTTGATTCACCCCTGTGCACTAGGCATCGTGCAACATAAATTAGGGGGTGTTCCGGCGCTCTGTCACATTTATCATGCAAAGTCCGACAGAATTGTGTTGCACCCCGCGTGTTAAATGTGCACAAAAAAAAGTGGTGCTCTCTGTCGGAGCACTGCAGGGGGCACCAAATTCATGAAGATCGGGCACCAGAAATCCTGAATCTGGTGCCCCCTGCACTATACACAGGTAACTGCACATAGTACAGACTGCATTGTTCTTTGTAAACATGTCCAAATGATTCTGTACTGAACCCATTTGGGCTCTTGGACACATACAGATTGGTTTTCTCTTCTTGGGTGTAGTGATTTGTCACTGATACCTTACTGATCCATTCTTTTCAATGGGCTTTTTCCCACTTCAGTATTTTTCCACTGCTCAGTTGTCATTTCAGAACCTGCTCTTTTTTTGTTCACCGACAACATTGGATCAGTGGAAAAAAAAATGAAATGTGAAACAGCCCATTGAAAAGAATAGTTCAGTAAGGCATCAGTAAAATCAGGACGGCTACATAGTGTCCTATATATTATACTTGGATTTCTATGGAGAGAGGAGGGGTGAGGACCGTTTATCCCTCCTCCCTCCTGCACCCTGCTGTATGTTCGGCCAGATTACATCCCGGGTGAAAATACGTTTGTGTGCATTCACACATAGTGGCTTTTGGGCAGCCAATTTGTGCTGTTTTTTTTTTTACTTTTTTTAGAATATTTATTTATTTTGTTTATACAAAACTTTCTTTTTTTTTACATTTTTTAACACAGCAATTGCAAAGGCAATTGGCAATACCTTTACTGGGTTCAAAAAGTAATATATAGTGCAATCTAGTGTATATGACTCTGTGATTTAGCATTTCTTACTATATTTTCTCTTGCTGCTGTTTGATTCTGGCACTGGAATATATACCTGTAAATTGGAACCATATGTCTCTGCGTCAGCCGCATTTACCATCCTGGGCCTCTCCTATATTATCAACTGGTACCCATAACAGATGGGACTTCCCCAGCAGGATCATAACAGCCGTGCATCCCCCCTTCTTACATCGTCTCTATCAGCCCGGACTGGTCCAGTAGGACCTTAGACCAGGACTACTCATTTTATGGTTTATAAATCCCTAAATCTGGATTGAGGACCATCAATTACAGTGAAGGGGACTTTCTGAGGAAGAGAGAGCTTGACTTCAGTGTTAAAATCTCCACCTCCTTGACTTTATTCAACCACTTTACATCTCACTTCTCAGTAGATTTTCTGGCTGATGGCACCACACTGGGTCATGATAGAAACATCATCTGGAAGGTGTTAAGAAACATGTTGGAAACATACTGGTTGTAGATTATTAGGTCAATTTCTTCTGACAGGTTGCCTTCAAGGCCTGTAGTTTATTTTTTTCGCTGCTCCTGGAAGTGCTGCTCTTTCTCAGAAGGACCTAATTTCCACCAAAATTTCAAGTCCAGTGAACATTGCAGACGATTTAGTGCACATATTGGTCAATCCACCTTGTTGTATCTCCTGCAGGGGGCCGTTCTGAAGCACTCCAGGAGGCGCCATGAGGTCCACCGTCCACCACTGCCAGGTGGCAGGTAAACCTTCATCGCCTGGGGTAATATCCTCCTTGGAGCCTGTTACCAAGCCCCAGGCAAATCCTGAACCGGAGGCGCAGATGTTATCCATTGAGGAAGATTCCTTAGAGAAGAACGTAACCTCCCCAGCATTATTTATGCAATGTAAACATTGGGCTGCCATTCATGAATCTGGTGCCCCCTGCACTATACACAAGCAAACTACGCCAAGTGCAGTTAGCCCTGCCACAACAGCTCACCTTGTACCTGCCAGTACGATTGTGGGCATTGCTGTGGGGCATGGTCAGAAATCACAGCAGTATCCAGAAGAGAAAAGTTTCATGCATGTTCATATGCATGAGACATTTTGCTATGCATAAAACAGTCTATATAAGCATCTATGATGCTTTAGAGGTGTTACAGTAGCAGTAACATTCGCCTCGTCCCTGTCGTGGGGACTTTATTGGGCCACAGAAGATGAGGTGGCTATACCCTCCGGTAGCTGAGAGGTGATACTGGTGCCACACTAGTTCTATAGTTGACTGGGAATCAACACAGACAGGAACCTTATTGGGTACAGTAGGGGGTGTTTGGAAGGGTCTATTAAATAAACTTTCAAAGGGAAACTTTAAAAGTGTAGTCCAGTTTCAGCAAATAAGTTCTATGTTTTGCGTAAGGAAGTTATACAATTTTACACTATATTTTCTGTATGAATTTCTCAAAGATCTCTCCTTGCTTTCCATAGAAAAATTCTGTTTGCTTAAAGTGGATAGAAATCTGTCCGTGGCTCGTGCACCTGCGGGTCATTCACATGATCATGTGTAAGCATAGAAGTTTTTTCTATAGAATACAGATATAGATACAGATAGTGTATTGGAAAATTGTCTAACTTTTCCTTACACAAACAATTATTTGCTGAAAGTGGAAACCACATGCATTATTTTCTTGTATTTTTTACCCTCCACTGATGGAATTTTCCAGATAAGCCATAAGAAGGGGACCGTCAAGAGTAGGAGGTCTCCATTGTGACCCTGGAGTCTCCACTACAAGCCAGTCACTCCGGTCCCTGGGAATCCAGCTGCCTCCACACTGCGGTCAGGCCCCGGAGGGTTAACATTGTACCTCTCCCAGACCGTGGCACCTTGTTTCTGCTACTGGGAATGGCATGGGTAGTAATTTTGGTGCATGATGGGCAGTGGCACCATATGGTGAGATGTTGTAAGGAATTGTAAATTCTAATCCATGGACTGTAGGGGGAGCCAGGGAGTCAAAGGTTTAAAAAAAATCTCATTTAAGGGGGAGAAAACCCTCGGGGTTGTGTTTCAAAATGTAATGTAAATGCCACTTGTGAACGCTGCCAAAGAGATTACCAGAATATGCAAAGTCCTGGTAGACCTGTTGTCTGTCTCCTGCATACAGTGAATTATTAGTTATCCAGCCACACAGTTTTGACCTCACATTGAACCTTTTATATCATCTTTTGTACATCATTTTATTCCCCTTCATTGCTGCTACCACAATTATATGAATTCAACAATGGAAGCAAATAATTACTTTTATTTTATATTTTGTTTCCATAAAATCACCACTTTATAAATGCATATTTTTGATTAGAAGAGAAGCTAAGTGATAGATTCTTTAAAGGGAACTTATTACAAGGATGTGATTTTTAGCTGGTGACGGGTTCTAATGGCCTCTGCTTTGCTTATTTTAAAAATTCCTCAGCATTCTGACTCATTACGGTAGTGCATAATAGTTTATTTCACATTACCTGGCTCCCTGCTAGCAGCATGTGGTGAGTCCTGGGAGAGGGGCAGCTGCAGCCTGTGTGTGCCTGAGACAGTCTCCTCTCCTCCACACTTATCCAGCTCCCTCCCCACTTCCTGTAATGTGCATAGAGCAGGCAGGAGAGTAAGAATGCACGAGGTGACACAGGCTGCCGCTGCCCCTCGCCCAGGGCTCCCCACACGCTGCTGGCGGGGAAGCAGGTAATGTGAATTAAACTTATATAAAGTACTGAAATGATTCAAAAGGCTGGCAAAAGGCATTTTTAAAATCAGCATAGTATCTGCATTTGGAACCTGTCACCAGCTATGAATGACATTCCTGTTGACAGGCTCATGAAGTAGACGATAGAATTCAAAGCATTTTTAACCCCTTGCTGTACGGAGAGTGGATTCTCAGGGTCAATGTGTCCTCAGCTCTGGCATGGTGGCTTGTTTTCCCCACAATTTTTCCTAAAGATATTATAGCTTTTACTTCCGGAAAAGGTACTGTTGAATTTGTAGAAGCAGAAAGAGGCCGTCCGGTCACACTCGCAGGTCTTTCTCGCGCACCCATTTAGATCCTTGTCATCTATGCCGGAGACAATGGGGATTAATACACAAGTATCTGATCACAGTGCTGCAGAGCTGGCCATCTAGTTCTCTAATAATTACATTGAGGCAGTGTTCACATGCAGATTTTGTGTTGCGTTTAGAAACTGAAACACAGATGCATTTCCATTGACATTCTTGCGATTGGGAACAAGCTCCACTTGTTTTTTATGTAAATGGTGCAAAAATACATGGGGAGCATTTATCTTAAATCTGGAAACGTGCGCAAGACTTTTGCCTAAAAAAATCGGACATACAATGCAAATCGTTAAGTCCCTTCTAAACTATTTAGTGCACCTGCCCTGGACTGGAGTTTATTTGCCCCAAAATTTGCGAATTTATCAACCGTCCAGGTCTGGATTCTTGAGGAAAAACAAGCACAAAAGTGAAAAACTTTGAAAGACGAATGTAAAATTCACCAATTTTGCTGAAACGGCGAGCAAATAAAGAGCAAAAATACAAATACGTTTTTAAATGCCCGCCCACAGCCTTTTAGGTGTGCTTCCAACACTAAGGGGGTCATTTACTAAGGGCCCGATTCGCGTTTTTGCGACCGGTTTACCGAATTTTTCTGTTTTGCGCAGATTTTCCCTGTATTGTCCCGGGATTTCGGTGCACGCAATCGGATTGTGGCGCATTGGCGCCGGCATGCACACGACGGAAATCGGGGGGGGGCGTGGACGTCCAAAAAACCAAGTATAGGATCGTGTACTCCAGCGGACCTCGGGGAACTTCAGCGCAGCAGCGACACCTGTTGGACACCGGAGGAACTGCCTTAGTGAATCGTCGGAAGACCCGAATCCACCGCAGAGAACGCGCCGCTGGATCGCGAATGGACCGGGTAAGTAAATCCGCCCCTTAGGGTTCAGTCACATGGGGCGTTTACACTGCATTTTGAAACGCAAAGCAAGGGGCGAGGCTCAGCCCGATCCCATATTTGTAACCATTGAAGAGCATGTAATCACTAACTACAACTAGAATGTCTTGTATTCTCAATGCAAACAGAACGTGTGAATGCAGAATGAACTGCAACTTAATAAAAATAATAAAAATAAAAGAGAGTCAATAACCTTCCTTGTAGTTGAATACATTTCTAGAACTACAGTGAACACTGACATGACATAGGCCGAGTAGTCAGGACTATGTGAATTACACCCTGCATAGTGTATACTGCCGACACTGACTGTAAGCTCTGTGCTACAGGTTGTATGATAGGAGGTAAAGATCAGTATTACCACAAAGAACGGTTCCCAAAATTTTAATAAATGTATAATTTTGCTTCTTAGGCGAGCATCCCAGCCTTTCCAAGGTGTCGTAACAGCAGTCGTGGGCATGACAGCACCTGCAAGAGACAAGAAATATCACCGACACAACCAAACGAAACTCCGCACCAAAAACATCCAAAATTTCTACGGGGACCTATGAATCTTAGGCCTCATTAAAGGGGGCTGTGATCTGGTGCCAAAATTTGTGGCTATATCACGGCTCCCATCAAGTCCAGACCATCAAGTCCAGACTATGAAATTATCCCGGGTCAATCCAGAAGGAAAAAACCCTGCAAAGCCGAGGTCAATTGGCCCAAAGCAGGAAAAATTCCTTCCTGACCCCTGAGGCCGGTGACACACATGATGTTTTTGGTAAGTTTTTTTAATTTCCTTTTTGCATCCTTTTAAAACGCATCAGTTTTGGCATATTTTAAATGGGTTTATGGATAAACTTTGTGTTTTCTCCCTTGCCTTTTTTTGAAAACCGCAAGCGTAAAAACGCATGCGCTTTCAATGCGTTTAAAGACGCAACTAAAAGACGACAAAAATGCCATGTGTGTCACCGGCCTAATTAGGTGTTCAGAATTACTCCCTGGATCAACAGCAACTTTTTATAAAAATTTTTTTTTCCCCATGAATAAAACTTTCCCTTTATTTTGTCAGAATATGGTGGCGGCCCCCCAGGTTTCCATGGAGATGGGATGATTACTCCTCCTTTTGCCCGGGGAGTTACTCGGACGAGCACACGCCCGTCTGCATGAGGCCTAAGGTAGAGTTTACATGTTCCATTGAATTGTGTTTAGAAATGTAATCCAACAAAACAGGGCGGAGCTTGGCTCCATCACATATGTGATTCAACTGACATACATTTGATTGGTAACAAGCACCATGGAGGGACTGTGGTGTTTCCTACAAGCTGTCAGCTGCTACACTGTAATGAATTAATGTGGAGCACAGATTGAGGAAATCAACGATTTAAAAAAATAAAAAATAGTTAAAGAAACTCACCTACGCTTCTCTTCATCTTGATCCCAGAGCTTGTCTGCCTTAAGCTTAACCTGCCTGGATCACCTAGAAAAGTAACTTGTAATAAGCTGCACCTAGGGCAGAGACAAGATGTCTGGTGCTCCGGGCTGCTATTTAAGCTCGCCCCCCGGCACCTCCTTGGGATGGGAGAGGGAGGGGACATCATGCTTCTCATGTGACGTCACCGCCCTCTTCCAGTGTACATAATTAGCAGCCCGGACATCTTGTCCCCGCGATCCGTGCTGCTAATTCTAAGTTTCTTTTCTATATGATCCTGGCACGTCAAGACTGGCAAAGACAAGCGCCGGGATCACAATGAAGAGGATCGAGGGTGAGCATCTTTAGCTGTTTATTTATTTTTATTAAATTCTTGATTTCCTTTAATATTTTTGGCAGTTCTATATATGAGTCAAAAAAATACAATAATTTTTTTTAGAGAGGTGGTCGTTGTGTATGTCAGAATTGAGACATTCGGTGAGCCATATTTAACCCCATGTCTCCGCACCCGTTTTCTGCCTAAATATTCCATTAATTAAATTAGTTAAAGAGTAACTGTAAAGGTGTTTATTTTCCACAAATGTTGTCACAGGTGCTCCCGCGATCCATGTCGCGGATCGCTGACACACCCGTGCCCCTCTCGGTGGCGGGGTCCCCGCTGCCGCTGGTCCCTCTACCGCAGCCCCTGTCTCAGGCCTATACTCACCACCCCACGCTTCTGGTCCGGAACAGAATAGGCCGCGTGCATGACCCCGCTCTCTAGGGCGCATGCGTCGGCTCTTCAAGACTTAAAGGGCCAGCGTCCTCAGGATTGGCGTCCGGTTAATCCCGCCACCTCCCTTCCTGCCTTGCCGGATCTTCAGCCTTATTCCTGTTAAGTGAAAGCCCTCCAGTGTTGCTGTGTTTCCAGTGTTCCTCTGTGTTGCTGTGTTACCAGTGTTCCTCTGTGTTCCCGTCATCCGTTCCTGCCATCCTGTACTGTGTGCCAGTTCCTGCGTTCCTGTTCCGTGTGCCAGTTTCTTCCTGCCTGTACTATGTGCCAGCTCCTGTGTTCCTGCCGTGAGTTCCAGCGTCTCCTCCAAAGCTGTTCTCCTGCTGTCACATCAGGCTCGGACTGTAACCTGCATCTCCACTACTTTGGCTGCCACCGAAGGCCTAGTCGTACCCGTGGAACGACCTGGTGGCAGCCCCCTGCAGCAAGACCATCCTACTTTGCCGCGGGCTCTGGTGAAGACTAGGTGCCACTTAGACTCCGGTCCAGGGTGTCGGCTAGTACCATCATCTCCCGCGGTGGTCCAGAGGGTCCACAGACTCTACTTACCCTCAAACTCCGTGACAGTCACTCCATCCTGTCTGACCCTGATCTGAGACCCAGAATCGTGACAAATTAATTCTCTTGGGATGTAAAACAAGTTTGCCTGTTATCTTTGTTACCTCTATGCAGCAGTTTCTTTGCTATCCCCCTCAGACTACCTCAGAGCTGCAGTAGCTGCTTCCTCTCCCTGTGCTAATAAGCCCTGGGGCCCGTACTTTGTTTATACTCTGTTTCTCAGTTGGTTTCATGGGAGGGAAGGAGCTGCTGCTCCCTGCTCACAGAGGAGGAGGCCATGTGACAGTGTATGTAGCAGAGCTAGATGTGTACAGTATAGTGGATACAGATGTCTCCTGCACAGAATAGTGAGGTACAAGATTTCCATGTTCCCTATCAGTACCTCCACCCCAGTCTGTGATTATACAGAACTTTTCTCACCCAGGGCAATAAGAAGATTACCACCTTGCATCACCACAGAATAATTAGTAGGGACCCTATTCTGAGTAACTACAGGGGTGTAGGGAGGGGTCAAGAGAGCGTCTGTCATAAGTTTGAGAAAACAACAGAAAGGGACACATAAGTTGGGCGATAACAAGAAAAAATTGGAGGGCTACAGAAAAGAGAGCATAAGTTGGGTAGTAGTTACAAAAAGGAGGAACAGCATATTAACCCTTAGGTGACTTCAGAATGTGGTCACTTTTCTTTTTATTTTCCCTTTTGACTTCTAAAATCCATAATGTTTGTATTTTTCCATGTATGTTGCTAGTTGATTTAAAAAAAAAAAACAAGTTGTACATTTTAAGATGCCTAAAATGTATTACCATAATTAAAAATGTATTCTTCTGGTGAAGATGGAAAAAACCCCACAAATATCTGTATTATAACCATCAATGTTATTTTGATGTAAAAGGCATCTGAACCCTTCTTGAAGCTCTCTGCTGTTCCTACTGTGACCAGCGCCTGAGCTCGGCTTTTCCACACATTCACAGCTCTTACAGTAAAGAAGCCTTTGGGACTGCGACACAATCCTATCGCGTGTGACTCATTTCCCGACTTTTCGGGGATCGCGCCGGGGATTAAGTCCCAGTGTGTCTAAGTCTCTCTATAAATAGGAAGCTGTCAGAGATCACACTCACCAGTCAATATCATCTACAGGAAATCCTTTCCCTCCCAACCCGCAATGACATCCGTATTGAAATAAGGGAATAGCCGACCTCTCTGTCAAGTAACTTATCATGTCCGTAAATTTTAGAATTGCAGCTTGTGCTCCTATCACCATCACTAGACCTGGAAAGAGACAACGGAATGATAAATTACATTAGGAACCCTAGAAAGTTGGATGACAACCATTATCAGAGGTGTATCGGGAGCCATCGTGGTGGTCACCCAAGTATAATTTGTATACAGAAGACATTAAACACTATGAACGTCCTAATTGAAGATACTCCATGCAGAAAGTGGCCAACTTCTAACGGTTATAGGGTGCGCCAGATTCATGAATTGTGGCGGCCATGAATCTGGCGCCCTCTGCATGGCTCCAACAGAGTGCATCAACCTTTTTTTGGTGCACTCTGAACATGGGGTGTGCAACACACTTCTGTCGGACTTTGCATGTTAAATGTGCTGCACGGTCTGCCTGAGCACCGGAACACCCATTTCAGTGCAGAAATTTGTGTTTCATGAAGAATAGTGTAGTCGTGCCACAGAACGGCTGCTTGAGACACATATGTGGTGCAGACACTTCTTTAACCCCTTATCACCGACACTAGTTTTCAGCTAATGACCAAACTCCATTTTTCAAATCTGACATGTCTAAAGATAATTGGTTATAACTTCAGAACGCTTTAACGTATCCAGGTGATTTTGAGAATGTTTTCTCGTGACACACTGTACTTCATGTTAGTTATAAAATTTAAATGATAACTTAAATGAAGTTTCGTTCTGAAAAAAGTGAAAATTTGGCAAAAGTTTGTAAAAAATTCTTCATTTTCCAAGTTTGAAATGTTCTGCTTTCCAGACAGGAAGTAAAACTACCCAAAAAGCTTGATAATTAACATTTACGGAATGTCTGCTTTATGTTGGGTTGATATTTTATGCATCCTCTCACTTTTCTAGGATGTTATGAGGCGCAGAACTTTTCAGTGCCAATTTTCTCATTTTCATGAAAATTGCCAAAACTCACATTTTGAGGGACAACTCGGCTTCCAAGTGACTTTGAAAGGTCTAAATAATAGTAAAACCCCATAAATTACCCCACTATAGAAACTTCACCCCTCAACTTCTATTAAGTCTATTAACCCTTTAAGTGTTTCACATGGGTTAAAACAATATGGACCTGCGATTTAGAAACTATGGAATTTTTTTGGAAAATACATTCTTTAGGCCAAACTGACAGTTTCAGAATAAATTAAATGATGAAACGCACTGCAACGCTTGATGCCCAATTCCTCTGAGTGTACCGACACCCCATATGTGGTGGTAAACTGCTGTACGGGTGCACGGCCGAGTATAGAATGAATGGAGGTGCCATTCACAGCAGATTTGTATTGTCACATTGTACGACCTATACATTTTTTATTTTTTTTTGGTAATGCGAACATATGAGGCTTATTATTTACGGGATGAGATACAATGTATAGATAATTCATTTTGGGAATCTTAAACCGTCATTCTGAGCAAAAAAAAACTAAATTACATAATTCTGCTCCCGGTGTCCCTGGGAATCATTCCTTAAAGTATTTTCCCTCTCGGTCCTCATTTAGTACCTTTTTTGGCCCATAGCAACCAGGGTTTCCAGCTCTCAAAAAAACTACAATCAGCAAGATGGAGAGGCGGAGCCTGCCTCCTGTCACCTCATCACAAGCGCCTGCTGCTGACCAATCACACCAGAGCTATCTATCTATCTATCTATCTATCTATCTATCTCATATCTATCTATCTATCTATCTATCATCTATCTATCTCATATCTATCTATCTATCTATCTATCTATCTATCTATCTCATATCTATCTATCTATCTATCTATCTATCTATCTATCTATCTATCTATCTATCTATCTATCATCTATCTATCTCATATCTATCTATCTATCTATCTATCTATCTATCTCCTATCTATCTATCTATCTATCTATCTATCTATCTATCTATCTATCTATCTATCATATCTATCCAATATCTATGTATCTCCTATCTTTCTATCTATCTCATATCTATTATCTATCTATCTCATATCTATATCATATCTATCTATCTATCTATCTCATATCTGTTATCTATATATCTATCTCATATCTATATCATATCTATATATCTATGTATCCATGTCTATCTGTCTACCTACCTAAGTAACACTCCAGCACAGCACATGAGGGCAGAGCTTGCAGACTTGTAGAGAGTCTCCTGCCATTTCCTGTGTGTGTGAGGTGATGGGGGGAGGAGGGGCTGCAGTTTCTGTCTGTGTGGATTATTTGTTATACAGTACACAGGTGTAGGGGAAGCTGAGGAGAGATTTGTGTTTAGGTGTTTGGTCACTATATTAGTGAGGTCTTCTCCCTGCACATGGCTGGGGCAGTGACACATGAGGTAACAGCTGTATGCAGGGAGACATGAGGTAATCAGCTGTGTGCAGGGAGACATGAGGTAATCAGCTGTGTGCAGGGAGGGGAGGGGGGCGTGTCTCCTGCCTGTAGTCTTCTTTATGAAGACGGGATGTCCATAGTAACAGCTATCTGAGCAGTCACTGCCATCTAGGGGAAGTCTGCAGAATACAAGAGGAAGGAGCAAGATTTGGGTAACTAATCCAATTGCAAAAGGGCTTAAAATTACCTGCCCTACAACATATCAAAAGTTTTTTGAAATGACGGTTACACTTTAAGTTTATTCATGAGATTTTATTAACTATTTCAAGGGGGACACAAACAAAAACATCAATTTTTATTTGGGATTTTTAGCATTTTTTTCCCCCGCTCACCGTAACATAAAAATAATATTTTATCTTTATTCTCTGGTTCACTACGATTACGGTGATACCTCATTTATATAGTTTTTCTTATCTTTGTTCAATTTTACTGAGCAAAACCAATATTGGAGAAAATCGCATTGTTTTTACTATTAACAACTTTTCAGGGCCATAACTTCTGTATTTTTCTGTTGTCAGATCTGATTGAGGGCTTATTTTTTGTGAAAAGAGCTGTTCATTTCAGTCGTATCATATTAGGGAACGTAACTTTTTTTGATCACTTTTTATAACATTTTTTGTGATGGTGTATAATGAAAAATTGTATATTAAGGGAAGTTTTTCGAGTTTTTTTTTACGTCGTTCACCAAGCGGGTTCAATATTGATTTAGATTTATTGTACAGATTCATACGGACGCGGTGATACCAAATATGTACGTGTTTTTGTGTTTTATATACTTTATTTGTATTTCATGTGTAACTGGGGAGATTATGGGACTTTTATTTCATTTATTTATTTAATTATTATTATAAAATGATTTCATCTTTTTTTTTTCACTTTTTTACATTTTCTACTTCTTGGCTTGAACAAGCGATCAGTGTATTGCAGTGCATAGTGTAAGTAATTGAGCATGCCGCGCATGCTCAGTTACTTACAGCCGGGTCCTGCCAGGAAGGCAGAACCCGGCGGGGAGAGGAGCCGGAAGCCTCGGGTCACTCACCGGACCCGGGGTCAGCGGCAGGAGGGATCGGATCCCTCGGTAAGCACACCGGGGGGGAGGGGGGGTCCGATCCACGGGGGACACGCTTGACCGCGGTGTGTAAGGGGTTAAACACCCGGGATCAGAGTTTTTCCGATCCTGGGTGTTAGTGCTGGGTCTGGGCTGTGAGATCACAGCCCGACACCGGCACTTACAGGACCTGGTGTCCAGAAATCCGTAGAAAACCGTAGAAAGGCGTCGCGTCAGAAGAAGTACCCTTAATGACCGAAGTAAAAAGCCGATACAGCGGTCATTAAGGGGTTAATATCTGTGCAAGTATTTTGCACTAGAAAGAATGTGTTAAAGGAAACCTACCACTTCCGATGGTGGGTATAAGCTTTCTGCGCCTTCACCAAGAGACATATAAATCTATGGGGGCTGTCATCTGGCCTCAAATCATGTGACCAGATCACAGCCCCCACTACGACAATGTGAATGAGCCCTAAATTGTACATTACATTTTTACTGGAAGAGAATTCTGCTAGAAATTGTCCATGGATCTTGGTGCAATTTATGTAAAAAGCCCCACCACAGCCCACAGCCTACCCGCTTGGTGTAGGTGGAAATAAACAAGGAATTGCGACATTTTCATTGTATAGAAGCCATGATAAAGACTCACAATAAACCAGAAAACTTATTGAAACTTCAACTTATAAAGGTAAAGTGATAACATAAAGGTCTGGATGGATAGGAGCTAGGTTATTTTCTACATCCTGGTATAGAGTTTATCCCCAGCGATATATTCAGGCCTGGGGGGGTATACTTCAGGCTAAACCAGAGTATACCCGGGTATTATCTATTCTATAGAAGCTTGAAAAAAGAAAAATGTCAGCTCACCTAATGGAAAGAATCCATCATGTAACCACCGGTGCTCGGGAGAGGAGAGGGGGTAGATGAGAGCACTCATCCATCCTCCAAAGCTGCGATTTGTAGAAAAACATAGAAAAAGGTTCTCCAGCACTCCAATACAAGTAAAAATTCTCAAGTTTATTGGTTTACATTAAAAGCAGTAAAATGCTAAATTTGCATGTGTGGTACACAGACCAGTTGTACCACATATGCCATTTTGCATTTTACTGTTTTTGATGTAAACCAATAAACTTGAGAATTTTTACTTGTATTGGAGTGCTGGAGAACCTTTTTCTGTGTTTTTCTACAAATCATCTATTGTCGCCTGCTACACCGGGCCATACACGTCTTCTGTCCTCTAGTCTAGACTTTTAGGTGGTGTAAGTAGAGGAACGTGACGGCCAGTTGTGGGTGAGTGACATAGGAAAGTGGGAGGATGAAGGAATAGAGGCAGAAAGGCAGAACGAGAAGTAATGTGTATACAGAAGACACCCCGGGACATGAGTGACTAACTCTAGTAAACCCTCAGATTGCAAGATCTACAAATCCAGATTGCCTCAACATGTAGCTGAATCCATAGATAGCCGCCACCCCAACGGGAACCTGTCCCTGAAAATAACTGGCCCTGGGTCAGATCGAGCAAAAACATAAGGGGGGCATTTATCAGAAGTCTCTTAGAGCAGAACTGTTCTAGTTGCCCACAGCAACCAATCAGAGCTCAGCTTTCATTTTCCCACAGCTGTTTATAAAATGAAAACTGAGCTCTGATTGGTTTCCATGGGCAACTAGAACAGTTTTACCTCAGAAACTTGATAAATCTCCCTAGATGTCAGGTGTAATCATTTACCACTCTAGCCTGGCACATGAAAATGTGATCTATCGCCCAATAATATGTCCAGGGGTGCTGCAGGTGCCCGTCTCTGTGTAATGAAGGGCGGATGAGGAGATTCCTACATTCATCTAAGCGCTTACTTTTATATTCAGGATCTTAATTATTCCTATTAAAAGTGACATCTTAATGCACAAGAACTCAACCATTTTGATTTATTTCTCTTTGATGCAGGAAGTGCAGGCTATTCTTTCCCATCACTGTCACAGACTAATAAACTACTAGGGGGACAGAGATATTTATTGAACCAGGCCTTGTTGCCCATAGCAACATTCCACTTTCATAATCCGCAGCTTCCATAACACAGCAGCGCTAATTGCTTACTGTGGGCCAAGTGTTTTATTCAGTAAACTTTATTTATAGTGTCCTAGACTGTACTTACAGGTTCCCAGGAGGGTGAGCAGGGAGGACGCCATATTTTATCAATCACAGCAACCAGAAGGATCCGATATCTGATGTAATAAAGAGAGAAACTACAGCGGTATCAGCCATAGCAGCGATGGGGCCCACAGTGTCAGGAGGCCCCAGCATCCAACATCCACAAGGAATGAGGATGTGCACCATTATATACATATTGGGGCAGATTTACTTACCCGGTCCATTCGTGATCCAGCGGCGCGTTCTCTGCGGAGGATTCGGGTTCTGCCGGGATTCACTAAGGCAGTTCCTCCAACGTCCACCAGGTGTCGGTGCTGCAACGAAGTTCCTCGGAATGCACTGAACTTCACCAAGCCGGGCCGAGTGCAGGTAAGTGCGTGTCCAGCGACACTTTTTTTTTTTAATGCAGCGTTTTTTCCGAATCCGTCGGGTTTTCGTATGGCCACGCCCCCCGATTTCCGTCGCGTGTGCCACAATCCGTTCGCGTGCGCCAAAATCCCGGGGAAATACAGGGAAAATCGGCACAAAATGGAAAAATTTACGTAATCCGCCGGAAAAAAGCGATTCGGGCCCTCAGTAAATGAACCCCATTATGCTGCACACTGTACAACATCATGGGCCACATGATCCCCGAATGTGCATTGTCCGACTATAAAGCACTGTGCAGCAATTCACTAAGCTCCTGCCCCCGCTATCCTGCATGTGTCACTTCTCCGCTCAGGTCCCCGGAGTTCACCTTCTTCTTCCTGGTGCATGTAAGTGCATTGTCTTGCGACACAATTTGAATCTTAAATCCTGCGCTCAATCCAAATTAGTCGGATTGTCCGATGGCCACAGCCACCAATCCAATCGCGTGCAACACAATCCCAATTTGAATACCTGTCACAGCGGACAAATCCCGAAAACTTAAAAAATCCGACGAAAGTGCGATCCACGGACCCACAGTACACAGCTTAGCCGGCTGCTCAGACAAGAAATGTCAATAGAGGGGGCAGCAGGATCGGAGACTAATAGTCTCTCATCACTAGCTTCCTGCTGTCCACTACCATGTTGTCAGCAGCTACTGGGTTGAATGAATGTGTGACTTTATGGCGGTGATTTACTAAGGGCCCGAATCACGGTTTTCCAGCGGGTTACCCGAATTTTTCTGTTTTGCGCCGATTTTCCCTGAATTGCCCCGGGTTTTTGGCACACGTGATCAGATTGTGGCACATAGGCACCGGCATGCACGCGACGGAAATCCGGGGCGTGGCCGTACGGATTTGGAGAAACCGCCGCATTTAAAAAAGAAAATGTGTTGCTTGACACGCACTTACCTGCCCCTACTACTAATGAATCGCCGGAAGACCCGAATCCTCCACACAGAACGCGCCGCTGGAACGAGAATGGACCGGGTAAATCTGCCCCTATGTGTGTGTATAGAGGACTGTATAATTGTGTGTGTACTAACATGTATACATTTTTTTAAGAGGAAAAGGGCCCCAGGCAGAAGCCTTTCTCTCCTAATTATGAAACTGGGCAGAGTAGTGATAGATGTGTCATACAACAGGATCAGTCAAACGGAATTTTCCACCATACAGTAGTGTCATACAGCAGTGTCACCATAAAATAGTATCATACAGCAGTGTCACCATTCAGTAGTATCATACAGCAGTGTCACCATACAATAGTATCATACAGCAGTGTCACCATACACTAGTGTCATACAGCAGTATCACCATACAATAGTATCATACAGCAGCGTCACCATAAAATAGTATCATACAGCAGTGTCACCATACAGTAGTATCATACAACAGTGTCACCATACAATAGTGTCATACAGCAGTATCACCATAGAGCAGTGTCATACAGCAGTGTCACCATACAGTAGTGTCATACAGCAGTGTCACCATACAGTAGTACCATACAGCAGTGTCACCATACAGTAGTATCATACAGCAGTGTCATACAGCAGTGTCACCATACACTAGTGTCATACAGCAGTGTCACCATACAGTAGTATCATACAGCAGTGTCACCATACAATAGTGTCATACAGCAGTGTCACCATAAAATAGTGTCATACAGCAGTATCCCCATACAATAGTGTCATACAGCAGTGTCACCATAAAATAGTGTCATACAGCAGTATCCCCATACAGCAGTGTCATACAGCACTGTCACCATACAATAGTATCATAGAGCAGTGTCACCATACAGTAGTATCATACAGCAGTGGCACCATACAATAGTGTCATACAGCAGTGTCACCATACAGTAGTACCATACAGCAGTGTCACCATACAGTAGTATCATACAGCAGTGTCACCATACACTAGTGTCATACAGCAGTGTCACCATACAGTAGTACCATACAGCAGTGTCACCATACAGCAGTGTCACCATACACTAGTGTCATACAGCAGTGTCACCATACAGCAGTGTCACCATACAATAGTGTCATACAGCAGTGTCACCAAACAGCAGTGTCATACAGCAGTGTCACCATACAGTAATATCATACAGCAGTGTCACCATACAATAGTGTCATACAGCAGTGTCACCATACAGTAGTGTCATACAGCAGTGTCACCATACACTAGAGTCATACAGCAGTGTCACCATACACTAGTATCATACAGCAGTGTCACCATACAGTAGTGTCATACAGCAGTGTCACCATACACTAGTGTCATACAGCAGTGTCACCATACCTCCCAACTTCTGTGCTGGAGAATGAGAGACAAAAGGTGCAGTGTGCTGTGAAATGATCTTGTTCCCCTTGAACCGTCCCTTATTACACCCCTTTGAATTACTTAAAGTATTTACTGGCCTCTGTGGCACACCCACATTTTCATATGTCACCTTAACCCTTCACATATTAGAGCAGTTATGCTCTGTTTTATATTGTGTAATATTATGGAAGTTATATTCTTGTACATAGGGGGCGGTATTATAGTAGTTATATTCTTGTACATAGGGGGCAGTATTATAGTAGTTATATTCTTGTACATAGGGGATAGTATTATAGTAGTTATATTCCTGTACATAGGGGGCAGTATTATAGTAGTTATATTCTTGTACATAGGGGCAGTATTATAGTAGTTATATTCTTGTACATAGGGAGCAGTATTATAGTAGTTATATTCTTGTACATAGGGGGCAGTATTATAGTAGTTATATTCTTGTACATAGGGGGCAGTATTAAAGTAGTTATATTCTTGTACATAAGGGGCAGTATTATAGTAGTTATATTCTTGTACATAGGGGCAGTGTTATAGTAGTTATATTCTTGTACATAGGGGGCAGTATTATAGTAGTTATATTCTTGTACATAGGGGGCAGTATTATAGTAGTTATATTCTTGTACATAGGGGGCAGTATTATAGTAGTTATTTTCCTGTACATATGGGGCAGTATTATAGTAGTTATAGTCTTGTACATAGGGGGCAGTATTATAGTAGATACAGTCTTGTACATAGGGGGCAGTATTATAGTAGATAGAGTCTTGTACATAGGGGGCAGTATTATAGTAGTTATATTCTTGTACATAGGGGGCAGTATTATAGTAGTTATATTCTTGTACATAGGGGGCAGTATTATAGTAGTTATATTCTTGTACATAAGGGGCAGTATTATAGTAGTTATATTCTTGTACATAGGGGGCAGTGTTATAGTAGTTATATTCTTGTACATAGGGGGCAGTATTATAGTAGTTATATTCTTGTACATAGGGGGCAGTATTATAGTAGTTATATTCTTGTACATAGGGGGCAGTATTATAGTAGTTATTTTCCTGTACATAGGGGGCAGTATTATAGTAGTTATAGTCTTGTACATAGGGGGCAGTATTATAGTAGTTATATTCTTGTACATAGGGGGCAGTATTATAGTAGTTATATTCTTGTACATAGGGGGCAGTATTATAGTAGTTATATTCTTGTACATAGGGGGCAGTATTATAGGAGTTATAGTCTTGTACATAGGGGGCAGTATTATAGGAGTTATATTCTTGTACATAGGGGGCAGTATTATCGTAGTTATATTCTTGTACATAGGGGGCAGTATTATAGTAGTTATATTCCTGTACATAGGGGGAAGTATTATAGTAGTTATATTCTTGCACATAGGGGGCAGTATTATAGTAGTTATATTCTTGTACATAGGGGGCAGTATTATAGTAGTTATATTCTTGTACATAGGGGCAGTACTATAGTAGTTATATTCTTGTACATAGGAGGCAGTATTATAGTAGTTATATTCCTGTACAGAGGGGGCATTATTATAGTGGTTATATTCCTGTACATAGGGGGCAGTATTATAGTAGTTATATTCCTGTACATAGGGGGCAGTATTATAGTAGTTATATTCTTGTACATAGGGGGCAGTATTATAGTAGTTATATTCTTGTACATAGGGGGCAGTATTATAGTGGTTATATTCTTGTACATAGGGGGCAGTATTATAGTAGTTATATTCTTGTACATAGGGGCAGTATTATAGTAGTTATATTCTTGTACATAGGGGCAGTATTATAGTGGTTATATTCCTGTACATAGGGGGCAGTATTATAATTGTTATATTTTTGTACATAGGGGGCAGTATTATAGTAGTTATATTCCTGTACATAGGGGGCAGTATTATAGTAGTTATATTCTTGTACATAGGGACAGTATTATAGTAGTTATATTCTTGTACATAGGGAGCAGTATTATAGTAGTTATATTCTTGTACATAGGGGGCAGTATTATAGTAGTTATATTCCTGTACATAGGAGGCAGTATTATAGTAGTTATCTTCTTGTACATAGGGGGGCAGTATTATAGGAGTTATATTCTTGTACATAGGAGGCAGTATTATAGTAGTTATATTCTTGTACATAGGGGGCAGTATTATAGTAGTTATATTCCTGTACATAGGGGACAGTATTATAGTAGTTATATTCTTGTACATAGGGGACAGTATTATAGTAGTTATATTCTTGTACATAGGGGGCAGTATTATAGTAGTTATATTCTTGTACATAGGGGACAGTATTATAGTAGTTATATTCTTGTACATAGGGGGCAGTATTATAGTAGTTATATCCTTGTACATAGGGAGCAGTATTATAGTAGTTATATTCTTGTACATAGGGGGCAGTATTATAGTAGTTATATTCTTGTACATAGGGGCAGTATTATAGTAGTTATATTCCTGAACATAGGGGGCAGTATTATAGTAGTTATATTCCTGTACATAGGGGGCAGCATTATAGTAGTTATATTCCTGTACATAGGGGGCAGTATTATAGTAGTTATATTCCTGGACATAGGGGGCAGGATTATAGTAGTTATATTCTTGTACATAGGGAGCAGTATTATAGTAGTTATATTCTTGTACATAGGGGGCAGTATTATAGTAGTTATATTCTTGTACATAGGGGCAGTATTATAGTAGTTATATTCTTGTACATAGGGAGCAGTATTATAGTAGTTATATTCTTGTACATAGGGGGCAGTATTATAGTAGTTATATTCCTGTACATAGGGGCAGTATTATAGTAGTTATATTCCTGTACATAGGGGGCAGTATTATAGTAGTTATATTCCTGTACATAGGGGGCAGTATTATAGTAGTTATACTCCTGTACATAGGGGGCAGTATTATAGTACTTATATTCTTGTAAATAGTGGGAAGTATTATAGTAGTTATATTATGATTAACATGACTTAAGGTGTGTTATCACAGGAAGGAGCTGGTGCCATGTGTTACCTATCACCGCAGACTGACTTGGTTTTTATGGTAAGCCATCTACTTTAACCAATGCTATCTTTAGATGCAGTTGAAATTATTAGTTATTTATATCATTCTACGGTAACACAACATTCAAATGGAGTTTAACCCCTTAGGCTATATTCACACTGCCGTTGCCTGCCCGTATCGTACCGTGCAACGGCAGTGCACTGGGAGAGGAGGAGGAGGTGTCCTATGTCCTATCTTTTTCCCGGGTAAGGAGCGATACGGTGCCACACGTGTGCTGCACCGTACCGATCCCATAGGGCGCCGTGTGCCCATTGCCGTCTATGGAGGACGTATATCGGCCGTATTTACGTCGGCTATATATACGTCCTCCATACGGTAGTGTGAATGTAGCCTTAGGCATAACCAAAGTTAATTAGCATCAACATTAAACAATTAACAACTTAACCCCTTATCACCGACACTAGTTTTCAGCTTAATGACCAGACTTGATTTTTCAAATCTGACATGTCTCACGATAATTGGTTATAACTTTGGAACGCTTTAACGTATCCGGGTGATTTTGAGAATGTTTTCTCGTGATACATTGTACTTCATGTTAGTTACAAAATTTAAGTGATAAGTTTTGCATTTAGTTCTGAAAAAAAGTGAAAATTTGGCAAAAGTTTGTAAAAATTCTTCATTTTCCAAGTTTGAAATGTTCTGCTTTACAGACAGGAAGTAAAACTACCCAAAAAGCTTGATAATTAACATTTATGGAATGTCTGCTTTATGTTGAGATGATATTTTATGCATCCTGTCATTTTTCTAGGATGTTATGAGTCGCAGAACTTTATGTGCCATTTTTCTCATTTTCATGAAAATTGCCAAAACTCACATCTTAAGGGACCACTCAGCTTCCAAATGACTTTGAAAGGTCTAAATAATAGTAAAACCCCATAAATTACCCCATGGGTTAAAACATGGGTTAAAACAATATGGACCTGCGATTTAGAAACTTTCAAATTTTTTTGGAAAATACATTCTTTAGGCCAAAACTGACAGTTTCAGAATAAGTTAAATGATGAAACGCACTGCAACGCTTGATGCCCAATTCCTCTGAGTGTACTGATACCCCGTATGTGGGGGTAAACTGCTGTACGGGTGCACGGCCGAGTATAGAATGAATGGAGGTGCCATTCACAGCAGATTTGTATTGTCACATTGTACTACCTATACATTTTAATTTTTTTTCGTAATGCGAACATATGAGGCTTATTATTTACGGGATGATATACAATGTATAGATAATTCATTTTGGGAGTCTAAAGCTTTTTCATGAGATTTTAGTAACTATTTTGGATTTTTAGCATTTTTTTTTCCCCCCCGCTCACCGTAACGTAAAAATAATATTTTATCTTTATTCTCTGGTTCACTACGATTGCGGTGATACCTCATTTATATAGTTTTTCTCATCTTTGCTCAATTTTCCTGAGCAAAAACAATATTGGAGAAAATTGCATTGTTTTTACTATTGACAACTTTTTAGGGCCATAACTTCTGTATTTTTCTGTTGTCAGATCTGGTTGAGGGCAGAGTTGTTCTTTTCAGTCGTATCATATTAGGGAACAAACTTTTTTTGATCACTTCTTAGAACATTTTTAGTGTTTAGTGTTTAGAGTTTTTTTATACGTCGTTCACCGAGCGGGTTCAATATTGATTTAGATTTATTGTACAGATTAATACGGACGCGGTGATACCAAATATGTACGTGTTTTTGTGTTTTATATACTTTATTTGCATTTTATGTGTAACTGGGGAGATTATGGGACTGCGCATGCTCAGTTACTTACAGCCGGGTCCTGCCAGGATGCGGAACCCGGCACAGAGAGGAGCCGCCAGCCCCGGGTCACTCGTCGAAACCAGGGCCTGAGGCAGGAGGGATCGGATCCCCCGGTAAGCACGCCGGGCGGGTCTGATCCACGTGGGACACACTTGCGGCGTGAAAGGGGTTAAACACCCGGGATCGGAGTTTTTCCGATCCCGGGTGTTAGTGCCGGGTCTGGGCGTGATATCACAGCCCGACACCGGCACTTGCAGGACCCGATGTCCCGAAATCTTCTTCTGACCCGCCGCCGTAGAAAGGCGTACGCGTCAGAAGAAGTACCCTTAATGACCGCCGTAAAAAGCCGATACGGCGGTCATTAAGGGGTTAATCACTAAAGGACTGTGAGACTTTCATAACATGCACATGGATTGAAACTTGAAACACAATGGGGCTCACTTACTAAGGGTCCGCAGACTGTACTATCGTCAGAGTGTCCAACGATTTCCGATGTGCGCCGCATTTGGAAGGGCTTTTTGTCACACGCGATCGGATTTTGGCGCATCGGCGCCTGCTTTCATGTGACACAAATCAGGGGGCAGGCCGGCGGTCGTTCCGACATATTCAGACAACGCGCAGGATTTAACATTCAAAATTGTGTCGCAAGCCAAGCACTTACATGCACCGGGAAGAAGATGATGAACTCCGGCGGAACTCAGCGGGGAAGCAACACATGCAGGATATTGGACGCACAATCTAAGTGAATAGCGGCAGCTCCGAATCAACACACCTCCGGACAACGCACCTCGGGGATCGCGACGGGACGGGAAAGTAAATGAGCCCCTTTGCATGTGCAATGAGGCAAATATAACACCCAATGGGGGTCATTTACTAAGGGCCCGATTCGCGTTTCCCCGACGTGTTACCCTAATAATTCCGATTTGCAACGATTTCCCCTGTATTGCCCCGGGATTTTGGAGCACGCGATCGGATAGTGGCGCATCTGACGGATTCAGAAAAACCGCCGCATTTTTTAAAAAAAATGTGTCGCGGAGCTTGCACTTACCTTCACTCAGCCCGGCTCTGTGTATTCCAGAGCGTTTCGGGGAACTTCAGCGCAGCAGCGCCACCTGGTGGACGGCGGAGGAACTGCCTTAATAAATCCCGTCCGGACCCAAATCCAGCGCAGAGAACGCGCCGCTAGATCGCGAATGGACCGGGTAAGTAAATCTGCCCCAATGTGTGGTAACTAGCATTATGTTATTTCTTTGTTGAAAATGACCTCTAATTCCCATGTGAAGCAGATATGGAGATCCTGAAATATTCCTCCGGGGCTCTGCCCTATAGCACCTCTAGGAGGACATTATGGATTACATTGTGGGCTGGAGGTCAGTTGTCCAAGAACAACTTTTGTATCCGTCCTTCTAACCAGACTCATTGTTAGGGTCCAGTTGTCCGGTATTTTAGAGTTGATGTTGTGACACAAGGAGATAAGAAATCAGGAGAAAGTCACCAAGACCCAGAGGGAACAATAGGTTTAGCAGATGATGAAACAATGGAGGGAAAGGAAACTCAAATACAGAACATGTGTTATAATGGAGTCCAGACAACAGAACATTTTCTTCTCTCCATCTTCTATTTCTTCTATGTCTTTTCTATCAGTGGATGAGTGGGTCACACCCACCTGTGCTGTATTATAGCAGTATTATAGTAGTGTATGTAAGAGGCAGTATTTAACTAAGGTTTTAGCTTCTAGAGCTAGCTGTGAATTATTAGATAATATTTTCAGGTTAAACATGAAGTTACAATATGTAATATACTGGAGAATATTCTGGTTGGATTAGGGGTGATGGGTGCAGGAGTAGTTCTCTCTTAACTAGAGATGAGCGAGCACTAAAATGCTCGGGTACTCGTTATTCGAGACGAACTTTTCCCGATGCTCGAGTGCTCGTTTCGAGTAACGAGCCAGATTGAAGTCAATGGGAGACTCGAGCATTTTTCAAGGGGACCAAGGCTCTGCACAGGGAAGCTTGGCCAAACACCTGGGAACCTCAGAAAAGGATGGAAACACCACGGAAATGGACAGGAAACAGCAGGGGCAACATGCATGGATGCCTCTGAGGCTGCTTAATCGCACCATTATGCCAAAATTATGGGCAACAGCATGGCCATGACAGAGTGACAGAATGAAGCTAGATAGCATCTAAAACATCCAATAATTGACCCTGACACTATAGGGGACGGCATGCAGAGGCAGCGGCAGGCTAGAGAGTGGCATGGCGACATACCCTAAATGGACTCAGGCTTCAAACCAATGGGTGGCAGAGAGGAACCAAAGGAGGTGAGCAAGAAGCGCTCAAATAATATCGGTACATGATAAAAGTTTGCCAGTATATTTTGTGGATTACACAGCAGGGTGGCGACAAAGTTAACATGGAAGCCATGAAAACAACCCAAAATTCTGCCTGACACAGCTCGTTTGCTAAGGGGACGATGTATGGAGGCAGTGAACTAGTAGTAGATTAAAGGTGCTGCAGTTAAAACTATGTTAGTTGGATCTTGGCATGGAGCTGGCGCTCCGCTGCCAGGCGAGCTTTCGCCAATCCAAGCCCCTGTCTCTAGGCTACTCCCCAAACAGCACTTCTAAGAACCTTTTGTATAAGATCAAGTGTAGTAGCGTTCTTATAAGTTTAGGATATGGCGGGTGAGGGGAATGTAAACAGATGCGCAAGAAGCGCTGAAATAATATTGGTAAATGATAAAAGTTTGCCAGTATATTTTGTGGATTACACAGCAGGGTGGCGACAAAGTTAACAAGTTTGTTGTGGAAGCCATGAAAACAACCCAAAATTCTGCCTGACACAGCTCGTTTGATAAGGGGACCATGTATGCCTACAGTTCATGCCAGTCGCTGCACTGGCTGCCAGTCTCCTTTCGAATACAGTTTAAAATAATAACCCTCATCCATAAAGCTCTGTATAATGCTGCACCCCCCTACCTCTCCTCTCTTATCTCAGTCTATCGCCCAACCCGTGCTCTCAGATCCGCTAGTGATCTTAGATTAACCTCTACCCTAGTGCGGACCTCCCACTCGCGTCTCCAAGACTTCTCTAGAGCTGCACCAATTCTATGGAATGCTCTGCCCCGGACTATCAGACTAATACCTAACCTCCAAAGTTTCAAACGTGCTCTTAAAACCCATTTCTTTAGGCAAGCCTATAACACTCATTAACTGCATGAAGTTTTAACTCTTCTACTAACCCGTCCTGTGTCGTCCTCCCATCTGTTATCCAGCAACCAACAGGCACCAGACTTCTCTGCAGTCCAAATCACCCTGGACCTGGTATATAAGATGACGGCTGAGTGGTTCAAGCGACAGCAATTCCATTTATTATATTTTGTTCTATTCCCTAAGAAGAATGGCTTGACCATTAAATATTCTTTTACCTCGTGTTACCCCATCATCTTCATAAACCGTAAGCTCTGGCGAGCAGGGACCTCACTCCTGTTGTTCCATACAAATGTTGTGCTCTGTTACATTACATTTGTATTTGTTTCCTATGATTTGTAAAGCGCTACGGAATATGATGGCGCTATATAAATAAAGATTATTATTATTATTATTATGGAGGCAGTGAACTAGTAGTAGATTAAAGGTGCTGCAGTTAAAACTATGTTAGTTGGATCTTGGGATGGAGCTGGCGCTCCGCTTCCAGGCGAGCTTTCGCCAATCCAAGCCCCTGTCTCTAGGCTACTCCCCAAACAGCACTTCTAAGAACCTTTTGTATAAGATCAAGTGTAGTAGCGTTCTTATAAGTTTGGGATATGGCGGGTGAGGGGAATGTAAACAGATGCGCAAGAAGCGCATGATGCGCATGGAGCTGGCGCTCCGCTGCCAGGCGAGCTTTCGCCAATCCAAGCCCCTGTCTCTAGGCTACTCCCCAAACAGCACTTCTAAGAGAACCTTTTGTATAAGATCAAGTGTAGTAGCGTTCTAATAAGTTTAGGATATGGCGGGTGAGGGGAATGTAAACAGATGCGCAAGAAGCGCTGAAATAATATTGGTAAATGATAAAAGTTTGCCAGTATATTTTGTGGATAAGACAGCAGGGTGGCGACAAAGTTAACAACTTTGATGTGGAATCCATGAAAACAACCCAAATTTCTGCCTGACACACCTCGTTTGATAAGGGGACGATGTATGGAGGCAGCTATATGGACGACTTTTGGAGGTAGCAATGGAGACAACGTGTGGAGGCTGCTATGGAGACAATTTAATTTGGATAGTGCCTGTATGTGGCAGTCCAAAAAAGTTTTCAAACCAGAGGAGCAGGTAGGTGGCCCTCCAGAAAAATGAAATAGATTGAGTGCCTGTATGTGGCAGTCCAAAAAAGTCTTCAAACCAGAGGAGCAGGTAGGTGGCCCTCCAGAAAAATGAAATAGATTGAGTGCCTGTATGTGGCACTCCCAAAAATTGTTTAAAACAGAGGACCGGGTAGGTGGCCCTCCAGAAAAATTAAATGCATAAAGTACTATAGCTAGAGCCAGTGGGCCCTTTCAAAAAATAGCCAGTTTCCTCTGCTTTAGTGTACAAAGAGGAGGAGAAGGAGGAAAATGAGGAGGAGGAGGAGTGCATAAATTATTCAGGTTGAGCTTCCTTCACCTGGTGGAGATTGGAAATTATGAGAAATCCAGGCTTTATTCATCTTAATAAGCGTCAGCCTGTCAGCGCTGTCAGTCGACAGGCGTGTACGCTTATCGGTGATGATGCCACCAGCTGCACTGAAAACCCGCTCGGACAACACGCTAGCGGCAGGGCAGGCAAGAACCTCCAAGGCGTACAGCGCCAGTTCGTGCCACATGTCCAGCTTTGAAACCCAGTAGTTGTAGGGAGCTGTGTGATCATTTAGGACGATGGTATGGTCACCTTCGTACTCCCTCACCATCTTTCTGTAAAGATCAGCCCTACTCTGCCGAGACTGGGGACAGGTGACAGTGTCTTGCTGGGGTGACATAAAGCTGGCAAAAGCCTTGTAAAGCGTACCCTTGCCAGTGCTGGACAAGCTGCCAGCTCGCCTACTCTCCCTCGCTACTTGTCCCGCAGAACTACGCACTCTGCCGCTAGCGCTGTCAGAAGGGAAATACTGTTTCAGCTTGTGCACCAGGGCCTGCTGGTATTCATGCATTCTCACACTCCTTTCCTCTCCAGGGATGAGAGTGGAAAGATTTTGCTTGTACCGTGGGTCCAGGAGAGTGAATACCCAGTAATCGGTGCTGGAATAAATTCTTTGAACTCGAGGGTCACGGGATAGGATGCCTAGCATGAAATCTGCCATATGCGCCAGAGTCCCAACTCTCAAGAATTCACTCCCCTCACTGGCCTGACTGTCCATCTCCTCCTCCTCCAACTCCTCCAACTCCTCTTCTTCTGCCCATACACGCTGAACAGTGAAGGTCTGAGCAATGCTCCCCTCTTGTGTCTTGCCAACATTCTCCTCCTCTTCCTCCTCATCCTCCTCCACCTCCTCCGATATGCGCTGAGAAACAGACCTGAGGGTGCTTTGGCTATCAACAAGGGAATCTTCTTCCCCCGTCTCTTGTGACGAGCGCAAAGCTTCCGACTTCATGCTGATCAGAGAGTTTTTCAACAGGCCAAGCAGCGGGATGGTGAGGCTGATGATGGCGGCATCGCCACTGACCATCTGTGTTGATTCCTCAAAGTTACTCAGCACCTGGCAGATATCAGACATCCACGTCCACTCCTCATTGTAGACTTGAGGAAGCTGACTGACCTGACTACCAGTTCTGGTGGAAGTTGACATCTGGCAGTCTACAATCGCTCTGCGCTGCTGGTAAACTCTGGATAACATGGTTAATGTTGAATTCCACCTCGTGGGCACGTCGCACAACAGTCGGTGAGCGGGCAGTTGGAGGCGGCGCTGCGCTGCCCTGAGAGTGACAGCATCTGTGCTGGACTTCCTGAAATGCGCACAGATGCGACGCACCTTCGTGAGCAAATCAGACAGATTGGGGTATGTCTTGAGGAAACGCTGAACTATCAGATTTAACACATGGGCCAGGCATGGCACATGTGTCAGTCTGCCGAGTTGCAGAGCCGCCACCAGGTTACGGCCGTTGTCACACACAACCATGCCTGGCTTCAGGTTCAGCGGTGCCAGCCACAGATCAGTCTGCGCCGTGATGCCCTGTAATAGTTCTTGGGCGGTGTGCCTTTTATCGCCTAGGCTCAGCAGTTTCAGCACCGCCTGCTGTCGCTTAGCGACGGCACTGCTGCTGTGCCTAGAGCTAGCGACTGATGGCGCCATGCCCACGGATGGTAATTCGGAGGAGGAGGTGGAGGAGGGGTGGTAGGAGGAGGAGGCACAGTAGGCCTGAAAGACCTGGACCGAGGTAGGCCCCGCAATCCTCGGCGTCGGCAGTATATGACCAGCCGCAGGGTCAGACTCGGTCCCAGCCTCCACCAAGTTAACCCAATGTGCCGTCAGCGATATATAGTGGCCCTGCCCGGCAGCACTCGTCCACGTGTCCGTGGTCAGGTGGACCTTGTCAGAAACGGCGTTGGTCAGGGCACGGATGATGTTGTCTGACACGTGCTGGTGCAGGGCTGGGACGGCACATCGGGAAAAGTAGTGGCGGCTGGGGACCGAATACCGAGGGGCGGCCGCCGCCATGAGGTTGCGAAAGGCCTCGGTCTCTACTAGCCTATAGGGCAGCATCTCCAGGCTAAGCAATCTGGAGATGTGGACATTAAGGGCTTGGGCGTGCGGGTGGGTTGCACTATATTTGCGTTTCCGCTCCAGCGTCTGGGGTATGGAGAGCTGAACGCTGGTGGATGCTGTGGAGGATCGTGGAGGCGACGATGGGGTTTTTGTGCCAGGGTCCTGGGCAGGGGGCTGACTATCAGCTGACACAGGGGAAGGAGCAGTGGTGTGCACGGCCGGAGGTGAACGGGCTTGAGTGGGGTGTTTAGCATTCATATGCCTGCGCATACTGGTGGTAGTTAAGCTAGTAGTGGTGGAACCCCTGCTGATCCTGGTTTGGCAAAGGTTGCACACCACAGTCCGTCGGTCATCCGGTGTTTCCTTAAAGAACCTCCAGACTTCTGAAAATCTAGCCCTCGCCGCGGGAGCCCTCGCCACGGGAGCTTCACTACGTGACACATTTGGCGCTGATGCACCTGCTCTGGCCCTGCCTCTCCATCTGGCCCCACCACTGCCTCTTCCAACCTGTTCTGCTATAGGACTCTCCTCCGTCTCAGAAGCACTGTGTTCACCCGGCCTCTCAACCCAGCTTGGGTCTGTCACCTCATCATCCTCCGATCCCTCAGTCTGCTCCCCCCTCGGACTTCCTGCCCTGACAACAACTTCACCACTGTCTGACAACCGTGTCTCCTCATCGTCGGACACCTCTTTACACACTTCTTCCACTACGTCAAGAAGGTCATCATCACCCACAGACTGCGACTGGTGGAAAACCTGGGCATCGGAAAATTGCTCAGCAGCAACCGGACAAGTGGTTTGTGACTGTGGGAAGGGTCCAGAAAACAGTTCCTCAGAGTATGCCGGTTCAAATGCCAAATTTTCCTGGGAGGGGGCAGACTGGGGGGGAGGAGGCTGAGGTGCAGGAGCTGGAGGAGTGCCAATTTCGGTGACATGGGTGGACTGCGTGGAAGACTGACTGGTGGACAAATTGCTCGAAGCATTGTCGGCAATCCACGACATCACCTGCTCGCACTGTTCTGGCCTCAACAGTGCTCTACCACGAGTCCCAGTAACTTCAGACATGAACCTAGGGAGTGTAGCTCTGCGGCGTTCCCCTGCTCCCTCATCAGCAGGTGGTGTCTCACCCCGCCCAGGACCACGGCCTCTGACCCCTGCAGTAGTTGGACGCCCACGTCCCCGCCCTCGTCCTCTACCCCTAGCCCTCGGGTTAAACATTTTGAAAATGAAAGTTATAACTTTAATTTTTTTTTAACTTTTTTTTGTGTTTTTTAGTTTTTTTGGGGTTTTTTTGTGTTTTTTAGTTTTTAAAGCCAAACAATGCTATCCTATTGCTATGGCTATTTTCTAGCCAAGTATGAAAGCACACTACTATGCCAGATGAGATGACGCTGAGTTATGAAAAAATAAACGTAAAATAAAAAGAAACTGGCAGACTGTGCCTAATTGAAATCAAACCCCTAATAAATTTTCCCACTTCGGTCTTTGCGATGGATATGTGTGTCACTAAGAGCTAAACCCAGCGGTCGCAAGTCTCACTCCAAATTCCTGACAATTGGCTAGTAGATGCACTGCAGCAAGGACAGCCACCAGCAGATCAACCAGAAATAAAATATATATAACGCTATTGTAGGCGTAAGTAAGCCGTTTGGATTCTCCTTTGGCTATTTTCTAGCCAAGTATGAAAGCACACTAATGAGATGACACTGAGTTATGAAAAAATAAACGTAAAATAAAAAGAAACTGGCAGACTGTGCCTAATTGAAATCAAACCCCTAATAAATTTTCCCACTTCGGTCTTTGCAATGGATATGTGCGTCACTAAGAGCTAAACACAACGGTAGCAAGTCCCCCTGCAAATTCCTCACAATATGGTACTAGCTGCAAATAAAAAAAAAAAAAAAGTATAACGTTATTGTAGCCCTAAGAAGGGGTGTTGGGTTCTTGTTGAATCACTCCTGCCTAACAGTAAGCTAATAGAACACCCTAACGCTTTCCCTGACCAGCAGCAGCTCTCTCCCTAGCGGCATCCAGACACAGAATGATCCGAGCAGCGCGGGCAGCGGCTAGTCTATCCCAGGGTCACCTGATCAGGCCAGCCAACCACTGCTATCTACGTGTAAGGGTACCACGTCATGCTGGGTGGAGTGCAGAGTCTCCTGGCTTGTGATTGGCTCTGTTTCTGGCCGCCAAAAAGCAAAACGGCGGGAGCTGCCATTTTCTCGAGCGGGCGAAGTATTCGTCCGAGCACCGAGCAGTTTCGAGTACGCTAATGCTCGACCGAGCATCAAGCTCGGACGAGTATGTTCGCTCATCTCTACTCTTAACCCTTTCAGGACCTGGCCCTTTTTTGCTTTTTCATTTTCATTTTTCACTCCCCATCATCAAAAATCCATAACTTTTTTATTTTTCCATGTACAGAGCTCTGTTTGGGCTTGTTTTCTGCATAACAAATTACACTTCATAGAGATGGTATTTATTATTCCATGCCGTGTACTGGGAAGCGGGAAAAAAATTCCAAATGCAGTGAAATTGGTAAAAAAACGCATTTGTGCCGTTTTCTTGTGGGCTTGGATCTTACGGATTTCACTATGCACCCTAAATGACATGTCTACTTTATTCTTTGGGTCGGTACGATTACGGGGAAATTAAAACCTCTTGTACAAAAATTTTTGGGGGGATTTTGCCATCTTCTGGCGCTAATAACATTTTTATACTTTGGTGTACAGAGCTGTGGGTGGTGTCGTTTTTTACGAATTTTGATGACGTTTACAATGTTATCAATTTTTAGGACTGTACGACCTTGTGATCACTTTTTATAGAATTTTTTTTTTTTATGACAAAAAAAGTGCCATTTTTTGAGTTTTTAGGGTTTTTTATTATCATTTTTTTTAAACCTTTTTTTATATTTAATTTTACTATTTTTCAGACTCCCTAGGGTACTTTAACCCTAGGTTGTCTGTACGATCCGATCATATACTGCCATACTACAGTATGGCAGTATATGGGGATTTTACTCCTCATACATTACAATGTGCTGATAGCACATTGTAATGCATGGGTTAACCCGAAGTAGCCTCGGGTCTTCGTGAGACCCGAGGCTACCATGGCGTAACGGGGAGCGGCGATCCATCTTTTTGAAGCCGCCGGCAGCTTTGCCAGCGGCGACCAGTGGGAAAGCACCCGTGATCGGTGCTGGCACCGATCGCGGGTGTTACCGGTAAGCCTCTGCTGCAGTATGCAGCAAAGACTTACCGGCTATGGAGAGGGCTCAGCGTGTGAGCCCTCTCCATGCATCCACGGCCGACCCGTGACGTGCTATTACGTCACGGGTCGTGAGCGGGTTAAAGGAAATCTACCATTAGGATCATAGATTATAAACCAAATACACTTACATGCTGGTGGGTGTCCCCTTTATTAGGATATGCTCTTTTTTTAACTTTTTTTTTTAGAAAATATACTTTAAAATTCATGTAAATGAGCCGGAGGGGCTCCAGGTTCTATTAAATTCACACACAAGCATGTAAATGTACTTGGTTTATAATCCATTATCCTAATGGTATATGTCCTTTAAGTCATGGTGACGGCTGTCACATTTGTTAGATTCATTCTCTTGCATAATTTTTTGGTTACAGTGAAGGGCGACTCTCTCTGATCCTAGAATTGCAAGGATATAAAACTCTAAGGTTTATTAGATAATTTTAATTACAGAGTCGGATCGAACCAATTTACGTTAAAATCTCAATTGTTTCCATTTCCAGAGCAGTCACAGGTTGTTTTCCACCATTGGCTATTGTTAGTGTGTCCATCACGCAGACGCTCTGCCAGTGTTAACACAGAGCTCCGAGAAAGTTTTTAGAGAGGGGAAAGGTGCTAATGCATGATTGGATTTTTTTTTTTTTTGCGTTTCCGTTTTTCACTCTTCTCCTTCCACAAGCCGTAACTCATAGATATTTTTGTTTATAAAGCTTTATGTTGGCTTGTTTTATTTTCTAGCGGCACCATTTAATATTTTGTGCCATGTACTTGGAAGCTGGAAAAAAATTCCAAAGGTATCAGCAGAAAAACAGAATTGTGGCATATTCTAAAGGGTTTTATTTGTACGGCTATCAAAGTGTGGTCAAGATGACGCCTCCCTGTTATTCTTTGGATCGGAACCATCACAGAAATACCAAATTAATACAGTTTACTAATGTCTCAATACATTAAAAAAAATCAAAAACCTTGCATTAAAAAAAAAAGCCTTGCATCGCAACTGTAACTTGTTTTATACCTAAGTGCACGGAGCTGTGCAGGATGTCAGCGGGGGACACGTATCTTTTTTTTTGCTAGTTAAATTATCAAATTTTTTAAACTTTTGTCGTTTTTGCGACTTTTGCTGTCATTTTTCAAGTACACCTCCATCTGCACCTTGTGCCTAAAGTATCTTTATTTTCCAGATGTTCCATGTGACTTTTCACTTATGTATCACTTTTTTTGCAACTTTTTATGCACAAATCTGCACTTGGTCCTGGGCAGGTGCAAAGGAAGTATATTTTTTCATGGACCCTATTTTAACATGTAAATTGGAATTATTTCACATGCTTTAAATATTAAAAATTTTGCACAGCAAACAGGTTTTTTATAAATTCTTACATTTTTGCATTTACATTTTTCCAAAAAAATGATTGGTTACCTCTAAGCGTGAGGTCACACGTGGCGTTTTCATTGCGTTTTGAAATGCATTACTACAGCTGAGGAGAGGTGATTTGTCTAATTACATTACTGTCAACATTTGGGTTTACAAAACACAATGTAAATGTGTTGTTAACGCATGTGTTAACATCGTGTTTACTATGCGCTTTGTAATGTTATTAATGTAATTGGGCAAATCACCTCTCTTCAGATGTTGTAATGTGTTTTAAAACGCAGTGGAAACGCCACGTGTGACCGCACCTTTAACACTACTTGTGACCACAGCCTCATATGTCGTCATCTCCCTGGGGTGTGACTTCAGAGCTTAAAAATGCAGGACACGGCATTGGAGGCAAAATTGCAAAGAAGAGGCAAATCAGACATTTAGGTGCTTTTTTCCGGTACAGGGTTCATCACCGGGAAAAATGTATTTCAAAGGGGTTTGCCCACGAATCAAAGTTAGGTCCTATGCCCAGGATAGAGCCTAACTTCCTAATCAGTGAGGGTCTCAGTGATGAGACCTCCACAGATCACGAAAATTAGCGGTCCAAGGGAGTCCCAGGTACCTCAGTCTGATCCCTCTTCGCCCCCAGAGATTGCAGAGCTCGGCGTTTTCCGTCAGCTCCATAGAGGTGAATGGAGCAGAACAGTCATGCACGGCTGTCTGCGCCACTATCTTACGGAGCAACAAGGGGTCCGACTCAATTTCCTGGGACCCCATTGGACCCCTTGCTTTCGTGATCTGTGGGGGTCTCATCACTGAGTATGTATTACGGCCACTATCATCATATCATAAAATAGACTTTATCCATACGTTTGTATGAAATAGATTCCCTGCCTGACCTCTGTTGTTCAATGTTTTAGTTGCCGCCTCTCTTTAGTCTCTATATGTGATACCTTATATATCAGGAGTTCTGCATAAGATTCACCTAAGTCTATAAGGTCAGTTCTCTAAACTGCCACCTCCTGCCCCAACTGTGCCCGAAACCTGTTGTCTGTTTTAGCAACTTCATAAATACTAAACTCGATTTACCAATGAGCAGCGAGTCTGTGTATTCCAGGGTTTTCTGTACTCATTATCCCATCCAGCTCCACGTTGTATTCCAGGAGACGCTGCTGCTCGTTGCGGAGAAATTTAATATTCATAACTCACATTCATTTTTATTTCATGACTTACAGGCGGTTCCCAACTTAAGAACACCCGACTTATAGACGACCCCGAGTTACAAATTGACCTCTGAATGTTGGTAATTTACAGTACTTTATCCTTAGGCTACAATAATCAGCTGTAACAGTTATCACAGGCGTCTGTAATAAAGATTTATTGTTAATCCTGGTTCTTATGACAATGCAACATTTTTAAAATGCAATTTTTAGAGAGACCAAAAAAGTTTTGTTTGAGGTTTCAATTATAAAATATACAGATCCGACTTACATACAAATTCAACTTAAGAACAAACCTACAGAACCTATCCTCTGCGTTACCCGGGGACTGCCTGTAATTGTATTGGGCTGTGTGTTTTTCTTGAACGCTTTTCTAGTAATGAAGTCTGTTCTAAGTCTGTTTCTATATCTGGGGAAATTACTGGGGATATGCAGTCAGAAACTTCTCTCTATGTACAGTAATCATTTCTATAGGTCCATACAGACACAGAACTAATACACAGAATGGGGCTTATTTACTAAGGGTCCGTGGGTCACACTTTCATCTAATTTTCTGATGTTTTTCAGATTTGCGCAGCTGTGATAGGTATTGTGGGGATTGTGTCAAGCACTTCCATGCACCAGGAAGAAGGTGAACTCCTGAGACCTGAGCGGGGAAGTGACACATGCAGGATATCGGGCACATGAACTTAGTATTATCGACAGAAAATGCACTTTCGGGGAACACGTCAGGGACCCCGATGTATATCACAAAACACTATGGATCAGGGGTGGTGGATCTATGGCACTGGTGGCACTCAGGGCCTCAGCACAGAATTCACCAGACAGGAGTCAAGGTCTTGTTCTATGGACACTGAGAGCAGCAAAGCTCAACACAGAAAAGTATGTGACCCCCACGAGGACTCCAGCAATGTGAATTCAGTCCTATTTATTCTATATACTTAGTAGAGAGACTCCTCGCTCACCCCGGCCTCCATCACCTCCTGCCCTAAAGAGTTATAATAAGAAATATATATTTTATATACTGCCTAAAGAAGACAGATTAGACAATACTTCATAGTGAAGATGTTGCTGAAAGTGAGGAGAGATGTCTGTGCCTTTTCTGATGTGCGGAAATCGATATCGAAAAAGAAAGTAAAAAGAGATGACATCAGCGTTTTTCCTCCCGTTCTGTTCTGTCCCTTTACATAAAGATGGCGGAGATGTCAGTGATAGTAACTGATAGTAATTGTCCTTTACTCTTCCATGTATCTGTTACTATAACCTGCTCTTTGTTTCTATGTCTTTCATTTATCATCAGTTTATTCTTCTAGTTCTTGGCTTTTTCTGTTATTATTATATTTATCATAAGGAAAAGAAAGGAATTACAGAAGAAATGACATAACTATGTAATAATCCTCCTCCCGTTATACAGAGACTTTATGTACAATCCCCAAAACCTTCTAATCTGTTATTATTACCAATAGTGATAGAACCAGGGATATTATTTCCAAAATGTTGTGCCAAACGAAACACTGTAAATAAAGTTTATTGAAAATAGAATGTGACAAAATGTTGTGCTGCTGGCTCCTCCCCTCATATCATCCTGCTTTTTGATTGGCTGCCTTACCATTCTAGAAAAGCTTCTGCTGCTTATGATGTCATGGAATTTTGTGCTGTTGGCTCCTCCCTCCCAAATTATGACATCACACGGGTATATAAGGAGCTGCGGAACTTAGAAGCCTCTGAGGGTTTGCTGTAGGTGTTGGAGGTAAGTCCGCTGTGTCCTCAGCTCCTGTTTTATTCTTCCTTCTCTTCTATCATGTCTCCTACTATTCAGTAATGGCCACTTCTTTCCTTCTCCTCTGGTGTAGAGTTGGTGTTGGTGAGTTAGAGAGTGAGATTGCGGTAAGTTCATCTTTTCTGTAAATATACAATGTCTTCCTGCAGCCACCACTAGGGGGAGCTCACTGTATACAGCTGTCACTGTGTATAATAATTGCTGTATAAGTCTGTATGTAGTGAGCGCCCCCTAGTGGTGGCTGACAGATGTATATTGGGAAATATATGTGGTAAAACTTTTCAGAGTTTTGTTTGGGAGACCTATATATTACTGATAACTATGGAGAATGGGAGGTATTATGACTCAATGACCTGGCTGTAAGCAGGTGTTTATAGATAGTCTTATATCTTTGCTTTAACCAGTACTCACAGCAAAATCACTTTTTGTCAGATAGTGTCAACTCCATCGAAAAAAAGCATGTGGGAAGATTCCAGCTTTATTTAGTGCAGAAATCTTGAAGAAATGCTGGTTACAACGGTGTGAAAAGGATATAATTTGCCAGGGTAGCAGAGACATTCAGATATACACTTTTCCTGCCAAAGATGGCTGCTAACATGAGGGAGAGGGGAGGAGTTACAATACTGCAGCTAGGGAACAGGAAGACAGGAGGGTCAAAAGGCAAAGCAGTATAACACACATACATGTCAATGAATAGAAACAAGTCCTGGGACATGACACTCCCCGTCTGAAATCTTAAGATTTCATAATATACCAAAATTGAAAGAATGTCGTATGAGTCCAAAGGTTGTTCTTAAAACCTGTAAACAAGAGAAAAAACAACATGCAAACAATAGCAATAAGTCCAAATCTTGGGGTTGAAGATTTGAAATCCTGATGCGAAACTGTGAAGAAGTTCAAGTAAACCCATCTTCGGATTGGGGAAGACGCAATCAGCAAAACTTCTACCAACCCACACTGTAATCCACAGGTGATATCATAGTCTATGGCGGTATGCTCCCCGCCATAAGCTAAGTGGGTATCCAAGTCACTCATGTAGCTTCTTCTTTTGGTAGCAGAAGCACTAGCTCATGGATAGGACGGAAGAAGACCTTTGCGGAACCTCCCTTTGTTACCTTGACTTCCACTTTGCGAATCTTTCCATCGTCGCTAGGCATGACTTTAGTGATGAGACCCATGGGCCATTCATTACGATGAGCTTCTTTATCCTTTAATAGAACAAGATCGCCTTCCTGGAGGTTAGGTTTTGGAGTCTGCCACTTTTGACGGCTTTGAAGCATATGTAGATACTCTCTCTTCCACCTATGCCAAAACATATTAGACAGATGTTGGACCTGTTTCCACTGGCGTCTGTAGATGTCACTGTGGTCAAAGGTGCCTGGAGGAATATCAGCAGTTCCGATCTTCTGAGTAAGAAGTGTTGCAGGAGTGAGAATGATTGGAGAATCAGGGTCTGAGGAAACTGGAACTAAAGGCCTTGCATTGATTATGGCTGATACTTCAGCAAGGAAAGTGACCAATGTCTCATGAGTAAGCAAGGAAGACTTGTTGTCCATTAGCATTGATTCAAGTATCCTGCGTGCAATTCCAATCATGCGTTCCCAGGATCCTCCCATATGGGATGAATGTGGAGGGTTAAACACCCAAGTACATCTATTGTTGGTCAAGAAGTTTTCCAATTGTAGTTCCTTGCAAGCTCCCACAAAGTTGGAACCGCAGTCGGACCTCAACTGTTTGACGGGTCCACGAATGGAGAAGAATCTTCTAAGGGCATTGATGAAGCAAGAGGCATCCATGCATTCAATTACTTCAATGTGTACTGCTCGAATGCTGAGACAAGTAAACAGTACTGCCCATCGCTTGCTATTTGCAGCTCCACCACGGGTTCTACGAGTAACTACTGGCCATGGACCAAAGACATCGACCCCAACATAAGTAAAAGGTGGATCAGTACTTAGACGGTCTGCTGGTAGGTTTGCCATTTGCTGCTGTTGCTGTCTTCCTCTTAACTTGTGACACTTAACACATTTGTGGAGTACAGAGGAAATACATCTCTTCATGCCCACAATCCAGAAACCAGCTGACCTGATGACACCTTCAGTAAACTGCCTGCCTTGGTGCTGTACTAGCTCATGATGGTGTCTGATCAGCAAAGTAGCAATGTAATGTCCACCTGGTATGATGATAGGATTTTGTTCCTTGTTACACAGGTCAGATCTCTCTATCCGGCCGCCCACTCTCAGTAACTGGTGGTGATCGAGCACTGGATTGAGTTTGTAGAGTGCACTACTCTTGGACAAACTGATGTTTTTTGAGATAAAATTTATCTCCTGATGATACACTTCTTGTTGAACACAACAGATGATGACTTGTTCAGCATGTTCAAGGTCTGAAGCAGTAGGGTGTTCCTTACACATATGCCACCCATGACACTGTGATGGTGTGTCCTTAGCAAAGCAGCGAGAGATGTGAACCAATCTGGCAATAGCTCGCACAATGGATGACCAAGTTGAGAAACGCTCGAAGCGATGTGACTTCAGCTTGACCTTTGAAGTTACAGACGTGTACAACGTGGAGGCTGTGGGCCTGATTTCCTTATCAGAATCAGGATCAATTAGCTCAAAGACCTCATTGGATGGAGTCAGACAAGGTTCCTCACACAGAAACCTTGGAGGAGATAACCACATGTGATCTAAAAGACGTGCAATTGGTGCAGGTCTTGTTCCACGATCAGCAGGGTTAAGTTCCGTGGAGATATACTGCCACTGTTCAGGCATAGAAAAGCTCCTGATGCGTTCTACTCGGTTGCTGACATACATGTAAACCTGTTTAGTCTGGTTATGTATATAACCGAGCACGACTTTGCTATCAGTGTAAAATGTAAACGAATCAATTGAAATGTCTATTTCGTCTCGTATTACTTCAGCAATTTCAACTGCTAGCACGGCTGCGCAAAGCTCAAGTCTTGGTATGGAGTGTGCGGGTTTTGGAGTAAGTTTTGCCTTACCTAAGACAAATCCGCAATGTGTCTCATTGCTGGCTCCTGTGGTTTTCAGATAGGCTACTGCAGCTATGGCTTCCACTGATGCATCAGAGAAGATGTGGACTTCCCTTCTGATGGCTGTTGAAAGGGAGCTGGTTGAATAACAACGTGGAACTTGGAGTTGCTCTAACACTTCCAGAGGCCTTTTCCATTTTTCCCACCTTAGTTGTTTCTCAATAGGTAGCGGAGAGTCCCAATCCGTATTTTCAGTGGTAAGCTGTCTTAGCAGTATCTTGCCTTGGATGGTGATGGGCGCAATGAACCCAAGAGGATCGTAAATACTGTTCACAACAGATAAAACTCCTCTCTTGGTGAAGGGTTTATCACAAGCAGACACTTGGAAAGTAAAAGTATCTTGTTCAATGTTCCAGAGCAACCCTAAGCTGCGCACAGGATTAGCATCAGATCCGAGATCAAGACTCTTCAAGTTGATGGCATGATCTTCTGAGGGAAAGGTTTTCATTACCTCATGGTTAGTGGAGATTATCTTGTGCAGTCTGAGATTCGCTGCAGACAGCATCTCTTGTGTTCTGGTAAGAAGATCAACTGCCTCTTCACTTGTGGGTAAAGACTTAAGTCCATCATCAACATAGAAATTTCTCTCAACAAACTGACGAGCATCAGAACCATACTCCTTCTCACCTTGTTGGGCTGTCCTTCTCAGTCCATAGATTGCTACAGCGGGAGATGGGCTGTTGCCGAAGACATGCACCTTCATTCGATAATCTATGACTTCCTTGTTGACGTCGTTGTCCTTGTGCCAAAGAAACCGAAGATAGTTTCTGTTGTCTTCTTTAACAATAAAGCAATGGAACATCTGTTGAATGTCGGCCATTATTGCAACAGATTCTTGTCTGAAGCGCATTAGGACCCCTAGAAGACTGTTGTTGAGGTTAGGACCGGTGAGGAGCATATTGTTGAGAGACACTCCCTCAAACTGTGCACTAGAATCAAACACCACTCTGATTTGGTCTGGTTTCCGAGGGTGATACACACCAAATGATGGCAGGTACCAACATTCTTCTCCTTCCTTTAGTGGTGGTGCAGGTTCTGCATGGTCTCTATCAAACACCTTCTGCATAAAGTCTACAAAGTGTTTTTCCATCTCTGGCTTTCTCTTTAAGGTACGCTTTAAAGATGAAAATCTTGAGGCTGCTTGCTGCAGATTGTTTGGTAGTTTTTTCCTTGGAGTACGGAAGGGTAAAGGTGCTACCCAGCTGTTGGAATCATTTTGAGTAAATTCCTTATCCATTACTTTGAGAAATTCTTTATCTTCTCTAGCAGGTGCCAACTTGTTGTCATCACTTGTGGTGTTGAACACTGTAGATCCAAGGCTATCATCCCATGGAAGGCAAATGTTCATGTCATCTTGCTGGTCATGCTGCCCCTTACAGTTACTCATCTTTTCTTTCACTTGGTAATGACATGGGCATGGCTGAAAATAAGTGCTGCGACCATTTGGCAATATATGAGTCTTAAATGAGGATATCTTGGTAGGCCTTTTCATTCGGTCAATGCAGACGTTGCCTATAATGACCCAGCCTAGGTCAAGGCGCTGGGCAAATGGTGCATCATGTGGACCATTGATTTGCTGACGTATTTTGTGCACTCTGAGAATGTCCCTTCCCAGTAAAAGCAGGATCTCTGCATTCTTATCCAGAGCTGGTATTTCACTGGCTATGGTCCTTAGATGAGGATGATGGAGAGCGGCTTCTGGTGTAGGGATCTCCTGTCTGTTTGATGGTATCTGGTTGCATTCAACAAGTGTGGGCAAAGGTACCTCTAGATTTCCCATTAGAGAAGCTACTACAAGTCCACTGGCTCTTCTCCCTGAAACCTCTGTAATGCCACTACAAGTGCCCAAGGTATATGGGTAAGCATCCCCCTTTAGGTTAAACAGATCGAAAAGTTCTGACCTTGCAAGTGATCGGTTGCTCTGGTCGTCCAGGATGGCATACACCTTTAAAGTCTTTTCTGGCTGACCATTAGGGTACACCTTGACTAGGCATATCCTTGCGCAGGACTTGTCACAAAGATCTTCTCCGCAGACTTCTGTACATGAAGAGGATACCGTGATTGGCCTTGCTGCTTGATCTGTGTTCTCCCCGCCATGCTTTGCCGGAGGAGGGAGATCTATAGGTGGTGTAGGGCTGGACTGAGAGGGGTGAAGAGCTTGTACGTGGTTCTCACTGTCACATTCTATGCACTTTATAGTGGATTTACAGTCCTTAGCAACATGTTCAGTGGAAGCACAACATCGGTAACATATTCCAAACTTCTTTAGCAGCTCCTTGCGCTCTTGAAGTGGCTTCTTTCTGAAGCCAATACACTTCTTGAGAGGATGCGGCTTCTTATGAATAGGGCATAGGCGATTGGGGTTCTCAATCTTTTCACCTTGGTTGATCTTACAGCTGAGCTCCTCAGAAGCTGATGAGGTAGTGGGAAGAACATCAGTCTTTTTTACTGACACTGGACCTCTGTGTTTTCTGTACTCAGAGTGTGGGCTGTCATATTTAGAAGGTGGTGAACTGAGGCCGCTGGACTCACCGTAGAAAAAGCTTGGGTCATTCTTGGACTCTGCAATGTTGCTGACAAACTGACAGAAGTAGTCAAATGGAGGAAAACAGACTTCATTCTCTCTTTTGTATCTTGACCCAACAGTAGCCCATTTTTCTTGAATGTTAAGTGGCAGTTTAGCAACTATTTGGTTTACCCCACGAGAAGTATCCAGGTAGCTGAGACCAGGTAGGTGAGGGTCTGTCTTGGCTAGTTGGAGCTCTGAAAGTAGGTCACTAAGCTCTTGAAATTTTTGGTTGTCCTTGCCAGATAGCCTTGGGAAACTTTGCAACCGTTTGAAGAGAGCACTCTCAATTGCTTCAGGACTGCCATAGGTTCGCTCTAGTCTCTGCCAGGCAGCTGTAAGACCTGCTGCAGGATTGCCAATGTGGACAGACCTGAGTCTCTTAATACGTTCTGTGGACTGTGGGCCTAGCCATCGGATCAACAGATCTAGCTCTTCAGCAGCAGTGATGCCGAGGTCACTAATTGCGGTTCTGAAGGCACATTTCCAGCCTCTGTAGTTCTCAGGCTGGTCATCAAACCTTGTGAGTCCGGTTTTAGTAAGTTCACGGCGTAACATGTATCTTGCAAACTCTGACATGTCTGTTCGTTCTGAGCTTGGACAAGGAAATGCTGGCTGAGTAATGTTGGTCACATTGTTCTCGGCGTTCTGGCTAAGAAACAGAGGTGTAAACGAGGCTGCATAGGCGTTTAGCCCAGGAGGTGGCTTACTGTCCATGGGCTTAGCTGTGGCTTGGTATGATGCTAGGCCATTGTTAGGGTTTGGCATTTTGGCTTGTTGAGCGTGCTGGGGTGTAGGGCCGTGGTGATTTATGTAGAGTGAAGAATCAGGATGATGAACAGGCAGAGTGTTGTACTGACCTTGACTTTGGGATATTGCAGGAGGAATTATGTGTTGTCGCTGTGAAGACATATCTGGTTTGTCAGGAACGGTAATAGCAATCTGGGGTTCATTGCTTTGGCTTAACACATAGTCTCTAGTACGCTTGAGAGGATCCTCTGCATCCATTCCGCTCAAGGCAACACTGTCTCTTTCACTCCCACTGGCTGCTTCTTCCAGGACCTTCACCTTTGCGATGGCTACAGCATGCTCACATTGTTTCTGAAGAGCTTCTATTTCTGCCTTTCTTCTAGCTGCATCTGCTTCTCTGGCTGCTGCCTCTGCTTCCATTTCAGCTTTCTTTTGCGCTGCCTCTGCTTCCATTTCAGCCTTCCTCTGCGCAAAGGCGGCTTGAACCTTAGTCGCCTCGGCTTCTGCACGCGCCTTTATAAGCTGCTCACTGAGTGTTGAATATTTTGAAGATCGCGACCTAGACGTGCGTTTAGAACGTCTTGTGGACTCAGAAGTACAAGATGTTGTCTCTTGAAGTTGCACAATTCTTGCCCTTGTTTTTGACAAAGTTTCATATATTAAGCCGTCTCGTTCAGCATTAAGATGCTGGAAGTTTTGCAGTTCTTCTAGACTATCTTGTGTATTGATTCTTTTCAGAATGCTTTCATATTCTTGGCATTTCAGCATGTAATGCTCATGCATAGTGGACAGTGTCTCTAGGGCTCCCTCTAGAGGCAATACATTATGTTCAGGCAAGGAAATGGTGAAGACATGTGCCTGTAAATTTTTCCACAGTTTCATAATGTCTGATGACAGTTCATGCTGCAGGCTTTCAAGGTTCTCTCTAACCTTCCATGTAGGCTTAACAGAGCGTTTGTCCTTATCACTGGACAGCAGACTGGGATCCATGCCTCCCTGTACTGAGTGTCCCTCAGCCATGATGATGGAATACACTGAGGAGGGATGGATGCTATGACAGTAGCTGTAGCTGAGTCTCTGTCCCCACGGCTGGGACTGGCAGTCTATGATCCTTTTCACTATTCTGACTCAATGACCTGGCTGTAAGCAGGTGTTTATAGATAGTCTTATATCTTTGCTTTAACCAGTACTCACAGCAAAATCACTTTTTGTCAGATAGTGTCAACTCCATCGAAAAAAAGCATGTGGGAAGATTCCAGCTTTATTTAGTGCAGAAATCTTGAAGAAATGCTGGTTACAACGGTGTGAAAAGGATATAATTTGCCAGGGTAGCAGAGACATTCAGATATACACTTTTCCTGCCAAAGATGGCTGCTAACATGAGGGAGAGGGGAGGAGTTACAATACTGCAGCTAGGGAACAGGAAGACAGGAGGGTCAAAAGGCAAAGCAGTATAACACACATACATGTCAATGAATAGAAACAAGTCCTGGGACATGACAGGAGGAATGTGTATAAGTGACTGTGTTCTTATTATAAAGTGTATTATGAGGCCACATTGGTAACTTTTTATGAAACTTTTACTGAATTGTTACTTTTCACTTGTACATTATGTGGTTTTCCAGGCAGAGTTGTCATAGTGTAGATGGGGACATTATTATGTGCATTATCTCTGAGCTTTACATGTAGTGAAGCTGCTGCTGTAGGGATCAGGCAGGAGTAGGGACTATGGTTACATGTTATATCCTGGGGATGGGCCCTATGATGTATGTACCTGGGGCCCGGGGATGGGCAGCGCTTCTTATCTCACTGCTATCTGCTCCATAGAGAACAATAGTAAACTATTCCCATAACTTCCCATAACCTGTGAGACAGCAGGAGGCAGATGACTCCCTTATAGAAATAGTAAAGAGGACACTGAGAGGGGACTAAAGATATGATGGAAAATAAAATGGTAATGATAACTATTATAGAGGGAATCTTGAAATCTTCAGATCTCAGGGTGAGATTTTGGGTACAAGTTGATGATGTCTATCATGTCTCCATCTGTAGGGATCGTAGAGGATGTTCTGGACACTTACTATCTCTTTTATCTTATAGAATGGATGAGTACGAGGTGATGGAGGAGACGGAGGTGGAGGAGATGGTGATGGAGGAGATGGAGAGTGATGAGGAGGAGGATAACATCGGAGAGGAGGAGGATATAGAGGAGACAGAGGTGGAGGCGATTTACATCTGGCCGGAGGAGAGTGATGAAGAGGAGGGTTACATCGGAGAGGATGAGGAGGAGGTGGAAGAGACAGAGGTGGAGGCGATTTACATCAGGCCGGAGGAGAGTGATGAGGAGGACACTAACAACGAGGAGGAAGAGGAGGAGATGGAGATGTAAGTAAATCAGGGAAATCATTTCTATTTTGAGATAAGTCACTGATTTCATTATTTAACTTAGGAAAGGACATAAAGTTGCAGCAGTCGTCCATAGCAACAGACACATCACAATTTGTATTTTATACACATGAAGGCAGTTGCTATGGGTAACGGCTCCACCTTCAATTTCCTCCATTATGGAGAGGAAAGACCAATCTATAATATGCAGCTTATAATCTCCTGACCTCCATGATCCCCAGCGTCACCATCATACATGGGACATCCATAGCGAAAAGACCCCAATACCCATCCCAGTGTAACACAGGACATAGAGGAGCAATGGCTTGTACACAATCTGATTGGTTGTATCTATGGGAATACATAGTGATGTTACATTGTATCTTGTCTATGACTGAGAATCTCCTGCCCTGTATATATCATGTATCTCATCATATTCCCCTACAGGTGGTGGCAGCGCGTGGCCATGTCTGACCAGCCAGTACGGTAATTACATTACACTAGTGTTCTGTAGTAGATTCAGGGTCCAATGGGTTAATTCTTTGGATACTTTATAGATTATATATATATATTATTGATACTTATTACTATTATTGGTGAATTCATATAGTGGGAACCAGTCATTTAGCATTGGGGAGATGAGGGGTATTTGGCAAACATCAGATATATATATATGGGACATAAGGTATATTAAGAAGATATTTTGGTTATATTTGTTACTGGCATATAGTGGACATGAGTGGCAAATGGAGGACATGAAGGGTAGATGGGGGACATAAGGGGCAAAAGGGGCATATGGGGGACATGAGTGGCAAATGGAGTACATGAAGGGTAGATGGGGGACATGAGGGGTAGATGGGGGACATGAGGGGTATATCGGGAACATGTGTAGGGCAGTTACAGTAACCAGCGCTGTATTTTCTATTTTAGGATAAGAACAGTGATGAAGCTGACACCGTTCAGACTTGATACCATGTAAGTTTATTATCTCACTAACTTTATTACTTATCTTATAAATTGTAATTTTCTGTGTCACACAGTGAATTATTGTGGTTTATCCCTTTCAGTTATATGAAAGAATAAAAAATTCTGATTTATTAACAGAGAAATATTTTTTGTTTTATATCATATAGCGAGGAGGAGGAGGAGCCACAGGAAGAGGCGGAGGAGCCACAGGAGGTGGAGGAGGAGCTGCAGGAAGAGGAGGAGGAGCCACAGGAGGTGGAGGAAGTGGCTGTTGAGTTGGAGGAAGAAGAAATAGTGATTGCAAGAAGGTGATTGCAGAGCTCAGATATTATGCACTGATTATATAATGACTATATACTGTATATATACTTAGTAATAATTGATCTCCATATTTTCTGTTATAGACCTTTAGGGCAGGAGGTGATGGAGGCCGGGGCCAGCGAGGAGTCTCTCCAGTAAGGATATTTATATAATAAGTCAGACTGTATATATATTGCTACAGTGCACCTGGGGGGTCACATATTTTTTGTGTTGAGCTCTGCTGCTCTCAGTATCCACAGAACGTGAACCAGAAAATATCAATGTATAGAAAGATTCTGGGGTCCGTCCTCCACCCGTGACATGGAGATGATTTATCTACTTATTTTTCCTTTAGGCCGAGACGCAGGTGGTGGAGACCTAAGTGTCTGCAGAGAAGCAGCAGGAAGAGGTAAGTGATACTTCAGTTTCTATCTATCCATAGTGATCTATAGGGGGCGCTCTCTGTATTTTGATATGTATCGCTTCTCAAATGTATTTGCAAAAAGCCCCAATGTGTTTCAGTGCTCTTCTTGGGCAGGATAGGAGGGGGGTACATGTTCTAGCACCAGGGTCTCCTCTATATTTCCCGTGCAGTGAAGTTATTAATGTGAATTATTATCTTTCTGCAGCAGAAGCAGCAGTGGAGCAGAGAGAAGACCTTCAAGGTAAGTACATGACTTTGTAAAACCCTCTTTACTCCTCCCCTATGAGACCAGATAGAGATGATGGTAGAGGGTCTCCACTTCAGGTCTCAGCAGTCACGATGTCTCTTGGTCTTGTCTCCTGCAGGTTCCTCAGATTCCTCCTGTGTTGTATCAGTATAGACACCGTGGAATAGAAGACACACAAAAAATTTGCCACTTTCATCAGAGGAGACGAAGCTATTGTGAATCAGGTAATCTTATAATTCTTCAATCCACCAACCCACATAGGAGCAATACTGGGCCAAAACACAGATCTGAAGAGACTGGACTAGCAAAACCTTCATCTACAAATAACAATGAAGCCATATTACATGTCCCCACAATGAGAACTTCCTCTTTGGGTATCTCGCTCCTCTATTCTCAATTACTGATGATCTCTTCTCCGGATCTTTCTATACCCCTGGGCATTAGGTCTTTTACATTTTCATGAACTGTTTATCCTCCACCAAGTCAGTCTTATCCTGGGATAGTATTTCTCCTTCATGTTAGTAGTGACTTGCCACATCTCTGGATGGTGAATTCCTGAGCTCACAGAGGTCTCGGCTCTTCTCTAAACTGAATATCTTTTCAGTGACTTGAGACTCTAAATTCCAATGTGCCCCCTTTCTGCTGACCTCATTTTGATGACTTTCATCCTGACATTACACAGGCCGGCATGTCCCGAGTGATCCTCAACAGCAATGGGACCCGGAAGAGGAGAAATGTTCTGCTCCACTCCGCCAACACTTGACCGTGGGGGTAGACTCTCAACTTAAGATACTGGAAGAGGACAAGTGCCCTGTCTTTTGCAACAGCCGACCAGATGCTGCTCCACTCTGCCAACACTTGACCGTGGGGGTAGACTCTAAACTTAAGATACAGGAAGAGGACAAGTGCCCTGTCTTTTGCAACAGCCGACCAGATGCTGCTGCACTCAATGAGACATCACCTGGATCCATGGTAAGGCTCCTCCATGTTATGCTGCTCCTTTCCCATTTGGAAGGCTCCCAGAATCATAATGATGTTGGTAACTCACCAGTAACAATTTTTTTTTCTGGTCTTGTCTCCTGCAGGTTCCACCCAATGCCTCCAGTGCTGCTGCCATCTCTGGTCCCACTATCCTGGAGGAAGGCAGGAACAGCGTCATTTCTTTCTCTATGGAGAGATTGCATGGACCTAGACCCGGGACAGATGTGTCATCCTGATCTCCATTCAGAGATATCTATACTGCATGATGTGAAATAAAGAATAAAGTACTAAAATAACATGAAAGAGTTTGTCAGTCCTTTACACCACATTTAGAGACCTCCAACTTGGTGGACAGTTGCTTCAAGTTGCGTCTGTATCACATCCAGTGTCTTTAGTTGCAGACCCTGAAACATAAAGGTCTAGAATAAATGAGAATGACCCCCTAGTATAGACCAAGACCATCCCTGTCTAACATACCCTCAATTAATTGATATATATATATAGCCCCTGTATAAAAATTACTGTCTGGCTCCAGGGGTAGTGGACCCACTGGAGCACCATGGAAGATGGCGTAAACCAACTCCATCCAGGCTCCTCTCATTGGATCAGGAGGTAGTTGTTTCTCTAATACTAAGCGGGTGCATAGTACATGATTGTTGTACAATTAAAAGAAAGCTACAAGCGGACATATTGAATACATGTAGTCTGACACAGGAGCGTGTAATCCGCTGAGAACGGAGGAATAAAATGATGTTTCATTTCCATATCAGTGACATTAGATATTTTATGATTCTATTCATTTGTATTTTAATGTAAAATATGTGGAGATGTATTTGGGAGTAAGTGTCTAGATAAGCAACCAGGACAATGTTCATCATAATCGATGCTTTAAAGTGAACCTATCACCAGGAATGTCATCTTTCCAATAGCCTATGCTGTACTGATTTTAAAAACGCCTTTGCCAGCATTCTGCCAGTCATTTCAGTTATTTACAAAGTTTATTTCACATTACCTGGCTCCCGGCCAGCAGCATGTGTTGAGTCCCTAGGGAGGGGGCAGCTGCGGCCTGTGTGTGCCTGTGTCTCCTCATGCATTCTAACACAGTCTTCCACACCAACCAGCTCCCTCCCCTTCCTGCTCAATCCACATGACAGGAAATGGGGACGGAGCTGGATGAGTGTGGAGGAGACTGACACACACAGGCGGGCTGCAGCTTCCACTCCGCGAGGACTCACCACACACTGCTGGATGGGAGCCCGGTAATGTGAATAACTTATATAAACTACTGAAATGATTCAGAAAGTTGAAAAAGGAATTTTTAAAATCACCATAGCAGAGGCTATTGGAACCCGTATCCAGCTAAAAAGCACATTCATGGTGACTGCTTAAAAACGCGTGCCGCCAGCAGGTGGTGCGAGATCCAGTCACTGGATGTATACCAACAGAGGACAGGGGTGATGGGAGATACCAACCACGGAGCAGGAGAGATGTAATACCGGCTACATGTCAGATCATGATAATCAGAAAACTTGTCCTCTGGACAGGTAGGTGATCAGTATTTAAGTCCTAGAATTACCCTGTAAAGGTGATGTCTAATTTTCCCTGACTCCCTTTTGGCAGTTGAGTCCAGATCTCCTTTAACCCCTTGTTGAATAGTGTGTGGCTTCTCAGGGTCCGTGTGGGCTCAGCTCTGGCAGGATAGTGGGGTATCCAAACAATTCTTCCTATGGATATTATAGCTGTTACGTTTGGAATAGTAGCTCTGGAATTTGTGGAAGCAGAAAGAGGCCATTCCGGTCACACTCGCAGGTCTTTCTCACACACCCATCCAGATCCTCGTCATCTGTGCCGGAGACAGCGGAGAATCATATAACAAGTATCTGATTACAGTGCTGCAGAGCTGACAATCTACAGTATTTTACTGATAATTAGGGCTTATTCCTGTCAGTGCATGCATTTTGTAAACACATTGGGGCACATTTACTTACCCAGTCCTGTGCAATCCCCGCTGTGCGTTGTCTGTTTACAACAAACTTTGCCGCGATTCACAAAGATCGTGCGCCCAATATCCTGCATGTGTTCACCTTCTTCTTCCTGGTGCATCTAAGTGCATTGTCTAGCGACACAATTTTAAGGTTAAATCCCGAGCTCAGTCTGTCGGCCGCCCCCCGATTTCTGTCGCATGAAAGTTGCGCCAAAATCCGATCGCGTGCGACACAATCCCCAGTTAAATACCTGTCACAGAGGCGCAAGTCCCGAAAATTTTCAAGTACCAGCGGAAGTGCGTTCCACGGACCCTTAGTAAATAAGCCCCACTGTGTACTGCCGAGACGGACTAATCTCTGTGCTACGTGTTGTATAATGAGAGGTAGAGATCAGTTTTACCGCATGTAATGGTCCCATTGATCCTGGTGAAGGTACAGCTCTGATACACAGGTTTGCATTACATCTTTCGCAAGACTCGATAACAGCATTTGTGTCTATAACAGCACCTGCAAGGGTTAATAAGTATCACTGACACAATGAAACAAAACTCAGCTGCAAAAAAACCCCATCACATGTGATACAGTCTACACATAAGTGTATATGTGCTGCTAACCTACTGTATCCAATCCTTTATTGAGTGAGACAGTGGAATTAGCTGCTGTATCTAAGCCTATCGTGTGTGAAGAGTTATACTTAGCAATAGTATCTAAGCCAGTGTGTGTGATACATTCTGCTTAGCTACGGTCAGGGCTGGATTAAGGGTGGTGGGGGCCCTTCGAACAATGTTTTTGGAAGTATATAGCCTGCCAGCCCCCTGTAAGCATATAGCCTGCCAGCCCCCTGCAGTATATAGCCTGCCGGATCCTGTAGTATGTAGCCTGCCAGCCCCCTGTAGTATATAGCCTGCCAGCCCCCTGTAGTATGTAGCCTGCCAGCCCCCTGTAGTGTATAGCCTGCCAGCCCCCTGTAGTATATAACCTGCCGGATCCTGTAGTATGTAGCCTGCCAGCCCCCTGTAGTATGTAGCCTGCCAGCCCCCTGTAGTGTATAGCCTGCCAGCCCCCTGTAGTATATAGCCTGCCGGATTCTGTAGTATGTAGCCTGCCAGCCCCCTGTAGTGTATAGCCTGCCAGCCCCCTGTAGTATATAGCCTGCCAGCCCCCTGTAGTATATAGCCTGTCAGCCCCCTGTAGTATATAGCCTGTCAGCCCCCTGTAGTATATAGCCTGTCAGCCCCCTGTAGTATATAGCCTGTCAGCCCCCTGTAGAATACAGCCGCCAGCCCCCTGTAGAATACAGCCACCAGACCCCTGAAGTATACAGCCACCAGACCCCTGTAGAATTTAGCTGCCAGTCCCCTGTAGAAATGGCCACAAAATAATAAACTTCATACTTACCTCACCTTTCCTTCCAGTGATCCCACAATGCTGCAGGCTCTTCCTTGCTTTTCGGGCAGCTTCCGGCCACTGAAGATACAGCTGCCATCACTGGGGGAGATCGCTGATGCACTGTTTTGGCAGCATGTTGTGATCAGACGCCGACAGCGTGATGTCATCACTTGCCACCGACGTCCCATCACAACCTGCTGCCACCAAAACAGTGCATCAGCGGTGGCAGCTGTGTCTCACTGACATAGCTTAAATCCTAGACCCCTATGTGCGATGCGGGCAGCCACGGGCTGAGCTGAGTCGCTGACTGTCGGAAACTGGTGAGGGCCCCTTAAAAAAGTGAAAGTGGTGGTGGCCCCGGGGCTCGATCCCCAGGAGCCCCTCCTTTAATCCGGCCCTGGCTACGGTATCTAAGATTTTGTAGGATAAAGTTTTCAGCTGTAATTAAGCCCTTCCTATACAATTCCGCCAATTATGTGTGACCCTGTCTACTAAGCTGCTGGAATTTTATAATATAAATTATACCCAATGAATAAATAATATTGTACCCCGAATAAATGACATTATATGTCTTGCCCCTCGCCGAATACATGATTTATGAATCCTCTATGAATTATGCTCTCTGCTATATATTTTACCTTTATAAAACCCCTTTATTCTAATGTATCCACTGATCCTACTCATTGATGTTTTATATAAAGATTTAGTTAATCCTTTTTTTTATACATAATGCCCCTCTATTCCATCATCCTATATATAGTGCCCCTCTATTCCATGATCATATATATAGTGCCCTTCTATTCCATCATCCTATATATATATATAGTGCCCCTCTATTCCATGATCATATATATATATAGTGCCCCTCTAAGCCATCATTCTATACATAGTGCCCCTCTAATCCATCATCCTATATATAGTGCCCCTCTAATCCATCATCCTATATATAGTGCCCCTCTAATCCATCATCCTATATATCAGTGATGGCGAACCTTTTGGAGGCAGAGTGCCCAAAGTACAAATAAAATCCACTTATATGTCGCAAAGTGCCAATTTGACAATTTAAGCAGTACGTTATTGACCTCTGCTGTATTACAGGTTTCAATCGTGTTGGCGTCATGAGTTCACCAATACAATAGAAAGATGATGGAGAAATCTGGATTGTAGCTTCCCTCCAGGGTCTCCGGAAGAGGAAGAATCAGGGGACCCAGAGCAGAAGCTCCAACAATCTGTCTCTATCCACACCTTCCTGCTCCTCCTGTATGTCGCTTTAAAATGGCGCTGAGCATGGCAAGTCCTGGGCTATATTGGACCGCGGGAGGAAGCCTTGAGTCCTGCCTGGCAAACTCTATATTGTGGGTGCCCACAGAAAGGGCTCTGAGTGCCACCTCTGGCACCCGTGCCATAGGTTCGCCACCACTGCTATATATAGTGCCCCTATAATCCATCATCCTATACATAGTGCCCCTCTAATCCATCATCCTATATATAGTGCCCCTCTAATCCATCATCCTATACATAGTGCCCCTCTAATCCATCATCCTATATATAGTTCCCCTCAAATACATCATCGTATATATAGTGCCCCTCTAATCCATCATCCTATACATAGTGCCCTCTTATCCATCATCCTATATATAGTGCCCCTCTAATCCATCATCCTATATATAGTGCCCCTCTAATCCATCATCCTATATATAGTGCCCCTCTAATCCATCATCCTATACATAGTGCCCCTCTAATCCATCATCCTATACATAATGCCCCTCTAATCCATCATCCTATATATAGTGCCCCTCTAATCCATCATCCTATATATAGTGCCCCTCTAATCCATCATCCTATACATAGTGCCCCTCTAATCCATCATCCTATACATAATGCCCCTCTAATCCATCATCCTATATATAGTGCCCCTCTAATCCATCATCCTATATATAGTACCCCTCTAATCCATCATCCTATATATAGTACCCCTCTAATGCATCATCCTATATATAGTATACATAGTGCCCCTCTGATGCATCATCCTATACATTGTGCCACTCCATTGAATTATTAGAATTAGAATTGGTTGTCTTAGCCTTTTTTTTCTTAAATGTAACTTTAGACTTCGATAAAGACTGTAAACTTTAGATAAAGTCCACCACTGTATCAGTGGCATCTGGGTCTTAAGGATGCAGATGCTATTGATGCTATATTGTATACTATCCATATCATTGGCCAGTGATGTCTGCTGAGCCAGTGTATCCAATCCTTTATATAGATGTATAGTTGAAATTTTTAGAACTCAGACTCACCCGTCAATACTGTCTACTATCGATTCGCTATCTGTCCGGCTCCTTCCCTGTCATGTACTGTATCATCTCCACAGTTTGTTTTCCGGTCGCTTGTGCTCCCACCACCATCACTAGACCTGGAAAGAGACATCGGGTCAGACCTACATGAGCCAGGACACATATCACATCAGGAACCATAGAAGGTTTGGAGACAACCATTATTAGAGCTGCAATGGCTCAGGAATATGATTTGTAAGCAGAAGACAATGGAGGACATTTATCAGGGGCTTTGTACGCCAGTTTTTGGAATACCTGGAAGTCCTGAAATAAAATTTCCACCATCTCCAAGCCAAGTGGGGGTGAACGTTGTGCGGCCGGTTGTGGAATGGGCTTTTCCTTGTCCTTAATTTGGGCACTAGCTATGGCCTCCTCGTGTATCTGTGGCACGGGAGAGGGGACTGCATCATACGCCGGTGCACGGTAAATATCCCCCAATAAGGTGAGGACTTGTTTATTTAAAGAGGTTCTTAGTTCAGCCAATTCTTTTTACCACTAATAAATTGAGATATAGTTTGTTTATTTTGTATTTCCATATTTGCAATATCTACCAGAATTTTTTTCACTTCTCCATCCATCTTTTATTATGGGGCAATTGTTGAAGGGGTATTCTTATCTGAGCACTGACATTTAATGTCAATGTTAATATAAAATGTACCAGTGTAGCCATATGGTCCGTTAGTTATGGAGGACAGATGTCCTTGGATACGACCGTTGCTGTTGGAGAGATGGCTCAAAGAAACAAATTGTTTTTGCATATGAAATATTAGGGAATTACTGCATGTCCTACAGCTGTCCTGTAGCAGTTAACACTAAATGAAGATGGTCAGGCAGGGCACATGTCTGGCCACCGCTGCCACAATGCAGGGGATGGTCGTATCCAAGGACAGCTATCTTGTTTCTAAGGGAAAACATGGAGAAATGTATTAACATCCAATTGAAGAAATGTATTTACATGGCAAATATTTTTTTTTTTAATTTTTGAATACCCAGATGGGAATACCCCTTTAAGTTACATTAGACAACACTATCTATTAATGGGTTTACACCCGATCTATGACAATCCTGCTTCTTTACTAAATGAACAGAATCCCTTCCCTGGCAGAGTTGTGGAGATCCTGAAATATTCCTCCGGGGCTCTGCCCTCTCTGACGCCTCTAGGAGGACATTATGGATTACATTGTAGATTGGAGGTAAGTTGTCCAGGAACTACTTATATATCTGTCCTACTAACCAGATTCATTATTTGGGTCCCAGTTTTATCATATTCTGGAGTTGATCAGTGATGGAAGGCGCCAAATCTCCTGCCACTAGACACAAGAAGAAAGTCACCAAGACCCAGAGGGACAATAGATATTTCCGACAATGAAACAATAGGCAGAGAACAGAGGGAAAGGGAAATCAAATACAGGACCTGAGTTATGATGTCAGGTCCTTCTTACTTCTATCTTCTATCTCCACAACATCAGCAGAGACGAGGTACAAGTCTAAAACATAATTAGAATAGTTATTTCCTATTTCTCCTAAGGCAACAATCATAATTATAATTAAGAATTTACCCCCTAAGATACTAACTGAAGAGACCGGTTAATTGGGCAGTAATTAAGAAGATACATTAAACACAAATGGCCTGTCTATATAAGGGCAGATTCACATCAATGTGTTTTTCACAACAATGGGGCACATTTACTAAGGGCTGTGCGCCAGTTTTCTGTTGGGGGGACGCTGTATGTATTTTATACAACATAGCGGCAAACTATGCATTTTATACTACATGGTGGTACGCTGTATGCATTTTATGCTACATGGAGGCATGCTGTATGCATATTATACTACACGGCGGCACGCTGTATGCATTTTATACTACATGGCGGTACGCAGAATCTGTCTTGTACCACATGGCGGCACGTTGTATGCATTTTATCCTACATAGCGGTACCTGTATGCATTTTATACTACATGGCGGCACTTTGTATGCATTTTATCCTACATAGCGGTACCTGTATACCTTTTATACTACATGGCGGCACCCTGTATGCATTTTATACTACACGGCGGCACGCTGTGTGCATTTTATACTACATGGCGGCATCCTTTATGCATTTTGTACTACATGGTGGCACGCTGTATGCATTGCTTTATTTTCACACCAAACCAATATGATTGATTTGGTCCTGACACTCCATGATATATTACATGTATTGGGGTGGGGGGCGTCTCTCTATTGCTCGCCTCAGGCAGCAGCCAGGTTTGTTTCACCCCTGTGCACTAGGCATCGTGCAACATAAATTAGGGGGTGTTCCGGCGCTCTTTCACATTTATCATGCAAAGTCCGACAGAATTGTGTTGCACCCCCCGTGTTAAATGTGCACAAAAAAAAGTGGTGCTCTCTGTTGGAGCACTGCAGGGGGCACCAAATTCATGAAGATCGGGCACCAGAAATCCTGAATCTGGTGCACCCTGCACTATACACAGGTAACTGCACATAGTACACACTGCACTGTTCTTTGTAAACATGTCCAAATGATTCTGTACTGAACCCATTTGGGCTCTTGGACACATACAGATTGGTTTTCTCTTCTTGGCTGTAGTGATTTGTCACTGATACCTTACTGATCCATTCTTTCCAATGGGCTTTTTCCCACTTCAGTATTTTTCTACTGCTCAGTGGTCATTTCAGAACCTGCTCTTTTTTTGTTCACCGACAACATTGGATCAGTGGAAAAAAAAATGAAATGTGAAAAACCCCATTGAAAAGAATAGTTCTGTAAGGCATCAGTAAAATATCACTGAAGCCAGGAAGAGAAAACCAATCTGTATGTGTCCATTAGCTAAGATGGCTTCAGTGACAAAAATTGCCAATGTGAATCTGCCCTAAGGCCACATGCAGATGAATGTATGGGGGGAACATGATCCAGCCTCACAATTTGCAGCAATACCACAGCCCCCACACATTTGGGCAGATTTACTAAGGGTCCGCAGCCGCGAATCCGTCAGGTTTTTCCCGAATATTTCCTCTTTGCGCTGTAGTTCACGGGATTCGCGCGACAGAAATCGTGGGCGTGGCCACCGGACAACCCGAAGGATTCGGAAAAACCGCAGAATTTAAAAAGCCATTTGTGTCGCAAGATCAAGCACTCACATACACCAGAAAAAAGCAGGTGAACTCCGGCGGACCTCGGCGCAGCAGCGACACCTGGTGAATATCAGCGCACGGACCTTAGTGAATCCCGGCAGATCCCGAATCAGCGTCGGAGAACCCGCCGCTGGATCGCGACTGGACCGGGTAAGTAAATGTGTCCCATAGTGTCTCACCACAGCGTGACCGAGACGGACGGCTACATAGTGTCCTATATATTATACTTGGATTTCTTTGGAGAGAGGAGGGGTGAGGACCGTTTATCCCTCCTCCCTCCTGCACCCTGCTGTATGTTCGGCCAGATTACATCCCGGGTGAAAATACGTTTGTGTGCATTAACACATAGGGGCACATTTACTTACCCGGTCCAGTCGCAATCCAGCGGCGGTTTCTCCGGCGCTGATTCGGGTTCTGCCGGGATTCACTAAGGTCCGTGCGCCGATATTCACCAGGTGTCGCTGCTGCGCCGAGGTCCGCCGGAGTTCACCTGCTTTTTTCCGGTGTATGTGAGTGCTTGATCTTGCGACACAAATGGCTTTTTAAATTCTGCAGTTTTTCCGAATCCTTCGGGTTGTCCAGTGGCCACGCCCCCGATTTCTGTCGCGCGAAAGTCGGCGCGATTGCGCCAAAAATCAATCGCGTGCGCCACAATCCTGTGAAATACAGCGCAAAGCGGAAATATTCGGGAAAAACCCGACGGATTCGCGGCTTCTGACCCTTAGTAAATGTGCCCCATTGTGTCTTTTGGGCAGGTAATTTGTGCTGATGGTTTTTTTTTTTTTTTTTACTTTTTTAGACTATTTATTTATTTTGTTTATACAAAACTTTCTTTTTTTTTACATTTTTTAACACAGCAATTGCAAAGGCAATTGGCAATACCTTTACTGGGTTCAAAAAGTAATATATAGTGCAATCTAGTGTATATGACTCTGTGATTTAGCATATCTTACTATATTTTCTCTTGCTGCTGTTTGATTCTGGCACTGGAATATATACCTGTAAATTGGAACCATATGTCTCTGCGTCAGCCGCATTTACCATCCTGGGCCTCTCCTATATTATCAACTGGTACCCATAACTGGTGGGACTTCCCCAGCAGGATCATAACAGCCGTGCATCCCCCCTTCTTACATCGTCTCTATCAGCCCGGACTGGTCCAGTAGGACCTTAGACCAGGACTACTCATTTTATGGTTTATAAATCCCTAAATCTGGATTGAGGACCATCAATTACAGTGAAGGGGACTTTCTGAGGAAGAGAGAGCTTGACTTCAGTGTTAAAATCTCCACCTCCTTGACTTTATTCAACCACTTTACATCTCACTTCTCAGTAGATTTTCTGGATGATGGCACCCCACTGGGTCATGAAAGAAACATCATCTGGAAGGTGTTAAGAAACATGTTGGAAACATACTGGTTGTAGATTATTAGGTCAATTTCTGCTGACAGGTTGCCTTTAAGGCCTGTAGTGTATTTTTTCGCTGCTCCTGGAAGTGCTGCTCTTTCTCAGAAGGACCTAATTTCCACCAAAATTTCAAGTCCAGTGAACATTGCAGACGATTTAGTGCACATATTGGTCAATCCACCATGTTGTATCTCCTGCAGGGGGCAGTTCTGAAGCACTGCAGGAGGCGCCATGAGGTCCACCGTCCACCACTGGCAGGTGGCAGGTAAACCTTCATCGCCTGGGGTAATATCCTCCTTGGAGCCTGTTACCAAGCCCCAGGCAAATCCTGAACCGGAGGTGCAGATGTTATCCATTGAGGAAGATTCCTCAGAGAAGAACGTAACCTCACCAGCATTATTTATGCAATGTAAACATTGGGCTGCCATTCATGAATCTGGTGCCCCCTGCACTATACACAAGCAAACTATGCCAAGTGCAGTTAGCCCTGCCACAACAGCTCACCTTGTACGACTGCCAGTACGATTGTGGGCATTGCTGTGGGGCACGGTCAGAAATCACAGCAGTATCCAGAAGAGAAAAGTTTCATGCTTGTTCATATGCATGAGACATTTTACTATGCATAAAACAGTCAATACAAGCATCTATGATGCTTTAGAGGTGTTACAGTTAAAGTGACCTCTGCTTGTAGCAGTAACATTCGCCTTGTCCCTGTCGTGGGGACTTTATTGGGCCACATAAGATCAGGTGGTTATACCCTCCAGTAGCTGAGAGGTGATACTGGTGCCACACTAGTTCCACAGTTGACTGGGAATCAACATGGACGGGAACCTTATTGGGTACTGTAGGGGGTGTTTGGAAGGGTCTATTAAATAATCTTTCAAAGGGAAACTTTAAAAGTGTAGTCCAGTTTCAGAAAATAAGTTCTATGTTTTGTGTAAGGGAGTTATACAATTTTACACTATATTTTCTGTATGAATTTCTCAGAGATCTCTCCTTGCTTTCCATAGAAAAATTCTGTTTGCTTAAAGTGGATAGAAATCTGTCCGTGGCTCGTGCACCTGCGGGTCAATCACATGATCGTGTGTAAGCATAGAAGTTTTTTCTATAGAATACAGATATAGATACAGAAAGTGTATTGGAAAATTGTATAACTTTTCCTTACACAAACAATTATTTGCTCAAAGTGGAAACCACTTGCATTATTTCCTTGTATTTTCTTGTATTTTTCACCCTCCACTGATGGAATTTTCCAGATAACATTGTACCTCTCCCAGACCGTGGCACCTTGTTTCTACTACTGGGAATGGGTAGTAATTTTGGTGCATGATGGGCAGTGGCACCATATGGTGAAATGTTGTAAGGAATTGTAAATTCTAATCCATGGACTGTAGGGGGAGCCAGGGAGTCAATGGTTTAAAAAAAAAGGGGAGAAAACCCTCGGGGGTTGTGTTTCAAAATGTAATGTAAATGCCACTTGTGAACGCTGCCAAAGAGTTTACCGGAATATGCAAAGTCCTGGTAGACCTGTTGTCTGTCTCCTGCATACAGTGAATTATTAGTTATCCAACCACACAGTTTTGACCTCACACTGAACCTTTTATATCATCTTTTGTACATCATTTTATTCCCCTTCATTGCTGCTACCACAATTATATGAATTCAACAATGGAAGCAAATAATTACTTTTATTTTATATTTTGTTTCCATAAAATCACCACTTTATAAATGCATATTTTTGATTAGAAGAGAAGCCAAGTGATAGATTCTTTAAAGGGAACTTATTACAAGGATGTGATTTTTAGCTGGTGACGGGTTCTAATGGCCTCTGCTTTGCTTATTTTAAAAATTCCTCAGCATTCTGACTCATTACGGTAGTGCATAATAGTTTATTTCACATTATCTGGCTCCCTGCTAGCAGCATGTGGTGAGTCGTGGGAGAGGGGCAGCTGCAGCCTGTGTGTGCCTGAGTCAGTCTCCTCTCCTCCACACTTATCCAGCTCCCTCCCCACTTCATGTAATGTGCATAGAGCAGGCAGGAGAGTAAGAATGCATGAGGTGACACAAGCTGCCGCTGCCCCTCGCCCAGGGCTCCCCACACGCTGCTGGCAAGGAAGCAGATAATGTGAATTAAACTTATATAAAGTACTGAAATGATTCAGGATGCTGGCAAAGGCATTTTTTAAATCAGCATAGGCTATTGGAACCTGTCACCAGCTATAAATTTAAATTCTGGTAACAGGTTCATGAAAAGGTAGACGATAGCATTTAGAGCATGTCTAACCCCTTGCTGTACGGAGAGTGGGTTCTCAGGGTCCATGTGTCCTCAGCTCTGGCATGGTGGCTTGCTCCCCCGACAATTTATCCTAAACACATTAAAGCTTTTACTTTTGGAAAAGGTACTGTTGAATTTGTGGAGGCAGAAAGAGGCCGTCCGGTCACACTCGCAGGTCTTTCTCGCGCACCCATTTAGATCCTTGTCATCTGTGCCGGAGACAATGGGGATTAATACACAAGTATCTGATCATAGTGCTGCAGAGCTGACAATCTAGTTCACTAATCATTACATTATGGCAGTGTTCACATGCAGATTTTGTGTTGCATGAGCTGTAAGCTCTGTGCTACAGGTTGTACAATAGGAGGTAGAGATCAGTATTACCACAAATAATGGTTCCAAAAATTCGAATAAAATGATAATTCTTCATCTTAGGCGAGCATCCCATCCTTTCCAAGGTGTCGTAACAGCAGTCGTGGGCATGACAGCACCTGCAAGTGACAAGAAATATCACCGACACAACCAAACGAAACTCCGCACCAAAAAATACCCAAAACTTCTATGGGGACCTATGAATCTTAGGCTTCATTATGGAGAGCCGTGATCTGGTGCCAAAATTTGTGGCTATATCACCGCCCCCATAGAGGATAGACCATCAAGTCCAGACTATTAAATTATCCCGGGTGAATCTAGAAGAAGGAAAAAAACCCTGCAAGGCAAGTTTTTTTTCCCATAAATAAAACTTTCCCTATATTTTGCCAGAATATGGTGGCGGCCACCCAGTTTTCCATGGAGCAGGCAGGGATGATCATCCCTCCTTTTCCCGGTTGCGTTACTCCTCCTTTTGCCTTGGGAGTTACCCGGACGAGCACACAGCCGTGTGTGCATGAGCCCTAAGGTAGAGTTCACATGTTCCACTTGAATTGTGTTAAGAAATGGAATCCAAACAAAACAGGGTGAGGTTGGCTCCATCACAAATGTGATTCAACTGACATACATTTGGATGGTACCAAGCGCCATGGAGGGACTGTGGTGTTTCCTACAAGTTGTCAGCTTCTACACTCTCACCAGGGAGGAGGTCATGTGACAGTGTATAAAGCAGAGCTGGATGTGTACAAAACAGTGGATACAGATGTCTCCTGCACAGAATAGTGAGGTACAAGATCTCCCTGTTCCCTATCAGTCTTTCCACACCAGTCTGTGATTATACAGAACATTTCCCCCCCAAGACAATGAGAATATTACCAACTTGCATCACCACAGAATTATTAGTAGGGACCCTACTCTCAGTAACTACAGGGGTGTAGGGAGGGGTCAAGAGAATGGCTGTCATAAGTTTGAGAAAGCAACAGAAAGGGACACATAAGTTGGGTGATAAGAAAAATTTGGAGGGCTACAGAAAATAGAGCATAAGTTGGGTAGTTACAAAAAAGAGCAGCATATTAACCCTTAGTTGACTTCAGAATGTGGTCCCTTTTCTTTTTATTTACCCTGTTTACCCTAATGTTTGTATTTTTCCATATAGGTTGCTAGTTGATTTTTTTTGAGAAACGAGTTGTACATTTTGAGATGCCTAAAATGTATTAATTGAAGTTTATTAACTGTTTCTGGAGAAGATGGAAAAAAAAACACAAAAATCTGTATTATAACATAACCATCAATGTTATTTTGATGTAAAAGGTATCTGAACCCTTCTTGAAGCTCTCTGCTGTTCCTACTGCGACTAGTGCCTGAGCTCGGCTATTCTACACATTCACAGCTCTTAAAGTAAAGAAGCCTTGTCGCTGCTGGTGATTAAACCTTGTTTTCTTCAGACATAGACAGTGTCCCCTCTTCTTTTGATTTGTTACAACCTGAACAACTTTCCACTATATTTTTGTATGGACCTTTCATAAATGTATATAAATTAATTTTGTACCACCTTAGTCATCTCTTTTTAAGACTAAATAACTGAGATCCTCCATAACCCTTATCATTTTTGTGGTACTTCGTTGTGCCCTGTCCAGCTCCAGGGCATCATTTTTATGGACTATGGACCAGAACTAAAATGCATATAGTAGATGAGGCCAAACCAATGCCTTGTACAGTCGTAAATTAGTGATTTGTTATGTAAACCTAATATGTGATACTGGCTGCTGATACACTGTATCTAAGTCTTTCTATAGCTATGAAGCTGTCACAATCAGAGATCACACTCACCAGTCAATATCATCTACAGGAAATCCTTTCCCTCCCAACCCGCAATGACATCCGTAGACCAAAAAGGAGACAGCCGATCTCTCCGTCATGTAACTTATCATGTCCCCAAATTTTAGAATTGCAGCTTGTGCTCCTATCACCATCACTAGACCTGGAAAGAGACATCGGAATTATAAATCACATAAGGAACCCTAGAAAGTTGGATGACAACCATTATCAGAGCTGTATAAGTATAATTTGTATAATATGTACAGTCGGTCCCCTACTTCAGGACACTCGACTTACAGTTGACCCCTAGTTACAGACGACCCCCTCTGCCCACTGTGACCTCTGGTGAAGTCTCTGGATGTTACTATTGTCCCAGACTGCAATGATCAGCTGTAAGGTGTCTGTAATGAAGCTTTATTGATAATCTTTGGTCCCATTACAGCAAAAAATTTTGAAACTCCAATTGTCCTGGGGCAAATTTTTTTTTTTGTCTGTATCTACAATTATAAAATATACTGTTTCGACTTACATACAAATTCAACTTAAGAACAAACTCATGGACCCTATCTTGTATGTAACCCAGGGACTGCCTGTATGCAGAAGACATTGCCCTGGACCTCAGACGAGTACACGGCCAGGAGGAGGAGGTGGGAGGGGTGAGCGCTCTTCAACCCTCCTCCCTCCATGGGCAAACGAGTAGTCGCCCAACTGTGCTTTCCACACCTTGACCGAGAGCCGTGGGGTGGGGGGTGGGGGGGGGGCGTGATCTGGTCTCAAATCATGCGATGAGATCACAGACCCCTGTACGGCAATGTGAATGAGCCCTAAATTCTACATCACATTTTGCCTGGCACAGAGTTCTGCTAGAAATTGTCCATGGATCCTGGATCCTGGTGCAAGTTATAAAAAAAGCACTGCCACAGCCCACAGCCTACCCGCTTGGTGTAGGTGGAAATAAGCAGCAAGGAATTGCGACATTTAATTTTAAAGAAGCCATGATAAAGACCCACAATAGACATAAACTAGAAAACTTATTGATGCTTCAACTTATAAAGGTGATAACATTAAGGTCTTGATGGATAGGGCCTAGGTTATTTTTACCTCTTGGTATAGAGTTTATCCCCAGCGATATATATTCTGGGCTGGGGGTATACGGGTATTATTTGGAATGGAGTTATTCTAGCCTGCTACACAAGTAGAGGAAAGTGAAGGCCAGTTGTGGGTGAGTGACATAGGAAAGTGGGAGGATGAAAGAATAGAGGCAGAAAGGCAGAAAGAGAAGTAATGTGTATACAGAAGACACCCCGGGACATGAGTGACTAACTCTAGTAAACCCTCAGATTCCAAGAACTACAAATCCAGATTGCCTCAACATGTAGCTGCATCCGAAATAACTGTCCCTGGCTCAGAACTACCAAACACATAATGGGGGAGATTAATCATAAGTCTCTCATGGTAACCAATCAGAGCCCAGCTTTCATTTACCCACAGCCGTTCATAAAATGAAAGCTGAGCTCTGATTGGGTTTCCATGGCAACTACAACAGTTTTACCTCAGAAACTTGATGATAAATCTCCCTAGATGGCAGGTGTAATCACTGACCACTCTAGCCTGGCACATGAAAATGTGATATATCACCCAATAATATGTCCAGGGGTGCTGCAAGTGCCCGTCTCTGTTTACATTAATCTAAGCACTTACTTTTATATTCAGGATGTAAATTATTCCTATTAAAAGAGAAGTCCAATGCACTAGAACGCACCATTTTAATTTGTTTTTCTATGACGCAGGAAGTGCAGGCTATTAGTTCCCGTCACACGCAGTATGCCTGCTGTGCGGCCATACCGCCGTGTACTGGAGGTGAGGAGGAGGTGACCCCTCCTTCCTCCATAGACAACACCGGTGCACGGCCGCACACTTACAGAAAGATAGAGCATGCTCTATCTTTTTGCGGTGTGTGACCCGGATCGGTGCCACACATGTGTGGCATCGTATCCCCGCCGTGCTGCTATTGCCGTCTATGGGGACGTACATGCGGCCTCAAATTTGCGGCCGCATGTATGTCGCCGCAAACGGCCATGTGAATGAACACTAATAAACAACTGGGGGGATGTGATAACTGGGGACAGAGATATTTATTGAACCAGGCCTTGTTGCCCTTAGCAACCAAATCCCACTTTCATAATCCGCAGCTTCCATAACACAGCAGCGCTAATTGCTTACTGTGGGCCAAGTATTTTATTCAATAAACTTTATTTATAGTGTCCTAGACTGTACTTACAGGTTCCCAGGAGGGTGAGCAGGGAGGACGCCATATTTTATCAATCACAGCAACCAGAAGGAGACTGTAGGATCCGATATCTGGTGTAATAAAGAGAGAAACCAGGAGAATGCAGATCACTGAGGGGCAGAGTCAGGGGCATAACTACAGTGGTAGCAGCCATAGCAGCGATGGGGCCCACAGTGTCAGGGGGCCCCATTATCCACCTTCCACAAGGAATTGAGGATGTGCACCATTATATACATATTATGCTGCACATTATTAAACATAATGGGGCACATTTACTTACCCGGCCCATTCGCGATCCAGCGGCGCGTTCTCTGCACAGGATTCGGGTCCGGCTGGGATTTAAGATGGTAGTTCCTCCGCCGTCCACCAGGTGGCGCTGCAGCGCCGAAAATAATCTTAACGCCCCGGAATGCACCATCCCATAGAAGGTGAAGGTGAGCGCTCCCCAAGCGACACATTTTCGGTTTTTAAATGCGGCGGTTTTTCCGAATACGTCGGGTTTTCGTTCGGCCACGCCCCCCCGATTTCTGTCGCGCGCATGCCGGCCCCGATGCGCCACAATCCGATCGCGTGCGCCAAAAACCCGGGGCAATTCATGTACAAGCGGCGCAAATCGGAAATATTCGGGTAACACGTCGGGAAAACGCGAATCGGGCCCTTAGTAAATGACCCCCAATATGTATATAAGAGGGCTTATCTTCCACAGTACACAGCTGAGCCAGGAGCTCAGACAAGAACGGGAGGGGACAGCAGGATCGGAGCACTAATAATCTCTCATCTCTAGCTATCTGCTGTCAGCAGCTACTGGGTTGAATGAATGTATGAGTGTATGACTTTATGTATGTGTATATATGAGTGTAAAATGTGTGTGATTGTATAAACGTGTGTGTACTAACATGTATTCATTTTTTTAAGAGGTAGGACTTCCCAGGCAGAAGCCTTTCTCTCCTAGTAATGTCACTGGGCAGAGTAGTGATAAATGTGCAATACAGCAGATCAGTCAAGTGGCGATCCCCACCATACGCTAGTGTCATACAGCAGTGTCACCATACACTAGTGTCATACAGCAGTGTCACCATACACTAGTGTCATACAGCAGTGTCACCATACACTAGTGTCATACAGTAGTGTCATACAGTAGTATCATACAGCAGTGTCATACAGCAGTGTCATACAGCAGTGTCATACAGCAGTGTCATACAGCAGTATCACCATACAGTAGTATCATACACCAGTATCACCATACAATAGTGTCATACAGCAGTGTCACCATACACTAGTGTCATACAGCAGTGTCACTATATACTAGTGTCATACAGCAGTGTCACCATACATAAGTATCATACAGCAGTGTCACCATATACTAGTGTCATACAGCAGTGTCACCATACAGTAGTGTCATACAGCAGTGTCACCATACACTAGTATCATACAGCAGTGTCACCATACAGTAGTGTCATACAGCAGTGTCACCATACATAAGTATCATACAGCAGTGTCACCATATACTAGTGTCATACAGCAGTGTCACCATACAGTAGTGTCATACAGCAGTGTCACCATACAGTAGTATCATACAGCAGTGTCACCATACAGTAGTGTCATACAGCATTGTCACCATGCACTAGTGTCATACAGCAGTATCACCATACAGCAGTGTCATACAGCAGTGTCACCATACAGTAGTGTCATACAGCAGTGTCACCATACACTAGTATAATACAGCAGTGTCATACAGCAGTATCACCATACACTAGTATCATACAGCAGTGTCACCATACAGTAGTGTCATACAGCAGTATCACCATACACTAGTGTCATACAGCAGTGTCACCATACACTAGTGTCATACAGCAGTATCACCATACACTAGTATCATACAGCAGTGTCACCATACAGTAGTGTCATAAAGCAGTATCACCATACACTAGTATCATACAGTAATGTCACCATACACTAGTATCATACAGCAGTGTCACCATACAGTAGTATCATACAGCAGTGTCACCATACAATAGTGTCATACAGCAGTGTCACCATACACTAGTATCATACAGCATTGTCACCATACAGTAGTATCATACAGCAGTATCACCATACACTAGTATCATACAGCAGTGTTACCGTACACAAGTGTCATACAGCAGTGTCACCATACAGCAGTGTCACCATACAGCAGTGTCACCATACACTAGTGTCACCATACAGCAGTATCACCATACAGTAGTATCATACAGCAGTATCATCATACACTTTTATCATACAGCAGTGTCACCATACAGTAGTATCATACAGCAGTGTCAAAGTACACTAGTGTCATACAGCAGTGTCACCATACAGTAGTGTCATACAGCAGTATCACCATACAGCAGTGTCATCATACACTAGTGTCATACAGCAGTGTCATCATACAGCAGTGTCACCATACACTAGTGTCACCCAGCAGTGTCACCATACAGCAGTGTCACCATACAGTAGTGTCATACAGCAGTGTCACCATACACTAGTGTTACACAGCAGTGTCACCATACAGTAGTGGCAACATACAGTAGTGTCATACAGCAGTGTCACCATACAGCAGTGTCACCATACACTAGTGTCACCATACAGCAGTATCACCATACAGTAGTATCATACAGCAGTGTCACCATATAGCAGTATCATACAGCAGTATCATCATACACTAGGGTCATACAGCTGTATCACCATACACTAGTATCATACAGCAGAGTCACCATACAGTAGTGTCATAAAGCAGTGTCACCATACAGTAATATCATACAGCAGTATCACCATACACTAGTGTCATACAGCAGTGTCACCATACACTAGTATAATACAGCAGTGTCAAACAGCAGTATCACCATACACTAGTATCATACAGCAGTGTCACCATACACTAGTGTCATACAGCAGTATCACCATACACTAGTATCATACAGCAGTGTCACCATACAGTAGTGTCATAAAGCAGTATCACCATACACTAGTATCATACAGTAGTGTCACCATACACTAGTATCATACAGCAGTGTCACCATACAGTAGTATCATACAGCAGTGTCACCATACAATAGTGTCATACAGCAGTGTCACCATACACTAGTATCATACAGCATTGTCACCATACAGTAGTATCATACAGCAGTATCATACAGCAGTGTCACCGTACACAAGTGTCATACAGCAGTGTCACCATACAGCAGTGTCACCATACAGCAGTGTCACCATACACTAGTGTCACCATACAGCAGTATCACCATACAGTAGTATCATACAGCAGTATCATCATACACTTTTATCATACAGCAGTGTCACCATACAGTAGTATCATACAGCAGTGTCAAAGTACACTAGTGTCATACAGCAGTATCACCATACAGCAGTGTCATCATACACTAATGTTAAATATTATTGATGAACAATATTCTAATTTGGGTGTGAAAATGTACTCAATCATGAGTGTAAGATAAGGACCATGTATGGGCAGCATTGGTATTATATTGTTGTATGTACATTCTTGACATATACCTAAAAAAAACCTATGGAAGGAAGCAACCTTCCCCCAACCACATCCATATGGCTTTACTATATAATGGTCTCTGTGTAAGCTGGTCATAAAGGAATGTTACCATATATGGTTATGGACAAGGCCAATGGATGAGTTTGGCTCACAATGTAACTCTATAGGAGTGTACTCTTTATAAGTGACTCTGTCCAAGGGGGGGGGGGGGGGAAACATTGAGCATATCACACACACCAAGCTCGCTCACACGCTGACATATGGAGGAGATTTAAGGACACAAGATGGAGATGAAGAATGAAGGAAGAAAAGACCAACACAAGATGAAGAAACCTTCACCTGAACATAATTTCATGGACTGACTGACTGTAACACATGACTAATAATCTGCACAAGTATTCTGCAACCTGGACGACGACAATAAACGTAACTTTTTATAATAATTACTCTTAGTCCTTCTATTTTTGGAAGAACATACTAAAGTACGCGGGAAAGATTTTATATTCAAAACGATTTTTATTACAACTAGTGTCATACAGCAGTGTCACCATACAGCAGTGTCACCATACAGTAGTGTCATACAGCAGTGTCACCATACAGTAGTATCATACAGCAATGTCACCATACACTATTGTCATACAGCAGTGTCACCATACAGTAGTGTCACCATACACTAGTGTTACACAGCAGTGTCACCATACAGTAGTGTCATACAGCAGTGTCACCATACAGCAGTGTCACCATACACTAGTGTCACCATACAGTAGTGTCATACAGCAGTGTCACCATACACTAGTGTCATACAGCAGTATCACCATACAGTAGTATCATACAGCAGTGTCACCATATAGTAGTATCATACAGCAGTATCATCATACACTAGTGTCATACAGCAGTATAACCATACAGTAGTGTCATACAGCTGTATCACCATACACTAGTATCATACAGCAGAGTCACCATACAGTAGTGTCATAAAGCAGTGTCACCATACAGTAATATCATACAGCAGTATCACCATACACTAGTGTCATACAGCAGTGTCACCATACACTAGTATAATACAGCAGTGTCAAACAGCAGTATCACCATACACTAGTATCATACAGCAGTGTCACCATACACTAGTGTCATACAGCAGTATCACCATACACTAGTATCATACAGCAGTGTCACCATACAGTAGTGTCATAAAGCAGTATCACCATACACTAGTATCATACAGTAGTGTCACCATACACTAGTATCATACAGCAGTGTCACCATACAGTAGTATCATACAGCAGTGTCACCATACAATAGTGTCATACAGCAGTGTCACCATACACTAGTATCATACAGCATTGTCACCATACAGTAGTATCATACAGCAGTATCACCATACACTAGTGTCATACAGCAGTATCACCATACACTAGTATCATACAGCAGTGTCACCATACAGTAGTGTCATAAAGCAGTATCACCATACACTAGTATCATACAGTAGTGTCACCATACACTAGTATCATACAGCAGTGTCACCATACAGTAGTATCATACAGCAGTGTCACCATACAATAGTGTCATACAGCAGTGTCACCATACACTAGTATCATACAGCATTGTCACCATACAGCAGTATCATACAGCAGTGTCACCGTACACAAGTGTCATACAGCAGTGTCACCATACAGCAGTGTCACCATACAGCAGTGTCACCATACACTAGTGTCACCATACAGCAGTATCACCATACAGTAGTATCATACAGCAGTATCATCATACACTTTTATCATACAGCAGTGTCACCATACAGTAGTATCATACAGCAGTGTCAAAGTACACTAGTGTCATACAGCAGTGTCACCATACAGTAGTATCATACAGCAGTGTCAAAGTACACTAGTGTCATACAGCAGTGTCACCATACACTAGTATCATACAGCAGTGTCAAAGTACACTAGTGTCATACAGCAGTATCACCATACAGCAGTGTCATCATACACTAATGTTAAATATTATTGATGAACAATATTCTAATTTGGGTGTGAAAATGTACTCAATCATGAGTGTAAGATAAGGACCATGTATGGGCAGCATTGGTATTATATTGTTGTATGTACATTCTTGACATATACCTAAAAAAAACCTATGGAAGGAAGCAACCTTCCCCCAACCACATCCATATGGCTTTACTATATAATGGTCTCTGTGTAAGCTGGTCATAAAGGAATGTTACCATATATGGTTATGGACAAGGCCAATGGATGAGTTTGGCTCACAATGTAACTCTATAGGAGTGTACTCTTTATAAGTGACTCTGTCCAAGGGGGGGGGGGGGGAAACATTGAGCATATCACACACACCAAGCTCGCTCACACGCTGACATATGGAGGAGATTTAAGGACACAAGATGGAGATGAAGAATGAAGGAAGAAAAGACCAACACAAGATGAAGAAACCTTCACCTGAACATAATTTCATGGACTGACTGACTGTAACACATGACTAATAATCTGCACAAGTATTCTGCAACCTGGACGACGACAATAAACGTAACTTTTTATAATAATTACTCTTAGTCCTTCTATTTTTGGAAGAACATACTAAAGTACGCGGGAAAGATTTTATATTCAAAACGATTTTTATTACAACTAGTGTCATACAGCAGTGTCACCATACAGCAGTGTCACCATACAGTAGTGTCATACAGCAGTGTCACCATACAGTAGTATCATACAGCAATGTCACCATACACTATTGTCATACAGCAGTGTCACCATACAGTAGTGTCACCATACACTAGTGTTACACAGCAGTGTCACCATACAGTAGTGGCAACATACAGTAGTGTCATACAGCAGTGTCACCATACAGCAGTGTCACCATACACTAGTGTCACCATACAGTAGTGTCATACAGCAGTGTCACCATACACTAGTGTCATACAGCAGTATCACCATACAGTAGTATCATACAGCAGTGTCACCATATAGTAGTATCATACAGCAGTATCATCATACACTAGTGTCATACAGCAGTATAACCATACAGTAGTGTCATACAGCAGCGTCACCATACAGTAGTGTAATACAGCAGTGTCACCATACACTAGTGTCATACAGCAGTGTCACCATACACTAGTGTCACCATACAGCAGTATCACCATACAGTAGTGTCATACAGCAGTATCACCATACACTAGTGTCATACAGCAGTGTCACCATAAACTAGTGTCATACAGCAGTATCACCATACACTAGTATCATACAGCAGTGTCACCATACAGGAGTGTCATAAAGCAGTATCACCATACACTAGTATCATACAGTAGTGTCACCATACACTAGTATCATACAGCAGTGTCACCATACAGTAGTATCATACAGCAGTGTCACCATACAATAGTGTCATACAGCAGTGTCACCATACACTAGTATCATACAGCAGTGTCACCATACAGTAGTATCATACAGCAGTATCATACAGCAGTGTCACCGTACACAAGTGTCATACAGCAGTGTCACCATACAGCAGTGTCACCATACACTAGTGTCACCATACAGCAGTATCACCATACAGTATTATCATACAGCAGTGTCACCATACAGTAGTATTATACAGCAGTATCATCATACACTAGTATCATACAGCAGTGTCACCATACAGTAGTATCATACAGCAGTGTCACCGTACACTAGTGTCATACAGCAGTGTCACCATACAGTAGGGTCATACAGCAGTATCACCATACAGCAGTGTCACCATACACTAGTGTCATACAGCAGTGTCACCATACAGCAGTATCACCATACAGTAGTATCATACAGCAGTGTCACCATACAGTAGTATCATACAGCAGTATCATCATACACTAGTATCATACAGCAGTGTCACCATACAGTAGTATCATACAGCAGTGTCACCGTACACTAGTGTCATACAGCAGTGTCGCCATACAGTAGTTTCATACAGCAGTATCACCATACAGCAGTGTCACCATACCCTAGTGTCATACAGCAGTGTCACCATACACCAGTGTCACCATACAGCAGTGTCACCATACACTAGTGTCACCCAGCAGTGTCACCATACAGCAGTGTCACCATACAGCAGTGTCATACAGCAGTGTCACCATACACTAGGGTTACACAGCAGTGTCACCATACAGTAGTGGCAACATACAGTAGTGTCATACAGCAGTGTCACCATACAGCAGTGTCACCATACAGTAGTGTCATACAGCAGCGTCACCATACAGTAGTGTCATACAGCAGTGTCACCATACAGTAGTGTAATACAGCAGTGTCACCATACACTAGTGTCATACAGCAGTGTTACCGTACATTAATATCATACAGCAGTATAACCATACAGTAGTGTCATACAGCAGCGTCACCATACAGTAGTGTCATACAGCAGTGTCACCATACAGTAGTTTCATACAGCAGTGTCACCATTCACTAGTGTTATACAGCAGTGTCACCATACAGCAGTGTTACTATACACTAGTGTCACCATACAGCAGTATCACCATACAGTAGTATCATACAGCAGTGTCACCATATAGTAGTATCATACAGCAGTATCATCATACACTAGTATCATACAGCAGTGTCACCATACAGTAGTATCATACAGCAGTGTCACCGTACACTAGTGTCATACAGCAGTGTCACCATACAGTAGTGTCATACAGCAGTATCACCATACAGCAGTGTCACCATACACTAGTGTCATACAGCAGTGTCACCATACACTAGTGTCACCATACAGCAGTGTCACCATACAGCAGTGTCACCATACACTAGTGTCACCCAGCAGTGTCACCATACAGCAGTGTCACCATACAGCAGTGTCACCATACACTAGTATCATACAGCAGTGTCACCATACACTAGTGTTACAAAGCAGTGTCACCATACAGTAGTGTCAACATACAGTAGTGTCGTACAGCAGTGTCACCATACACTAGTGTTACAAAGCAGTGTCACCATACAGTAGTGTCAACATACAGTAGTGTCATACAGCAGTGTCACCATACAGCAGTGTCACCATACAGTAGTGTCATACAGCAGCGTCACCATACAGTAGTGTCATACAGCAGTGTCACCATACACTAGTGTCATACAGCAGTGTCACCATACAGTAGTTCCAGGATGGTTAGGAGGTATTGTTCCTACCAAGGGGGACATTTGGGGGACATGTCAGTCACACAGAGTCAGTCACACGATAGGGGCAGTCGCTGGGTTACATGCATGATAAGTTATTTTGGTGTGTAGTCCGTTACTAAAGTAATCTGGAATCTGAAGGGGCCACTTGTGCCAAATTATCAGTATTCGGGTGGGAGGAGCTGCTTACAATGTCACCACCTCATTTTACAGTCACATCAGGCAAACAAATGTTTAAAAAAAATTTTGTTTGTTAGATTTAAAATTTTAAAATATTTAGACACATGAATTGTGAGACCACTTTTGGGGTATATGTTGCTGAATTTGTGTTTTGCACCTATCCTAAATTAAAAGATATATTATCGGAACATATTACAGGAGCAAATCCTAAAGCTATTTCCAGCACTCGTAACTTAAAGGTTTTATCCAAACATTTTTGGGACATAAACTAGTATCATATAGCAGTATCACCATACACTAGTGTCATACAGCAGTGTCACCATAAAGTAATGTCATACAGCAGTGTCACCATACAGTAGTGTCTTACAGCAGTGTCACCATACAGTAGTATCATACAGCAGCGTCACCATACAGTAGTATCATACAGCAGTATCACCATACACTAGTATCATACAGCAGTGTCACCATACACTAGTGTCATACAGCAGTGTCACCATACAGTAGTATCATACAGCAGTATCACCATACACTAGTATCATACAGCAGTGTCACCATACACTAGTATCATACAGCAGTGTCACCATAAAGTAATGTCATACAGCAGTATCACCATACAGTAGTGTCTTACAGCAGTGTCACCATACACTAGTGTCATACAGCAGCGTCACCATACAGTAGTATCATACAGCAGCGTCACCATAAAGTAATGATACAGCAGTATCACCATACACTAGTGTCATACAGCAGTGTCACCATAAAGTAATGTCATACAGCAGTATCACCATACAGTAGTGTCTTACAGCAGTGTCACCATACACTAGTGTCATACAGCAGTATCACCATACAGTAGTATCATACAGCAGTGTCACCATACATTAGTGTCATACAGCAGTGTCACCGTACAGTAGTGTCATACAGCAGTGTCACAATACATTAGTGTCATACAGCAGTGTCACCGTACAGTAGTGTCATACAGCAGTGTCACCATACACTAGTGTTATACAGCAGTATCACTGTACAGTAGTGTCATACAGCAGTGTCACCATACAGCAGTGTCACCATACAGCAGCATCACCATACAGTAGTATCACCATTCAGCAGTGTCACCATACAGTAGTGTCATACAGCAGTATCACCATACACTAGTATCATACAGCAGGGTCACCATACAGTAGTATCATACAGCAGTGTCACCATACAGTAGTGTTATACAGCAGTATCACCATACAGTAGTGTCATACAGCAGCGTCACCATACACTAGTGTCACACAGCAGTGTCACCATACAGTAGTATCATACACCAGTATCACCATACACTAGTGTCATACAGCAGTGTCACCATACACTAGTATCATACACCAGTATCACCATACAATAGTGTCATACAGCAGTGTTACCATACAGCAGTGTCACCATACAATAGTATCATACAGCAGTGTCACCATACAGTAGTATCATACAGCAGTGTCATCATACAGCAGTGTCACCATACAGTAGTATCATACAGCAGTGTCACCATACAGCAGTGTCACCATACAATAGTATCATACAGCAGTGTCACCATACAGTAGTATCATACAGCAGTGTCATCATACAGCAGTGTCACCATACAGTAGTATCATACAGCAGTGTCACCATACAGCAGTGTCACCATACAATAGTATCATACAGCAGTGTCACCATACAGTAGTATCATACAGCAGTGTCATCATACAGCAGTGTCACCATACAGTAGTATCATACAGCAGTGTCACCATACAGCAGTGTCACCATACAATAGTATCATACAGCAGTGTCACCATACAGTAGTATCATACAGCAGTGTCACCATACAGCAGTGTCACTATACAGTAGTGTCATACAGCAGTGTCACCATACAATAGTGTCATACAGCAGTGTCACCATACAATAGTATCATACAGCAGTGTCACCATACAGTAGTATCATACAGTAGTATCATACAGCAGTGTCACCATACAGTAGTGTCATACAGCAGTATCACCATACAGTAGTGTCATACAGCAGTGTCACCATACAGTAGTATCATACAGCAGTGTCACCATACAATAATGTCATACAGCAGTGTCATACAGCAGTGTCACCATACAGTAGTATCATACAGCAGTGTCATACAGCAGTGTCACCATACAGTAGTATCATACAGCAGTGTCACCATACAGCAGTGTCACCATACAGTAGTGTCATACAGCAGTGTCACCATACAGCTGTGTCACACAATACAGCAGTAACATGCAGCAGTCAATCATACAATAATGACAGACAGCAGTATCATAATATAATAGTGTCATACAGCAATTTTATAATACAATAGTGTCAGCAGTAGGACATAAGGGGCGGTGTGCTTTGAAAGAATTGTGTGCCCCTTACACCACCCCCTAGTATTCCCACACATTGTAACACCCACCTTAGTGGCCCCTGTGTCCCAACCACACTTTAAATTACCTGCATCCTAGAGAATGCCCCAATTCTATCCTGACATTGCGGCCAAATTCTCTGCTAGATTGTGGCTCCCATTCCTTCCTCTCCCTTTTGCTCCCTTTTATTTTCTGCTGTCCCTCATATTGTGGTCCCTCCGATCCTTGATGCTGTACAATAAAAACAAAGAACATCAGTTACCTACCTTGTCCGTTCCCTGGCAGTAGTCCTGCTGTATACAGCTCTGAAGATGGTAGATGCCATTGCACATTATTATATTGCACCCGATTGCAAACAGTCACAATAGAGGCTTAATGTTTCTGCAGGGGATCCTTGCATCACCACTGCATTCACTTCTATCCTCGTCTGGAGAAATCTTAAATTCTCCTATCGGTTCCAGGATGGTTAGGAGGTATTGTTCCAACCTCGGGGGACATTTTGGGGACATGTCAGTCACACGATAGGGGCAGTCGCTGGGTTACATGCATGATAAGTTCTTTTGGTGTGTAGTCCGTTACTAAAGTAAGGACAGTCATACAATTATATCTGTGTCCTACAGAAGCCGTCACAGGGTAGACAGTCTCCAGGAATCTTGTGGAAGATCTAATGTGCTTGTACCTGAGAAGTGCAAATATCCTCCTCACTCTGGAATCTGAAGGGGCCACTTGTGCCAAATTATCAGTATTCGGGTGGGAGGAGCTGCTTACAATGTCACAACCTCATTTTAACCTCAGATCAGGCAAAAAATGTACAAAAAAAAATTTTGTTTGTTATATTTTAAAATATTTAGACACATGAATTGTGAGACCACTTTTGGGGTATATCTTGCTGAATTTGTGTTTTGCAAATTGCAATACGTGGGGAGCACCTATCCTAAATTAAAAGATATATTATCGGAACATATTGCAGGAGTAAATCCTAAAACTGTTTCCAGCACTCGTAATTTGAATGTTTTATCCAAACATTTTCGGGATATTCACTCCGGTAACATGACCACTTCAAAAGTTACTGCAATAGATCATGGGGCTCATTTACTAAGGGTCGTGGATTGCACTAACATAAAGCAAAATTAAACCCCTTATACTCACCTATCACCCTCTTTTACCAATTTACCAATCACTGAAGGACTATGAGGGTGCACTCACATCATGCGCTCATGTTCTTAAACCCATTGCAAATGTGTTTGGACCAAAAAAACCTGCAACTGGTAAGTAACAACAAGTTTTTTTTTGCCTCAGAAGTCTTTCTAACCAGACTCATTGTTAGGGTCCAGTTGTCCGGTATTTTGCAGTTGATCATGATGGAAGGCGCCAATTGTCCTGACACAAGGAGATAAGAAATCAGGAGAAAGTCACCAAGACCCAGAGGGAACAATAGGGTTAGCAGATGATGAAACAATATTAGTGGTTTGCGGAGAGGAAGAGGGAAGAAGAAATAATAATTTCAGGGTTTTTTTTCTCTCTCTCCGCCCATTTGATCTCAACTTCTCTTTATTGACTGTGTGGACTCTAGCCACAAGGGGGTGTGGGGTGATATATGAGGGAGGAGATAGGCATGTTCCTGTGTGAAGATAATGTCATTCCTTTGAAACAGGATAGTCGTCCTTGGATATGACCACCCCACGCTCTGGCAGTAGTGGCTATGCATGCACTATTGAGCCCTGCCTGACCACCTGGATAAAGTGTTCATTACCACAGGACAGCTGTGGGACATGCAGTGACTTTTTGCATTTGACATATAAAAACAAATAGTTTTCTTGTGCTATTACTCCACTTTTTTGGATTTGGGGTGGTTGTATCCAAGGACAGCTGTCATTTATTTAAAAGGGACCATATGACTGCTTTCATGAGAAATCTTAATAGAGGAACATTTTTTTAATAACATCCAACTGAAGAACTGAATATATATGGCAGGTGAATTGAATTAAATGTGAATGTACAGACCAGATGTGAAAACCCCTTTAAATATGCTGATGCACAAAACCAAGTGGGTGACTGCTTACCCTACCAAGTCATACTGAGTGCATAACTAATTTTAAGATCAAATTGGTGTTCACGACCACAGCTGGCCCATTCCATGTTCCGGATCTTCCATCAGGGTCCGTCAGAATCAAGCTTTGGTCCAGTATCTATGATACTGGCGCTTCTTCACACCGTCAGTCCACATTAAAAATCCCTAGTATTTCTCCGCTTTGACCAAGCAGTTTAAAAAGCTTTATTTCTTTAAAAAAAAACTACACATTTTGAGTTAGTACCTTCCTTAGGCTTACATAACATCTGTTTATTTTTTGTGACATATATTTAAAGGAATTCTACCATTCAATAAGTAGCATTTTACTTCAATATATCTTTAATAAATTGTTATGTATTTTAATGTATTTTTAATTATTACATTTTTACATATGATACAAATGTATTAAAATTTAGCATACATGCACCAAATAAAATTCAGCAAAGTGTAGGCTTTATTTCAGTGCTGGGTACTGGGAACATCACTGTGACTACTGGCTACTGGGGGCATCACTGTGACTACTGGCTACTGAGGGATCACTGTGACTGCTGGCTACTGGAAGCATCACTGTGACTTCTGGCTACTAGGGGCATCACTGTGACTGCTGGCTACTGGGGGCATCACTGTGACTGCTGGCTACTAGGGGCATCACTGTGACTACTGGCTACTGGGAGCATCAGTGTAACTACTGACTACTAGGGGCATCACTCTGACTACTGGCTTCTGGGAACATCACTATGACTACTGGCTAGTTGGGGCAGCACTGAGACTGCTGGCTACTGGGGGCATCACTATGTCTACTGGCTACTGGGGGTATCACTGTGACTACTGGCTACTGGGGGCAGCACTGTGACTGCTGGCTACTGGGAGCATCACTATGACTGCTGGCTACTGGGAACATAACTGTGACTACTGGCAACTGGGGGCAGCACTGTGACTGCTGACTACTGGGGGCACCACTTTGACTACTGGCAACTGGGGTCAGCACTGTGACTTCTGGCTACTGGGAGCATCACTGAGACTGCTGGCTACTGCGGGTATCACTGTGACTGCTGACTACTAGGGGCATCGCTGTGACTACTAACTACTAGAGACATCACTGTGACTACTGGCAGCATCACTGTGACTACTGGCTTCTGGGAACATCACTGTGACTACTGGCTAGTGGAGGCAGCACTGAGGCTGCTGGCAACTGGGGGCATCACTATAACTGCTCGCTACTGGGGGCATCACTGTGACTGCTGGCTACTTGGGGCATCACTGTGACTGCTGGCTACTGGGAACATCATATATAACAGTATTGAGCGTGTGATAAAAAGATATCACAGTATATGTTTTACACCTGGTTATATTTTTATGTACTTTGCTGGGTTCCCGTGGTGTTTTTATGTACTGAGCTGAATTCTGGTGCTGTATTTATTTACTGATCTTGGTTCTGGTGCTTTTTATATGTACTAAACTTGATTCTGGTGTTGTAGATATATACAAACTATAGAGCATAGAACTTGGTTATGAGGCTCTAGTGTTGTATTTCACTTGGTTCTGGTGTTATTAATCTTCAACCTTCTGGCTACTGGGGGGCAGCACTGTGACTTCTGGCTGCCGGGAGCATCACAGTGACTACTGGCTACTGGGGGTATCACTGTGACTACTGACTACTGGGGGCATCACTGTGACTGCTGGCTACTGGGGGCAGCACTGTGACTACTAGCTTCCGGGAACATTACTGTGACTACTGGCTACTGGGAACATCACTGTGACTGCTCGCTACTGTAAGACATCACTGTGACTGCTGGCTACTGGGGGCATCACTGTGACCGCTGGCTACTGGGAGCATCACATATAACAGTATGGAGTGTGTGATAAGAAGATATCACAGTAGATTTTTTACGCTTAGTTATATTTTTATGTACTTTGCTGGGTTCCGGTGGTGTTTTTATGTACTGAGCTGAGTTCTGGTGCTGTATTTATTTACTGATCTCGGTTCTGGTGCTTTTTATATGTACTAAACTTGATTCTGGTGTTGTAGATATATACAAACTAGATTATAGAGCATAGAACTTGGTTATGAGGTTCTAGTGTTGCATTTCACTTGGTTCTGGTGTTGTAAATCTTTAACCTTCTGGATCTATGCAGCTGACACAACATTTTGGTGTTTATGGTTTGACAAAGGGGCTTATATGTCTGTATATAAGTTAGTACATTCATTAGTTTTAAAGTTGATTTAAGTATTTTATTATAAAGGACATTTGCCACGGGATGGGATAGACTTCTTGCTCAATAAGTAGATAGACTATTGTTAAAATTTTTAATCCCACCCCTGCAGCCAACCAATCCACAACCTTGTGTGTTCCTGCAGGAAGGACCGTTCTACAGCCTGATAGCTGCTGCTGTCTTGGATTACGAGCCATTATAAAGACTGTGAGTTACTTTTTAAGTGTGACCCCTGGCGGCCGCTAACACCATGTGCCTCCCCTTCCCCATCTGCCCAGGGATGTATTACTACACACAATGGTAATGTCCTAGGGCAGTGATGGCGAACGTTTTAGAGCCTGAGTGCTCAAACTTCAACCAAAAGCCACTTATTTATTGCAAAGTGCCAGCACAGCAATTTAAGCAGTAATTTATGTCTCCTTGTTCTTTGACAACTTTCAATTGTTCAGCCTCCTAAAGACACCAATGCAGTTTAAAGGAGGAGGGCAAATTCACCTATCATTGCAGGAAGATTCTGTAGGAAGATTCTTTGAGTCCTGTCTGGTGAACTTCATGATAGGGTGATGGCCTGGGTGCCCACAGACAGGGCTCCGAGTGCCGCCTCTGGCACCAGTGCCATAGGTTCGCCACCACTGTCCTAGGGGGATCCTTTCTCTATAATGCAGCCTCCCTTCTTCTTGCATCCCCCCGCCGGCCCTGACAGGTGTGGACAAGGCTTGTTCTAGTGGACCAAGCCACTGTGACATATTTCTGGTGTTGGACCGCACTACAGGCCAGCCACTCCTGTCTGTGGGAATCCAGTTGCCCCCACACTGCGGATCACAATAGGGTAACATTGTAGGAGCTAAAACATACACAAGCTCTGGTGTTGATGTTAAAGATATATTTGTTTCCTCCTAAGCAATGTCCATTATTACTATGTTATCACGTGCGATGGCTACAACTGAAGATGATCTTTTTATCCAACATTTCAGGTCAGATTTTCCCAACATCAGAATGAGATTGGTCACGTTGATGGTTGTTGCCTATGGATACTTTCACAGTTGTAACAGATGTGCAAATTGATATGTAAATTTTGAGATTCTAGAATCTCACTAAAAATGTGTCATTCTTGGCTATGGTGTCAGTACTGAATCACTAACAGGAAAAGGATAACCCCTCCCCCCCCCCCCTAATAAATAAATAAAATGGCGATTTTTGGATACTTTCCGCGGCTCCTGGCATATACACTGAACGCCTCATAGAAATGTTCCTTTTTTCCTCCATCACATCCAGTTGGAAACACTATGAAAATTATACCTGTATCATCCTGTATCCAGATGGAGAGAGAATTATACACTCAGTGGTGGCCATGAGAGGTTATGGCGAAAGGATGGAACTGTTTGGTTTGTATCCCTATTATCCAGAGAATTTATACTTTGGGAGTTTCTCCATATAAGGACAGTTGCACCTCGAACATCGGGCCAATCATGTGGCTGCTCTCCATGTTCACTCCTCCCTCTTTCAGGCCACTCACTTATCTTGTACCCGAAATTAGAATTTCGGTTCTGTTTCAGCGCCGGCACAAGTAGGCGATGTAATGTAATCACAGATAAGCGGGCACTGATGTCACGTTTTGGGTTCAGCCTCCCAAATGAACGCCCTAAGCTACTAGCCATGGCTATGATTGCCCCCTCCCTCCCCCAACCATCATAGCCATGGCCAGGGGGTGTTCATCTCTAAATGTAATATGTACACAGAATCCCTTTTACTGAATACAAAGTTGAATAAAGTGACTTAACAGCACAAGAAATTGATGCAAGGATTCCCATTATGTGGAGATTTTCTTTATTACAGGGAATAGTATAAAGGATGATATTGTCCATATCAGCCCCGGTACAGAGCTCTTATGGAGGAGGCATCAGGGTGATAGATACAGATTCAGCAGGGTAGACGTCCCCGGCCACACAAGGCTAGAAAAAAGTATTTTGCATTCAGGTTTGAGAAGTTTTGGCCCATGAAACATAACACTGCTTCCCGCGCACACTCACAGCTTTTCCTGGCACAGCCGGACTCGTCCTCATCATCTGAGGGGAAAACAGAAACATCACAATCCATGGAGCATCAGCACCAGAGGCACATGGGACAAACAGCTCTTAAAGGGGTTGACCAGGATCAATACATTTTATTTTTTTACACAAATGTAAAAATCCCCCGACAATCCCTGTAATACCGACAGAAGGATTATTAAAGGCTGGAATGGTAAATCTGCCCCTCTCTAAAATTTGTTTCTAATAAATGACTGGTTTCTATCCAGAATGAAAAATCATGACTCCTATAGATAAACATCTTATATCCAAGCAGTGCTATCTGTGTGATGTGTATAACTTACAGAATATTCCAGCTATGGTTATATATTAGATATGTGTATGTGCAGGGCCGGATTAAGGGTGATTTTTTTCATTAAAGTAAATGTTGCTAGTAATAAATATATACGGACCGCAGTAATACATATATAAATATCTCCCCCAGCAATAAATATGTATCCAGTTCCCTGTAACAACTATATAGAGCCCCTCTATAATAACTATATACAGCCCCCTATAAAACCTATATACAGCCCCTCTATAATAACTATATACAGGTTCTCTATAATAACTATATACAGCTCCCTATAATAACTATATACAGGCCCTCTAAAATAACTATATACAGGCTCTCTATAATAACTATATACAGGCTCACTATAATAACTATATACAGCCTCCTATAATAACTATATACAGCCCCCTATAAAACCTATATACAGCCCCTCTATAATAACTATATACAGGTTCTCTATAATAACTATATACAGCTCCCTATAATAACTATATACAGGCCCTCTAAAATAACTATATACAGGCTCTCTATAATAACTATATACAGGCTCACTATAATAACTATATACAGCCTCCTATAATAACTATATACAGCCCCCTATAAAACCTATATACAGCCCCTCTATAATAACTATATACAGGTTCTCTATAATAACTATATACAGCTCCCTATAATAACTATATACAGGCCCTCTAAAATAACTATATACAGGCTCACTATAATAACTATATACAGCCTCCTATAATAACTATATACAGCCTCCTATAATAACTATATACAGCCTCCTATAATAACTATATACAGCCCCCTTATAATAACTATATGCACCCCTATAATAACTATATACAGCTCCCTATAATAACTATTACAGCCCCCTATAATAACTATATACAGTCCCCTTATAATAACTTTATATAGTCCCCTATAATAACTATATACAGCCTCATATTATAACTATATACAGCCCCAATAATAACTATATACAACCCCCTGTAATAACTATATACAGCCTCATAATATAAATAAATACAGCCCCCTATAATAACTATATACAGCTCCCTATAACTATATACTTCCCCCTATAATAACTATATACAACTCGCTATAATAACTATATATAGTCACCTATAATAACTATATATAGTCCTCTCTAATAACTATATACGGCCTCCCTATAATAACTATATACAGCCCCCTTATAATAACTATACACAGTTCTCTATAATAACTATATACTGCCCCCTATAACTATATACAGCCTCCTATAAAAACTATATACTGCCCCTTATAATAACTATATAAAGTCCCCTATAATAACTATATACAGCCCCCTATAATGACTATATACAGCTCCCTTTAATAAATGTTTACAGTCCCCTATAATATTAAACACCGCCCGAGGAGCCCGAGCTGTACATTCTGGTGGGGGCCCCTTTAAAGAGAAACTGTAAAGGTTTTTTGTTTTCCACATTTTGTTCCATCAATAGCTCTTGGGATGCAAAACAAATTTGCCTTTTATATTTGTTACCTATAAGCAGCAGTTTCTTTGCTATTAGATTATCTGAGAGCTGCTGGAGCTGCTTCACCTCCCTCTGCTGAAAAGCCCTGGAAAGTCCATATTATAAACAAGCTCTACAAATTCTACAGGATCCTGGAAGGGGAGGAGCTGCTCTTCCTTGCTCACATAGGAGGATGTCATGTGACAGAACTCTCTCTCTCTCTCTCTGTATGTAGCAGAGCACATTTTGGATGTGTTCCAAGACTGTGGATACAGATGTCTTCTGCATAGAATACTGAGGTACAAGATCTCCCCTGTTCCTTATTAGTCCCTTCATCTCAGTCTGTGATTCTACAGAACTCTCTCTGTCTGTCTCTGCACCTCATGCTGCTCACACAGCACAGGCTATAGACTGCATGTAACTGGTTTACTAATTATTTCTACCACTTATTACATGTGCCCTGCTCCTCCACGTGATGGAAACTGCCAGGCTGGACACCATATACACCATGTATGTGCACTGTGCAGTGTTCACTGGATTTACTTGTGGGAAACGAAATGGATTTAATGCTAAATTACTTTGAGAGAGAACACAAGGCATCATGGGATCTGTGGGAAAGCTAACTAGCCTCAGCTTGAGGGCATAGACTGACAGAAATTAGTCTCCGCCCACTTCACCTTTAGTGAGAAAGATTTTTGTCAAACACTTTCAGAACAGAAAAAGCCATAACTTTGGAAAGAAAAGGGTGAACAGCAAAAAGTTGGCATATAAGTTGGGAACCGCATATAATAATTTGGTAAAATCATTATATCTTTTACCTTAAAGTGTAACTGTAAAGTGGTGGGGGCCCCGGGGTGCGCGCCCCCAGAGCCCATCCTATAATCCGACCATATGTGTGTGTGTGTATATTTGGCATATTGAAAACACCAGACTTACAGCAAGTGATGGTCCCATTCCTGTACGTGTAATAGAAAGACACTTTTTCTGGTTTACATTTATCTGTTCTGAATGGTGTTATGCAGCAGCGCAGCTCATAACAGCACCTGAGGGAGGGATAAGAGAGAAGTCATCACATGTGACCTGTTACATAGGACTGCATCTACATTCTACCACTTCTCAGCTTTATTAACTTTACTAGTGGCACTTCACCCTGCATTATGTGCACATTGTTATCACATTGTTATCTGTGATGTTACATGGGACTGCAGGACACATCTACTAAATGATCTGTACTCAGAGAGTTAGCACATTGTTATCTATGGTGTTACATAGGACTGCAGGACACATCTACTACATGATCTGTACTCAGAGAGATATCACTGTGTTATCTGTGGTGTTACATAGGACTGCAGGACACATCTACTACATGATCTGTACTCAGTGATATCACTGTGTTATCTGTGGTGTTACATAGGACTGCAGGACACATCTACTACATGATCTGTACTCATAGAGTTATCACTGTGTTATCTGTACTATTACATAGGACTGCAGGACACATCTACTACATGATCTGTACTCAGAGAGATATCACTGTGTTATCTGTGGTGTTACATAGGACTGCAGGACACATCTACTACATGATCTGTACTCAGAGAGATATCACTGTGTTATCTGTGGTGTTACATGGGACTTCAGGAAATATCTACTACATGATCTGTACTCAGAGATATCACTGTGTTATCTGCGGTGTTACATAGGACTGCAGGGCACATCTACTAAATGTGTACTCAGAGAGTTATCACATTGTTATCACATTGTTATCTGTGATGTTACATGAGACTGCAGGACACATCTACTAAATGATCTGTACTCAGATAGATATCACTGTGTTATGTGTGGTGTTACATAGGACTGCAGGACACATCTACTAAATGATCTGTACTCAGATAGATATCACTGTGTTATCTGTGGTGTTACATAGGACTGCAGGACACATCTACTACATGATCTGTACTCAGAGAGATATCACTGTGTTATATGTGGTGTTACATAGGACTGCAGGACACATCTACTACATGATCTGTACTCGGAGATATCACTGTGTTATCTGTGGTGTTACATAGGACTGCAGGTCACATCTACTAAATGATCTGTACTCAGAGATATCACTGTGTTATCTGTGGTGTTACATAGGACTGCAGGTCACATCTACTACATGATCTGTACTCAGAGAGATATCACTGTGTTATCTGTGGTGTTACATAGGACTGCAGGACACATCTACTACATGATCTGTACTCAGAGATATCATTGTGTTATCTGTGGTGTTACATAGGACTGCAGGACACATATACTACATGATCTTTACTCATAGTGTTATCACTGTTATCTGTGCTGTTACATAGGACTGCAGGACACATCTATTACATGATCTGTACTCAGAGATATCACTGTGTAATCTGTGGTGTTACATAGGACTGCAGGTCACATCTACTACATGATCTGTACTCAGATAGATATCACTGTGTTATCTGTGGTGTTACATAGGACTGCAGGACACATCTACTATATGATCTGTACTCAGAGATATCACTGTGTTATCTGTGGTGTTACATAGGACTGCAGGTCACATCTACTACATGATCTGTACTCAGAGATATCACTGTGTTATCTGTGGTGTTACATAGGACTGCAGGTTACATCTACTACATGATCTGTACTCAGAGAGATATCACTGTGTTATCGGTGGTGTTACATAGGACTGCAGGTCACATCTACTACATGATCTGTACTCAGAGAGATATCACTGTGTTATCTGTGGTGTTACATAGGACTGCAGGTCACATCTACTACATGATCTGTACTCAGAGAGATATCACTGTGTTATCGGTGGTGTTACATAGGACTGCAGGTCACATCTACTACATGATCTGTACTCAGTGATATCACTGTGTTATCTGTGGTGTTACATAGGACTGCAGGACACATCTACTACATGATCTGTACTCATAGAGTTATCACTGTGTTATCTGTACTATTACATAGGACTGCAGGACACATCTACTACATGATCTGTACTCAGAGATATCACTGTGTTATCTGTGGTGTTACATAGGACTGCAGGACACATCTACTACATGATCTGTACTCAGAGATATCACTGTGTTATCTGTGGTGTTACATAGGACTGCAGGTCACATCTACTACATGATCTGTACTCAGAGAGATATCACTGTGTTATCTGTGGTGTTACATAGGACTGCAGGACACATCTACTACATGATCTGTACTCAGAGATATCATTGTGTTATCTGTGGTGTTACATAGGACTGCAGGACACATATACTACATGATCTTTACTCATAGTGTTATCACTGTTATCTGTGCTGTTACATAGGACTGCAGGACACATCTATTACATGATCTGTACTCAGAGATATCACTGTGTAATCTGTGGTGTTACATAGGACTGCAGGTCACATCTACTACATGATCTGTACTCAGATAGATATCACTGTGTTATCTGTGGTGTTACATAGGACTGCAGGACACATCTACTATATGATCTGTACTCAGAGATATCACTGTGTTATCTGTGGTGTTACATAGGACTGCAGGTCACATCTACTACATGATCTGTACTCAGAGATATCACTGTGTTATCTGTGGTGTTACATAGGACTGCAGGACACATCTACTACATGATCTGTACTCAGAGATATCACTGTGTTATCTGTGGTGTTACATAGGACTGCAGGACACATCTACTACATGATCTGTACTCAGAGATATCACTGTGTTATCTGTGGTGTTACATAGGACTGCAGGTCACATCTACTACATGATCTGTACTCAGAGATATCACTGTGTTATCTGTGGTGTTACATAGGACTGCAGGTCACATCTACTACATGATCTGTACTCAGAGATATCACTGTGTTATCTGTGGTGTTACATAGGACTGCAGGTTACATCTACTACATGATCTGTACTCAGAGAGATATCACTGTGTTATCGGTGGTGTTACATAGGACTGCAGGTCACATCTACTACATGATCTGTACTCAGAGAGATATCACTGTGTTATCTGTGGTGTTACATAGGACTGCAGGTCACATCTACTACATGATCTGTACTCAGAGAGATATCACTGTGTTATCGGTGGTGTTACATAGGACTGCAGGTCACATCTACTACATGATCTGTACTCAGTGATATCACTGTGTTATCTGTGGTGTTACATAGGACTGCAGGACACATCTACTACATGATCTGTACTCATAGAGTTATCACTGTGTTATCTGTACTATTACATAGGACTGCAGGACACATCTACTACATGATCTGTACTCAGAGAGATATCACTGTGTTATCTGTGGTGTTACATAGGACTGCAGGTTACATCTACTACATGATCTGTACTCAGAGAGATATCACTGTGTTATCGGTGGTGTTACATAGGACTGCAGGTCACATCTACTACATGATCTGTACTCAGAGAGATATCACTGTGTTATCTGTGGTGTTACATAGGACTGCAGGTCACATCTACTACATGATCTGTACTCAGAGAGATATCACTGTGTTATCGGTGGTGTTACATAGGACTGCAGGTCACATCTACTACATGATCTGTACTCAGTGATATCACTGTGTTATCTGTGGTGTTACATAGGACTGCAGGACACATCTACTACATGATCTGTACTCATAGAGTTATCACTGTGTTATCTGTACTATTACATAGGACTGCAGGACACATCTACTACATGATCTGTACTCAGAGAGATATCACTGTGTTATCTGTGGTGTTACATAGGACTGCAGGACACATCTACTACATGATCTGTACTCATAGAGTTATCACTGTGTTATCTGTACTATTACATAGGACTGCAGGACACATCTACTACATGATCTGTACTCAGAGAGATATCACTGTGTTATCTGTGGTGTTACATGGGACTTCAGGAAATATCTACTACATGATCTGTACTCAGAGATATCACTGTGTTATCTGCGGTGTTACATAGGACTGCAGGGCACATCTACTAAATGTGTACTCAGAGATATCACTGTGTTATCTGTGGTGTTACATAGGACTGCAGGACACATCTACTACATGATCTGTACTCAGAGATATCACTGTGTTATCTGTGGTGTTACATAGGACTGCAGGACACATCTACTACATGATCTGTACTGAGAGAGATATCACTGTGTTATCTGTGGTGTTACATAGGACTGCAGGACACATCTACTACATGATCTGTACTCAGAGAGATATCACTGTGTTATCTGTGATGTTACATGAGACTGCAGGACACATCTACTAAATGATCTGTACTCAGATAGATATCACTGTGTTATCTGTGGTGTTACATAGGACTGCAGGACACATCTACTACATGATCTGTACTCAGAGAGATATCACTGTGTTATCTGTGGTGTTACATAGGACTGCAGGTCACATCTACTACATGATCTGTACTCAGAGATATCACTGTGTTATCTGTGGTGTTACATAGGACTGCAGGACACATCTACTACATGATCTGTACTCGGAGATATCACTGTGTTATCTGTGGTGTTACATAGGACTGCAGGTCACATCTACTAAATGATCTGTACTCAGAGATATCACTGTGTTATCTGTGGTGTTACATAGGACTGCAGGTCACATCTACTACATGATCTGTACTCAGAGAGATATCACTGTGTTATCTGTGGTGTTACATAGGACTGCAGGACACATATACTACATGATCTTTACTCATAGTGTTATCACTGTTATCTGTGCTGTTACATAGGACTGCAGGACACATCTATTACATGATCTGTACTCAGAGATATCACTGTGTTATCTGTGGTGTTACATAGGACTGCAGGACACATCTACTACATAATCTGTACTCAGATAGATATCACTGTGTTATCTGTGGTGTTACATAGGACTGCAGGACACATCTACTATATGATCTGTACTCAGAGATATCACTGTGTTATCTGTGGTGTTACATAGGACTGCAGGTCACATCTACTACATGATCTGTACTCAGAGATATCACTGTGTTATCTGTGGTGTTACATAGGACTGCAGGTTACATCTACTACATGATCTGTACTCAGAGAGATATCACTGTGTTATCGGTGGTGTTACATAGGACTGCAGGTCACATCTACTACATGATCTGTACTCAGAGAGATATCACTGTGTTATCTGTGGTGTTACATAGGACTGCAGGTCACATCTACTACATGATCTGTACTCAGAGAGATATCACTGTGTTATCGGTGGTGTTACATAGGACTGCAGGTCACATCTACTACATGTTCTGTACTCAGAGAGATATCACTGTGTTATCTGTGGTGTTACATAGGACTGCAGGTCACATCTACTACATGATCTGTACTCAGAGAGATATCACTGTGTTATCTGTGGTGTTACATAGGACTGCAGGTCACATCTACTACATGATCTGTACTCAGAGAGATATCACTGTGTTATCTGTGGTGTTACATAGGACTGCAGGTCACATCTACTACATGATCTGTACTCAGAGAGATATCACTGTGTTATCTGTGGTGTTACATAGGACTGCAGGACACATCTACTACATGATCTGTACTCAGAGAGATATCACTGTGTTATCTGTGGTGTTACATAGGACTGCAGGTCACATCTACTACATGATCTGTACTCAGAGAGATATCACTGTGTTATGTGTGGTGTTACATGGGACTTCAGGAAATATCTACTTCATGATTTGTACTCAGAGAGTTGACTTTGTATTATCTGTGGTTTTACATGGGACTGCAGGTATTAGCTTTTAAATTAATTCTACATACAGTGGTTATACTGAATGTTATGTATTGGTTTACATACATGTGTCCCTAGTTTGCTCTGATACATGTGTATGACATACTGTATATGGAAATAATTCTCAGCACGTATTAGCGGACATTGGCCACTTACCTGTCAATTCCATCCACTATCTGACGTCCAAAACCAAATCCACATTGGCAGCCATAGAAATTAAAGTCGGATACCCGTCTGTTCAAAACCTCAAACACCATAGTATTGAAATCTTTTAGGTAATTCAATTGTTCTCCATATATCACTAGAATAGAAACAGCAGAAACCATCTTCTAGTGACCTCTTTTATTTGTTATTGAGCCTCACAGATTCTGCTTCAGCGGTAAAGAGATCAATGGAGTTTATTTACATAGACCCCACATTTATCAAAAACCGTGCAGTGTGTACTATGTGCAGTGTTCTGTGTAGTGTGCAGGGGGCGCCAGATTCAGGATTTCTTTCGCACGTTCTTCATGAATCTGGTACCCCTTGCACTGCCCCGACAGAGTGCACCAACTTTTTTTGGTAGCTATGAAATTGTGGACTAAACACCAGACTGGGTCCATAGATTCACAAATGTTATTTACAAAAAAGGTCCAACAAAGGACCTCACTGAAGCCCTTAGTAGCCTTTATTACTATCTATGTATACAATATTTAGCACCTATCTATCAATAAATTACTGGCAACTACATCTCTAAGGACATTGGGGGTTATTTAATAAGGGCCCGATTCGCGTTTTCCCGACGCGTTACCCGAATATTTCCGATTTGCGCCGATTTCCCCTGAATTGCCCCGGGTTTTTGGCGCACGCAATCGGATTGTGGCGCATCGGCGCCGGCATGCACGCGACGGAAATCGGGGAGCGTGGCCGAACGAAAACCCGACGGATTCGGAAAAACCGCTGCATTTAAAAAAAAATAAATTGTCGCTTACCTTCACTTGGTCCGGCTTGGTGAATTCCTGTGCGTTCCGATGCTTTTCAGCGCAGCAGCGCCACCTGGTGGACGTCGGAGGAACTACCTTAGTGAATCCCGGCCGGACCCGAATCCACCGCAGAGAACGCGCCGCTGGATCGCGAATGGACCGGGTAAGTAAATCTGCCCCATTGTCTATTACATACTTTGCAGGGTGCAGTGTGGGGATGAGCTGTGCTACACCTTGATAGTAGCGTCTTTATTATAAATATCCACCAGAGGGCACTAATGCTCAGCTACAGGAGAAGTAGCAGTTATATGTCACAGTGATACTTGTCTGTACACAGGATCAGATATTTACAAATAGATGGACAGTTTTGCTTCTGTCACATTCCATAAGGTACTGGAAATATTCCCTGAGAGCAATCACAAATGACTCTCCTCTATAAGGGAGGTTTCATTACACAATTATCCCTAATCTCACTGCATTCTATCAGTTATGACAATTGACCATAACAGTCACTGATTTGCTTAAAGGGAACCTGTCACGGGGACCTCATTTTCACTAAAGACAGGTTGAAGAAGCCCCTGACGCCTGCAGTGCAAATCTGCCTGATGATATGACATCAGTGGGTGAGGGACAAGCTGTACAGGAGCACAAAGATGGAGGCAGCCTGCAGTACAGACACATGTTGTTTTTGAAATGCATACAAACCAAAGCCCAACCCCTGTGACTACCCCAGGATTTGCGCCACCAGGAAGAAGAAGGTGAACTCTGCGGCACAGTGCATTCTCGTCGGACAATGCAGTTTCGTGAACTCGGCAGAAATGGGTAAGTAAATGTGCCCCAATGTCATTAGAGCTTTAGAGATTTTTTTAAGTTGTCAGTAGTTTATTCAGAGGTGCTAAATATTTGATACATACATAGTAATAAAGTTTACATTTTAGACTACGTTTAGGTCCTTTGTTGGACCTTTTTTGTCAACTTTTGTTTGGTGTTCCTTTAATATAGAGCGGGCGACACAATTCTGTTGTACCTTGCATGATAAATGTGGCGCACGGTCCGACTGTGCACCGGAACACCCCTTTCAGTGCACATTTTTGTGCTGGGTCGGGTATAGTGCAGCCATGAAACAAATTTGTGTCACGGATGAAATACATGAAAGTTCTAAAAAGAACAGACAAAAGTAAGACAAAAACTGTTACAGAGGCTTTTATGACTGTGGGCCTCTATCTTCATAGCAGGGAAGCTGTTAACACTTAGTACTCACTAAGTGAGGTGTAGGTGAGGTTGTTGTTTTTGGTGGGTTCTGCTTAGAAGCGGTCCACAAACCTGGGGAGCCACACCGACTGGAGATGGATTAGAAGAAGAATTGAGGTCAGATGGACACAGGAAATTTTCATATAAAATGGAATTCCTTATTATTCATTAATTCACCACAACTTGTTTTGTTGTCTGGAACTTCCCCTTGCTGCACTGGGTGTAATTGTGCACACCTATCCCTAATTAGCTGACCAACCAATCCACTGAAGAAAGGGGTCACTCCAGACCCCGAAATGCATTGTGGTGATTTTATGAATAGTGAAGAATTTCATTTTAAATGAAAATTTCCAATTCTCAATTCTTCTGCTGAGCCAGATTCTAGCTGTATTATAGATGTCTCCGTGTCTTATAAGTCTCATAAGTGATGTCACATATATGATACAGAATGGATATAGATAACATTAGGACTTACCTGGACTGAGGAGCAGCAGACAGGAGAACATTGTGCACAAACAGATGGGCAGTACACAGGAGGAGAAGATCTGTAAATACAGCAGATATCACAATGTTCCTATGTTGCACTTGATATAGATAGTTGTTCTTTAGACAGGATGGCTCACCTGAGACTCTATGAAAACTTAAAGATTTTGCATTTTGCATCTTCACACCCAAAGACAGGTAACCCACAAATGCTTTACTTGTGACTTTTTAAGCTAATATATATTTATATTATATATATTTTTTTATATCATTACTTGTGACTTTTTAAAGATTTCATTATTGTGTCGAATATTGATAATTTTTTGTGTCAGATCCCTCTGAATGGATTCTGGCTGCAGAGTTCTGAGCTTGTTAAGCACATGCAGGAGCTGTGCTGGAGCTGTGATTGACGGCTGCCTTGCAGAGCTGATTCCCCTGGCTGAGCTGGATGTGTGTTTTGTGGAAAGCTGGATGGTTTAATCTTTTTTCTGAGCTGGGGGTTTCCAGTTGTGGGTTGATTGATTGATGGATATCTGAGTCATTCAGCTGCAAGAATGGCATCCAGAAACACCTTGAATATCCAATCCTCAGTTCACTCAGGGCTGGTTATACTTTCTCCTATGATATGTAGTACCACTGACACACATATCCTGAAACCTGCACCTAAGACTGTATCCAACCTGATCCAGTACACTGCCAGCCTGCCCAGCCTGATCTGGAACCCTGAATGTGTACTTGAACCCCAACTGATCCAGAACCCTGTATCTTGTCTAATCCGGAACACTGAACCCCAACCTGAGCTGGAACCCGAAACCTGTACCTGAGCCTGGATATTTTTGGATCTGATCCCCAGCCTGATTTATAACCCTGTATAATGTCTCACCTGGAACCATGAACCCTAACCTGATCCTGAACCCTGAAGCTGTACCCGATCCTGAATCTTCAACCTCAATCCTGGGAATGTTCCGTAATCCTCAGGTGTCTGTATATCAGTCATTTTGCCACTGTCTGTATACCCCCTTTACACTGGTATTAGTGCTGCTTTATCTGGGTGTTTCTTTTTCTCTATCAAAATTTATAAACAGGAGTGACAGTAAAATATTTGGAAGGGTTAATCTAAGTATAATTAGAATTGAGGTCTTGTGTCCCTTTGTTTAAATATAGAGGCAGTCAAGCATAGACAATCAATGGGACTGATGAAGCTCCTTATAGTGTCCCCCTTCCCTTACCCCTTAGATACTACAGGTAAGCTCACCTGAGACATATTCCTCCTGTCCTGTACGGCTTCAAGCTTAGGGAGTAAAAAAACACATCCAGGCTCTGGTGTTTATACTGAAGATGTATTTGTTTTCTCCTAAGCAATGTTCATTATTACTATGTAAATCTTCTGACACTCCAATCACACACCATGGCTCGCCCTGACTATGGTATTTCTTATTAACCAACATTTCAAGTCAGATTTCTCCAATAACATTTCAGAACCTCAATCTTACGGGATTGGTCACGCTGAAGTCTGCCTAAAATGATATCCATGGCTACTTTCACCATAGTAACAGATGAGCAAATCCATATGTAAAATCTGAGATTCTAGAAACTCCCTATAAACTAGTCATTCTTGGCTATGATGTCAGTGATGAATCACTGGAAGTAAAAAGGTAAAATCTCATCACGATTTTCGTATACAATCGACGGCTCAACGCTTACAATCGGCATATATATATACTCTGAACAAATATATAGAGTGTAGATCTTTTCTGGGGGACTGGAATGACTGGCTTGTAGTGCACCAGAAATATGTAACAGTGACTTGGTCAACAGGAACACACCTTGTCCACACCAGCAGGGAGATGCAATAAGAGGAGGAGGCCAGAGTACGAAGGAGAGATGCCCCTGGAGTACTCCCGGTGAGTGTATGGTAATGGATACCTGGGTAGATGGTAAATGGGAGGCCCATGATGTTAGCAGCAGGGCAGGGTCACACGTGACAGAAATCTTGAACAATAACTTACAGTTTCTTTAATGGCACACAGTCCAAAGCAGCAGCAGGTAATAGGCTGTAAACCTTTCTTCCTGCAGGCAGACACAAGGGGTGGATTGTTTGGCTGCTGATCCAGAATTTAGTTGAGTACCTTGGCCATTGTCCAGTGGTTGGAGGGCTGGCTAGCAGGAGTCAGCACGGTGGCAGTCTCTGTGGTTTTAACACACAGAGATGTAGGCATCTCATCTTAATGAACAGATTGCACAGCAAAGACCTAATAAACCTAGTCCTGTCTATAGAGAAATTTATAAACTCTCTTTTATGTGGATTTTCAAGGCACCAACCAACAACAAACCAATTATCTGTGAAAAAGATTAATTTTGCTACATAATCATAAACATTACACATTAACCCTCCAGGGAAAGGCATATGGTATTGTAGGTGTCATTACTACATTCTGCATGTAGGTGGCAGCAAAAGGTAACTATCAGAAGTAAAGAGGTGGGATGTGTAAAGGTTGGGGAAGCTCACCAAACTCCCTTCAGACAACCAGGAAACCTACTGGACTTAATTAATGACCAGTCCTGCGGGACATTACATACCCATAGATAGATTCCTTTTTTTCTCAAACACATCCAGCTGGAAACACTATAAAAATGCAGCAGCCTGCACTATATCACCCTGCATCCAGTTGGTGAGTAAATTCTACTCTCAGTGGTGAAATTATAAAACTGTATGACATCTATCTCCAGCTTCCGCTGAACATATACTACGGGAGTCTCTCCATATTCGGACAGTTGCATCACTTGAGTTTCTATTTTACTCTAAATATCTTTTTTTCTTACTTGAAACCACTCTGTGCCTCATCTCTCTTTATGTTGCTCCCACATTTTTCACTATGGGGCAAGATTTACTTACCCGGTCCATTCACGATCCAGCGGCGGGTTCTCCGACGCTGATTCAGGTCTTCCGGCGATTCACTAAGGCAGTGCGCCGGATGTCCACCAGGTGGCGCTGCTGCGCTGAAGTCCGCCGAGGTCCGCCGGAGTTCACCAAGCTAGGATGGGTGCAGGTAAGTGCGTGTCATGCGACACTTTTTTAAAAAAAAATACGGCTGTTTTTCCGAATCCGTCTGGTTTTCCAACAGCCAAGCCCCCCGATTTCCGTCGCGTGCAACCCGGCGCCGATGCGACACAATCCGATCCCGTGCTCCAAAAACCTGGGGTAATTCAGGGTAAATCAGCGCAAAATGGTAAAATTCGGTTAACCCGGTGTTAAAACGCGATTCGGGCCCTTAGTAAATGACCCACTTCTCTCCTTGTTGCTCTATGTTGTGTACTAATTGAGGATGCCTAATCCGTTCCCAGTGCAGTCCTACCCACAGCGGAGATACAACTGGAGGATGTCATGTAATATACTGTACATTCTAGCGAATAAAAAGCTGAATAAATTGTCTTAAATTCACAAGAAATTGATGCAAGGATTCCCATTTATTGGAGATTTGCTGTATTACAGGTAAGACTATAAAGAGTGATATTATCCATATCAGCACCGGGACAGAGCTCTTATGGAGGAGGCATTGGGGTGGAGAGCTGATAGATATAGATTCAGCAAGGTAGAAGCCCCCCCTCACACTTGCCTACAATATGGTATTTTGCATTTCGTTTTGAGAAGTTTTGGCCCCTGAAACATAACACTGCTTCCCGCGCACACTCACAGCTTTTCCTGGCACAGCCGGACTCGTCCTCATTATCTGAGGGGAAAGAGAAACATCACAATCCATGGAGCATCAGCACCAGAGATACATGGGACAAACATCTTTAAAGGGGTTGACCAGGAGCAATACACCACAAAATTAAGCCCAAACAATCTCTCTAATACTGACAGAAGTATAATTATTGGATTAGTAAATCTGCCCCTTTTATGAAATGTGTTGCTGTTTCCTGATAAATGACTGGGAAACCTTTTGTTTCTATCCGGAGGCAGCCGTGGGCCCTGAATACCGTAGTGGCTGGCTTGTGAGGCCTTGGACACGCTGTGGCCACAGTGCTTGGTATGGGGACCGGAGGGTGAGCCCACAGCCTGGCAGGTCTCCAGCAGGTGGTGTGTGCAAGAAAAGTAGGAGAGGCTGATGAAAGAGGTTTCTCCCTAGGGCAACCCGAGGAGTATATAGGGATCCCTTGATGATGGAGATGGGGAGCCCGTGGTGGTGAAGCAGCCTGATCCAGGGATCACACGCAAAATAACTCACAGTTCTTTGTTGGAACTTGAACGGCAGGCAACGGCCAAACATCAGCAGCAGGTTCAGTAGGCTGGAAAGCTGGTAGGAGATAGCTGGTCCACAGGAAGGGTTGCTCTGGTAGTAACTTCAGGCTGGGCAGGTAAACGGCCCCGAGTCCGGACAGTGGCCCTCTGCTCTGGGGCTTAGTCTCCTGACTTGCCCAAGGTGTCAGGTAGTTGAGACACCTCTGCTCCCTGGTAGTGTGTCTGGATGGCAGCTCTGCAGGAGCTGCACACTAGACTTGATTCTCTCTCTGCTTAAACCAACTAAAACTTGTCACTGAGTCTCTGAATCCCCTATACTCCCCTAGTGAGATGGCAGCTCTCTCCAATCAGCTTCAAGACAATAGATATGGGTCTCTGGGTTACAGATAATAGATATGTTAACTGTTGCCCTCCCAGGCAGAGGTCCCAGCTGCAATTATACAGTATTCCACTTTTGGAGACCACCTAGAGAGGCGGCCAGTATCCCTAGAAAGTATCAAGTAACAAGGAGAGGGCCCTGTTCACAACAACTACCGACCCTATGCATCGGAAGGGTTGTTGCATATGTGTGTGTGTGTGTGTTTGGCATATTGAAAACTCCAGACGTACCACAAGTGATGGTCCCATTCCTGTACGTGTAATAGAAAGACACTAAATTTGGATTACATTTATCTGTTCTTAATGGCGTCCTGCAGCAGCGCAGCTCATAGCAGCACCTGAGGGAGGGATTAGAGAGATGTCATTACATGTGATCTGTTACATAGGACTGCATCCACATTCTGCCACTTTTCTATTATCTCATGTGTGGTGTTACATAGGACTACAGATAACATCTGCTACATGATCTGTACTCACATGTCTCAAACTTTTGGCTTGCCTTTTTCTTACATTTTGGAGACTTTTTATGCTGCTTGTTTTCCTTTGAAATTTTTTTTTGCACCTAAAACTGTTTCCTTTCAAAGTTGACCATCGTCTAGTTTTCTGTCGTGCTCCCTGAGTTATCACCTGAATTCAGATGTGAAAGTTGCGACTTCTTTTTTAAAAAGTAGCTAATTCTGGCGCAGAAATGAGCTTGGAACTAATTGCAACTTTTTGCTACTTTTTTTTTTTAAGAGTTGCAAACTCACAAAAGTCCAAATTCCACATGTATTAATAAAGAAAATCTGATAGGAAACATCTGACCAGCAGAAACGCCAATAAAAGTCCCAAAAAACAGAGCCAGACTTGTGTCCCAGAGAGTTATTAGTGTTTTTTCTCTGTGCCTTTACATGGGACTGCAAATATTACTGTTTACATAATTTCTATGTACAGTGGTTGTACTGAATGTTATATAATGGTTTACATAGGACTGCAGGTAACATCTATTATACTCTGTGTGCCCAGTTTTCTATGATACATGTGTATAACCTACTGTATATGGAAATAATTATAACCATGCATTAGAGGACAGAAGAAACTTACCTGTCAATTCCATCCAAGATTTGATGTCCAGTAACAAATCCACATTGGCAGCCATAGTGGAAAAATTCTGATACACGTCTGTTCAACACTTCAGACATCATAGTAATGTAATCTTTTATGTAACGTACTGTTCCCCCAAATAATGCTGGAATAGAAAAAATCAGAATCCGTCTTCCTGTATTTAATTTCGAGCCTTACAGATTCTGCTTCTGGATTTAAGCCTGTCCCTTTGATTTCCTTTGTGTGCTGAGCCAGATTATATCCATATTACAGATGTATTAGTGTCTTATAAGCCTCATATTACACAGAGAAACCCTGGAAAATACATATGTGATGGATGTAGATATGTGATGGATGTAGATAACTTCAGGACTTACCTAGATTAAGGAGGAGCAGCAGACAGGATAACATTGTGCACAGACAGATGGACAATACACAGGATCAGAGGATCTGTAACTACAGCAAATATCACAATGTCCTTATATTGTACTTGTTACGGTTCTCTTTCAGTTACATTTGCAACCAAAACTTCTTCTTTTTTAATGCATGACTTGTCTCTATACACCAGATACATTTTCTGATTGTCCTCCATAAATCATAAGGATCATGAGGTCTCTTGTCCTAATTTAAACCGTCGGGATGGTCCAGCCAGCACAATGCCGTTCTATCCAAAGTCTTTTTGACCCCCTCCTCTTATTCCTTATTTACTACCCTAAGCTCACCTGAAACTCTATAAGAAGCTGAAAGATCCTGCAAACTTCAAGCCAAAAGAACTGAAACCCATGAATACTCTGGAGCGGATGGTGACATTATATTTGTTTTCTCCATTCAATGTTCGTTAGTACTAAGTAAATCTTCTGCTCTGGCTGTGCCCGAAGGTGTCATCTGTGGTTACATTAGAAATGTTTGGAATAAGATGGGGGCGGGTGCTTCTTGGGTGCCTTCTGGGTGCTACATGCGTCACTAAAAACAATGTACGAGTTATACCAGGAAGAGAAAAATATTGTGATTCTCAGATTGTGCACTTCAGCCAAATGTATGAACACATCTGAACCGGGTCAACGTATTAGAACCAGCTTTTGGGACAAGGTAAACTAATATACATATTTGCACTATAGAGCTCAAAAAGCCAAAAAAATGCCATATTTTGGGGGAGTTTCTGAGGAAAAACTGTTCTACTTGCCCATGGAAACCAATCAGAGCTCAGCTTTAATTTTATAAACAGCTGTTGGACAATGAAAACCGAACCCTGATTGGATGATCTGCTCTAATAGACTTGAGATAAATCTCCCCATTTAACTTTTTGAAGGCATAATTATGGTTTTGATACATTTCTAAACCCTCTGATGGATTCTGGCGCAGTGTTCTGAGCTTGTAACCACACTCAGGGCTTTTCTTGCCGGAGCTGAGATTGACAGCTGCCTTGCAGAGCTGATTCTATTGGCTGAGCTGGGTGTATGTTTTGTGAAAAAGCTGGGTAGTCTCACGTTGCTTCTGAGCTGGAAGTTTGCTGTTGTGAGTTAATTCATGGATAGTTCAGCCATTCAGCTGCAAGGCTGGCATCCAGGAACACCTTAAAGAGGACCTGTCACCCAAAATGGCACCCTAAAGTAAGCAGCTCCTAGTGCTTAAACAAACGCTGCAGTGTTAGAGTGATAGCGCTACCGGAAACCTCTGGTAACGCTTTCTAACACTGTGGCGGAGTACAATGTAATCATTGGACCACTTGCAAAGCGGTCTGATGTATTAATGAGGGGGCGGGGTTGGGCCGTGGTTAGGTGTCACCCTATGGAGCAAGCGGGGCGGTCCAGGGAAGAGGCAGCGCCTCGGACAGTCCCCTTATGAATACATCGGACCGCTTTGCGAGTGTTCCTACGATTAGATTGTACTCAGCCACAGTGTTAGATAGCGTTTCCGGTAACACTATCCTTCTAACACTGCGGCGTTTGTTTAAACACTAGGAGCTGCTTACTTTAGTAATATCGCCTGTATTATATTAACCTCATCATTTCTACGGCTAAGCTTCTTTTATAATTTGTTTTTCTTACACTCAACCCCCTCCCCCCACACTTTATTAATATCCCCAATCCCTCTTTTTACTATACTCTACTTGTACATAAAACTTGATTGTTAACTACAGATTATACCATTTACATTATTTCTCTATAGTCCTGCTAATTACTTTATATTCGTCCCATTTATCCTTCTTTCCACAATCTGCCATTATCTAATCTAGATGCCAGCACCCAGCACCCAGCACCCAGCACCCAGTGCTGATCACCTGAATGATGTTTGCGCACCCTGCACGTGCTCCGCTCCTGATCATGCGACCGGCCTCAGCGCTATACAACTCCGCAGCCGCTGCAGCCTCTCAGTCACACACTGACACTGCTGGAGCCAAGGTGAGTCCTCACTACAACTACTATAACCCCCACTATCACATGGAATCTCACTATGGACTTATTCCATATAATACAACCTCTTCTAGAGAAGATCTTTTAGGTTCCTGCTAATTTTGTCTGAAAAATGCATATGGGCTCTCATCCATGCTGGTACCGAACCCACAGAACCCCATTATCATAATCTTTACCCCTCTAGTTACAATCCTCCTCACTCATTTTTCAGCTACACCCCGGCTGCTGGTATACAGGACACAAACAAGGGTCCTGTGGATCTATGTTCGCACCCCATGTGTCATCAGCTCTATCTTTTGCGTTGCGGACAATCGGCTCATACACGGGGATGTGAGATCACAGCTGTGTACATACATGAGCCTATAGAAGCGAATGAGGACACGTCAGCTGTAGGAAATACTCCTAAGGCACATCCTTGTTTTCTTGTCATGTGCAGGTGTTCATATATTCAAAGCAAAAGCAGCACAAACAAAAATTTTGAGGCACCCACATACTTATTTACCATTTCACCCCCAGACTTTTTGTCTCTATTAACTTGGTTACCATTATAGACCAACATAAAATGTGTATCCCAGCTTTATACCCTTTTATGTACTTTACAGCTTTTATACTTGTATATATATTTTTTTCTTTTACATTATTTTTATTTTCCTTTTTTTTTCATATTTTCCTTTACACCATTTAGATTTTTTTTAAATTCCCCTTTTTATGCATTTTATATGATGTTTTCTATAATCGGAGGAAAGGAACAATTAATTCCCGAAATCCCCTTTCCACGGAGGACATGGAGCCTCCAGCCTAACGATCTGTGGGGGCCGCATCGGTCATATTCAAACCAATTAGATGCTTATTATTTATCCTTTGTAAAGGGGAAACAATGTAATCATGGCAGTTGTATGAGGCTTTATTTAGGACCTGAGTGAAGTTGGCCCCCCCAGCTTGTTCAAATCAAACAAAATTGGTTTCAAATGTTTGTGCTACGTTTGTGCTGGCTTGTGCAGCAGAAATTTTTGTTTGTGCCACTATCATTTTTACGATATTAATGAAAGTTTGTAGAGGTCATCAGAGGTCAACCAGCCCCCCCCACATTGCCCAAATCAAACAAAACTGGTGCCAAACAATTCTGCTACGTTTGTACTGGTTAGTGCTGCTCAAATTTTTGTTTGTGCTGCTTTTGTTTTGAATATATGAATAAAAAATTAAAGGTTAAAAGTTCAACCAGCCCCCCCACATTAACCGAATCAAACAAAACTGGTGTCAAATGTTAGTGTTTCATTTGTGCTGGTTTGTGCAGCAAAAATTTTTGTTTGTGCCACTATAATTTTTAATATATTCATACTTTTATCCAGAGGTCATCAGAGTTCATTTCTTACAAAGTACAATGTTTTGCCAGGTCCCCCTGGTGATAAAACCAGGGAAGTGTCACTAGGTTTGTTTTTTACCAGTTCATCCTAAACATCCTTAACCTATGTAAACACCTGAACATACCTTAAAAATGATAGCGGCACAAATGAAAATGTTTTCTGCACATACCAGCACAAACGTAGCTCTAACGTTTGACACCAGTTTTGATTGATTCAGTTAATGTGGGGGGGGAGGGGGCTGGTTGAACTTTTGACCTTTAATTTTTTGTTCATATATTCAAAACAAAAGCTGCACAAACAAAAATGTGAGCAGAACAAACCAATCCCTGATCCCTGAGGAAGCCGCGTTCCGCGGCGATACGCGTGGGAGCATTTCCTGGGTCCCCTGGTACCACCTCCACACCACTTGGTAATTTCTTGCCTCAGTGTTATTTGCAGCCATCTGGGCGTCTTATTTGATTTGGGCTATTGTTTAGCGATTGTCCACTTTGCGGACTTTACATCACATTGTTTGGACTTATTGTCCCTTTGCCCTGGTGGCGCTCTATGGAGCTGACCTATACCTGGTCTTCTCTGGTGTAGATTTCTACAATATACATATTTTTTGTCATCACTTGAGTGCAGTACCACTTGGTTCTAAACACTTTTGGTGTATTCTGGGGGGTCCTTTTGCAGGTGGTTTGCCACTATCGTATGGCATCACCGGCTATGTATAGTCACGAAGTCAGTTGACCTGTACTATCGTGTTTTAAATGTTTTTAATTTTTGTCCTTTTGAGTTTTCGTTTGTATTCGCATTTCAATAAAATTATTGTTCATTACTATTTTTGTTGGCTGCTTGACATATGTTCCTCGTGTTTTTCTAAGCAGAACAAACCAACACAAGCGTAGCAGAATTGTTCGGCACCAGTTTTGTTTGATTTGGGCAATGTGGGGGGGCTGGTTGACCTCTGATGAAACTTTCATTAATATCTTAAAAACGATAGCTGCACAAACAAAAATTTCTGCTACACAAACCAGCACAAACGTTTGACACCAATTTTGTTTGATTTGAACAAGGTGGGGGGGGGCAACTTTCCTCAGGTTTATTTAAGGGTATATAATAGACTGTATACACATAGAATTAGGTTTTCAGGCAGCGCACACCCCAGATCTGCCATATGTGAACTGTTCTCTATATGGTCAAAACTTTTTTTTTGCAACCAGAGCACAACAATCCCTACCAGTAGTATTAGTATCTAGTGCAGTATTCTGAGAATATCCAGTACTATATAAGCACATGGGGATATTTCCTGTATTTACAGATCCTCTCCTCCTGTGTGCTGCCCTTCTGTTTGTGCACAATGTTATCCTGTCTGCTGCTCCTCCTCAGTCTAGGTAAGTAATAATAATAATAATAAAAATAATAATAATTCCTTTATTTATATAGCGCACACAGATTATGCTGCGCAGCACAGAACATACCAAACCAGTCCCTGTCCCCAATGGGGCTCACAATCTAATCAACCTACCTGTATGTTTTAGAGTGTGGGAGACAACCGGAGGAAACCCCCGCAAACATTGAGAGAACATACAAACTCTTTGCAGATGTTGATCTGGATGGGATTTGAAACAAGGACCCCAGCGCTGCAAGGCTGTAATGCTAACCACTGAGTCCTGATGTTATCTACATCCACTCTGGATCACATAAGGGTTTTCTCTGCTTTATTGTATGAAAAACATTCCCTATGTAGTATAAGACCCCTGAGAAATCTGTAATATGGGCACAATATGGATAAAGGTCGGGCACTGGAGGTACAGATGCAGCTGGATTGTGTCTGACTGATCTCTTACTAGTCCTGTACATGGCGCCAGTGTTGAGCAGATTTTATTCCGAAAATGCCAAAAGCAAACTAGGGATGGCCCATATCCAGACTTTATAGTAAAATTTAGCGTTTATTAATACCAGTTATATATAAAATTACAATGGTTTTTTGAACATGTTTTCATAATCATGGATGAAAATTACAAGTGCCCCAGTTTGTTATTCTTTTTGAAGTTGTAGTTGTTACCTTTAGTATCTATTAGTTAGTGATAAGTCAAGGTAACTATCCGTATTAGGACCTATGTAATATACGTTGGTATCTATAGAGTCAGTCATCTATGTCAGCCCGATATACAATCAGCAACCTTCCTCACTCAGCAGGATCATCCCTATAATAAAGGGTCAGTGTCTTGGGGGTTGTCTATACGGTATGATCCCTATAGTAAGGGGTGAGTAACTTAAGGATTGCCTATATATTAGTCATATTTCCCGAACGCTTCTCACACTGTCCGTAAAATCGGATGTAACAGACATTCATTGGGTAGTCAACCCATACACTCAGACAGTAAGGGGTGGGTAGTTTAGGTATTGCCTGTATATCAGTCACATTTCCGGAACGTCTCTCTGACTTTCCGTATTATCAGATGTACCAGACATTATTGGGGTCATTTACTAAGGGCCCGATTCGCGTTTTTTTTCCGAAGTGTTACCTGAATATTTCCAATTTGCGCCGATTTTTCCTGAATTGCCCCGCGATTTTGGCGCACGCGATCGGATTGTGGCGCATCGGCGCCGGCATGCACGTGACGGAAATGGGGGGGCGTGGCCGTAAAAAAACCCGACGGGTTCGGAAAAACTGCTGCATTTAAAAAAAAAAAGTGTCACTCGACACGCGCTTACCTTCACCCACGATAGGACGGTGTATTCCAGTGCGTTCCGATGCTCTTCAGCGCAGCAGTGACACCTGGTGGACGTCGGAGGAACTACCTTAGTGAATCCCGGCCGGACCCGAATCCACCGCAGAGAACGCGCCGCTGGATCGCGAATGGACCGGGTAAGTAAATCTGCCCCAATGAGTAGTCAAATACACACATTCAGGCAATACCCCAATCCCGCTGTGCGGGGAATGCATATCATACCAAACCAAAGGTACGGCCATCACTAATAGCTTTGTTCTCCTGACAAGTGTCTGGCGAAACATGTTGGGGGGGCTAGTAGATTAGTGTTAGTGTCTGGCTAGTGTTGGCACCTATAGATAGTTTAGTACTGCAGACTGAACTATTACTCAATGAGCCCTAGGAACTATCTGAAATGATTGAATACATCTAGTAACTAGATTTTTAGGTTGTGATTAGAGATGAGCGAGTATACTCGTCCGAGCTTGATGCTCGTTCGAGTATTAAGGTACTCGAGACGGCTCGTTGCTCGGACGAGTATTTCCCCTGCTCGAGATCGAGCATTTAATTAAAAAAACACAGTGAAGAACAGTGAAGAATAGAATAAAACCAGTGAACACAGTGAACACAGGATCATTTAAGTGAAAAACACAGTGAAAAACACAGTGAAGAATAGATTACAGATGTTCGGCACATCTGCTTACTTGTCGGGAGATACGCGCGGAACGGCGCGAACAAAATAGTATGTGAAGAACAATATATATGTGTGAAGAAGACATTGCAGAACACGGTGAGCAGGACAGAGACATCGGGGAACAGGACAGAGACACCGGGGAGCAGCACAGAGACACCGGGGAGCAGCACAGAGACACGGGGGCAGAGGCGGCACGGAGACATGGGGCAGCGGCAGCAGCACAGAGACATGGGGCATCGGCAGCAGCACGGAGACATGGGGCAGGGGCAGCAGCACAGAGACATGGGGCAGCGGCAGCAGCACAGAGACATGGGGCAGGGGCAGCACGGAGACATGGGGCAGCGGCAGCACGGAGACATGGGGCAGCGGCAGCATGGAGACATGGGGCAGCGACACGGAGACATGGGGCAGCGGCAGCATGGAGACATGGGGCATCGGCACGGAGACATGGGGCAGCGGCAGCACGGAGACATGGGGCAGCGGCAGCACGGAGACATGGGGCATCGGCACGGAGACATGGGGCAGCGGCAGCACGGAGACATGGGGCAGCACGGAGACATGGGGCGGCAAGGAGACATCGGGGAGCAGCACGGAGACATCGGGGAGACTTCAGTGGAAGAAGAGCAGCGGATCCCGGGACAGCGTATCTCCCGACAAGTAAGCAGATGTGCAGAACATCTGCAATCTATTCTTCACTGTGTTTTTCACTTAAATGATCCTGTGGTCACTGTTTTTATTCTATTCTTCACTGTTCTTCACATCTGCTAACTTGTCGGGAGATAATATACGCGCGGAACAGTGAAGAATAGATCGCAGATGTTTGCATACATCTGCTAACTTATCAGAAGACATTCTTTTTCAATTAATTAACACATTTTATTCCCGAACCATGGTCCCTTTGAAAAATGCTCGAGTCTCCCATTGACTTCAATGGGGCTCGTTATTCGAGACGAGCACTCGAGCATCTGGAAAAGTTCGTCTCGAATAACGAGCACTCGAGCATTTTAGTGCTCGCTCATCTCTAGTTGTGATCTAACAGCAGCAGACTTAGGTGTACGACTCAGATCAGCCAAATTGGGGAATTGTCTGAGTGCGTGGGTTTGACTACTCAATGAATACATGGCATATCTGATAGTATGGACAGTGTGAGAGACATCCGGGAAATGTGACTAATATATAGGCAATCCTTAAGTTACCCACCCCTTACTATAGGGATCATACTGTATAGACAACCCCCAAAACACCTACCCTTTATTATAGGGATGATCCTGCTGAGTGAGGAAGGTTGCTGATTGTATACCGGGCTGACATAGATGACTGACTCTATAGCTACCAACGTATATTACATAGGTCCAAATACGGATATTTACCTTGACTTAACACTAACTAATAGATACTAAAGGTAACAACTACAACTTCAAAAAGAATAAAACACAGACACTTTTTTTAATCCATGATTATAAAAACATGTTCAAAAAAGCATTGTAATTTTTTATATAACTGGTATTAATAATTAATTAATAATTTAAATTAAATTAATTAATCAAGTTTTAATAAAAAGTCTGGATATGGTCCACCCCTCGCTTGCCTCTGGCATTTTCCGAATAATATATAGAGACCCTGCCAGGACTTAGGTCCATTGTTCTGGAGTAAAGTGTCGAGCAGATGGCACCGGGGCAGCAGGAATCCCAGTCCTCCTCTGCTGCTGGACTATCAGGTGATGGGATTGTAGTGGATAATCCAAAAGCAGAATCTGAGAAGCTCCATATCACACACAGGACGTTACTGGGAGATGCTTTCTGACTTCTCTGTTTTAGTATCAGTGGAGGCATCAGCAGGTTTTCCTGGACCTTACAGTGAAATGGTTTATGAAGTGCTGAATCGGCGGCTAACAGGCTTCTTCTTCTATGGCTGCCAATGTGGATGGAGTTTCGGTATTCAGATAGTGGATGATATTGATAGGTGAGTGGATGATCTCCTAAAAAAGTCTCAGGAATAGGCAACCAGGAAGCAGTTGTAATGGAAATAGACTATCACTGTGTGACAATAATGATGATATATGGAAGTGATTGCGATATTATGTCCTCCCTGGCAGCTCCCCTTCGTATTATGTCCCCCCAGCAGCTCTCCCTCATATTATGCCCTCCCAAGCAGCTTCCCCTTACATTATGTCCTCCCCAGAAGCTCCCCCTAATATTATGCCCTCCCCAGTAGCTTTCCTTCATATTATGCCCTCCCCAGCAGGTCCCCCTCATATTATGCCCACCCTGGAAGCTCTTCGTCATATTATGCCCTCCCCAGTACCTTTCCCTCATATTATGTCCTCGCAAGCAGGTCCCCATTATACTATGTCCATCCCAGCAGCTCCGCCTCATATTATGTCCTCCCCAGCAGCTACCCCTCATATTATGTCCTCCCCAGCAGCTCTTCCTCATATTATGCCCTCCCCAGCAGCTCCCCCTCATATTAAGTCCTCTCCAGCAGCTTCCCCTCATATTATGTCCTCCCCAGCAGCTCTTCCTCTTATTGGGGCAGATTTACTTACCCGGTCCATTTGCGATCCGGCCTATTCCTGGTGAAGGTAAGTGCAAGTTTCGCAAAACTTTTTTTTTTTTTTAAATGCGGCGGTTTTCCCGAATCCGTCGGGTTTTCGTTCGGCCACACCCCCTGATTTCCATCGCGTGCATGCCAGCACCAATGCGCCACAATCCGATCGTGTGCGCCAAAATCCCAAGGCAATTCAGGGGAAATTGGCGCAAATTGGAGATATTATGCTAACGCATCGGGAGAACGCAAATCGGGCCATTAGTAAATGACCCCCATTATGTCCTCCCCAGCAGCTTCCCCTAATATTAAGCCCTCCCCAGCAGCTCCCCTCATGTTATCTCCTCCACAGCAGCTTACCCTAATATTATGTCATCCCCAACAGCTCTTCCTCATATTATGTCCTCCCCAGCAGCCTCTTCTCATATTATGTTCTCCCCGGCTGCTCCCTCTCATATTATGCCCTCCAAAGCAGCTCCCCCACATATTATGTCCTCCCCGGCAGCTCCCACTCATATTATGTCCTCTCCGGCAGCTCACACTCATATTATGCCTCCTCTGGCAGCTTCCCCTCATTTTAAGCCTTCCCCGGCAGCTCCCCTCCTATAATGCCCTCCCCAGCAGCTCTAACTCATATTATGTCCTACCCAGATGCTTCCCCTCAAATTATGTTCTCCCCAGCAGCTCCCCCTCAAATTATGACCTCCCCGGCTGCTCCCACTAATATTATTTCCTCCCCGGCAGCTCCCCCTCATATTATGTCCTCCTTGGCAGCTCACACTCATATTATGTCCTCCTTGGCTGCTCACACTCATATTATGCCTTCCCCAGCAACTTCCCCTCATATTATGTTCTCCGCAGCAGCTTCCCATCATATTATGCTCTCCCCGGCAGCTCCCCTCATATTATGCCCTCCCCAGCAGATCACACGCATATTATGTCCTCCCCAGCAGCTCCCCTCATATTAAGCCCACCCGGCAGCTCCCACTCATATTTTGTGCTCCCCGGCTGCTCCCACTAATATTATTTCCTCCCCGGCAGCTTCCCCTCATATGATGCTCTCCCCGGCAGCTCCCCCTCATATTATGCCCTCCCCGGCAGCTCACACTCATATCATACCCTCCCCAGCAATTCTCCCACATATTATGTCCTCCACAGCAGCTCCCCCTCATATTATGCCCTCCCCAGCAGCTCCCCCTCATATTATGTCCTACCCAGCTGCTTCCCCTCAAATTATGTTCTCCCCGGCAGCTTTTCCTCAAATTATGACCTCCCCGGCTGCTCCAACTAATATTATTTCCTCCCCGGCAGCTCACACTCATATTATGTCCTCCTCGGCAGCTCACACTCATATTATGTCCTCCTCAGCTGCTTACACTCATATTATGCCTTCCCCAGCAGCTTCCTCTCATATTCTGTTCTCTGCGGCAGCTTCCCCTCATATTATGCTCTCCCCGGCAGCTCCCCCTCATATTATGTCCTCCCCAGCAGCTCCCCCTCATATTATGTCCTCCCCAGCAGCTCCCCCTCATATTATGCCCTCCCCAGCAGCTCCCCCTCATATTATGTCCTCCCCAGCAGCTTCCCCTCATATTATGCCCTCCCCAGCAGATGATACGCTTATTATGCCCTCCCCGGCAGCTCGCACTCATATCATGGCCTCCCCGGCAGCTTCCCCTCATATTATGCCCTCCCCAGCAGATTATACGCTTATTATGCCCTCCCCGGCAGCTCGGACTCATATCTTGGCCTCCCGGCAGCTTCCCCTCATAGTATGTGCTCCCCAGCAGCTTCCTCTCATATTATGTTCTCCGCGGCAGCTTCCCCTCATATTATGCTCTCCCCGGCAGCTCCCCCTCATATTATGCCCTCCCCAGCAGATGATACGCTTATTATGCCCTCCCCGGCAGCTCGCACTCATATCATGGCCTCCCCGGCAGCTTCCCCTCATATTATGCGCTCCCCAGCAGCTTACTTTCATATTATGCCTTCCCCAGCAGCTCTTCCTCATATTATGTCCTCCCGAGCAGCTCCCCCTCATATTATGCCCACCCTGCAGCTCCCACTCTTAATATGCCCTCCCCAGCAGCTCCCCTCATATTATGTGCTCCCCAGCAGCTTCCCCTCATATTATGTCCTCCCCAGCAGCTTCCACTCATATTGTGTCCTCCCCGGCAGCTCTCCCTCATATTTTGTGCTCCCCAGCAGCTTCCACTCATATTATGTCGTCTCCAGCAATTCTCCCTCATATTATGCCCTCCCCAGCATCTCCCCGTCATATTATGCCCTCCCCAGCAGTTCTCCCTCATATTATGTCCTCCCCAACAACTCCACCTCATATTACGCCCTCCCCAGCAGCTCCCCCTCATATTATGCCCTCCCCAACAGCTCCCCCTCATATTATGCCCTCCCCAACAGCTCCCCCTCATATTATGCCCTCCCCAACAGCTCCCCCTCATATCATGCCCTCCCCAACAGCTCCCCCTCATATTATGCCCTTCCCAGCAGCTCCCCTTCATATTATGCCCTCCCCAGCAACTCCCCCTCATATTATGCCCTTCCCAGCAGCTCCACCTCATATTATGCCCTCCCCAACAGCTCCCCCTCATATTATTCCCTTCCCAGCAGCTCCCTCTCATATTATTCCCTCCCCGGCAGCTCCCCCTCATATTATGCCCTTCCCAGCAGCTCCCCCTCATATTATGTCCTCCCCAGCAGCTCCCCCTCATATTATGCCCTCCCCAGCAGCTCTCCCTCATATTCTGTCCTCCCCAGCAGCTCCCCCTCATTTTATGTCCTCCCCAGCAGCTTCCCCTCATATTATGTCCTCCCCAGCAGCTCCCCCTCATATTATGCCCTCCCCAGCAGCCCCCCTCATATTATGTCCTCCCCAGCAGCTCCCCCTCTTGTTGCCCAATTTCTCCTCCTTTGCTTATTGCTGTTACATAAAAATAATAATCAACAGTTTTTCCCCTCTCCCCATTACCCTGCTGCAGACACCTCTTCTGCCCTATTGCTGTGTGCCGCTCTGAAGTCAACAGGCATGATGACATCATACCATGGTGTTGCACACAGCAGCAGCAGAGGCAGAGTGATAATACAGAGAGCTGACAACTCCCTGCATTATCACTGTATTAAATTATATTGATGTTGTCCGGGACTTACCTTCTGACAGCATCCTATTTACCCCATTTATAGTGGTAGAAAAACCTTCTACCCCCCATTGCAAACATACGCTTAAGACTATCACAAATCCTGGGCCATAAAGAGAACATAACTAAACATATTAGCAGTGATGGCAGCATTAGCATGTCTGCAGTATGTTTGGCGATGGCTACATCTGTTACATAGTACAGATAATGCAGTAGAAGGTAGGTGCAGTGCTACTGACTACATGATACCTCACACTTACTACTCTGTATCTTCCCTCAGGTGCTGTCATGAACATCGTTGCTGTCGGGCTCCACTTAGAACACATCAGTGCAAACCAGAAAAAGCATATTACCATTTCACTTACTGTAATGAGACCCTCACCTGCGGTACGTCACATATGAATATGTTCAACTTTTAGCTTGTTGATTCTCAGCAGCAGTGGTGTAACAATGTGTATCAAATGTCCAGCAGCAGCCTCCCCTCGTTTATCAAATGTCCAGCAGCAGTCTCCCCTCGTTTATCAAATGTCCAGCAGCAGCCTCCCCTTGTTTATCAAATGTCCAGCAGCAGCCTCCCCTCGTTTATCAAATGTCAAGCAGCAGCCTCCCCTCGTTTATCAAATGTCCAGCAGCAGCCTCCCCTCGTTTATCAAATGTCCAGCAGCAGCCTCCCCTCGTTTATCAAATGTCCAGCAGCAGCCTCCCCTTGTTTATCAAATGTCCAGCAGCAGCCTCCCCTCGTTTATCAAATGTCCAGCAGCAGCCTCCCCTCGTTTATCAAATGTCCAGCAGAAGCCTCCCCTCGTTTATCAAATGTCCAGCAGCAGCCTCCCCTTGTTTATCAAATGTCCAGCAGCAGCCTCCCCTCGTTTATCAAATGTCCAGCAGCAGCCTCCCCTTGTTTATCAAATGTCCAGCAGCAGCCTCCCCTCGTTTATCAAATGTCCAGCAGCAGCCTCCCTTCAGCATAAAACTAATCGTCTAGTCATAAAAAAAAATAAAATAAAATACTGGCAATCCCTGCTTTCTTTTCTCTCGATGCAGAAGCAAAGGCAGAGACAGGTCTCTATGTTCTGCCCGCGCACTGTATGAGGAGGCTGTGGCACTGCCTGATGACATCATACAGGGTGCGCAGTCAGAGTGCACAGAGCTGTCTATCTCTGCGCCGCTCTTGTAATGAATAGTACTCGTATCTTACTTCCATACGATTGATTCTCTTCCACTGTCATGTACCCTCATCCCCGGACTTGCACCCCCTGTGATTGTAATGCCCCTGCTCAGCAGTGTATAGCCACTTACCCAGAATGGGTTTCCTACAATGTGTCAATGCAGGTAAAATGTAACATTGTGCAGTCTAAGATGCTTATCTCATGGAGGATTGTCCAGACCAGTGATGGCAAACCTTTTAGAGCCTGAGTGCCCAAGCTTCAACCAAAAGCCACTTATTTATTGCAAAGTGCAAACACAGCAATTTAAGCAGTAATTTATTTCTCCTTGTTCTTTGACAACTTTCAATCGTTCAACCTCCTAAAAACACCAACGCAGTTGAAAGCAGGAGGGCAAATTTGTCTATCATTGTAGGAAGATTCTGCGGGAAGATTCTTTGAGTCCTGTCTGGTGAACTTTATTCTGGGGTGATGGCCTGGGTGCCCACTGCGAGGGCCCTGAATGCCGCCTCTGGCACCAGTGCCATAGGTTCGCCACCACTGGCCTAGCCTCTAGAATGGTAAGAAAAGAAAACCTGAAAGAACTTGAAAATAACAAAGATTTGAAGAAACGAAGAGGGGCAGAAGTTGGATGATATGGGTTTAGGTAAAGGTTTATGGATTATGGTGCAAGTGTTCAGATCAGAACCGTCTGCACCCTCTCCGAATGGTTAGTCTGCTCGGAGGGCGACATTTTCCAAATATGACTTTACCAAAAATGTTGCCAATCTTATTGTAGTAAGTGGTGTTCTACCATGTGGAATGAAAATGTATGGAATTTTTATTTCTTTGGTGCACACCAATCCATGGTATTTTCCATTGTTCCTTCTGTCGGTGGTAAAGCTGCGATGTCTTCATGGATAATAAATGATGGATTGTGAGAGATGTTTCTCTTCTCCCCTCAGATGATGAGGATGAGTCCAGCTGTGCCAGAAGAAGCTGTGAGTGTGACCGGACGGCCGTGTTCTGTTTTCAGCGTTATAATTATACAAAAGTAAAGACAAAGTTATTCAACAAGAATACATGTACTGGACGAAGACCATCCTGCTCAGAGGTGTAGCTAGGGGGCTCAGCATAGGGGGCCCCCAACTCCACAATTCCTGTATTACCACCAGACAGTGACCTCATAGAGGTAGATACTGGTTCTCTTCAGCACATCCTATACATGACCCCTGTACATAAGACTGTAGTGACTGACACGAGACATAACTGTATTCACACACATTTCCAGTCTCTTCCATCTGACCGTGGCCGCTCTGACTTCTACCAACTGCATCTTGGATTTATAACGACATATATTATCGTCCATGTCCCAAAAGGTAGAAATTCATCACAGTATTTACTCCATGTTGACGGATATAAAAGGAAGATCTTCGACATATCCATCAACATTTTATTAGTAGTACATATATACAGAATGGGAGTAGTAGTACTGTGCTGTACCCATATATACAGGATGGGAGTAGTAGTACTGTGTTGTGCCCATATATACAGGATGGGAATAGTAATACTGTACTGTGCCCATATATACAGGATAGGAGTAGTAGTGCTGTGCCCATATATACAGGATGGGAATAGTAATACAGGCGGTCCCCTACTTAAGAACACTCGACTTACATATGACCCATAGTTACAAACGGACCTCTGGATATTGGTAATTTATTGTACTTTAGTCCTAGGCTACAATAAACAGCTATAACAGTTATCAAATGTGTCTGTAATGAAGATTTAGTGTTAATATTGATTCTTATGACAACCCAACATTTTTAAAATCCAATTATCGCAGAGACCAAAAAAGTCCTGGCTGGGATTACAATGATAAAATATACAGTTCCGACTTACATACAAATCCAATTTAAGAACAAACCTACAGACCCTATCTTGTATGTAACCCGGGGACTGCCTGTACTGTACTGTGCCTATATATACAGGATAGGAGTAGTAGTGCTGTGCTATAGCCTAGTGTGGATAGGAGTAGTAGTGCTCTATCCAAAGTAGGAATCCATAGACAGACAGACAATGCACAGACAGTCTGGTTAGTAAATATACGTGAGATTGTTTTTAGAATTCATACCATTTGGGTATCTAGAATTTAATGATAGAATCCAAAAAGCTTCTCTTTTGAGGAGGACCTTCCTCCAATCTCTTCCACTGACCGGACAATTAACAAGTAAAATCTTGATAAAAATTAGCATTAAATTCTAGCTACCCAAATGGGATGAATTCTAAAACCGATCTCACATATATTTACTAACCTTTATGATAATATGATGCTTATTGTCCATGTTTGTATGTGTACACATGCCGGCCCAGTTTGCCAGTCATTCACTGCAGTCACCGGATATGATTTATATGGTTGTTAATTGGTCAGGTGTACTGTTCTGTTATAAGAAGTATTTTTAGGTCATTCTTATTATACCTTATTATTACCTTATTATTATATATAAGACTAAGGCTTTGTGTTAAGCCGAAATGCGTAGGTGTGCTGTACCTGTGTGCCGTTTTTAATGAACATTTAATAAAGGAAACATTTATTACTTGGCCACATTTATCTTTCCTTCCATTACACCCGGTGGTCCTGTCCCTGCCCCCCCATAGCCTGATGCTGCCCCCATGTGTCACTACTGGGATTGTATTTGGCAGGTGATGAGCGGCGCCGGGTTTCCTCCCCCTCTTAGAATTATCACCAAAAAGTCTTTGTCTCACCAGAGCAGAGAATCTTATTCCTCGTAGTCTGGGATCCTTCATGTGTTTTGAACACTGTGTGGCTTATTTACTGAGGGTCCGTTGGATGCATTTTCCTCAGGTTTCCTGACGATTTCCGTTTTGCTTCAAATTGCCCCGGGATTTTGGCGCACGTGATCAAATTGTGGCGCATCGGCCCCAGCTTGCACGCGACAGAAATTGGGGGGCGTGGCCATCGGATAACCGCAGAATTTAAAAAAGGATTTGTGTCGCAAGATCAGCACTCACATGCACCAGGAATAAGCAGGTGAACTCCGCGGACCTCAGGGCAGAAGCGACGGATGCAGGAACTCGGGCGCACGATCTTAGTGAATCGCGGCAGACCCGAATCCTCGTCGGACAACGCACCGCGGGATCGCGACAGGACCGGGTAAGTAAATGTGCCCCTGTATGCGCTTTCATATGTCTTGTACTGCGGAGAAGCTTCCAGACTCTGCCATAAAGCCCTGACTACAGGAGGCTGCGGTGATAAGTGGCTCCCATCCCCCTACTGCATCTCTGGAGCTCAGCCACAGGGATCCTTCATGTGTTTTGCACACTTTATGCGTCTTTCATATGTCTGGCACTGAGGAGAGGCTTCCAGTCCTGACTGCTGGAGGCTGCAGTGATAGGTGACTCCCATCTCCCTACTGCATCTCTGGAGCTCAGCCACAGGGATCTTGGGGTTCTTCTTTACCTCTCTTACCAAGGCTCTTCTCCCACAATTTCATAGTTTGGCTGTACAGCCAGGTTAAAAGAGTTGTGGTTGTCCTAAACTTCTTCCATTTAAGGATTACGGAGGCCTCTGTGCTCATAGGAAACTTGAGTGCTGCAGAAATTATTTTGTTACCTTGGCCAGATCTGTGACTTTTCACAATTCTGTCTCTCAGCTCCTTGGGCAGTTCGTTAAACCTCATAATTCCCATGATCCTCATGTGCTCTGACATGCACTGTGAGCTGTGAAGTCTTATATAAATGTTTATCAGTTTAAATAAACACTGCTGGATTTCAATGAAGGAGTAAAAACATTTTAAAGGATACCTTCCATTTGAAAACGGTCATTCTGACCCACACATACCTGCACATAAAGTAGCTCTAGATGAGATGAACATATCTTCTCTAACCACAGAAACCGTCTATTTTGTTGTAATGTTGAATCTTATATTACGCCAAGTACCCATTCGGCGCTTCAGTGTGTGTCACACAAGCCGATCCGCACTTGTGCATTAGCATAATTATTCAGGCACGTAGAGTGCTGTCCCTGCCTCCCCCCGCCCTCCCCTCCTTGCCTCCGAGAGGCGGTGACGTCACCGAGAGAGTATACATATATGTGTATAATATATATATATATATATTATATATATATACACACACATAAATCATTGGTGTCATTGAGCAGTTGTCGTATCTTGTTTCAGTATAGGTAGACGATCGTGTATGATGGAGACAATTTTATTAAAATCAGTACTGTATGTGGTGCTAAATGCAACAAATTTCGGTGGCAAGTTCTGGATTTGTATTAGAGGCATCATTATTACCAAATTAAAAATCCTCATGGGATCTACGCGACACAATAGATCAAGCCCTCTGTGATCCTGTGCACAGTACCTTGTTTTTACCTTGATATGGAATAAAAGTTTAATGTTTTTAATGGACTCGCTGGAGTTAACCTCCCCTTTTTGGATACCTGCATCATACTCACCTGAAGCAACCCAGTGTCTACAATTTTGACTTTGAGGCTGTAAAAACTCATTCTGGATATTGTCCATCAATATCCAGCGGTTCTTCTCATCCATCCTTCCATGTTTCTGGATGGTGGAAAGATGTTCGACAGGGTGGACAGGAGCTTCCTCTGGGAAGTTATGGCAAAATTAGGGTTAGGTCATTAATTATGTGATATGTATGTATAAGACACCCATCATTAGGGTTTGGGTAGGAGACAAGGAATCTGATTCATTAGGGCACATTTACTTACGCGTCCCTTGGAGTTCACCGAAAGTACATTGTCCAACGATCATACACTAAGATCGTGTGCCCGATATCCTGCATGTGCCGCTTCCCCGCTCAGGTCCGACAGAGTTCACCTTCTTATAAGTGGTGTATGGAAGTGCTTTGAAGAGAAAACAAGAAAGTATTCCAGCGCAAATCTCCAGGTGGTATTAAAATCTTCTTTATTTGTGCATCAGCAAGTACGGAATACAGTGAAGAAACGATCAACGCGTTTCGGCTACTACGCCTTAGTCATGATCTAAAAACTATTAAAATCACACATCTTAAATGCAAATCGTAATCATGGTCACATGACCTTAGTAGTGGGGAGAAGCTAATCAGTGTTAACCCATAAGGGTATTAACCCTAAAATGCATTTAGCAAACATGGTATTTGGGAGGGGAAATTAGCTTGTCCTCTATACTAGACAAAATGTATGGATCAATTAGCCTATAACAAAAGAAAAACTAGATCAGAGCAATTTCAATATAATATATTGTGTACATATATGAACATGTTTGTTGTTAATAACTAGTGATTAAATCGTGTCGACTGTTCATACCATGCGGTTGTCTTGTATTAAGAACAAAGATCCAATATGACTCTCTATTAAGTAATTTTTTGTGGAAATCACCACCTCTGGTGGGTCTGTAAACTTTTTCTATACCTAACCATCTAAAACTAGAAGTATCCCCTTTGTGTATGTCTCTGAAATGTCTCTCTTTCTTGTTTTCTCTTCAAGTTCACCATTGCCTGGCCAGTTCCGTGCATGCAACTCCGTGGTTGTCAGTATTGGAGTGAGTGGAGCTGACAAGAACTTTTTATGGAAGTGCTTTGGGCTTGCGACACAATTTGAAAGTTAAATCGAATCAGTCAGATCATCCGACGGCACGCCCCCCAATTTGTGTCGCATGGAAGCAGCGCAGCTGCACCACAAAGGGATCATGTTGGCCAAAAACCCAGTGCAGACACTTCTTAAATACCTGTGCAAGCTGTGCAACCCCCGAAAAAGCTGCAACGTCCAAAAGTGAGTAGCTCGACTCTTAGTAAATGAGCCCCATTGTATTTTACTCATGGTACTAGACAAGGCCGTCCCTTGTTCCACTACTGTTTGCCACTTATATAGAACCATTGACCCAAAAAAATAAGAAATTAATTAGGTACTCATGGTGAAGGATGAGGGGGCATAAAGGAAAAATTATGTCTATATGCCGATGATTTGGTTTTATACCTACGTAATTCTCCTGACTGTATCCCGATTTCGATTCGGGTAGTGGAGGAGTTTGGATCTTTTTCAGGGCTAGAGTCTGAGGAAGGAGGACACACCTCCGAAACCTCACACAAGACTATACGGGCGTTGGCGGCTCAGTGTAAGGCCATGATCTCCTAGTGTGCAACTACCTAATGGACAATTGGCACAGTTCGCCGAAGACTTGGTGATGTACATGTGTTTTATGTCTTTCACATTTTTTGATATAAAGAAAGTTTGATTGCTATTTCTGACTCCGGTCATCTGTTTAAAGACGTTTGCTGGATGGGGTATGAGAGCCCTTATCATTAGACCGGTGTACACACTAGGAGCCGCATAAAACAGAGCTGTTGCTGTTTTTTGTGAATGGTTGCACATAGGACTGCAGGACACATCTACTCCATGATCTGTACTCAGAGATATCACTGTGTTATGTGTGGTGTTACATAGGACTGCAAGTCACATCTACTACATGATCTGTACTCAGACAGTTATCACTGTGTTATCTGTGCTGTTACATAGGACTGCAGGACACATCTTCTACATGATCTGTACTCAGAGAGTTATCACTGTGTGATCTGTGGTGTTACATAGGACTGCAGGTCACATCTACTACATGATCTGTAATCAGAGAGATATCACTGTGTTATCTGTGGTGTTACATAGGACTGCAGGTCACATCTACTACATGATCTGTACTTAGAGATATCACTGTGTTATCTGTGGTGTTACATGGGACTGCAGGTCACATCTAGTACATGATCTGTACTCAGAGAGATATCACTGTGTTATCTGTGGTGTTACATAGGACTGCAGGTCACATCTACTACATGATCTGTACTCAGGGTTATCACTGTGTCATCTGTGGTGTTACATAGGACTGCAGGACACATCTACTACATGATCTGTACTTAGAGATATCACTGTGTTATCTGTGGTGTTACATGGGACTGCAGGTCACATCTACTACATGATCTGTACTCAGAGAGATATCACTGTGTTATCTGTGGTGTTACATAGGACTGCAGGACACATCTACTATATGATCTGTACTCATAGTGTTATCATTGTGTCATCTGTGGTGTTACATAGGACTGCAGGACACATCTACTACATGATCTGTACTCAGAGAGATATCACTGTATTATCTGTGGTGTTACATAGGACTGCAGGACACATCTACTACATGATCTGTACTCAGAGAGATATCACTGTGTTATCTGTGGTGTTACATAGGACTGCAGGACACATCTACTACATGATCTGTACTCAGAGATATCACTGTGTTATCTGTGGTGTTACATAGGACTGCAGGTCACATCTACTACATGATCTGTACTCAGAGAGATATCACTGTGTTATCTGTGGTGTTACATAGGACTGCAGGTCATATCTACTACATGATCTGTACTCAGAGATATCACTGTGTTATCTGTGGTGTTACATAGGACTGCAGGACACATCTACTACATGATCTGTACTCAGAGATATCACTGTGTTATCTGTGGTGTTACATAGGACTGCAGGTCACATCTACTACATGATCTGTACTCAGAGAGATATCACTGTGTTATCTGTGGTGTTACATAGGACTGCAGGTCATATCTACTACATGATCTGTACTCAGAGATATCACTGTGTTATCTGTGGTGTTACATAGGACTGCAGGTCACATCTAGTACATGATCTGTACTCAGAGATATCACTGTGTTATCTGTGGTGTTACATAGGACTGCAGGTCACATCTAGTACATGATCTGTACTCAGAGTAACATACTATTATGAAAATAATTCTAAACATGTAATAGAAGACATCGACCACTTACCTATCAATTTCATCCACTATTTGTTGTCCATGACCAAATCCACATTGGCAGCCATAGAAATCAAAATCTGTCACCCTTCTACTCAACACTTCAGTCACCATAGTATTGTAATCTTTGAGGTAACGCACTGTTCCTCCATATAATGCTAGAATACAAAAATTCTAAATCATCTTCCAATTATGACCTGTGTTTGATATTAAGGCTCCCACACTTTGCTTTTGGATTACAGCGCTCCTCTGATAATTTCTTCCTTTACAAATGAATGGCTCTTGTTGTGTCGGATGGTTTTGCCGATTGCTTTCATTACTATTGTTCAGCAATTTCTTTGCTATCCTCCTCAGTTTAACCTGTACTAGCATAGCCTGGAATTCGTATCTCCGCTGTTTGTGCTGATCATCTCTATGAGCCCATAGATCGCTGAAACAAGAAATTCAATATATTCTAAGTGCTGGAGGGAGGAGCTGCAGCTGTCTGCTCAATCAAGAGGTAGGAGGAGATCATGTGATACTACTCTCTGTCTAGCTAGCAGGAGAGCCTTGTGTCTGTGCAGCTCCTTAAATGCAGACGTCTACTACAAAGAATAGGGGTGGTCGACACTCTCCCGTGTATTAGGCCCTTCACTGCTAATGATCTGGAATATCTTTCTTTGTCACTCCCTCTGTACCTTAAAGAAAATCAATCATGTTATTTTAGCCCCCTAAACTGATATTAAGGTCATCTAGGTATATTAATCTTGAATTACTTTACTTCCCAAAAAAGTGTTTTAATAAAAATGCTAATAAGCCAGTAGATTAAATCAAAAGGTACTCTGGGTTAGAGATTTTGAGACCTAGAAGACCTATATATTGGTTTTGGGGGCTAAAATTAAATCAATGATTTCCTTTAGGCTGTAACATAGACTCTTGACTCCTCTTCAGCCCCCAACCCCCATGCCCCGCTCTCTGGATATTACATTTCCAGCAGGGAAGCTGTTTACCCTACTACATGCCACGGGCATGTTATGAAAGCTGCTTTGCTAGTCACCATATTGATCCTGTACGTATAGAGAACGCTCAGTCGATTTACTTTTTTACATCTCAATGGATACTCTGGTAGGTTGCGTCATAAGAGAACACATGGCATCATGAGAAGTGTGGGCAGAATGTATTAGATACAACTACAGAGCAAAGACAGGAAGAGGTTAGACTTTGTCACCTTCTCTGCTTGTGAGGAAGATATTTGACAAGTAGTTTTAGAAAAGATAAATGCCACTGAAATGAAAAAGGTGAGGAACCCAGAGGTAGTCTTTTCTCAGGTGGATGTAACTACACACACATATCCAGACAAACCACTTGACAAACGCATTGTGGTGATTTTATGAATAGTAATTCCTTTTAATATGAAAGTTTCCAGTGTGTGTCCGACCCTTTATTCTTCTGCTGAGCCAGATTCTACCCGTATTACAGATGTCTCAGTGTCTTATAAGTCACATATGTGATGCAGAATGGATGTAGATAACTTCAGGACTTACCCAGATTAAGGAGGAGCAGACAGGAGAACATTGTGCACAGACAGATGGGGAATACACAGGAGGAGAGGCTCTGTAACTACAGCAAATATCACTGTGTCCTTATATTGTATTTGTTACATTAATACTGCACTAGATAGTTGTGTTATAGATCATTTTGAAACCAAAACTATTTCTTTTTTTAATTAGTGATATTTCATTTTCTGATTAGTGGCAGCCAATGAAATGAATTGAGATCTAATGTCCACATATACATTAAATGACATCTACTACCAGAATGGAGGATTGTACACAAAACACACTGACATACAGATGTAAAAGAGGAGCAGCTCCGGGGCGCGCACCAGTATGTCAGTGTGCTGGGTTTACAATCATTGATCCTGAAGGTCCTCAAAGGGATGGTCCAGCAAGTACATTGCTGCTCTTTTCAAAGTCTTTTTGACCTCCTCCTCTTATTCCTTATTTACTACACGACCGCTCACCTCAAACTCTATGAGAAGCTGAAAGATCCTGCAAACTTCACGCCCAAAGAACTGAAACCCATAAATACTCTGGAGCAGATAGTGACATTTGTATTTGTTTGTTATTACTGAGTAAATCTTCTGATCCTCCAATCACATGCCCCGGCTGTGCCCGAAGGTGGCCTCTCTGGTTACATTAGAAATATTTGCCTTCTTATATATTATACTGTCATGGAGGAGAGAGCTGGGTTTACAATCTCTAATATAATACATCCCAAAGTTTGTAAACATTGACACTATTTGCCTGGGCTTTGTGGGGGTTTGATATGGTTCAGTGTAGGAGGTGTTTTCTATGATTTCCTTGCTTATCTGTGCCAGTGACAAGGCATTTTGGTGCCCTGTGTAGATTGCGAAATTGCGCCCCTCTGTAAAATTGTAGCAAAAATGTGGCAGAATCAGGGCCGATCCTGAGGGGAAAAATCCCCCCCAATTAACTGCTTACCAACACGTGACATAGTAGTACGTCACAAGTCAACTGCGGGTGATTGGAGAGGGCTCACAGGCTGAACCCTTTCCATAGCAGGTAAGTGTTTGCTGTATATTGCAGCAAACACCCACCTGTAACACCCGCTGCCAGCAGAATCGCCACTCCCTGGGATGTCATCAGGGAACAGTGATCCGTTATGTTTATGATATGATACGTTATTGATTTTGTTATCGTTATTCATACGTTATTGCTATGACAGCCCTGGGCTGTCTCTTTCACACCATTTGTTACAACGTGCGTTTTGCACATTGTAATAGATAATGGGGCTCATTTACTAAGGGTCCGTGGACCGTATTTTCGCTGGGTTTCCCGCCGATTTCCGTGTTGCACCGCATTTAACAGGGGTTTTTGGCGCACGGGATCGGATTTTGACTTTCATGCAACGCAAATCGGGGGCCGGGGCCGTCGGACAACCCGCGGGATTTAACCGGTTAAGGACCGGGCCCTTTCCTGTTTTATCATGTCCATTTTTCACTCCCCACCTTCAAAAATCTATAACTTTTTATTTTTACACGTAAAGAGCTGTGTGATGGCTTGTTTTCTGCGCAACAAATTGCACTTCATAGTGATGATATTAAATATTCCATGCCATGTACTTGGAAGCCGGAAAAAAATTCCAAATGCAGTGAAAATGGTGAAAAAACGCATTTGCGCCATTTTCTTGTGGGCTTGGATATTACGTCTTTCACTGTGCTTCCCAAATGACATGTCTTAAAACATATACAAATGACATGTCTACTTTATTCTTTCGGTGGGTACGATTACGGGGATACCAAATTTGTATAGGTTTTATAATGTTTTCATACATTTACAAAAATTAAAACCTCCTGTACAAAAATTATTTTTTTGATTTTGCCAACTTCTGGCGCTAATAACTTTTTTATACTTTGGTGTACGGAGCTGTGGGTGATGTCATTTTTTGTGAAATTTGATAATATTTTTAATGATATCATTTTTAGGACCGTACGACCTTTTGATCACTTTTTATAGATTTTTTTATATTTTTCAAAATGGAAAAAAAGTGCCATTTTCGAATTTGGGCGCTATTTTCCTTTACGGGGTTAAACGCATTGAAAAACCGTTATCATATTTTGATAGATCGGGCATTTTCGGACGCGTCGATACCTAATGTGTTTATGATTTTTACTGTTTACTTATATTTATGTCAGTTCTAGGGAAAGGGGGGTGATTTGAAATTTTAGGTTTTTTTATTATAATTTTTTTTTTTTAACTTTATTTTTATTTTTATTTTTACTATTTTTCAGACTCCCTAGGGTACTTTAACCCTAGGTTGTCTGATCGATCCTACTATATACTGCCATACTACAGTATGGTAATATATGGGGATTTTCCTCCTCATTCATTACAATGTGCTATCAGCACATTGTAATGAAGGGGTTAAAATGAAATAGCCTCAGGTCTTCGGAAGACCCGAGGCTACCATGGAGACGGATCACGGGGATGACGTCACAGGGAGCGGCGATCCCAGGTAAGATGGCGGCGCCCATGCGCCGCTATCTTTTTGAGGCTGCCGGCATCTTTGCCGGCAGCCATTGCTGTGAAAACACACCGGGTGTTACCGGCAATGTGCAGCAAAGACTTACCAGCTATGGAGAGGGCTCAGCCCGTGAGCCCTCTCCATGCAGCGCGATCCGACCGCCGCCGTGAATACACGGCGGGCGGTCGCGAAGTGGTTAAAATTAAAAAAATTCAATTTCATATATATATATATATATATATATTGTAGAATGGCAGTATATGGTAGGATCAAACAGACAACCTAGGGTTAAAGTACCCTAGGGGGTCTGAAAAATAGCAAAAAAAGCCTAAAGTCCAAAAAGCCGCTTTTTTGGCATATTGAAAAAAAATATTAAAAATTCAATAAAAAGTGATCAAAATGCGGTACATTGCTAAAAATGGTAGCATCATCAAAAGTTGCAAACAAATGACACCACCCACAGCTCCATACACTAAAGTATAAAAAATAAGTAGCGCCAGAAGATGGTTTTTTGTACAGGAGGTTTTTGTAAATGTATTAAACAATTATAAAACCTATACAAATTTGGTATCCGTGTGATTGTACCGACCTTAATAATAAACAAGACATGTCATTTTGGGTGCACAGTAAAAGCCATAAAATCCAAGCCCACAAGAAAACGGCGCAAATGCATTTATTAACAAATAATCTTTTTTCTGGCTTCCCAGCACATGGCATGGAATATACAATACCATCACTATGAAGTGCAATTTGTTATGCAGAAAAATAGCCCTCAATAAAAATAATAATAATTCCTTTATTTATTTAGTGCACACGGATATTTAAAGGGAATCTGTCACCAGGAGACCCATTTTTAGCACTCCCCCAGTCCCCACAGAGCATAATACATACACTGCCAAAGTGTTTTTGTGTTAAAAATTGGTTTTACAGAAAAAAAGATGTGTTACATTGTACCTTTTCATTCACCTGCTGTGTGACTAGGCAGTTGCCAAATGGGAGGGGCTGGAAAGGAGCAGTCCCCCCCCCACCCTTGGGGAACAGCTACTCCATGTGACCTTTTCAAATATATGAAAACACCCATCACTTTGCTTAGCGACGCCCCCTGCTCCTCTACAGCTAATCCCGAGTGTGGGGAGTTATTCATATATTTGAAAAGGTCACATGTTTCCCAAGGGTGGGGGGGAACTGCTCCTTTCCAGCCCCTCCCAATAGGCAACTGCCTAGTCACACAGCAGATGCTAATGAAAGGTACAATATAACATCTTTTTTTCTGTAAAACCTATTTTTTATACAAAAACACTTTGGCAGTGTATGTACTATGCTCTGTGGGGAGTGGGGGAGTGCTAAAAATGGGTCTCCTGGTGACAGGTTCCCTTTAACACCAGCAAATCCTCATTAATGTAGATATAACAGCACCCCTAATATATATGAAGTCCAGCACATGCCCCCAGTATATATGCAGCTCAGCAAAAAAAATTCACACTTACCTACCCACGCTCCCTGCAGCATCCTCTTGCTCCTGTGCTCTTCTGTTTCAGGGCGCAGGGAGTGTCTGGGTCAAACAAAGGGCATAGGCAACAGGAGGTAACAGTGATAAGCATTATGTGCGTATTAAAGACACACATGGCATTGATTGATATTGATGGCCGGGACAGCACCCCTAGGATAGAAGGCGGGGGTGGCTCCCTAGGCACAGCCGTATATACGTCCCCCATACAGCCATGTGAATGTAGCCTGCTGTGGTGTACCCATCCCTGTCGCCATTTTAAATTGTCAGAAATTTGCACTTTTCAATTATTGCCGATAAAAAGTCGTTTTTATTTTTGTAGTGGCATATTTCCTCTTGTTATTCCTTTTTTTTTTGGTAATACATAGGGGCTTATTTACTAAGAGTCGCGGATCGCTTTTTTGTCAGACTTTCCGCCGTTTTTGGGTTTTGCATGACACAAATTGGGGGATTCGGACTGAGCGCAGGATTTAACTTTCATGTTGTTTTGCAAGCCCAAGCACTTACATGCACCAGGAAGAAGAAGGTGAACTCCAGCGGACCTGAGCGGGGAAGCCACACATGCAGGATATCGGGCTCGTGATCTTAGTGAATCGCGGCACAGTGCATGATCGTCGGACAATGCACTTTTGGGGAACTTCGGAGGACGGGTAAGTAAATGTCCCCCATAGACTTTAGATAGTAATAGGACAACATATATGTTATGGGAAACCTGCCCCCCATTTACATAGGATATCTGCACCAGAAAAATATCAATATCACAAGGAATTGATAATACAAATAATAAGGGGCTAAAAAGAGGAGCCACAGCTGCAATTAAACATTTTAGGGGAACACACAAGGTTAAATACACATAGTCTAGTCCAATACTCTAAATCACCCCAAGTTGAGCCAGCTATGACACAACCATAATACCAACCAAAGGCCATAATCCATAAGTCCAGGACCTCACTGTTTGAACACCCCGACGTACGTTTCGCACCCTGCTTCGTCAGGGGGTGCCTGTACATTGTGCCACAGAACCATTTAAAGACCATATACAGGTGGAGATAATTACTAGAAAAGGGCATTTTCCGTTGCGGCGCATGTCAGGAAGCATCCACAACACCTCAGTATCTGGCCGCCAGTGTCACAGATCCAGCACCGCCTTCCAAATGATGCAGGAGTCGCTAAGCACGCCTGCCGGAAGGGAGGTCCTGGACTTGTGAAGTACGGCCTTTGGCTGGTATTATGGTTGTGTCATAGCTGGCTCAAAATAATTTGGGGTGATGTAGAGTATTGGACTAGACTATGGGGCAGATTTACTTACCCGGTCCCGTCACGATCCCTGAGGTGCATTGTCCGACGAGGATTCGATCTTCTGCGATTCACAGCGTGCGCCGGATATCCTGCATGTGTCGCTTCCCCGCTGAGGTCCGCCAGAGTTCCCGATGCATGTAAGTGCTGATTTTGCGACACAATTTGCATTTTAAATTTCGCGGTTTGTCCGAATCAGTCAGGTTGTCCGACGGCACGCCCCCCAATTTGTGTTGCATGAAAGCCGGCGCCGGTGTGCCAAAAACATGGGGCAATTCAGCTCAAAAAGGAAAAATTCGGGAAACCCGACAGAATCAGGGTCCACAGACCCTTAGTAAATGTGCCCCTATGTGTATTTAACCTTCTGTGTTCCTCTAAAATGGTTACAGTATTTTTCGGACTATAAGACGCACCGGAGTATAAGGCGCACCATCAATAAATGCCCGCTAAAACGTCTAGATTCATATATAAGGCGCACCTGATTATAAGGATGAATGACCAGCAGGTGGCAGACCTGTGCACAGTTCTAGGCAGCTGTTGTCTGTAAGTACGGTTCATATATAAGGTGCACTGGACTATAAGGCGCACCTTTGATTTCCGAGAAAATCAAAGGATTTTTTCAGTGCCTTATAGTCTGAAAAATACGGTAATTGCTGCTGTGATATTTATGATGTGTTACCAGGATTTGATATATGATAACTCCCAGTCCAGATATTATCACACTGTCTGTTGGTTTATTATGTGCATCTCTTTTAATGGGGTGTTTTAAATACTTTTTTCTGGGCGTTGTGTATGACTGATGTGATGAATAAAGATTTATTATGTACCATATGAAGTACTGGTTACACTACTTATTCAGTGCTATTGAGTACCTGTCCTATGAAATATTGTCCATCCAAAAGCTTTTCCTGCCAAACCCATCATACATGTACCCCATACACAAGAGACTGTTCTCATACCTGGACTATGTTCCCCTTGTGTTACCTACAGTCCAGGACTATTAGATTATTTTCTGGATTGGGATCATTTTTGTCCATTGCAGGATAAGTCTGATCTACAGTCAGTACTGGATGATAAGAGTATAAAAGTTTCATGATGATGAGATAACTACTCCTGGCACTGGGTGGGCATGTGATCAGTATCTACTCAGTATGAACAAACATTGCTTAGGGGACAATACAAAAGGAGTCTGTGCACACGTCTGAGACTTTATGGGGCAGATTTACTTACCCGGTCCGTTCGCGATCCAGCTGCGCGTTCTCTGCGGAGGATTCGGGTCCGCCGGGATTCACTAAGGTAGTTCCTCCGACGTCCACCAGGTCGCGCTGCACCGGCCTATTCCTGGTGAAGGTAAGTGCAAGTCTCGCGACACATTTTTTTTTTAAATGCGGCAGTTTTTCCGAATTCGTCGGGTTTTCGTTTGGGCACGCCCCCCCCCCCGATTTCCGTCGCGTGCATGCCAGCGCAGATGCACCACAATCCGATCGCGTGCACCAAAATCCCGGGGAAATTCAGGGAAATCGGCGCAAATCGGAAATATTCGGGTAACACGTCGGGAAAACGCGAATCGGGCCCTTAGTAAATGACCCCCACTGTGTTTCAGCTCCTTAGTTGTGACGAGTAAAAGATCTAGAAGAATTTCAAAAAGTTTCAAGTAAGTTTCCTTGTAGTCTCATAGGAGCAAATATTCCAGCTTTCTTTTATGGTCCCATAGACTTTAAATGGCAGACCAAAAATGGAGGACACCATGTTCCCACAAACGGATCCCAAAACGCGTTGTCCAAAACCAATCTCCAATCAGCAAAGGACATGGGGCCTCCAGCCTAAAGATCAACAGGGGGTCACATCGGTCATATCACAACCAATTATATACTTATTTTTCATCCTTTGTAAATGGGAAAACTTGTAATCATGGGTGATGTGTGAGGCTTTATTTAGGGTCGTATAATATATACAGAATGAGGTGGTGATTATATGGGGATATCTGCTGTATTTACAGATCCTCTCCTCCTGTGTATTGCCCTTCTGTTTGTGCACAATGTTCTCCTGTCTGCTGCTCAGTCTAGGTAAGTCCTAAAGTTCTGCATTTCCCATTCTCTGATTTGTTTTTTGCATCGAAGACATTCACTGTGTAGTATAAGACTCCTGAGACGTCTGTAATATGGGCACACTATGGATAAGGGTCGGGCACTGGAGGTACAGATGCAGATGGATTGTGTCTGACTCTTACTAGTCCTGTACATGGCGCCAGTGTTGAGCAGATGGCACCAGGGCACCAGGAATCACCGCCCTCCTCTGCTGCTGGACTTTCAGGTGATGGGATTGTAGTGGATAATCCAAAATCAGAATCTGAGAAGCTCCATATCCCACACAGGACGTTACTGGAAGATGCTTTCTGATTTCTCTCTTTTAGTATCAGTGGAGGCATCAGCAGGTTATCCCCGGATTTTCTCTTCAATGTTTTATCAAGTGCTTTATAGGTCGGCAACACCATACTACTTCTATGGCTGCCAATGTTATTTTGGTATCGGTAGCCAGATAGTGGATGAAATCGATAGGTAAGTGGCTGATAACTTATAATATTCAGTATTTAGCATAACAGGAATAGGAAAACAGGAAGGAGTTGTTGTAATGGAAGGAGACTTTCACTGTGTGACATTAATGATGATATATGGAAGTGATTACAATATTATGTCGACCACAGCAGCTCCCCCTCATATAATGCCCTCCCCTGCAGCTTTTCCTCAAATTATGCCCTCCCCGGCAGCTCCTCCTCATATTATATCCTCCCCAGCAGCTCCCCCTCATATTATATCCTCCCCAGCAGCTCCCCCTCATATTAGACCCTCCCCAGCAGCTTCCCCTCATATTATGTGCTCCCCAGCAGATCCCCCTCATATTATTCCCTCCCCAGCAGATCCCCCTCATATTATTCCCTCCCCAGCAGCTTCCCCTCATATTGTACCCTCCCCTGCAGCTCACACTGATATTATGCCCTCCCCAGCAGCTACCCTTCATATTATGCCCTCCTCAGCAGCTTCTCCTCATATTATGCCCACCCCAGCAGCTTTCACTCATATTATGCCCTCCCCAGCAGCTCTCCCTCATATTATGCCCTCCCCAGCAGCATCCCCTCATATTATAATCTCCCCAGCAGCTCCCCCTCATATTATGCCCTACCCTGCAGCTTCCCCTCATATTGTACCCTCCCCTGCAGCTCCCACTCATATTATGCCCTCCCCAGCAGCTTCCCCTCATATAATGCCCTCCCCAGCAGCATCTCCTCATATTATACACTCCCCTGCAGCTCCCACTCATATAATGCTTTCCCCAGCAGCTTCCCCTAATATTATACCCTCCACCTCAGCTTCCCCTCATATTATAACCTCCCCTGCAGCTCCCACTCATATTATGCCCTCCCCAGCAGCTCCCTCTCATTTTAGGCCCTCCCCAGCAGCTCCCCTCATATTATACCCTCCCCGGCAGCTCCTCCTCATATTATTCCCTCCCCTGCAGCCCCCCCCCTCATATTATGCCCTCTCTAGCAGCATCCCCTCATATTATAACCTCCCCAGCAGCTCCCCCTCATATTATACCCTCCCCAGCAGCTTTCCCTCATATTGTACCCACCCCAGCAGCTCCCCCTCATATTATGCCCTCTCCAGCAGCATCCCCTCATATAATAACATCCCCAGCAGCTCCCCCTCATATTATACTCTCCCCAGCAGCTTCCCCTCATATTGTACCCTCCCCAGCAGCTCCCCCTTATATTGTACCCTCCCCTGCAGCTCCCACTCATATTATGCCCTCCCCAGCAGCTCGTCCTCATATTATGCCCTCCCCCGCAGCTTCCCCTCATATTATGCCCTCTCCAGCAGCTTCCCCTCATATTATGCCCTCTCCTGCAGCTTCCCCTCATATAATAACATCCCCAGCAGCTCCCCCTCATATTATACTCTCCCCAGCAGCTTCCCCTCATATTGTACCCTCCCCAGCAGCTCCCCCTCATATTGTACTCTCCCCTGCAGCTCCCACTCATATTATGTCCTCCCCGGCCACTCCCCCTCATATTATGCCCTCCCCGGCAGCTTCCCCACATATTATGGCCTCCCCGGCAGCTTCCCTTCATAATAGGCCCTCCCCGGCAGCAGAGGTTCAGAATATAGAGATGTTGCTCCCACCCCACGGGTGGAACAGGGAGTTTACCATTTTGGTTGTCTGTGACAATTTTGTCAGCCTCACAAGCTGGAGCGGTGCAGCGTAGGGGAACCCCCTGCAGATACTCTCATCTTACCAGCCTTTATAGACCTTTTTCTGTGGGTGGTTTTGCAATGTTTATACTGTTTTTCTACTGTTATTTATGTAACATGTTGTTTATGTTATTTATACATTTGTAGTTAGAATATTTTGGTATTAAAATTAGGCTCATGTGGTCGCCACATTCGACTGTCACATGGTCTCCGGTTTGTTTTATATTATAAAAGGTGCTCGCACCTTGGTGGGTGAAAGAGAAAACAAGGGTGTTACAAGGTAATTCTAGCTGAATGGGTGTGGAGGGGGGGTCCCCACATCACAGTAAGAGGATTAGCAGAGCAGCGAGGCCCTTGACTGTAAAAAAAAAAAAAAACCTTGCCCACATTAGTTCTTAAACCACTACACCACATCACAAACTTACGCTAAAAACTATCAAAAAACCCAAGGCAGATCCCCCTCATATTATTCCCTCCCCAGCAGCTTCCCCTCATATTGTACCCTCCCCTGCAGCTCACACTGATATTATGCCCTCCCCAGCAGCTACCCTTCATATTATGCCCTCTCCAGCAGCTTCTCCTCATATTATGCCCACCCCAGCAGCTTTCCCTCATATTATGCCCTCCCCAGCAGCTTTTCCTCATATTATGCCCTCTCCAGCAGCATCCCCTCATATTATAATCTCCCCAGCAGCTCCCCCTCATATTATGCCCTACCCTGCAGCTTCCCCTCATATTGTACCCTCCCCTGCAGCTCCCACTCATATTATGCCCTCCCCAGCAGCTCGCCCTCATATTATGCCCTCCCCAGCAGCTTCCCCTCATATAATGCCCTCCCCAGCAGCATCTCCTCATATTATACACTCCCCTGCAGCTCCCACTCATATAATGCTTTCCCCAGAAGCTTCCCCTAATATTATACCCTCCACCTCAGCTTCCCCTCATATTATACCCTCCCCTGCAGCTCCCACTCATATTATGCCCTCCCCAGCAGCTCCCTCTCATATTATGCCCTCCCCAGCAGCTCCCCTCATATTATACCCTTCCCGGCAGCTCCTCCTCATATTATTCCCTCCCCTGCAGCCCCCCCCCTCATATTATGCCCTCTCTAGCAGCATCCCCTCATATTATAACCTCCCCAGCAGCTCCCCCTCATATTATACCCTCCCCAGCAGCTTTCCCTCATATTGTACCCACCCCAGCAGCTCCCCCTCATATTATGCCCTCCCCAGCAGCTTCCCCTCATATTATGCCCTCTCCAGCAGCATCCCCTCATATAATAACATCACCAGCAGCTCCCCCTCATATTATACTCTCCCCAGCAGCTTCCCCTCATATTGTACCCTCCCCAGCAGCTCCCCCTCATTTTGTACCCTCCCCTGCAGCTCCCACTCATATTATGCCCTCCCCAGCAGCTCGCCCTCATATTATGCCCTCCCCCGCAGCTTCCCCTCATATTATGCCCTCTCCAGCAGCTTCCCCTCATATTATGCCCTCTCCCGCAGCTTCCCCTCATATAATAACATCCCCAGCAGCTCCCCCTCATATTATACTCTCCCCAGCAGCTTCCCCTCATATTGTACCCTCCCCAGCAGCTCCCCCTCATATTGTACCCTCCCCTGCAGCTCCCACTCATATTATGTCCTCCCCGGCCACTCCCCCTCATATTATGCCCTCCCCGGCAGCTTCCCTACATATTATGGCCTCCCCGGCAGCTTCCCCTCATAATAGGCCCTCCCCGGCAGCAGAGGTTCAGAATATAGAGATGTTGCTCCCACCCCACGGGTGGAACAGGGAGTTTACCATTTTGGTTGTCTGTGACAATTTTGTCAGCCTCACAAGCTGGAGCGGTGCGGCGTAGGGGAACCCCCTGCAGATACTCTCATCTTACCAGCCTTTATAGACCTTTTTCTGTGGGTGGTTTTGCAATGTTTATACTGTTTTTCTACTGTTATTTATGTAACATGTTGTTTATGTTATTTATACATTTGTAGTTAGAATATTTTGGTATTAAAATTAGGCTCATGTGGTCGCCACATTCGACTGTCACATGGTCTCCGGTTTGTTTTATATTATAAAAGGTGCTCGCACCTTGGTGGGTGAAAGAGAAAACAAGGGTGTTACAAGGTAATTCTAGCTGAATGGGTGTGGAGGGGGGGTCCCCACATCACAGTAAGAGGATTAGCAGAGCAGCGAGGCCCTTGACTGTAAAAAAAAAAAAAACCTTGCCCACATTAGTTCTTAAACCACTACACCACATCACAAACTTACGCTAAAAACTATCAAAAAACCCAAGGCAGATCCCCCTCATATTATTCCCTCCCCAGCAGCTTCCCCTCATATTGTACCCTCCCCTGCAGCTCACACTGATATTATGCCCTCCCCAGCAGCTACCCTTCATATTATGCCCTCTCCAGCAGCTTCTCCTCATATTATGCCCACCCCAGCAGCTTTCCCTCATATTATGCCCTCCCCAGCAGCTTTTCCTCATATTATGCCCTCTCCAGCAGCATCCCCTCATATTATAATCTCCCCAGCAGCTCCCCCTCATATTATGCCCTACCCTGCAGCTTCCCCTCATATTGTACCCTCCCCTGCAGCTCCCACTCATATTATGCCCTCCCCAGCAGCTCGCACTCATATTATGCCCTCCCCAGCAGCTTCCCCTCATATAATGCCCTCCCCAGCAGCATCTCCTCATATTATACACTCCCCTGCAGCTCCCACTCATATAATGCTTTCCCCAGAAGCTTCCCCTAATATTATACCCTCCACCTCAGCTTCCCCTCATATTATACCCTCCCCTGCAGCTCCCACTCATATTATGCCCTCCCCAGCAGCTCCCTCTCATATTATGCCCTCCCCAGCAGCTCCCCTCATATTATACCCTTCCCGGCAGCTCCTCCTCATATTATTCCCTCCCCTGCAGCCCCCCCCCTCATATTATGCCCTCTCTAGCAGCATCCCCTCATATTATAACCTCCCCAGCAGCTCCCCCTCATATTATACCCTCCCCAGCAGCTTTCCCTCATATTGTACCCACCCCAGCAGCTCCCCCTCATATTATGCCCTCCCCAGCAGCTTCCCCTCATATTATGCCCTCTCCAGCAGCATCCCCTCATATAATAACATCACCAGCAGCTCCCCCTCATATTATACTCTCCCCAGCAGCTTCCCCTCATATTGTACCCTCCCCAGCAGCTCCCCCTCATTTTGTACTCTCCCCTGCAGCTCCCACTCATATTATGCCCTCCCCAGCAGCTCGCCCTCATATTATGCCCTCCCCCGCAGCTTCCCCTCATACTATGCCCTCTCCAGCAGCTTCCCCTCATATTATGCCCTCTCCCGCAGCTTCCCCTCATATAATAACATCCCCAGCAGCTCCCCCTCATATTATACTCTCCCCAGCAGCTTCCCCTCATATTGTACCCTCCCCAGCAGCTCCCCCTCATATTGTACCCTCCCCTACAGCTCCCACTCATATTATGTCCTCCCCGGCCACTCCCCCTCATATTATGCCCTCCCCGGCAGCTTCCCTACATATTATGGCCTCCCCGGCAGCTTCCCCTCATAATAGGCCCTCCCCGGCAGCAGAGGTTCAGAATATAGAGATGTTGCTCCCACCCCACGGGTGGAACAGGGAGTTTACCATTTTGGTTGTCTGTGACAATTTTGTCAGCCTCACAAGCTGGAGCGGTGCGGCGTAGGGGAACCCCCTGCAGATACTCTCATCTTACCAGCCTTTATAGACCTTTTTCTGTGGGTGGTTTTGCAATGTTTATACTGTTTTTCTACTGTTATTTATGTAACATGTTGTTTATGTTATTTATACATTTGTAGTTAGAATATTTTGGTATTAAAATTAGGCTCATGTGGTCGCCACATTCGACTGTCACATGGTCTCCAGTTTGTTTTATATTATAAAAGGTGCTCGCACCTTGGTGGGTGAAAGAGAAAACAAGGGTGTTACAAGGTAATTCTAGCTGAATGGGTGTGGAGGGGGGGTCCCCACATCACAGTAAGAGGATTAGCAGAGCAGCGAGGCCCTTGACTGTAAAAAAAAAAAAAACCTTGCCCACATTAGTTCTTAAACCACTACACCACATCACAAACTTACGCTTAAAACTATCAAAAAACCCAAGGCTGTAAAGAGGCTGAACACAGTGGGGCTGATTTACTAAGAGTCTTCGGACACCCTATCGTCTGCAGAAGAACAAGCCCCAGGCCTTGTAGACAGGGGAAGCACTAAGTGATTACAGGAGCAGGACAGCACCTCTCACCAGAATTATCATTTTTTGCTGGTGACGGGGCAAGATTAAGGGTATGGAGCACCTCATTTAGGATGCGGCCCCCCAACTCAGCAGCCAAAGAGAGGCCCCCTCCCACGACAATATATATTAAAGATACAACATACTTATACTGTCGCATATACTGTTTAAAATATCAGCCCAGGTGCTAGAGATATTAGAAACAATGGTATCTTTAGTTTTGGATACGTTCATAAATTCATGCTTTTACCAAACCAATTCCAAATTTGACACATGACCAACTAAGAAATGAAAATACCCCTATACTGTTACTAAATAATACTACTATAAGACCAATATTCTACACAATGGCACTACAATGCCTAAATGATCCCTCCAAACTGTGACCTACAGCATTTCCACAACATAACGAAAATATCACAATACGGAAAATGGACAAAAGATATATCTTATATACCCCTCACATTCCAAATGACCAACCTGTGCCCCCACATATATCTTATATACCCCTCACATTCCAAATGACCAACCTGTGCCCCCACATATATCATATATACCCCTCACATTCCAAATGACCAACCTGTGCCCCCACATATATCATATATACCCCTCACATTCCAAATGACCACACTGTGCCCCCACATATATCATATATACCCCTCACATTCCAAATGACCAACCTGTGTCCCCACATATATCATATATACCCCTCACACCACAACTGACCACACTGTACCCCCACATATATACCCCTCACACCTCACCTGACAACACTGTACCCCCACATATAAACCCCTCACACCTCACCTGACCACACTGTACCCCCACATATATACCCCTTACACCTCACCTGACCACACTGTGCCCCCACATATATCATATATACCCCTCACACCACAACTGACCACACTGTACCCCCACATATATACCCCTCACACCTCACCTGACCAACCTGTGCCCCCACATATATCATATATACCCCTCACATTCCAAATGACCAACCTGTGCCCCCACATATATCATATATACCCCTCACATTCCAAATGACCACACTGTGCCCCCACATATATCATATATACCCCTCACATTCCAAATGACCAACCTGTGTCCCCACATATATCATATATACCCCTCACACCACAACTGACCACACTGTACCCCCACATATATACCCCTCACACCTCACCTGACAACACTGTACCCCCACATATAAACCCCTCACACCTCACCTGACCACACTGTACCCCCACATATATACCCCTTACATCTCACCTGACCACACTGTGCCCCCACATATATCATATATACCCCTCACACCACAACTGACCACACTGTACCCCCACATATATACCCCTCACACCTCACCTGACCACACTGTACCCCCACATATATACCCCTTACACCTCACCTGACCACACTGTGCCCCCACATATATCATATATACCCCTCACACCACAACTGACCACACTGTGCCCCCACATATAACATATATACCATTCCCATCACAACTGACCACACTGTACCCCCATATATCATATATAGCCCTCACACCACAAGTGACCACACTGTGCCCCAAATATATCATATATACCCCTCACAACACAACTGACCACACTGTGCCCTCACATATATAACATATATACCATTCACATCACAACTGACCACACTGTACCCCCATATATCATATATAGCCCTCACACCACAACTGACCACGCTGTGTCCCCCAGATATATCATATATACCCCTCACACCACAACTGACCACACTGTACCTCCACATATATCATATATACCCCACACACCACAACTGACCACACTACACCCCCACATATATCATGTATACCCCTCACACTACAACTGACCACACTGTATCTCACATATATCATATATACCCCTCACACCACAACTGACCACACTGTGCCCCCACATATATCATATATACCCCTCACAACAAAACTGACCACACTGTACCCCCACAAATATCATATATACCCCTCACAACACAACTGACCACACTGTGCCCACACATATAACATATATACCATTCACATCACAACTAACCACACTGTACCCCCATATATCATATATAGCCCTCACACCACAACTGACCACACTGTGCCCCCACATATATCATATATAACAATCACACCACAACTGACCACACTACGCCCCCACATATATCATATATACCCCACACACCACAACTGACCACACTACGCCCCGACATATATCATCTATACCCCTCACACTACAACTGACTACACTGTGCCCCCACATATATCATATATACCCCTCACACCACAACTGACCACACTGTGCCTCCATATCATATATACCACTCACACCACAACGGACAACACTGTGCCATCCACATATATCATATATACCCCACACACCACAACTGACCACACTACCCTCCCACATATATCATATATACCCCTCACACTACAACTGACCACACTGTACCTCACATATATCATATATACCCATCACATCACAACTTACCACACTGTGCCCCCACATATATCATATATACCCCTCACACCACAACTGACCACACTGTGCCCCCACATATATCATATATACCACTCACACCACAACGGACAACACTGTGCCCCCACATATATCATATATACCCCTCACACCACAACTGACCACACTGTGCCCCCGCATATATCATATATACTCCTCACACCACAACTGACCACACTGTGCCCCCACATATATCATATATACCCCTCACACTCCAACTGACCACACTGTGCCGCCACATTTATCATATATACCCCTCACACCACAACTGACCACACTGTGTCCCCCACATATATCATATATACCCCTCACACTCCAACTGACCACACTGAGCCCCCACATATATCATACAAACCCTTCACACCACAACTGATCACACTGTGCCCCCACATATAACATATATACCCCTCACAACACAACTGACCACACTGTTCCCCCCACATATATCATATATACCCCTCACACCACAACTGACCACACTGTTCCCCCCACATATATCATATATACCCCTCACACCACAACTGACCACACTGTGTCCCCCACATATATCATATATACCCCTCACACTCCAACTGACCACACTGAGCCCCCACATATATCATACATACCCCTCACACCACAACTGATCACACTGTGCCCCCACATATAACATATATACCCCTCACACCACAACTTAGATACCAATGACCATGCTGCACATATCAGTATTCATCGGCAATGAATAAACAGCACATAATAATATCCTGCAAATATAAAGATACACCAAAAATAAATATACTGCAAGCACAAATATACACTCACCGGCCACTTTATTAGGTACACCTATCCAACTGCTCGTTAACACTTAATTTCTATTCAGCCAATCACATGGCGGCAACTCAGTGCATTTAGGCATGTAGACATGGTCAAGACAATCTCCTGCAGTTCAAACCGAGCATCAGTATGGGGAAGAAAGGTGATTTGAGTGCCTTTGAACGTGGCATGGTTGTTGGTGCCAGAAGGGCTGGTCTGAGTATTTCAGAAACTGCTGATCTACTGGGATTTTCACGCACAACCATCTCTAGGGTTTACAGAGAATGGTCCGAAAAAGAAAAAACATCCAGTGAACGGCAGTTCTGTGGGCGGAAATGCCTTGTTGATGCCAGAGGTCAGAGGAGAATGGGCAGACTGGTTCGAGCTGATAGAAAGGCAACAGTGACTCAAATCGCCACCCGTTACAACCAAGGTAGGCAGAAGAGCATCTCGGAACGAACAGTACGTCGAACTTTGAGGCAGATGGGCTACAGCAGCAGAAGACCACACCGGGTGCCACTCCTTTCAGCTAAGAACAGGAAACTGAGGCTACAATTTGCACAAGCTCATCGAAATTGGACAGTAGAAGATTGGAAAAACGTTGCCTGGTCTGATGAGTCTCGATTTCTGCTGCGACATTTGGATGGTAGGGTCAGAATTTGTCGTCAACGACATGAAAGCATGGATCCATCCTGCTTTGTATCAACGGTTCAGGCTGGTGGTGGTGGTGGTGTCATGGTGTGGGGAATATTTTCTTGGCACTCTTTGGGCCCCTTGGTACCAATTGAGCATCGTTGCAACGCCACAGCCTACCTGAGTATTGTTGCTGACCATGTCCATCCCTTTATGACCACAATGTACCCTGTAACATCTGATGGCTACTTTCAGCAGGATAATGCGCCATGTCATAAAGCTGGAATCATCTCAGACTGGTTTCTTGAACATGACAATGAGGTCACTGTACTCAAATGGCCTCCACAGTCACCAGATCTCAATCCAATAGAGCATCTTTGGGATGTGGTGGAACGGGAGATTTGCATCATGGATGTGCAGCCGACAAATCTGCGGCAACTGTGTGATGCCATCATGTCAATATGGACCAAAATCTCTGAGGAGCTTCCAGCACCTTGTTGAATCTATGCCACGAAGAATTGAGGCAGTTCTGAAGGCAAAAGGGGGTCCAACCCGTTACTAGCATGGTGTACCTAATAAAGTGGCCGGTGAGTGTATATCAGCAGTAAATAACCACATAAATATATACCAGCATTACATGTACAATCTGGGCTACACTCAGGCACTGACATTACTTACTGTTAGGTTGCCGCTGCTTCCTTCTATGTCTGTATTGGTCTCGTCCATCCTGGTCTTCTTCCTTGTAGTCTCCTCATTGTTGCCAATCATAGAAATGGAAACTTCTCCCGGCCATGACTTTTGCCACCTGGATTAGGAAAAACCGCCGCATTTTTTAAAAATAAGTGTTGCGGGACTCGCGCTTACCTTCACTAGGAATAGGCCGGTGTACTTCAGTGCATTCCGGGGAACTTCAGCGCAGCAGCGCCACCTGGTGGACGTCGGAGGAACTACCCTAGTGAATCCCTGCCAGACCCGAATCCACCGAAAGAGAACTGTTGGAGAAGAGATGTTATTCAATACAATCTTGTTGGATAATACAGGATCATTCTCTGTCTGGATGCCGTTAGGGAGAGAGCTGCTGCTGCAGGGATAGCGTTAGGGTGTTCTATTAGAATAGTGTTAGGCAGGAGTGATTCTACAAGAACCCAACAACCCTTGTTAGGGCTGCAATAGCGTTATTTTATTATTTTTTTTATTTGCTTGTGGCTGGGCTTGCTGGCACTAGTAGTGCAGCTAGTACCATATTGGGACGAATTTGCAGGGGGACTTGCGAACATTCTGTTTAGCTCTTAGTGACACACATATCCATCTCAAACACCTTAGTGGGACAATTTATTAGGGGTTTGATTGAATTAGGCACAGTCTGCTTTTTCTTTTTTTTTTTCTTTTTTTTCAAAACTAAAAGTCATCAGGCACAGCACAAAATCCAGTTGTGTGCTGTCAGTGTAGGTTAGAAACTAGCCATGGCAATAGGATAGCATCGTTTTGTTAAAAAAAAAAAAAAAAACACACAAAAAACACAAAAAAACAGTTTACACTTTAATTTTGAAAATGTTGAACCCGAGGGCTAGGGGTAAAGGACGAGGGCGTCCAACTACTGCAGGGGTCAGAGGCCGTGGTCCTGGGCGGGGTGAGACACCACCTGCTGATGAGGGAGCAGGGGAATGCAGCAGAGGTACACTCCCTAGGTTCATGTCTGAAGTTACTGGGACTCGTGGTAGAGCACTGTTGAGGCCAGAACAGTGCGAACAGGTGATGTCGTGGATTGTGGACAATGCTTCTAGCCATTTGTCCACCAGTCAGTCTTCCACGCAGTCCACCCATGTCACCGAAATCAGCACTCCTCCAGCTCCTCCACCTCAGCCTCCTTCCCCCCCAGTCTGCCCCTTCCCAGGAAAATTTGGCATTTGAACCGGCATACTCTGAGGAACTGTTTTCTGGACCCTTCCCAGAGTCACAAACCACTTGTCCGGTTGCTGCTGAGCTCTTTCCCGATGCCCAGGTTTTCCACCGGTCGCAGTCTGTGGGTGATGATGACATTGTTGAAGCAGTGGAAGAAGTGTGTAAAGAGGTGTTGGGCGATGAGGAAACATGGTTGTCAGACAGTGGTGAAGTTGTTGTCAGGGCAGGAAGTCCGAGGGGGGAGCAGACTGAGGGATCAGAGGATGATGAGGTGACAGACCCAAGCTGGGTTGATAGGCCGGGTGAACACAGTGCTTCTGAGACGGAGGCGAGTCCTCAACGAGAACATGTTGGAAGAGGCAGTGGTGGGGCCAGACGGAGAGGCAGGGCCAGAGCTGGTGCATCAGCGCCAAATGTTTCACGTAGTGAAGCTCCCGTGGCGAGGGCTAGATTTTCAGAAGTCTGGAGGTTCTTTAAAGAAACACCGGATGACCGACGGACAGTGGTGTGCAACCTGTGCCACACCAGGATCAGCAGGGGTTCCACCACTACCAGCTTAACCACCACCAGTATGCGCAGGCATATGAATGCTAAGCACCCCACTCAATGGAACCAAGGCCGTTCACCTCCGGCCGGGCACACCACTGCTGCTTCCACTGTGTCATCGGCTGCCTCTGCTAGTCAGCCCCCTGCCCAGGACCCCGGCCCAAACACCTCCCGTGCGAAAACCACACCTTCGCCTCCACGATCCTCCACAGCGTCCACCAATGTCTCATGTGCAGCGTTCAGCTCTCCATACCCCAGACGCTGGAGCGCAAGAGGAAATACAGTGCAACTCACCCACACGCCCAAGCCCTCAACATCCACATCTCCAAATTACTCAGCCTGGAGATGCTGCCCTATAGGCTGGTAGAGACCAAGGCCTTTCGCAACCTCATGGCGGCGACCGCCCCTCGGTATTCGGTCCCCAGCCGCCACTACTTTTCCCGATGTGCCGTCCCAGCCCTGCACCAGCACGTGTCAGACAACATCATCCGTGCCCTGACCAACGCCGTTTCTGACAAGGTCCACCTGACCACGGACACGTGGACGAGTGCTGCTGGGCAGGGCCACTATATATCGCTGACGGCACATTGGGTTAACTTGGTGGAGGCTGGGACCGAGTCTGACCCTGCGGCTGGTCATATACTGCCGACGCCGAGGATTGCGGGGCCTACCTTGGTCCAGGTCTCTCAGGCCTACTATGCCTCCTACTCCTCCCACCCCTCCTCCACCTCCTCCTCCGAATTACCATCCATGGGCATGGCGCCATCAGTTGGTAGCTCTAGGCACAGCAGCAGTGCCGTCGCTAAGCGACAGCAGGCGGTGCTCAAACTGCTGAGCCTAGGCGATAAAAGGCACACCGCCCAAGAACTATTACAGGGCATCACGGCGCAGACTGATCTGTGGCTGGCACCGCTGAACCTGAAGCCAGGCATGATTGTGTGTGACAACGTCCGTAACCTGGTGGCGGCTCTGCAACTCGGCAGACTGACACATGTGCCATGCCTGGCCCATGTGTTAAATCTGATAGTTCAGCGTTTCCTCAAGACATACCCCAATCTGTCTGATTTGCTCACGAAGGTGCGCCGCATCTGTGCGCATTTGAGGAAGTCCAGCACAGATGCTGCCACTCTCAGGGCAGCGCAGCTCCGCCTCCAACTGCCCGCTCACCGACTGTTGTGCGACGTGCCCACGAGGTGGAATTCAACATTAACCATGTTATCCAGAGTTTACCAGCAGCGCAGAGCGATTGTAGACTGCCAGATGTCAACTTCCACCAGAACTGGTAGTCAGGTCAGTCAGCTTCCTCAAGTCTACAATGAGGAGTGGACGTGGATGTCTGATATCTGTCAGGTGCTGAGTAACTTTGAGGAGTCAACACAGATGGTCAGTGGCGATGCCGCCATCATCAGCCTCACCATCCCGCTGCTTGGCCTGTTGAAAAACTCTCTGGTCAGCATGAAGTCAGAAGCTTTGCGCTCGTCACAAGAGACGGGGGAAGAAGATTCCCTTGTTGATAGCCAAAGCACCCTCAGGTCTGTTTCCCAGCGCATATCGGAGGAGGTGGAGGTGGAGGAGGATGAGGAGGAAGAGGAGGAGAATGTTGGCGAGACAGAAGAGGGGAGCATTGCTTAGTCCTTCACTGTTCAGCGTGTATGGGCAGAAGAAGAGGAGTTGGAGGAGGAGGAAATGGAGAGTCAGGCCAGTGAGGGGAGTGAATTCTTGCGAGTTGGTACTCTGGCGCATATGGCAGATTTCATGCTAGGCTGCCTATCCCGTGACCCTCGCGTTCAAAGAATTTATTCCAGCACCGATTACTGGGTATTCACTCTCCTGGACCCATGGTACAAGCAAAATCTTTCCACTCTCACCCCTGGAGAGGAAAGGAGTGTGAGAATTCATGAATACCAGCAGGCCCTGGTGCACAAGCTGAAACAGTATTTCCCTTCTGACAGCGCTAGCGGCAGAGGGCGTACTTCTGCGGGACAAGTAGCGAGGGAGAGTAGGCGAGCAGGCAGCTTGTCCAGCACTGGCAGGGGTACGCTTTACAAGGCCTTTGCCAGTTTTATGTCACCCAAGCAAGACACTGTCACCTGTCCCCAGTCTCGGCAGAGTAGGGCTGATCTTTACAGAAAGATGGTGAGGGAGTACGTAGCTGACCATACCATCGTCCTAAATGATCACACAGCTCCCTACAACTACTGGGTTTCAAAGCTGGACATGTGGCACGAACTGGCGCTGTATGCCTTGGAGGTTCTTGCCTGCCCTGCCGCTAGCGTGTTGTCTGAGCAGGTTTTCAGTGCAGCTGGTGGCATCATCACCGATAAGCGTACACGCCTGTCGACTGACAGCGCTGACAGGCTGACGCTTATCAAGATGAATAAAGCCTGGATTTCTCCGGATTTTCATTCTCCACCAGGTGAAAGAAGCTCAACCTGAATAATGTATGCACTCCTCCTCCTCATTTTCCTCCTTCTCCTCCTCTTTGTACACTAAAGCAGAGGAAACTGGCTATTTTTTGCCAGGGCCAACTGGCTCTAGCTATAGTACTCTATGGGGGTCATTTACTAAGGGCCCGATTCGCGTTTTCCCGACGTGTTACCCGAATATTTCCGATTTGCGCCGATTGTACCTGAATTGCCCCGGGATTTTGGCGCATGCGATCGGATTGTGGCGCATCGGCACCGGCATGCACACAATGGAAATCGGGGGGCGTGGCCGAACGAAAACCCGACGGATTCGGAAAAACCGCCGCATTTAAAAAAGGAAATTGTGTCGCGGAGCTTGCACTCACCTTCATCCAGTATAGGATCGTGAACTTCGGTGCGTTTCAGGGAACCTCACCGCAGCGCCACCTGGTGGACGTCGGAGGAACTACCTTAATAAATCCCGGCCGGATCCGAATCCAGCGCAGAGAACGCGCCGCTGGATCGCGAACGGACCGGGTAAGTAAATCTGCCCCTATGTATTTAATTTTTCTGGAGGGCCACCTACCCGGTCCTCTGTTTTAAACAATTTTTGGGAGTGCAACATACAGGCACTCAATCTATTAAATTTTTCTGGAGGACCACCTACCTGCTCCTCTGGTTTGAAAACTTTTTTGGACTGCCACATACAGGCACTATCCAAATTTAATTGTCTCTATAGCAGCCACCACACGTCGTCTTTATAGCTGCCTCCACACGTTGTCTCCATTGCTACCTCCACACATCATCTCCATAGCTGCCTCCCAAAGTCGTCCATATAGCTGCCTCCATACATCGTCTCCTTAGCAAACGAGCTGTGTCAGGCAGAATTTTGGGTTGTTTTCATGGCTTCCACATCAAACTTGTTAACTTTGTCGCCACCCTGCTGTGTTATCCACAAAATATACTGGCAAACTTTTATCATTTACCGATATTATTTCAGCGCTTCCTGCGCATCTGTTTACATTCCCCTCACCCGCCATAACCAAGCCAATTACTTATAAGAACAGTACTACACTTGATCTTATACAAAAGGTTCTTAGAAGTGCTGTTTGTAGCCCCCGCCTGCTTTGAAAATTATAATTTTTTCAAAGTAAACGCTTCTGGCCCCCAGGCCCATTTTGGGTGGGGAGGAGCCGAGAGGCAGGGGCTTGGACAGGAGAAAGCTCGCCTGGCAGCGGACCGCCAGCTCCATCCCAAGATCCAACAAAAATAGTTGTAACTGCAGCAACTTTAATCTACTACTACTTTACTGCCTCCATACATCGTCCCCTTATCAAACGAGCTGTGTCAGGCAGAATTTTCGGGTGTTTCACCAGATACATAATGGAACTAGGCCCATCTGTCGCCGCCATGCTGGAGACCTGAAGTTGCAATCATAGCAGCGCAATATGGATGTCCCATACTGTCGCTCTTAATCATGGAACTATTTCCGAAAAAACAATTAAAAATAGAACCGCTATGCTATTCCATTATTCCTAGATGAAATATTCAAACGACCCGGCCTGCTTTGAAAATTATTATTTTTTCAAATAAACGCTTCTGGCCCCCAGGCCCATTTTAGGTTGGGAGGAGCCGAGAGACAGGGGCTTGGACAGGCGAAAGCTCGCCTGGCAGCGGACCGCCAGCTCCATCCCAAGATTAGGCAGCCTCAGAGGCATCCATGCATACTGCCCCTGCAGTTTCCTGTCCATTTCGCCTCCACGATCCTCCACAGCGTCCACCAATGTCTCCATGCGCAACTTTCAACTGTCTATACCCCAGACGCTGGAGCGCGAGAGGAAATACAGCACATCATCCCCTTATCAAACGAGCTGTGTCAGGCAGAATTTTCAGGTGTTTCACCAGATACATAATGAAACTCGGCGCATCTGTCGCCGCCATGCTGGAGACCTGAAGTTTCAATCATAGCAGCGCAATATGGATGCCCCATACTGTCACTCTTAATCATGGAAGTCGTCTCCATGGCTGCCTCCCCTTATCAAATGAGCTGTGTCAGGCTCATTTTTCGGGTGTTTCACCAGATACGTTATGGAACTTGGTCACTTTGTCGCCACCATGCTGTGTTATCGACTAAATATACCGTCAACCTTTTGTTCACATAGGAAATCATTTCAGCGCTTCTTGCTCACCTCCTTTGGTTCCTCTCTGCCGCCTTAACCAGGCAAAATACTGATACATACAGTGCTACACGTTATCCTCGCCAAAAGGAATTTTTTTAATTGGTTTGAAGCCTGAGTCCATTTGGGGTATGTCGCCATGCCACTCTCTAGCCTGCCACTGCTGCCGCTGCCTCTGCCTCTGCATGCCGTCCCCTATAGTGTCAGGGTCAATTATTGGGTGTTTTAGATGCTATCTAGCCTCATTCGGTCACTCTGTCATGGCCATGCTGTTGCCCATAGTTTTGGCATAATGGTGCGATTAAGCAGCCTCAGAGGCATCCATGCATGCTGCCCCTGCTGTTTCCTGTCCATTTCCGTGGTGTTTCCATCATTTTCTGAGGTTTCCAGGTGTTTGGCCACGCCTACCTGTGCAGACCCTTGGTCCCCTTGAAAAATGCTCGAGTCTCCCATTGACTTCAATGGGGTCCGTTATTCGAGACGAGCACTCGAGCATCGGGAAAAGTTTGTCTCGAATAACGAGCACCCGAGCATTTTAGTGCTTGCTCATCTCTAGTCATGATACATATCTAGCACTATCTTGGCATCCCTCCTGGGGATCACGATCTGGTACAGTCAGTCATAGGTGATGGGATCCAGAGTCCTCCTCTTTAACATGCCCTGATGCATACTCAGAGTCTTTCTCTGGCGCCACTGTTGGGACAATTCCCCGTCAGCCCTTAGCCGACGGATTCTTTAAGGCACTCCCCCACTAGAGAGAGAGTCCCTCAATTCTCCTATGGCGCAGCTATCAGCCTGAAGACTCATCCAGAGGTACTACTCTGCAGGTGGCGCAGAATCTTCTTGTTGAGGAGCAAGTGCTGCTTCAGAAGGTAAGGAGTAAACTCTCTGGGCATCTTGACGTATAAAACAGGCATAGAACGCCGGCATCTCAACGTCTTCCCACTGAACATCTGTGGAGGGTCCCTCCCACTGGTCAGGGAAACGGGACAGAGCATCAGCATTGTCGTTGGTCTTGCTAGCCCTGTACTTGATAGAGAAATTAAAGTTGGCTAGTCTGGAGGCCCACCACTGCTACAGTCTGGGCAATGTTCAGATGCTATCAAGGGGTTGTTGTCTGTTAAGATGGTGAAGAAGGAAGCAGCCAGATAGTCTTTGAACTTTTTGGTCACAGCCCAGACTAATGGCAAGATCTCCAACTTGAATGAACTGTAATTCTGGTTGTTTTGTTCCGGTTCTCGGAGGGAATGGCTGGCGTAGGCTATGACCCTTTCAGTCCATTCTGGAGCTGGGATAGTACAGCCCCTAGTTCCTGCAGACCGCATACCGCACTGCAGTGTCTTTTTCCAATAGGGGAGTCCCGGTACTCACAAGTCTGAAGGTTGTCCTATCAGGTCAGTGGCTCGAGACCCGCACAGAAACAGAGAGGTATGTACGTCTTCCCTTGGTATTTTCAATTCAACGCAAGCTCGCCACTAGGCTTACCTCTACACGTTTCCACCATGGCTCAGGCGGTCCGGCAGATAATTGGCGCGGGCTGTCTGCCAATTTCTGATAAATTCTCAGCCCCTTCCTGTCTTCCCTGCTGGATCTTTGTGCCCCGTTTCCATTGAGAAAACTTTTCCTCTGCGTTTATGGTGATTTCCCGTTGTGACCTCGATTCTGTTCCTGACTCTGATCCTGCGCTGCCTGTCCTGACCTTCCGCTACGTCCCCAACTCTGATCCCATGCTGCCTGTGTCAACCTCCTGCCTGTCCCCTACACTCTGTACTTCGACCTTGGCCACCACCATGGACAAAATTGCACCTGTTGAACAACCTGGTGGTACCACGCAGCAGCAAGATCATCCTGCTTTGTGGCGGGCTCTGGTGAAAACCAGAGACCACTTAGACTCCGGTCCCAGGTGTCAGCTTATGTCATCGTCCGCTGTGGTCCAAAGAATCCACTACCACTGATCCTGACAATCTGCATTTGCAATATCTGCATAGGGCAAATTTTGGTCGTTTTGAGAAACGCATAGCTGTTATCTAGAGGACATGAAATGGACTGATTTTTTTTTTCAGGAACGTAGTGTGGAAATGTTCTCCAGAGGCCACAGTTACCAGGGTAGCATATTCTGCCGTGACCTATCACTACAGAATTTATATGTGTGGCACAGTTATTGGTATCTATGTATTTTATCTCCATTCTAATTATTTCTTTTTAATGGCCATGGCTAGTAGCAAGAGAAGTCAATTTACAATATGTCTGAGTTGCGTGGCCAAACCCAAACTGGAACTATGGGTCCACTCATCTCTACCTATAACCATTCACTATAAATATAATAAGCGTGTACTTGATGTATGTATGTATTGTAAGTGCTAGGTTTATTTGTCTCGTTCTCTCCCTTCTTCATATTTATCCATAGTCACCATCCATTGCATTTCCCCTGCCTGCAGCTTATGGATTATTTTAACCCATTATTTACTAGAATTGGTTATTATATTAACCTCATAACTTCTATGGCTAAGCTCCTCTTATAGTTTATTATTTTTACACACAAACCTCCCCCCCCCCCCACTTTTCTAATATCCCCAATCCCTCTTCTTACTATACTCTACTTGTATTTAATATTTGATTGTCAACTACAGATTACATCTTTTCCATTATTTCTCTATAGTCCTGCTAATTACTTCTGCCCCATTCATCCTTCTTTCCACAATATGAGGCAATCTGCCAGTATCTAGTCTAGATGCCAGCACCCAGCACCCAGTAGCTCCGCTCCTGGTCATGTGACCAGCCTCAGCGCTATATAACTCTGCAGCCGCTCAGTTACACACTGACACTGCTGGAACCAAGGTGAGTCCTCACTATAACTACTATAACCCCCACTATCACATGGAATCTCACTATGGACTTATTCCATATGATACAACCTCTTCTACAGAAGATCTTTTAGGTTCCTAATTATTTCTATAAAATGCATGTGGGTTCTCATCCATGCTGGTACCGAACCCACAGATCCCCATTATCATAATCTTTACCCTTCTAGTTACAATCCTCCTCACTATCCTCATTGTTAGGCTACACCCCGGCTGTAGGTATACGGGACATAAACAAGGGTCCTGTGTGCTCTATCTTTTACGTCTCGGGCTGTCGGCTCATACACGGGGATGTGAGATCACAGCTGTGTACATACATGAGCCTAGAGAAGCAAATCAGGACACGCCAGCTGTAGGAAATTCCCCCAGGGCACGTCCTCGTTTCCTTCTTATATACCATCTTACACCTGACATGGCTATCGGTCACCGCTCTACCATCATAGACCAATATAAAATATGTAAACAATTAATTCCCAAAATGTGTTGTCCAGGGTTTTTTTTTAAAAAACCCATCTCAGTTTAACAAAGGACATTCATTCTGATGATCAATGGTGGTCGCATCAGTCATATCCCAATCAATTAGATACATATTATTTGTAAAGGGGAAACTATGTAATCATGGGAGATGTATGAGGCTTTATATATGGTTATATAATAGACTGTACAGACACAGAATGAGGTTTTTAGGCAGCGCACACCCCAGGTCTTCTATGTGTAAAAACTGTAAAGTGCCAGCTCATGAATTGTGTCGCACGTTCTTCTAAAATCTGGTTCTCCCTGCACTGCTCAGAGTGCACCAACTTCTTTTTGGTGCACCTTTAACATAGAGTGTGCGACACACTTCTGTCCAACACTGCATGATAAATGTGGTGCACGGTCCGACTGAGCACCAGAACCCCCCCCCCCCCTTCAGTGCAAAATTTTGTGCAGTGTTGGTGCAGCCGTGGTCACTTGTCTATATAACCAGAGCATTTATTTACAGATCCTCTCCTCCTGTGTACTGCCCTTCTGTTTGTGCACAATGTTATCCTGTCTGCTGCTCCTCCTCAGTCTAGGTAAGTCCTAATGTTATCATGGATTATGTCTGACTGATCTCTTACTAGTCCTGTACATGATGCCAGTGTTGAGCAGATGGCACCGGGGCTGCAGGAATCACAGTCCTCCTCTGCTGCTGGACTTTCAGGTGATGGGATTGTAGTGGATAATCCAAAAGCAGAATCTGAGAAGCCCAATATCACACACAGGACGTTACAGGAAGATGCTTTCTGATTTCTTTGTTTTAGTATCAGTGGAGGCATCAGGAGGTTATCCTCGGCGTTTCAGTATAATGGCTAAACATGTCCTGAATAGGCCACTAATACAATACTCCTTCTATGGCTGCCAATGTGGATGGATTTTCGGTAGCCAGATACTGGATGAAACCGATAGGTAAGTGGCTGATAGCCTATAATATTCAGTATTTAGCAAAGTAGGAATAGGGAACCAAGAAGGAGTTGTTGTAATGGAAGTAGACGTTCACTGTCTGACAATTATGATGATGTATGGAAGTGATTACGATATTATGCCCTCCCCAGCAGCTTCCCCTCTTATTATGTCCTCTCTAGGAGCTTCCCCTCATAATATGTCCTCTCCAGCAGCTCCCCCTCATATTATATCCTCCCCAGCAGCTTCCCCTCTTATTATGTCGTCCCCAGGAGCTTCCCCTCATACTATGTCCTCTCCAGCAGCTCCCCCTCATATTATATCCTCCCCAGCAGATCCCCTCATATTATGTCCTCCCCTGCAGCTTCCCCTCTTATTATGTCCTCCCCAGGAGCTTCCCCTCATACTATGTCCTCTCCAGCAGCTTCCCCTCATATTATATCCTCCCCAGCAGCTTCCCCTCTTATCATGTCCTCCCCAGGACCTTCTCCTCATACTATGTCCTCTCCAGCAGCTTCCCCTCTTATTATGTCCTCCCCAGGAGCTTCCCCTCTTATTATATCCTCCCCAGCAGCTTCCCCTCTTATTATTTCCTCCCCAGGAGCTTCCCCTCTTATTATGTCCTCCCCAGGAGCTTCCCCTCATACTATGTCCTCTCCAGCAGCTTCCCCTCTTATTATGTCCTCCCCAGGAGCTTCCCCTCATACTATGTCCTCTCCAGCAGCTTCCCCTCTTATTATGTCCTCCCCAGGAGCTTCCCCTCATACTATGTCCTCTCCAGCAGCTTGGAGCGGCAGAGTGGAGGGACCCCTCTGTATAGGAGTTCCTGCTCTTAAAGTGCATGCACCACAATTGTAAGGGGAAGGGGTGCGGGTCCCTGCACTCTTAGGATGGATTCACACTGGTGTGTGTTGCATGTCCCTTGCATGTTTCCTCCTTTTTGTCTCTGCATCTTCAAAAAAAATTAAGGTTTAACATTGGTTAGAAAACACCTGGTTCTCCAGCCTCAAAAGTGGAAAAATCTGAACTTGTCATCAGTAAATTTTTGGTGGACGCATCTATTACCCTCTGTGATCCACACACATGAAAAATATAGGACAGGTTTCAAAATTTTTCAATGGACAACGGATCAGAAAAAAAAAAGCCAATGTGAAAACAACCACAGAAAACAATGGATCAGTAAGCCTTCAGTGAAAATCATGGATTCACTGACCTGAAAAAAAACGCTAGTATGAAAGAGCCCTTAGGGCGCGGCAACATCATTGGTCTAAGTGTCCAATGACCATGAGTAACCGTATCGATTTCATTAAGTTTCTGGGGGGCCGCTTCATCCACAGCAGCTTCATAATTGACGTTTGGCTGCATCAGAATCATGTCCGCAGTATGTTTGGCGATGGCGATCTGTTATGTAGTACAGTAGAAGGTAGGTGCAGTGCTACTTGATATGTTATAACCTCACACTTACTAGTGGTGTCACTCTGGATCTTCCCTCAGGTGCTGTTATGAATATCGTTGCTGTCAGGCTCCATTTAGAACAGATGAGTGCAAACCAGAAAAAGCATCTTACTATTACACTTACCGCAATGGGACCCTCACCTGCGGTACGTCACATATGTCAATAAATATGTTAAATGTTTAGCTTGTTGATTCTCAGCAGCAGTGGTATAAAAAGGTGTATCAAATGTCCAGCAGCAGCCTCCCCTTATTTATCAAATGCCCAGCAGCAGCCTCCCCTCATTTATCAATTGTCCAGCAGCAGCTTCCCCTCATTTATCAAATGCCCAGCAGCACCCCCCCCCCTCATTTATCAATTGTCCAGCAACAGCCTCCCCTCATTTATCAATTGTCCAGCAGAAGTGGTATAAAAAGGTATATCAGATGTCCTGCAGCAGCATCCCCTCGCCAAGAAAATGTGCATCAATATAATCATGGATTCTCAAGTCACATTAAAAATAACTAAAATTCACTACTTACCCTCTTAGGCTTTGGTGATCCCCACAGCTTCCTCTTCTCTTAGTGCAGCAGCACAGTTAGAGACAGGTCTGTGAGGTCTGCCCATCCACTGTATGAGGTGGCTATGACACTGCCTGATGACATCATTCAGGGTGCGCATTCAGAGTGCACAGAGCTGTCTATTGCTGCGCCGCTCGTGTAATGAATTGTATGTGTATCCTGTAGCCATAAAATGAATTCTCTTCCCCCGTCATGTACCCGCATCCCTGGACCTGCACCCCCTGCGACTGCAATTGTTACACCCGTGCTCAGCAGTGTATAGCCACTCACATAGAATGAGTTTCTTACATTTTACTTCCACGGATACATTGTAACATTCTGAAGTCTATGATGCTTATGATTATAAGTATATACTGGGGGTTATTTACTTACCCGGTCCTGTCGCGATCCAGCGGCGCGTTCTCCGACGGGAATTCGGGTCTACCGTCCATTCACTAAGGTCGTGCACCCGATGTCCACCAGGTGTCGCTGCTGCGCCGAGGTCCGCTGGAGTTCACCATCCTATTCCTGGTGCGTGTAAGTGTGTGTCAAGCAACACTTTTTTTTTTTAAATAGCGCAATTTTTCCGAATCCATCGGGTTTTCCGACGGCCACGCCCCCCGATTTCCGTCTTACGATTCGGACCCTTAGTAAATGTGCCCCAATGTGTGTATCTCTCTGTGACAAAAGAAAACTTTAAGATCTTGAATATTACAAAAGAATTGAGGAAACAAAGCTGGACAGAAGTTGGATGATATGGGTTTAGGTTTATGGACCCTGGTGCAAGAGTTCAGATCAGAACCCTCTCCGACTAGGGGCCTCTACGACTAGGGTCCCAATTATAACAGTAGCCTCTGTTTTTATTGCAACATTTTACATTTTTACAAAAACTCCTTCCAGTGTGACTTGGTGTTTGGTGCCTGAGAATGAAAATTTAGGGAAGGTTTTTTTTGTGCACACCAATCCATGGTCTTTTCCGTTCCTTCTGTCGGTGGTAAAGCTCCGTTGTCTTAATGAATAATAAATGATGGATTGTGAGAGATGTTTCTCTTCTCCCCTCAGATGATGAGGATGAGTCCAGCTGTGCCAGAAGAAGCTGTGAGTGTGACCGGACGGCCGTGTTCTGTTTTCAGAGCCATCATTTCTCCGAAATAAATTCCAAACAATTACACAGTAGCAAATGTTCGGGGCGAAGACCACCCTGCCCAGAGGTGTAGCTAGGGGGTTCAGCATAGAGGGGGCAAAACCATTACTCATGAGCTCCATCTCACCTCTGATGCTGTGCTGAACATACAGGACCTTTGGAGGACTCACAAGTCAATAAAGATAGATAGGGCAGCATGGTGGCTCAGTGGGTAGCACTTCTGCCTTGCAGCACTGGGGTCCTGGGTTCAAGTCCCACCCAGATCAACATCTGCAAAGAGATTGTATGTTCTCTCCATGTTTGCGTGGGTTTCCTCCGGGTCCTCCGGTTTCCTCCCACACTCCAAAAACATACTGGCAGGTTGATTAGATTGTGAGCCCCATAGGGGACAGGGACTAAATTGGAAAGCCCCGTGCAGCGCTGCGTAATCTGTAAGCGCTATATAAATAAAGAATTATTATTATTATAGTAATGTGTGTCAGCTGCCTGCACACATGTCTATCCATAGAGACTGAAGTAGTCACAGTATACAGCTCTATTTGTGTCACAGAGTTGAAAGCTGGGAGTGGACCCCTCAAAGTTCTGCCCCTTTGCCCCCCTGGTAGCTGCACCTGATCCTGCTAAATCTGCAGCTATCTGTACCCACCCTGTATATGTAGAAGAGCTCTGTTCCTGTGGCTTGTATGGCTAATGTCATCCACCTATAGAATTCTTTGTAATAAAACAAATAACACTATATTCAGTTTTGTATTCATTTGTACTCAGCTTTTTGAGAAGCTGGGTGACCCTTCTTAAAGCTCTCTACTGTCCCTGCTGTGCTCCGCTCCTGAGCTCGGCTATTCCACAGATGGACAGTTCTTACAGTAAAGAAGCCCTGTCTCCTCTGGAGCTTACACCTTGTTTTGATTTAACCTGGAATAACTTTTGTATGGTCTATTTATATGTTGAAAGAAATGAATCATGTCCACTTTAGTCGTCTCATTTCAAGACTATATATAACTAATTCTTTAATCTTACCTTATAACTGAAACCCTCCATACCCCTTATCATTTTTGTGGTTCTTAGTTGAACCAGCTCCAGGGCCTCCTTTTTATGGACCGGTGCCTAAAACTGGACAGCATATTCCAGTTGAGGCCGAACTAATGCCTTGTACAGTGGTTATATGTCATCAATATATCGCCACCACCTCAGTACATGCCTGAAATGGTGGGATACTTAGACGTGGTTCTCTGCAAGAAATCTCATATAGATATTGGCACAGGTCGGCGCCGCGTTAGAGCCCATGGCCGTCCCCTAGAGTGGAATGAAGAAACGATCTTGGAATAAAAAATACTTACACGTCAAAACAATTTCCAAAAATGCAATGAGAAACCCCTGGCATTCACTAAATTAGGAAGACAAGTTCAAGAGTTTTTTTTAAAACCTCAACCCCACAATTATGGTCTCTCGAGATAATCATGACTAAGACGAGCTACGTCGAAACTCGTTGATCGTTGTACTGTTACTGAGATGCTAATAAAGAAGACTGCTTTTATACTTACCCTAGTGGCTTCCAATGAGTGCTGAGTGCTGTCTACTTGTTACATTTAGATTCTACGGGTGTCTATTCAACTACATGCACCGAGGCTGATACCAGTGGACTCTGAGCTACAATCTTTTGGGTGAGCTGATTATACACCTATAGGAGTTACATTTCTTTTATCGAGATAAACAGGCTTGTTACATCAACGGAGACCAAAGTGATCTCTGTAGTAACCGGTAAATCAATTGGCTTGATCTTCAAAAGAAAATCAGACGTGTCACGTATAAAAGAAAGTGCGTTCACTGCATAGTTCCTAAGTATTTTATCCATATATATTGCTATATTACTAAAAATAGATGCTGAGCCGGAAACTAAAGGTCGGCCAGGGGGGGTTTCCTGTGGATCTTTGGGAGCGTATTTAGAGTGGGAGTTCTAGGTGTCGCTACTATAAGAAAACCTCCATATCCTCATCAATGATTTTAGACAGTAAAGCTTCATCAACCACCTATCGCAAGACTATGGCAAGGAGACTGCCTAAGTCTCGCCGTCGTCGCCACGCAACTTCGGCGATAGTAGGCGCAGCCGCCATGTGAGCCGGCGATGCGCATGCTCTGATGCTCATGAGGGCTCGGTGACGAAGAAGGGAGATGGGGACGGCACTCTGCATGCCTCCCCTAGTATGCTAATGCACAAGCCCTGTGACGTAGACTCAAGCACCGAGTGGGTTATTAGTAAAGTTCATAATCTATAGTTATAATCCATCCATTTTGTTATTTGATTAACCAAAATATATGCCTGCACCAGCTCATTTCGCCTTATGTGCAGGTTAGTGTGGGTCATAATGACTATTTCCAAGTGGTAGGTTTCCTTTAACGCCCACTTACTTGTAGTATCGAATTTCTGTAAACTCCAAAACAAAAGTATAAAGCGCCAAATTGCGTCTATGTGATGCTACTGTAAATGACAGAGGCAGAGGTGCTAATTGGCAAAGGTACAAATATATTTTTTTAATATGCAAACAGATTCCATGAAGCACAATAAACAATCTTCTGCAAATAATGACAGTACTGTAGCATACAACACCATAGGCAACATTACCAGAACAATTGGTTTCACAAACACCTGGGGCAATGATCCATCCCAACAGTTACCTCATGCATGGTTATAATAAGGCATTGTTACATCTAGGAAGGTGAGGGAGACAAACAGAGCCTCTTATTGTTGTCATCCTACTTGATCGTGGATAGTGTGCATCTAGGGGAGGAGGCAGGGGGACATCTGCAGGGATCAAATGACCTTGAGAGTAAGTCAGATATTTCTGAGTATATACCTCACTCAGGCATAGAGCCTTCTAGTCGGGTCTTGTGTTGCAAACAAGTGCTCGAAGCTCCTCCAAGCTACACATTTCCTTTACTTTTGTTATCCATCTTGTTAAGACTGGGGGTTCCCTAGAACGCCACAATTGTACCACTAGATTTGCTTTATTGGGTGTGAAGGAAGGAATGGGCCTGGCCAGGACTACCATGTCTGCTGTCAGTGATATGTCTGAATTTGTTACAGATCTAATGCTGTCCTCCTTGTGGTTCCAGTAGGATGACAGCAAAGGACATGACCACCAGATGTGTGTGTGTGTGTGTGCCTACCTGTGTTTGACATCACCAGCATTGATTTGAATCTGCAAGGTGTCCTATACCATATTGTCAAGAGTTGTAATGCCATGTGATGCTTGTAAAATGCTCTTTTTTCTGCATCAGCTTTATTACCCATTTGTCTAGAAAAATCTGGGGGTTCAAAGGATTGGGAGAAATAAAGTTATTTCAGAGACTGGACACCTTCCCCGGGTTCACCATCAGAGGAGCAAACAATTTTTAAAATCCTCTGGGATCTCTTGAGGATTCCGCTACCTTCAGCCAAGTGTAGTGAATATGTCGAAAGTGTAGGAGATGAAGAGAGTTTAGTTTTAGATGGGACAAGTAGGTGCCGAAAGTATCTTGCATGGGCCTACCTCTGGGGCCAAATAGTGCGGCCGCAGGCATGTCTGCTATGGTGTCCCTAATAAACTTTTATAGAGAGTCTCTACTGAGTATTAGATGCGGGAGGAGTCTGGATGATAGATAAGGAGATGGGAAGGGTGTTAAAGTGACTGCTAAGGTTATCCATGTCTCAACTACCCGTGAGGTTAACACATCTGTTTTAGCTGGTGGGGTGCGGGATATTTTAGGGAACCACAAGTCTTTAAGAAACGATGGACTATATGCATGGGAGGTCAGGGCCACTTTATCTCTATTTTTCTGCAGGTCTACTAATGAAAAACACCGGTTCAATTGAAGAGCCCTGTACTATAGTGCTGTACTGAGCCCGGGGGGGGCCCATGCCCTCAACACTTCTTGCCTTTGCAAGTAGAGAGTGTGCGTTTCTGGGTTTGTTCTGCTTCCATAGAAACTTGAAAGGCAGAGTTTTCATTTTGGAGAAAAGGCAGATGGCAAGGTAATGGGGATCATCTGCATAAGATATAAGATTTTTGGAACCATTAACTTCCCAGCTTCCCACTTTTGGTAATGCTTCTGGCGACCACGATTCCGGCAAGCTTTTTATCCTAACATTTTGCGCATGCGCCTATTCTTCTTCTATTAGTGTGAAAGCAGTATGAATATATACCAGGTTATATATTCATATTGTAACAGCAGAAAGGCCTAAACATGTCGCTTCCAGGTTGTCCACTCTACTGCCAACATTCATGATTCGACCTTCATGGCAGCTAATTCCTCCATCAATGGGCGCAGAGCCTGAGATAGGACTTTTTGAGAAATGACTTTGAGATGGTAGACACAGACACTTCTGAAGTTTCTCCTTTATGTCTAAATCCGAGTCCTCTGCCCTGTTGTCAGTGAAAGCTTCTAATAGGGATTTAGGAATTCTGCCGGGCGGAAAGTTTTTTCTTTTTTTCCACATTTTCTGGAAGTAGGTTGTACAAGAAAAAAGGAGTGGAAGCTGCAGTAACAATTCAGCCCAAAGTGGCCTATAAGTTATACTCTCTTGTCTGTACTGGTTTACACAATGGGGCAGATATACTTACCCGGCCCATTCGCGATCCAGCGGCGCGTTCTCTGCGCTGGATTCGGGTCCGGGCGGGATTTATGATGGTAGTTCCTCCGCCGTCCACCAGGTGGCGCTGCTGCGCTGAAGTCTGCTGGAATGCCTCGAAATACACCGGCCTATCCTGGATGAAGGTGAGTGAAATTTTCGCGACAATTTTTTTTTTAAATGCGGCGGTTTTTCCGAATCTGTCAGGTTTTCGCTCGGCCACGCCCCCCGATTTCCGTCGCGTGCATGCCGGCGCCGATGCGCCACAATCCGATCGCGTGCGCCAAAATCCCGGGGCAATTCAGGTACAATCGGAGCAAATCGGAAATATTCGGGTAACACGTCGGGAAACCGCGAATCGAGCCCTTAGTAAATGACCCCCAATATGTCCTCCGCCTGAGGAAACTTCTATTTACAGAGACAGCTTGGGCAAATTAATTCTAAGGAATCATTGCTTTCCCCTGAGGTGCCCTAGTGCAGAAGCAGGCTGGCACAAAGCCTTGTTTTTTCACTCAAGGGCGATTACTATTGTCCTCCTCGTGTTAGCAGCTCCTATTTTTTTTTAATTTGTGACTTACAGTATATTTTTTATACTAGATACATATTTTTGATTAGTGGGAGTTGTCCTCTGTCGATCATAAGAATTGAGATCTCTTGCCCCTATTTAAATTAAGGGATAGTATAGCACATTGTCATTCTATTCAAAGTCTTTTGACCCCCTCCTCTTAAACCTTAAAGGGGTTTGCCTATGAAAGAACATTCTCAAATTTCAATCCCCTAGTGATGTTTATACAATAAAGATAATTTTTACCCCTTACGTCACAATTTTACTCAGTTTTATTGCTATTTAACTCCCATCACTCACTAGACTGGTCAGTGTAAAATTCTAGAGTGTGAGTGGGGACTCTCTAAGTAGACACTTCATGATCCCTCTGTGCTATGAGATGCTGTGTTCTGACAATGTGCTTAGATTATCAGGGCACAGGTTTATATACATTTTCATTCAGCTTCTGAACATTCACTAGTATCTGACACATAGAAAGAGAGATGATACAGATCAGAGATGAGAGGTGATGAGATCCACGAGATGCATATTACACATGCCATTCTCAGCTCTGATGTCTCCGCCATAACATATACTGCATGATCTGCTGTGCCTCCTCCCTCCCCTGAATAAAGACCTTATCCGTCTGTAGCTTGTAGATTTACTCTCCTCACACTGATAGACAGGTTGTAATTATATCTGTGAAATATTTCACATCCAAAGAACTAAAACCCTGAAATGTTCTGATGTGGATGGTGACATTTTGTGTGTTTTCATTTGTATTTCTATTCAGTGTTTCTTATTTCTGAGTAAATCTTCTCCAATCACATGCCCAGGCTGTGCCCGAAGGTGTCACCTCTGGTTACATTAGAAACATGGTAATACTGTTACCTTCTTATATTCTATCCTGCAATCATTTCAGGACTTCCATGTCTGTTTTCTGGCACTGAAGCCCCCCACTGAATCTTAACAGCTTCCACCACACTGGGAAGGCTTTCTACTAGATTTTGGAGGGTGTCTGTGGGAATATCTCCGGAAGAGCAATAGTTCATCCAAAGCAAATACATCCAAAGGTGTTGGGAGGAATTGAGGTCATATATGATATATGTACAAGTGACACAGTTTGCAGGCTCAAAACTTTGGCTTTGTGTGGTTTAATATGGTTCACTTTTTTAAAATTGTTTTGCTGTATTTTTGCTGATTTCTTTGTTTATTTATTCTGTGTATATACTGTAGTTTTGGGCATGAACTGATATTGGTCTTGACTACTTTAAGGGAACCTGTCACCAGGAACCTCATTTTCACTAAAGACAGGATACAGAAGCCCATTACAGCTGCAGTGCACATATGTGTTTCTGCTTTTTCTAAGCATTTGCATTACAATTATAACTTACCTTGGACCCTGACAAAATCCTCTGTGTAGTCCCTGGGGTTGGGCTTTGGTTTGAATGCATTTCAAAAAACAACATGTGACTTGTCTGTGCTGCTCACTCTTCAGCTATCAGCTCCCACCACCGTGCTCCTGTACAGCTCCTGTGGGCCAAGAGACGAGCATTCTGCAGTACAGACAAGTCACATTTGTGTTTTGTCAGGGTGAGAGGTAAGTTATATTTGTTTTATGCATTTTTTTAAAAACTGTTTAGTCGGATATGGTTTTGTTAATTTATGGGTGTGGGACATATATTATTTATTTGTGGTGTGGGTGCGGTCTTTAAACCCTTATGTGACTTTTTTATTTTTGCATTTCTTATTTTTACTCCCCTCCTTCCAAAAGCCATAGCTTTTTTATTTTTCCATTCATAGAGACATTTGAGGGTCTGTTCTCTGCGTGATAGATTGTGGTTTTTTTAGCAGTGCCTTAAAATATACAATATATATAATATGCAATGTACTGTTATGCTAGAAAGTAGAAAGAAATTGACAAAAAAGTCTCTTGCAGTAATTTCTTATTACTCTTATGGGCTCTGTCTTTATGGCTTTCACTGTGTGCTGCAAATGACACCTTGCCTTTTATTTTATGGATCAGTCCAATCACATATATTTATTTTTTATATTTTATTAGTACATTTAAAAAAAATTGTAATCAGTGGTACCAGGGGCGTAACTACAGCGGTAGCAGCCATAGCAGCTGCTATGGGGCCCGCAGTGTCAGGGGGCCCCGTCATCTGACCTGACACAATAAAGAATGGAGGATGTGCACCATTTTATCTATATTGTACTGCACATTGTCCAGCATAATATGTATATAACATATACTGTGATGGATATATGCTGCATTTGTGATGTGTATATGGTGTCTGTATACTCTGTATGTGAGTTTGTTGCATATGGCACTGTATGTATGTGTATATGCACATGAGTGTATTTATATGTGATTGTAACTCGCATATGTGAGTATACTAATATTTATATTTTTTAAGTGGGAAGGGGGGCCCCTTGCAGTAGCCTGCTAGGGGGCCCTGTCTCTACTAGTTAAGCCACTGAGTGGTACTAAGAAAACTTATGACAACCATAACTTTTTCATAATTGATGAGCCATTTTCATTTACTGTATATCAGTTTGGGACCTATATAACCCTTGTACCACTTTTTATTCAAATACCTGTCGAGAAATAGCAGCAATTCAGACATTTGGACACTATTTACCATTACAACGTTTATGTCACAGGATAGTGGCTTAAAGTACCCTAGTGGGGTCTGATTGCTCCGACTGTATTGTTAATCTATTACTGATCTCTAACAGTCTGACTCTGCCAATGATTAAGGTGGTGAATGATCCTCTTAAGACCGTCTAGTCTTACTGTAATCATTCTATGAGCTGTTTTTTCTTACGCCCCTAAGTCTGCACCATGTGTAGGCCATCTGTGTATTTACAATGCGGGCTTTAGGAGGCTGAATGAGCAATGGATTGGCTGAGTGTTTTGTCTCTAGCAGTAGGGAGGTGTAAGTGACTCTGGAGAGAAAATAGAAGCTGTAGTTACCCTTCCTCTCTCCTCCACTTCTCATGCACAAGGCTTGTGCAGAGAATAGAGGCAGTGACCGCCGGAGGCTGCTCCCAGATAAGAAGGACTTATTGGGGCTCATTTACTTAAGGCCCCGCGGACCTCACTTTCATCAGACATCTCGACGATTTCCGATTTGCACCGCTGGGACAGGGATTTAAAAGGGGTTTTTGGCGCACGCAATCAGTGCGACACAAATCGGGGGGTGGGCCGTCAGATGATCTGACGGATTCAGACAAACCGCGAGATTTAACTTAAAAATGGTGTCGCAAGCCAAGCACTTCCATACACCGGGAAGAAGAAGGTGAACTCTGGCGGACCTGATCGGGAAAGCGACACATGCAGGATATCGGGCTCACAATCTACATGAATCACGACAGAGTTCATCCTCGTCGAACAGTTCGGATCGGGGATCGCGCAGGGACCCGGTAAGTAAATTATTGATGTATGAGAGAGAATTCATAGTTGTCACAGGTGCTCCTGCGACCTATGTACCTCTGTGTGATGGTATGCGGCGGCTCCAGTCTTACTCACCTGTCCACGCTCCAGCGACGGCAAATGTGGTCCTTTAAATTTCACCGAGCCGCTGCGTGTGCGCCCTAATTTAAAAGGCCAATGTGCCACTAACTGGCGCTGGCTGGTCGCTGCCCTGCTATATAGCCTGCCTCTCCCTATGACTCTTGCCGGATCTCTGTGCCCAGTTGCCTTAAAGCGTTATAATTGAGACTCTTGTGATTTACCCGTTGTGACTTCTGCTTTGTTTCCTGACCTTGATTCTCTGCCGCCTGCCTTGACCGTCTACTACATTCCTAACTCCGATCCTGTGCCACCAGTCTTGACCTCCTGCCTGACGACGACTCTGACTTTGTCTGCGTCTCTGTACCTCACCTTGGCCACTACCGTGTGCAAGTTGCGCCTGTGAAACGACCTGGTGGTACCACGCAGCAGCAAGTCCAACCCACTTTACGGCGGGCTCTGGTGAAAACCGGGTGTTACTTAGACTCCGCTCCCAGGTATCGGCTTACGTCACCGCTCACAGTGGCTCATTGGGTCCACCACCACCAATCCCGGCAATAGTAAAAGTCCACCTATACTGGTCACTAAAAAGAAAAACTGTCCGAGTCAGAGGAAAAAAAAAATTGGCATCTTTCAAAATGGGCAACACCATATAAGCCAGTGATGGCGAACCTTTTAGAGACAGAGTGCCCAACCTACAACCAAAACCTACTTTTATGTCGCAAAGTGCCAACATGACAATTTAAGCAGTAACCTATTGATCCCAGCTGTATCACAAGTTTCAATCGTATTGGTGTCCTAAGGACACCAATGCAACAGAAAGAAGATGGAGAAATTATAGCTTCCTTCCAGGTTCCCCTGAAGAGAAACAATTAGGGGACCCAATGATAATCCATCTCTGTCAACACCTTCTCGATTCTCGTGTAGTCCTGGCAGCCAAGGAGGTGTAGCTTTAGCATGGCATGTCCATGGCTGTCTTGGACCGCAGGAGAAAGCCATTAGTCACATCTAGCAAATTCTGTGCTGGAATGAAGGCCTGGGTGCCCAGAGAAAGGGCTCTGAGCGCCACTTCTGGCACCCGTGCCATAGGTTCGCCACCACTGATATAAGCTATAATTCAAGTCATGTGTACACTTCCCATGGCTAAGCTTCTTTTATAATTAGTTTTTCTTACACTCACACTTTTCTAATATCCCCCATTCCTCTTCTTACTATACTCTACTTGTATTTAATACTTGATTGTCAACTATAGATTACATCTTTTCCATTATTTCCTGCTAATTAGCTGCCAATTACTTTATATTCTATCCATTCATCCTTCTTTTCACAATATGAGGCAATCTGCCAGTATCTAGTCTAGATGCCAGCACCCAGTAGCTCCGCTCCTGGTCATGTGACCAGCCTCAGCGCTATATAACTCCGCAGCCTCTCAATCAGACACTGAAGCTGCTGGAGCCGAGGTGAGTCCTCACTATAACTACTATAACCCCCACTATCACATGGAATCTCTCTATGGACTTATTCCATATGATATAACCTCTTCTAGAGAAGATCTTTTAGGTTTCTAATTATGTCTATAAAATGCATGTGGGCTCTCATCCATGCTGATACCGAACCCACAGATCCCCATTATCATAATCCTTACCCTTCTAGTTACAATCCTCCTCACTATCCTCATTTTTAGGCTACACCCCGGCTGTAGGTATACGGGACGGAAACATCGATCCTTGTGTCATCCACTGATGACCGTTAAAAATGACTGACAGGGAAGCAAATATAAGTAAGAATGGGACCTGCTAAATCTTTTACGTCTCGGACAGTCGGCTCATACAGGGGGCGTGAGATCACAGCTGTGTACATACATGAGCCTATAGAAGCGAATCAGGACACGCCAGGTGTAAGAAATACCCCTAGGTCCTCATTTTCTCAACGTGTGCAGGAAGGCACCCACATACTTATTTAGCATTTTAGGGAGAGAAAACAGAACTGGACAGGACATCACACATCATACAAGGATCTATTGCCACTAGGCTACATTTACAAAACCAAGGTCGCTGTGAAGTGGCTATTGGGCTTATACAATTTGATCAAAAAGTAACAAACTCAAGTTTATTTTGTAAATGTAGCCTAGCGGCAATAGATCCTTATATGATGTGTGATGTGCCGTCCAGTTCTTTTATCTCTCCCCATGTTTATTTACCATTTTACACATAACAAGGCTTTTTGTCATCTCTCTATTAACTCGGTTACTATTATAAAACTATATATAAAACTTCTATACTTTATATATTTTTTCTTTTAATTTATTTTTACATTTTTTTTATTCACTGTTTTATGCATTATATATGATGTTTGCTATAATCAGAGGAAAGGAACAATTAATTCCCGAAATCCCCTTTTCACAGGGCCTCCACGATTAGTGGGAGTCACATCGGTCATATTCCAACCAATTAGATACTTTCCTTTGTAAAGGGGAAACCATGTAATCATGGGAGATGTATGAGGCTTTATTTAGGGGTGTATAATAGACTGTATACACACAGAACGAGGCTTTCAGGCAGCGCACACCCCAGATCTGCCATATGTGACCCGTTGTCTATATGGTCAAAGCTTTTTTTTTTTGCAACTAGACCACAACAATCCCACCCAGTAGTAGAAGTATCTAGTGCGGTATTCTGAGTATATCCAGTATTATATAAGCACATGGGGATATTTCCTGTATTTACAGATCCTCTCCTCCTGTGTACTGCCCTTCTGTTTGTGCACAATGTTCTCCTGTCTGCTGCTCCTCCTCAGTCTGGGTAAGTAATAATGTTATCTTCATCCATTCTCTATCACAGATTGGTATAAAAGACATTCACTGTGTAGTATAAGACTCCTGAGACGTCTGTAATATGGGCACAATATGGATAAGGGTCGGGCACTGGAGGTACAGATGCAGATGGATTGTGTCTGACTGATCTCTTACTAGTCCTGTACATGATGCCAGTGTTGAGCAGATGGAACCAGGGCAGCAGGAATCACAGTCCTCCTCTGCTGCTGGACTATCAGGTGATGGGATTGTAGTGGATAATCCAAAAGCAGAATCTGAGAAGCTCCATATCCCACACAGGACGTTACTGGAAGATGCTTTCTGATTTCTCTATTTTAGTATCAGTGGAGGCATCAGGAGGTTATCCTCGGCGTTTCAGTACAATGGTTCATGAAGTGCTGAATAGGCCACTAATACAATACGTCTTCTATGGCTGCCAATGTGGATGGATTTTCGGTAGCCAGATAGTGGATGAAATTGATAGGTAAGTGGCTGATAGCCTATAATATTCAGTATTTAGCAAAGTAGGAATAGGAAACCAGGAAGGAGTTGTTGTAATGGAAGTAGACGTTCACTGTGTAACAATAATGATGATGTATGGAAATGATTACGATATTGGGGCACATTTACTTACCCGGTCCATTCGCGATCCAGCGGCGTGTTCTCTGCGCTGGATTCGGGTACGGCCGGGATTTAATAAGGTAGTTCCTCCGCCAGGTGGCGCTGCTGCGCTGAAAAGCATCGGAACGCACTGGAGTTCACCGGCTCGGGCTGAGTGAAGGTAAGTGCAAGCTCCGCGACAGATTTTTTTTCCGAATCCGTCGGGTTTTCGTTCGGCCACGCCCCCCGATTTCCGTCGCGTGCATGCCAGCGCCGATGCGCCACAATCCAATCGCGTGCGCCAAAATCCCGCGGGAAATCGGCGCAAATCGGAAATATTCCGGGTAACACGTCGGGAAAACGCAAATCGGGCCCTTAGTAAATGACCCCCATTATGTTCTCCCCAGTAGATTCCCCTCATATTATTTCCTCCCCCGCAGCTCCACCTCATATTATGTCCTCCCCAGCAGCTCCCCCTCATATTATGCCCTCCCCTCATATTATGTCCTCCCCTGCAGATCCCCCTCATATTATGTCCTCCCCAGCAGCTCCCCTCATATTATGTCCTCCCCCGCAGCTCTCCCTCATATTATGCCTTCCCCTCATATTATGTCCTCCCCAGCAGCTTCCCCCCATATAATGCGCTCTCCAGAAGCTTCCCCTCATATTATGTCCTCCCCTGCAGCTCCCCCTCATATTATGTCCTCCCCTGCAGCTCCCCCTCATATTATGTCCTCCCCCGCAGCTCCCTCTCATATTCTGCCTTCCCCTCATATTATGTCCTCCCCAGCAGCTCCGCCTCATATTATGTCCTCCCCAGCAGCTCCGCCTCATATTATGTCCTCCCCAGCAGCTCCGCCTCATATTATGTCCTCACCAGCAGCTCCCCTCATATTATGTCCTTCCCCGCAGCTCTCCCTCACATTTTGCCTTCCCCTCATATTATGCCCTCCCCAGCAGGTTCCACTCATATTATGCCCTCCCCCGCTGCTTCCCCTTATATTATGTCCTCCCCTGCAGCTCCCCCTCATAATATGTTCTCCACAGCAGCTCCCCCCATATTATGTCCTCCCCAGCAACTCCCACTCATATTATGCCCTCCCCAGCAGCTTCCCCTCATATTATGTCCTCCCCTGCAGCTCCCCCTCATAATATGTTCTCCACAGCAGCTCCCCCCATATTATGTCCTCCCCAGCAACTCCCCCTCATATTATGCACTCCCCGGCAGCTCCCCCTCATATTATGTCCTCCCCTGCAGCTCCCCCTCATAATATGTACTCCCCAGCAGCTCCCCTCATATTATATCCTTCCCCGCAGCTCTCCCTCACATTTTGCCTTCCACTCATATTATGCCCTCCCCAGCAGCTTCCCCTCATATTATGTCCTCCCCAGCATCTCCCACTCATATTATGCCCTCCCCAGCAGCTTCCCCTCATATTATGCCCTCCTCAGCAGCTCCCCCTCATATTATGTCCTCTCCGGCAGCTTCCCCTCATATTATGCGCTTCCCAGCAGCTCCCCCTCATATAATGTCCTCCCCTGCAGCTCCCCCTCATATTATGTCCTCCCCCGCAGCTATCTCTCAAATTATGCCTTCCCCTCATATTATGTCCTCCCCAGCAGCTTCCCCTCATATTATGTCCTCCCCCGCAGCTCTTTCTCATATTATGCCTTCACCTCATATTATGCCCTCCCCAGCAGCTCCCTTTCACATTATGTTCTTCCCGGCAGCTACCCCTCATATTATGCGCGCCCCTGCAGCTCTCGCTCATAGTATGCCTTCCCCTCATATTATGTCCTCCCCAGCAGCTCCGCCTCATATTATGTCCTCCCCCGCAGCTCTCCCTCACATTATGCACTCCCCTCATATTATGTCCTCCCCAGCAGCTTTCCCTCATATAATGTCCTCCCCAGCAGCTCCCACTCATATTTTGCCCTCCCCAGCAGCTCCCCCTCATATTATGTCCTCCCCAGCAGCTCCCACTCATATTACGCCCTCCCCAGAAGCTTCCCCTCATATTATGTCCTCCCCAGCAGCTCCCACTCAAATTATGCCCTCCCCATCAGCTCCCCCTCATATCATGCCCTTCCTAGCAGCTCCCCCTCATATTATGTCATCCCCAGCAGATCCCCCACATATTATGTCCTCCCCAGCAGCTCCCCCTCATATTATTTCCTACCCAGCAGCCCCCACTCATATTATGCCCTCCCCATCAGCTCCCCCTCATATTATGCCCTTCCTAGCAGCTATCCCTCATAGTATGTCCTCCCCAGCAGCTCTCCCTCATATTATGCCTTCCTTTCATATGATGCCCTCCCCAGCAGCTTTCCCTCAAATTATGTCCTTCCCAACAGTTTCTACTCATATTATGCCCTCCCCAGCAGTTTCCCTTCATATTATGCCTTCCCCAGCAGCTCTCCCTCATATTATGTGCTCCCCAGCAGCTTCCCTTCATATTATGTCCTCTCCTGCAGCTCTCCCTCATATTATGCCTTCCCCTCATATTATGTCCTCCCCAGCAGCTCCCACTGATATTATGTCCTCCCTAGCAGCTTCCCCTCATATTATGCGCTCCCCAGCAGCTTCCCTACATATTATGTCCTCTCCTGCAGCTCTCCCTCATATTATGCCTTCCCCTCATATTATGTCCTCCCCAGCAGCTCCCACTGATATTATGTCCTCCCCAGCAGCTTCCCCTCATATTATGCCCTCCCCAGCAGCTCCCCCTCATATTATGCGCTCCCCAGCAGCTACCCCTCATATAATTTCCTCCCCCGCAGCTCTCCCTCATATTATGCCTTCCCCTCATATTATGTCCTCCCCAGCAGATCCCCCTCATATTATGTCCTTCCTAACAGCTCCCCCTCATATTATGCCCTCCCCAGCAGCTTCCCCTCATATAATGTCCTCCCCGCAGCTCTCCCTAATATTATGCCTTCCCCTCATAATATGTCCTCGCCCGCAGCTTTCCCTCATATTATGTCCTTCCTAGTAGCTCCCCCTCATATTATGCCTTCCCCTCATATTATGCCCTCCCCAGCAGCTTCCCCTCATATTATGCCCTCCCCAGCAGCTCCCCCTCACATTATGTCCTCCCCAGCACCTTCCCCTCATATTATGCGCGCCCCAGCAGCTCCCCCTCATATTATGTCCTCCCCTGCAGCTCTCGCTCATATTATGCACTCCCCTCATATTATGTCCTCCCCAGCAGCTTCCCCTCATATTATGCGCGCCCCAGCAGCTCCCCCTCATATTATGTCCTCCCCCACAGCTCTCCCTCTTATTATGCCTTCCCCTCATATTATGTCCTCCCCAGCAGCTCCAACTCATATTACGCCCTCCCCAGAAGCTTCCCCTCATATTATGTCCTCCCCAGCAGCTCCCACTCATATCATGCCCTCCCCATCAGCTCCCCCTCATATTATGCCCTTCCTAGCAGCTCCCCCTCATATTATGCCTTCCTCTCATATTATGCCCTCCCCAGCAGCCCCCCCTCAAATTATGTCCTCCCCAGCAGTTCCCACTCACATTATGCCCTCCCCAGCAGTTTCCCTTCATATTATGTCCTCTCCTGCAGCTCCCCCTCATATAATGTCCTATCCCGCAGCTCTCCCTCATATTATGCCTTCCCCTCAAATTATGTCCTCCCCAGCAGCTCCCTCTCATATTATGTCCTCCCCAGAAGCTCCCACTCATATTATGCCCTCCCCAGCAGCTCCCCTCATATTATGTCCTCCCCAGCAGCTCCCCCTCATATTATGTCCTTCCCCGCAGCTCTCCCTCATATTATGCCCTCCCCAGCAGCTTCCCCTCATATTATGTCCTCCCCAGCAGCTCCCACTGATATTATGCCCTCCCCAGCAGCTTTCTCTCATATTATGCCCTCCCCAGAAGCTCCCCCTCAAATTATGTCCTCCCCAGCAGCTTCCCCTCATATTATGCCCTCCCCAGCAGCTCCCCCTCATATTATGCGCTCCCCATCAGCATCTCCTCATATTATGTCCTCCTCCGCAGCTCTCCCTCATATTATGTCCTCCCTCGCAGCACCCCCTCATATTATGTCCTTCCTAGCAGCTCCCCCTCATATTATGTCCTCCCCTCATATTATGTCCTTCCTAGCAGCTCCCCCTCATATTATGCCCTCCCCAGCAGCTCCCCCTCATATTATGTCCTCTCCCGCAGCACTCCCTCATATTATGCCTTCCTCTCATATTATGTCCTCCCCAGCAGCTTCCCCTTATATTTTCCCCTTCCGAGCAGCTCCCACTCATATTATGCCCTCCCCAGCAGCTCTCCCTCATATTATGCCCTCCCCAGCAGCTACCCCTCATATTATGCCCTCCCACACAGCTCTCCCTCATATTATGCCCTCCTTGGCAGCTCCTCCTTATGTTATGGCCTCCCCAGCAGCTCTTATCGTCCATCTCCTCCTCAGTTACTACCCGTTGCCCCACAGCAGTTCTCTTCTTTTCCCTTTCCCCAGATGACATCATATCTGCAAAGAGTTTGTATGTTTTTTACGTGTTTGCGGGGGTTTCCTCCGAGTCCTCCTGTTTCCTCCCACATTCCAAAACATACTGGTACAGGGACTGATCTGGCAAGGTTTGTAGCACTCAGATTATGAGATTTGTCTCACTATTAATAAATCTGGGCCACTGTATTCACACTCACAGCTAAAAGAGAGCTTTAACCTCTTGTACAAAAGTTTTTTTCAAATCTATGATGTTATCTCTCTGATGAGACCGACCTCCCGATTAAAATAGAGGTGTTATTTGGAGCACACATACTAAACACAGTCACTAGGATGAATACTTAACTATGCAGAAAAAAGTCCTCAAACACCACTGTACAAAGAAAAATTTTAAAAAGTTTTTGATTTTTGAAAGTGGGGAGTGCAAAATAGAAAGACAGAAATGAAAAAGGGCTGCGTTCTTAAGGGGTTAACCAACCAACTGAACTACTTTAATTTTATAAGTCCAGGAATTCTGCATCTCAGGGACCCCTCTGTGGGGTGACAGTGTGGTTATTGTCATGGGTGCCACTGTGATCCACATCTCGGATCGCTAGCACACCCGTGCCCCTCTCCGTGGAGGCACCCTTGCCGGGACTCACTTACCTCTCTGCGTTCCTGCTCCCATCTCGACTGGCCAGCGTGCCTGTCCCCACTCCCTTGGGCTCGCGTGCGCCGGCACTCACAAATTTAAAGGGCCAGCGCACCGCTGATTTGCGCTGCCCTCTTCCTGGTTTTCTATAAAAATTGGCCACTCCCAGCATTCCCTCAGAAGGGGCAACTAGACATGATAAAGACAGGTTGGACAAGTTTGTCTTCGTGGGAATAGCCCTTTATTATGTTATAACAATTACTAGTGGTGTCACTCTATCTTCCCTCAGGTGCTGTCTTGAACATCGTTGCTGTCAGGCACCAATAAAAACAGATCAGTGCAAACCAGACACGACATCTTACTATTACACTTACCGTAATGGGACCCTCACCTGCGGTACGTCACATATGTCAATGAATATGTAAAATGTTTAGCTTGTTTATTCTCAGCTGCAGTGGTATAAAAAGGTGTATCAAATGTCCAGCAGCAGCCTCCCCTCATTAATCAAATGTCCAGCAGCAGCCTCCCCTCATTAATCAAATGTCTAGCAGCAGTCTTCCCTCATTTATCAAATGTCTAGCAGCAGCCTTCCCTCATTTATCAAATGTCCAGCAGCAGCCTTCCCTCATTAATCAAATGTCTAGCAGCAGCCTTCCCTCATTTATCAAATTCCAGCAGTAGCCTCCCCTCATTTATCAAATGTCCAGCAGCAGCCTCCCCTCATTTATCAAATGTCCAGCAGGAGCCTCCCCTCATCTATCTAATGCCTAGCAGCAGCCTCCACTCATTTATCAAATGTCCAGCAGCAGCCCCCTCACTTCTCAAATGTCCAGCAGCAGCCCCCCTCATTTACCAAATGTCCAGCAGCAGACTCCCCTCATTTATCAAATGTCCAGCAGCAGCCTCCCCTCATTTATCAAATGTGCAGCAGCAGCCTCCCCTCATTTAACAAATGTGCAGCAGCAGCCTCCCCTCATTTATCTAATTTCCAGCAGCAGCCTCCCCTCACCAAGAAAATGTGCATTAGCTTACTCATGACCCTCAAGTCATATCAAAAATAAATAAAATTCAGTACTTACCCTCCCATGCTTTGGTGATCCCCACAGCTTCCTCTTCTCCTTGTGCAGCAGCGCAGGTAGAGACAGGTCTGTGAGCTCTGCCCGTGCACACTGTATGAGGTGTCTGTGGCACTCCTTCCAGTCTGTTTGGTGGATGAGAATGAAAATTTAGGGAAGGTTATTTTGGTGCACACCTATCCATGGTCTTTTCCGTTCCTTCTGTCGGTGGTAAAGCTCCGTTGTCTTCATGAATAATAAATGATGGATTGTGAGAGATGTTTCTCTTCTCCCCTCAGATGATGAGGATGAGTCCAGCTGTGCCAGAAGAAGCTGTGAGTGTGACCGGACGGCCGTGCTTTGTTTTCAGCGTTATAATTACTCCGAAGTATATGCTAAATACTTAAACAGGAACAAATGTTCAGGGCGAAGACCATCCTGCCCAGAGGTGTAGCTAGCGGGTTCAGGATAGAGGAGGCAGAACCATCACTCATGAGCTCCATCTCACCTCTGATGCTGTGCTGAACGAACAGGACCTTTGGAGGATTCACAAGTCCATAAAGATAGATAGTAATAAATGTGTGTCGGCTACCTGCACACATGTATATCCATAGAGACTGATGTAGTCACTGTATACAGCTCTATTTGTGTCACAGAGTTGAAAGCTGGGAGTGGACCCCTCAAAGTTCTGCCCCCTTTGCCCCCCTGGTAGCTGCACCTGATCCTGCTAAATCTGCAGCTATTTGTATCCAACCTGTATATGTAGAAGAGCTCTGATCATGTGGCTTGTACGGCTAATGTCATCCACCTATAGAATTCTTTGTAATAAAACAAATAACACTATATTATGTTTTGTATTCATTTGTACTCCCTGCTGTCCCTGCTGTGCTCCGCTCCTGAGCTTGTCTATTCCACAGATTGACAGTTCTTACAGTAAAGAAGCCCTGTCTCCTCTGGACCTTAAACCTGTGTTTGATTTAACCTGGAACAACTTTTAGAAATTTTATAGACTTTTTAAGAAATTAATCATATCCCCTTTAGTCGTCTCATTTGAAGACGACTAAATTCCTTTAATCTTTCTTCATAACCGAGATCCTCCATACCCCTTATCATTTTTGTGGATCTTCGTTGTCCCCTCTCCAGCTCCAGGGCATCCTTTTTATGGACCAAAGCCCAGAACTGGACAGCATATTCCAGGTGAGGGTGAACCAATGCCTTGTACAGTGGTAATATACATCCCTATCCCAAGAGTCCACAGTGTGTTTACATGTGATGAAGCCTTTTGCCCAATGTGTTTCAAAACACAATGGGGCTTGTTTACCAAGGGTCCTGCGGACCGCACTTTAGTCGGATATTCCGGCATTTTCAGATTTGCGCCGCTGGGACAGGCATTTAGAAGGGGATGTTGCACATGATACGATTTTGGCGCAGTGGTGGCGACTTTCATGGGACACACATCGAGGGGTGGGCCGTCGGAGGATCCGACTGATTCAGACAAACTGCCAGATTTAACTTGTTTAAATTGTGTCGCAAGACAATGCACTTACATACACCGGGAGGAAGCGACGCATTCAGGAAATCGGACGCACAACCTTATTAAGTCGCGGCACAGTGCCCTCCGGACCGGGTAAGTAACTGTGCCCCAATGTGAATGCATTATGTGAACGCAGCCTGAATCTGGGGGTTATGGGCAGAGGCATTACCATGACAGCACCAATAGCCAAAAGCATGAGTGCCTATGGCAGCATCAACACTATATATGGCCTTGTATCCAGCGTCGGACTGGCCCACCGGAGAACCGGAGAATCCCCCGGTGGTCTGATGCCATCGGGTCCCCGACACTCCCATGCCGTCGGGTCCCTGGCCCTCTCACACTAGCGCGGCCCCGGCCCTCTCACGTCAGTGCGGCCCCGGCGCCCGATGCCTGCTTCCTGCTCCTGTGCTCGCCTGCACCTGAGATGGCGCGTTCCCGCGGATGCTGCACACGGTAAGGCCCTTTGTGTGTGTATGTCGGTCGGTACTGGGGTGGGGGTAGGCCCTATTTCTATCCTGGGGTGGGGGATGAGGCCCTATTTCTATCCTGGGGTGGGGGATGAGGCCCTATTTCTATCCTGGGGTGGGGGATGAGTCCCTATTTCTATCCTGGGGTGGGGGATGAGGCCCTATTTCTATCCTGGGGTGGGGGATGAGGCCCTATTTCTATCCTGGGGTGGGGGATGAGGCCCTATTTCTATCCTGGGGTGGGGGATGAGGCCCTATTTCTATCCTGGGGTGGGGGGTGAGGCCCTATTTCTATCCTGGGGTGGGGGGTGAGGCCCTATTTCTATCCTGGGGTGGGGGGTGAGGCCCTATTTCTATCCTGGGGTGGGGGGTGAGGCCCTATTTCTATCCTGGGGTGAGGGAAGAGGCCCTATTTCTATCCTGGGGTGGGTGGTGAGGCCCTATTTCTATCCTGGGGTGGGTGGTGAGGCCCTATTTCTATCCTGGGTTGGGGGGTGACCATACATGGAGCTACAGTCACAGTTCACTGTAATATAATAAGATGTTTTTCCAGCGATGATTGGACACAGTTAGGGTGCATCCACACTGCCATTGTGGGGACGCATATATGGCTGCAACCTTGGCTGAATGCTACAGTAATGTATGGACCTCGATTCTGTCTCTGTATCTAATGTTTGATAGAACGTGTTTTACACTTCAATTAGGAGTAGTCTTTCTTATTACATGAAGGGTAATATAGCATAAATGGCATTTTGTACATTATTGCTTGAAAGGCAACTTCCCAGAGTTGCATTTTTCTTCTTTTTTTTTAATAACAAATACACTATACAACAAAAAATTATACAACATGAAACAAGAAATAATATACAAACAATAAAATTAAAATGTTCTGTTGGACAACACCAGTTCAAATTTGAACAGCAACAGGTCCATTTTTTACAACAGGTCCATTTTCTATCCTGGGGTGGGGGGTGAGTCCCTATTTCTATCCTGGGGTGGAGGGTGAGTCCCTATTTCTATCCTGGGGTGGGGGGTGAGTCCCTATTTCTATCCTGGGGTGGAGGGTGAGTCCCTATTTCTATCCTGGGGTGGGGGGTGAGTCCCCATTTCTATCCTGGGGTGGGGGGTGAGGCCCTATTTCTATCCTGGGGTGGGGGGTGAGGCCCTATTTCTATCCTGGGGTGGGGGGTGAGGCCCTATTTCTATCCTGGGGTGGGGGGTGAGGCCCTATTTCTATCCTGGGGTGGGGGTGAGGCCCTATTTCTATCCTGGGGTAGGGGGTGGGGCCCTATTTCTATCCTGGGGTGGGGGATGAGGCCCTATTTCTATCCTGGGGTGGGGGGTGAGGCCTTTTTTCTATCCTGGGGTGGGAGGGGAGGCCCTATTTCTATCCTGGGGTGGGGGATAGGCCCTATATTTATACAGGCACAGTACACATCCATACATGGAGCTACAGGCACAGTACACAGCCATACATGGAGCTACAGCAGCAGTACACAGCCATACATGAAGCTACAGGCACAGCACACAGCCATACATGGAGCTACAGCCGCAGTACACAGCCATACATGGACCTACAGCCACAGTACACAGCCATACATGGAGCTACAGCCATAGTACACAGCCATACATGGAGCTACAGCCACAGTACACAGCCATACATGGTGCTACAGCCACAGTACACAGCCATACATGGAGCTACAGCCACAGTACACAGCCATTATTGCTTGAAAGGCAACTACCCAGAGTTGCATTTTTCTTCTTTTTTTTTAATAACAAATACACTATACAACAAAAAATTATACAACATGAAACAAGAAATAATATACAAACAATAAAATTAAAATGTTCTGTTGGACAACACCAGTTCAAAGAAAATCTACCATTTGTTTTCATGCATTGTTAACCAAACATACCTTGAGAATGGTATAGTGACACTGATGCAGAAACATATCTTGTTTAATCCCTGATCTGAGTGATCTGCACTCTCTACTGCTTATTCAAAACTGACTCTTTGGGGCACATTTACTTACCCGGTCCAGTCGCGATCCAGGCGCGTTGTCCGACGAGGATTCGGGTCTGCCGCAATTCACTAAGATCGTGTGCCCGTTATCCAGCAGGTGTCGCTGCTGCGCCGAGGTCCGCCGGAGTTCACCTTCTTCTTCCCGGTGCATGTAAGTGCTGATCTTGCAACACAAATTATTTTTTAAATTCCGCTGTTTTTCCAAATTTGGCGCAAATCGGAAATCGTCGGTAAACCCGACCTGACCATGTGTCCCACCCACAAGGTTTTTTTTTACTCCCCTAGTGAGTTGGCAGCATTGTCCAATCAGCTTCCAGCTTGCATTACAGTAACAACACAGCATATCATTGGTTACAGACCATTTATACTGTTTTTCTCTCCCAGGCAGTGGTCCCAGCTGCAATTACACAGTATCCCACTTTTGTAGACCTCCTAGCAAGGTGGTCAGTCTTCCTAGGCAGCTCCTAACATGGAGAGGGCACTATTTGCAACAACTACCTACCTTTTGCATCGGCAGGGTTGTTGCAGAGCTTCCACTCTAGTTGGCAGATCTATGGAAAGGGATTATAATGCATTACATTGTAACTTCACGCTTACTGTCCGATATATCGGACTCAGAGCTGATGCTGGCTCAGCTCAAACACAAAGCAGAGTATTGGGATACACCAGTATCGGGATTCACGGGGTGTCAGCTGTAACTAACTGCTGACATCCCAGTGTAACACCCGTGGTCAGAGTGGGCTCAAATCGCGGGTGTTTAACCCGCGCTATTTAACGTGCCTGCCAGGGGTCTATCCCCCACGATCACCGCTCCCCCAGTGCCATCTTTGGAGGGCGCTGATCGTTTCCATGGGAGCCCTGAGGTCCGACGAAATCTGAAAGGCACAGTGTTAGCCTATGCATGTGCGTAGGCTGACACAGCAATATCCTGCAATTCTTCAGTATTCAGCTATTTACTGACAACACTTTTATCATCCTCATATTACTGTGCTCTATTCACTGTGAAGAGCACTTCTGTGATCCAAGTGTTTACACTACTCACTGACAGGAGCAACTTTACAATCAAGGCATGATTGATGATGATTTATGATTTTTCTGGAGCTAAATACCATGTAGAGAAAAGGACCTTCAAGATCTTAGTGGATAACGCAGTAAATGCTAATAATCCTGTCTGGTCTTCCAAATACTGCTGTATAATCCTCTATAAGGAGTAAGAATATCCTTGTACTATAGCAGACTAGGAGTAGCCTAATGCAGATTTTCAAAGTGCCCTAATAAGGACATTTCAGATTTCCCCCCTCCCTATGTTTTTATTGTCCCATCCTAGAAAACATATTTTTATATTTACCAGAATGCCCCCATGGAGCATCAATGGCTGTATTTCTGCAGAAACCTGCAAAGGCATCTTAAAATCGCCTTAAGGAATCTTCTTACTTCCGGGACGTAAGGCTGCAGCAAGCATCTATTGCATTATATGGGTCTAGGACATGTTATATAGTGAGACTTTCCTATGGTGTTACATAGGACTGCAGGCACCATCTTCTACAGTTTCTGGCCTCAAGAAAAAGAAAAAAGCATAAATGTTGCTCTGTTGCCTTAGTGGGTATACACAAAATGATATATAATATAGGATATCACCCAGTTACCAATCATCAATTCCATCCACTATCTTCCTCCCTAGAATGAATCCACATTAGCAGGCATACAAGTCAAAATTAGAATTTGGTCTTCCCAACATTTCTAGCAGCAAATCATTGTGCTGGATAAAGGAATTGCCTATAGAGCAATTCTCCACTGCATTCCTATCACCTGAAAGTCCTCTACCCTGGCGCCATGCCAGCCCTGAAAGCTGATCCAAAATGTACCCACATTACAGATTATGTCTCAGGAGTGTCTTAGTAGTGCCCTTGCACTAGTTGTTTTATCTTCTGTACCAAAAATTTGAAAAATTGGCAACATTACCTGTACAATTCCTTTGTGGTGGTTTCCTCAAGATCACTGAGACCCCCCAATCATCATTAGAATGGAGGTCCCATGTCCTGGAGTAGCGGTCCAACATATGCTGAAAAGTCTGAGTTTTGGGTTCTATGGGATTGACAAAGATATCCATAGTTGATCCCCTCGACTTACACTGTGGACACTACTGGCTGACTCACCGAAAATTCTGTAAGATTCTTTTTAATCTAATAACCTCCAAACTCAAGAAGTTGGAACACATAGAGGCTCTGATGTGGGAGCTGATACAGTATTTGTTTTCTCCTAATACTTGCCAGGACTGAGTAAATATTCCAGTGCTCCAGTCATAAGCGAAGGCGATGGGGGAAGGTGACATTTCTGTTTTTTCAAGTTATATTAATATTCATAATAAATTGGTTGCAGATTTATAATTCACAGCATCCAACAGTCTGTAAACCCACTAATCCTGCAATTGCTAAAATAATCCCAATGCTATAGAAGGCACAAGGGGATATACTGTGTACAGGAATACAGACTTTGATATTACAGGGATCCCTGACCACTAACTCTTGTTGTTGACAGCTGACCCAGGCAGGCTGATAGAAGCCAGTGTAGGGCATTGAACCCGTGTAGGCATAGTCAATGTGCATAGCAATGTCACACAATAGATGCCAGGACAGTGCCCAGTTTGGGGTGGCCCCAATTCCATGCTGGGTCCACCAGGCCTCGTCAAGTTGTCACCACATCTGGCTGATCTACAGAAGGGTCGGTAAGGTGTGGTGCAAACCAATGGGACAAAAGTAAGTAGTTGCTTTCTTTTCTGAGACAATTTTGGTACAAAACAACACAATCAAACCTAGGGCTGACGTCTCCAATCTCCTGCCTGTAAGGATGTCACACTGAGGAAAGGCCTGGGCTAGATGTCCTTCACTATAAATAAAAGCTGGTACCATATCCAAAGGCTGGAGACCAGGGTCTATGGCAGAGCATCCTTTTCTCAGCTTCTTCTTCTGGTCAATCAGGGAGTTTGGTAAAGTATCTTCTTCTTAACTGCGTTTGCTGACTGCAGGACTCAAGCAAATGGGACTGTTCTTTTTGTATACTGTCTACCAGGGGGATGAGAAATCACAAACAACCATAGAGCATTCTCTTTTAGATGTACATTGAATCCCAATAATATACTGTGTCAGCAAGTTTCCAACAAGGTAAACAAGTTTCCAGACACCAGCTGTCAGTCTATCTGCTTTTGTAGAAATCTGGATTTCCCTCCAAAACAATTTCTGTAGATGTGGAAAATTAGTAACTACTCCATACTCATTTACCCTATGCTACAGGATATACATGTTTCAATGGAAAAGCAAATTTCATCAGGCTGAGCCCCGTCCCCAGATGTTTGCTTTGCATTTCTAAACGCAATGTAAACGCCCCAGGTGACTGCACCCTAAACATTCAGATAACTTTTCTTTTCTTGAAGTATTGCAATACATTTATGGGTATCGTATCACACTCTGGTATCGGTGCAGCTCTAGTTGGTACTGCTCAGTGTTCAGGGATCAGAGACCCATCATTGTGTTGAACCAACTGGCGATTCTGTGATAGTCTTTACATTAATAAATTGAAACGGGATGTTCTGTCGCATTAACGATGTATTAGCTGTATAGATCAGTGGGATGTTAAAGACCTCATCCTATTCGGATTCTCTTGTTACAATGTATCCTGATGATAAAATGTGTAGAACTTCTTCCTTAACAAAGTAGTAGTGTCAGGATCGCAGATAGTGGATCCTCTGGACCACCGCAGACGATGACACAAGCCGCCACCTAGGACCAGAATCTAAGTGGCACCTGGTCTTCACCAGAGCCCGCCGCAAAGCGGGTTGGACTTGCTGTGGCGTGGTACCACCAGGTCGTTTCACAGGCGCAACTTGTCCGCGGTGGTAGCCAAGGTCGAGGTACAGAATCAGCAGGCAATCTCATAGTCGGGGACAGGCAGTTGGTCAAGGCAGGCGGCAGCAGTTCAAGGTCAGGGACGGAGCAAGAGGTCAGGGCTGGCAGCGAAGGAGCGAAGTCAAGAACGGGTCCGGGGTCACAACGGGAAATCCAATTACTAGCACAAGGCACAGGAAACAGCTTTCTCAATGGCATAAGCACTAAGATCCGGCAGGGTGTGTGGGGAGAGGCTGAGTTAAATAGAATTCTGTGCCAATTAACAGCGCACTGGCCCTTTAAATCTTGAGAAGACAGCGTGAAGCAGGGACAGGTAAGTGTAATGGCCACGGATCGGTGGCACACGGGGGAGCACAGGTGAGCCTGCGACTCAAGTCGCGGGACCACCCGCGACAAATAGTTTATTGTAGAATGTTACCTGTTGAATTGTAGCTGTAAGAGTGTAACAGTAATTTGATGAATGTTAAAACTGGAATTGCCAGTATCAAGCACCGCCTTTGCCGGCAGGTGAAGGAGGAATGGGAATATTTGTTCAGTAATTAGGAAACTTGCTAAGGATAATACTAATACAGCGTCTGTATCCACATCACAGTCCCTGTGGGTTCCATTCTCTAAGGGTCTTCAGGGTCTAAGGAACTTCAGTGAGTTGCAGGTGAGTCCTCCTATAGTTTCCCATAATGCACCGCTCCATTTTGTATCATTTGTTGTTGTCATATTTTATGGATATTAACCAATGCAAGATTTTTTTTTCTTTTTTTACAGTTATTTTTTGAAGGACAAGTGAATGTTTGAAGGCAACATCATATATCTACATCCTTACCATCTATATAGATTATGGTTTATTATAGTTATGAGTATACCAGATATGTCCATGTGTACGCCCAGACAGTCAGCCATAACCTCACGGCAAGCCCAACATTGACTGCATAATAACTTTGTTGTCAGGTAATGTGAATTAAACTTTTATTAACTAGTGAAATAGTGCAGGATGCTGAAAAGGGCATTTCTAAAATCAGCACCGCATAGGTTATTGGATCCTATCACCAGCTAAAAATTATATTTCTGCTGGCAGGTTCACTAGTACACTAAGGAAAAAAGTATATAGTCACACTGACCGTATGAAGTATCTAGTGCTGTATCTGGTACAATGTAACCAAATGTTAATATTTGCTTCATTTATAGACCCTCTCCTTCTGTGTATTGCCCATCTTTCTGTGCACAATGTTATCCTGTCTGCTGCTTCTCCTTAGTCTGGGTAAGTCCTAATGTTATCTACACATGGATATTCTGAGCTTTTTCTGTTTCTTAAAATAAATTCACTATTTGATATAAGACTTCTGAAATCTTTAATATTGGCGCAATCTGGTTGAGGGTTCAAATCTGGAATTGGGAGTTAAATATGCAGATGTATTAGAGTTGTCCAGGGCCGGATTATAGGCGGGGCTCCCGGGGCTCGAGCCCCGGGGCCCCCACCATCTTGCCCCCCCCTAGGGGCCCCCACCAGATCGCATCTCCCGCGCCACCCGTCTGAGATGCCCGCCGCTTTCAGACTCAGATGACCGCCTCCCTGCTCATCTCCCTGGACGACAGAGACGCCCCCTTTACAGGTGACACCGCCTCCACCTCCAAGGCTGCCCCCCGCGGCACAGGTTACCGCCTCCCGCCTGCCCATCCCAGGCATGTGTGGCCCGCTCGATTGCCCCGCCCCCCGCTCCCGTTCGAACAGGCACCCACGGTTGTCTAATACCTTTCTAGTGCTGTACATGGCGCCAGTGTTCAGCCGATGGCGCCAGGGCAGGAGGAATCACAATCCTGCTCTGGTGCTGGACTTTCAGGAGATAGGATTGTATTGGGCATTTACTCTAAAAGCAATTTCTTAAGGGAATGGAGTTCTATACTAAAGGCATGATGGACTCAACAAAAGCCTTCTAATTTGTTAGTATATAGCAGCTAGAAACATGGTTCTGGTATCTGCTTAAAGAGAAAATCATCTGATCACATCAGGCTTGTAGTTCTGTGAGCTACAGAATCGGACATAAAGGCAGTTAAACAAAAAGATTATTATCTCTCATATCTTATCAGCTCTCATTCCCAAATATGTCTTACCTTGCCCATATCTATGGGATAGTAGTTCACATAACCACTGATGTATTTGTAAAGATCAGATTCTCTTCTTTATTCTGATACCAGAACCATGGATGTAGCTGATATGGAACCCAGGATGTAGCCTCTGAGCTTGACTCTTTTCTGACAAATGGTGACCGTTTTCTACTCATTGGGGGTCATTTACTAAGGGCCCAATTCGCGTTTTCCCGACGTGTTACCTGAATATTTCCGATTTGCCCTGAATTGCCCCGGGATTTTGGCGCACACGATCGGATTGTGGCACATCGGCGCCGGCATGCACACGACGGAAATCGGGGGCGTGGCTGAACGAAAACCCGATGGTTTTTTGTTCCGCAAAAATTGCACTTACCTTCACTCAGCCCGGCTCGGTGTATTCCAGTGGTTCCGATGCTCTTCAGCGCTGTAGCGCCACCTGGTAGACGGCGGAGGAACTGCCTTAGTGAATCCCGGCCGGACCCGAATACAGCATAGAGAACGCGCCGCTGGATCGCGAATGAACCAGGTAAGTAAATCTGCCCCATTGTTACATGACTTTGGAAGAGATTTTTATGCGTAAACAGGAGATTCATATAAAAGAGGGAAAGCTAGAAAGGGCATTTCACATCATACCTGAGGGGGGTGGTAGTTTAGTGGGGTAAAAACTGCTGAAAGATCTCTTTTAAGCTAGACATCCCCTTTAATACACACAGGATATTATTATCTTTTTTGATTTTTCTCTTCTAGTGTCAGTGGAAGGGCCGTACCGTAAAACTTTTGTTACCTTGTTTAGAGAGGTTTTGAAAAAACCCATAAAACATATTAACTTCTATGGCTGCCAATGTGGATGGGGTGAGGGGAGTCAGATCGTGGATGAAATTGATAGGTAAGTGACTGATCATTTACATAACTATGGGGCTAAGGGTCGCGGTCACACTTTCATCGGACTGTGTGCTGTTTTTGGGATTTGCACAGCTTGGACAGGTATCTAACAGGGGTCTGCACTAGGACTGTGCCGCACGAGATCAGATTTTGGTGCAGCTGTGCTGCTTTCATGCCATACAAATCGGGCAGTGGGCCGACGAAGGATCCGACTGATTCGGACTAAGCGCAGGATTTAACTCTCAAATTGTGCCGCAAGACAATGCACTTACATGCACCAGGAAGAAGACGGTGAACTCCAGCGGACCTGAGCGGGGAAGCGACACATGCAGGAAATTGGGTGCACGATCTTAGTGAATCGCGGCATGATGAGTGCGTTATCATTGTGCAATGCACTTTCTGTGAACTTCGCGGACGGTTAAGTAAATGAGCCCCTATATGTATATAAATACATATAAATTATCTGTAAATTCTCCATATACTGCAATACAATGGTACTGCAGTATATGGTATGACTGGTCACATCCATGGGGAGAGTGGATAAAATTGATTATTTCTGATGGTTAGCCCCGTAACAAAAATTAATGTCCTAATCGCCACTCTTTCACCAAAATTTGAACCAAAAGTAATAAGGTCGTACAGTCCCCAAATAGCTCTGTACACCAAAGTATGAAATAGTTATTTGCCTCTAAATATGGTAGAACATAAACTTACTTTACAAAACATTTTAGTTCTTTAAAATCTATTAAAACACAATCTAAGGCCCCTTCTCCACTGGCGTTTTTCACGCGCGAGTTCTGCGCGTGCATTTGACGCGCAGAACTTGCATTGCACTCTGTCCCATTGTATTCAATGGGTCTTTCTTCATTTGCGTTGTTTTGCACGCGCGTGCTTGCGTTCGTTTGCACGCGCGTCACAATCGCAGCATGCTCTATTTTTGCGAGTCACGCGCAATTTTCACGCCCCATTCAAGTCTATGGAGATGCATCAAGAACGCATTGCACTCGCAATCATTGCAAGTGCAATGCGAGTGCAATGCGTTTTAAACGTAAGGGTTGCTAGGTGACCAGAATAACAGTATTTCCCCTGCTCGCGAACGATCATTTAATTAAAAAAACACAATGAAGAACAGTGAAGAATAGAATAAAACCAGTGAACACAGTGAAAACAGTGACCACAGGATCATTTAAGAGAAAAACACAGTGCAGAACACAGTGCAGAATAGATTACAGATGTTCGGCACATCTGCTTACTTGTCGGGAGATACGCGCGGAGCGCTGCGAACACAATAGCATGTGAAGAACAATATATATGTGTGTAAAGAACACATTGCAGATGTTTCCATACATCTGCAATGTGTTCTTCACACATATATATTGTTCTTCACATGCTATTTTGTTCGCACCGCTCCGCGCGTATCTCCCGACAAGTAAGCAGATGTGCCGAACATCTGTAATCTATTCTGCACTGTGTTCTGCACTGTGTTTTTCTCTTAAATGATCCTGTGGTCACTGTTTTCACTGTGTTCACTGGTTTTATTCTATTCTTCACTGTTCTTCACATCTGCTAACTTGTCGGGAGATAATATACGCGCGCGGAACAGTGAAGAATAGATCGCAGATGTTTGCAACTTATCAGAAGACATTATTTTTCAATTAAATAAAACATTTTATTCCCGAACCTTGGTCCCTTTGAAAAAGTCCCATTAACTTAAAAAAATGCGCGTGAAAAACGCACCGAAAACGCAAAAAAACGCGAACAAAAATGAAACAAAAACGCAGCAAAAACGTCAGTTTTTCACGCATTGCACCCTGACGTGAAACGCAACGCTAGTGTGCAAGAGGCCTAAATGTGTTTTTTTCCCCTTGATCGCACCAACCCAAATTTTTTGCCTTGATTGATTCTTTGAGGGATGTACTTAACAACATGGCATCAGTTGTGCAGGGTTCAGCTGTTCTGGTACCTGAGGAACTTTTCAAATAAACTATTCCATCAGAATCTGCCCTCAGAGATCTTAATGGCCCTCCTTGCCTTTTGTGTCCTGCTATAGACCCATACCACAGGTAACATGTGGGGTGTCACCATTCGCGAGACAAACTGCACAACAAATTTTGAGATTCGGTTACTACTCTTATCCGGTAACGATGTACATTTTTGCTACTGTTTTATAAGAAACTTCATAACTTTTGACAGGAAAATGTTACAATTGTCTCCAATCAACTGGGTATACCATTACCTCTCGCCCCATACCAGACATGAGGGGTTTATGTCCAGGATTGGACCAGTTATGGGATTTAGTGGGGTTGCTGGAGACCCACATCCTTTAAATTTCCGAGATTAATTTACACTCCGCTATTAACTATAATTAATATATTACACAGCACCCCCAATAAATGATATATGGTACTGCACATCCCCAATATACCGTAATTAATATGTAGCTTAGAACCCCCCACCCCTAATTTATGCAATTGTGTCATTGTAGCCCCAAGATAATTCATATTTAGAACTACAAACCCCCAAAAATGTATATGTATCTTCGCCTTAAAGCTCTCATAATGAATTGTATGTACTTCTTAAAGGGGTTTTCCCCCTTCTAGTGATAAGCATGATAAAGATAATTTCTAACCCCTTACAATTTTTGCAGTATCATTGCTGTTTTAGCTTCATCACTCAGTGATGATCAGTGTAAAATTCCAGAGTGTGAGCGGGGACTCTCTAAGCAGACACTTTCTCTGTGCTTTGAGATGCTGTGTGCTGACAATGTGTTTAGATTATCAGGATACAGGTTTATCTACACTTTCTTTTAGCTTCTGAACAAACTACAAGTATCTGATGCATAGAAAAAGAGCAATGAGACAGATCAGAGTCATGAGATGATATTAGACACAATGGGGCACATTTATTTTCCGGTCCGGAGGAGTTCACCTAAAGTGCTTTGTCCGACGATAATGCACTCTGTTACGATTCACTAAGATCGTGCGCCCGATACCTGAAGTCCTGTGTAACACAACAGATAAAACACAGATAATTCAGCGTTGGTCATCTAGTAGAAATAAATGGAGTCCTGTGTTACATTCCATGTCACTGGTGCATTCCTCCTCCAGGTGCTGTTATGAACAATATTGCTGCAGGATACAATTCAGGACGGAAACCTGTAAACCGGAAATAAAGGCATACATTTACACAATTCAGAATGGGACCCTCACCTGCGGTATGTCAAATATGACAAAAATTGCTACAACCTCACTCCAATAGCTGATCTTGTGGATATTTCAGGACAGCAATATCATAATGAAAGAGTCACTAAATTTATCAAACATGATGATTGATGAACTTAGCAACCCACACCCCAACAACTCTGACTCCAAAAATTCCATTCATTATTAAATCTCTCCCTAAATTTATATCACTGGTTGTTTGGCTGAATTTTGGCCAGAAATTTTGCAGTTTTATGTTTGACATTGGCACATCATTACCCACAGCCCACAACCCCTTTCAAGCTTTGCCAGATCCCCATTTTGGTCGAGGGACAAAAAGTATAAATGTGTGTCACTTTTTTTCAACTTTTAAAATTATTCTAATGAAGTGCTCCCACTCCCCTGCCCCCTCTACCTGCTGTTATATTACACAGTAGGAGGAGTAAATGATCCTGCACATTGTAACAGCCTGTGAAGCTGCAGCATAGAGGTACTCTGGCAATGCAGCTAGAGCCCTTCTGGCTCATTAGAGTAATTATGTTGTCATGGGTGCCCCATCTCTCTATGAGTAAGTGTCTCTGGTTTATCATGATGGATTTTAATGGTAGATTTCCCGATCCGTGTTTTGTGAGCTGGTGCTTCAAGAATTATAACTAATAAATTGTGAGAGATATTTCTGCTTTTCTTCAGATGATGAGGATGAGTCCAGCTGTGCCAGAAGAAGCTGTGAGTGTGACCGGACGGCCGTGTTCTGTTTCCAGAGCCATATGGACTCTTATTCATATTCAAAGGCGAAATACTTTCTTCATCGGGACAAATGTAGCGGACAACGTCCAGCCTGCAGCCAACTGTGACTCCTGCATGCACATAAAGCTGTTTCTTGGGATCGATAATATCGGTAACCTAGTAATAGGAGAAGTCATTGATATGAAATCATAGGGTTGAGACAAGTTGACCAGGGGCGTAACTACAGGGGAAGCAGCCATAGCAGCTGCCATGGGGCCCACAGTGTCAGGAGGCCCTGGCATCTGGGGTTTTGGATGTAAATATGCTGTATGTATGTGTATATGCTCTAAATGTGTATCTATATGTGTTGTGTATATGCTGTATGTCTGTGTATATGATTCATGGTTGTATACGGTATTGTATGTATGTATATGTGGTGTGTATACACTGTATGAATTTTTTTTTTTTACAGGGTAAGTGGTGCCCCATTTAGAAGTTTGCTATGGGGCCCTGCCTTTGCAAGGTATGTCACTGAAGTTGACTGCCACTGCTTCATGGAGGACAGAGCCACTAGAAGATCACTTTTTCCACTGTAAAACGACATTGACCCAAGCCTATAGTAAGCATACACAACAACCCGAGGGTGGCGTCAGGTCTGGACAAATGGCCACCTGATGGGAGGTGCAGCTAAGATGCAGCTAAATAATGAACCCACCCAAGAACGCCCTTTTCTTGCTTTGATGGGATTTAAAACCCAGGCATATTGCATGTAAAGCAGTAACATTAACAATGAGCTACAGTCTCAATTCCTGCCTATAGGAGGCGTTTCTCGCACGAACTGATAAATAGAGATACATATAATAGGGATAATCTGCTCTATATGCCAATCCATTGTGTGTTAAAGGGAACCTGTCAGTAGAAATTGACCTAATAAACTATGTTGTCAAGCAGCTGAACACCTTCGAGATCATGTTTCTTTCATGTTCCAGTGTGGTGGCATCATCCTTTTCCCAAAGAACCGCTGTTTTAAAACAGAGATTTTATTGTTTTCAAAGGTCTAGTACAGTGGTGGCAAACCTATGGCACAGGTGCCGGAGGTGGCACTCAGAGCCCTCTCTATGGGCACCCGCGCCATCACTCGAGTGCAGAGTTCACCAGACAGGACTCAAGGCCTCTTGTAGTCCCAGGCAGTCCCAGGATCCTGGAAGGAAGCTACAATGATAATCCAAACTTCTTCTCCTTCTTTCTACTGTATTGGTGTCCTCAGGTGCCTATACAATTTAAACCTGTGACAGAACAGGGAGAAATAAGTTACCGCTTAAATTGTCGTATTGGCACTTTGCAGAAAATGCATGGGTTTTGGTTGTAGTTTGGGCACTTGGTGTTGTGAGACACTGAAGGGATTAACTGTGGATGGGCGGTATGTTTCCCCTAGGTTTTCCTATTATGCAAGACCTGAGTGCTGAGGTTGTGTTGTCCAGCACCTTGGACACAGGTGGTGGGAGCAGCCTGATCAGGCTACATAAAGCTGCTGAGCAGAGCTGAGAGCATTGTCTCTCTGAGTGGAGGCTGGAGAGCACACACAGCCCTGACCTCTGTGCCTGAAACAGCGGAATATTGTGTGTTAGTGGTTAGGGGAGAGAAACTCTGTTTAGTTAGCGCCCAGATGGGTAGGATATTGTTGGTTTTGACGCCTGAATGTAAAGGCTGTTTTATTTTGTTCCTGCTGCAATAAACGCAGGCGAGACCTGTTTTGGACTGTACCTTGGTGTCACTGTCTTGAACTGCATCACAAAACCCCGCTACCACGGTCTCTACTGGGCCAAATCTCCCACAGTGTCTAAAAGGTTTGCAAATCACTGGTCTAGGATATGGGCCAGGATTTGACCAAATAGAATTTCTACCTAACTTAGGGTATACAGCTTTCTTTCACAGGGGGAGCTCCAAAATAGGAGGGCATTGTAAGAGGAATAACTGCCCTGGTGGTGGGGGAAGCTACTGATCTGTTTGGAGTGACTTCAATATTTGGTAGCCTTCTGTGCACTGGTTTGGTAGCGTGGGACTCAGGACACTCAGGGGCTTATTTACTAAGGGTCCGCTCATGCACTTTCATCAAACTTTCCGACATTTCTGGGTTTTGCGCGGCTGTGACTGGTGTTTAAAAGTGGATTGTGTCACACACGATAAGTTTTTGTGCGGCTGCGCTGGCTTTCATGAGACAGAAATCGGGCAGTGGGCCGTCGCACAATCCGATTGATTGGAACTGAGCGCGGGATTTAACTTTCAAATTGTGTTGCAAACAATGCACTTACATGCACCGGGAAGAAGAAAGTGAACTCCGGTGGACCTGAGCGGGGAAGCGACACATGCAGGATATCAGGTGCACAATCGTAGTGAATCGCGGTACAGTGCATTATGGACGGACAATGCACTTTGGGTGAACTCCGTCGGACAGGTAAGTAAATGAGCCCCTCAGAGTCTGTCTCCATCTCATTAGCAGACTTCCAAAATCACAGAGAAAAACACAGTTTTTTACTCTGCCTGGAGCTCCCAATGAATCTTGTAAAAGACGCTTATCCTTTCGCAAAAATCATTTTTGCGAAACCCAGGATCGGGCGGACATGTGGCTAGCATCCTGTTTGAGATTTTGATATGCACATTTTATCTTCTTTGTTTGTGAGTATGACAAATTGGAATACATTTTTATCTGTTCAAACATACTACACCATATGCCTGCATATTTCTTCCAGCTATATAATACAGCAAAATAGTGGAAGAAAAACTAAGAAACGCGATGGTGCTGGTCTGAACAGTGGCATGGTTTTATCAGAAGGATCTGTGGATTTGTACGGACTATGAATACAGGACTTCAAATAAGTATAAGCGCCTTTTACTAGATTCATTTGGAGCTCCGGTCAGAGTAAAAATCGGTGTTTATCTTTGTGATTTTGGATGTTAAATTGAGACTTTTTTGGACCAGTCTTGCACCGTGGGTAGCTCCAAGTGGCAAACAGAGCACCGCAAAATAACTGTGGTTTTATGTCATTAGCAGACTTGGTTGCACCAGAGGGTAAAAACCTGAGGATATTAACATTGGGAGAGATTCATCAACAGTAGTGCAAACTTTACTATGTGCATTTTGCCTTTTGAGTGTGCAGAGCTGCCAGATTATTGCATAAGGTCATCAATAGTCTGGCAACCCCTACACTGCTCGGGAAGTCTGCACCATCTTGTTTTTAGGTGCCCCTAAATTTTTTAATTTTTTTTCGTGCCCTTTTATTATACAGCGTGCAACACAATTGTGTCGAGTAATAAATGTGTTGCCGACTAAGCACATAAGTCCAAAGTGCAGCCGTGACACAAAAGTGTCGCAAACACTTCATAAATACATGTGCAAGCTCCAAAGACGTTCCTTTTAGTGAACAATAAGACAAAAGAATAATAGATCTGGCCCACTGCCTTTTCTTTCAAAGTCTAAGGGATGTAAAAAAAGCTATCAGTAGTGATTGAATTACTCCTTACCTGAGACTCCTAAAACCCAAGGAGCTGAACACCTGAAGACTCGGATGTGAGTGCAGATGCTTTGTTTCTCTCTTGCAATATTTACCATTTCAGAGTAAATCCTCTAATTCTCCAATCATATGCCAAGGCTGAACATTCACTGAAACTGACACCACTAAAATCTCATAACCCAGCACCCGACAGTCTCTAACTGCCACTAATCCTGTGGTGAACAAGACCATTCCCAATGTTGAAGTATCAGGAAACAACCTGAATGTGCAGGGACAGCATGGGTGACAGCGAAGCAAAAAGACCTATAGACAGTAGATTCGCTAGAGCTATACAGGCAGCCCCCGACTTAAGGACACTTGACCTTCAGACAGCTGCTAGTCACAGACGACCTCTCTGCCTACCCTGACCTCTGGCCCTCAGGGATTGCCCAAGTCAGGATCAGAGGGTGGGTTTGAGTTTGTTGAATTCCATCAGGATCCCCTTGAAGTTTTGGGATGTGACTTGGCGCTGCTTCCATGGAAAGCTGTGTGTGAGGGACAATCTGAAGTGTAGGAGCTCTGAGGAAAGGGGTTGTCCCCGGGAGGAGTGCGGTGGCCTGCTGGAGAGCATGGACCACTTCCTGCTTCAGTGCCCCTATAACACAGAGGTGTACAACCGGGTGGGCGCTTCCATCCATTGGCCCGGGTTGGCCGGTCTCTCCTATGCGGAGTGGGCCTATGGAGCATTCAGAGGCCTGGGTGGCCGGGACCGCTGCACGTTATTCCTAGTTAGTCTAGTGGTCAGGTACCACACGTGGAACGCACAGTGTTTAGTGTCGACCCAGCGTAAAACCCTCCCAGTGGATGAGGTGGTTAGGAACATTCTGGGTGACCTGGTGAAGGTGCGCTCTCTGGAGTATGAGAGGCGGGGCACGGGGAGGGCCTCTCTCCTTTGGAGTCCCTTAGTCCGTCATCTCCTCTCCTGGTGTTGGGCTGAAGCTGCACTGTAGATTTTTGTTTTGTGTTCTGAGTATATAGAGATGTAGGGCTTGCAGGCGCCGAACCTGGGCTTTATGTGGTTTGTTGTAGTTTTGTTATGCTTTATTCTGCAGAAATTCGATATCCGGAAAAATTGTATTGATAGTCCAGAGGAGCCACTGACTAGGCACACTGCCACAATAACCAAAAATTCACAAAGTCAAAGTGTCTCTACTCCGTAATACATCCTTAACTATACATGCTGATGAACAATCTCACCACTATAGTATAAAGTGGTGTGTATATAAGTCGCAGCTGGTGGAATGAGATACGGGAGATGTTGATGCTCAGCTGGCCGACTTTCCAGCTGGGAGTCCAGTGCCTTAATTGTATTTTTTTTACTGGTATTGTTAAAATATAATAAATGTTGCGACCATTTTCACAGGTAGCAAGGATTTCATGTTTTCTTTTATTTGGTTAAAGGGGTTATCCGAAGGTATAAAAATTGGGAATAGGGATGGGTTGGTGTGGTCAGCCACGCCAGCCAGAAGCTGAGTGTAGCGCGGCTTCCATGCCCTTGTTTGTTTACATGGGGCACATACCGGAGAGATAGCAGCAATAGATGCCGAGAGGACCGCGGAGGTAAGTACATGTTTAGTTTTTTTTAATGTAAAAATAAGAAAGTTCCTTACAGTTGAACAGGCTAAACAGAACATGTGAGTTTTTCTCTGCAGGAGAGGATGATGTAATCACTTGGTTGTGCCTGAAGGCAGAATAATCAATTGCTGCACCATCCCCCAGCTGCTGTGTATGAGTGATCCAGCTCAGGTTGATTAGTCATGCCTTGACTAACCTCTATTTGTAATTACAAGCTAGGTGTGTAATGTGTTTATGTCAGCCAGTCTGACCCAGCTTTCCCAAGGTCCTGAATGCTATAATTGTTTTTTCAGCAAAACTATTCGGCTCAGGGATTAACCAAGACATGATCCTGCATCAGTGTAGCTACAGCAGCCTCAAGGTGTCTTTGCTTCATACGCATCAAATCAAATGGTAGGTTTCCTTTTAAAGGGTGAGCTGGTGCCAGAGCATATTTTTGTTAGTGGAACAAAGCCCCTATCGCAGAATTATAAGGAACAGGGGAGATCTCTGTATCCACGGTCTTGAACACATCCAGCTCTGCTACATACACAGAGAGCTCTATCACATGACCTCCACCCTGTGGGCAGGGAGCTGCAGGCCCTTCCCCTCCCATGTAACTGACTAATAAACAAACAAACAAACAAACTGTAAACAAACACCCCCTCTCATCCTCATAGACTGTAAGCTCTTGTGTCACCCCTCATCCTCATAGACTGTAAGCTCTTGTGTCACCCTCTCATCCTCATAGACTGTAAGCTCTTGTGTCACCCTCTCATCCTCATAGACTGTAAGCTCTTGTGTCACCCCTCATCCTCATAGACTGTAAGCTCTTGTGTCACCTCCTCATCCTCATAGACTGTAAGCTCTTGTGTCACCCCCTCATCCTCATAGACTGTAAGCTCTTGTGTCACCCCCTCATCCTCATAGACTGTAAGCTCTTGTGTCACCCTTCATCCTCATAGACTGTAAGCTTTTGTGTTCCCCTCATCCTCATAGACTGTAAGCTCATGTGTCACCCCCTCATCCTCATAGACTGTAAGCTCTTGTGTCACCCCTAGTCCTCAGACTGTAAGCTCTTGTGTCACCCCCTCATCCTCATAGACTGTAAGCTCTTGTGTCACCCCTCATCCTCATAGACTGTAAGCTCTTGTATCACCGCCTCATCCTCATAGACTGTAAGCTCTTGTGTCACCCCCTCATCCTCATACACTGTAAGCTCTTGTGTCCCCCTCATCCTCATAGACTGTAAGCTCTTGTGCCACCCCCCTCATCCTCATAGACTGTAACCTCTTGTGTCACCCCCTCATCCTCATAGACTGTAAGCTCTTGTGCCACCCCTCATCCTCATAGACTGTAAGCTCTTGTGTCACCCCTCATCCTCATAGACTGTAATCTCTTGTGTCACCCTCTCATCCTCATAGACTGTAAGCTCTTGTGTCACCCCTCATCCTCATAGACTGTAAGCTCTTGTGTCACCTCCTCATCCTCATAGACTGTAAGCTCTTGTGTCACCCCTCATCCTCATAGACTGTAAGCTCTTGTATCACCCCCTCATCCTCATAGACTGTAAGCTTTTGTGTTCCCCTCATCCTCATAGACTGTAAGCTCATGTGTCACCCCCTCATCCTCATAGACTGTAAGCTCTTGTGTCACCCCCTCATCCTCATAGACTGTAAGCTCTTGTGTCACCCCCTCATCCTCATAGACTGTAAGCTCTTGTGTCACCCCCTCATCCTCATAGACTGTAAGCTCTTGTGTCACCCCCTCATCCTCATAGACTGTAAGGTCTTGTGTCACCCCTAGTCCTCAGACTGTAAGCTCTTGTGTCACCCCCTCATCCTCATAGACTGTAAGCTCTTGTGTCACCCCTCATCCTCATAGACTGTAAGCTCTTGTGTCACCCCCTCATCCTCATAGACTGTAAGCTCTTGTGTCACCCCCTCATCCTCATAGACTGTAAGCTCTTGTGTCACCCCTCATCCTCATAGACTGTAAGCTCTTGTATTACCCCCTCATCCTCATAGACTGTAGGCTCTTCTGTCACCCCCTCATCCTCATAGACTGTAAGCTCTTGTGTCACCCCCTCATCCTCATAGACTGTAAGCTCTTGTGTCACTCCCTCATCCTCATAGACTGTAAGCTCTTGTGTCACCCCCCTCATCCTCATAGACTGTAAGCTCTTGTGTCACTCCCTCATCCTCATAGACTGTAAGCTCTTGTGTCACCCCCTCATCCTCATAGACTATAAGCTCTTGTGTCACTCCCTCATCCTCATAGACTGTAAGCTCTTGTGTCACCCCCTCATCCTCAGACTGTAAGCTCTAGTGTCACCTCCTCATCCTCATAGACTGTAAGCTCTTGTGTCACCCCTCATCCTCATAGACTGTAAGCTCCTATGATCAGGGCCCTCATCCTCATAGACTGTAAGCTCTTGTGTCACTCCCTCATCCTCATACACTGTAAGCTCTTGTGTCACCCCCTCATCCTCATAGACTATAAGCTCTTGTGTCACCCCCTCATCCTCATAGACTGTAAGCTCTAGTGTCACCTCCTCATCCTCATAGACTGTAAGCTCTAGTGTCACCTCCTCATCCTCATAGACTGTAAGCTCTTGTGTCACCTCCTCATCCTCATAGACTGTAAGCTCTTGTGTCACCTCCTCATCCTCATAGACTGTAAGCACTTGTGTCACCTCCTCATCCTCATAGACTGTAAGCTCTTGTGTCACCTCCTCATCCTCATAGACTGTAAGCACTTGTGTCACCTCCTCATCCTCATAGACTGTAAGCTCTTGTGTCACCTCCTCATCCTCATAGACTGTAAGCTCTTGTGTCACCCCCTCATCCTCATAGACTGTAAGCTCTAGTGTCACCTCCTCATCCTCATAGACTGTAAGCTCTAGTGTCACCTCCTCATCCTCATAGACTGTAAGCTCTTGTGCCACCCCTCATCCTCATAGACTGTAAGCACTTGTGTCACCTCCTCATCCTCATAGACTGTAAGCTCTTGTGTCACCTCCTCATCCTCATAGACTGTAAGCTCTTGTGTCATCCCCTCATCCTCATAGACTGTAAGCTCTTGTGTCACCCCCTCATCCTCATAGACTGTAAGCTCTTGTGTCCTCCCTCATCCTCATAGACTGTAAGCTCTTGTGTCACCCCCTCATCCCCATAGACTGTAAGCTCTTGTGTCACCCCCTCATCCTCATAGACTGTAAGCTCTTGTGCCACCCCCCTCATCCTCATAGACTGTAAGCTCTTGTGTCACCTCCTCATCCTCATAGACTGTAAGCTCTTGTGTCACCCTCTCATCCTCATAGACTGTAAGCTCTTGTGTCACCCCCTCAATCTTCATAGATGACTAATCTTGTAGATGCAGCCATACAAAATATCACTGAGCAAAGACTCCACATTGTGACCATAAAAATAAGACCCGACTAATGCAGAGACTCGCACATCACTAGGCTCAGCCTAAGACAAGCCGGTATAAAGGCAGCGCCGGTCTAGTTTACAGAATCCCACCAAAAACATGGCCGCCGCCTGAAAAACGACTTCCGTCGCCAACCGTTGCATTCCTTTTGAACGTGATGACGTGCGGCGTGTGACGCATGGTTACCTCGGGAGACGGGGGTTGTTTACTAGCAGCTACTGGACGGGCAGATGGCGGCGATAGGAGCGGCCGTGGACAGGTAACCCGGGGCGCTCTTCTAGTGGGTGTAAAAATGGGTGACTGGACGGGTGACGGCGCTTTACAATGGGGAGACGGGTAACAGTGCACGTACCGTACCACCCCGTTTTTAATGGACTCTTCCGATCCGTCGTAAGATGTTATGCAGTGCCCATCCGGGACTGTACTATTTTAGTATGTCATAGGGGTGTTTGGTCAGTCATGTGCTGTTTGGGGGTAATGTATTATTAGTGCAATTTTTTTTTTTGGGGGGGGGGGGGGGGGAGAGTTGCGTCTAATGGGTTGTTTGGTGCAGGATAAGCAGAAATAATGGAGTGCCCCCTATGGGCAGGGTCATGCCTGGCAGAAATGAGTCATTAATGGATGCATTAACGCATGACTGTGGTTATTTGCATTTGTCGCCTCCTATTTCCAGTCTTTTTGCGTTTTTTTTTATGACACTGTTGCTATGGAACGTTTCTTTGCTTTTACCGAATTATAATTTGGAGACTTTATTTTCATCTGTGACGTTTGGGGTTCCAAAATAGGGTCAGTGATTAGGGCATCGGTTGTTGGGGTGTTGACTTTGCTGCGGAGATTGATTTGGTTTTACGTCTTCCAGGTGCAGTGAATAGAGATGGCGTCTGCTCCGACTGGTATTAACTCTCCTGGCACCGGAGACCCCCTCCAGAGGATGCACGTTACCAGACCTAAATCTGCCAAAGGTCGCACCAGGACCACCCCGCAAGTGACCACCCCAAGTGCGGAGCCTTACCCCTGCTGCACATCACCCACTCCCAGGGTGTCGTCAGCAAGAGCCCTGTCTGGTCCCCGGATCGCACAGGAGGACATCCCTGAGCTTCTCCATCAGCTTCCTTGTAGACCGCCGTCCTCCAGCCTTAACCGATATCGTGTCCTCCCCTCCATTGGTGCGGCAGGAGGTGACAACACAGAGAATGAACTGGCCCATAAAACCAGCGCCATGAGGCTGGCCCCCGAGGTCCATCATCGCCCCCACACCAAGACTCTGTATCGGGAGCAGAGCAGCGCAGAGACGGGTCATGGCCAGGGCCACATGGAGAACTTTCCAGTAAATGTGCAGGAGCCACCATCCGAACAGGAGCCCAGACTCCTCCTGGCCATCAGGTCCCATTCCGGTCAGAGGTTTGAGCGTTTCTTCCGACCTTCGGACACACTGTTCACTGTCCTGGCGGCAGCGGAAGAGAAGACAGGGGTCTCGTGTAAGGACTGCAGTGTGGAATCAATGGAGGTACCAAGGAGGAGCTTCCTGGACCTCAGCCGCACCCTAAAGGAGTGTGGGATCCCCAACAAGTCTGTACTGTGCATCCATCAGCTTGGAGGGGACTGATCGTGCTGTGCCTTATCTTCAGACATCATCGACTTGCAGACCCCGACAACTGTGATCCCAAACAGTGTATGACCCCTTCTAAAGTACAACACCCCTAATTGATGTATGTCCTCTAATCATGACAAACCAATCACCCGGTGTCTGAATGGCTAATCTGCCCAGTTACTCATTGCTATGGAACTGGATGATAGGATTATCCTTAACTTTTGCCATTCAGGGATCTGGGAAAGCTGGGTTGTCAACCCAATGTGGAGATATGACTGTACTGGAGACTTGGGGCGCATTCACACCACACGTTGCGTTGCATTGCATTTTTTGCAGCGTTTTTGCTGCATTCAAAAGGCTTCAGCCTTGATCACATGCTGAGGTTACATTGCCTTTTAGCAGATGCAAGGGAAACGCAATGTAACTTAAGTATGTGATCAAGACTGAAGTCTCCGGAATGCGTCAAAAACGCATTTTAAAAAACGCAGCGCGGGGCATCCTGTGAAAATGCCCTTAGAGAAAGTTACCCCCGATCCTGTGGATAGCAAGCTGATTGGTCAGGGTCCGACTGCTGTGCCCCCCACCGATAATGAGAACAGGATCTACAGGAGTTTGGGGGTCCTGTTCTCACTAATGGGTGGATCAGCTGATTGAGCATGTGTCCTGCTGCTCTGTTTAATAGTATAGTAGCTCAATGATTGGGAGTAATGGAGCGCTGTGCTCTGCAATTTCCTACACTCCTATAGTATTGAACACAGCGACAGGACACATCCCACTCCACCCATTAGTGAGAATGGGGGTATCCTTGTGATGATGGGGGTCCAAGCAAATGGGACCCTCAACAGGTGATCCTGTTATCCCGTGGACACTTGGTACAACCCCTCTAATAAGGGCTGAAGTATAACCTGCAACACCACAAGCCACAGCAGATGGTGGCACAGGACGTTGCCGCCGCCATAGCCTTGTGTTATATGTAATGAGTATTAGACACGTCCACTGTAGATAATAACCCCCCTCCCCCACACAATGGTTTTATAGACTATCCATCTGGAATTACTCAGTTACCTCCATCACTTCAGTAAACTTATGCGATTTTTTTTTTTTTTTTGTCTTTAGTTTTGTGATTCTCAACTTGAGTGTTACAACATTTTATTACCAAATCCGTGTTTGATCGAGATAATTGTGTTAATGACCGGCCAATATCCACAGTGTTTTCTATACGCAGCTACTTGTAATATGTGTTGAATGATTTCCCTGCTTTTATGCCTCTTAAAGAGCCATTGTCCTATTTATACCCCTTTAAGAACTCCCAAATTTTTTGCACCCTGAACCAATAAGCTGGATTGGGGTCAATTTATTACAGGCGATACACAGAAAAGGTTTGACATTACGGATATTTCATCTGAAATCCAAGCCTGTCAGTGATCAGCTGTTTGGAGCTAGACGCTGCCCTCCACCAAGATCAGTGCCATCACGTCTATTCATTATTTGGCCAATTTGCACCTCAGTTTTAATAAAGTGAATAGAGCTGAACTGCAATACCAAGAACAGCCACCATTACAAAGTACGGCGCTGTGCTTGGTGAGCAGTCAAGGTGTCAGACCTCTTCAATCTTACGTTGATGATGTATCATGTAAAAATGTTTGACAAACCACAATTCTTATCACAGCTGAGTTTCTGTTACAATGTATGTTAAACATGAGAGCACATTGTTTATCTACCGGATGCCAAGTTAACAAATTCGTTGTAACAGCCATAGCGCTCCTTATTCACTGACAGCAAGCATCAAAGTCAAAAAGCGTTGATGGAATGAAGCCCAATATATACATTTACAAGATTCATTATAATAATGATAGGATTTTATGTAATAAAGACTGGACACTGGCCCTTTAATATTCTAGATGGTGACCATCGCCCCCGCACTTTCATCACAAGTCACTTTGTGGCCTTTTGCTTGTGGGAATACTACAACTCCCAGCATCTGTCTGGAAAGACTATTGACTAGCAGAGCGCTTGGGGTCCCGCAGTCCTCCCCCTTGTAAATGTGTAGGTTATCAGTGGAGCAGATCAGGTGTGTAGATCCGATGTCTCACCCTTGAAGCAGCTCGGATCGGTTTCCTAGTGACGGCACGAGGGGCTGATGGTCTCCATCCTCCGCTGATCCTACGTGTTTGCCGTGAGCTCGTTATTGTATCTCTGCTGCGGAGATGATTGCACTTAATAAACAAATTGGATGAGTTTCACCATCATCAGCGTCAGTCATTATTGATCTATAGAAGGTGAATTAAAGCTGTAGCTACTGCTACCACAGCCTGTAGCATCCCAACCCCCACAGAACACAAGAAGAGGGGCCCATTGGACCCCAAATGAATAGAGTTGCTGGTTGCACATGTGCCCTGCTGCTCTAGTCACTGTATATGACTGACATATAGCACTATGTGGGCACCATAGCAATGAACAGAGCAGCAGGGCACATGCGGGACTGTGTGTTTGTTTAGGGACTACTAAGACCCCCACCAATCAGTAAGTTATCCACCATCCTGTGGGAAAGCACATGTGGAGGCTACATTGGACATAACTCAGCAACAAATTACACACCGACCACAGATCCATTATTTGCAGCCAATGAACTTCTCCCCACAAAGTCAGGCAAATAAGCCTCATTTTCACACAAGGCGAGTCAAGTTTAGTAGTTGCATGGGTAGACATCAAAAGCCCCCCTATCTTCTGCTCTATATCACTCAGACTCAAACTTGGTGTCACATTAAAGTTAGGCAGCTCATCTTTAAGAGCACCTCAGGCATATGGGTCCGCGTGCTACAGAACTGGACATAGATGCAGTTTAAAAACTAGAATCTATCTAGCTTGCATTTCCAAGCTTTACCTACCTGTATCTCCAGTCCTGAAGCTCAGAGCCACAAGCCTGACGCAATCCTCATCTTTAATACAGAAAGCATGTTTCAAATCACTATAAAATGGACAATGGGGGCTTCTAATACCCCTGGAACCACTAAAAAAAAAACTTTAATCTCGTGTGAAAATGAGACAAGAAGAGTCGTATCTGCCAGACTTAAAGAGGACCTGTCACCCATAAATTCGGCACAAGGAGCTGTTTACTAACGCAAGACGCTCCTAGTGCTAAAGCAAAAGCAGCGGGGTTACAATGATAGCATTCAGACACCTCAGATAGCACTAACACCACCACGGAGTACAATAGAAACGTTGCTGCCTCTTCCCCAGGCCGCCCCGTCCTCTCCATAGCTCAGCAGTGACTGCCGCACTTCATGCGACAGTCACCGCCCCTAATCCCGCCCCCTCATGCATGCGCCGGACCACTGAGAGCTGTATTTTTGGACCGTGTTTTTTTACACACATGCATTTTTTGTATGTTCCACACGTTTGGATGGTTTTAATCCATCTCACAGCTGCCTAGACTTCTAGAAATGAAGATTGAAAGAGGGTTGAGGAGTCACTCTGCTTTCAATGGAGAAGGGAGGGGTGAGGAGCGCTCACTCCTACTCCTAGCTGTGTGCATGAAGCCCAAGTTTGAAATGCTTTCCCCCCCTATATTGCATAGTCATAGTAACAAGACAGGAACTTTCAATTTTAAGTTTATACAGAGAAAAATTATCCAAAATAGTATGTTAAAATTGCAACTTTTTTTTTAACTTTATGCCAAAATTAAGCCCTGCATTCTCGTCTTTAGCAAGACATAACATGTACTTTGTTCATCACTAATGAATGATTCCCATAGTTGATTATGTTGTGGTGTATGAGATTGCTAGAAATTTGATATATTTGCTCTGTGTGATCAATTTACTACAATTTATTCAGTAGTATTGTGATAGTGTCCCAATATTTTGTATAAAAAAAAAACACAGCACTCCATAGGACACCGCAGAGTAAATAAAACCAGTCATTTATTCCAGATTATAAATACGAAAAGGTAACAGCAAAGTGATGCAATCAACGCGTTCTGATGCTTTGCTTTTTAACGTATTGATCGCATCAACTTTATGTTACCTTGAGGGTGATGTCACATGGCGTTTTTAGGCCGTTTGGGCTGTTTTTAGTTATGCGCCCTTTACGATCTGAAAACGCACTGTGTTAAACGCATCTTTTTAAAAACCGCAAACGTTTGTCCATTTTTAATTGTGCAAATTTGTTAAAACCGGACAACGCATGCGGTTTTTAAAAACTGATGCGTTTAATGCCCTGAAAACGCCATGTGTGACATCACCCTTATAGTCTGGAATATGGAGACCACTTTTTATTCTCAGGCATCCTACAGATGCACCATATAGACATGGTATGCATGGACCAGTCTGAATATCTGACAATTTTGTATTGGGATGTAATATACAATAACATTTTACTATTGAAGTCATCTTGTATATACACATCCTATCCGCACAGTGCATCAAAAATATTTAGCCAGCTAATGCAAACGGGGTCAAAATCATCCCCTCCATCATGGCTGATCCAACACAGTGGTTTATTCTTCTTGACCATGATTGTGCTTTGCAGCTTGTGTGTGCGCGCAAGGTTACCTGTCCCATAATCCAAGATCTAAAAACAGGACTGCTCTTACAAACAGAACCAGCACTGTCCATAGGTTGAGTGAATGGTGCAGAGCTGCAAAACAATATCTCTTTATCACGTTGAGATAAGAAATGTGCTCTTCTGTGTTGGGAAGAATTTCTCAATGCAAGAAAACCTCTAGAAAAATGAAACCATCAACCGAGTTTTACCCCATTAAACACCAGCACCTTCAGGAAGAGTATGAAAGAAACAAGTTTAGAGGCTGCAGGGGGTGGGGTGGGAAATTAATGCAGACATCACTAACTTCCATTGTTTAGCACCTACAAAAATGCATCTGGTGTCTTCTGAAAGATGAGAATCTTATCTACAATATATCAAGCTTGTGGTTCTGTGATCCAGAGATACAGGAAGGAACTGGAGCTCCATCTGTGGCTCACAATTCCACTTGCATCTCAATTATCTATAGATCACATCAGGTTTGTGGTTCTAATATGGAACCTACATGTTCTATAGAACTGAAGTGAGCGACGTCTGAAGTGACGCTGCCCCTGCAGCTTCCAAATAGGAGCTCATTGTCACAGTACTAGAGAATTATGTAAAGGGATGAGCTTTCACGAGAGGGAATTCTAGAAAAGGACAAGTCATCCCCTGATAGGAGTGTAGTTTAGTGGGGTACATTTTAGAAACAGGTTCCCTTTAATATGTATAGTAAGTGGATGTCAAACCCCTCCTCCCCCAGCAATACATACCAAGTAGCCGGTTGCCATCATCACATTCTTTATTCAAACATAAGGTAAGAGCAGAGCAGCAGGAATCCCTCCCTCCCTACAGTTCCCACTAATTAAAATTGTCCATTATCCTAAAACTTTAGGTACAGATTTGTCTTTTTAGCCTTTAAATTTTACTTGGTAAAAGAATTTCCTGCTTCTTGTCTGAAGCTTTTTTTTTTCCACTTTTTTAATATAAATCAAAAATGATAAAAAGGGGAACACTGGGTGGGGGGGATCCAGCAAAATGGAGAGAATCTGATAATCCCCAGTCATCTCACCCTGTATAACACAACGTCAAACGGAGGAGCCGATCCAAGAACCCTGAAGAGTCCTCCATGTATAACAAGTGCATGGCGAGACATCTGGGCAAGCATTGCCTAACCTTACAATAGAGGGCAGCAAGCGATGGCACTCCAGTTAGTGAAACTACATGTCCCAGCATGCATACCTGTTCTCCAAAGGGCAAAAGAGGTGACTGCAAAATGTTGGGAGTTGTAGTTTCATAACAGCTGGAACACCTGATCCATAATCTACTACATTCCAACAAGCCTTGACCACCTTGCAGGCAAAGCTTGGACTTCCATATCTACATAAATAAAATTTGTATAAGGAATTGGCTAAAATTAGAATAAGGTGCCAAATCTGTCTATGGGGTGTGTGGTATTGCAGATTGGCCCAATTCACTTCAGTGGGACTAGGCTGCAATAACAGACACAACAAATGATAGGTGTGACACTATTAGGAAAACATGGTTCCTTCCTGAAAAATACTAGACAACCCATTTAAGAGCAAGATTTATAGAGAATAACCAAATACTAAGTTAACCTATAAGTCTACCTAAAAGAGGAATAAAAGCATAAGAGAAAAACTGCATAATAAAAAAAAAAATTTGATAAACTGGAAGTCTCTCCGTCTTGTGACCAACCCAAGTACAGACAAAGGGGACGTCATGGCGGAGATGGTCACAGCATAGTCCTATGTGACTGGTGTCCGAATTCTGGGGTGAATGCGGAAACAGGTTAAGCAGATTATTAAACCCCTTTGCTGGAAGAAAAGAGTCCGACAGCAGAGGAGAGGTTAACGTCTGGTCCAGAAGTGGGGGCAAGGGAGGGGAATAGTTTAAGAATTCTTTAACATTAGGCTAAAAACATTAGGTAACATGTCCCACACGTCATCCGTGTCCCAGGTGGTCGTGGCCTCAGACTTGTTTAGTTGTTGATTTTCTCAATCTCATCAATGTCGTCTGTATCCAACTTCTCAATGGTTTTATCTGCGGAGAAGGGAGAGACATGTGAGCAGGACCATGGATGCAGGGATGGCTTCTCCACCAGAGCATTGCCACTTCTACCACCTCCATACCCCGCAGACCAGACTTACTGAAGTGCTGCTCTATCTGTTTCAGGATGCTCATGCTGTGCCTGCTGTCCACCATGTTGATGGCTAAGCCTCTCTTGCCAAATCGCCCCGTACGCCCGATTCTGTGCAGATACGTCTCATTATCTGGATTTCCATCTTTGTCCACGGGAAGGTCAAAGTTGATCACCACCGTGACCTGCTCCACATCAATGCCTGGGGAAAGAGGAACAGGGTCATTACACAAAAAACAGTCCTCACTCTTAGAGGAGACCTTCCTACTGATGGCCTACAGAGAGGTTATAAACCATGGCCAACCACGCAACATGTTCATGACATTGACATAACCCTTTAACAGCAGCATGAAGACCAGTTAAGTTAGGTACACCATGTACAAATACCTCACCCTGCATTTTGGGATAATGGCCAAATTGACAGCCATATAAATTTGATTAGAAGGTAACCAACACTGTCCTATAGTGCGGCAATGAAGAAGTATTCTCATCCCTTGAAAAATGATATGATTTAGGAAAAAGTTATGGATGTTAGTAAATCATGTGGAGGGGGGGGGGGGGTCGGGGGGGAGGAGAAGATTTATTTTTTTTTTTTTTTTTTAAGAATATGGCAAAACACACAACACCTTGCCAAAATGTGCCTTATAGTTCTGGAGGATCCAGCACCGCCTTCTGACCATGGCCCTGGAGATCGGGGGACATTTGCAGATTTCCCTTCAATTTATAGCAAAGCATCTGCACCTCTGCCCTGACGCGAGTATTGCTGCAGGACCTGAGTGATGTCAGAAGCATGTGACTGATCACATGATTCCCGTACAACTGCAAGGTCCTTAAATCACTACATGCAGCCAGGGGATAGGTCCAAAGAAGTCGCTTCTATGAGTGAATGAATAAACCTGTGTTCCATGCCGTGTACTGGGAAGCGGGAAAACATTCCAAATGCAGCGAAATTGATGGAAAAAAAAAAAAAAAAAAAAAAAAATGCATTTGCGTCATTTTCTTGTGGGCTTGGATTTTACGGCTTTCACTGAGCGCCCTAAATGACAGGTCTACTTTATTCTCTATGTCAGTGTGATCATAGGGATACCAAATTTAGAAGAGTTTTATAAATTTCACACTTTTTTTGTAAATCATTTTGCCATCTTCTGGCGGCAATAAACTTTTTATACTTCAGTGTAAGGAGCTTTGGGTGGCATTTTCAATGCTACTATTTTGAGGACTGTACAGCCTTTTAACCCCTTCCCGACATTTGACGTAATAGTACTGTATCGCGGGAGGTGCGTTCCCGCAAAATGCAGTACTATTACGTCAAGCTTCTGGCCCCGGCTCCACGGAGCCGGGGCCAGAAGCTGCGGGTGTCGGCTATATGTTATAGCTAACACCCGCGATCGGAGATTTCTCCGATCGCGGGTGTTAACCCCTAACACGCCGCGGTCGCGCTGACCGCGGTGTGTTAGAGGCATTTAAAGTTATTTAAATGTGAATCGGACCCCCCCGCGGCGCTTACCGGGGGGTCCGCTCCTCCGATCGCAGCCCGGGACTGCCGGTGCCCGGGGCTGCGCGATACTCCTCTCGGTGCCGGGTCCCTGCCTTCTGGCAGGACCCGGCTGTAAGACACTGGGCATGCGCAGCATGCTCAGTGTCTTACATTACACAGTGCAATACATCTGTATTGCACTGTGTAACCTGTAAAAAAGCTTGAACAAGTGATCAGAAGATCACTTGTTCAAGCTAAGATGTCCTTAACTGTAAAAAAAGGAAAAATAAATAAATAAAGGTTTTTTACAGTAAAAATAAATAATAAAAGAAAGTGAAAGTCCCCCCAAACACCACATTTCCCTTTACACAAGTAATAAAGTATAAAAAACACTAAATCACGAAAAAACCCCACTTATTTGGTATCGCCGCGTCCGTAACAATCTGTACAATAAATCCTAATCCTAATTGGACCCGCTCGGTGAACGTGGTAAAAAAAAAAAAAAACCAAAAACTTGCCAAAAATTAAAACTTTTTATCAAATTGCTTTACAAAAAATGTTCTAAAAAGTGATCCGAAAAAGTTACAAGCACCAAAATGATACCAATAAAAAGAGCAACTTGTCACGCAAAAAATAAGCTTACAACCAGCTCCGTAAATCAAAAAATACTATAATTATGCCGCTATAAAAATGGCAATACTAAAACAAATTCCATTTTTTCTATTCTAGTTTTCCTTCAATAAAATTGGACAAATAAAAATATATAAATGAGGTATCACCGTAATTGTAGTGATCCGTAGAATAAAGATAATATATTATTGTTATGCTACAACGAACACCCCCCCAAAAAAATGCTAAAAATCCAAAACAAGAATTGAAGATTTTATTTTCCTCCACACGTAAAAAGTTAATAAAATTTCTTCAATAAGCTAAAAACCCACTAAAATTAAGTTTTTTTTTACAGTGCATCTCGTCTCGCAAAAAATAAGCCCTTACTTGTCTAAATTGCTTAAAAAATAAATAAAGATTGTATAGCCTATTCCCAACGAGCGTTGTTATAGAACGGTGCGGCGGGTAGTGACTTTCCAACACCGGTCAGGGTAAGACGGCGGCTGTTCACTGATCGGGGTAAGACGGCGGCTGTTCCTGACAGCCATCCATCCTGCCCCATGGACCAGAAGGGTTACGTCCCCCCCACACACCCCCAGTTTATTATCGCTGCTACTGGCTCATCAATTCAGACGAGCCGATAGCAGCGAATTTACTTATGATGTCAGTAATACCGGTCACCATGTCTATAGACACGGTGATCGGGGCAGGGTGGCGGCTGTTCCTGACAGCCACCAATTTTGCCTTGCGGTCCAGAGGGGTTTTGTTGCCCCCCTCTGTCCATGTTTGCCGCTATTTGCTGGTCGATTTGGTCCAGCCAAAAGCAGCAATATTCGTCACAATGGGCATCGCTAGGGTGAATAAGAGCAACACTTGGTGATAATTTCCCTACTAAAATGAAGATTTGGTACTAAAGTGCTGGCCGTGCACATTGTTCAGATGATGCTGTACATCTCTCAAGAGCTGTTCCAATGTGCAGGTCCTGCCGTATCATTTCTCCGTTTTCAAGAGGAAGATATTAGGAAACTAATATTGGGACAAGAAGGACGGGGCCCCAGTACCTCTGGTTTAGATGTTCCTGTGTTTTGCCAGGACAGCATTTTCCCGGTGAATTCTGCTGCTTCTAATGGTAGGACTCAATAAAGAGTCTGTTCCAAAAGAGGAGTTAGGATGGACACTACATACTACTAAGAGACCTGCGACACCTCCAGAGTGACAAAAGTTTAGTTGGTCCCTTGATATATACTACCTCCTTATACACTAGACATTCAGAATTCACGCCCAACCTATTGTGAATTAATTTCGGTAAAATGAATAATTTAACAACTGTTATGTCCCGTTGCTCCCTATACCCCTCCATTATTTCATAAGGGGCGCCACATAACGGGCACTGAACTTTCCAGAAATAATTGCAATTTCCATCTTGGACTCCATCGCACATCATATTTGGAAACCACCTGTATGTTCAAAATGCTCATTTCACCACGTGTATTACACTACACCACATATTACACCTTGCTATATTCCCCAAGGGGTGTACATTCAACAATTAGGGTCACTTTTCGGGTTTTCCTCTGTTTTGGTACCACTACGGCTCTCCAAATGTATCCTGACACATGTGAAGGATTTCTTACAAATTTGGCCTCTAAAAGACAAACATCCCTCTTTTCCTCTACTGTGCGCCCATAAAGCATTTTATATGCACATGTGGGGTACTGCTACACTCGGGAGAAAGTTTTACACCTTTTGTGGGGTTATTTAATATATTATCCCTTGTGGCTTACATAAATTAGGGGTAAAGTGACATTTATAGGAAAATTTTCACCTTTTTAATGATTCGTGCCTAATTGGATCATTTACCTGTAGGGGCAAATACATATATTACACATTGCAAAATTCTCTAAGGGGTGTGCGTTCAAAAATTAGGGTCACTTTTCAGATTCTTCTCTGTTTTATACCACTAGGGTTCTCCAAATGCATGTCAAACATTTCTGTCAAATTTGGCTTCTAAAAGGCAAACATTCCCCTTTCCTTTTACTGTGCGCCCATACAACATTTTATATACACATGTGGGGTACTTCTACACTCGAGAGAAATAGGTTTACACATTTTGAGGGGTTATTACATTTTTTTTATCCCTTGTGGCTATATAAAATTAAGAGTAAAATGACCTTTATAAGAAAATGTTCACCTTTTATCTATTTAAGTCCTAATTAAATCAAACACCTTTACGGACAAATACACATATTACACCTTGCTAAATTCTCTAAGGGGTGTGCTTTCCAAAATGTTGACACTTGTTGGGGTTCCGCTCTGTTTTGGTACCACTACGGCTCTCTAAATGCATCCTGACACATGTAAAGGATGTTTGTCAAATTTGGCTTCTAAAAGGCCAACGCCCCTCTTTCCCTTCTGAGCTTCACTGCGTACCCATACAACATTTTATTTGCATGTGTGGGGCAATTTTATACTCGGGAGAAATGCTAGTACACATTTTTTGGGGTTGTTTCATCTTTAATGCCTTATGGGATACAAAAATTAGCCATAAAAGTGACTTTTTTGGGAAAATGTTCACCTTTTTCCTTTTAGGGACCTAATTGAAGCAAACACCTGTAGAGGAAAATACACATATTACACCTTGCTAAATTCTCCAAAGGGTGCACTTTCCAAAGTGGTGACACTTGTTGGGGTTCCCCTCTGTTTTGGTACCACTAGGGCTCTCCAAATGCATCCTGACACATGTAAAGGATGATTGTCAAATCTGGCTTCTAAAAGGCCAAAGCCCCTCTTTCCCTTCTGAGCCCTACTGTGTACCCATACAACACTTTATATGCAAAAGTGGTGCAGTTCTGTGCTTAGGAGAAATAGTTGTACACATTTATGGGGTTGTTTCATCTTTTATCCCTTGTGGCTTACAAAAATTTGGGGTAAAAATGACTTTTTTGAGAAAATTTTCACCTTTTTTCCCTTTTGGGGCCTAATTGAATCAAACACCTATTGGGGAAAATACACAAATTACACGTTGCTAAACTCTCCAAGGGGTGTACTTTCCAAAATGGTGTCTCATGTTGGGGCTTTCCTCTGTTTTGGTACCACTATGGCTCTCCAAATGCATCCTGTCACATGAAAACTTTCAGCCATATTTGCCCTCCAAAAACGAAACAACGCTCTTTCCATTCCAAGTGCCCCCCTGTGCCCGTACAGCAGGGTACAGTGACAAAATGGGTATTGGCATGCTCAGGAGGAATTGCCCTCAACATTGTAAAATGCATTTTCCTTTTTAACCCATTGTGAAGGTGCAAATTTTAGTGTTAAATGAATCTATAGTGAGATAAAATTACATTTCTCTAATTTCACTTTCATTTATCTTTCACGCTCATGAAACGCTCAAAGGGTTAACAAAATTCCCAAAGGTTGTTTTGAATATTTTGAGGGGTGTAGTTTCTAAAATGGTGTCATTTGTGGGGGGTTTCTGTCATGTGGGCCTTATAAAGTCACTTCTAACTAAATTGACCCTCCAAAAGTAGGTTTTGATGATTTTCGTAAAAATCTGAAAAATTGCACCTAAAGTTATAACATCCAAAATAAAGGAAAAGATGTTTGAAAAATGATGCCAAGTTAAAGCAGACATATGGAAAATGTTAGTTATCAAGTTATTTTAGTGCTATGACCAACTTTCCAAAAAGTAGAAAATTTAGAATTTGGAAAATATTGTTTTCTTCAAAATTTTTGCCAAATTTCCATTTATTTCATAAATAAATACTAAATATATTTATTAAATTTCTCAACCAGCATGAAGTACAATGTGTCACGAAAAAACAATCTCAAAATCAACTGGATATGTTAAAGCGTTCCAAAGTTATAACCACTTAAATAGACACATGTCAGATTTTAAAAAATGGTCCGTGTCAGGAAGGTGAAAAGTGGCTTCAGCGTTAAGGGGTTAAAAGAAACACCACACTACAGACATTGGGCATAACTCTGGCTGTACCCACCTCTGGCGCACACGTTTGTGGTAACCAGAACTTTCTCCTTGCCATCTCTGAACCTGTCGATCACAGCCGCCCGCTGCTCCACCATCATCTCTCCGCTGAGTAGCGCCACCTGGTGGCCTTCTCTAGACAGCTCTCCTGCCAGCCAAGAAGCAGTTTTCCTGGTCTGCAGTAAACACTATGCATCAGTATACAGATCATTTAACATTCCTCATCCCCAGTGTAGCAGCAGGACTCACATGGCAGAAGATCATGGCTTGCGCTATGGTTATAGAGCCATAGATGTTGCACAAGGCCTGGAACTTCTCTTCCCGGCTGTTACAGAGCACATAATATTGTTTAATTGTATCCAGCGTCTCCTCTTCCCTCTTCAGTTTTATGATGTTGGGCTCAGGGACGACTTTCTGAGCGAATTTCCAAACAGAATCTTCAAATGTGGCGGAGAAGAGGAGCATCTGACAGTCCCGTGGTAGCATCCTGGAACACAAGACATCTCCTTAGTATCCTGTATACAGATTGAACAGTAAAGAGCCTTGCCCTGCACTTACCTCTGGATGCGGATACTTTGGTCCTGGTGTCCCTGTGTTGCTATCATGACATCTGCCTCATCCAATACAAACACCTTCATCTTCTTGGGGTCTATGAACCTTAGCTTGGAGCACCAGTCTAGCACCGTCCCAGGCGTCCCTATAACAATCTGCTCTGCGACCTTCTGCCCGCGCTCCACTGCTGAAACATGAGACGCCAGTTACACAATGCAAGCGACTGCCATATTAAGTGCTTACATCAAAAACCTCAATGTTATCTTCAGAATGAAAATAAAAGACAGTTAAAAACATAGTTGGAAATGCCAGTTTCCAAATTTTTAACGGTCTGTATCCCCAATTCTGTAGATCAAAGAACCAAAAACATCTTGAAATCTGAAAGAGGCGATCCTGATCTTTAACCCCTTAAGGACGCAGTGTTTTTTTGCTCATTTCTCGCTCTCCATCTTCAAAAATCCATAACTTTTTCATTTTTACGTGTACAGACCTGTGTGAGGGCTTATTTTGTGCGTAACAAATTTTACTTTCCCGTAATGTTATTTAAACATGCCGTGTACTGCAAAGCTGAAGAAAAATTCCAGATGTGGAAAAATTGAAAAAAAAAAACGCAAGTGGTCACGTTCTTGTGGGCTCAGTTTTTATGACTTTGACTGTGCACTTAAAATAACACCTCAGCTTTATTCTTTGGTTCGGTGCAATCACGGTGATACCAAATGTATACAGGTTTTATTGTGCTTTAATACATTTTCAAAAATTAAACGAATGTGTACAAAAAAAAATTTTTTGCCATCTTCTGAAGCTAATAACTTTTTCATACTTTGGTGCACGGAGATGTGTGAGGGGTCATTTTTTGCGAAATGAGCCGACCTTTACATTGCTACCATTTTTAGGTCTGTGCGACATTTTGATCATTTTTTTTATGTGATGTAAAAAGGTGTAAAAGTCGCTTTTCGGACATTTGGGCGCAATTTCCCATCTCGGAGGTCACCGCCGTCCGTAACCGTTTTTATATTTTGATAGATCGGGCATTTTAGAACGCGACGATGAATGAGTCTGATTTTTACTGTTTATTATGTTTTATATCAGTTCTAGCGAAAGGGGGGTGATTTGAATTTTTTATATTTTATTAATTTTTTTTATTTTTTAAACTTTTTTTCCTTCTTCCCCCCCCCCCCCACACTATTTTAGACCATCTAGGGTACATTAACCCTAGATGGTCAGATCGCTCCTACCATATACTGCAATACTTCTGTATTGCAATATGTGGCATTTTTGCAGGTCATTCATTACAATGAGCCACTGGCTCATTGTAACGAATCTGCAGATGCCAGATAGACCGAGGCTACCATGGCAACCGATCGCCGCCCCCCAATGACGTTCGGGGGCGCGGCGATCATAATAAAGATGGAAGCCCCGCCACCTTTTAAATGCCGCTGGCGACAACGAAAGGGTTAATAGCCGCGATTGGTGCAAGCACCGACCGCAGTTATTAGCGGTGGGGGTTTGCTGCAATATGCAACAACCCCCACCTCTGTATGAAGTGGACTCCGCCCTTGAGCCCTCTTCATACACTCCTTATAGAGCGTTAAGGGGTTAATAAGACACCAGCAACGTATTTCTAGGTTCTATAGGACTGAAGATGTGTCTGAAGCGACAATCCCCCTGCAGCCTCTAAACTTGACTGATCTGAGGCAAATAAGACTCTTCCCCGCTTATTTTCACATGACTTTGGAGCATGTTCATAGATAAACGTCTGAGATTTCACATAAAAGGGCATTCTAGAAAGGACATTTCATACCCTGAGGGAGGCTAGTAGTGCAATGGCGTAACATCTGGTGACAGGTTGCCTCTAAAAGGCTTGACAGCAGCTCAACTTCCTACCAAGCATTCTGGTTCTTGATATTGTAGCTGAGCCACAAGGGCACAAGGGCAGTATGGTGGCTCAGTGGTTGGTACTACAGCCTTGCAGCACTGGGGTCCTCTGTTCAAGTCTCATTCAGGTCAACATCGGCAAAAGTTTGTATGTTCTCAGTGTCCTCCGGTTTCCTCCCACACTCCAAAACATACTGGTAGGTTGATTAGATTGTGAGTCCCCATGGGGACAGGGACTGATTTGGCAAGCTCTGTGTAGTGCTGCAGTCTATATTGGTGCCATATAAAGGAATTAAGCAGGGAAGCTGTAACACATGCAAAAGCTGTGGATTTCTAATGGACCCACTTAAGCTTTGAGAGATGAGTCCTGCTCAACTGCCTGATCGGTTGCTTAGTCTTGACGTGGAGAATACACTACTCTGGCTGTGCAACACTCACATTTGTTCCCTCTAACAGCGTAGGCCAATTTGAGCTCCGGATGGAACTTTCCCATCTGTTCAATGACTTTGCCGGTTTGCAGAGCGAGCTCGTAGGTGGGAGAAAGACACAGGCACTGCGGAGACAAAGTACAGAGTGACTGACCAAGTGAGCTGCAGCTATACAAGGGGTATAGCTTTAGAGTAACTCTGGATCAGTACTGGACAATGTATTGTATGTGAACATTTACTGGATCTCTATATTTTACCATGGACCAGTCACAAAATCATAAAGACTTTCACACCTACCTGTGGATATCTATTTGCAGGATTGACCCTGGAGAGCATGGCCAGCACAAAGGCTGCAGTTTTTCCAGTGCCAGATTGTGACTGAGCAATCAGATTCTGTGGCCTGTAAAATATGACAGTCCATAATAAGTCATCTTCCTCCAAAATTGTAATAATCCTCGATTTGCAGAACATAAGATTGTGCACCCTGCTACACAAGGCTTAGATACTTACGGCTCTGCCAGCATCATTGGCAATGCATTTTCCTGGATTTTTGAAGGTCTGTTGAATCCCATGGCATAAACTCCTTGTAGAAGCTGGGGCTTCCTAAGTGGACAAACACAAGAGTCAGAAGCTGAAGACATTAAGGTAAAGGGGGTAGATGGCCAACATGGACTCTTAAGTAAAACCTACCAACAGGATGAAAGATTGTAAACCAAGAGCACCAACTGTACCCCCTGTGGCAGGATCTGCTCTTTGTTTTTAAACAAAAAAAAGCTTTAAAAATTATGCAAATAATGCTGAGGGGCTCTGGGAATCATAGCAGTTAATAGAGTCCCTCATTTGCATAATTTTAATTTTAATTTTATTTTGTAAAAAAGCTAAACAGCTAAAAGACCAGATGCTTCCAGAGGGAGCGCGTGAACACACCATGCAAGTGGTGAATATATGAGAAGAGGTGTTAAATTTTCCTTTAAAGGGAAATCTAACACTAACCCAGACCCTGTGTTACACGATGCCCCTGAAGGCTTGTAACATATGAACTTCATTTGAAATGGGGTTTATTTAGTGGCTTCATTTTGTGAAATTACAGGGGCTGCTGAGCCATTAGAAGCCCAAGAGCCTCCGTGTAGGGGTGGGTGGGGGGGGGGCTCTCCTTTGGAGCCAGTTGCCTTGGAGACGCAGGCGAACAATTTGGCTCCGTAATATAATTAGTGCTGCTCCTTCGCAGTGGTTGCACATTAGCGAGCAGAAAATAAACGCCATATTGTGACGGTCATAAACAAACAAGGAGAAAATGTGCATATTCAAACACCAGGCACATCAAGTGGCACTGTGTAAAACCCATCATATATTCTCATTATCTGCTATAAAGGGATTCTGTGGTTTCATGGTGGTCTCCAGGAACATATTCCCACTCCATTGACCTCGAGTAGATGTCCTGTACAGATCAACAGGTTCTAGGTAAGCACAGGGGGAGATTGTGTACAACCCAGTAATGAGCATTTAATCCCACTTCTCCTTATGCAGAAAACCCCGGAAAGGGCAGCATTCTTGGGAAATTGAGCAAAACATTGCTCCTGCTTAAGGTCCAATGAGGTGCAGTCACATTGGAAGTCAAATTGCTGGGTCGCATTGGGCTCCCTCTGTGGAGGCAAATATATAATTTCATTCAAGTATCCCCCTACATACTGTAAGTACCTTCAATAATTAAAGGAAGAATAATCTAAATAACCATTTGCAAAACTACAATTGCCAGTATGCCCATACAACCTGAAAGGGAACCCATCAACAGGGACATCTTAACTAGACAGGTTGCAGATGCTCAGACCTGCAGTGCAAGTCTGCCTTTCTGCCTCTAAGCATTTGCATTACAATATAATTTTGCTACAACTTACCTGGCACCCTGACAAAATCCTCTGTTAAGTCAGTGGTTGGGCATTGGTTTTGATGCATTTCAAACATGTGACTTGTCTGTGCTGCAGACTCCTCAGCCCTCACCTTTGTGCTCCAGTACAGCTCCTCCCTTCCCCAATTATGTTCACTCACCACACAGAGCTCTGAAGAAGCAGGAGGGAGGAGCTGTACCAGAGCACAAAGGTGGGGGCCAACAGATGAGGAGTGATTAGTACAGGTTAGTCATATGGGACACAGAGGATTCAGGGTGCCAGGCAAGTCATAACACAATTATATTGTAATGCTAAGGCTTAGAAAAGGCTGAAAGGCATATTTACACTACAGGTGTGATAGACTTCTGCAACCTGTCCAATTAAAAAGAGGTCCCAGGTGACAGAATCTCGTTAGTTGTAGTTCTGCAAATCAAAAGACGTTGTTCTAAATGGCATAATCTTATCCTTCCCCTTATCTGCACTTACAGCCTCAGCTCTTCAAAGGACTTCACGGAATACAGGGGAGAATTTGGGTCACGCTGCAGAACCTCCACTTGGTGGGTTGTGTTGACCAGGCTGTTACGTATGAGCTTATTAAGCAGGGACTGAGCAGCTTTATCCTCTGTGGAGAGAAGTGAAAATAAACTGTAGGTGGGTGGCAGAGTACTCAGAGAAACGGTACTAAGGCAAAGTCACTGTAGCCATTTAGTCACTGTTAAAATACTTTAGTAGCAATATCACATAACAAGTGCAAGATTAGAGATGTATATCCAATTACCATCAAAAGTTTTATTGTACGTAAGAGAAGGGCTGCAGAATTTAGCCTGCAGCTCGCAGTCAGTGACAATATGTGGGTGCAATGGGTCATATGCGAGCACCTCACCTTTATTATCATCATCTTCAGATTTTACTTCTCCATTGTCAGTCTTCTCAGCTCTTTCACCATCTACAGAATCTGTGCCTGGGATCATCAGAACAGAGGTATATTAGCACAAGCTGGTTTCCCAATCCATACCACTGACATTATATTGGCATCATGGCTCTATGAACTTGTAAAAAGTCTAAGGCTGTAGGCCTGTCATAGTCCCATCTCAGTAGATCTATGGATGTGACCTGTGCCAAGACTATGCTCCCCTGATAACAAAAGCTGATTGTGACCACATGTAAAGTGCAGACATCTTGGGGTTAACCTCCACGCTACACCAGTAGGTATGGTTATGTCATGGTGCGGCAACAGGGGTATGAAGAGGACTTAATGGAGGATGCAGCAAACACCCACGATCGGTACTGGCACCATTTAAATGCCCTGGATCGGCGTGGGGGGAGAGAGACTGTTGTTGTGACAGCCGAGAGACAGATCATTCAGCATGATCCAGAACAGTATGCAGGTGGCACACTGTTACAGATCAGTAGGAAAATCCCCATATACTGAAATACTGCAGGATATTTTATGATAGATCAGATCCTCTAGGGTTTAAGTACCTAAAAATACAGTAACCAATAAATAATTTAAATAAAACCCTAAAAGATCCAGTTGCCCCTTCCCTCAGAGCCGATATAAAGAACAAATATTTCAGGTATTCTTGCATCCCAAAATGCAAGAACCATTATTCCTGCTAGTGAATCCCATAGTGGAAAATAGTTGCCACTTTTTACAACACTTACTAAATGTAAAAAGTGATCAAAAGATCATAGAGTGCCCAAATGAGCATTGAAAGAGTCATTTCCCGGCATCCAACAAATCATTTCAACAACTAATTAGCCAGACTTGACATTTGCCACTACAGCACAGCTCCCAGTATATATAGGTAGGACTTTGCAGCCATCTGTGTTACCACCTAAGGAGTAAGGGCCAAATCATCCATGGATCATGTACTGGATAGATTTTTAAACCAAACAGCACGAGGCTGGGCCTCCCAGCATCAAAGCCATAGGCTGATACAATGAAACCCTGATTCCACATGGAAACATAACACTAGGTTTGTTCTTAAGTTGAATTTGTATTTGTATCTATTAGTCTCCAAACTTTATATTTGAAACAATGAATATTGGGACATACCCCGTTGAAAAGAAAGCAGACTGCACCCTCCTTGTTTCATACACCCACTTAGCTGAAATACATACAACTGACATTGGACTCTCACCTGACACTCTGATTTCATCACCCACAACTACAGCAAATGCCCCAACAATACTTATGTGGCATTCATGACACCCAGTCTGGTGAATCCGGTAAACCAGCACTGGGATATGCTCACACGTGGTATTGAAGCAACTCTGTGTTTTTAAGTCACCTTTTTGTTCATCATTTATTAATCTAATCCTATTAAAGGTTAAGTTTTACTCCTTGGATAAGGTGCCTTAGGGCAAGTTAGCCCCCTTTTGTAAAATGTGAAAAATTGCCTACCAAGTAGAGATTTCCCACCTATATCTTTTTTTTTTAATTTGTATGCAAGTCGCAACTGTAAATTTCATAGTTGTAATCCCAGCAAAAAAATTAATAAATAGATGTTTTGGTCTCTCTGACAATTGGATTTTTAAAATTTTACATTGTCATAAGAACCAGGATTAACACTAAAGCTTAAAATACAGACACCTTTGATAACTGTTATAGCTGATTATTGTAGCCTAGGACTAAAGTACAGTAAACTACCAACATCCAGAGGTCCGTTTGTAACAGGGTCTAGTCCAGGAAATCCGGACAGTGCATGATCCACGGACCAATCGTGTGCTGTAGCCCCAAGTGATAGATACACAGAAATATGTCCCCACACAAGGCCCAGTACTTACCATTACTCTCTGGTTTTGGCACTTCAACTTTATCTTCTCTCAGATGTAGTTTGGTGAACTAAAGGGGAGAGAAAAAAGCGATTAGAAAGCTGCAATTTAGCAAAAGAGAGAATGCAGAGTCCCAGGTTTTTGCCCACATCTGTACACGGCTGTATGTCAGAAGACTTTCAGAAAGGGACCAGTTTACATTTAAGGACAAATTGATCACACTTCACAACAGCCAACAAGTCATCCTTTCTACAGGTGATCAGTGTGACCCAGGGGCCACACTACAGTCATGGCCATAAGTTTTGAGAATGATACAAATGTTAATTAAGTCTACTTCATCACGTTTTATAATGGCAATTTGCATATACTCCAGAATGTTATAAAGAGCAATCAGCTTAACAGCAATTAATTGTAAAGTCAATATTTGCCTAGAAAAGGAACTTTTTCCCCAAAAACACATTTCAACTTAACTGCAGGCCTGCCTTAAAAGGAACAACTAACAAGGTTTCAGTGATTGCTCCAGTAACACAGGTGTGGGTGCTGATGAGGACAGGGCTGGAGATCAATCTGTCATGATTAAGTAAGAATCACCACTGGACACTTTAAAAGGAGGCTGGTGCTTGGCATCATTGTTTCTCTTCTGTTAACCATGGTCATCTCTAAAGAAACATGTGCAGTCATCATTGCACTGCACAAAACTGTCCTAACAAGAGTATCGCAGCTAGAAAGATTGCACCTCAGTCACCAATCTATCGCATCATCAAGGAATTCAAGGAGAGAGGTTCCATTGTTACCAAAAAGGCTCCAGGGCGCCCAAGACGGACCAGCAAGCAACAGGACCGTCTCTTAAAAGTGCTTCAGCTTCGGGATCGGCTACCAGCGGTGTAGAGCTTGCTCAGGAATGGCAGCAGCAGGTGTGAGGCATCTGCACGCACTGTGAGGCTGCGGAGACTCTTGGAGCAAGGCCTGGTGTCAAGGAGGGCAACAAAGAAGCCACTTCTCTCCAGAAAACCATCAGGGACAGACTGATATTCTGCAGGAGGTGCAGGGAGTGGACTGCTGAGGACTGGGGGAAAGTCATTTTCTCTGATAAATCCCCTTTCCAATTGTTTGGAACATATGGAAAACAGCTTGTTGGGAGAAGACAAGGCGAGTGATACCACCAGTCTTGTCTCCTGCCACCTGTAAAGCCTCCTGCAGCCATTCATGTGTGGGGCGGCTTCTCAGCCAAGGGGATCGGCTCTCACAGTCTTGCCTAAAAACACATCCATGAATAAAGGGACCAGAATGTCCTCCAAGAGCAGTTTGGTGATCAACAATGCCTTCTCCAGCATGATGGAGCACCTGCCATAAAGCAAAGGGGATAACCAAATGGCTCAGGGAACAAAACAGAGATTTTGGGTCCGTGGCCTGGAAACTCCCCAGATTTTAATCCCATTGAGAACTTCTGGTCAATCATCAAGAGATGGGTGGACAAACAAAAACCAACAAATTGTGACAAAATGCAGCAGTGATTGTGCTGGAATGGACGGCTATCAGTCAGGATTTGGTCCAGGAGGTGATTGAGAGCTGCCAGGGAGAATTGCAGAGGTCCTGAAGAAGAAGGGACAACACTGCAGATACTGACTCGCTGCAGTAACTCCTTCTCACTGACAATAAAAGCTTTTGTTACTCAATTATTTCTTTATGTGATAAAAACATCTGACAAACACAAAAACCAGAGGGCAACAGTTCATTTGAAAATATAATATTTGTGTCATTCTCAAAACTTATGGCCATGACTGAAGTGTACTGGACTTTCAGAGGTACAAGTCAAAGACTGAGGAAACTATACACAGACAATGATCAATAGTCAAAGCAAACCACACCGAGAGGTATGAATGCCCTCATTCACTCCTGCAGGTTTATCCTGTACAATAACCCGGCTGTTTACCATGTCCTATGAGACCAGAGGTATATCCTGGGTTGAGGGGGGGGGAGGATTTACAGGGTGGAGCCAAGGGGCAAAAAGTTTATAGGGGGCTACAGAACAAACTGGAGGAAAAGTGGTCAAACATACGAACCATTATCTAGATACACAGAAAAACTGGCCATACACAGATTGTTTGAAGAGCAGATAAGTTTTCACAAGGCATAACTTCAGATCTGTGACTAAACCAGCAGCAGAATAGTGAGTGCAGCTGTGGAGTATAATGCAGGATGTAACTCAGGATCAGTACAGGATAAGTAATGTCATGTATGTACACAGTGACTGCACCAGCAGCAGAATAGGGAGTGCAGCTCTGGAGTATAATACAGGATGTAACTCAGGATCAGTACAGGATAAGTAATGTCATGTATGTACACAGTGACTGCACCCGCAGCAGAATAGTGAGTGCAGCTCTGGAGTATAATACAGGATGTAACTCAGGATCAGTACAGGATAAGTAATGTCATGTATATGCAGTGACTGCACCAGAATAGCATGTTATCACTGTGTCCAAAAAGTCCAGATCAACCAACACAAACGCAGAAAATCCTCCCTAACACAGCTCTGGACAGAGAAAAAAAAAAGCGCTTTGGATCTTTAAAGAAAGAATGGAAAAGGCATCAGCGAAAAGGGGCAGTGTCACCATATTTAACCTCATTAAACTCACAGCCCCCTGTAGGTCAGATATAAAATGTCCTTTCTAAAGTTCCCTCTTAAATGCATTTTCAACTGTTTACCAACATTAAAAAACAAAACACAGAATTCTAGATAGGACATGTTATACTAGGAGAAGGGGTAGTTTGATGGGATAAATTCTGGTGGACTTTTAAATTCTAGCATCAGAATCCATTATGATAAACTAGGGACGCTTACTCATAGCTCCAGGCATCTTATCCATGGCCTCCATCCTAAAATCGACTTTTAAAATATCCTAATGAAAAAATGCTCTAGGGATTTTCCCAGAGCCCCTTTATGCTGCAGATTGACACAGTTTCCACCACCTTTCACTCAGCACTTCCCCTTCTCTTCTAGCTGTAATCTTACACAGCAGGAAAGGGAAGTGCTCTCTGAACATTGTAACAGCCTGTGAATCTGCAACACAGAGGGGCTATAGAAAAGTCCCCAGTAGCCTTTTGGGCTCATTAGCAAAATTTCAAGAGTGGTTTCTTCTAGGAAAGGAGGCCACGTTTAGCAAATATTAGAAGATGACCACAGTCACTGTGCCTGTATCAAGGAGTAATGTCCTATAATGTTTATCACGGTAGTAGGATTTCCTTTACATTTAACAAAAAGATAAAAATCCAGACTTTTTTAGTGTGAATGAAGTCCAACAAAATATGACTTGAGTCATGCCATCCATTCTCATGTGTCCCCCCTACTCAGGTCTTGGCTTCCAGCGCTGCAGTGGGGGGATCTCCCTGGGGTATGTGTCTAGTTATTCTAGGGGGGTCCCACACTGGAGCAGCCGGTTCTGTGCTGGAGGGAGGGTGAGACCACAGTGTGTCAGCACCACATGGGCCGGGACTCTGAGCAGTAGACGGCCCGCTCTGACTACAGTATAATGGCGGAGAGTACACAACGCTCCGGTCCCGTACTACTCACCGACTCAGCCGCCGCCTCCTGCTCGTCCACCGCCAGGGCCCAGGAATCAGTCGCCATCGTGCTACAGCTCTCCTACACCGGAACCTCCCGAACCAGAACAAGCAGCCGCTTCCGCCTCAAACCCGACCAATAGGAATAACTCTCTGCCCCGCCCTCGTGCGCCTAAATATCCTCCCGGCCGCAGCGGAGGCGTCACCACTTCCGTTCCGGGATTCGAGCGTTCTATTCCCTTCCACCACTGCCAGGTGTCACATGACCAAGTGGGTCACACGAGGAAGTTACTGCTGTTGCTATGAAGACGAGCTGAGGCAGAAGAAACGGCGCCAAATGTCTCATAGTGTGAACAAACCAGGCGCAGAACATGGAAAACCGCCCCACCCCTGGTCTGTGACTGTGAGGTGACATCCCTTCCATGTATTATGTCATAACAGTATCACACAGGGTGAGATACACGGCTCAGCAGTCAGTATCACACAGGATAGGATTAGATACATAGCTCAGCAGACAGTATCACTCAGGATATGATGAGATACACAGCTCAGCAGACTGTATCACACATGGTAGGATGAGATACACGGCTCAGCAAACAGTATCACACATGATAGGATTAGATACAGCAGCTCAGCAAACAGTATCACACATGATAGGATTAGATACACAGCTCAGCAGACAGTATCACACAGGATAGGATGAGATGCACGGCTCAGCACCCAGTATCACACAGGATAGGATTAGATACACAGCTCAGCACACAGTATCACACATGGTAGGATGAGATACACGTCTCAGCAGTATCACACATGATAGGATGAGATACACAGTTCAGCAGTATCACACAGGATAGGATGAGATGCACGGCTCAGCACCCAGTATCACACAGGATAGGATTAGATACACAGCTCAGCAGACACTACCACACATGGTAGGATGAGATACACGGCTCAGCAGTATCACACAGGATAGGATGAGATACATGGCTCAGCAGTATCACACATGATAGGATGAGATACACAGCTCAGCAGTATCACACATGATAGGATGAGATACACAGCTCAGCAGTATCACACAGGATAGGATGAGATACATGGCTCAGCAGTATCACACATGATAGGATGAGATACACGGCTCAGCAGTATCACACATGATAGGATGAGATACACAGTTCAGCAGTATCACACATGATAGGATGAGATACACAGTTCAGCAGTATCACACATGATAGGATGAGATACACAGTTCAGCAGTATCACACATGATAGGATGAGATACACAGCTCAGCAGTATCACACATGATAGGATGAGATACACAGTTCAGCAGTATCACACATGATAGGATGAGATACACAGCTCAGCAGTATCACACATGATAGGATGAGATACACAGCTCAGCAGTATCACACATGATAGGATGAGATACACAGCTCAGCAGTATCACACATGATAGGATAGGTCAGTAGAGAGTATCACACAGGAAAGGATTAGATACCCAGGTAAGTAGAGAGTATCACACAGGAAAGGATTAGATACCCAGGTCAGTAGAGAGTATCACACAGGAAAGGATTAGATACCCAGGTAAGTAGAGAGTATCACACAGGATGGGATTAGATACCCAGGTCAGTAGAGACTATCACACAGGAAAGGATTAGATACACAGGTCAGTAGAGAGTATCACACAGGAAAGGATTAGATACACAGGTCAGTAGAGAGTATCACACAGGATAGGATTAGATACCCAGGTCAGTAGAAAGTATCACACAGGAAAGGATTAGATACCCAGGTCAGTAGAGAGTATCACACAGGAAATGATTAGATACCCAGGTAAGTAGAGAGTATCACACAGGATGGGATTAGATACCCAGGTCAGTAGAGACTATCACACAGGAAAGGATTAGATACACAGGTCAGTAGAGAGTATCACACAGGATAGGATTAGATACACAGGTCAGTAGAGAGTATCACACAGGATAGGATTAGATACACAGGTCAGTAGAGTGTATCACACAGGATAGGATTAGATACCCAGGTCAGTAGAGTGTATCACACAGGATAGGATTAGATACACAGGTCAGTAGAGACTATCACACAGGATAGGATTAGATACACAGGTCAGTAGAGAGTATCACACAGGAAAGGATTAGATACCCAGGTCAGTAGAGAGTATCACACAGGAAAGGATTAGATACCCAGGTCAGTAGAGAGTATCACACAGGAAAGGATTAGATACCCAGGTCAGTAGAGACTATCACACAGGATAGGATTAGATACACAGGTCAGTAGAGTGTATCACACAGGATAGGATTAGATACCCAGGTCAGTAGAGTGTATCACACAGGATAGGATTAGATACCAAGGTCAGTAGAGTGTATCACACAGGATAGGATTAGATACACAGGTCAGTAGAGTGTATCGCACAGGATAGGATTAGATACCCAGGTCAGTAGAGTGGGTGTGCTCCTAGTTTGCACTGCATGTATTACTGCGCTGCGCCCCAATTCTATGTGATGACATGAGGCAAAGTACAGAGAAGAAAAGGTGCAGCCGTGTCGCATCCTGAAAACTGACCGGATCAGCTACACTATATAATGTGGTTCAAAGAAAACGGGGCCCAGTGTCCGGTTCTTGTATATCTGGACCAGTGACCTGTAAGGAGGGGGAGCTCTGCGTCTTCCATCTTTGCAGGATGTCTGGGATGTGATGCTCCATGACTCGTTTATGCTGTACAGGAGATGTAGACATTTTATCTTGTATTGGAGGGATGTGTCCACTAGATGGCTCCACAGCACACCTATATAAGGTGCTGCCTGTAGGGGGCGCAGTCAGGGGTATAGCACAGGGAGGGCCAAGGGCATGCTACCTTACCTCTCCACACCCTTGTGTTAACCCCTAATATTCATAACCACTAATAACCCCATATATCCTAAGGATAGATACATTTTCTACATTTTCCAGGTTACTGACACATAATTGGGTTAGATACAGAGACTGAGCAGACAGTATCACACATGAGAGGATTAGATACAGAGATTTAGTAGGCTGTACCACATTTGACAGGATTAGATACAGAGACTAGGCAGGCTGTATCAAGCACAGCAGGATTAGATACAGGGACTTAGCAGACATCATTACACATAACAGAGTTAGATACAGAGATTTGGCAAGTTGTATCACAAATGAAATGATTAGATACAGAACTTAACAGACAATATTGCACATGGTAGAATTAGATTCAGAGACTAAGCAGGTTGTCACTCATGAAGGGATTAGATACAGAGCCCGAGCAGGCTGTGTCACACATCACATGATTAGATACAGAGACTGTATCAAGGCTGTATCACACATCACATGATTAGATACAGATGCTGTATCACAGGTTGTGTCACATGTCACAGGATTAGATACAGAGACTGTATCACAGGCTTTATCACACACAGAAGGATTAGATACAGAGACTGTATCACACATCACAGAATTAGATTAGACACAGGTTCAGCTGCATTTCCCTGCAGTCTTCACTAGGGGGAGTACAAACAGGTTATTCCAGGTTCAGTAGAGATCAGTCAGGACTCTATAAGTCTGCATTCAGCTCCCCCTAGTGGTGGTTGCCGGCAGAACATTTTGTAATATACAGGTAAAAGGGCTTTCTATTCGTAAAAAAATATATATATATTTTTAAATGACTTAAACATTGTAGGCCTAAATCCACTAGCTTAGCTCCACAGTGCTCTAGGCATCACAGTTACATACACCAACTCAGCAAACACTATCACACCTTGTTGGCTTAAAGAGGAGCTGTCACCTGTAAAAACAGCACTAGGAGCTGCTTACTAAAGATACACCAGCTCAGCCGGAAGATGATTTCAGTAGTGTATTAGGAACACGAGATTCATTCTAAATTGCCTTTAATGGTTTCTATTAACAGATGAAAATAGCAATGTCTAATTGTCACCTGAGGGGGCGTCTCGTCTGTGTTTTCTGTTTTTTGTACAATGAAGCTGCACATCACTCAGTTACACTACAACCACCACCACATCCATGTCACTCTCCTGATATACAGGCAGGGGGCGGGGCTGTGACTACCTCTCACACAGGATATACAGGCAGGGGGCGGGGCTGTGACTACCACTCACACAGGATATACAGGCAGGGGGCGGGGCTGTGACTACCACTCACACAGGATATACAGGCAGGGGGCGGGGCTGTGACTACCACTCACACAGGATATACAGGCAGGGGGCGGGGCTGTGACTACCTCTCACACATGATATACAGGCAGGGGGCGGGGCTGTGACTACCACTCACACAGGATATACAGGCAGGGGGCGGGGCTGTGACTACCTCTCACACATGATATACAGGCAGGGGGCGCGGCTGTGACTACCTCTCACACACAATATAGAGGCAGGGGGCAGGGCTGTGACTACCTCTCACACAGGATATACAGGCAGGGGGCGGGCTGTGACTACCTCTCACACATGATATACAGGCAGGGGGCGGGGCTGTGACTACCTCTCACACATTATATACAGGCAGGGGGCGGGGCTGTGACTACCTCTCACACATGATATACAGGCAGGGGGCGGGGCTGTGACTATCTCTCACACATGATATACAGGCAGGGGGCGGGGCTGTGACTACCTCTCACACAAGATATATAGGCAGGGGGCGGGGCTGTGACTACCTCTCACACATGATATACAGGCAGGGGGCGGGGCTGTGACTACCTCTCACACATGATGTACAGGCAGGGGGCGGGGCTGTGACTACCTCTCACACATGATATACAGGCAGGGGGCGGGGCTGTGACTACCTCTCACACATGATATACAGGCAGGGGGTGGGGCTGTGACTACCTCTCACACATGATGTACAGGCAGAGGGCGGGGCTGTGACTACCTCTCACACATGATATACAGGCAGGGGGCGGGGCTGTGACTACCTCTCACACATGATGTACAGGCAGAGGGCGGGGCTGTGACTACCTCTCACACATGATATACAGGCAGGGGGCGGGGCTGTGACTACCTCTCACACATGATATACAGGCAGGGGGTGGGCTGTGACTACCTCTCACACATGATATACAGGCAGGGGGCGGGGCTGTGACTACCTCTCACACATGATATACAGGCAGGGGGCGGGGCTGTGACTACCTCTCACACATGATATACAGGCAGGGGGTGGGGCTGTGACTACCTCTCACACATGATGTACAGGCAGAGGGCGGGGCTGTGACTACCTCTCACACATGATATACAGGCAGGGGGCGGGGCTGTGACTACCTCTCACACATGATATACAGGCAGGGATTTTACTGTAGATTTTACTGTAGTATAAGGTGTGAACCTCCTGTCTGATCACAATGTAATTGTATTGCTATATCAGTGATGTCACAAGGGGCGGGGCTTTGCCATCTCCATTTTCTTAAAGGGTCTGTTTTAATTTAAAGTTTCTTTTTAGACCCTTTGGGTTGGAAGGAGTTAACCAGCCCTTACATGGACTTGTAGAAGTTTCCGCTGTTGCCTGCCGCATGGCAGTAATAGAGGCGTCAGCGCGGCCGCCTCTGATCTCTCTCTAATGACTCCTTCACTCAGTGGCGGACGCCACGTCTGCCGCAGTATTTGACATTTTAGGAAATTTTAATTATTACAGAAGTTAAAGGGAAAAAGAAACAATTCCCAGAAGATGATTGTCAGGCTGCGATGTGCCGGGAGACGTCTTCTGATTAAGGATCAAGATAGAAGGTGACGCCGAGGACAACGCAGTCTGAGCAGGGTAATGATCTACTGTGCCGCACCCTAGTGGCAGATTCTGGTATATCAACCAGTAATGGCCCGCTCTTTTTCGGTAAATTTCCTGAAACTAAAGGGGCTTTACCCGAGTTCCGGAAGTTGTTAGTAGGATAATAAGCTTCTATGGTCAACCTATGTACTGGCTGGGGGCAAACCTTTTAACCCCTTCAGGCCTATTTTGGACCACCGCCACGGACAATGGTGTAAGCCAACACCTGGGACCGGAATCTAAGTGGCACCCGGTGAAACCAGAGCCCGCTGCAAAGCGGGTTGGACGTGCTGTGGCGTGGTACCTCCAGGTTGTTCCACAGGTGCGACTACGGTGGCAGCCACGGCGAGGTACAAAAACAGAAGTCAGGTACGTGGTCGGGACAGGCATGAGGTCAGGACAGGCGGCACAGGATCAACGTCAGAGGCAGAGCAGAAGGTCAGGGCTGGCAGCCGAGGTGCGAAAACAGGAACAGGACCGGGGATCACAACAGGAAATCAACAAGCAGGCACAGGGCATATAGCACAAAGATCCGGCAGGGTGAGCGGGGAGAGGCTGGGTTAAATAGAATTCTGGGTAAGGCCAGCGCCTTATACAGATTGCTACGGATGCGGCGATACCAAATATGTGTGGGTTTTGGTGTATTTGTGTTTTTTATATACCTTCTATATGTTTGTTTGTAAAAGTGATATTTTAGGGGCTTATATTTTATTTTTTAATTTTATGTTTTAAACGTCTGTTTTTTTAACTTTTTTTTTCTGTATACAAACTTGAACTTGAACCAGCCATGCTCTCATCGTTGGTTTCAAATCCAATACCCTGTTCTACAATAGTAATTTATCGTAGTGCAGTGTAAACTGTCTGGCGGTGCTCATTGGGCAGCTACGGGGCACTGCAGGAAGTACTATAATGTCCAGGTGCATGAAGGGGTTAAAGGGAACCCATGTTCCCATGTAGACAACAATGTGAAATCTTCTCCAAAGTCATGTGAAAATCAGCAGAGAGGATGATTCAAGTTAAAGGGGTTTTCCCATGAAGGAAAGTTCTCAAATGTTAATCCCCTAGCAATGTTTTCACAATATAGATAAATAGAAAGTAATTTTTTATCCATACTTTCATTTGGCTTCTGAGCATTGTACTAGTATCTGACACAGAAACAGAGAGATGAGGAGATCCATGAGATGCATATTACACAATGACACTCTCAGCTCTGCTATCTCACCAAATCAATAAAATACACAGTCCGCTCTGCTATAAAGACCTTATCTGTCTGTAGCTTGTAGAGTAAGTCTCTGCATGCTTCTGCTTGCCGGCATGGAAGTGCCTGTGTCTGACTTGATTTTGTAATGCAGGAGGGAGGGGCAGGAGGCAGAGAGCACTGCAGTGTGCAGACATGAGAAGCTTTTCATGTGATGTATTCAACCACAGTCAGAAAATTTAAGGTTGTATCCAGGGGCAACCAAAATTGTGTACAGTTGGACCGATAGAGAAAGGTTGGAATTATATCTGTGAAATGCTGCTGGTGTCATATTAAAGATTAGAATCTCATATTTCCGATGCCACATGAGGCTTGTGGTTCAGCGATCAACAGAACCAGGGATACTGGCAGTTAAAAGGGTTTGCCCACCAAAGAAAATTCTCAAATTTCTATCCCCTAGTGATGTTTACACAATAAAGATAAATCCTTACTTTACAATTTTACTCAGTTTTATTACTGCTTTAGCTCCTATCACTCAGTGATGGTCAGTGCAATAATCAAGAGTGTGAGTAGGGACTCTCTAAGCAGACACTTCATGATTCCACTGTGCTATGAGATGCTGTGTGCTGACAATGTGCTTGGATTATCAGGGTGCAGGGTTTATATACACTTTAATTTAGCTTCTGAACATTCTGCTAGCATCTGACACATAGAAAGAGAGATGAGACAGTTCATAGATGAGATCCATGAGATGCCAATTACACACAATGACACTTTCAGCCCTGCTACATGTCAGCTACAAACACACTAGATCTGAGGTGCCTCCCTCCCCAGATAAAGAACTTATCTGCCTGTTGCTTGTAGTTCTCCTCTCGCTGCGGCTGCTGTTTGCAGGCAGGAAGTGAGTGTGTATCAGTGTGAGCTCATCCTGGAATGCAGGGGGAGGGGCCGCTGCAGAGAGCAGAGGGAGAGAGAAGCTCCACAGCGTCAGGCAAGGTGGCTGCCGACCCTAAAGTCAGAAGATACAGGGTCGGAAACAAGAGGCAACTGAAATAGTTCACACCAGGACTGATAGAGACAGGCTGGAATTATATCTGTGAAATGCTGGATTTTTGGTAATAACATTGAATTAGAGAATGTGTTATTTTGTTATCCTGAGTACATATAAGAAACTTGTCTTTGTGGGAGGAATACCCCTTTAAGATAATAGGCAGGAACTGGATCTTTATCTGCAGCTGACATTACTAACAATGTTTTTACTGCCTATAGCTCTGGTTCTGTAACTCACATATTCACAATCCTGATGCAATCCTAAAGATGAAATTCTTATGTATAAAATGACACAACGGGGCGCATTTACTTACTCGTCCCGTTGCGTCCGCCGATCCGAAATGTCCGACGAGGATTCAGAGCTGCCACGTTTCACTTGAATGTGTCGCTTCCCTGCTCAGGTCCGCCGGAGTTCACCTTCTTCTTCCTGGTGCATGCGAGTGCTGATCTTGCGACACAATTTGAATTGTAAATTCCGCAGTTTGTCTGAATCAGTCAGGTTGTCCGACGGCCAGGCCCCCCCCCCCGTTTTGTGTCGCATGCAATCATGCAATCCGATCGCGTGCGACACAATTCCCTGTGCATTTCAGCGCAGAACAGAAATAGATTATTTGTGATTATCCCCCACATTTGTGAGCGTGAACCCCTCACCGGCGTACTTGCTGGTAGGACCTGGCATAGAAATAAACGCTGTGCAGTCACCCACCTGATACATCAAGAGGCCGGAGCGTCTTGATGTATCTGGCTGGCGCATGATGAATGATCCCCATTGTTTCTATGTATTATAGAACCACAGATTGGGACATCTGAAATGATCCTCACCTTGTAGCCTCTAAAATTTACTCATCTAAGCCAAAATATGACTCTTCTCTAATAATTTTCACATGAAAATAGAGGTTTTTTAGAGGTAAAGAGGTGACGTCACATACAAGAGGGAATTCTAGAAAGGACATGTCATACCCTATCTGAGGGACCTTCTAGTTCAATGGGTCTGGCAATGGGGTTAATCCTTTTACTTGGTGACCCTTTAACTTAAATTGGAGCTGAGATGCAGTTACCTAATTTAGCTACTACACAGAGATTGGAGCTTTTTGTTTTGCTCTCTTCTCTGTGTTGATTCCTGTATCAGACACATCATGTTGGAACCCTAACCATTCCGACATCCACCCGTAAGCTGGATAGTCCTTTAAATGTCAGTTTTTGGTAGAATTCTTGAGATGATGAGATTAGATTATGGGAATGAGTTAGGGTCTTCAATGTCATAGGTCATCAATACTAATAACTGTAAAAATTCCTTTAAGTGTCAGTCTTAACTGATTTCTGGAGTTACATTCCTAACCCAGGAAGCTCGCTATAAACTGAGCTTGTGCATGGAAATCGCGGCAATTTTCTGCACCTTTAAGAGCTGTGAATGGGAACCTTTCAGCACAATGTAGTCTCTAGTATCATCTGCAGCCGCTCAGTTTTTCGTGGAATGCGCTATGTAAACAGATGACGGAGGATAATGCGCGTTGTATTAACGTCTCATAACTCGCCTACACATGACACCGAAAGGTTTCTTCATGAAATATGCCGTCAAGTGCCGCTCAATGGAGCATTGTACTTATTGTACAAAACCTGTGCACCTGGTGTCGGCGCCGCTTGCTGCTGCTCATACAGAAGCCGCTATTCAAGGTCACCCGCCAGAAACGCGTCTAGTACACTCCAGTGTATTCATGTCAATGGAATCTACATGAGAGAATCTCCTCATAGAATAGAGTGTCCTGTGTATCTAATCATCGGGGATACCGTCTGCTGAGCCGCTGTAGATAAACCATCATGTATGATAGTATCTCCAAATCTACTGTATCTAAGCCTCTCGTGTGTGATACTGTCTTGAAATCTACTTATCTAACCCTATTGTGTGGGATATTGTCTGCAAATCTACTGTATCTAAGTTTGTCATGTGTGATACTGTCTTCCGAGCTTCTATATAAATAATCCTAACATACTGTGTGTGGTACTGACTGCTGAGCTGCTGTATCTGATCCTATCGTCTGTGGTACTGACTGCTGAGCTGCTGTATCTAATCCTTTCATGTATGATTCTGTCTGTTGAGATGCTGTATCTAATCCCATCATATTTGATACTTTCTACCGATCTACAACTTATGAACCTTTTATATGTCACCGTCCATTCACACGGGCCCCAGAGTCCCAGCATTCCCCCCCTGATCAATTGTATGGTGTATTTAAAGGGGTTTTCCCCCAAACTAAAGTTAGGGCCTATCCACGGTATAGGGCCTAACTAGCTGATCAGTGGGAGTGCGAGAACGAGGGCGCATGACCGTTCTACTCCTTTAATCTCTATGGAGCTGGCTACCTACTGGGGGGGCTGGCTAGCTATATACTGGGGGCAGGGGGCCGGATAGCAATATACTGGGGAGCAGGGGGCTGGCTCACTATATACTGGGGCCAGAGGGCTGGCTAGCTATATACTGGGGCAGGGTCTGGCTATATACTGGGGGGCAGAGGGATGGATACCTATATACTGGGAGTCAGGGGGCTGGATAGCTTTATACCAGGGATAGGGGGCTGGATATCTATATACTGGGGGCAGGTAGCCGGATATCAATATACTGGGGAGCAGGGGGCTGACTGACTATATACTCGGGGATGGGGTCTGGCTAGCTATATAATTGGGGGGTATGGGGATATATCCTGGGGGGCTGGCTATATACTGCTGTGCAGGGGGTTAGCTATATACTGTCGGGCAGGGTGCTGGAGTCAGGGGGCTGGATAGCTATATACCAGGGGCAGGGGGCTGGCTAGCTATATACTGGGGCCAGAGGGCTGGCTAGCTATATACTGGGGCAGGGTCTGGCTATATACTGGGGGGCAGAGGGATGGATAGCTATATACTGGGAGTCAGGGGGCTGGATAGCTTTATACCAGGGGCAGGGGGCTGGATAGCTATATACTGGGGGCAGGTAGCCGGATAGCAATATACTGGGGAGCAGGGGGCTGACTGACTATATACTCGGGGATGGGGTCTGGCTAGCTATATAGTTGGGGGTATGGGGCAATATCCTGGGGGGCTGGCTATATACTGCTGTGCAGGGGGTTAGCTATATACTGTCGGGCAGGGGGCTGGATACCTATATATTGGGGGCGGACTATATAGTTACTATATACAGTTACCATTGGAGTTTCACAATTTTTTTCTGTATTAGGACCAAGGATTATGAATAAAGCTTCATTACAGACACCTTACAGCTGATTATTGTAGTCTGGGACTATAGTAACATCCAGAGACTTCATCAGAGGTCACAGGGGGCAGAGGGGTCCGTCTTTAACTAGGTTTTGTCGGGTGTCCTTAACTAGGGGACTGCCTGTACTGGAGCTCAGGGTGATGAATAGCTATATACAGGCGGGCAGGGGGATGAATAGCTGTGACCAATGCGTCTCCCACCCTAGGCTTATATTTGAGTCAATAGGTTTTTTCCAGTTTTTTAAGGTAAAATTACCTTGCCTTTCTTATATTCGGATCGGCTTATGCTCTATGGTAAGTGCTGGTACTTATCATGAGCTCACAGTTCTACAGCTTCTCCTCTGTGCTAGGCTCCTGCCATGCTGAGGGAGCAGGGGGAGGTTAAACAGTGTAACTGCCTGTAAAGCCAGTTCACAGTTTACCACAGTCTTGGATCAATGAGTAAGTGTCCCTGGTATATCATGATGCATTTTGATTTCCTTTAACAGTAAAATCCAGAAAAGGAGTTTTATCTATGAATCGCCCAAAACATTTTCTGGTTCAATTAGAATTGGTATTAAAACATCATGACACCAAGGTAACCTCTAACAATTGATCAACAGTACGGCGCCAATGAGAGGCTTCAAGCAGGATCTTCTTCTAAAATGGAAGTGGCCACTGAGCCATCAACAGTTTGTACCAGAGAAACAGACTGGAAGAGTCACAGAGAGACATCAGCAGGTTGTACCAGAGATAAAGAGAGACGGGAAGAGTCACAGAGAGACATCAGCAGGTTGTACTAGAGATACAGAGACTGGAAGAGTCACAGAGAGACATCAGCAGGTTGTACCAGAGATACAGAGACTGGAAGAGTCACAGAGAGACATCAGCAGGTTGTACTAGAGATACAGAGACTGGAAGAGTCACAGAGAGACATCAGCAGGTTGTACCAGAGATACAGAGACTGGAAGAGTCACAGAGAGACATCAGCAGGTTGTACCAGAGATAAAGAGAGACTGGAAGAGTCACAGAGAGACATCAGCAGGTTGTACCAGAGATACAGAGACTGGAAGAGTCACAGAGAGACATCAGCAGGTTGTACCAGAGATACAGAGAGACGGGAAGAGTCACAGAGAGACATCAGCAGGTTGTACCAGAGATACAGAGACTGGAAGAGTCACAGAGACATCAGCAGGTTGTACCAGAGATACAGAGAGACTGGAAGAGTCACAGAGAGACATCAGCAGATTGTACCAGAGATACAGAGACTGGAAGAGTCACAGAGAGACATCAGCAGGTTGTACCAGAGATACAGAGAGACTGAAAGAGTCACAGAGAGACATCAGCAGATTGTACCAGAGACACAGAGACTGGAAGAGTCACAGAGAGACATCAGCAGGTTGTACCAGAGATACAGAGACTAGAAGAGTCACAGAGAGACATCAGCAGGTTGTACCAGAGATACAGAGACTGGAAGAGTCACATAGAGACATCAGCAGGTTGTATCAGAGATACAGAGACTGGAAGAGTCACAGAGAGACATCAGCAGGTTGTACCAGAGATACAGAGAGACTGGAAGAGGCACAGAGAGACATCAGCAGGTTGTACCAGAGATACAGAGACTGGAAGAGTCACAGAGAGACATCAGCAGGTTGTACCAGAGATACAGAGAGACTGGAAGAGTCACAGAGAGACATCAGCAGGTTGTATCAGAGATACAGAGACTGGAAGAGTCACAGAGAGACAGCAGCAGGTTGTACCAGAGATACAGAGACTGGAAGAGTCACAGAGAGACATCAGCAGGTTGTACCAGAGATACAGAGAGACTGGAAGAGTCACAGAGAGACATCAGCAGGTTGTACCAGAGATACAGAGACTGGAAGAGTCACAGAGACATCAGCAGGTTGTACCAGAGATACAGAGAGACTGGAAGAGTCACAGAGAGACATCAGCAGATTGTACCAGAGATACAGAGACTGGAAGAGTCACAGAGAGACATCAGCAGGTTGTACCAGAGATACAGAGAGACTGAAAGAGTCACAGAGAGACATCAGCAGATTGTACCAGAGACACAGAGACTGGAAGAGTCACAGAGAGACATCAGCAGGTTGTACCAGAGATACAGAGACTAGAAGAGTCACAGAGAGACATCAGCAGGTTGTACCAGAGATACAGAGACTGGAAGAGTCACATAGAGACATCAGCAGGTTGTATCAGAGATACAGAGACTGGAAGAGTCACAGAGAGACATCAGCAGGTTGTACCAGAGATACAGAGAGACTGGAAGAGGCACAGAGAGACATCAGCAGGTTGTACCAGAGATACAGAGACTGGAAGAGTCACAGAGAGACATCAGCAGGTTGTACCAGAGATACAGAGAGACTGGAAGAGTCACAGAGAGACATCAGCAGGTTGTATCAGAGATACAGAGAGACTGGAAGAGTCACAGAGAGACATCAGCAGGTTGTATCAGAGATACAGAGACTGGAAGAGTCACAGAGAGACAGCAGCAGGTTGTACCAGAGATACAGAGACTGGAAGAGTCACAGAGAGACATCAGCAGGTTGTTCCAGAGATACAGAGACTGGAAGAGTCACAGAGAGACATCAGCAGGTTGTACCAGAGATACAGAGAGACTGGAAGAGTCACAGAGAGACATCAGCAGGTTGTACCAGAGATACAGAGAGACTGGAAGAGTCACAGAGAGACATCAGCAGGTTGTACCAGAGATACAGAGAGACTGGAAGAGTCACAGAGAGACATCAGCAGATTGTACCAGAGATACAGAGACTGGAAGAGTCACAGAGAGACATCAGCAGGTTGTACCAAAGATACAGAGACTAGAAGAGTCACAGAGAGACATCAGCAGGTTGTACCAGAGATACAGAGACTGGAAGAGTCACAGAGAGACATCAGCAGGTTGTACCAGAGATACAGATACTGGAAGAGTCACAGAGAGACATCAGCAGGTTGTACCAGAGATACAGAGACTGGAAGAGTCACAGAGAGACATCAGCAGGTTGTACCAGAGATACAGAGACTGGAAGAGTCACAGAGAGACATCAGCAGGTTGTACCAGAGATACAGAGAGACGGGAAGAGTCACAGAGAGACATCAGCAGGTTGTACCAGAGATACAGAGACGGGAAGAGTCACAGAGAGACATCAGCAGGTTGTACCAGAGATACAGAGAGACGGGAAGAGTCACAGAGAGACATCAGCAGGTTGTACCAGAGATACAGAGACTGGAAGAGTCACAGAGACATCAGCAGGTTGTACCAGAGATACAGAGAGACTGGAAGAGTCACAGAGAGACATCAGCAGATTGTACCAGAGATACAGAGACTGGAAGAGTCACAGAGACATCAGCAGGTTGTACCAGAGATACAGAGACTAGAAGAGTCACAGAGAGACATCAGCAGGTTGTACCAGAGATACAGAGACTGGAAGAGTCACAGAGAGACATCAGCAGGTTGTACCAGAGATACAGAGAATGGGGGAGTCACAGAGAGACATCAGCAGGTTGTACCAGAGATACAGAGAGACTGGAAGAGTCACAGAGAGACATCAGCAGGTTGTACCAGAGATACAGAGACTGGAAGAGTCACAGAGAGACATCAGCAGGTTGTACCAGAGATACAGAGACTGAAAGAGTCACAGAGAGACATCAGCAGGTTGTACCAGAGATACAGAGACTGGAAGAGTCACAGAGAGACATCAGCAGGTTGTACCAGAGATACAGAGACTGGAAGAGTGACAGAGAGACATCAGCAGGTTGTTCCAGAGTTACAGAGACTGGAAGAGTCACAGAGACACATCAGCAGGTTGTACCAGAGATACAGAGACTGGAAGAGTCACAGAGAGACATCAGCAGGTTGTATCAGAGATACAGAGACTGAAAGAGTCACAGAGAGACATCAGCAGGTTGTACCAGAGATACAGAGACTGGAAGAGTCACAGAGAGACATCAGCAGGTTGTACCAGAGAGACAGAGACTGGAAGAGTCACAGAGACACATCAGCAGGTTGTACCAGAGATACAGAGACTGGAAGAGTCACAGAGAGACATCAGCAGGTTGTACCAGAGATACAGAGACTGGAAGAGTCACAGAGAGACATCAGCAGGTTGTACCAGAGATACAGAGACTGGAAGAGTCACAGAGAGACATCAGCAGGTTGTACCAGAGATCCAGAGACTGGAAGAGTCACAGAGACATCAGCAGGTTGTACCAGAGATACAGAGACTGGAAGAGTCACAGAGAGACATCAGCAGGTTGTACTAGAGATACAGAGACTGGAAGAGTCACAGAAAGGCAGAGAAGTGGCACATATAAGGGAGATGAGAGACACCAAGTGTCACATCATACCATTCAAGACTGGTTACATCATCCTGGTCTGTGCTAAAGGACCTGCAAGGTACCTAATGACAACATCAGGCACAGGTTATATAGACTTACATGGTCCTGGAGCATTTAATAATAATAATTCTTTATTTATATAGTGCACACAGATTACGCAGCGCTGCACAAAGCATGACAAATTGGTCCCTGTCCCCATGGGGCTCACAATCTAAACATCCTAACATTTACACTGGATGAGGGACGAGTAATATCAGTCAGTTCATGCTGAGTAGAAATCATGGCTGTACTACACCAATGGTGTAAGTAACATTTTGGGCAGGTGTCTAGTCGGTACAGAACTGTCCTATACTCTGATTGGTCCTGTGACGGCCCATACTAGTTGTATAACATCACTAATCCAGTGATTGTACCTCATCATGAACAACACAGGCCTAATATCATCTTCATGGAGGACAATGCTCCAGCTCACATCATTGGGGAGACTGGGGACCTCACACGAAGGGGCCTTCACCTTCTCCATATCTTAATCCCATTGAAAACCTCTCGGATCAGATGAGTCATTAGGGCAGATTCACTTCATGATCCAGAGGCGGGTTCTCCGACGCTGATTCGGGTCTTCCGGCAATTCACTAAGGTAGCGCGCCCGATGTCCACCAGGTGTCGCTGCTGCGCTGAAGTCCAACGGAGTTCACCGTCCGTTGCTGGGTGCAGGTAAGTGCGTGTCAATCGAAACATTTTTTTTTTTTTTTAAATATGGGAGTTTTTCCGAATCCGTCGGGTTTTACGACGGCCACGCCCCCTGATTTCTGTCAGGTGCATGCCGGCGCCGATGTGCCACAATCCGATCGCGTGCGCCAAACACTCTGGGCAATTCGGCGCAAATCGGTCATTTTCGGGAAACCCGACAAAACATAGCGATTCGGGCCCTTAGTAAATGACCCCCATTGTGTAGAGGCTCGTAACTCTGCCCCTTACACTTACATGCCCCACTCTCATGATATAACATCACCGCAGCCTGAACTTTCTACATTTTCAGTAAATTTCCCTCTGTGCCGCTGGAGACCTGTGACGGTATATATCTTAATCCCTGTGTGTCATTAGATACAGGGGTGTAATGCTGTGCCAGGCGCTCATCATGTTTGATGATCTGACTGCTTCACATTTAATTTCCTCCTCATTTACAACCTCTGAAGATCTGCAAATGTTTACTCAGCTCCTCACCACGTAGAATCTCATTACCTGACGGGGACGGATGGATGCTGAAATAATCTGTCCAAGAGACGGAGCCGCCATGCTTTATACTCCCCTACATCTGCACCTGCTCATCTCTGCTACACCAAAGTGTCCTCAACTATTATCTGCTATACTGACATTATACTGATATATAACAACTATACCCAATTATAGTAGTTATATTCCTGTACATAGGGGGCAGTATTATAGTAGTTATATTCTTGTACATAGGGGGCAGTATTATAGTAGTTATATTCTTGTACATAGGAGGCAGTATTATAGTAGTTATATTCTTGTACATAGGGGGCAGTATTATAGTAGTTATATTCTTGTACATAGGGGGCAGTATTATAGTAGTTATATTCTTGTACATAGGGGGCAGTGTTATAGTAGTTATATTCCTGTACATAGGGGGCAGTATTATAGTAGTTATATTCCTGTACATAGGGGGCAGTATTATAGTAGTTATATTCTTGTACATAGGGGGCAGTATTATAGTAGTTATATTCTTGTACATAGGGGGCAGTATTATAGTAGTTATATTCCTGTACATAGGGGGCAGTATTATAGTAGTTATATTCTTGTACATAGGGGGCAGTATTATAGTAGTTATATTCTTGTACATAGGGGGCAGTATTATAGTAGTTATATTCCTGTACATAGGGGGCAGTATTATAGTAGTTATATTCTTGTACATAGGGGCAGTATTATAGTAGTTATATTCTTGTACATAGGGGGCAGTATTATAGTAGTTATATTCTTGTACATAGGAGGCAGTATTATAGTAGTTATATTCCTGTACATAGCGGGCAGTATTATAGTAGTTATATTCTTGTATATAGGGGGCAGTATTATAGTAGTTATATTCCTGTACATAGGAGGCAGTATTATAGTAGTTATATTCTTGTACATAGGGGGCAGTATTATAGTAGTTATATTCCTGTGCATAGGGGGCAGTATTATAGTAGTTATATTCTTGCACATAGGGGGCAGTATTATAGTAGTTATATTCTTGTACATAGGGGGCAGTATTATAGTAGTTATAGTCTTGTACATAGGGGGCAGTATTATAGTAGTTATAGTCTTGTACATAGGGGGCAGTATTATAGTAGTTATATTCCTGTACATAGCGGGCAGTATTATAGTAGTTATATTCTTGTATATAGGGGGCAGTATTATAGTAGTTATATTCCTGTACATAGCGGGCAGTATTATAGTAGTTATATTCTTGTACATAGGGGGCAGTATTATAGTAGTTATATTCTTGTACATAGGGGGCAGTATTATAGTAGTTATATTCTTGTACATAGGGGGCAGTATTATAGTAGTTATATTCCTGTACATAGGGGGCAATATTATAGTAGTTATATTCTTGTACATAGGGGGCAGTATTATAGTAGTTATATTCTTGTACATAGGGGGCAGTATTATAGTAGTTATATTCCTGTACATAGGGGGCAGTATTATAGTAGTTATATTTTTGTACCTAGGGGGCAGTATTATAGTAGTTATATTCCTGTACATAGGGGGCAATATTATAGTAGTTATATTCTTGTACGTAGGGAGCAGTATTATAGTAGTTATATTCCTGTATATAGGGGCAGTATTATAGTAGTTATATTCTTGTACATAGGGGGCAGTATTATAGTAGTTATATTCTTGTACATAGGGGGCAGTATTATAGTAGTTATATTCCTGTAAATAGGGGGCAGTATTATAGTAGTTATATTCTTGCACATAGGGGGCAGTATTATAGTAGTTATATTCCTGTACATAGCGGGCAGTATTATAGTAGTTATATTCTTGTATATAAGGGGCAGTATTATAGTAGTTATATTCCTGTACATAGCGGGCAGTATTATAGTAGTTATATTCTTGTACATAGGGGGCAGTATTATAGTAGTTATATTCTTGTACATAGGGGGCAGTATTATAGTAGTTATATTCTTGTACATAGGGGGCAGTATTATAGTAGTTATATTCCTGTACATAGGGGGCAATATTATAGTAGTTATATTCTTGTACATAGGGGGCAGTATTATAGTAGTTATATTCTTATACATAGGGGGCAGTATTATAGTAGTTATATTCTTGTACATAGGGGGCAGTATTATAGTAGTTATATACTTGTACATAGGGGGCAGTATTATAGTAGTTATATACTTGTACATAGGGGGCAGTATTATAGTAGTTATATTCCTGTACATAGGGGGCAGTATTATAGTAGTTATATTCCTGTACATAGGGGGCAGTATTATAGTAGTTATATTCTTGTACATAGGGGGCAGTATTATAGTAGTTATATTCTTGTACATAGGTGGCAGTATTATAGTAGTTATATTCTTGTACATAGGGGGCAGTATTATAGTAGTTATATTCCTGTACATAGGGGGCAGTATTATAGTAGTTATATTCCTGTACATAGGGGGCAATATTATAGTAGTTATATTCTTGTACATAGGGGGCAGTATTATAGTAGTTATATTCTTGTACATAGGGGGCAGTATTATAGTAGTTATATTCTTGTACATAGGGGGCAGTATTATAGTAGTTATATTCCTGTACATAGGGGGCAGTATTATAGTAGTTATATTCTTGTACATAGGGGGCAGTATTATAGTAGTTATATTCTTGTACATAGGTGGCAGTATTATAGTAGTTATATTCTTGTACATAGGGGGCAGTATTATAGTAGTTATATTCCTGTACATAGGGGGCAGTATTATAGTAGTTATATTCTTGTACATAGGGGGCAGTATTATAGTAGTTATATTCTTGTACATAGGGGGCAGTATTATAGTAGTTATATTCTTGTACATAGGGGGCAGTATTATAGTAGTTATATTCTTGTACATAGGGGGCAGTATTATAGTAGTTATATTCTTGTACGTAGGGAGCAGTATTATAGTAGTTATATTCCTGTATATAGGGGCAGTATTATAGTAGTTATATTCTTGTACATAGAGGGCAGTATTATAGTAGTTATATTCTTGTACATAGAGGGCAGTATTATAGTAGTTATACTCTTGTACATAGGGGGCAGTATTATAGTACAGGCGGTCCTCTACTTAAGAACACTCGACTTACATACGACCCCTAGTTACAAACGGACCTCTGGATATTGGTAATTTATTGTGCTTTAGTCCTAGGCTACAATAATCAGCTGTAACAGTTATCACAGGTGTCTGTAATGAAGATTTAGTGTTACTCCTGGTTCTTATGACAGTCCAACATTTTTAAAATCCAATTGTCACAGAGACCAAAAAAGTTCTGGCTGGGATTACAACGATAAAATATACAGTTCCGACTTGCATACAAATTCAACTTAAGAACAAACCTACAGACCCTATCTTGTATGTAACCCGGGGACTGCCTGTAGTTATATTCTTGTACATAGGGGGCAGTATTATAGTACTGTAGTTAAATTCCTGTACATAGGGGGCAGTATTATAGTAGTTATATTCTTGTACATAGGGGGCATTATTATAGTAGTTATATTCTTGTACATAGGGGGCAGTATTATAGTAGTTATATTCTTGTACATAGGGGGCAGTATTATAGTAGTTATATTCTTGTACATAGGGGGCAGTATTATAGTAGTTATATTCTTGTACATAGGGGGCAGTATTATAGTAGTTATATTCTTGTACATAGGGGGCAGTATTATAGTAGTTATATTCTTGTACATAGGGGGCAGTATTATAGTAGTTATATTCTTGTACATAGGGGGCAGTATTATAGTAGTTATATTCCTGTACATAGGGGGCAGTATTATAGTAGTTATATTCCTGTACATAGGGGGCAGTATTATAGTAGTTATATTCTTGTACATAGAGGGCAGTATTAAAATAGTTATAGTCTTGTACATAGGGGGCAGTATTATAGTAGTTATATTCTTGTACATAGGGGGCAGTATTATAGTAGTTATATTCTTGTACATAGGGGAAGTATTATAGTAGATATATTCTTGTACATAGGGGGCAGTATTATAGTAGTTATATTCTTGTACATAGGGGGCAGTATTATAGTAGTTATATTCTTGTACATAGGGAGCAGTATTATAGTAGTAATATTCTTGTACATAGGGGGCAGTATTATAGTAGTTATATTCTTGTACATAGGGGGCAGTATTATAGTAGTTATATTATTGTACATAGGGGGCAGTATTATAGTAGTTATATTCCTGTACATAGGGGGCAGTATTATAGTAGTTATATTCTTGTACATAGGGGGCAGTATTATAGTAGTTATATTCTTGTACATAGGGGGCAGTATTATAGTAGTTATATTCTTGTACATAGGGGGCAGTATTATAGTAGTTATATTCTTGTACATAGGGGGCAGTATTATAGTAGTTATATTCCTGTACATAGGGGTCAGTATTATAATAGTTATATTCCTGTACATAGGGGGCAGTATTATAGTACTTATATTCTTGTACATAGGAGCAGTATTATAGTAGTTATATTCTTGTACATAGGGGGCAGTATTATAGTAGTTATATTCTTGTACATAGGGGGCATTATTATAGTAGTTATATTCTTGTACATAGGGGGCAGTATTATAGTAGTTATATTCTTGTACATAGGGGGCAGTATTATAGTAGTTATATTCTTGTACATAGGGGGCAGTATTATAGTAGTTATATTCTTGTACATAGGGGGCAGTATTATAGTAGTTATATTCCTGTACATAGGGGGCAGTATTATAGTAGTTATATTCCTGTACATAGGGGGCAGTATTATAGTAGTTATATTCTTGTACATAGAGGGCAGTATTAAAATAGTTATAGTCTTGTACATAGGGGGCAGTATTATAGTAGTTATATTCTTGTACATAGGGGGCAGTATTATAGTAGTTATATTCTTGTACATAGGGGCAGTATTATAGTAGATATATTCTTGTACATAGGGGGCAGTATTATAGTAGTTATATTCTTGTACATAGGGGGCAGTATTATAGTAGTTATATTCTTGTACATAGGGAGCAGTATTATAGTAGTTATATTATTGTACATAGGGGGCAGTATTATAGTAGTTATATTCCTGTACATAGGGGGCAGTATTATAGTAGTTATATTCTTGTACATAGGGGGCAGTATTATAGTAGTTATATTCTTGTACATAGGGGGCAGTATTATAGTAGTTATATTCTTGTACATAGGGGGCAGTATTATAGTAGTTATATTCCTGTACATAGGGGGCAGTATTATAGTAGTTATATTCCTGTACATAGGGGGCAGTATTATAATAGTTATATTCCTGTACATAGGGGGCAGTATTATAGTACTTATATTCTTGTACATAGGAGCAGTATTATAGTAGTTATATTCTTGTACATAGGGGGCAGTATTATAGTACAGGCGGTCCTCTACTTAAGAACACTCGACTTACATACGACCCCTAGTTACAAACGGACCTCTGGATATTGGTAATTTATTGTGCTTTAGTCCTAGGCTACAATAATCAGCTGTAACAGTTATCACAGGTGTCTGTAATGAAGATTTAGTGTTACTCCTGGTTCTTATGACAGTCCAACATTTTTAAAATCCAATTGTCACAGAGACCAAAAAAGTTCTGGCTGGGATTACAACGATAAAATATACAGTTCCGACTTGCATACAAATTCAACTTAAGAACAAACCTACAGACCCTATCTTGTATGTAACCCGGGGACTGCCTGTAGTTATATTCTTGTACATAGGGGGCAGTATTATAGTACTGTAGTTAAATTCCTGTACATAGGGGGCAGTATTATAGTAGTTATATTCTTGTACATAGGGGGCATTATTATAGTAGTTATATTCTTGTACATAGGGGGCAGTATTATAGTAGTTATATTCTTGTACATAGGGGGCAGTATTATAGTAGTTATATTCTTGTACATAGGGGGCAGTATTATAGTAGTTATATTCTTGTACATAGGGGGCAGTATTATAGTAGTTATATTCTTGTACATAGGGGGCAGTATTATAGTAGTTATATTCTTGTACATAGGGGGCAGTATTATAGTAGTTATATTCCTGTACATAGGGGGCAGTATTATAGTAGTTATATTCCTGTACATAGGGGGCAGTATTATAGTAGTTATATTCTTGTACATAGAGGGCAGTATTAAAATAGTTATAGTCTTGTACATAGGGGGCAGTATTATAGTAGTTATATTCTTGTACATAGGGGGCAGTATTATAGTAGTTATATTCTTGTACATAGGGGAAGTATTATAGTAGATATATTCTTGTACATAGGGGGCAGTATTATAGTAGTTATATTCTTGTACATAGGGGGCAGTATTATAGTAGTTATATTCTTGTACATAGGGAGCAGTATTATAGTAGTAATATTCTTGTACATAGGGGGCAGTATTATAGTAGTTATATTCTTGTACATAGGGGGCAGTATTATAGTAGTTATATTATTGTACATAGGGGGCAGTATTATAGTAGTTATATTCCTGTACATAGGGGGCAGTATTATAGTAGTTATATTCTTGTACATAGGGGGCAGTATTATAGTAGTTATATTCTTGTACATAGGGGGCAGTATTATAGTAGTTATATTCTTGTACATAGGGGGCAGTATTATAGTAGTTATATTCTTGTACATAGGGGGCAGTATTATAGTAGTTATATTCCTGTACATAGGGGTCAGTATTATAATAGTTATATTCCTGTACATAGGGGGCAGTATTATAGTACTTATATTCTTGTACATAGGAGCAGTATTATAGTAGTTATATTCTTGTACATAGGGGGCAGTATTATAGTAGTTATATTCTTGTACATAGGGGGCATTATTATAGTAGTTATATTCTTGTACATAGGGGGCAGTATTATAGTAGTTATATTCTTGTACATAGGGGGCAGTATTATAGTAGTTATATTCTTGTACATAGGGGGCAGTATTATAGTTGTTATATTCTTGTACATAGGGGGCAGTATTATAGTAGTTATATTCCTGTACATAGGGGGCAGTATTATAGTAGTTATATTCCTGTACATAGGGGGCAGTATTATAGTAGTTATATTCTTGTACATAGAGGGCAGTATTAAAATAGTTATAGTCTTGTACATAGGGGGCAGTATTATAGTAGTTATATTCTTGTACATAGGGGGCAGTATTATAGTAGTTATATTCTTGTACATAGGGGCAGTATTATAGTAGATATATTCTTGTACATAGGGGGCAGTATTATAGTAGTTATATTCTTGTACATAGGGGGCAGTATTATAGTAGTTATATTCTTGTACATAGGGAGCAGTATTATAGTAGTTATATTATTGTACATAGGGGGCAGTATTATAGTAGTTATATTCCTGTACATAGGGGGCAGTATTATAGTAGTTATATTCTTGTACATAGGGGGCAGTATTATAGTAGTTATATTCTTGTACATAGGGGGCAGTATTATAGTAGTTATATTCTTGTACATAGGGGGCAGTATTATAGTAGTTATATTCCTGTACATAGGGGGCAGTATTATAGTAGTTATATTCCTGTACATAGGGGGCAGTATTATAATAGTTATATTCCTGTACATAGGGGGCAGTATTATAGTACTTATATTCTTGTACATAGGAGCAGTATTATAGTAGTTATATTCTTGTACATAGGGGGCAGTATTATAGTAGTTATATTCTTGTACATAGGGGGCAGTATTATAGTAGTTATATTCTTGTACATAGGGGGCAGTATTATAGTAGTTATATTCTTGTACGTAGGGAGCAGTATTATAGTAGTTATATTCCTGTATATAGGGGCAGTATTATAGTAGTTATATTCTTGTACATAGAGGGCAGTATTATAGTAGTTATATTCTTGTACATAGAGGGCAGTATTATAGTAGTTATACTCTTGTACATAGGGGGCAGTATTATAGTAGTTATATTCTTGTACACAGGGGGCAGTATTATAGTGGTTATATTCTTGTACATAGGGGCAGTATTATAGTAGTTATATTCTTGTACACAGGGGGCAGTATTATAGTAGTTATATTCTTGTACATAGGGGGCAGTATTATAGTAGTTATATTCTTGTACATAGGGGGCAGTATGAGCTGTAATTGTGAGTGTTTTTCTCCGAATAAAGATTGTTGGTTTTAGTGATCAGAAGAAATCCAAAGAACCCCAAGTCGATCCCTATTGTCAGTGCAATGATCCTGTACCTCTGATTTACATCCTCTGCAGTGATTGGTTGGAGTGACTGCTCCTCTGGCCAATGAGACACTCTGCAGCATCAAAGCTTCTCGTTCCTTCTGTTTAACTGAGACTCATTACAATTAATAGAGAAATTGCAGATTCCTAAATATTTCTTTTCTTTCTCGGCTATGAATTATTCATGTCCTGTGACTGAACCTCATGTCAAGAGCGGCACACATGTCACTGACACGCTGATGAGCACCCACTTATGTATCAGGCCTGGGGTAATCTCCCGCTGATATAACCTCATGTCTATAGAATTCAATGTGACGCTTCCTCTAATCTTTTTGTTAGTGAAGGATCAGTCTATTCACAGTCTACTTCAATTCCATTGGTTGTGCTATTGTTTATTGCTATCGAACCCTCTGATCCAGGAGAGGCCTCGATTGGGTGTTCTGCTGTGATCTATAATAGTAACCTCAAAATAATGTATCAACTTATACAGGAACACCGATTTTTATACTATTTATAACCAGATACGGAAACACATTCAGTGCAGTCTCTGGGGGATGTTTATACAGGGTTCTGTGCCAAGTCAGTGCCGTAGAAGCCCTAAAATATTCGCAAATGCTAGCTCATAGTGTACACTTGCGATTATTTTCCCCTATGCAGGTGGGGGGGTAGCGCAACCGGCAATGAGCAGGCTGGCGCTAGGCACATTTGCTGCAGCTGGCGGATTTTCATATGTGAAATTTGCTGGCTGCGTTTATTTCTACACTAGGCAGGGCTGAGTTACATCCTGTATTATACGCCAAGGTTGCACTCACTATTCTGCTGCTGGTGCAGTCACTGTGTACATACATGACATTACTTATCCTGTACTGATCCTGAGTTACATCCTGTATTATACTCCAGAGCTGCACTCACTATTCTGATGCTGGTGCAGTCACTGTGTACATACATGACATTACTTATCCTGTACTGATCCTGAGTTACATCCTGTATTATACTCCAGAGCTACACTCACTATTCTGCTGGTGGCGTCATTGTGTACATACATGGCATTACTTATCCTGTACTGATCCTGAGGTACATCCTGTATTATACTCCAGAGCTGCACTCACTATTCTGCTGCTGGTGCAGTCACTGTGTACATACATGACATTACTTATCCTGTACTGACCCTCAGTTACATCCTGTATTATACTCCAGAACTGCACTCACTATTCTGCTGCTGGTGCAGTCACTGTGTACATACATGACATTACTTATCCTGTACTGATCCTGAGTTACATCCTGTATTATACCCCAGAGCTGCACTCACTATTCTGCTGCTGGTGCAGTCACTGTGTACATACATGACATTACTTATCCTGTACTGATCCTGAGTTACATCCTGTAAATCTTTTATTTTATATATATAAAAATGAAAAACATTACAACAATAAACATAAATCAAGCCATAACTTCTGGCAAAACAAAACAATAATAATAATAACAAAACAATAATACAAACTAAAAGAGACTTACGAAAATCTCCTGGCCCAGCCACACACACACCACACAATCAGCATTATAAAACAAAACCTTCACCCAATCCCACCACCTAATTTTTTTTTTTTTTTTATATAATTTTTTATAATAATAATTTTTTTTCTTTTTTTTTTTTCCATAAATAACTAAAGAACACACAGCAAAAAAAAGACAAACAGGAAATAAAAACATTAAATATAACTAACTAAATCCCACGCCCATCACCCTCCCCCCCAGACACTGGTCTAACGTCCAAAGTTCGCGCTATATAGTCCAGACCAGTGCCCAGGATCATATTGTCCAAATCCCGTCCACCCCCCTCCCAACCTAACACCCTAACACCAACACCCCAAAACCAACCAAGCTATATACACATTAACTATAACTACATAAATACACACTGTACACAAAATACAAACACATTAAACATATCAACATATAACAAACCAACCACATAAAGCCCAGGTTCGGCGCCTGCAAGCCCTACATCTCTATAACCTCAGATACAAAACAAAAATCTACAGTGTCAGCTTCAGCCCAACACCAGGAGCGGAGATGACAGACTAAGGGACACTAAAGGAGAACCCCCTCCAAAGGAGAGAGGCCCTCCCCGTGCCCAGCCTCTCATACTCCAGAGAGCGCACCTTCACCAGGTCACCCAGAATGTTCCTAACCACCTCATCCACCGGGAGGATTTTACGCTGCGTCGAAACTAAGCACTGTGCATTTCATGTGTGGTACCTGACCACTACACTAACTAGGAATAACGTGCAGCGGTCCCGGGCACCCAGGCCTCTGAATGCTCCATAGGCCCACTCCGCATAAGAGAGACCGGCCAACCCGGGCCAATGGATGGAAGCGCCCACCCGGTTGTACACCTCTGTGTTAAAGGGGCACTGAAGCAGGAAGTGGTCCATGCTCTCCAGCAGACCACCGCACTCCTCCCTGGGACAACCCCTTTCCTCAGAGCTCCTACACTTCAGATTGTCCCTCACACACAGCTTTCCATGGAAGCAGCGCCAAGCCAAGTCCCAAAACTTCAAGGGGATCCTGATGGAATTCAAAAGACCTAAACCCACCCCCAGATCCCGACTTGGGCAATCCCTGAGGGCCAGAGGCTTCTGGAAATGGGTCAACAGAACCCTTTTGTCAAGGAGTTTCCTCGACATGGTCCTGATCTCCCACATTCCCAGACCCCACCGGCGAATCACCTTCAGAACCGGGGTAGCGTAAGCCGGAAGATGCCCATGTGGTGTACGGAGATCCTTCACTCGCCCTCCTGTCTCCCATTCCTGGAAGAAAGGCCGAAACCATCCCCTGCAGGAGTATACCCACGGAGGAGCCCTCTCTTTCCAGAGGTTTGCGATATTGATCTTAAGAAAGGTATTCACTAGGAACACCACAGGGTTGACCATACACAACCCTCCTTGTCTCCTCGTGCGGTAAGTAACCTCCCTCTTGATTAGGTTCAGCCTATTCCCCCATAACAGCTGGAAGAACAGACTGTAGACCCGAGTCCAGAGGGGTTCTGGCAACATGCACACACTGCCCAGGTAAATCAGCAATGGGAGCAGGTAAGTTTTAATCAAGTTCACCCTTTCCCTGAGGGTCAAAGACCAACCCTTCCACTGGTCCACCTCCTGGGCGGCGATCTTAAGCCTGCCATCCCAGTTTTGCATGGGGTAATCCCCCTGGCCAAATTCGATGCCGAGAACTTTGGCAGAGTCTTGGGGCCCTGGAAGAGTGTCCGGGAGATCAAACCCTGGATCCCCCTCTCCCAGCCAGAGACTCTCACACTTATCCCGGTTGATCTTGGACCCAGAAGCCTCTGAGTAGCGGTCAACCTCTGACATCACCCATTGCGCCTCCCCTCTCGAGGACACAAAAACGGTGACATCATCGGCATACGCTACCACCCTTAGAGTGGCTTCCGGTGCCGCCTGGTCCATCCCGACTCCCACCAACGGCCCACGATCAACCCTCCTAAGGAATGGGTCAATCGCGAACACGTATAAAAGTGGGCTCAGAGGACAACCCTGGCGAACACCAGACCCGACCTCAAAAGAGCGGCCAATCCAACCGTTCACAAGCGGGAAACTCTCTGCCCCTGCGTACAAAACCTTTAGCCAATTGACAAACTCCCCCGGCAGGCCATACCTCAGAAGGACAGACCAGAGGTACTCGTGGTCAACCCGATCAAACGCTTTTGCCTGATCCAAGGACAGCAAGTACCCCTTCCAGTTACCAGACCTGCCCTGCTCCACTGCCTCCCGGACACAAAGCACAGCACTAAATGTACTGCGGCCTGGAACAGAGCAGTGCTGGGTCCCCGAAAGGAGCCGGGGCGCAAACTGCACCAGCCGATTAAACAGCACCTTTGCCAAAACCTTTCTGTCCGTATTGAGAAGCGCTATGGGACGCCAGTTCTCAATACGAGATCGGTCCTTACCCTTTGACAGAATGATCAGGGCAGACCTCCTCATTGACTTCGGCAGAGCGCCCGAGGAAAGACACTCATTGAATACCTCAGTCAAGAGGGGAACCAAGGCGTCCTTAAAGACATCCGGACCTAGCGATTTCTTGAGGGCGAGCCCTTCAACCGCCCGGCTGACTTCCTCTTCCCTGATCATCTCTGTCAAAACATCAAGAGAGGGGTCTACTCCTGGCTCAGGGACAGTTTCAGCCAGGAAAGCCGACATCACATCCCGATCTAGATCCTTCCTGCCCAAGAGGTGCGAGTAGAAGGATCTGACGACCTCCAGAATCCCTGATCTGGACCTTTTCAGGGATCCCGTACTGTCAACCAGTCCTGTGACAACTTTACCATTCACTGACATCTTGCAGTTTCTGTAAGGGTCGGGCGAGCGGTATTTCCCGTAATCCCTCTCAAAAACCAAAGATGCGTGTCTATCGTACTGACACCTCTTCAGCAAGGATTTCACTCTGGAGATGTCCTCACGACTACCTCCAGTCGAGACGAGATGCTCGAGTTTCCTCCTCAGGCCCTGATACAGGCGGTACCTGTCCAGGCTCCTGAGGCTCGAGAGCTGGCGGAAGAATCTCGCCACCCTTTTCTTGAGCATCTCCCACCACTCTGACTTACTGCTACAAAGGCCCAGCAATGGTACCTGGCTCTGAAGAAAGTCCTCAAAGGATTGTCTTATCTCTGCTTCTTCCAGGAGAGACGAATTGAGCTTCCAGTAGCCTCTTCCCATCCGGGGGTCTCTGTAATATTCAGAGAAAACAAAATTAGACAGTGGTCGGAGAACTCCACCTCAACAACGGACACTGCTGAAGAAATGGCTTCCTCCTTTAAATAAAACCTGTCTATTCTAGACCTGCAGCTACCCCTATAATAGGTGAACCCCGCGTGGCCTGGGGTGTGCCGAATGTGGACATCCACCAGGCGAGCCTCACTGGCATTGCTATTAAGAGCGATGCTATCATAAGTCAGCTTGTCTCTGGAACCTCCCCTATTCTGGGACCTCGTGACAGCATTGAAGTCCCCTCCAAAGACCACCTGCCGACTAGTAAAAAGGTAGGGCTTGATCCTCATAAAGAGACACTTCCTGTCCCACTTGGACTGGGGACCATAGATGTTAATTAGGCGAAGTTCTTGTCCCTTCATGAGGACATCCAGGATCAGGCACCTCCCCATTTCTAAATCAATAACTCGTCTGCATTCTACCGGTGCGGTAAAAAGGACCGCCACTCCGCTATACGGCTCGGCCGCAAGAGACCAATAGGAAGGCCCGTGTCTCCATTCCCTCTTAGCTTTAAACACGGCCGCCAAATCTGGCAGCCTGGTCTCCTGCAAAAATAAAATGTCGGCTTCAACACGGCCGAGAAAATCAAAGGCCGCAAATCTAGCCGCATCAGACTTAATGCTGGCGACATTAATGGACGCCAGCGTCAATGGAGTGGGTGCCGCCATCATGAGTGATTGAGTTAGACAGCTTTTTTCTTACTATTCCCCTTCCCCCGACTCTCCTCTGAAGATGATCCCCTTTCTTTTTTACCATCAGAATTGGGGCAACTTCTCTTTAATGAAATTGTGGTGTCCATATTGTTATTGGCCCCCAAGGACCCACCCGGACCACCCTCTCCTTCGTCCTTGTCTCCTGACTCTGAGTCAGTCTCCCACTCTGAGGACCCAGCATCCCCAGAGGATAGAGACTCGGCGCCCCCTGCAGGCTGCTCCGCCGCCACCTCCAGAACCCCACCCTCAGCCCCTCCTTCCGAGGAGGCGATCTCATCAAGGGTGAGGTACTGGTTGGAAAGCTCAACCAGAGGGGAGGAAGTTTTCCCTTCCTTAGGTACCTTAGATACGCCGCGCTTTTTCTTTTTCTGCTTGCGCTTATTTTCTAGCCAAATCCTGTTATCCTCATCCATACTCTCATAATGGGAGGACGTGGAGGACATGGCACCTTTCTCGCGCTCCATCCTCCTGACCTCCTCATCCAACTCATCATCCCTCAGGGCCTCAGTAGCAAGACCAGCCTCTGAGGAAGGACCAAGGGTCACCCCAGCAACCTGAGGCTTCCCCAGGTCTCTCCCTTTTTGTCTGGCTTCAAGCCGCCTCAACTGAGAAGGTGACTTATTCTTACTTTTCTTCACAGGCCCCTCAGCTCCTCCACCTCTGCTGGTACCTTCCCCAGCAGAAGCAACCTCATGGCTCTCCTCCACTGGGGTCACAACCGCATTGGCAAAGGAGCGAGGACAACGGCTGAAAGGGTGACCAAGCTCACCACACAGGTTACACCTAATGTCCTTACAGGATGCAGCGAGATGACCTAGCCCACCACACAAAGCGCAATTCTGCACTTGGCAGCTGGCACTAAAGTGTGTGGGGTCACCGCACCTGTGACAGACCTTCGGCTGCCCCTGGTAGAAAATCAGGATTCTGTCCCGCCCAAGAAAGGCTGAAGAGGGAATGTGGGCGACTGTGCCGCCTGAACACTTCAACTTCATCATGAAGGTCCAGGCCCCAGACCAAATGCCAAATTCATCACGGTTTTTCTGAGGTACCTGAACTACTTCGCCATAACGACTTAGCCACGTCATGATGTCCATGCAAGAAAGTGACTCGTTACGGGTCAAAACGGTCACTTTCTTGACTGTGTTTTGGCGAGACACTGCTTGCACAGCAAAGTCTCGCCAGCCAGGCTCGTTCTTTGCCAGCTCATAATTCGACCAGAAGAGCTCTAAGCCCTCCGGCCGGACAAAGCTGACATCGAACTCCGGAGTACCATAAGGATGTATCAGGGCAAAGATGTCACTAGCCCTGAAGTTCATCTTCAGGAGGAGCTCCACCACCCTTGACCTGGGTGGGCATGCGTCACTGCCCCTCCAGCGAAGACGAACCACATTCCTACGGGCAGCTCCGGACCCAGTTGTGGGTAAAGACCATACAGTCTCTCCCCCCCCTTTTCTCTTGGAAGGCTGCCAGGCCATGCCTGTCTGTCCAGAAGGACAGATCAACCTCTCTCCCCTCTACAGCGATTGACTTTTCCCCTCTCCTGAGAGCCTCCAGAAGACGCCTTTGCAAAACGCTGTTCCCAGAGCCAGGAGACAAGGAGTTAACCCCACTTGCCCCAGCGGTGACACTCGCATAGCTCCTTATAGGAGCGGCCACCACTGGGAGTGCAGATGGATCAGCACAAACCACATGATTAACCCCCTCAGCACCATCCACCACTCCCACACTCACCACACTATGTACATTACTGCCTCGCTTCCCTGCATCACTCACACCAGCTGGGCCAGGAGGACCTTGGGTTGCCTCAGCGTCACTGGACACTGGGGGTAGAGCCACCTCCATAGCTGATTCAGCCTGAGAAGAGGCAGCTCCAACCCCGATCTTACTTGTGCCCTCTGCCTCATTGGCATTAACCCCTTGTTGTCCCGCAGTTTTTCTAAGGTTGGAGCATCGCTGCTCGCTGGATGAAAGAGGCCTCCTGTCTTTATTAACTCCGGACAGTCTCTTTGTGCCATCTCCAGGGTCAGATGAGCCAATACAGAATAACACCTTTCCTGCGCCCTTTCCCGCAGGCTGCACAGGACGCTTGGGAGGCGCCGCACCACAAGCCCCAGCAGCCCCATCACACTGCCGCTGCTCACCGGACCTAGCAGCAGCCACAGTGCCAGGGACCACAGGAGCCACTGCCCCTGGCACTGGGCCACCCCCCCCCCTCCCACTGGGGGGCAGCGCACAGTACCAGGACCTGCTGGATCGCCCTCACTGTCCGGCCTTTCGGCCGATGCCTTCCCTGCACCATCCTTGCTACTGCAAACAAGGCTGGTGCTCTGCGCCATGATGGAACGTGGCTTTGTAATCTCCCCGCACCTTGGCACCGAGTCCACTGCAGGATTCGTGCTGGGCTGGGTAAAGGGGCCTACACGACAGGCTGACACTGCTGCCTGCCCAGAGGGGACAGGGAGGGGACAAAACACCAGATTTACCTCCTGAGACGCCTTGGGCTTCTTGGGTCTCGTCTTCTTCCTCCCTTGTTCATCATCCGGGATATCATCAACAAAGGAGAAGTTCTGGAGGTGAACTGGTGACTCAAGCTGTCTGATCTGAGCCATTAGCGCCCCTCCCTGGTCGCTGTCATCACTTTCCTCCTCCAGGTTGGCAGAGCCGCAGCCTGATGGTAATGGCGCTTGCTCCGCAGGCAGCCTGTCGTGCGAGGCCTGCTGGTGTTGGTGCAGGCCAGCAGACGGACACGGCAGGTCTTCCTCATCCTCCTCATCATCGCCATCATCCGCCTGGATCTCAAGCCCCTTTAACTGCTCCTGGCGCATTTCCTCAAACCGGGCGTCGTTTTCCAACTTTTCGCGGAACGGACCACTGTGCTCGCGGATTAGATGTCGCTTCTCCTGCAGAGCGGTGACCTCGGCTTTTAGTCTGTCTATGGTGGTAAGAAGATCAGACTTTTTCTTCTTAGTGGCCACCCCCGCTAGGGCCACAGTCTCCCTTATCTCCTCCTGGAGCCTCCTCAGCGCTTTTCCGGCTTCCTCGTACTCACGGAGGTGCTCAGCAATCCGGGAGCCATAGATGGAAGCAGACTCCCGGGCCTTAAGATCACCCCATGCCTTTTGCACACATCCGTGAGCACCCAGCTTTTCAGCTGAACCACCCAGCTTTCCTGCACAGTCACTCAGCTTTCCAGGAGGAGCACTCAGGCTGATGTTACTTGCCTTGATCTTCTGTGATCTGGAGACCTTGCAGCTTCCCTGGGTCTTGGGGGTGGCAGCCGAGGTCACATCGCTGCGTCCTTGGCTCCGGGCAGATCTTCTCACCCCCTCCGCTTTGGCCGGTAACTGGTTTCTCCTGCCCCCCGCCGGCCTGGTCCGGGAGGCAGAAGCCTGGGATTTTCCTGGCTCACTCATCCCACAGAACCCACTCCCTCCCTGGGGAGGAGAGAGCAGGCCTGGGTGGATTGGTCTTCCACCAGGTGGTGCAGGAGCTCAGTCACAGACAACCACACCCACAGCAGTTCACAGCAGAATGATCCAGCACTCACTATTCTGCTGCTGGTGCAGTCACTGTGTACATACATGACATTACTTATCCTGTACTGATCCTGAGTTACATCCTGTATTATACTCCAGAGCTGCACTCACTATTCTGCTGCTGGTGCAGTCACTGTGTACATACATGACATTACTTATCCTGTACTGATCCTGAGTTACATCCTGTATTATACTCCAGAGCTGCACTCACTATTCTGCTGCTGGTGCAGTCACTGTGTACATACATGACATTACTTATCCTGTACCGATCCTGAGTTACGTCCTGTATTATACCCCAGAGCTGCACTCACTATTCTGATGCTGGTGCAGTCACTGTGTACATACATGACATTACTTATCCTGTACTGATCCTGAGTTACATCCTGTATTATACTCCAGAGCTGCACTCACTATTCTGCTGCTGGGGCAGTCACTGTGTACATGACATTACTTATCCTGTACTGATCCTGAGTTACATCCTGTATTATACCCCAGAGCTGCACTCACTATTCTGCTGCTGGTGCAGTCACTGTGTACATACATGACATTACTTATCCTGTACTGATCCTGAGTTACATCCTGTATAATACTCCAGAGCTGTACTCACTATTCTGCTGCTGGTGCAGTCACTGTGTACATACATGGCATTACTTATCCTGTACTGATCCTGAGTTACATCCTGTATTATACTCCAGAGCTGCACTCACTATTCTGCTGCTGGTGCAGTCACTGTGTACATACATGACATTACTTATCCTGTGCTGATCCTGAGTTACACCCTGTATTATACTCCAGAGCTGCACTCACTATTCTGCTGCTGGTGCAGTCACTGTGTACATACATGACATTACTTATCCTGTACTGATCCTGAGTTACATCCTGCATTACACCCCAGAGTTGCACTCTCTATTCTGACATTACTAACCTGCATTTTTATTATACCCCAGAGCTGTTCTCTTCGCACACCTTGTACTGAATGTAATATTGTCTGGTTCGTCAGTCTTCGTGGCTGGATACAGTCAGTTTTGGAGCCATTAGTTCTGGATAATTACAGTTATCAGAAGACAATGAAGCGGCTGGCGGCTGCGTGTGGGGTCAGGCGGCGGTGACCTCCGCAGTCCCGGCCAGTATCGGAAATTAAAGAAGAAGCAATCTGCGTTGTGTTATCTGATCTCCAGGATAATCCTGCTTCATTTTTTTGTTATGAGTCACATTCACTTTAACTGTTTAGTCGTCTTATCTGTTTATTGGTGGAATATTGAGGCGCTGAGACAGAAGGGACAATATCGGAGCTAGATAGAAGCTGAACTTTTAGGTGACCTCATGACCTCCAGTATCTAGAAAGAGGTTGTAGAGTTATAGGCTAAGGAGCTGTAATGTAGAGTTTACATCTACAGGATCCACTCAGCTTTCCATACACCCTGACAGTCAGCTAATACAACCCCTGCACTGTCTATAGCTATCTCTTGCTATACCCCTGTGCATTATATATTCCAGTAACACAATGATAATACATTGGGGGTCATTTACTAAGGGTCCGATTCGCACATTTTCGTCGGGTTTCCTGTATTTTTCCGATTTGCGCCCTCTTTCCCTGAATTGCCCCGGGATATTGGCGCACCGGCGCGGCATGCATGCGACGGAAATGGGGGGCGTGGCTGTCGGAAAACCCGACGGATTCAGAAAAAACACGGAATTTAAAAAAATAATGTGTCGCTTGACACGCGCTTACCTGCACCAGGAATAGGCTAGTGAACTCCGACGGACTTCAGTGCAGCAGTGACACCTGGTGGTCATCGGCCGCACTACCTTAGTGAATTGCCGCAAGACACGAATCCTCGACTGAGAATGCGCCGCTGGACCGCGACAGGACCGGGTAAGTTAATGTGTCCCACTGTGTTCATGAACCAGGGGGTTCAGGATGATCACAGCTTAAAGTGTTTAGGGTATTTTTTTTTCTAAATTTTTAAACCTGTGTTTGTATTATAAATATTTTATTAAAGGAAATCTGTTCCCAGATTTTACCCATTAAACTCCCAACCCCCTTGGGTACAGTATGAAATCTTCTTTCTAGAATTCCCTCTTTAATATGAAATCTCCCCGTTTACCTAAAAAAAATTCTCCAAATTCATTTGACAATGAGCAAAGAAGAGTCATATTTTACCTGAGATGAGTCAAGTTTAGAGGCTGAAGTGGGAGTCACTTCAGACGACCATGTCTTCAGTTCTATAGTACCTAAAATCCTGCTATTTGTGTCATATTAAAGATAAGAATCTCATCTTTCAGCTTGATTTTCTGTGAGCTACAAGATCTGGAGATACAGTGGGCAATGGATGCTTATCTGGGGCTCACATTTACAACTATTTCTTTTACTGAACCACAAGCCTGATGTCATTTGAAAGATAAGATTCTTATCTATAATCACTTCAGATACTCCTATCTTCTGTTCCATAGCACCTAGAAATGTGCTGCTGGTGTCATATAAAAGATAAGAATCTCATCTTTCAAATCGCATCAGGCTTGTGGTTCAGTAAATGTCCTAGTTGCAAATGTGAGCAGTAGATTAGCATCCATTTCCCATCTTTAATATGACACCAGCAGCATGTTGCTGCGTGCGATAGAACAAAAGCTAGAGGCGTCTGAAGTGACTCTCCTTCTGCAGCCCCTAAACTTGACTCATCTCAGGCAAATATGACCATTCTCTATTAACTATCACACAATTTTGGAGATTTTTATAGAGATTTCACATAAAGTAGGGAGTTCTATAAAGGACATTTATGCCTTACCTGGGTGGGGAGTTGGAAGTTTAATGAGGTCAAATTTAGTGACGTTGTCCCTTTAAGGCAAATATGATTCTTCTCTACTCACTATCACATGGAGGATATCACATGTCCCTTTAAGAATAGGTTATCAATATTAGATAATTTGGGGCAGAATATGATGGTGATTTATTAATATTTATTAATATAGTGGTGGTCTGACATCTTGCTACTCCAGGAGCAGCTCACTAGTTCACATCACTTCCAGTTAAAGCTCATTCCTTCTTAAAGGGGATGTATAGTTATAAATATTTATCCCACTACAGGCGGTCCCCTACTTAAGGACGACTGTAGTTACAGACGGACCTCTCTGTCCACCGTGACCTTTGGTGAAGCTGTCTGGATGTTACTATAGTCCCAGGCTGCAATGATCAGCTTTAAAGTGTCTGTAATGAAGCTTTATTGATAATCCTTGGTCCCATTACAGCAAAAAAGTGTTACACTCCAATTGTCACTGGAGAAAATTTTTTTTTTTATCTGCATCTACAATGATAAAATATACAATTTCGACTTACATAATAATTCAACTTAAGAAGAAACCTCTGGAACCTGTCTTGTACGTAACCTGGGGGACTGCCTGTATATGTTGCATCCTAGGAGGTCCTGATACTTTGTATCTTTGTATCATGCTGGGACTTGTAGTTTGTATCTTTGTAGCATTCTGGGACTTGTAACATATGTTACCTGTGTGATCAGGAGTATATATCCCTCTGTCTCCGGGCAGGCTGTATATATCACACACCTGCAGCTCTCATTGGCTGGGGACACAGAGATCTATCATAGGGACAAGCATGCTACCCCCCCTCCTCTATGTGAAATATCCTATCACCCCCTCCGCCAGAATACCGGGGGAATGTTCGAGTTAATCCCATTGCTGACTGTCTCCGGCGCGGTGTGTAACTTAATTATTTGTTATGACTTACTGCTGACTGTCAGATGTCACAGTATGTCTAATTGGCTTTCCCTATGCAGGGTAAGGGGGGGGGGTGTATATATATGGGAGGGAGCGGAGCAGTCTGTGTACTAGGAGTTTCTATGGTTACCTATCTGACTATAGTGTCTCTGTGTAATGATGGTCACCCAGCACCCGCTATGGCATTGAGTGCAGGAATCATTGGGCTCCCAGCATCGCACCCTCTCGTCCGGCCTCCCCTCTCCCCGTCCTCACACACATGTTGCTGAGGCATCTCTTTGCACTACACTTCAGAGACTCCACGAGCGGAGGAATCGGATCCGGAGATCTGCTTTAAAGACTCACAACTCAGTGCTATATGCCATCCCCGCAGCCTCCGCTATAGTCCTATATACTTGTTGCTTCCTCGCAAAGCTCCAACCTTTCCTCCTCAGAAGAAAACAAGACGTTGTCTCCGCACTTGGGTTTTTTTTTCTCCCCCTCTCTGCGTTTTTTTTTCTTTTTGCCGAGTCTTGACAGAGACCCCCCCCCCCCCCCCCCTCCTCCTACAAGTGTCAGAGAATCCGGGTGAGTAGTCAGGCTGCCGGGAGCCTATTGTCTGTATAATTGGGCATTGTCTACATTCAGGTCTGCGCTCATTAAGTGGCGGCTAGGGACCAAGGGAGGGGTGGGAGGCCCTTGTGGGGAGGAAGGGGTTAATACCAGGCAGAGTTTTGTATGGCAGCCAAGGTGTTCCTGCCCCTGTAGGGATGTGCAGAAGCTGGTGCTGGAGCCGGTGTGTGTATATATATATATCTCCGCTGCTGATTTATATTATAATATATTATATTATTTGTAACTCTCCTAATGCTGGTTCAGAAGCAAATGTTAATATTTCCGGTGCCGGAGCTAATAGAAGCGTCTGTGTTATCTCTGTCTGTGGTGCTGAAACTATTATAAGTGTCCATGAATTATAGTGGTGCTGATGCTATTTTATCGCTGTCCGTGGTGCTGAAGCTGTAATAACCCTGGTGGGTGGCTGATCATATTATACCCCTGTACATGGTGCATGGTGCTGAAGCTGTAATAACCCTGGTGTGGGGATAGTCATATTATACCCCTGTCCGTGGTGCTGAAGATGTAATAACCCTGGTGTGGGGATAGTCATATTATACTCCTGTACATGGTGCTGAAGCTGTAATAACCCTGGTGTGGGGCTGATCATATTATACCCCTGTCCGTGGTGCTGAAGCTGTAATAACCCTGGTGTGGGGATAGTCATATTATACCCCTGTCCATGGTGCTGAAGGGGTTATACCCCTGTACATGGTGCTGAAGATGTAATAACCCTGGTGTGGGGATAGTCATATTATACCCCTGTACATGGTGCTGAAGATGTAATAACCATGGTGTGGGGATAGTCATATTATACCCCTGTACATGGTGCTGAAGCTGTAATAACCCTGGTGTGGGGATAGTCATATTATACCCCTGTACATGGTGCTGAAGCTATAATAACCCTGGTGTGGGGATAGTCATATTATACTCCTGTACATGGTGCTGAAGATGTAATAACCCTGGTGTGGGGCTGATCATATTATACCCCTGTCCGTGGTGCTGAAGCTGTAATAACCCTGGTGTGGGGATAGTCATATTATACCCCTGTACATGGTGCTGAAGCTGTAATAACCCTGGTGTGGGGATAGTCATATTATACCCCTGTCCATGGTGCTGAAGGGGTTATACCCCTGTACATGGTGCTGAAGCTGTAATAACCCTGGTGTGGGGATAGTCAGATTATACCCCTGTACATGGTGCTGAAGCTGTAATAACCCTGGTGTGGGGATAGTCAGATTATACCCCTGTACATGGTGCTGAAGATGTAATAACCCTGGTGTGGGGATAGTCATATTATACCCCTGTACATGGTGCTGAAGCTGTAATAACCCTGGTGTGGGGATAGTCATATTATACCCCTGTCCATGGTGCGGATGCTGTAATAACCCTGGTGGGTGGCTGATCATATTATACCCAATAACTTGGTTGTTGGTGCTGATTACATTTTGACTCCCCTAATGCTTAAACTATTATAACATTGTCAGAGGGGCTAAAGCCAAAATATGTGTCTACGAAGCTATTATAACCCCCTAACATGGGTCCGACAATAGCTGGTTCTGGAGCTGTAATAACCCTGTCCTGTGCTGACCCCAAGCTGTGATATATGTAATAATATATGTTTGTGCTGAAGTTGGTTATAATGTCCATAAAGCTGTTAGAAACCCTGTGTATGGTGCTGAAACTCATGTGTTACAGATGTTATTATAACCGTGGTGCTGAACCTCTTATAAATGTCTATTAAACTATTATAACCCTTCCATGACAGATGGTAGTAGAACTTTCTTTGTCTAAAGCACCTATAGGCGATGCTTCAAATATAATGGGGCTAAAATATATTATAACTGGCATTTATAGCTGTCCATGGTTCTGAAGCTATTATAACCCAGTTTATGGTTCTGATGCTAGCATAACCCTGTCCATGGTACTGGTATAGCCCAGTACATGGTGCTGATGCTAGTATAACCCAGTACATGGTTCTGATGCCAGTATAACCAAGTACATGGTTCTGATGCTAGCATAACCAAGTACATGGTTCTGATGCTAGTATAACCCAGTACATGGTTCTGATGCTAGCATAACCAAGTACATGGTTCTGATGCTAGTATAACCCAGTACATGGTGCTGATGCTAGTATAACCCAGTACATGGTGCTGATGCTAGTATAACCCAGTACATGGTGCTGATGCTAGTATGACCCAGTACATGGTTCTGATGCTAGCATAACCCAGTACATGGTTCTGATGCTAGTATAACCCTGTCCATGGTGCTGATGCTATTATAACCCTGTCCGTGGAGCTGATGCTAGTATAACCCTGGCCATGGTTCTGATGCTAGCATAACCCAGTACATGGAGCTGATGCTAGTATAACCCAGTACATGGTGCTGATGCTATTATAACCCTGTCCGTGGAGCTGATGCTAGTATAACCCAGTACATGGAGCTGATGCTAGTATAACCCAGTACATGGTGCTGATGCTATTATAACCCTGTCCGTGGAGCTGATGCTAGTATAACCCAGTACACGGTTCTGATGCTAGTATAACCCTGGCCGTGGTGCTGATGCTAGTATAACCCTGTCCATGGTGCTGATGCTATTATAACCCTGTCCATGGTTCTGATGCTAGCATAACCCAGTACATGGAGCTGATGCTAGTATAACCAAGTACATGGTTCTGATGCCAGTATAACCAAGTACATGGTTCTGATGCTAGCATAACCAAGTACATGGTTCTGATGCTAGTATAACCCAGTACATGGTTCTCATCAATGCCCTGCCTAATTTGTCGTCACGGTCTCTGGCTCGGCCCCTGAAGAAGAGTTTATGTGATCACCGGTAATTGCACTTAATGTTTACAAGAGGCTCTTGACTCCTTTACTTTAGAGGAAGGGGCTTAAGTGGGTCTCGTGATTGGATTCACTTTGTCAGATGTTGTCAGATTGGGATCTGGAATATACTGCTGGGATTTGTAGTTCTACCCACCTCCTTACTGTCTTTCTATATGGGGTGGGACATGTGAGAGCAGTAAACAAGCGGGGAGGGGGTCTCTTATCGCATCTTCCGCTATTTCTGTGATCTTTAGAGGACGAGACACGACGTTTAGACGGCCTTTGATGTCCTCCACAATCGATAAGTCGATGCAGCTGCTGCTTCTTATGTGAACTGATAAGAGCTATAGATATGAATCCGTTTTCTGCAGGTTAGTCGGTGTCAGGTCTCTCGAGGGTTACACACTGCATCGACATGACAAAGCCGACTCTGCTACATGTATATTAGATCAAATAATTACGGATATAGAAACAAGAAGGCGCTGGGGTTAAACACTCGCCATCTCTTCACTTAATTCCTTCCTTACGGTCCCCCACCGCCGCCGCACGCAGCCGCTCCTTCTGTCCGCGTTACATCAATGCTTTCTCTAAAACGGTTAAAGCCTCCTGTGAAATGGCTCGGCGTGATCCTAAACTCCAACAATTTTATATGTCCTCTGGCGGAGAGAGCGGAGGATAGCAGCAAATCCTCTGCCAAGAGCCTAGAAGACGCTTCCATCTAAGACGTGGTGTGCTACAATGTATCTATACCCCCGCGTTCTATACATTAGCAGCATTCCCAAGCCTGTGATATAATTGCGGATGCTTCCTTATTCCCTGCCTACATCCTCATCGCCCTAAAGACCCCCTTGTGGCTCGCGAGCCCCGGTTGCCTGCCATGTCCAATGTCACTTCTCAGATTAATGAGCCGCCTCCGAGTGACGCAGGTGTCAACCTTGGAAAAATAATAAAGCGGAGAATTTTCCTGTCAATCCCCCCCCCAGAGGGGAGCGGATGCGTCTTCCTGCAGTCGGACAATAGATGGCATCAGATCTATACATCTTCTCGGGTCGCCGGGCTCTTAACCTCCTACATCTCACATTGTCTGCTGGGGAATTGTTAACTGCTGGGTAATCCTGCCTCGTGTCACTCACCAGACTGATGCATGGTGCCCAGAAACCTACATGACAATCCAGGACTATGTGGTACATAACATTCACTTACCAAATCACTTACCTACCGGCTGCAAATTTCACTGTCCCTTGTAATATAGACAGAGCTGCTGCACAACCTCATTTCGAAAGGAACTTGTCACCAGATTTTCCCCATTAAACTACCAGTCCCGGCAGCTCTTGCATGAAATGGCCTTTCCAGAATTTCCTCTTTTATATTTTACCTACAGAGAAGAGTCATATTTTCCAGAGACTAGGCTACAGGGGGAGTAAGACCCCTGCTCACAAGAGCTTACAATCTATGAAGAAAAAGGAGATGTTACACCCCAATGATCTCAGCTTTAAACAGGCACCAGATTTTACCCAATCAAACAATAATTCCTTTAGTTATATAGTGCACACAGATTATGCAGTGCTGCACAGAGTTTGCCAGATCAGTCCCTGTCCCCAATGGGGCTCACAATCTAATCACATACCAGTATGTTTTGGAGTGTGAGAGGACCTGGAGGAAACCCACACAAACACGGAGAGAACATACAAACTCTTCGCAGATTTTGACCTGGATGGGACTTGAACCCAGGATCCCAGCGCTGCAAGGCCGTAGTGCTAACCACTGAGCCACCATAGCTCACTTTTCCTACTGTGGCCACATTTGCACCAGTTTTCTGTCTGACTTTGCACAGAAAAGAACATGTAAGCTGCTTGTACATGTATTTATAAAGTGTCTGCACCAGTGTTGTATTGTGGCTGCTCTGTGTCCGCCGCGACACAGAATTCTGCACCTACAGTGGCATTCTGGTGCAAAATCGGACAGCGATCCACATTCAATACAGCGACTTAATAGAATTGTGTTGCACGCTCTATGTTAGAGGTGCACAAAAATAAATGGTGCACACTTCCCAAGCAGTGCAGGGGGCGGCAGATTAATGAAGACCGTGCACCAGTTTTCATGAATCTGGCGCCCCTGCACACTACACAGACAAACTACACATAGTACAGTTTGCACCACTTTTGATATATGTGGGCCAATATCTTTAGTTGCCTTTAGTTAGTGTATAACTGACAGGATCTGTTCTTCTTTTAGTTTTCTATGCCTTTGTTTTTACAAAAAAAGGCTTTAAAATTAATGCAAATGAGCCTGAGGGGTTCCAGGTTGCAAAGCTGTTAATAAAGCCCAGAACCCCTGGGGCTTCTTTGCATAATATTTCAAACTTTTCTTCGCAAAAAAACAAGGAAATATTAAGATAAAAGAAAATCAGATCCTGCCAGAATGGGCACACACCAGTATGTCAGTGTGCTTGGTTTACAACCCTTCATCCTGGTGGCAAATGTCCTTTAAAGACAAACCTAAAGAGTGGGGTTATTGTATTGTATTGTATGTGTTTTCTGTTTTAACCTCAAACAAAAACTTTTAATAAAAAATATTTTGTATTTTTATATATTTTTTTCTGTTTTATCCCCAAAAACTGTGAAAACTTTTAATGAAAAAATATTTTATTTAAAAATACACAAAAACAAAAAATATTTACTCAGGTTCCCAGGACTAGGACTCAGACCATCCAAGGAATAGTAGAATAAAAAATGGCAGCACTCCGAGATTCAATCCAAACACAATTGTGTATCTCTATTGTGTCTGGAGTCTTTCTCAAGCAAACGGCATAGTGCACATAGTGAGGTATGTGTCCAGAATCACAATACAATACAATAAAGCTTTATTGATCCCTGAGGAAATTGTGTGATCAATTAGTGACATCAATATGCAAATTCTGTGACATCATCGCAATTACCAAACGTACACAAACATTCATGCATCAATATACTTATTACCAAAAGTGAATGATATTTACATGGTGTAAAGGCTAAGACCTTGTGACTCACGGACGCATCCCAGTGTGTCAAGCTGATCCCTATGTATAACGAGATCTACGGACATATGATCGGAACTGCGGGAATGTGCATCACAGTAATGTTTTGTATTTGTAAAATCCATTCATTTTGGATGGTCAAACACCGCTATCTGCCATCTTTACTCCTGGCGTGCCCCAAAATCCAATCCAACTGCGGGTGACCAATCTCTAAGGGCTACTGATAAATACATATCAGGGATCTAAGTTATATTATATCCTGAAATATCCTGTTATATTCGCCCCATAAGTTAAGGAGAAGGACATGGTAACACCATAGGTGTATAACCTACTCATGTACACATATCCAAACACCACAGTTACCACTAATCTGCCCTTAACTGAGGCACATACACAAGGATCCCCAAAATAATAAGCCCAAACAGTCATCAACACAGGCGTAATAAAAAACCAAAAATAATTCAATCAATCTTACACTGGAACGGTCCATATTAAAAATAACGATAACATATCAGATCTCGTAAGGCGAGTCTTCAAAGAATACATCAGTGACGTAATAACATCGTCCTCTCTGCAAAAAAAAGCAGAAATAGTCTTGAGTCAAAATTTATTTTATATTACCCATAATTCAATATTCCATGCATTGCTCTATGTATTCACCCATAAATAACAGGAACCTTGTAGCTAACCCAATGGCTTCTGCCCAGACCTAGACTATAGCCGTAACTTTACAGTCCACGTTACAGTCCACGTTTAGCCCATTGGGTCTAAGGCTATTAAGTCTGTGGATCCACTGAAGTTCTTTCTTTCTTAACATTTGGTCCCCATTTACTATCCAGTAGCCTCCCCTCACTAATGAAATGTCCAGCAGCCTCCACTAAATAAAGAAATACCCAGCAAGCATCCTCACTAATTAAATGCCTAGCAGCCTTCCCCATTGATGAAATGTCCAGCAGCCTCCCCCATTGATGAAATGTCCAGCAGCTTCCCCTCATCAGGCTACATCCACACATGGCGTTTACATTTTGAAATGCAATACAACAGCTGAGAAGAGATTTGCCTAATTACATTGATGTTAACATTTGCATTTACAAAATGCAATGTCAACAGAATATTAACACATATGTTAACACTGTGTTAAACCACTGTCAACATAGTCGTTTTGTAAATGCTAGTGTTAACGACAATGTAATTAGTCAAATCTCCTCTCCTCGTCTGTTGTATTTCAAAATGTGATGCAAATGCCACATGTAGATACAGTCGAAATGTGCAACTGCCTCCCCTTCTTAATTAAATGATCAGCAGCCTCCCCTCACTAATGAAACGTGGGCATGCTAGAAGTTGTCTCAAACCTTCAGATACGGTCAGTAATAGAATAGCCCTGAATATACAGTAAACTATTCCTTGACAGCAAGCAGAGCTACTGCACTTTGTTAAAATATTGAAACCCAACATCTATTGGAAAGTTGCAGAATTTGTCCTCCCACTCTTCTCCCATCCTCCGCTCTTTTCTTCGTGTTCCTGTAACCCGTACAGTGGTTTCCATTTATGTGGCGCGGTGCAGAGTGCAAGTAATTGTCACTTTCCCGAGCAAAAGACGCAGCGGGGACCTGGGTACAAGCGTTAGGAAATCTGCAACAAATGTCAGTAATCAAGGAAATGGCTGAATATTGTTCAGTCACTTGCACTCGGAGACTCGGGGAAAGTGGTCCTGAGCACAGCAGGCGGAGGCAGTGTCTGTAAATACACATAAATAAAATAAAAGGGGCAACTTGTATAGTATTATAGACTAAAAGCAGTGTGTTTGGGGTTATAAATACATAGTAATGTAAACAGACATATATATCACATGTAAAAAAAGATATACAATGTATACATGACTATGTAAACTGACAAAAACAAATACATAAACACCTACAGTGCAGGACAGAAGAGGTCGGAGGCCTACTAGGCCCATATCCCTCCAAAGACCTCTGACATCTCGCATTTAAGGCGTCATCAAACCTTAACCCTTACTCTACACTGTGCTGATGTTCACAACACAAGCTGCAAGACACATCTTCCTTTACCTCTCCTTAGGAGATCACCGAACTTTTCATGGCAGAAGTAGCAGTAGGTCAGTATATCGAAAGTAACCAAGGCTACAGAGAAATATGCAGCTCTAAATGGTTACAGTATTCTCCTTTGACTCCATTCTCACTACTTTTAGAAGAAGATATAACTTTAGCGTCATCCCATATCACGGTGTACAGCAGTGACAAATATATAATATATGTTTGCAGGATGATCTTGCCTATTGATACCATTTTGGGGACTGAATGAGGTTTTGATGACTTTTTATTAATATTTCTATATATTGTTAAATGGCAAAATAGTGTTGATTCCAACATTTCAGGCACTATTTTCTGTTCCGGTGTTTACCACCAGGAATAATCAGTTGTATATTTTGATAGATCAGGCATTTGGGGACAAGGCAATGCTTTTTTTGTTTATTTATTGTAATATTAGTTCTTGGGAAAGGGGGGTGATTTGAGCTTTTAGATTTGGATAATATTTTTATAAACTTTTAAAAAAAACTTTGTATGTTTTGACCCCCTAGGGTACTCAAACCCCAGGGGTTCTGATTGATCCTGCTATTACTAATTGCTAAAACTACTGTATTACAGTATAGGGAGGATTTTGCCATTGATCTGCTACAGTGTGCCTCTAGTAGACTGTTACAGATCATATGCATTGACAGGCCCTGGAATCTCACAGACGTTCTAGGCTGTCTTTGGAACGGATCGCCATACCCCAATGACCTCAATGGGTGGGGGCAACTATCCTAGTCAAGATGGCAACATTTAAATGCCACCAGTGGCATTTAAAGTGGTTAACACCTGCAATCAGCACCAGCATCGATCAAGGGTGTCACGTGTGGGTGTTTGCTGCATAATGCAGCAATAACCCAATGGGGGTCATTTACTAAGGGCCCGAATCGCGTTTTCCCGACGTGTTACCCGAATATTTCCGATTTGCGCCGATTGTACCTGAATTGCCCCGGGATTGTGTCGCACGCGATCGGATTGTGGCGCATCGGCGCCGGCATGCGCGCGACGGAAATCGGGGGGCGTGGCCGAACGAAAACCCGACGTATTCGGAAAAACCGCCGCATTTAAAACCCGAAAAAGTGTCGCTTGGTGACCGCTTACCTTCACCTGGTCCGAGGTGGTGCATTCCGGCGCGTGGAGATGATTTTCAGCGCAGCAGCGCCACCTGGTGGACGGCGGAGGAACTACCTTCATGAATCCCGGCCGGACCCGAATCCAGAGCAGAGAACGCGCCGCTGGATCGCGAATGGGCCGGGTAAGTAAATCTGCCCCAATATGTTTGAAAAGGGTTCAGCCCGTAACTTTACATCATGTGTCATAGAGTTATCTTTCATATGTAGAGCTGAGCTGCTGTATCTAAGCTCACTTTATATATTCTTACACCTTACATAATAAATCTTTATTTATATAGCGCCATCAAATTCTGCAGCGCTTTACAGATCACGGGCTAAATATACAAACAACATAAGACATTACATAGAGCTGTGCCTCTGTATCTAAGCTGCCATTATATAGTCATACACCTTACATAGAGCTGTGCTTCTGTATCCAAGCTTCCATTATACAAGTGTCCACTTTATATCTGAGCTGCTGTATCTAAACTGCCTTATACATGTTTTAAATTCTGTTTACAAAATATATTTTTGGGGTGTGGGGGGAAAACATATCTTTGGCTCAGTGCCCCCCCCTGGCAATGAACCTGGCTGCTAGTGCTATGTCAAATATTGCTCATGATTTATACTCAGCCAATGGGGCAGATTTACTTACCCGGTCCGTTCGCGATCCAGCGGCACGTTCTCTGCGCTGGATTCGGGTCCGGCCGGGATACATCAAAGCAGTTCCTCCGCCGTCCACCAGGTGGCGCTGCTGTGCTGAAGTCCTCTGGAATGCCTCAAAATACACCGGCCTATCCAGGATGAAGGTGAGTGAAATTTTTGCGACACAAATTTTTTTTTAAATGCGGCGGTTTTTCCGAATCCGTCGGGTTTTCGTTCGGCCACGCCCCCTGATTTCCGTCGCGCACATGCCGGCGCCGATGCGCCACAATCCGATCGCCTGCGCAAAAAACCCGGCGCAATTCAGGTACAATCGGCGCAAATCGGAAATATTCAGGTAACACGTCGGGAAAACGCGAATGGGGCCCTTAGTAAATGACCCCCATAGTGTCAGTCTTTACTGCAGATCCGGGATTATATTTGTCCCAAATGTGTAAAATGAGTGTTTTCAGAATTATGATTTCCTCTCACTTAGGAAAGAGCTCCAGTAATTGTGATTGTGGGATCACCTTCGGAGGGGGGGCTTCTCTGATCATATCCCTGTCCTGATTACATAGTGTATGTAGCATATGGCTGATCAGCAGAGCTGCGGCAGAGAAACACGACTCTGCGTCTACCTGCTGCTCTATCGCCGCTCTCTTATCAGCAAATCGTTGTGTGATTGTGAGGGATTTGCCTGAGCGGCTCCGGCGGGGGAAATTACTGGTGACATTGCCTCCCGCGCTGACTGTCACCCATGGGGAGGAAACCTGCAGGACGCCATTGATATTCTGATGGATTCTGCAGCAGGAATGTAATGGATTCTCATCGTTCTTTTACATCTCTGCCTTTACCCGTTATCTGAAACCAAAAATTAAATAAATAAAGCGGCATCGGCGCCGGGCGGTGCGATCACTTCCTTTTATAGGAGACTGCGCGGCTTCCCTGTAATCACTTACCTTGCTGCTGTTCTATAAATGTCAGACACAGAAGTCGGTAGATATGGGCCTTGTGTGCGCCGCTTTATGGCTGTGATAATAGCTCGCACTGTATTGTGACCTTTGGAGATGATTTGGAGGATCTCCGCAAATCCCCGATGGCGTTGTTGAAAGGGTTTTTCCAGTTAGAAGATTAGAAAAACATGGCTGCTTTCTTGCACCACCGCGGTCTATAGGTTGTGTGCAATGTTGAAGCTCAGTGCAAAGTGCAATTCACTTTAATGGACCTGAGCTGCAGTACCGGCTGCAGTCCATGGATAAATATGTGGCGCTCTTTTCATGAGAAATCTAATCCAAATAAGCTAATTGCTTAATGAAATGCTCCGAAATCCTGTCCTGTCCTAATTCTACTGCCAAACCTACCAAATTTAACCGAATTGGTGGCCATCTAAACGTTGTCATCTCAATGTAATCAACGGTAAGTTCTGGAACCATCGTGACACCAAACTGGATTGGCTGTAGACCTCTCTCAAATTAACCACCGGACAGTAATTGAGATCACCAATCTGCTATCTCACACAGTAGTCCCGGTTATAGGAGCCAGCTGAACCCACATTGGAGAGGGCGCCAGGCAGAGAATGGTCAGGAACAAGCCGAGGTTAGGGCAGTCAGCTGACAATTATAGACCAGGTTGTTACGGAAACAGAAAAGTTAAATCAGGACACAAGAGCGGAGTCACCGGACATGCCGGGGTCGGTACACAGAAGAGTAGCAGATCTGGCACAACTGTGTACAGGCGGTCCCCTACTTAAGGACACCCGACTTACAGACAACCCATAGTTACAGACAGACCCCTCTGACTTCTGGTGAAGCTTTCTGAATGCTTTACTATAGTCCCAGATTGAAATAATCAGCTGTAGCAGATCTGGCACAACTGTGTAATGTTAAGAAGAACCTATACAAAAAAGTGGAGTCCTGCACCACAAGTGATGTTATATTTAGGCCATAGACACTATAATAATACATATAGCGAAAAAGAAAGAGAGTGTCATACCAGCCCAGCTATTGTCAATAATGATAGCAATCTTTTTTAGAACAAATATAACAACACAAGACCTCAAAAACATAAAAACACTTAAAAGGTGCAATGAAGCACACTGTACACGACTCGGTGAGGTGAGTACAATATAGTCAACCTCACAAACCCCCTCTGGCTGTTAGAAATGTACATGGTGTTTATGTAAACAAATTGTGTAAACAAAAAAGTTAACATGCAATACAGGAGTATAATAAACAAGTGAAGCAACCCTCACTATATAACCTGTCAGAAGCCTATGTCACAAGGTCAGTAGGTCCAAGCACAGGCAGGGTGTAACAGGAGGGTAAGATACACCAAGTACAGCCAGGGGGCCCAGGTAATCACCCCACGCGTTACGTCACTAAATGTGACTTCATCAGGGGAAGAAGTGTTAAGAAGAACCTGTCACCAGGTTTTTACTTTTATGTGAACTCTCCACCAAAGTCAGGCAAATATGACTCTTCTCACAGCACCTAGAAACATGGATAAGGATAAGAATCTCATTTTTTAGATCACATCAGGCTTTTGGCTTTGTGCACTACAGAACCAGAGATACAGACAGTTAAAGACAATGGGGGTCATTTACTAAGGGCCCGATTCGCGTTTTTTGCGACGGGTTAACTGAATTTTTCCGTTTTGCGCCGATTTACCCTGTATTGCCCCGGGATTTTGGCGCACATGATCGGATTGTGGCGCCTCGGCACCAGCGCGCGCGTGTTGGAAATCGGGGGGGGCGTGGCCGTACGAAAACCCGATGGATTCAGAGAAACCGCCGCATTGCACCCGGCAATGGATCGTGCACTCCGGCGGACTTTGGCGCAGCAGCGACACCTGGTGGACGTCGGAGGAACTACCTTAGTGAATCGCCGGAAGACCCGAATCCTCCACACAGAACGCGCCGCTGGATCGCGAATGGACCGGGTAAGTAAATCTGCCCCATAGGGTCCGCGGATCGCATTTCTGTCGGACTTCCCGACATTTTCGGGATTTGCACGGCTGGGACAAGTATTTAGAAGGGGATTGTGTTGCACGCAATCGGATTTTGGCGCAGCGGCGCCGTCTCTCATGCGAAAACGGGCACGCGATCTTAGTGAATCGCGGCAGAGTGCATTGTAGTCTGACAATGCACTTTCAGGAACTCCGAGGGATCGGTTAAGTAAATTTGCCCAATAGTTGGAAATGCGAGCTGCAGATAGAGATCCAATTCCTGACTATTTTTTAAAGCCCATATGTTCAGTTCTGTAGCTACACTTGATGGGATCTAAAAGATGAGAGTCTAGTCTTCAATATAACACAAGAGCATGTTTCTAGGTACTATAGAATCAAAGTTATAACCAAAGATCCAGGTTTATGAAGTTACTCTACCCCTGCAACCACTAAACATGATGAAACTTGATGATATTTCACAAAAAAAGAGGGAATTCTAGAAAGGACATTTTATACCCCCCCTGAGGGGACTAGTAGTTTAATGGGGTAAAACCCAGTGACAGCTTCCCTTTAACACAGCAAGATAATAATAATAATAATTGTTTATTTATATAGCGCACACAGATTACGCAGCGCTGCACAAAGCTTCCCAAATCAGTTTCTGTTTCCATCTAATCAACCTACCAGTATGTTTTGGAGTGTGGAAGGAAACCGGGAGGAAACCCATGCAAACACGGAGAGAACACACAAACTCTTTGCAGATGTTGACCCTGGGACTTGAACCCAGGTCCTCAGCACTGCAAGGCTGTAGTGCTAACCACTAAGCCACTGTGCTGCCCTAATCTTAACACTTGGGCACCAAGAACCTTTTATACAAGATGCACTAAGTGTTATTTTTCACCCTTCAACCCCTGTAGATGGATTGAGATCACCTGGTTGCTACCTCTAAGAGTAGTCCTGGTTATAGGTGCCAGTTGGCCCACATGGGTTAAAGACACCAACGCAAAGCATAAGTGGGCCAGGCAGAGAATGGTCAGGAACAAGCCGAGGTCAGGGCAGACAACTCATAATCATGGACTTGCTCAGGTTGTCATGGAAACTGAACAAAGCAGAACACAGGAGCGTAGTCACCGGACATGCCGGGGTTGGAACAAAGAAGTGTCATCAAGAAGGATTGGGCACAACTGCATAACATGAACACAGTGGGGAGAGCAGGTGCCAGAGAGAGAATTGAGTGGTTTGATTAATTCCCGGGCCTCTACTGTTACAGCTATCACTTTTGACCATTTTGACAAACATTAGTTTTGATGGACAATTGAGCAGATAAGTTAATCACTTAATTGTATCCTTCAAAAATACAAAAACAATCCCTGATTCAGCATCTTCATCAGAAAACTACAAAAAGTTACTCTTCTTGGAGTTCAAAGACGAATAAATAAGAACTGGGACCCCAGTAACGGATCTCATTACATCACAACGAAACGTTGATGGAGCAGAAGTTCATTTTCGAACACTATTTTAGTGACCTATCTTCATGCGAATTTACATAGACCTCTATCTCAGTATCACACAAGGGAAGGATGCCCCTTAGGTAACGCCCACAGGGCAGTCCAGATGCATCCTGGGAGTAAACAGCTTTATAATATGATTGGAATGTTAAAGAGATGTGGATTCCTGAACAGATAGAAGGCGTCTTGTTCCGTCGTCTCCCTCGGCAGAATGGAATGACTCTTCCTGGTTAATTCTCTGATTTTCCTATTCATTATCAGAATGTTTCAGCAGAATACATCAGAGAGGATGGCGGCAAGAGACACCACGAGCTTCTGAAGGCAATTAGGTCCAACTTATATTCTAGTCTGTAATTCCCCTCAAGTGTTTCTTTGCAGGCGGATATTCTAGAAAGGATTCATTACAGCGAGATCCTGGGCGCGGGAGCTGTTAATTATCGAGGCACAGGTGTATCACTTTGTGTGCAAATTCACAATCGTAGAACAATGAAGACGACTTTGATCTGTCGGAGATACGCAAGACGAGATTGGGTTAACCCCTTCAGGTAGAGAAGGGGGTTAGGCAACGATCTCTTCTATTGTAATGGCGCTTTGACGCTACAAGGCAGATCCTCTCTCTCATAACTATCCGAGATTCGGTGGAAACCACAATTTACCTTACCAATCGAAGAGGAAGAAGATGACTTAGTGACCACTTACTGTGCCCCCTGTCTATGGTGATGGTAGAACCTCCTCTCCTCTAGGTGTAGGGCATGCCCCCTGTCTATGGTGATGGTAGAACCTCCTCTCCTCTAGGTGTAGAGGATGCCCCCTGTCTATGGTGATAGTAGAACCTCCTCTCCTCTAGGTGTAGAGGATGCCCCCTGTCTATGGTGATGGTAGAACCTCCTCTCCTCTAGGTGTAGATGATGCCCCCTGTCTATGGTAATGGTAGAACCTCCTCTTCTCTAGGTGTAGAGGATGCCCCCTGTCTATGGTGATGGTAGAACCTCCTCTCCTCTAGGTGTAGAGGATGCCCCCTGTCTATGGTGATGGTAGAACCACCTCTCCTCTAGGTGTAGAGGATGTCCCCGTCTATGGTGATGGTAGAACCTCCTCTCCTCTAGGTGTAGAGGATGCCCCCTGTCTATGGTGATGGAAGAACCTCCTCTCCTCTAGGTGTAGAGGATGCCCCTGTCTATGGTGATGGTAGAACCTCCTCTCCGCTAGGTTTAGAGGATGCCCCCTGTCTATGGTGATGGTAGAACCTCCTCTCCTCTAGGTGTAGATGATGCCCCCTGTCTATGGTGATGGTAGAACCTCCTCTCCTCTAGGTGTAGATGATGCCCCCTGTCTATGGTAATGGTAGAACCTCCTCTTCTCTAGGTGTAGAGGATGCCCCCTGTCTATGGTGATGGTAGAACCTCCTCTCCTCTAGGTGTAGAGGATGCCCCCTGTCTATGGTGATGGTAGAACCACCTCTCCTCTAGGTGTAGAGGATGTCCCCGTCTATGGTGATGGTAGAACCTCCTCTCCTCTAGGTGTAGAGGATGCCCCCTGTCTATGGTGATGGAAGAACCTCCTCTCCTCTAGGTGTAGAGGATGCCCCTGTCTATGGTGATGGTAGAACCTCCTCTCCGCTAGGTTTAGAGGATGCCCCCTGTCTATGGTGATGGTAGAACCTCCTCTCCTCTAGGTGTAGATGATGTCCTCTGTCTATGGTGATGGTAGAACCCCCCCTCCTCTAGGTGTAGAGGATGTCCCCTGTCTATGGTGATGGTAGAGCCGCCTCTTCTCTAGGTGTAGATGATGCCCCCTATCTATGGTGATGGTAGAACCACCTCTCCTCTAGGTGTAGAGGATGTCCCCTGTCTATAGTGATGGTAGAACCGCCTCTCCTCTAGGTGTGGAGGATGCCCCCTGTCTATGGTGATGGTAGAACCACCTCTCCTCTAGGTGTAGAGGATGCCCCCTGTCTATGGTGATGGAAAAACCTCCTCTCCGCTAGGTGTAGAGGATGCCCCTGTCTATGGTGATGGTAGAACCTCCTCTCCGCTAGGTGTAGAGGATGCCCCCTATCTATGGTGATGGTAGAACCTCCTCTCCTCTAGGTGCAGAGGATGCCCTCTGTCTGTGGTGATGGTAGAGCCGCCTCTCCTCTAGGTGTAGAGGATGCCCCCTGTCTATGGTGATGGTAGAGCCGCCTCTCCTCTAGGTGTAGAGGATGTCTCCTGTCTATGGTGATTGTAGAACCTCCTCTCCTCTAGGTGTAGAGGATGCCCCCTGTCTATGGTGATGGTCGAACGACCTCTCCTCTAGGTGTAGAGGATGTCTCCTGTCTATGGTGATAATTGAACCACCTCTCTAGGTGTAGAGGATGCCACCTGTCTACGGTGATGGTAGAACCACCTCTCCTCTAGGTGTAGAGGATGCCCCTGTCTATGGTGATGGTAGAACCTCCTCTCCGCTAGGTGTAGAGGATGCCCCCTGTCTATGGTGATGGTAGAACCTCCTCTCCTCTAGGTGCAGAGGATGCCCTCTGTCTGTGGTGATGGTAGAGCCGCCTCTCCTCTAGGTGTAGAGGATGCCCCCTGTCTATGGTGATGGTAGAGCCGCCTCTCCTCTAGGTGTAGAGGATGTCTCCTGTCTATGGTGATTGTAGAACCTCCTCTCCTCTCGGTATAGAGGATGCCCCCTGTCTATGGTGATGGTAGAACGACCTCTCATCTAGGTGTAGAGGATGTCTCCTGTCTATGGTGATAATTGAACCACCTCTCTAGGTGTAGAGGATGCCACCTGTCTACGGTGATGGTAGAACCACCTCTACTCTAGGTGTAGAGGATGCCCCTGTCTATGGTGATGGTAGAACCTCCTCTCCGCTAGGTGTAGAGGATGCCCCCTGTCCATGGTGATGGTAGAACCTCCTCTCCTCTTGGTGCAGAGAATGCCCTCTGTCTGTGGTGATGGTAGAGCCGCCTCTCCTCTAGGTGTAGAGGATGTCTCCTGTCTATGGTGATTGTAGAACCTCCTCTCCTCTCGGTGTAGAGGATGCCCCTGTCTATGGTGATGGTAGAACCTCCTCTCCGCTAGGTGTAGAGGATGCCCCCTGTCTATGGTGATGGTAGAACCTCCTCTCCTCTTGGTGCAGAGGATGCCCTCTTTCTGTGGTGATGGTAGAGCCGCCTCTCCTCTAGGTGTAGAGGATGTCTCCTGTCTATGGTGATAATTGAACCACCTCTCTAGGTGTAGAGGATGCCACCTGTCTATGGTGATGGTAGAACCACCTCTCCTCTAGGTGTAGAGGATGCCCCCTGTCTATGGTGATGGTAGAACCTCCTCTCCTCTAGGTGTAGAGGATGCCCACTGTCTATGGTGATGGTAGAACCTTCTCTCCTGTAGGTGTAGAGGATGTCCCCTGTCTATGGTGATAGTAGAACCTCCTTTCCTCTAGGTGTAGAGGATGCCCCCTGTCTATGGTGATGGTAGAACCTCCTCTCCTCTAGATGTAGAGGATGCTCACTGTCTATGGTGATGGTAGAACCTCCTCTCCTCTAGGTGTAGAGGATGCCCCCTGTCTATGGTGATGGTAGAACCTCCTCTCTTCTAGGTGTAGAGGATGACCCCTGTCTATGGTGATGGTAGAGCTACCTCTCCTCTAGGTGTACAGGATGCCCCTGTCCATGGTGATGGTAGAACCTCCTCTCCTCTAGGTTTAGAGGATGCCCCTGTCCATGGTGATGGTAGAACCTCCTCTCCTCTAGGTTTAGAGGATGCCCCTGTCTATGGTGATGGTAGAACCTCCTCTCCTCTAGGTGTAGAGGATGCCTCCTGTCTATGGTGATGGTAGAACTGCCTCTCCTGTAGGCGTGGAGGATACCCCTGTCCATGGTGATGATAGAACCTCCTCTCCTTTAGGTGTAGAGGATGCCCCCTGTCTATGGTAATGGTAGAACCATCTCTCCTCTAGGTGTAGAGGATACCCCCTGTCTATGGTGTTGGTAGAACCTCCTCTCCTTTAGGTGTAGAGGATGACCTACTGTCTATGGTGATGCTAGAACCTTCTCTCCTGTAGGTGTAGAGGATGTCCCCTGTCTATGGTGTTGGTAGAACCTCCTCTCCTCTAGGTGTAGAGGATGCCCCCTGTTTATGGTGATGGTAGAACCTGCTCTCCTCTAGGTGTAGAGGATGCCCCCTGTCTATGGTGATGGTAGAACCTCCTCTCCTCTAGGTGTAGAGGATTCCCCTTGTCTATGGTGATGGTAGAACCTCCTCTCCGCTAGGTGTAGAGGATGTCCCCTGTCTATGGTGATGGTAGAACCCCCTCTCCTCTAGGTGTAGAGGATGCCCACTGTGTATGGTGATGGTAGAACTGCCTCTCCTGTAGGTGTGGAGGATACCCCTTTCTATGGTGATGATAGAACCCCCTCTCCTCTAGGTGTAGAGGATGCCCCCTGTCTATGGTGATGGTAGAACCTCCTCTCCTCTAGGTGTAGAGGATGTCCCCTGTCTATGGTGATGGTAGAACCTCCTCTCCTCTAGGTGTAGAGGATGCCCCTGTCTATGGTGATGGTAGAACCTCCTCTCCTCTAGGTGTAGAGGATGTCCCCTGTCTATGGTGATGGTAGAACCTCCTCTCCTCTAGGTGTAGAGGATAACCCCTGTCTATAGTGATGGTAGAACAGCCTCTCCTCTAGGTGTAGAGGATGCCCACGGTATATGGTGATGGTAGAACCTCCTTTCCTCTAGGTGTAGAGGATGCTCCCTGTCTATGGTGATGGTAAAACCTCCTCTCCATTAGGTGTAGAGGATGCTCCCTGTCTATGGTGATGGTAGAACCTCCTCTCCTCTAGGTGTAGAGGATGCCCCTGTCTATGGTGATAGTAGAACCTCCTCTCCTCTAGGTGTAGAGGATGCCCCCTGTCTATGGTGATGGTAGAACCTCCTATTCTCTTGGTGTAGAGGATGCCCCCTGTCTATGGTGATGGTAGAACCTCCACTCCTCTAGGTGTAGAGGATGCCCCCTGTCTATGGTGATGGTAGAACCTCCTCTCCTCTCGGTGTAGATGATGCCCCCTGTCTATGGTGATGGTAGAACCTCCTCTCCTCTAGGTGTAGAGGATGTCCCCTGTCTATGGTGATGGTAGAACCTCCTCTCCTCTAGGTGTAGAGGATGCCCCCTGTCTATGGTGATGGTAGAACCGCCTCTCCTCTAGGTGTAGAGGATGCCCCCTGTCTATGGTGATGGTAGAACCACCTCTCCTCTAGGTGTGGAGGATGCCCCCTGTCTATGGTGATGGTAGAACCTCCTCTCCTCTAGGTGTAGAGGATGTCCCCTGTCTATGGTGATGGTAGAACCTCCTCTCCTCTAGTTGTAGGGGATGCCCCCTGTATATGGTGATGGTAGAACCACCTCTCCTCTAGGTGTAGAGGATACCCCCTGTCTATGGTGTTGGTAGAACCTCCTCTTCTCTAGGTGTAGAGGATGCCCCCTGTTTATGGTGATGGTAGAACCTGCTCTCCTCTAGGTGTAGAGGATGCCCCCTGTCTATGGTGATGGTAGAACCTCCTCTCCTCTAGGTGTAGAAGATGCCCCCTGTTTATGGTGATGGTAGAACCTGCTCTCCTCTAGGTGTAGAGGATGCCCCCTGTCTATGGTGATGGTAGAACCTCCTCTCCTCTAGGTGTAGAGGATTCCCCTGGTCTATGGTGATGGTAGAACCTCCTCTCCGCTAGGTGTAGAGGATGTCCCCTGTCTATGGTGATGGTAGAACCCCCTCTCCTCTAGGTGTAGAGGATGCCCACTGTGTATGGTGATGGTAGAACTGCCTCTCCTGTAGGTGTGGAGGATACCCCTTTCTATGGTGATGATAGAACCCCTCTCCTCTAGGTGTAGAGGATGCCCCCTGTCTATGGTGATGGTAGAACCTCCTCTCCTCTAGGTGTAGAGGATGCCCCCTGTCTATGGAGATGGTAGAATGTCCTCTCCTCTGTGTGTAGAGGATGCCCCCTGTCTATGGTGATGGTAGAACCTCCTCTTCTCTAGGTGTAGAGGATGTCCCCTGTCTATGGTGATGGTAGAACCTCCTCTCCTCTAGGTATAGAGGATGCCCCCTATCTATGGTGATGGTAGAACCTCCTCTCCTCTAGGTGTAGAGGATGTCCCCTGTCTATGGTGATGGTAAAGCTGCCTCTCCTCTAGGCGTAGAGGATGGTGATGGTAGAACCTCCTCTCCTCTAGGTGTAGAGGATGCCCCCTGTCTATGGTGATGGTAGAAGCTCCTCTCCTCTAGGTGTAGAGGATGCCCCCTGTCTATGGTGATGGTAGAACCTCCTCTCCTCTAGGTGTAGGGAATGCCCCCTGTCTATGGTGATGGTAGAACCTTCTCTCCTCTAGGTGTAGAGGATGCCCCCTGTCTATGGTGATGGTAGAACCTCCTCTCCTCTAGGTGTAGAGGATGCCCCTGTCTATGGTGATGGTAGAACCTCCTCTTCTCTAGGTGTAGAGGATACCCCCTGTCTATGGTGTTGGTAGAACCTCCTCTCCTCTAGGTGTAGAGGATGCCCCCTGTCTATGGTGATGGTAGATCCTCCTTTCCTCTAGGTGTAGAGGATGCCCCCTGTCTATGGTGATGGTAGAACCTCCTCTCCTCTAGGTGTAGAGGATGCCCCCTGTCTATGGTGATGGTAGAACCTCCTCCCCTCTAGGTGTAGAGGACGCCCCCTGTCTATGGTGATGGTAGAACCTCCTCTCCTCTAGGTGTAGAGGATGGCCCCTGTCTATGGTGATGGTAGAACCTCCTCTCCTCTAGGTGTAGGGGATGCCCCCTGTCTATGGTGATGGTAGAAGCTCCTCTCCTTTAGGTGTAGAGGATGCCCCCTGTCTATGGTGATGGTAGAATCTCCTCTCCTCTAGGTGTAGAGGATGCCCCCTGTCTATGGTGATGGTAGAACCTCCTCTCCTCTAGGTGTAGAGGATGCCCCCTGTCTATGGTGATGGTAGAACCTCCTCTCCTCTAGGTGTAGAGGATGCCCCCTGTCTATGGTGATGGTAGAACTGCCTCTCCTCTAGGTGTAGAGGATGCCCCCTGTCTATGGTGATGGTAGAACCTCCTCTTCTCTAGGTGTAGAGGATGTCCCCTGTCTATGGTGATGGTAGAACCTCCTCTCCTCTAGGTATAGAGGATGCCCCCTATCTATGGTGATGGTAGAACCTCCTCTCCTCTAGGTGTAGAGGATGTCCCCTGTCTATGGTGATGGTAAAGCTGCCTCTCCTCTAGGCGTAGAGGATGCCCCCTGTCTATGGTGATGGTAGAACCTCCTCTCCTCTAGGTGTAGAGGATGCCCCCTGTCTATGGTGATGGTAGAAGCTCCTCTCCTCTAGGTGTAGAGGATGCCCCCTGTCTATGGTGATGGTAGAACCTCCTCTCCTCTAGGTGTAGGGAATGCCCCCTGTCTATGGTGATGATAGAACCTTCTCTCCTCTAGGTGTAGAGGATGTCCCCTGTCTATGGTGATGGTAGAACCTCCTCTCCTCTAGGTGTAGAGGATGCCCCTGTCTATGGTGATGGTAGAACCTCCTCTTCTCTAGGTGTAGAGGATACCCCCTGTCTATGGTGTTGGTAGAACCTCCTCTCCTCTAGGTGTAGAGGATGCCCCCTGTCTATGGTGATGGTAGATCCTCCTTTCCTCTAGGTGTAGAGGATGCCCCCTGTCTATGGTGATGGTAGATCCTCCTTTCCTCTAGGTGTAGAGGATGCCCCCTGTCTATGGTGATGGTAGAAGCTCCTCTCCTCTAGGTGTAGAGGATGCCTCCTGTCTATGGTGATGGTAGAAGCTCCTCTCCTCTAGGTGTAGAGGATGCCCCCTGTCTATGGTGATGGTAGATCCTCCTTTCCTCTAGGTGTAGAGGATGCCCCCTGTCTATGGTGATGGTAGAAGCTCCTCTCCTCTAGGTGTAGAGGATGCCTCCTGTCTATGGTGATGGTAGAAGCTCCTCTCCTCTAGGTGTAGAGGATGCCTCCTGTCTATGGTGATGGTAGAACCTCCTCTCCTCTAGGTGTAGAGGAATGCCCCTGTCTATGGTGATGGTAGAACCTCCTCTCCTCTAGGTGTAGAGGATGCCTCCTGTCTATGGTGATGGTAGAACCTCCTCTCCTCTAGGTGTAGAGGATGCCCCCTGTCTATGGTGATGGTAGAACCTCCTCCCCTCTAGGTGTAGAGGACGCCCCCTGTCTATGGTGATGGTAGAACCTCCTCTCCTCTAGGTGTAGAGGATGGCCCCTGTCTATGGTGATGGTAGAACCTCCTCTCCTCTAGGTGTAGGGGATGCCCCCTGTCTATGGTGATGGTAGAAGCTCCTCTCCTTTAGGTGTAGAGGATGCCCCCTGTCTATGGTGATGGTAGAATCTCCTCTCCTCTAGGTGTAGAGGATGCCCCCTGTCTATGGTGATGGTAGAACCTCCTCTCCTCTAGGTGTAGAGGATGCCCCCTGTCTATGGTGATGGTAGAACCTCCTCTCCTCTAGGTATAGAGGATGCCCCCTATCTATGGTGATGGTAGAACCTCCTCTCCTCTAGGTGTAGAGGATGTCCCCTGTCTATGGTGATGGTAAAGCTGCCTCTCCTCTAGGCGTAGAGGATGGTGATGGTAGAAGCTCCTCTCCTCTAGGTGTAGAGGATGCCCCCTGTCTATGGTGATGGTAGAACCTCCTCTCCTCTAGGTGTAGGGAATGCCCCCTGTCTATGGTGATGGTAGAACCTTCTCTCCTCTAGGTGTAGAGGATGCCCCCTGTCTATGGTGATGGTAGAACCTCCTCTCCTCTAGGTGTAGAGGATGCCCCTGTCTATGGTGATGGTAGAACCTCCTCTTCTCTAGGTGTAGAGGATACCCCCTGTCTATGGTGTTGGTAGAACCTCCTCTCCTCTAGGTGTAGAGGATGTCCCCTGTCTATGGTGATGGTAGAACCTCCTCTCCTCTAGGTGTAGAGGATGCCCCCTGTCTATGGTGATGGTAGAAGCTCCTCTCCTCTAGGTGTAGAGGATGCCTCCTGTCTATGGTGATGGTAGAAGCTCCTCTCCTCTAGGTGTAGAGGATGCCCCCTGTCTATGGTGATGGTAGATCCTCCTTTCCTCTAGGTGTAGAGGATGCCCCCTGTCTATGGTGATGGTAGAAGCTCCTCTCCTCTAGGTGTAGAGGATGCCCCCTGTCTATGGTGATGGTAGAACCTCCTCTCCTCTAGGTGTAGAGGATGCCCCCTGTCTATGGTGATGGTAGAAGCTCCTCTCCTCTAGGTGTAGAGGATGCCCCCTGTCTATGGTGATGGTAGAACCTCCTCTCCTCTAGGTGTAGGGAATGCCCCCTGTCTATGGTGATGGTAGAACCTTCTCTCCTCTAGGTGTAGAGGATGCCCCCTGTCTATGGTGATGGTAGAACCTCCTCTCCTCTAGGTGTAGAGGATGCCCCTGTCTATGGTGATGGTAGAACCTCCTCTTCTCTAGGTGTAGAGGATACCCCCTGTCTATGGTGTTGGTAGAACCTCCTCTCCTCTAGGTGTAGAGGATGCCCCCTGTCTATGGTGATGGTAGATCCTCCTTTCCTCTAGGTGTAGAGGATGCCCCCTGTCTATGGTGATGGTAGAACCTCCTCTCCTTTAGGTGTAGAGGATGCCCCCTGTCTATGGTGATGGTAGAACCTCCTCCCCTCTAGGTGTAGAGGACGCCCCCTGTCTATGGTGATGGTAGAACCTCCTCTCCTCTAGGTGTAGAGGATGGCCCCTGTCTATGGTGATGGTAGAACCTCCTCTCCTCTAGGTGTAGGGGATGCCCCCTGTCTATGGTGATGGTAGAAGCTCCTCTCCTTTAGGTGTAGAGGATGCCCCCTGTCTATGGTGATGGTAGAATCTCCTCTCCTCTAGGTGTAGAGGATGCCCCCTGTCTATGGTGATGGTAGAACCTCCTCTCCTCTAGGTGTAGAGGATGCCCCCTGTCTATGGTGATGGTAGAACCTCCTCTCCTCTAGGTGTAGAGGATGCCCCCTGTCTATGGTGATGGTAGAACTGCCTCTCCTCTAGGTGTAGAGGATGCCCCCTGTCTATGGTGATGGTAGAACCTCCTCTTCTCTAGGTGTAGAGGATGTCCCCTGTCTATGGTGATGGTAGAACCTCCTCTCCTCTAGGTATAGAGGATGCCCCCTATCTATGGTGATGGTAGAACCTCCTCTCCTCTAGGTGTAGAGGATGTCCCCTGTCTATGGTGATGGTAAAGCTGCCTCTCCTCTAGGCGTAGAGGATGCCCCCTGTCTATGGTGATGGTAGAACCTCCTCTCCTCTAGGTGTAGAGGATGCCCCCTGTCTATGGTGATGGTAGAAGCTCCTCTCCTCTAGGTGTAGAGGATGCCCCCTGTCTATGGTGATGGTAGAACCTCCTCTCCTCTAGGTGTAGGGAATGCCCCCTGTCTATGGTGATGGTAGAACCTTCTCTCCTCTAGGTGTAGAGGATGTCCCCTGTCTATGGTGATGGTAGAACCTCCTCTCCTCTAGGTGTAGAGGATGCCCCTGTCTATGGTGATGGTAGAACCTCCTCTTCTCTAGGTGTAGAGGATACCCCCTGTCTATGGTGTTGGTAGAACCTCCTCTCCTCTAGGTGTAGAGGATGCCCCCTGTCTATGGTGATGGTAGATCCTCCTTTCCTCTAGGTGTAGAGGATGCCCCCTGTCTATGGTGATGGTAGATCCTCCTTTCCTCTAGGTGTAGAGGATGCCCCCTGTCTTTGGTGATGGTAGAACCTCCTCTCCTCTAGGTGTAGGGAATGCCCCCTGTCTATGGTGATGGTAGAACCTTCTCTCCTCTAGGTGTAGAGGATGTCCCCTGTCTATGGTGATGGTAGAACCTCCTCTCCTCTAGGTGTAGAGGATGCCCCTGTCTATGGTGATGGTAGAACCTCCTCTTCTCTCGGTGTAGAGGATACCCCCTGTCTATGGTGTTGGTAGAACCTCCTCTCCTCTAGGTGTAGAGGATGCCCCCTGTCTATGGTGATGGTAGAAGCTCCTCTCCTCTAGGTGTAGAGGATGCCTCCTGTCTATGGTGATGGTAGAAGCTCCTCTCCTCTAGGTGTAGAGGATGCCCCCTGTCTATGGTGATGGTAGAAGCTCCTCTCCTCTAGGTGTAGAGGATGCCTCCTGTCTATGGTGATGGTAGAACCTCCTCTCCTCTAGGTGTAGAGGAATGCCCCTGTCTATGGTGATGGTAGAACCTCCTCTCCTCTAGGTGTAGAGGATGCCTCCTGTCTATGGTGATGGTAGAACCTCCTCTCCTCTAGGTGTAGAGGATGCCCCCTGTCTATGGTGATGGTAGAACCTCCTCCCCTCTAGGTGTAGAGGACGCCCCCTGTCTATGGTGATGGTAGAACCTCCTCTCCTCTAGGTGTAGAGGATGGCCCCTGTCTATGGTGATGGTAGAACCTCCTCTCCTCTAGGTGTAGGGGATGCCCCCTGTCTATGGTGATGGTAGAAGCTCCTCTCCTTTAGGTGTAGAGGATGCCCCCTGTCTATGGTGATGGTAGAATCTCCTCTCCTCTAGGTTTAGAGGATGCCCCCTGTCTATGGTGATGGTAGAACCTCCTCTCCTCTAGGTGTAGAGGATGCCCCCTGTCTATGGTGATGGTAGAACCTCCTCTCCTCTAGGTATAGAGGATGCCCCCTATCTATGGTGATGGTAGAACCTCCTCTCCTCTAGGTGTAGAGGATGTCCCCTGTCTATGGTGATGGTAAAGCTGCCTCTCCTCTAGGCGTAGAGGATGGTGATGGTAGAACCTCCTCTCCTCTAGGTGTAAAGGATGCCCCCTGTCTATGGTGATGGTAGAAGCTCCTCTCCTCTAGGTGTAGAGGATGCCCCCTGTCTATGGTGATGGTAGAAGCTCCTCTCCTCTAGGTGTAGAGGATGCCCCCTGTCTATGGTGATGGTAGAACCTCCTCTCCTCTAGGTGTAGGGAATGCCCCCTGTCTATGGTGATGGTAGAACCTTCTCTCCTCTAGGTGTAGAGGATGCCCCCTGTCTATGGTGATGGTAGAACCTCCTCTCCTCTAGGTGTAGAGGATGCCCCTGTCTATGGTGATGGTAGAACCTCCTCTTCTCTAGGTGTAGAGGATACCCCCTGTCTATGGTGTTGGTAGAACCTCCTCTCCTCTAGGTGTAGAGGATGCCCCCTGTCTATGGTGATGGTAGATCCTCCTTTCCTCTAGGTGTAGAGGATGCCCCCTGTCTATGGTGATGGTAGAACCTCCTCTCCTTTAGGTGTAGAGGATGCCCCCTGTCTATGGTGATGGTAGAACCTCCTCCCCTCTAGGTGTAGAGGACGCCCCCTGTCTATGGTGATGGTAGAACCTCCTCTCCTCTAGGTGTAGAGGATGGCCCCTGTCTATGGTGATGGTAGAACCTCCTCTCCTCTAGGTGTAGGGGATGCCCCCTGTCTATGGTGATGGTAGAAGCTCCTCTCCTTTAGGTGTAGAGGATGCCCCCTGTCTATGGTGATGGTAGAATCTCCTCTCCTCTAGGTGTAGAGGATGCCCCCTGTCTATGGTGATGGTAGAACCTCCTCTCCTCTAGGTGTAGAGGATGCCCCCTGTCTATGGTGATGGTAGAACCTCCTCTCCTCTAGGTGTAGAGGATGCCCCCTGTCTATGGTGATGGTAGAACTGCCTCTCCTCTAGGTGTAGAGGATGCCCCCTGTCTATGGTGATGGTAGAACCTCCTCTTCTCTAGGTGTAGAGGATGTCCCCTGTCTATGGTGATGGTAGAACCTCCTCTCCTCTAGGTATAGAGGATGCCCCCTATCTATGGTGATGGTAGAACCTCCTCTCCTCTAGGTGTAGAGGATGTCCCCTGTCTATGGTGATGGTAAAGCTGCCTCTCCTCTAGGCGTAGAGGATGCCCCCTGTCTATGGTGATGGTAGAACCTCCTCTCCTCTAGGTGTAGAGGATGCCCCCTGTCTATGGTGATGGTAGAAGCTCCTCTCCTCTAGGTGTAGAGGATGCCCCCTGTCTATGGTGATGGTAGAACCTCCTCTCCTCTAGGTGTAGGGAATGCCCCCTGTCTATGGTGATGGTAGAACCTTCTCTCCTCTAGGTGTAGAGGATGTCCCCTGTCTATGGTGATGGTAGAACCTCCTCTCCTCTAGGTGTAGAGGATGCCCCTGTCTATGGTGATGGTAGAACCTCCTCTTCTCTAGATGTAGAGGATACCCCCTGTCTATGGTGTTGGTAGAACCTCCTCTCCTCTAGGTGTAGAGGATGCCCCCTGTCTATGGTGATGGTAGATCCTCCTTTCCTCTAGGTGTAGAGGATGCCCCCTGTCTATGGTGATGGTAGATCCTCCTTTCCTCTAGGTGTAGAGGATGCCCCCTGTCTATGGTGATGGTAGAAGCTCCTCTCCTCTAGGTGTAGAGGATGCCTCCTGTCTATGGTGATGGTAGAACCTCCTCTCCTCTAGGTGTAGAGGTTACCCCCTGTCTATGGTGATGGTAGAAGCTCCTCTCCTCTAGGTGTAGAGGATGCCTCCTGTCTATGGTGATGGTAGAACCTCCTCTCCTCTAGGTGTAGAGGTTACCCCCTGTCTATGGTGATGGTAGAACCACCTCTTCTCTAGGTGTAGAGGAATGCCCCTGTCTATGGTGATGGTAGAACCTCCTCTCCTCTAGGTGTAGAGGATGCCTCCTGTCTATGGTGATGGTAGAACCTCCTCTTCTCTAGGTGTAGAGGATACCCCCTGTCTATGGTGTTGGTAGAACCTCCTCTCCTCTAGGTGTAGAGGATGCCCCCTGTCTATGGTGATGGTAGATCCTCCTTTCCTCTAGGTGTAGAGGATGCCCCCTGTCTATGGTGATGGTAGAACCTCCTCTCCTTTAGGTGTAGAGGATGCCCCCTTTCTATGGTGATGGTAGAACCTCCTCCCCTCTAGGTGTAGAGGACGCCCCCTGTCTATGGTGATGGTAGAACCTCCTCTCCTCTAGGTGTAGAGGATGGCCCCTGTCTATGGTGATGGTAGAACCTCCTCTCCTCTAGGTGTAGGGGATGCCCCCTGTCTATGGTGATGGTAGAAGCTCCTCTCCTTTAGGTGTAGAGGATGCCCCCTGTCTATGGTGATGGTAGAATCTCCTCTCCTCTAGGTGTAGAGGATGCCCCCTGTCTATGGTGATGGTAGAACCTCCTCTCCTCTAGGTGTAGAGGATGCCCCCTGTCTATGGTGATGGTAGAACCTCCTCTCCTCTAGGTGTAGAGGATGCCCCCTGTCTATGGTGATGGTAGAACTGCCTCTCCTCTAGGTGTAGAGGATGCCCCCTGTCTATGGTGATGGTAGAACCTCCTCTTCTCTAGGTGTAGAGGATGTCCCCTGTCTATGGTGATGGTAGAACCTCCTCTCCTCTAGGTATAGAGGATGCCCCCTATCTATGGTGATGGTAGAACCTCCTCTCCTCTAGGTGTAGAGGATGTCCCCTGTCTATGGTGATGGTAAAGCTGCCTCTCCTCTAGGCGTAGAGGATGCCCCCTGTCTATGGTGATGGTAGAACCTCCTCTCCTCTAGGTGTAGAGGATGCCCCCTGTCTATGGTGATGGTAGAAGCTCCTCTCCTCTAGGTGTAGAGGATGCCCCCTGTCTATGGTGATGGTAGAACCTCCTCTCCTCTAGGTGTAGGGAATGCCCCCTGTCTATGGTGATGGTAGAACCTTCTCTCCTCTAGGTGTAGAGGATGTCCCCTGTCTATGGTGATGGTAGAACCTCCTCTCCTCTAGGTGTAGAGGATGCCCCTGTCTATGGTGATGGTAGAACCTCCTCTTCTCTAGGTGTAGAGGATACCCCCTGTCTATGGTGTTGGTAGAACCTCCTCTCCTCTAGGTGTAGAGGATGCCCCCTGTCTATGGTGATGGTAGATCCTCCTTTCCTCTAGGTGTAGAGGATGCCCCCTGTCTATGGTGATGGTAGATCCTCCTTTCCTCTAGGTGTAGAGGATGCCCCCTGTCTATGGTGATGGTAGAAGCTCCTCTCCTCTAGGTGTAGAGGATGCCTCCTGTCTATGGTGATGGTAGAACCTCCTCTCCTCTAGGTGTAGAGGTTACCCCCTGTCTATGGTGATGGTAGAAGCTCCTCTCCTCTAGGTGTAGAGGATGCCTCCTGTCTATGGTGATGGTAGAACCTCCTCTCCTCTAGGTGTAGAGGTTACCCCCTGTCTATGGTGATGGTAGAACCACCTCTTCTCTAGGTGTAGAGGAATGCCCCTGTCTATGGTGATGGTAGAACCTCCTCTCCTCTAGGTGTAGAGGATGCCTCCTGTCTATGGTGATGGTAGAAGCTCCTCTCCTCTAGGTGTAGAGGATGCCCCCTGTCTATGGTGATGGTAGAACCTCCTCTCCTCTAGGTGTAGAGGATGCTCTCTGTCTATGGTGATGGTAGAACCTCCTCTCCTCTAGGTGTAGAGGATGCCCTCTGTCTATGGTGATGGTAGAACCTCCTCTCCTCTAGGTGTAGAGGATGCCCCCTGTCTATGGTGATGGTAGAAGCTCCTCTCCTCTAAGTGTAGAGGATGCCCCCTGTCTATGGTGATGATAGAACCTCCTCTCCTCTAGGTGTAGAGGATGCCCCCTGTCTATGATGATGGTAGAAGCTCCTCTCCTCTAGGTGTAGAGGATGCTCCCTGTCTATGGTGATGGTAGAACCTGCTCTCCTCTAGGTGTAGAGGATGCTCCCTGTCTATGGTGATGGTAGAACCTCATCTCCTCTAGGTGTAGAGGATGCCCCCTGTCTATGGTGATGGGAGAACCTCCTCTCCTCTAGGTGTAGAGGATGTCCCCTGTCTATGGTGATGGTAGAAGCTCCTCTCCTCTAGGTGTAGAGGATGCCCCCTTGTCATGGTCTCATTTTTTCAGGCTTATCTAGATAGATTATTTAGGGGTAGAGAAAAATAGAAAGCTATGAAACCTAAGTACAATAGGCTACATAACTACAGTATCTGAGCTCCCACTATGCACTGGAATGAAAGAAGACATGAAAAAATTTCAGATATTCTATGTAAGACATCTAAATATTTTGGTTCCACATATCGGACCTCATAGCCTGCTGTATCTCAGCACTCCCCATGGATAGACTCTCTGACAGCTCTTCAGGATTACATATTATTCCAGGATGGACAGTGTCCCCATAGGGCGAGATTACTCTGCGGGCAGAAAGCGCCATTTTATTATGAGATATCAGAACTTTATGTTCTCTAAGGACTTTTTAATGGAATTTGTTCTCTGCAAAGCATTTTCCTTAAAATAGTTTTATTGGGCCCCGAAGCGGGAAGGCCGCTAACTGAATTATTTAGATAAGTAAGAAGTAACGTGGTAAGCAGATAGCGCTGGGATAAGACTGGCGGATGGGCGGCTGCGCGGAGCCAGGGACAATATATTACTGAAGAATATGGCATGGTTACAGGAGAGGTCTCTACCCTTCTCTGCTTGATTGCTTGATTTATCCAGAAATAGCGCCACTGCGGCCAATGGTCTGTGTGCGGTACTGCAACTCGAACTGTAAAACAAGATGCATGGTGCAATGCTATATCTGGTAGAAGCAGCAATGTTTTCCTTTGTCCTGTACAAACCTCACATCAAAAATTAAGTGAGAATGTTAGAATAAGACATGATAGTATATTTTTCTTATTTTAAAGGTGTGAAATGTCTCTTTACCTATTAAAAAAAAAAATCACCTCCAAAGCATATGCAAAATAGCAGAGAAGAGTCATTTATTGCCTGAGATGAGTCACTTCTGGAGGTTGCAAAGGGATGTTTATTTCAGACGCTACTATCCTGGTGGAAACTGATCTGCATATCGCATTTCCAATTGCAGGCTGTCCCCTACTTAAGAACACCCAAGCACAGATGACCCCTAGTTACAAACGGACCTCTGGATGTTGGTAATTTACTGTACATTAGCCCTAGGCTACAATAATCAGCTGTAACAGTTATCACAGGTGTCTGTAATTATCCTTCATTGCTAATCCTGGTTCTTATCACAATCCAACATTTTTAAAATCCAATTGCCGCAAAGACCAAAAAAAAATTGTCTGGAGTTACAATTATAAAATTTACAGCTCCAACTTACATACAAATTCAACTTAAGAACAAACCTACAGAACCTATCCTTTACGTAACCTGGTGATTGCCTGTATGTCTATAACTCCTTGTATCTCCATAGCTCACACAACCACAAGCCTGATGTAATCTGAAAGATGAGATTCTTATCTTTAATATGACACAAGCACCATGTTTCTAAATAGAGAAGAGTCAGATTTTGGCGGTGATGAGCCAAGTTTAGACAGAGGGGTGTCACTTCAGTACCTAGAAACATGTCATATTAAGGACAAGTATTTCATCTTTTAGATAGCATCAGTGTTGTGGTTCTGTGATCTACGGAACCGTAGATACAGGCAGTTAAAGAGATAGTGGTAGAGAGACTGTAGGGGGCGCTGTATACAGATAAGGGTAATCAGACTCCTTGTATCTGTCAGGCCTTCTGAAAGTGGAGATAAAGGAGCGCTGTAGGTGCACAGCGCAGAACGTGACACAAAGCGCGGCCCGAAAAGCATCTGCTGCGATGTTCTTTCTTCCCAATAACAACACCCCCAAATCCTGAGCCAAAAATAGGATCTCTCTGCCCCAGCTGCCACTTACCAAGGCTCCTCAGCTGGAGCCCAAACACGGGACAGAGCAGGAGGAACGGGAGCGGAATAATTACTGACAGACATCTCTTTTTATACATAATGGGGAGAACGTGCAGACACCAGGCTGATGTCTATGCTCAGACCTGCACCCAGAACCCCAAAACATCTCACACACCAACACTACCCCTGTGTAGGGACCTGTAATAGGAGCACAAACGTATCTCTTTGGCCACAGACTGATCAAGTAAAGCGGAGATTATTGTCTTTTTATAGATATGCAAATCAGCTTGCAAGTGCACTGGGGGCGGGGTTTAAATTGGCAGTTCTGCCTACAGACAGCTGCTTCTGAAAATGTCAATCATTGTTAAAAGGGCAACAGTTCAAGAAACAGATGGGAGAGATTGCAGCTGTTTTTAGAAGTATCTGGCAGATCAGTCCCGCCCCCAGAGCACTTCCAGGTTGATTTGAGTATCCATAGAAAAATTATAATCTGTATTAAAATGTTAATATTATACATCAGGGGAGTGAAGGAAGATAAATTATACCACAGGGACGTAGTATGGGCAAAATAGGTTGTTAGGATACATACTTTATGGCGGTATTATTTAAGTACAGTGTATTGCAGTGTTATATGTTGAAGCTGTATGGCACATTGATATGATAGGCCCCTTGTATGGTAGAGATAGATTATGCCAGCACTGCATGGTAGCATTAAGTAGACACTGGGGGTCATTTACTAAGGGCCCGATTCGCGTTTTTTTTGCGCCGGGTTAACCAAATTTTTCCGTTTTGCCGGATTTTCCCTGTATTGCCCCGGGACGGAAATCGGGGGGTGTGGCCGTATGAAAACCCAACAGATTCGGAGAAACGGCCGCATTTTAAAAAAAAATGTGTTGCTGGACACGCACTTAACTTCACCCGGCAATGGATCGTGTACTCTGGCGGACCTCGGTGGACTTCAGCGACACCTGGTGGACGTCGGAGGAACTGCCTTAGTGAATCGCCGGAAGACCCAATTCCACCGCAGAGAACACGCCGCTGGATTGCGAATGGACCGGGTAAGTAAATCTGCCCCACTGTGTGGCAGTATATGGTAGACATTTTATGGCCGTTTTATGTAGAGATTATATGGCACTATTAATCCATCACAGTATTTGATGTTCCCAGAAATAGATGAAAAGGATATAAATGTTGGATTGTATTTGTCAGGATAAGACATTGGTTGGGTAATTAATGCTACATGTGGTGGTAATGAGCGGTGGCACACCTGGGTATCGGCATTGTAAGGCTAATGACACGCTGGCACACCCACAGACCCAGGTACTTCAGCTAAGTGTCACAGCTTAGAGGCTGAACTCTCCTGGGTTATTACGCAGCGCTGATCATAGTAATTCAGGCTTCTTTTACACCACAAGAGCTGTAACCATCTGCCCTCATTATGTACAGGTCGTGTTCTGCAAGAACACTAAGGAGACATTCTGCAAACCCGCGCCCTGGATACATCCGCTAATAGAACGCGTTCCGATTTCTGTGATACCGCATCAGGAGAATGGATTGGGGATAAAAATAAAATAGATTTCCTTGAATCCGCTCTCGTTGGGGGTGACAACCAATTGAACTGCCTTCCCCCTCTGTAGTATCTGCAGTAGTTGTTATCTCTCCCAGAGTCCTGGGAGTTGGTAAAGATACCTGCTAATCGGACCATATCTCTGGATAGAGTTGACATTTAAGCTTTATGTAAGAGGATCTCCCATGTTTCTACCCTTTAACTCCCATACAGAGATCTGGACTGTTCTGTAGGGAAAACCACCAGGTCGCTACCTCTTGGAGTAGTCCCTGATCCAGTCACTGTGGGAACAAACATAAGAATAGCCACGGGACAGGCTGAGGTCAGGGCAGGGAGAATAAGAGGATAGGAGGCTGACAAGCAGACCCATGCAGACCACGGACCTCCATAGAAGTCAATGGGGCACATTTATCACGCTGTCTGAAAGTCAGAATATTTCTAGTTGCCCATGGCAACCAATCACAGCTCGGCTTTCATTTTACCAGTGCTCATGAATATTTTAAAGGGAAGCTGTGATTGGTTGCCATGGGCAACTGGAAATATTCTGACTTTCAGACAGCTTGATAAATCTGCCCCAATGTATCCGCAAAAAAAAACGGACGGCGCACGAATGACATCTGTATGCGGTCTGTTTTGCTAGGCAACTAACCGGGCAAGGGCAAAAAGTAGATAAGAGACCGATCCGTTTTTATTTTTTTTTTGCAAACGGGTGACATGCGATGTGAAAAGAATGGATATGGATACAATACGGACTGAACACGGTCCACATATATTGAAGATGCGCCGGTCTGAAATAGCCTTAAGTCGGAATGGTGTGTGGTGTTCATGGAGGGTCCACATATAGAGGGTCCGGCCTTTCACCTAATGGAGCATCCAATATCTATGTAAAGGCCCACATTTATTAAAGTGTCTTTCTCTTCTCCTGCCATTTCTGTTCATCCATGTTTGATAGGCAGGAATGCACCAGCCATGAGGCGAGTTGAGCCTCTTGCCTCAGGCAGCACCACCTGCAGCAAGATGGGGGGCAGCTTCAGGTGCACAGTTATCTGCTACAAAACACTTAAAAATAGTGTCAACATGGGTGTAAGACACTGCATGGAGAACACACTTACTAAAAAAATAACCTGATACTATTGGACAGGAGGGAGAAGGCCCCATTATATAGCTGGTCTCAGACAGCAATGAGGTTAAGTTTACTCCTGACACTGACGCTGAGATTTTAGATTCCACTCTCAGATTTTCCAAATTCATGAATGACGCAGTGATGCCCCTTCTTCTATGTCCCATGATAGACTGGCATGAAGTAAGTTGGAGACCATGGGGCAGATTTACTTACCCGGTCCCGTCGTGATCCCGCGGTGCATTGTCCGACGAGGATTCGAGTCCGGCGCGATTCACTAAGGTAGTGCGTCTGAGTTCCTGCATGTGTCGCTGCTGTGCCGAGGTCCGCCGGAGTTCACATTCTTCTTCCTGGTGCATGTGAGTGCTGATCTTGCGACACAAATCCTTTTTTAAATTCCACGGTTTGTCTGAATCCGTCGGGTTGTCCGACAGCCACGCCCCGGATTTATGTCTCGTGCAAGCCGGCGCCGATGTGCCAAAATCCCAAAACAATATGTGCCAAAATCCGATCGCGTGCGCCAAGATCCTGGGGCAATTAGGCGCAAAACAGAAATATTCGGGAAACCCAACGAATGTGCGGCGTTCGGACCCTTAGTAAATGAGCCCCAATATTGGTGGTTTCCAGCTTTCCCCCTAGTATCAGGGCATCCTCCGCCTTCCCTATGGTTAATGTCTAGACTGAAGCTTCTTGGGCAACTCTTCTTCTTCTTCCTTCTCCAGTCTCTGAGACTGTGATTGACACTTCAGGGAGCTCCATGTCTGCGGATGGAGTGATGGGTGCGGGAGCTTCGGATAGACGACCAGACAAGTTCAGGTTGAGGAGGCAGGAGGACGTGTACGCAGTCTGCAGAGCATTGTATCCATATTCACTTTGTATAACAACAAAATGCCATCCTGTGGGTCGTCTTACGTGAAGTCATTTATTCTGCCGGTTCTGAATTGTCTCCGACGTCGGTGACTGCCGCTGTTAGAGTAGCGGCCACCATTACAATGCCCACGGGGGTCATCGTGCAACTACTCAGAGACGCATAAATCTGCATTGTTAAGCAGTGGTAACAATTCCTGCCCGACTCATTTTCTCATCCTGAATTCTGATCATGAACCAGGGAGCTCAGGATGAACACAGCTATATGGAGCCTACAGTGCATGGAAATATGAAAATCAATAAAATAACACCATGATGTAATGAACCCTGCGATTATTATCAGTAATGATGCCACATCTGTGGCTGCCATCCTTGGGGGCCTGCAGTGGGGGGAGGGTGCGATACTCTGCAGGGGAATGTTGTCACTGTCTTTGGCTGGAGCTGAAGGAGTCAGTGTAACAATAGATGAGACTGCAGCTGCCCTCCAGTCACACAGACAATTATTCTTCATAGAACTGGATGAATGATCTGTTCCCGGAGATATTATTTTTAACATTGATTCGTAAATTACCGAGATCTGAGCAAAAGCGCCCGACACAAAGGAGCTCATCATCGTCTGTCCGCAGCAGAACCACCCAGAACCAGACAATGTGCCTATATCTGCCATCTGCAAAGGAGAAGTAGTGTGCAACAGATTGCAGGGGATATGTAATCCTACAATACACAGAGACAGCACAGAAGTATGTAGTAGTAATATTCCTGTACATAGGGGGCAGTATTATAGTAGTTATATTCTTATACATAGGGGGCAGTATTATAGTAGTTATATTCTTGTACATAGGGGGCAGTATTATAGTAGTTATATTCTTGTACATAGGGAGCAGTATTATAGTAGTTATATTCTTATACATAGGGGGCAGTATTATAGTAGTTATAATCTTGTACATAGGGGGCAGTATTATAGTAGTTATATTCTTGTACATAGGGGGCAGTATTATAGTAGTTATATTCTTGTACATAGGGGGCAGTATTATAGTAGTTATATTCTTGTACATAGGGGGCAGTATTATAGTAGTTATATTCTTATACATAGGGGGCAGTATTATAGTAGTTATATTCTTGTACATAGGGGGCAGTATTATAGTAGTTATATTCTTATACATAGGGGGCAGTATTATAGTAGTTATATTCTTGTACATAGGGGGCAGTATTATAGTAGTTATATTCTTATACATAGGGGGCAGTATTATAGTAGTTATAATCTTGTACATAGGGGGCAGTATTATAGTAGTTATATTCTTGTACATAGGGGGCAGTATTATAGTAGTTATATTCTTGTATATAGGGGTCAGTATTATAGTAGTTATATTCTTGTACATAGGGGTCAGTATTATAGTAGTTATATTCTTGTACATAGGAGGCAGTATTATAGTAGGTATATTCTTGTACTTATGGAGCAGTATTATAGTAGTTATACTCTTGTACATAGGGGGCAGTATTATAGTAGTTATATTCTTGTACATAGGGGCAGTATTTTACTAGTTATATTCTTGTACATAGGGGGCAGTATTATAGTAGTTATATTCCTGTACATAGAGGGCAGTATTATAGTAGTTATAGTCTTGTACATAGGGGGCAGTATTATAGTAGTTATAGTCTTGTACATAGGGGGCAGTATTATAGTAGTTATAGTCTTGTACATAGGGCGCAGTATTATAGTAGTTATATTCTTGTACATAGGGGGCAGTATTATAGTAGTTATATTCTTGTACATAGGGGGCAGTATTATAGTAGTTATATTCATGTACATAGGGGGCAGTATTATAGTAGTTATATTCTTGTACATAGGGGGCAGTATTATAGTAGTTTTATTCCTGTACATAGGGGCAGTATTATAGTAGTTATATTCTTGTACATAGGGGGCAGTATTATAGTAGTTACATTCTTGTACATGGGGGCAGTATTATAGTAGTTATAGTCTTGTACATAGGGGGCAGTATTATAGTAGTTATAGTCTTGTACATAGGGAGCAGTAGTATAGTAGTTATATACTTGTACATAGGGGGCAGTATTATAGTAGTTATATTCTTGTACATAGGGGGCATTATTATAGTAGTTATATTCCTGTACATAGGGGGCAATATTATAGTAGTTATATTCTTGTACATAGGGGGCAGTATTATAGTAGTTATATTCTTGTACATAGGGGGCAGTATTATAGTAGTTATATTCTTGTACATAGGGGGCAGTATTATAGTAGTTATATTCTTGTACATAGGGGGCATTATTATAGTAGTTATATTCCTGTACATAGGGGGCAATATTATAGTAGTTATATTCTTGTACATAGGGGGCAGTATTATAGTAGTTATATTCTTGTACATAGGGGGCAGTATTATAGTAGTTATATTCTTGTACATAGGGGGCAGTATTATAGTAGTTATAGTCTTGTACATAGGGGGCAGTATTATAGTAGTTATAGTCTTGTACATAGGGAGCAGTATTATAGTAGTTATATACTTGTACATAGGGGGCAGTATTATAGTAGTTATATTCTTGTACATAGGGGGCAGTATTATAGTAGTTATATTCTTGTACATAGGGAGGCAGTATTATAGTAGTTATATTCTTGTACATAGGGGGCAGTATTATAGTAGTTATAGTCTTGTACATAGGGAGCAGTATTATAGTAGTTATATACTTGTACATAGGGGGCAGTATTATAGTAGTTATATTCTTGTACATAGGGGGCAGTATTATAGTAGTTATATTCTTGTACATAGGGGGCAGTATTATAGTAGTTATATACTTGTACATAGGGGGCAGTATTATAGTAGTTATATTCCTGTACATAGGGGGCAGTATTATAGTAGTTATATTCTTGTACATAGGGGGCAGTATTATAGTAGTTATATTCCTGTACATAGGGGGCAGTATTATAGTAGTTATATTCCTGTACATAGGGGGCAGTATTATAGTAGTTATATTCCTGTACATAGGGGGCAGTATTATAGTAGTTATATTCTTGTACATAGGGGGCAGTATTATAGTAGTTATATTCTTGTACATAGGGGGCAGTATTATAGTAGTTATATTCTTGTACATAGGGGGTTAGTATTATAGTAGTTATATTCTTGTACATAGGGGGCAGTATTATAGTAGTTATATTCTTGTACATAGGGGAGCAGTATTATAGTAGTTATATTCTTGTACATAGGGGGCAGTATTATAGTAGTTATATTCTTGTACATAGGGGGCAGTATTATAGTAGTTATATTCTTGTACATAGGGGGCAGTATTATAGTAGTTATATTCTTGTACATAGGGGGCAGTATTATAGTAGTTATATTCTTGTACATAGGGGGCAGTATTATAGTAGTTATATTCCTGTACATAGGGGGCAGTATTATAGTAGTTATATTCTTGTACATAGGGGGCAGTATTATAGTAGTTATATTCTTGTACATAGGGGGCAGTATTATAGTAGTTATATTCTTGTACATAGGGGGCAGTATTATAGTAGTTATATTCTTGTACATAGGGGGCAGTATTATAGTAGTTATATTCTTGTACATCAGAGGTAGATTAGTCAGTGAATACACAATAATATGCAGTAAGATAGCAGTATAGAGTTCTCACGGTGGAGCATTAGCTGTCTGTCAGTATGATGTTCTGTGGAGTATAAATATTAACCAGTGACAGATTTTCTTTAATATATAATCACAACTTTTTCCATTTTTTTTTTCAAGAGGAAATTGCTCTCAGCTGTAAATAATATAAAATGACTTTCCTTCTCACACAATTTCCAAAGACGTTTTTTATACTCAAGAAGCTTAACTGAGAACATAATAATAATATCCGTTTAACCTGTTCTGCTAAAATTACAGGATTTCTTGCATTTCTCCTCAGTCTCTGTATTTTCTTTGTTTTTACCCAAGAATTAGTGCAGAGATGGAGTAAATGAAGCAACTACTTACAACAACCAATCAAATCTCTTCTTTTATGTGTGAATCTGCAGTGGGAAACATGAGAGCTGAAATGTGATTGGTTGCCATGGTTCCAGTCATGTTTCTCTGATCTGCCTGTACTCGGCCTTGTGTTAATTATGTAAATTGCTGTGTTTTAGACTATTTTTAATTAAATGGATTTTTTTTTTTTGCATCTTACAAATTTTCTTATTAATATTTATGAAAATAAACGTCAGCAGCGTCTCATTTTATCACTTGTTTTACACACTGGGGGAGTATTACATTACAGTCCCAATGGGAGTCACAGTCATCGTCTTACTAATCTACAAACCATGCTACTTGCTTTATTTTTTTTGATGTTTGTACATTTTCTTATAATATCCCTGATGCTGGCTTATAGTGCAGTCACTGTGTACACACATGACATTACTTATCCTGTACTGATCCTGAGTTATATCCTGTAAATCTTTTATTTTATATATAAAAATGAAAAACATTACAACAATAAACATAAATCAAGCCATAACTTCTGGCAAAACAAAACAATAATAATAATAACAAAACAATAATACAAACTAAAAGAGTCTTACGAAAATCTCCTGGCCCAGCCACACACACACACCACAATCAGCATTACAAAACAAAACCTTCACCCAATCCCACCACCTAACTTTTTTTTTTTTTTTTTTTTTTTTTTTCATATAATTTTTATAATAATTTTTATTTTTTTTATTTTTTTTTTTTCCATAAATAACTAAAGAATACACAGCAAAAAAAAGACAAACAGGAAATAATAACATTAAATATAAACTAACTAAATCCCACGCCCATCACCCTCCCACCCAGACACTGGTCTAACGTCCAAAGTCCGCGCTATATAGTCCAGACCAGTGCCCAGGATCATATTGTCCAAATCCCGTCCACCCCCCTCCCAACCTAACACCAACACCCCAAAACCAACCAAGCTATATACACATTAACTATAACTACATAAATACACACTGTACACAAAATACAAACACATTAAACATATCAACATAACAAAACCAACCACATAAAGCCCAGGTTCGGCGCCTGCAAGCCCAACATCACTATAACCTCAGATACAAAACAAAAATCTACAGTGTCAGCTTCAGCCCAACACCAGGAGAGGAGATGACAGACTAAGGGACACTAAAGGAGAACCCCCTCCAAAGGAGAGAGGCCCTCCCCGTGCCCAGCCTCTCATACTCCAGAGAGCGCACCTTCACCAGGTCACCCAGAATGTTCCTAACCACCTCATCCACCGGGAGGATTTTACGCTGCGTCGACACTAAACACCGTGCGTTCCACGTGTGGTACCTGACCACTAGACTAACTAGGAATAACGTGCAGCGGTCCCGGCCACCCAGGCCTCTGAATGCTCCATAGGCCCACTCCGCATAGGAGAGACCGGCCAACCCGGGCCAATGGATGGAAGCGCCCACCCGGTTGTACACCTCTGTGTTAAAGGGGCACTGAAGCAGGAAGTGGTCCATGCTCTCCAGCAGGCCACCGCACTCCTCCCGGGGACAACCCCTTTCCTCAGAGCTCCTACACTTCAGATTGTCCCTCACACACAGCCTTCCATGGAAGCAGCGCCAAGTCAAGTCCCAAAACTTCAAGGGGATCCTGATGGAATTCAAAAGACCTAAACCCACCCCCAGATCCCGACTTGGGCAATCCCTGAGGGCCAGAGGCTTCTGGAAATGGGTCAACAGAACCCTTTTGTCAAGGAGTTTCCTCGACATGGTCCTGATCTCCCACATTCCCAGACCCCACCGGCGAATCACCTTCAGAACCGGGGTAGCGTAAGCCGGAAGATGCCCATGTGGTGTACGGAGATCCTTCACTTGTCCTCCTGTCTCCCATTCCTGGAAGAAAGGCCGAAACCATCCCCTGCAGGAGTATACCCACGGAGGAGCCCTCTCTTTCCAGAGGTTTGCTACATTGATCTTAAGAAAGGTATTCACTAGGAACACCACAGGGTTGACCATACACAACCCTCCTTGTCTCCTCGTGCGGTAAGTAACCTCCCTCTTGATTAGGTTCAGCCTATTCCCCCATAACAGCTGGAAAAACAGACTGTACACTCGAGTCCAGAGGGGTTCTGGCAAAATGCACACACTGCCCAGATATATCAGCAATGGGAGCAGGTAAGTTTTAATCAAGTTCACCCTTTCCCTGAGGGTCAAAGACCAACCCTTCCACTGGTCCACCTTCTGAGCAGCGATCTTAAGCCTGCCATCCCAGTTTTGCATGGGGTAATCCCCCTGGCCAAATTCGATGCCGAGAACTTTGGCAGAGTCTTGGGGCCCTGGAAGAGTGTCCGGGAGATCAAAGCCTGGATCCCCCTCTCCCAGCCAGAGACTCTCACACTTATCCCGGTTGATCTTGGACCCAGAAGCCTCTGAGTAGCGGTCAACCTCTGACATCACCCATTGCGCCTCCCCTCTCGAGGACACAAAAACGGTGACATCATCAGCATACGCTACCACCCTTAGAGTGGCTTCCGGTGCCGCCTGGTCCATCCCGACTCCCACCAACGGCCCACGATCAACCCTCCTAAGGAATGGGTCAATCGCGAACACGTATAAGAGTGGGCTCAGAGGACAACCCTGGCGAACACCAGACCCGACCTCAAAAGAGCGGCCAATCCAACCGTTCACAAGCAGGAAACTCTCTGCCCCTGCGTACAAAACCTTTAGCCAATTGACAAACTCCCCCGGCAGGCCATACCTCAGAAGGACAGACCAGAGGTACTCGTGGTTAACCCGATCAAACGCTTTTGCCTGATCCAAGGACAGCAAGTACCCCTTCCAGTTACCAGCCCTGCCCTGCTCCACTGCCTCCCGAACACAGAGCACAGCACTAAATGTACTGCGGCCTGGAACAGAGCAGTGCTGGGTCCCCGAAAGGAGCCGGGGCGCAAACTGCACCAGCCGATTAAACAGCACCTTTGCCAAAACCTTTCTGTCCGTATTGAGAAGCGCTATGGGACGCCAGTTCTCAATACGAGATCGGTCCTTACCCTTTGACAGAATGATCAGGGCAGACCTCCTCATTGACTTCGGCAGAGCGCCCGAGGAAAGACACTCATTGAATACCTCAGTCAAGAGGGGAACCAAGGCGTCCTTAAAGGTCTTATAAAACTCAGATGTTAAGCCATCTGGACCTGGCGATTTCTTGAGGGCGAGCCCTTCAATCGCCCGGCTGACTTCCTCTTCCCTGATCATCTCTGTCAAAACATCAAGAGAGGGGTCTACTCCTGGCTCAGGGACAGTTTCAGCCAGGAAAGCCGACATCACATCCCGATCTAGATCCTTCCTGCCCAAGAGGTGCGAGTAGAAGGATCTGACGACCTCCAGAATCCCTGATCTGGACCTTTTCAGGGATCCCGTACTGTCAACCAGTCCTGTGACAACTTTACCATTCACTGACATCTTGCAGTTTCTGTAAGGGTCGGGCGAGCGGTATTTCCCGTAATCCCTCTCAAAAACCAAAGATGCGTGTCTATCGTACTGACACCTCTTGAGCAAGGATTTCACTCTGGAGATGTCCTCACGACTACCTCCAGTCGAGACGAGATGCTCGAGTTTCCTCCTCAGGCCCTGATACAGGCGGTACCTGTCCAGGCTCCTGAGGCTCGAGAGCTGGCGGAAGAATCTCGCCACCCTTTTCTTGAGCATCTCCCACCACTCTGACTTACTGCTACAAAGGCCCAGCAATGGTACCTGGCTCTGAAGAAAGTCCTCAAAGGATTGTCTTATCTCCGCTTCTTCCAGGAGAGACGAATTGAGCTTCCAGTAGCCTCTTCCCATCCGGGGGGTCTCTGTAACATTCAGAGAAAACAAAATTAGACAGTGGTCGGAGAACTCCACCTCAACAACGGACACTGCTGAAGAAATGGCTTCCTCCTTTAAATAAAACCTGTCTATTCTAGACCTGCAGCTACCCCTATAATAGGTGAACCCCGCGTGGCCTGGGGTGTGCCGGATGTGGACATCCACCAGGCGAGCCTCACTGGCTATGCTATTAAGAGCGACGCTATCATAAGTCAGCTTGTCTCTGGAACCTCCCCTATCCTGGGACCTCGTGACAGCATTGAAGTCCCCTCCAAAGACCACCTGCCGACTAGTAAAAAGGTAGGGCTTGATCCTCATAAAGAGACACTTCCTGTCCCACTTGGACTGGGGACCATAGATATTAATTAGGCGAAGTTCTTGTCCCTTCATGAGGACATCCAGGATCAGGCACCTCCCCATTTCTAACTCAATAACCCGTCGGCATTCTACCGGTGCGGTAAAGAGGACCGCCACTCCGCTATACGGCTCGGCCGCAAGAGACCAATAGGAAGGCCCGTGTCTCCATTCCCTCTTAGCTTTAAACACGGCCGCCAAATCTGGCAACCTGGTCTCCTGCAAAAATAAAATTTGGGGTACTGGCGTCCCCGCTACACACAGCATGGGTAAGCTGATCCTGCCATCATCATGTTAGATTAAGCACTTAGCACTTTACCATAACTTTATAACTTTATGTTAGGTTGGATCACCAATAACTTCCTTTGCACAGGCACTTTATAACATTTTTCATCAATATATATATATTAAGATGCCTGGGTCTATAATGCCTAAATTGCTGATTTGTGTTACGTGGATGCAATAGTGGAATCCCGAGGACAATATTTTGAAGTCATACTGTCACATTGATGTTTTTAAATGTCTTGGATTATTAAAAGAAGTTTTTAATTCAAATGATGTAATCTAGTTTTTGTGGACCGGATATCACTCATGAGCTTTTCAAGGTTTTGTTTAGTTAGAGATGGAGTGGGTTCGTGTAAAAGAATATATGAACAAATGTCTTCTCATTATTTGGTGCTAATTTTTTGGTTTAGAAAAATAAAATGTCGGCTTCAACACGGCCAAGAAAATCAAAGGCCGCAAATCTAGCCACATAAGACTTAATGCTGGCGACATTAATGGACGCCAGCGTCAACGGAGTGGGTGCCGCCATCATGAGTGATTGAGTTAGACGGCTTTTTTCTTATTGCTTCCCCTCCCCCGACTCTCCTCTGACGATGATCCCCTTTCTTTTTTCCCATCAGATTTAGGGCAACTTCTTTTTAATGAAATTGTGGTGTCCATGTTATTATTGGACCCCAAGGACCCACCCGGACCACCCTCTCCTTCGTCCTTGTCTCCTGACTCTGAGTCAGTCTCCCACTCTGAGGACCCAGCTTCCCCAGAGGATAGAGACTCGGCGCCCCCTACAGGCTGCTCCGCCGCCACCTCCAGAACCCCACCCTCAGCCTCTCTTCCCGAGGAGGCGATCTCATCGAGGGTGAGGAACCGGTTGGAAAGCTCAACCAGAGGGGAGGAAGTTTTCCCTTCCTTAGGTACCTTAGATAGGCCGCGTTTTTTCTTTTTCTGCTTGCGCTTATTTTCTAGCCAAATCCTGTTATCCTCATCCATACTTTCATAATGGGAGGACGTGGAGGACATGGCACCTTTCTCGCGTTCCATCCTCCTGACCTCCTCATCCAACTCATCATCCCTCAGGGCCTCAGTAGCAAGACCAGCCTCTGAGGAAGGACCCAGGGTCACCCCAGCAACCTGAGGCTTCCCCAGTTCTCTCCCTTTTTGTCTGGCTTCAAGCCGCCTCAACTGAGAAGGTGACTTATTCTTGCTTTTCTTCACAGGCCCTTCAGCTCCTCCACCTCTGCTGGTACCTTCCCCAGCAGAAGCAACCTCATGGCTCTCCTCCACTGGGGTCACAACCGCATTGGCAAAGGAGCGAGGACAACGGCTGAAAGGGTGACCGAGCTCACCACACAGGTTACACCTAATGTCCTTACAGGATGCAGCGAGATGACCTAGCCCACCACACAAAGCGCACTTCTGCACTTGGCAGCTGGCGCTAAAGTGTGTGGGGTCACCGCACCTGTGACAGACCTTCGGCTGCCCCTGGTAGAAAATCAGGATTCTGTCCCGTCCAAGAAAGGCTGAAGAAGGAATGTGGGCGACTGTGCCGCCTGAACACTTCAACTTCATCATGAAGGTCCAGGCCCCAGACCAAATGCCAAATTCATCGCGGTTTTTCTGAGGTACCTGTACAACCTCACCATAACGACTGAGCCACGTCATGATGTCTATGCAAGAAAGTGACTCGTTACGGGTCAAAACGGTCACCTTCTTGACTGCGTTTTGGCGAGACACTGCTTGCACAGCAAAGTCTCGCCATGCGGGCTCGTTCTTTGCCAGCTCATAATTCGACCAGAAGAGCTCTAAGCCCTCCGGCCGAACAAAGCTGACATCGAACTCCGGAGTACCATAAGGATGTATCAGGGCAAAGATGTCACTAGCCCTGAAGTTCATCTTCAGGAGGAGCTCCACCACCCTTGACCTGGGTGGGCATGCGTCACTGCCCCTCCAGCGAAGACGAACCACATTCCTACGGGAAGCTCCGGGCCCGGTTGTGGGTAAAGACCATACAGTCTCTCCCCCCCTTTTCTCTTGGAAGGCTGCCAGGCCATGCCTGTCTGTCCAGAAGGACAGATCAACATCTCTCCCCTCTACAGTGATTGACTTTTCCCCTCTCCTGAGAGCCTCCAGAAGACGCCTTTGCAAAACGCTGTTCCCAGAGCCAGGAGACAAGGAGTTAACCCCACTTGCCCCAGCAGTGACACTCGCATAGCTCCTTATGGGAGCGGCCACCACTGGGGGTGCAGAAGGTCCAGCACGCACAACAGGATCACCCCCCTCAGCACCATTCACCACCCCCACATTCACCACACTATGTGCATTACTGCCTCGCTTCCTTGCATCACTCACACCAGCTGGGCCAGAAGGACCTGGGGTTGCCTCGGCGTCACTGGGCACTGGGGGTAGAGCCACCTCCATAGCTGATACAGCCTGAGAAGAGGCCGCTCCAACCCCGATCTTAAAGGTGCCCTCTGCCTCATTGGCATTAACCCCTTGTTGTCCAGTAGTTTTTTTAATATTTCTGCTCTGCTGCTCGCTGGATGCAAGAGGCCACTTGCCCTTGCAGACTCCGGACAGTCTTTTTGTGCCCTCTCCAGGGTCTGATGATCCAATGCAAAACAACACTTTTCCTGCGCCTTTCTCTGCAGGCTGTTCGGGATGCTTGGGAGGCGCCGCACCACAAGCCCCAGCAGCCCCATCACACTGCCGCTGCTCACCGGAGCTAGATGCAGCCACAGTGCTAGGGGCCACAGGAGCCACCGCCACTGCCCCTGGCACCGGGCCACCCCCCCCTCCCACTGGGGGGCAGCGCACAGTACCAGGACCTGCTGGATCGCCCTCACTGTCCGGCCTTTCGGCCGATGCCTTCCTTGCACCATCCTTGCTACTGCAAACAAGGCTGGTGCTCTGCGCCATGATGGAACGTGGCTTTGCACTCTCCCCGCACCCTGGCACCGAGTCCACTGCAGGATTCGTGCTGGGCTGGGTTACGGGGCCTACACGACAGGCTGACACTGCTGCCCGCCCGGAGGAAACAGGGAGGGGACGAAACACCAGATTCACCTCCTGAGACGCCTTGGTCTTCTTGGGTCTCGTCTTCTTCCTCTTTTGGTCGTCACTCGGGATATCATCACCAAAGGAAAAGTTCTGGAGGTGAACTGGGGACTCAAGCTGACGGATCTGAGCCATTAGCGCCCCCCCCTGGCCGCTGTCATCACTTTCCTCCTCCAGGTTGGCAGAGCCGCAGCCTGATGGTAATGGCGCTTGCTCCGCAGACAGCCTGTCGTGCGAGGCCTGCTGGTGTTGGTGCAGGCCACCAGACGGACACGGCAGGTCTTCCTCATCCTCCTCATCATCGCCATCATCCGCCTGGATCTGAAGCCCCTTCAGTTTTCTTAACTGCTCCTGGCGCATGTCATCAAACCGGGCATCATTCTCCAACTTTTCACGGAACGGACCGCTGTGCTCGCGGATTAGATGTCGCTTCTCCTGCAGAGCGGTGACCTCGGCTTTTAGTCTGTCTATGGTGGTAAGTAGATCAGACTTTTTCTTTCTCTGCGTAGCCACCCCCGCTAGGGCCAAGGTCTCCCTTATCTCCTCCTGGAGCCTCCTCAGCGCTTTTCCAGCTTCCTCGTACTCACGGAGGTGCTCAGCAATCCGGGAGCCATAGATGGAAGCAGACTCCCGGGCCTTAAGATCACCCCATGCTTTTTGCACACCTCCGTGAGCACCCAGCTTTCCAGCTGAACCACCCAGCTTTCCCGCACATACATCCAGCTCTCCAGGAGGAGCACTCAGGCTGATGTCACTTGCCTTGATCTTCTGTGTTCCGGAGACCTTGCGGCTTCCCTGGGTCTTGGGGGTGGCAGCCGAGGTCACATCGCTGCGTCCTTGGCTCCGGGCAGATCTTCTTACACCCTCCGATTTGGCCGGTAACTGGCTTCTCCTGCCCCCCGCCGGCCTGGTCCGGGAGACAGGAGCCTGGGACTTTCCTGCAGGATTCATCCCAGAGAACCCACTCCCTCCCTGGGGAGGAGAGAGCAGGCCTGGGTGGATTGGTCTTCCACCAGGTGGTGCAGGAGCTCAGCAGCACACAACCACACCCTTCAGTAGCACACAGCAGAATGAGATTGCACTCACTATTCTGCTGCTGGTGCAGTCACTGTGTACACACATGACATTACTTATCCTGTACTGATCCTGAGTTATATCCTGTATTATACCCCAGAGCTGCACTCACTATTCTGCTGCTGGTGCAGTCACTGTGTACATACATGACATTACTTATCCTGTACTGATCCTGAGTTACATCCTGTATTATACTCCGGAGCTGCACTCACTATTCTACTGCTGGTGCAGTCACTGTGTACATACACGACATTACTTATCCTGTACTGATCCTGAGTTACATCCTGTATTATACTCCAGAACTGCACTCACTATTCTGCTGCTGGTGCAGTCACTGTGTACACAGATGACATTACTTATCCTGTACTGATCCTGAGTTACATCCTGTATTATACTCCAGAGCTGCACTCACTATTCTGCTGCTGATGCAGTCACTGTGTACATACATGACATTACTTATCCTGTACTGATCCTGAGTTACATCCTGTATTATACTCCAGAGCTGCACTCACTATTCTGCTGCTGGTGCAGTCACTGTGTACATACATGACATTACTTATCCTGTACTGATCCTGAGTTACATCCTGTATTATACTCCAGAGCTGCACTCACTATTCTGCTGCTGGTGCAGTCACTGTGTACATACATGACATTACTTATCCTGTACTGATCCTGAGTTACATCCTGTATTATACCCCGGAGCTGCACTCACTATTCTGCTGCTGGTGCAGTCACTGTGTACATACATGACATTACTTATCCTGTACTGATCCTGAGTTACATCCTGTATTATACTCCAGAGCTGCACTCACTATTCTGCTGCTGATGCAGTCACTGTGTACATACATGACATTACTTATCCTGTACTGATCCTGAGTTACATCCTGTATTATACTCCAGAGCTGCACTCACTATTCTGCTGCTGGTGCAGTCACTGTGTACATACATGACATTACTTATCCTGTACTGATCCTGAGTTACATCCTGTATTATACTCCAGAGCTGCACTCACTATTCTGCTGCTGGTGCAGTCACTGTGTACATACATGACATTACTTATCCTGTACTGATCCTGAGTTATATCCTGTATTATACCACAGAGCTGCACTCACTATTCTGCTGCTGGTGCAGTCACTGTGTACATACATGACATTACTTATCCTGTACTGATCCTGAGTTACATCCTGTATTATACCCCGGAGCTGCACTCACTATTCTGCTGCTGGTGCAGTCACTGTGTACACACATGACATTACTTATCCTGTACTGATCCTGAGTTACATCCTGTATTATACTCCAGAGCTGCACTCACTATTCTGCTGCCGGTGCAGTCACTGTGTACATACATGACATTACTTATCCTGTACTGATCCTGAGTTACATCCTGTATTATACTCCGGAGCTGCACTCACTATTCTGCTGCTGATGCAGTCACTGTGTACATACATGACATTACTTATCCTGTACTGATCCTGAGTTACATCCTGTATTATACTCCAGAGCTGCACTCACTATTCTGCTGGTGCAGTCACTGTGTACATACATGACATTACTTATCCTGTACTGATCCTCAGTTACATCCTGTATTATACTCCAGAGCTGCACTCACTATTCTGCTGGTGCAGTCACTGTGTACATACATGACATTACTTATCCTGTACTGATCCTCAGTTACATCCTGTATTATACTCCAGAGCTGTACTCACTATTCTGCTGCTGGTGCAGTCACTGTGTACATACATGACATTACTTATCCTGTACTGATCCTGAGTTACATCCTGTGTTATACCCCAGAGCTGCACTCACTATTCTGCTGGTGCAGTCACTATGTACATACATGACATTACTTATCCTGTACTGATCCTGAGTTACATCCTGTATTATACTCCAGAGCTGTACTCACTATTCTGTGGCTGGTGCAGTCACTGTGTACATACATGACATTAATTATCCTGTACTGATCCTGAGTTACATCCTGTATTATACTCCAGAGCTGCACTCACTATTCTACTGCTGGTGCAGTCACTGTGTACATACACGACATTACTTATCCTGTACTGATCCTGAGTTACATCCTGTATTATACTCCAGAACTGCACTCACTATTCTGCTGGTGGTGCAGTCACTGTGTACACAGATGACATTACTTATCCTGTACTGATCCTGAGTTACATCCTGTATTATACTCCAGAGCTGCACTCACTATTCTGCTGCTGATGCAGTCACTGTGTACATACATGACATTACTTATCCTGTACTGATCCTGAGTTACATCCTGTATTATACTCCAGAACTGCACTCACTATTCTGCTGGTGGTGCAGTCACTGTGTATACAGATGACATTACTTATCCTGTACTGATCCTGAGTTACATCCTGTATTATACTCCAGAGCTGCACTCACTATTCTGCTGGTGCAGTCACTGTGTACATACATGACATTACTTATCCTGTACTGATCCTCGGTTACATCCTGTATTATACTCCAGAGCTGTACTCACTATTCTGCTGCTGGTGCAGTCAATGTGTACATACATGACATTACTTATCCTGTACTGATCCTGAGTTACATCCTGTATTGTACCCCAGAGCTGCACTCACTATTCTGCTGGTGCAGTCACTGTGTACATACATGACATTACTTATCCTGTACTGATCCTGAGTTACATCCTGTATTATACCCCAGAGCCGCACTCACTATTCTGCTGGTGTAAGCACTGTGTACATACATGACATTACTTATCCTGTACTCATCCTTAGTTATATCCTGTATTATACCCCAGAGCTGTACTCACTATTCTGCTGCTGGTGCAGTCACTGTGTACATACATGACATTACTTATCCTGTACTCATCCTGAGTTACATCCTGTATTATACCCCAGAGCTGCACTCACTATTCTGCTGCTGGTGCAGTCACTGTGTACATACATGACATTCCTTATCCTGTACTGATCCTGAGTTACATCCTGTATTATACCCCAGAGCTGCACTCACTATTCTGCTGCTGGTGCAGACACTGTGTACATACATGACATTACTTATCCTGTACTGATCCTGAGTTACATCCTGTATTATACTCCAGAGCTGCACTCACTATTCTGCTGCTGGTGCAGTCACTGTGTACATACATGACATTACTTATCCTGTACTGATCCTGAGTTACATCCTGTATTATACTCCAGAGCTGCACTCACTATTCTGCTGCTGGTGCAGTCACTGTGTACATACATGACATTACTTATCCTGTACTGATCCTGAGTTACATCCTGTATTATACCCCAGAGCTGCACTCACTATTCTGCTGGTGGAGTCATTGTATGCATGACATTGTATCCTGTATTGATCCCTTGCTGCTCTCCCTCTGTCTATTATTTATGTCTTGTATTTGGGAAGGATTTCAGGCTTTACACTAAGGAGAAGTCTGGATTGTTATCACCTGTCAGTGTTTATCTGCTGGATGATGATATTATTCATTATTCAGACCCTTCTCAGAAAAGGCTGTATATGTCTCTGAGCGTGATCTGTGCCGGTATCTAGCAGGAAGTTTGATTTATTAAGCAGAGGAGAGAAGACCCTAATGACAGCACCTTCTCTCTTCCTCGCTTGTTGGATGCTCTGCAGCAGTTGTGGCCTCAGATGTAATCTGCTGCATTGTATGTGTGGGGGTGTGATGTGACTACCCCTCTGGGCACATTCCTTTCTCGCAGGATAAGTAGTCAGCCCAGCAGTTTCCTGGACACTGGTTAGAAATATCTATTGATATAAAGCAGAATATATGTAAAATACCGTATATACTTGAGTATATAAATAATGTGCAGAAAAAAACTAACTCGGCTTATACTCGAATCTATAAAAAAAACTAACTCTGTACTCACCTTTCCCACAGCTTCCTGTATATATCGCCTGGTATATACTGGGAGCAGGGGGTTGGCTAGCTATATTTGGGGGCATTGGCTGGCTATATACTGAGGGACATGAGCTGGCTGGATATATACTAGGGGGTTGGCTGACTGGGGGCAGGGCCTGGCTATATACTAGAAGGTGTGGGCTTGCTGGCTATATACTGGGGGGGGCAGGGGGCTGTCTATATATTGGGAGCAGGGGGCTGGCTAGCTATATACTGGGGGGCATTGGCTGGCTATATACTGAGGGACATGAGCTGGCTGGATATATACTAGGGGGTTGGCTGACTGGGGCAGGGGCTGGCTATATACTAGAAGGTGTGGGCTGGCTGGCTATATACTGGGGGGCAGGAGGCTGGCTATATACTGGGAGCATGGGACTGGCTGGCTATATACTGGGGGCAGGAGGCTGGCTATATACTGGGAGCATGGGGCTGGCTAGCTATATACTGGGGAGCATTTGCTGGCTATATGCTGGGGAAGGGGTTGGATACATATTAGGGGACAGGCGCATGCTGGATATATACTGGGGGACATGGGCTGTCTGGCTATATACTGGGGCAGCGGGCTGGATGGCTATATGCTAGAGGGCATGGGCTGGATGGCTATATACTGGGTGGAGGCTGTGACCAATGCATCTCTTAGCCTAGGTTTATATTCACGTCAATAGGTTTTTCCAGTTTTTGTGTTAAAATTCAGTACCTCGGCCTGTGCATGTAACTTAATACATTTACCCATCTTTTCCATCAGGAGCCAGGATGCCCGGGCTAATGAATCGATTTACGGGCGCCCCCCTGCCCCTCACGTCAGCTGAGATAAGTTCCTGTGTCAGTGGCTATGCCCTGGGGATGACCGCCTCGCTCACCTACAGCAACCCAGAGGCACAACCTGTAGAAGGTAATACATCCATTGCATCTCATATACTGCACTATGGGGGTCAAAGTGTGAGAGGAATCAAGAGCTTAAGTAGCGATATGGCCTGGGGTCATTACACCACATGCTACCATAACACTGCCAAATACAGAACTTATGATATAACTGTATAATGTCCACATAGCATTCAGCATCCAAATTATCCCCACTAAATTATCCCTACTATATACAGGCTGGAAAATATTACCATACAGCGCCCTAATAATACGCATTAACCAAATAATACTGTATAACTGGTTCTGTAGATTTGAAAGATGGGATTCTGATCTTTAATGCGACACCAAAAGCATCTTTCTAGGTGCCATAGAGGCATCTGAAGTGAGTCTCCCCCTGAAGCCTCTAAACGTGACTCATCTCAGATAAATCTCTTCTCAGTTTCACTGCTCTTTGGAGGAGATTCTTTTATAGGTAAGTGATTGGGGTTTTACATAAAAGAGGGAATTCTAGGAAGGACATTTCAGACTGCAGGGATTAACAAACCCAAACCTTAAATCTGGTACTTGCCCCTGTACCTTGATCAACCATCCAACCGTCTGGTACTTGACCCTGTACCTAGACTAACCGACCATCAACAGACCGGGAAACTAAATGTTTGGGTAATGTGGGAAGGCCACAGCGTTTATTAACAATCAAGATAAATTATTAAATAACATTATTAATTTTAAACATTTCCCAACTTGCTAGGCCCGCTTGGCATCTTCAAAATCTTGAGAACCAACTTCGCCCGAAATGGCGGCTGCGGCCCTGCAGCCGGCATGTGGGCATCTTACAGCGGCTTAGGGCCTGTGTAACTTCCGCCTTCGCTGTGACATCTGTAGGAAAACAGAAGGAAACGGCCAGAACCAAGGAAAGAAAAACTGAAAAGAATTAATTCAGAGGGCAGGGTGGGAGGGTAACTTCTTGCCTCTTAGGTCCAGGGGGCAGAAGGAAAGAGGCCCCCCCCCCCCCACGTGCTCTCGAACTTTTTAAAACCACCGGGCAGGTCCTTACCCGCCCCCAAACACCGCCTCCTGTGACCTCACACGGGAGGAGTAAAGGGGCAAGCCCCAGCAGCCTATCAGAAGGCTTGAAACCACCCCCTACAGTCCTCAGCCCCTTTGCTATTTGCTTTGGGGCCTGTTATACACCCTATAAATAAAAAGTAATATACTACTACCATGTGATGCCAAATCATATTGCCATATACAGACCATGTAATATCACTATATGATGCCCAGATAATGTATAGCGCCCATATAATACTGCCATATACACCACTAAGGAATAGATGGTTGCCCATGTTTGTGTGCCACCCTGTAACCCTGGCACTGGTAAAACACCAATAACCTTGTCACGGGTGCTCCTAGACAGGGATCGCGGGGGGCGCACCCGTGTTCCCCTGTGCGCCCCCCCCCCCCCTCCCTGCAGCGTCGGACTTACCCATTCCGGCGCAGGCCTCTCTTTGGACTGCCATGCGCTGTCCAATATTTAAAAGGCCACCTTATAATTTTAGCCCCTTCCTGTGTTCCCATGCCGGATCTTTGTGTGCCTATGCCATTGTGAAAGCTCTCTGTGTTCCTGCGTTCCTGTGTGTTCCTGCGTTCCTGTGTGTTCCCGTGTATCATGCGTTCCTGCTCCGTGTGTTCCTGCTCCTGAGTTCCCATGTCCTGTGTTCCCGTTCCCATCTGCTTGGACCTCCCGTTGCTAACCCCGGATTGGACTTGACGTTGCATCCCTGCCGCCTGCCCTGATCCTGTGCCTGGACCTGACTAAGAGTCCTCTGCTAAGGTACCTCGACCTCGGCTAGTCCCACCTGTGGAACGACCTGGTGGTTAGACTCCGGTCCCAGGTGTCGGCTAGTACCATCTCCCGTGGTGGTCCATAGGATCCACTGTTCCTGAATCCTGACAAACCTGGAACATTTTTCGGATGTTACATTGTCATCTGAGCCACCAACATCAGCATTAACCTTCCAGAAAGATTAATATCCTGATAAATATAAATCCCATTAATCACACACGGGGGCGCCTGAAAGCGAGCGGCTGCCACAGCCTCGCTGTACTGTACCCACCCTGGGGACTTTTGTCCTCTACTATCCAGACTTGTATTCCCAGTGGGTGATAAGTAATATTACTGCCATTACTGGGGTTACACCCAGCTTTCCCAGATTCCTGTATGGTAAATCCCCTTCTTATATAGGGACACTACATCCTTCACATACAGATCAGCCCTGGGTCTGGCTATTATAAATTCTACAGCAATGCCAGAACAGCGCAGTGTCAGTTCGAATATCTGAACAGGAGCCACAAGGTCAGACTATGATGGATCTCAGCAAATTCTCCGGCGGAGAGAAATTCTCATATCCATACGAATGAGGAGATGATTTCTATCTACTACAGAACAATCCATCCTGAATGTCTATGTACGGTACATATAAACCAACACAGTTCTACTTTCTCCTGTGAGCAGTAGTGAATTATAATATAGGCGGTTTGGGCAGTAGCCCTTGACCCAAACCTTCTAGGGGGCCCATGGCCACCGAAAGAAGCCACCAAATTTGATACTAAGAAGGACCATCACCCATTTCAGGACCTTTGAAGGTCCACCAAAGGTCCTAAAAGGGCATATAAAAAGCAGACAGAAGAGGTGCATCCAGGACCGCCATCAGGAAGGGCTTAATGTGACTGTGTTCAGGGGCCCTGAGGAGGAGAAGGGGCCCCAAATCACAGAAAACCCACCTCCCTTCCTAGGTGCAGGGAACTTGCTGTGCACACAGGGCTGGATTATTAGACTGTGGGAGGTGGGGGCCCCCAAAATTTGCCATTCGGGGGCCCCCAAACTTCCTAGTGGCGGCACTGGGTGCATCCTCCATTCTCCAAGAAGCCTGATTCTAGTACCATATGTAGGAAGTGAATCCCAGACTTGTAGGCAGGGTCAGACCGGGGGGCCTAAGGCCCATCTGTGAAATTGTATCTGGGGGCCCACCTACTGCTACATGGAGATATTCTAAGTTATGTATATGTATATTCTAAGTTTACACTTATAGAATGTGTTTTCATTGCGTTTTAAAAGCGAGTGCCATTTCATCAGGTAAAATGCACCCCAAAACACATCAGTATTAATGATAGTTAATCACGGATGTATTTCGAGATGCGTTTTTCCCAGTGTGTTTGTAACATGTTTTAAAACACAATGCAAACATATAATGTGAACGCAGCTTAAGACCATAAGCACAAGATGCGATCAAATTGTTTTTTAAAATGCATTTTAGGTGCATCTGGAGAATCTCCTCCTGAAACGTCTGTATTCATACATCAGGGAGGAGATTCCCCTGATGCGCCTCAAATGTTATTCAATCTTGTGAACATGGATGTAGCAATCAGTGCCTCTGCCAGCTCCTATTATGGCCCCTTATTTATATCTCATATTGTGGCTCCTCTCATCTCCCCTTCATATTGTGGCCCCTCTCACCTCCCCCTGATATTGTGGCCCCTCTCATCTCCCCCTGATATTGTGGCCCCTCTCATCTCCCCCTGATATTGTGGCTTCTCTCATCTCCCCCTGATATTGTGGCCCCTCTCATCTCCCCCTGATATTGTGGCTTCTCTCATCTCCCCCTGATATTGTGGCCCCTCTCACCTCCCCCTGATATTGTGGCCCCTCTCATCTCCCCCTCATATTGTGGCCCCTTATCTCCCACTGATATTGTGGCCTCTCATCTCCCCCTCATATTGTGGCTTCTCTCATCTCCCCCTCATTGTGGCCTTTCTCATCTCCTCCACATATTGTGGCCTCTCATCTCCCCTTCATATTGTGGCCTCTCATCTCCCCCTGATATTGTGGCCTCTCATCTCCCCCTGATATTGTGGCCTCTCATCTCCCCCTGATATTGTGGCCTCTCATCTCCCCCTGATATTGTGGCTTCTCTCATCTCCCCCTCATATTGTGGCCCCTCTCATCTCCCCCTCATTGTGGCCCCTCTCATCTCCTCCTCATATTGTGACCTCTCATCTCCCCCTCATATTGTGGCCTCTCTCACCTCCCCCTTATATTGTGGCCTCTCTCATCTCCCCCTCATTGTGGCCTCTCTCATCTCCTCCTCATATTGTGACCTCTCATCTCCCCCTCATATTGTGGCTTCTCTCATCTCCCCCTCATATTGTGGCTTCTCTCATCTCCCCCTCATATTGTGGCTTCTCTCATCTCCCCCTCATTGTGGCCCCTCTCATCTCCTCTTCATATTGTGACCTCTCATCTCCCCCTCGTATTGTACCCTCCTCTCATCTCCCCCTCATATTGTGGCCTCTCTCATCTCCCCCTCATATTGTACCCTCCTCTCATCTCCCCCTCATATTGTGGCCTCTATCATCTCCCCCTCATATTGTGGCCTCTCTCATCTCCCCCTCATATTGTGGCCCCTCTCATCTCCCCCTCATTGTGGCCTCTCTCATCTCCTCCTCATATTGTGACCTCTCATCTCCTCCTCATATTGTGACCTCTCATCTCCCCCTCATATTGTGGCTTCTCTCATCTCCCCCTCATATTGTGACCTCTCATCTCCTCCTCATTGTGGCCTCTCATCTCCTCCTCATATTGTGGCTTCTCTCATCTCCCCCTCATATTGTGACCTCTCATCTCCTCCTCATATTGTGGCCTCTCATCTCCTCCTCATATTGTGGCCCCTCTCATCTCCCCCTCATTGTGGCCTCTCTCATCTCCTCCTCATATTGTGACCTCTCATCTCCTCCTCATATTGTGACCTCTCATCTCCCCCTCATATTGTGGCTTCTCTCATCTCCCCCTCATATTGTGACCTCTCATCTCCTCCTCATATTGTGGCCTCTCATCTCCTCCTCATATTGTGGCCCCTCTCATCTCCCCCTCATTGTGGCCTCTCTCATCTCCCCCTCATATTGTGACCTCTCATCTCCCCCTCATATTGTGGCTTCTCTCATCTCCCCCTCATATTGTGACCTCTCATCTCCTCCTCATATTGTGGCCTCTCATCTCCTCCTCATATTGCGGCCTCTCATCTCCTCCTCATATTGTGGCCCCTCTCATCTCCCCCTCATTGTGGCCCCTCTCATCTCCTCCTCATATTGTGGCCTCTCATCTCCTCCTCATATTGTGGCCCCTCTCATCTCCCCCTCATTGTGGCCCCTCTCATCTCCCCCTCATATTGTGACCTCTCATCTCATCCTCATATTGTGGCCTCTCTCATCTCCTCCTCATATTGTGACCTCTCATCTCCTCCTCATATTGTGGCCTCTCATCTCCTCCTCATATTGTGGCCTCTCTCATCTCCCCCTCATATTGAGGCTTCTCTCATCTCCTCCTCATATTGTGGCCTCTCTCATCTCCTCCTCATATTGTGGCCCCTCTCATCTCCCCCTCATATTGTGGCCTCTCTCATCTCCCCCTCATTGTGGCCTCTCTCATCTCCTCCTCATATTGTGGCCTCTCTCATCTCCTCCTCATATTGTGGCCCCTCTCATCTCCCCCTCATATTGTGGCCTCTCTCATCTCCCCCTCATTGTGGCCTCTCTCATCTCCCCCTCATATTGTGGCCTCTCATCTCCTCCTCATATTGTGGCCTCTCTCATCTCCCCCTCATTGTGGCCTCTCTCATCTCCTCCTCATATTGTGGCCTCTCTCATCTCCTCCTCATATTGTGGCCCCTCTCATCTCCCCCTCATATTGTGGCCTCTCTCATCTCCCCCTCATTGTGGCCTCTCTCATCTCCCCCTCATATTGTGGCCTCTCTCATCTCCCCCTCATATTGAGGCTTCTCTCATCTCCTCCTCATATTGTGGCCTCTCTCATCTCCTCCTCATATTGTGGCCCCTCTCATCTCCCCCTCATATTGTGGCCTCTCTCATCTCCCCCTCATTGTGGCCTCTCTCATCTCCCCCTCATACTGTGGCCCCTCTCATCTCCCCCTCATATTGAGGCTTCTCTCATCTCCTCCTCATATTGTGGCCTCTCTCATCTCCTCCTCATATTGTGGCCCCTCTCATCTCCCCCTCATATTGTGGCCTCTCTCATCTCCCCCTCATTGTGGCCTCTCTCATCTCCTCCTCATATTGTGGCCTCTCTCATCTCCTCCTCATATTGTGGCCCCTCTCATCTCCCCCTCATATTGTGGCCTCTCTCATCTCCCCCTCATTGTGGCCTCTCTCATCTCCCCCTCATATTGTGGCCTCTCATCTCCTCCTCATATTGTGGCCTCTCTCATCTCCCCCTCATTGTGGCCTCTCTCATCTCCTCCTCATATTGTGGCCTCTCTCATCTCCCCCTCATTGTGGCCTCTCTCATCTCCTCCTCATATTGTGGCCTCTCTCATCTCCCCCTCATATTGTGGCCCCTCGCATCTCCTCCTCATATTGTGGCCTCTCTCATCTCCTCCTCATATTGTGGCCTCTCTCATCTCCTCCTCATATTGTGGCCCCTCTCATCTCCCCCTCATATTGTGGCCTCTCTCATCTCCCCCTCATTGTGGCCTCTCTCATCTCCCCCTCATATTGTGGCCTCTCTCATCTCCCCCTCATATTGTGGCTTCTCTCATCTCCTCCTCATATTGTGGCCTCTCTCATCTCCTCCTCATATTGTGGCCTCTCTCATCTCCCCCTCATTGTGGCCTCTCTCATCTCCCCCTCATATTGTGGCCTCTCTCATCTCCCCCTCATATTGTGGCCTCTCTCATCTCCTCCTCATATTGTGGCCTCTCATCTCCCCCTGATATTGTGGCCTCTCATCTCCCCCTGATATGGTGGCCTCTCATCTCCCCCTGATTTGTGGCCCCTCATCTCCCCCTCATATTGTGGCCCCTCATCTCTCCCTGATATTGTGACCTCTCACCTCCCCCTGATATTGGGGCCTCACATATCCTCCTCATATTGTACCCTCCTCTCATCTCCCCGTCATATTGTGGACTCCTCTCATCCCCCTCTCCTATTGGGGCCCCTCATCTCCCCCTCATAATGTGGCCCCTCATCTCTCCTTGATATTATGACCTCTCACCCACCCCAACCCCCCCCCCCCCCCCCGCCTGATATTGTGGCCCCTCATCTCCAAGATGTGGTATAGCATCTTGGAAATATACAGATTGAATACACATAATGCAGAATATAGCACTCCTATTGGAGGGAGGTTGTATTGCAATACCAATTAAATACATGGACAAAAAAGAACTAAATGCTTATGATTTTTTTATTTTAGTATTGGTAATGACTGTCCCTCATTTTCCTCCCCATAGCCCTCTTTGTATTTCCTCTCAATGAGCACACGGTGGTGGTCGGGTTCGAAGCCGTAATTTGCAGACGCATTGTAACCGTCCAGATCAAAGACAAGGCCAAAATGGACGAATCCTACTACGATTACTGCAGCATGTCCAGCGGGAGGCTACCTGATGGGAACGGTGAGGAAGCTTCATATTTATATTGTCTGATGTGGAGATGCCCGGCTGCTCCCCAAAATGTCAGGAAAAGGTTCTTTATTACTGCACACAGTGACTGTGTATCTAAGCCTTTAATGTGTGATGCTTTCTGCTGACCTGCTGTATCTCAGCTATCAAGTGTGATGGTTTCCATGTCCTCATATGGTCATAAGTTATAGCAACTGCTCCAAAAATAGACAAAACACTTAAACAACACAATGTAACAGGTCTGTGAAATCCATGTGTCCAGTTATAAATCCATGTCTTCTGGTAGAAATAATCGTCCGTTAGCAAAATGACCCGTATAAGTGAGCGGTCCTGTAGTTGGTAACCACAGACCATTTCTCTGTTCTCATCCTTTTTGGCTGTTGTTTTGGTCACTATTGCATTTTGTCAGCATGTGTCAACCCACAGAATTTGTTCACGTGGTGAAAGCTGTCAATGTAGTGTCCAGAGCATGGAGCAGATACCAGGAGACAGGCCAGTACACCAGGGGACGTGGAGGGGGCCATGGGAGGCCAACCCAGCCTCAGGACTGCTACCTCCTCCTTGATGCAATGAGGAACATAAGTTGTAGTGCCAAAGCCCTGCAAAATGTCCTCCAGCAGCCACTAACATTTATGTGTCTGCTCAAACTGTCCGAAACAGATTCCATCAGGATGGTATGAGGGACCGAAGTCCACAAGTCTGTGTTTACTTACAGCCCGACTCTGTGCAGGACAATTGGCCTTTGTCAGAGAACACCAAAATTGGCAGATTAAACATTGGCGCCTTGTGCTCTTCAGAGTAGGTTCACACTGGGCACAAGTGGCAGATGTGACAAGTTTGGAGACGCCATGGAGAACGTTATGTTGTCTGCAACATCCTCCAGCATGACAAGTTTTGCAGTGGGTCAGTAATGCACCACAGACTATCCAGGAGTTAACATCTGCCACCGCAATCAGAAGCACACCCAGACATTGTAGGGAGGTCATACAGGCATGTGGAGGCCACACACACTCCTGAACCTAATCAGAAGCATGCCCAAGCATTGTAGGGAGGTCATACAAGTATGTGGAGGACGCACACACTACTAAAGCTCATCAGGAGCATGCCCAAATGTTGTAGGGTGGTCATACAGGCATGTGGAGGCCACACACACTACTGAGCCTCATCAGGAGAATGCCCAAGCATTGTAGGGAGGTCATACAAGCATGTGGAGGCCACACACAATACTGAGCCTCATCAGAAGTAGGACCAGGTATTGCAGGGAGGTCATACAAGCATGTGGAGGCCACACACACTACTGAACCTCATCAGGAGCATGCCCAAGTGTTATAGGGAGGTCATACAAGCATGTGAAGGCCACACACAGTAGTGAACCTCATCAGGAGCATATACAAGTGTTATAGGGTGGTCATACAAGCATGTGGAGGCCGCACACAATATGAGCCTCATTTTGATGTCCTGAGGCATTTCCAGATGTTGGATCAGCACGAAATTAGATTTTCCACTTTGATTTTGAGTAACATTCCAACTCCAAATCAATTTGGGCTGTTCATTCTGATTTGCATTGATTATCTTTATGTTTTATAGTTCATAGTTCATAGTGCATCCGCTATGTAATGAGTAAAGAATTGTATGTGTAAAATTTCATTGATAGAGATCTAGGATGTGAGATTTAGTGTTTCCCTTTATATTGTTGAGCAGTATATATTTGTATTGACTGCTCCATTTATTTATGGAGCAGTGTGAGTGCTGATGGTTTTTGCCAGATATGTTGACGTTTTCATCGTTCTGGTGCAGTAGGGAAAATTAGTATTTTGTCAGTCACCAATTGTACAAGATCTCCCACTTAAAAAGATGAGTGAGGCCTGTCAGTGACATCATAGGTAGAACCTCAACTACAAGAGACAAAATGTAAAAACAACTCCAGAAAATCACATTGGGGCAGATTTACTTACCCGGTCCATTCGCTATCCAGCGGCGCGTTCTCAGCAGTGGATTCGGGTCCGGCCGGGATTCATTAAGGTAGTTCCTCCGCCGTCCACCAGGTGGCGCTGCTGCGCTGAAAAGCATCGGAATGCGCTGGAGTTCACCGGCTCGGGCTGAGTGAAGGTAAGTGCAAGCTCCGCGACAGATTTTTTGTTTTAAATGCGGCGGTTTTTCCGAATCCGTCGGGTTTTCGTCCGGCCACACCCCCCCAGTTCCATCGCGTGCATGCCAGCGCCGATGCGCCACAATCCGTTAGAGTGCGCCAAAATCCCGGGGCAATTCAGGGGAAATCGTCGCAAATCGAAAAATTTTCGGGTAACACGTCGGGAAAACGCGAATCGGGCCCTTAGTAAATGACCCCCATAGTCTGATTTTTAAAGAATTTATTTGCAAATTATGGTGGAAAATAAGTATTTAGTCAATAACAGAAGTTCATCTCAAAATATTAAAAAAAAATAAGTTAAATAATAAATAAAAAATACATTTAAAAAAACCTTAAAATTCAAGTCACCCCCTTTTCCTATATTTCATAGAAAGATAAACAGTAAAAATCGTAAACATGTTAGCTGTCGCTGCGTCCCAAAATTTCCAATGTATCAAAATATTGTAACAGTTATTCCCGATGTTTAACCCTGAAATGGAAAATAGCGGCCAAAGTCGAAAATGCCACTTTTTCCCCATTGTGCAACACATAAAACATTTTAGAAGAAGTGATCAAAAGGGCGTACAGTCCCCAAATTGGTAACATTAAAAACTTTAGCTCATCTCTGAAAAAATGACACCCCCCACAGCTCCGTACAAGTCTGAAAAAGTTATTAGCGCCAGAAGATAGTGAAATAAAGAATTCTTTTTTTTGTACAGGATGTTTTAAATATTGCAGATGTGTGAAAACCCATATAAATGTGTTATCCCCATGATCTTATCGACCCAAAGAATAAAGTAGACCTGTCATTTGGGGCGCACAGTGAAAGACGTAAAATCTAAATCCACTAGAAAATGGCGCAAATGCGTTTTTTAACTTTATCTTTCAGCGTTCACTATGGGGGTTAAATAAATTCATCACGTTGCATTTCAGTTTATTACAGGCGCTAAAAAACCAAAGTGTAAAGGGGAAAACAGAATCTTTCAAAATTTTTACAACTAAAGCTTTTTGCAAATTTGTATAATACCAATTCATATCACATATTACTGACCAACTCCAGGAAGTTCAGAACTATTGGGATACACTGGGGCAGATTTACTTACCCGGTCCATTCGCGATCCAGCGGCGCGTTCTGTGCGGTGGATTCAGGTCCGGCCGGGATTCATTAAGGCAGTTCCTGCGCCGTCCACCAGGTGGCGCTGCTGCGCTGAAGTTCCCCCGGAATGCACTGAAGTTCACCGGCCTATTCCTAGTGAAGGTAAGTGCAAATTTTGCAACACATTTTTTTTTTTAAATGCGGCGGTTTTTCCGAATCCGTCGGGTTTTCGTTCGGCCACGCCCCCCGATTTCCGTCGCGTTCATGCCGGCGCCGATGCGCCAAATTCCGATCGCGTGCGCCAAAATCCCGGAAATATTCGGGTAACACGTCGGGAAAACGCGAATCGGGCCCTTAGTAAATGACCCCCAATGTGTTGTGATGTCACTGTCTGCTAAATTCCTGAACTGTGACATCACTGTGTGTATTATCCCTGTACTGTGACATCACTGTGTGTATTATCTCTGTACTGTGACATCACTGTGTGTATTATCCCTGTACTGTGACATCACTGTGTGTATCCATGTACTGTGACATCACTGTGTGTATTATCCCTGTATTGTGACATCACTGTGTGTATTACCCCTGTACTGTGACATCACTGTGTGTATTATCCCTGTATTGTGACATCACTGTGTGTATTACCCCTGTACTGTTACATTACAGTGTATAGTATCCCAGTACTGTGACATCACTGTGTGTATTATCCCTGTACTGTGACATCACTGTGTGTATTATCTCTGTACTGTGACATCACTGTGTGTATTATCCCTGTACTGTTACATCACAGTGTATAGTATCCCAGTACTGTGACATCACTGTGTGTATTATCCCTGTACTGTGACATCACTGTGTGTATCATGCCTGTATATTAAGTTTCCCAGCCCACTAGAAGACTGGGTGAATGCTGCAGGTGCAGTTCCCTCCTGTGACCTGTAGATGTCAGTGTGTGGTGTAGATGAGCACCTACTATAAGAGCAGTGCAGTGCGGGGGCTGATGAGCGCAGGTCCAGGTCAGGACTGGTGTATGATACCTCCTGTCCTGGCGCTTATTAATCTTATTTACCTCCGTGACAGTTTTCCTTTGAGCCGCATTATCCGGGTGTTAGGTGTGCAGTCATTATATGCAGGTTTTGATGCCGCGACAAGTTCCAGGTCATTAGTTCGAGTGCTCGGATTTCTGGTCAGCGAGCGACGCAGCGGGGGAAATGTAAGTTCTTCTCCCCCGGCTGCGGGTTAATCGCGGCGATGAAACCATTAGGGCGGCCATGGTGCGCAGTTTCCAAGGATATCTGGAGCGTTCCCAGAAGTCGCTGGAATATAATGAGGGTCAGAGATGAAATTCTCTGCGTCAAAACAGCAGGAGGAGCAGCTCCGGATGTACCCGAGCTCAGATACTGACACGTGCAGAAAATAAGTGACAAAAATATTTTCGGAGGAAACCTTCCCCTTTAAATCCCTCTACAATTACAACTTCTCTAAATCATTGCAAAGTGTGGTAATCTGAGCTAGTATCACACACGATGGGCTTAGATACAACAGGAAGACTGTATCACACATGAAAGGGTTAGATATAGCAGCCAAGGCAGTATCACACATGAAAGGGTTAGATATAGCAGCCAAGGCAGTATCACACATGAAAGGGTTAGATATAGCAGCCAAGGCAGTATCACACATGATGGGATTAGATACAGTACTTAGGTTCAGCCGACAGTATCACACATGAAAGGGTTAGATATAGCAGCCAAGGCAGTATCACACATGATGGGATTAGATACATAGGTTCAGCAGACAGTATCACACATGAAAGGATTACATACAGCAGCCCAGCAGACTGTATCTCACATGATGGAATTAGATACATAGGTTCATCAGACTGTATCACACATGATGGAATTAGATACATAGGTTCATCAGACTGTATCACACATGATAGGCTTAGACATAGCAGCCAAGACAGGTAGTATCACACTTACTAGGATTAGATACAGATAAAAGATAAGTAGACAGTATCACACATGAAAGGATTACATACAGCAGACTATCTCACATTAGGGAATTAGATACATAGGTTCATCAGACTGTATCACACAGGATAGGATTACATACAGCAGCCCAGCAGACTGTATCACACATGAAGGGTCATTTACTAAGGGCCCGAGTCGCGTTTTCCCGACGTGTTACCCGAATATTTCCGATTTGCGCTGATTTTCCCTGAATTGCCCCGGGATTTTGGTGCACGCGATCGGATTGTGGCGCTTTAGCACTGGCATGCATGCAACACAAATCGGGGGACATGGCCGAACGTAAACCCGACGGATTCGGAAAAACCGCAGCATTTAAAAACCAAAAAATGTCGCGGAGCTTGCACTTACCTTCACCAGGAATAGGCCGGTGTACTTGAGTGCATTTCAGCGGACTTCAGCGCAGCAGCGCCACCTGGTGGACGTCGGAGGAACTACCTTAGTGAATCCCGACCGGACCAGAGTCCACTGCAGAGAACGCGCCGCTCGATCGCGAATGGAACAGGTAAGTAAATCTGCCCCAGTATCACACATGATAGGCTTAGATATAGCAGACAAGGCAGGCAGTATCACACATACTAGGATTAGATACAGATAAAAGATAAGTAGACAGTATCACACATGAAAGGATTACTTCAACAGACTGTATCACACATGATTGGATTGGATACATAGGTTCAGCAGACAGTATCACACCTGATAGGCTTAGATATAGCAGCCAAGGCAGGAAGTATCACACTTACTAGGATTAGATACTTCAGACAGTTTTACACATAGCAGGCTTAGATATAGCAGCCAGGGCAGACAGTATTACACATGATAGGATTAGATACAGCAGCTCAGCCGACAGTATCACACATGAACGGATTAGATACAGCAGACAATTTCTAATATGATAGGATTAGATACAGCAGCTCAGCCGACAGTATCACACATGAACGGATTAGATACAGCAGACAATTTCTAATATGATAGGATTAGATACAGCAGCTCAGCCGACAGTATCACACATGAACGGATTAGATACAGCCGACAGTTTCACATATGATAGGATTAGATGCACACCACATCATGAAGATATCACATGATCAACTTGCCAATATAGTCACAGTCCCCAAAGTAGCCAATATAGTCACAGTCCCCAAAGTAGCCAATATAGTCACAGTCCCCAAAGTAGCCAATATAGTCACAGTCCCCAAAGTAGCCAATATAGTCACAGTCCCCAAAGTAGCCAATATAGTCACAGTCCCCAAAGTAGCCAATATAGTCACAGTCCCCAAAGTAGCCAATATAGTCACAGTCCCCAAAGTAGCCAATATAGTCACAGTCCCCAAAGTAGCCAATATAGTTGATGTGTCCCACAGTAGCCATCATAGTTACAGTGCCCTCACAGTGGCCAATAGTCATAGATCCCCCTTCAATAGCCAATAAAGTCAGAGGGGGAGATTTATCATAAATGTCTGAGGTAAGTGTTTTAGCCTTTGGAAACCAATCAGAGCTCAGCTTTCATGTTATAAGCAGCTGATTGGTTTTGGGCAACCAGAACAGTTTTATCTCAGAATCTCAGACACTTCTGATAAATCTCCCCGAGAGTGTCCATACAGCAGCCAATATAATAACATCCCCCCAGTAGCATATAGTTCATAGTTTAGATACATTGTTTAGCCCTAGTGACAAACTGGACAGTAGACAGTATCACACATAATCAGATTAGATACATCAGCTCAGAAGACGGTATTACACTAAATAGGATTAGATACAGTAGCTCAACAGGCAGGATCATACATAGCAGATTTAGATTCAGCGAGATTGTATTGCTCATGGAAGGCTTAGATACACCAACTAAGCAGCACAGTACCAAACATGCTTAGCGTATATACATACAGATTCTTATGTGATTGTTCCTTATTATGACCTATAGGGGGTGCTGTTGTCTGGTTTTTATAAGCCAGGTTCCTTATCTAATGCACAGAGCTGAATTATCAGTAATGATCAGTTTATTGCCATTGTAATATACAGGTGTCTTCCTTCTGACATCATTATCTCTATTACATTACACAGGGAGGATTCTTCTGGATGAGGATTTAGAAAGAATCATCTTCGTGGCCAACCTCGGCGCAGTGCCAGCTCAGGAGAGTGTGTCAGTACTGATCAGCACCTCCTCCGAGCTCCCTACACTTTCCAGTGGTGCTGTACGAGTTCTCGTTCCACCAGTTTGTGTTCCCCGAGTCTCACACACCTCCGCAGAGAGCACCTTGTCCTCCGTGTCTCCTCTGAGACTGTAAGATTCTATATATTTTGTTCAATTGAAACATTTTCTGGGTACAGAGAGACTGAGCCAAAAGTATTGCGGCACTGAGCCACGGGTAGAGACCGAGCCACAGGTAGAGCGAGACCAACCCCAGGTAGAGCAAGTCACAAGTAGAGCAAATATAGAGCCACCGATAGAGAGAGACGGAGTCACAGGTACAGAGAGACTGATCCAAAGGTACAGAGAGACTGAGCCACAGGTATAGCGAGACTGCGCCACGGGTAGAGGGAGACTGCGCCACAGGTAGAGAGAGACAGCCACAGGTAGAGCGAGACTGAGCAACAAATAGAGCGAGACTGAGCAACGGGTAGAGCGAGACTGAGCAACGGGTAGAACGGGACTGAGCAACGGGTAGAACGGGACTGAGCAACGGGTAGAGCGGGACTGAGCAACGGGTAGAGCGAAATAAAGTGCCACTGGAAGAGAGAGACTGAACCACAGGTAGAGAGACAAAATGAGCCACTGGTAGAGCGAGACTGAGCAACAGGTACAGAGAGCCTGAGCCACAGGTAGAGCAATATTGAGCCATAGGTACAGAGAGACTGAGCCACAAGTAGAGCAATATTGAGCCATAGGTACAGAGAGTCTGAGCCACAGGTAGAGACTGAGCCACAGGTAGAGAGAGACAGCCACAGGTAGAGCAATATTGAGCCACAGGTAGAGAGAGACTGAGCCACAGGTAGAGCGAGACTGAGCCACAAGTAGAGACTGAGCCACAGGTAGAGTGAGACTGAGCCACAGGTAGAGTGAGACTGAGCCACAGGTAGAGTGAGACTGAGCCATAGGTGGAGTGAGACTGAGCCACAGGTAGAGTGAGACTGAGCCACAGGTACAGAGAGACTGATCCACAGGTACAGAGAGTCTGATCCACAGGTACAGAGAGACTGAGCCACAGGTAGAGCGAGACTGAGCCACAGGTAGAGCGAGACTGAGCAACAGGTAGAGCGAGACTGAGCCACAGGTAGAGCGAGACTGAGCCACAGGTACAGAGAGACTGAGCCATAGGTAGAGTGAGACTGAGCCACAGGTACAGAGAGACTGAGCCACAGGTAGAGCGAGACTGAGCCACAGGTACAGAGAGACTGAGCCATAGGTAGAGTGAGACTGAGCCACAGGTACAGAGAGACTGAGCCACAGGTAGAGCGAGACTGAGCCACAGGTAGAGCGAGACTGAGCCACAGGTACAGAGAGACTGAGCCACAGGTAGAGCGAGACTGAGCCACAGGTAGAGTGAGACTGAGCCACAGGTAGAGCGAGACTGAGCCACAGGTACAGAGAGACTGAGCCATAGGTAGAGTGAAACTGAGCCACAGGTACAGAGAGACTGAGCCACAGGTAGAGCGAGACTGAGCCACAGGTACAGAGAGACTGAGCCATAGGTAGAGTGAGACTGAGCCACAGGTAGAGCGAGACTGAGCCACAGGTACAGAGAGACTGAGCCATAGGTAGAGTGAGACTGAGCCACAGGTAGAGAGAGACTGAGCCACAGGTAGAAACTGAACCTGATGCAGATTTAGTCAATGCCTGAGGTACAGGTAGTCAGTGCTGGAGGCACAGGTAGTCAGCACCTGAGGCACAGGTGGGTAGAAGCTGAGCTGCCAGTAGACAGTATATATACATTGGTAGGACCTCTGTTCATGGACCACTTAATGTCACGTGTATTGTGTTCTCACAGTAGAGAGGCTGGCTTGTGTGGTGGCACCAAAAAGCTCTGCCTGGCGACCCTACTGGAGACCGAAGCTGTAAATGCCACAGAGTACGAGCTGACCTTTCACCTGGAGATCCGAGCACCCTACCTTTTAGCAGGTAGGTGCCCGACAAATAGAAAGAATGAAGAACCTGCATGGGGTTCGCGGGTGTAGACCTGGGTATTACAGACCACAAATCCTTATTTCAGGTGTGGAGAGTCCAACCCATGAGATCCGAGCTGACGCCGACCCCTCAGCACCTTCCGCCAAGAGCATCATGATCACACTGGCCAACAAGCACACGTATGACCGGCCCGTGGAGATCCTCATCCACCCCAGTGGTAAGTACCTGCAGCCTGCCACTATCCCTGACGACTGAAGAACCTGTAGATATTGTTTGAGGTGGGAAGGTGACCTCATGAGGAACCATCAACATCTGAGTGGGAGCAGCGCTTCATGGATGGAGCAGATGGTTCATTAGACCTTCAGACTCATTGATGACATAAGATTTAGGATGGATTAATTTTCCACGTCCACGTATTATCACACTCCAGATGTTCTACCACCAGCATTTATTACAACGTGTCACTAGATATATGGGGGAAGGGGGTTTCTACAACACGTCACAACCAAGTTTAAAGGGGTTTTCCAGGAATTTTAGATGTTTATTTGGGGCCAGAGTTGCAGTTTTTTCCGCTCTTGAGCACGAGACTTGTTCTGGCCAATTAGGTTGATGCCACACGTGGCATTTTGGACCCGTTTAACCCGTTTTTGGTCCATTTTTAAGCAGTCCGTTAAAAAACGCATCCGTTTTTGACAGGTTTTACCAATTATCTTAATTAAAACTGTTAAAAAGCGGATGCGTTTTTTTTTAACGGACTGCTTAAAAACGGACCAAAAACGGGTTCCAAATGCCATGTGTGGCATCACCCTAGGTGGCCTCCTCAGACCACGGGACGTCACCTGTGACATAAGATCAAACGACGTCCTGTTGTCCTATGTGAAGATCTCCCGTGTTTCCATCCCAATGTACAGAGCCTCATCTGCCGCACATTCTCATGGAGGACGGCGACATGACCCCATACGAATACGAGCAGTTCCTAAGAGGAAAGAGCGACTTCATCCGAGGAACCAAAAAAGACCCCAGCCCAGAGAAGAAGGTGAGAGGAGGCCATAGTCACACCATATATATACCTAATAGACTCCATGTTGTAGCCAGGAAGAATTCAATATCTGTATTCTGCTCTAGTCACCTCCAAAGCTGCAAAGCTCCAACTTCCATAGTGGTGCTACAAATGCAGCTTCTGGTGTGACCGGAGTATGAAACACACACTCAAAAAAAAAGATAATGGGGCAGATTTACTTACCCGGTCCATTCGCGATCCAGCGGCGCGTTCTCTGCGGTGGATTCGGGTCCGGCCGGGATTCACTAAAGTAGTTCCTCCGACGTCCACCAGGTGGCGCTGCTGCGCTGAAGTCCGCTGAAATGCACTCAAGTACACCAGCCTATTCCTGGCGAAGGTAAGTGCAAGCTCCGCGACACTTTTTGTTTTTTAAATGCGGCGGTTTTTCCCAATCCGTCGGGTTTTCATTTGGCCACGCCCCCCATTTCCGTCGTGTGCATGCCAGCGCCGATGCGCCACAATCCGATCGCGTGCGCCAAAATCCTGAGTCAATACAGGGAAAATCGGCGCAAATCGGAAATATTCGGGTAACACGTCGGGAAAACGCGAATCGGGCCCTTAGTAAATGACACCCATTGTATTTGCATAGTTAGATTATGTTTGCATAATGAGTAAAAAGTGAAAAGTTCAAGATCTCTGCCTGCTGTCAGTGAATGGAAACATTCTTGGGGGAGTGTGGACCTCAGGCCTCGTCTCCTCAGACACTCCAGTTTAATGAGTTTAGAATATCCCTTTAAATGTCTCCGTATCCTTGTCCATGACTCTTTTGGAGACGTCTGTAATGAATAGAGGAAGATCTCTGCAGCAAAGGCCGGGTAATTAATTGTGTCTCAGGGGGGTAATTACTTTTCACGCCTCTCAACACATTTTCCTCCTTATTGATAGACGGAGATAATTCGCAAGCGTCTCATTAAGGACATCTGTCATAACCCAGTAGTGATGCTGAACTTCTGCCCGGATCTGCAGACCACTCAGACCGACCTCAGCAAAACCCAAGGAGAATTCATCTTCCTCATTGACCGCAGCGGAAGTATGAGCGGTGTGAACATCACCAGAGTCCGGGTAATGTGCGGGACACGTACTAGATATACTAGAAACCGCAAGCAGTGGAGAGGTAGTCACAGCCCCGCCCCCTGCCTGTACATCATGTGTGAGAGGTAGTCACAGCCCCGCCCCCTGCCTGTACATCATGTGTGAGAGGTAGTCACAGCCCCGCCCCCTGCCTGTACATCATGTGTGAGAGGTAGTCACAGCCCCGCCCACTGCCTGTATATCATGTGTGAGAGGTAGTCACAGCCCCGCCCTCTGCCTGTATATCATGTGTGAGAGGTAGTCAGAGCCCCGCCCCCTGCCTGTATATCATGTGTGAGAGGTAGTCAGAGCCCCGCCCCCTGCCTGTATATCATGTGTGAGAGGTAGTCACAGCCCCGCCCCCTGCCTGTATATCATGTGTGAGAGGTAGTCAGAGCCCCGCCCCCTGCCTGTATATCATGTGTGAGAGGTAGTCACAGCCCCGCCCCCTGCCTGTATATCCTGTGTGAGAGGTAGTCACAGCCCCGCCCCCTGCCTGTATATCCTGTGTGAGAGGTAGTCAGAGCCCCGCCCCCTGCCTGTATATCATGTGTGAGAGGTAGTCACAGCCCCGCCCCCTGCCTGTATATCCTGTGTGAGAGGTAGTCACAGCCCCGCCCCCTGCCTGTATATCCTGTGTGAGAGGTAGTCACAGCCCCGCCCCCTGCCTGTATATCATGTGTGAGAGGTAGTCACAGCCCCGCCCCCTGCCTGTATATCATGTGTGAGAGGTAGTCACAGCCCCGCCCCCTGCCTGTATATCATGTGTGAGAGGTAGTCACAGCCCTGCCCCCTGCCTGTATATCATGTGTGAGAGGTAGTCACAGCCCCGCCCCCTGCCTGTATATCCTGTGTGAGAGGTAGTCACAGCCCCGCCCCCTGCCTGTATATCCTGTGTGAGAGGTAGTCACAGCCCCGCCCCTGCATGTATATCATGTGTGAGAGGTAGCCACAGCCCCACCCCCTGCCTGAATATCATGTGTGAGAGGTAGTCACAGCCCTGCCCCCTGCCTGTATATCATGTGTGAGAGGTAGTCACAGCCCCGCCCCCTGCCTGTATATCATGTGTGAGAGGTAGTCATAGCCCCGCCCCCTGCCTGTATATCATGTGTGAGAGGTAGTCACAGCCCCGCCCCCTGCCTGTATATCATGTGTAAGAGGTAGTCACAGCCCCACCCCCTGCCTGTATATCATGTGTGAGAGGTAGTCATAGCCCCGCCCCCTGCCTGTATATCATGTGTGTGAGGTAGGCTCAGCCCCGCCCCCTGCCTGTTTATCATGTGTGAGAGGTAGTCACAGCCCCGCCCCCTGCCTGTATATCATGTGTGAGAGGTAGTCACAGCCCCGCCCCCTGCCTGTATATCATGTGTGAGAGGTAGTCACAGCCCCGCCCCCTGCCTGTATATCATGTGTGAGAGGTAGTCACAGCCCTGCCCCCTGCCTGTATATCATGTGTGAGAGGTAGTCAGAGCCCCGCCCCCTGCCTGTATATCATGTGTGAGAGGTAGTCACAGCCCCGCCCTCTGCCTGTATATCATGTGTGAGAGGTAGTCACAGCCCTGCCCCCTGCCTGTATATCATGTGTGAGAGGTAGTCAGAGCCCCTCCCCCTGTGACATCACTGATATAATAGTAATTTAGTGATTCACACCTTATACTACAGTAACCACGGCTCCTGATGTAATTTCCCAGAAGACTAGAATCTTTTCCTCTCCTTGTGACCCAGCTTTTCCATGGAGACACGGCTCTGTTTCTGTGGTGATAACAGAACAACCATCTTATTACTGGAAATCTCCCCGGAGATGTGTGATCGCCCCTTGTGTGACTTGTTACAGGCGTCTGAGGCATCAGCTATAGATTTCTGAAGGGAGATCAAAGAACATTTAGCCTAAAAGACTATAATTCCTGGTAAACATCATTCAGCTTTCCTAGAGTCCTGTACGGCAATACATTAGGACACTAGGATGGGGTGGGGGGATATGGAAGGTGTAGAGTTGGGCACTAGGCTTTACCATATACACCCTGACATATGGGAAAATACTGCCTGGAGCAGGGATATACAGGCAGTCCTTGGGTTGCGTACAAGATAGGGTCCGGAGGTTTGTTCTTAAGTTGAATTTGTATGTAAGTCGAAACTGTATATTTTATAATTGTAGTTCCAGACAAACAAATTTTTTTCCCCAGTGACGATTGGAGTTTAAACATTTTTTGCTGTAATGGGACCAAGGATTATCAATAAAGCTTCATTACAGACACCTTACAACTGATCATTGCAATCTGGGACTATAGTAACATCCAGAGACTTCACCAGAGTTCACAGGGGTCTGTCTGTAACTATGGGTTGTCTGTAAGTCAGCTGTCCTTAAGTAGGGGACCGCCTGTAATAAAAAGCATTAGGCAGTGAGGGGTTAAATTGCCTACTCTCATCCTATGCCAGCAGCATCATATAGACAAGCAGAATGAGGGACTAAATACTGAGGATTTGGGTGGTGCCCAAAGATCCGTACCCCATTGCTCATACTGCTCAGAGCCTGCAGGTAGCGGGGTATTATACTGGTGGTCAAAGATTGTCAGAACCTTGTACCCTGCATCGGTCCTGGTCATCTGCCCCAGTCTGTAAACTTCATCTGCTCCGACCTCGGCTTGTTCCTGACTATTCTTCCTGATCCCTGGTGTCTGTTGACCCACCTGAGCTGCAGATCTGTACTGAGACTACTCTGAGAGGTAGTGCACTGGTGACCACGTGCAAATGCATGTACAGGGGTTTCAAGGGAACCTGTCTCCAAATTTGACCCCATTAAACTAGCAGCCCCCTCAGGTCAGGGATGAAATGTCCTTTCTAGCATTCTCTCTTTCAAGTCAAATATCCTCCCGTTTACCTATATAAAATCTCCTCTAAAGTCATGAGAAATTGCGCAGAGAAGAGTTGTATTAGCCTTGAGGCAAGTCAAAATTCAACCAAAAAAGAGGCCCCTCTGTGTGAGTCAATCAACAGTGATATTACTCCTTGTCAAAACATACACCCAAAAATGGAAAAATGAAGCTACCACTGCAACAAAATGCCTAAAATCAAATATTTTATTGTCAATTACATAAAGCACATGATAGAAAAAATGTACAAATTGATGTGAAACGTTTAGAGGCTGCAGGAGGACTGTCCCATCAGCCGCCACTATCTTCAATTCTGTAGCACCTAAAAACATGGTTCATATTAAAGATAGGAATCTCATCTCTCAGATCCCAAAAGTCTTGTGGTTACATGATCTACAGAAGCAGAGATACCGGCAGATAAAAATCCACTACCCCTAATTTCTTCATGCTGCATCTCTGGTTCTTCACTGTCACTACAGACGCCCCTATCTCCGGTTCTATAGAACCTAGAAACATTTGGTATAATAATAAAATTACTGTTTTAATTTTTTATATTTTCATTTCATTTTTGCATCATTCTTGAGGTTCTGTTGGGGTCTATATACAGCTCGCATTCCCAACTATTTGTTTTATTTTGCGTGTGATTGAGAAAGTTGAGATTGTTATCTTTAATATGACACCAGCATCATGTTTCTGGGTGCTATAGTATAGAAGATAGGGGAGTCTGAATTAACCCTCCCTTTGTAGCCTCTGAACTTGACTCATTTCTGGAGGAGTTTTTTTTTTTATATAGGTAAAGGGGTGAGATTTCACATAAAATAGGGAATTTTAGAAAGGACATGTCATATGGTAGTTTAAAGAGAACCCGTCATGCAAAATAACCCCCTAAACTAAATATATTTTCATAAACTGCCATTAGAGAGCATTGCCTCTATCCCTTCATTGTCCCTCTACATGCCTGTAAACCTAAGCAATGAGGTCCTAAAGCTGTATGCAAATGACCTGTGAAATGTCCAATGAAGCATTAGCATATTCAAGCTGTCCACTCTATTCATGAGTGGGAGGCACAGCCACACCCCCAGTGCTTGACTGACAGCCTGTGTAATGATGTGAGGCTGTATAATGATGTGCTTCCTGGTGCTGGTGGCCACGCCCCCTGCAGTCTGTGTGTGCATGTGTGTGTGTTTAGGAGAGATACAGCAGCTCCAGGCAGCCATGTTACAGCAGAACATGTCAGATTCATGTGTAGCTGATGTCTGTGTCTCTCACCTGTATATTAGAAGGATGCAGCATGTCAGCAGATGCAGCACACACACTAGCAATGCTTTACTATACATTACACACAGACATGAGCAGGGGGAGGAGAGGGGAGGGGTAACAGGGGTGACATCACTGCCTCTGACCATGTGACCAGCCTCATTTACATGATAAGGAATAGATGATTTTACAATGAATAATGTATGAAATAACTAGATAAAGGCTGGGATGGGATCCTTGTGAGCTGCTCCAACAGGTAGAGGTGACAGGACTAGTGACACAGACCTGATGACAGGTGTCCTTTAATGATGTCAAATCTAGTGACAGGTTCCCTTTAAGGGTTGTTTTGGCAGCAGCCCTATGGTTATGTAGCCCTGTACACTGAGTTGCAGAGCATCCTATATCATTGTATGTGATGCTAGTGACGATTGATCCAATGATCATTCAGCCAAAACCACAGATTTTATATTTTGGGAGGGAAGGAGGATGTGATGGACAACCCCTTTAAGAAGCATTTTTTTATACCAGCAATATTGAGAGGTAGGGAAAGAAGGACAGAGGCCGAGCAGACATGGAGGAGGAGGATGAGACACTAAGATGTGACGGCTGAGAGAAGAAAGGAGAACAATATAAGGAGAGGGGATTAGACGGATAGAGAGAACGAGGAAGAGATAACAAGGCTGATACATTGTGACAGCCCGACGCTCCGCACCGCCGCCCATCGATTGACTCGTAGCAACAAAAAAACATCTACATCAAGGAAGGAGCCACAATAGACGGCACCCCCTGGTGTCCTGCACCCCCTCATCTGCCGCAGCCCTGATCACACAGGCAATAAGTAACTGTATAATTATATTCAAAGCCTAAAATATAATTAACACCCAGTGTCGCTTCCTGCAACCAACTATTGAAGCGGCGGCGTCTGTGGAATCAGGGGAATCAATTAATGAGCAAATAGGAGGTTAGAAACGTCTCTTGTAATAGAAGTCAGACTCCCCTATAGCGGGGGGGCGGTTAACCCATCACTGGCTACATGCAGTGTGAATGCACAGTATGAATAGGGGTCTAACGATGTGAAAAGAAGGCCCTCTGGTGGTGATGTGATTGATGACACCCTAACCTGCACCCACCCCTTGTGATCAGTACAACCTCAGGATAGTACAAGGACCTCCCCCTTGTTTACTAAAGATAAGCCAAGGGGGTAAATATATATGTGCACCTATACAGCCTATATTACTACAGGCAGTCCCCGGGTTACATACAAGATAGTGTCTGTAGGTTTGTTCTTAAGTTGAATTTGTATGCAAGTCGGGACTGTATATTTTATCATTGTAATCCCAGCCAGAACTTTTTTGGTCTCTGTGACAATTGGATTTTAAAAATGTTGGGTTGTCATAAGAACCAGGATTAACACTAAAGCTTCATTACAGACACCTGTGATACCTGTTACAGCTGATTATTGTAGCCTGGGACTAAAGTACAATAAATTACCAATATCCAGAGGTCCGTTTGTAACTAGGGGTCGTATGTAAGTCGAGTGTTATTAAGTAGGGGACCGCCTGTACATGGGTTACTCCCTTTGCATTACTTCTCCTTCACTGATCCCCACTCACTATTCTGCTGCTGGTGCAGTCACTGTATACAGGCAGTCCCTGGGTTACATACAAAATAGCTTCTGGACGTTTGTTATTAAGTTGTAAATTTGTATGTAAGTCGGAACCGTATACTTTATAATTGAAAACCCCAGATAAAATTTTTTTGGTCTCTATTACAATTGGATTTTAAAAATGTTGGATTCTCATTAGAACCAGGATTAATAATAGAGCTTAATTGCAGACGCCTCTGATAACTGTTACAGCTGATCATTGTAGCCTGGGACTAAACTACAGTAAATTACCAACATCCAGAGGTCCGTTTGTAACTAGGGGTCTTCTGTAAGTCGGGTGTTCTTAAGTAGGGGACCGCCTGTACATATATGACATTACTTATCCTGTACTGATCCTGAGTTACATCCTGTATTATACTCCAGAGCTGCACTCACTATTCTGCTGCTGGTGCAGTCACCGTGTACATACATGACATTACTTATCCTGTACTGATCCTGAGTTACATCCTGTATTATACCCCAGAGCTGCACTCACTATTCTGCTGCTGGTGCAGTCACTGTGTACATACATGACATTACTTATCCTGTACTGATCCTGAGTTACATCCAGTATTATACTCCAGAGCTGCACTCACTATTCTGCTGCTGGTACAGTCACTGTGTACATACATGACATTACTTATCCTGTACTGATCCTGAGTTACATCCTGTATTATACACCAGAGCTGCACTCGCTATTCTGCTGCTGGTGCAGTCACTGTGTACATACATGACATTACTTATCCTGTACTGATCCTGAGTTACATCCTGTATTATACTCCAGAGCTGTACTCACTATTCTGCTGCTGGTGCAGTCACTGTGTACATACATGACATTACTTATCCTGTACTGATCCTGAGTTACATCCAGTATTATACTCCAGAGCTGTAGTCACTATTCTGCTGCTGGTGCAGTCACTGTGTACATACATGACATTACTTATCCTGTACTGATCCTGAGTTACATCCTGTATTATACTCCAGAGCTGCACTCACTATTCTGCTGCTGGTGCAGTCACTGTGTACATACATGACATTACTTATCCTGTACTGATCCTGAGTTACATCCTGTATTATACTCCAGAGCTGCACTCACTATTCTGCTGCTGATGGAGTCAGTGTGTACATACATGACATTACTTATCCTGTACTGATCCTGAGTTACATCCTGTAAATCTTTTATTTTATATAAAAGTGAAAAACATAACAATAATAAACATAAATAAAGCCATAACTTCTGGCAAAAGAATTACAAAAGAAGAAATATAAACGAAAATAAACTTACAAAACCTCCTGGCCCAGCCACACACACACCACACACTCAGCATGAAAACAAACAAAACCTTCACCCAGTCCCACCACCTAAATTTTTTTTTTTTTTTTTAATATCGAAATACACAGCAAAATACACATAAATAAATAAGCACAGAAATAACAATGAATATAACGGAAATAACATTAATAACATTAAATATAACTAACTAAATCCCACGCCCATCACCCTCCCCCCAGACACTGGTCTAACGTCCAAAGTTCGCGTTATATAGTCCAGACCAGTGCCCAGGATCGTACAGTCCAAGTCCCGTCCACCCCCCTCCCAACCTAACACCCTAACACCAACACCCCAAAACCAACCAACCTATATATGCACAAGAACTATAACTACATATAACTATATACACACTGTACACAAAATACAAACATATTAAACATATCAACATATATCAAAACCACATAAAGCCCAGGTTCAGCGCCTGCAAGCCCAACATCACTATAACCTCAGGACACAAAACAAAAATCTACAGTGTCAGCATCAGCCCAACACCAGGAGGGGAGATGACAGACTAAGGGACACTAAAGGAGAACCCCCTCCAAAGGAGAGAGGCCCTCCCCGTGCCCAGCCTCTCATACTCCAGAGAGCGCACCTTCACCAGGTCACCCAGAATGTTCCTAACCACCTCATCCACCGGGAGGATTTTACGCTGCGTCGATACTAAACACCGTGCTTTTTTTTTTTCTTTCGTTCCACGTGTGGTACCTGACCACTAGACTGACTAGAAATAACGTGCAGCGGTCCCGGCCACCCAGGCCTCTGAATGCTCCATAGGCCCACTCCGCATAGGAGAGACCGGCCAACCCGGGCCAATGGATGGAAGCGCCCACCCGGTTGTACACCTCTGTGTTAAAGGGGCACTGAAGCAGGAAGTGGTCCATGCTCTCCAGCAGGCCACCGCACTCCTCCCGGGGACAACCCCTTTCCTCAGAGCTCCTACACTTCAGATTGTCCCTCACACACAGCTTTCCATGGAAGCAGCGCCAAGTCACGTCCCAAAACTTCAAGGGGATCCTGATAGAATTCAATAAACTCAAACCCACCCCCAGATCCCGACTTGGGCAATCCCTGAGGGCCAGAGGCTTCTGGAAATGGGTCAACAGAACCCTCTTGTCAAGGATTTTCCTTGACATGGTCCTGATCTCCCACATTCCCAGACCCCACCGGCGAATCACCTTCAGAACCGGGGTAGCGTAAGCCGGAAGATGCCCATGCGGTGTTCGGAGATCCTTCACTTGTCCTCCTGTCTCCCATTCCTGGAAGAAAGGCCTAAACCATCCCCTACAGGAGTATACCCACGGAGGAGCCCTCTCTTTCCAGAGGTTTGCAACATTGATCTTAAGAAAGGTATTCACTAGGAACACCACAGGGTTGACCATACACAACCCTCCTTGTCTCCTCGTGCGGTAAGTAACCTCCCTCTTGATAAGGTTCAGCCTATTCCCCCATAACAGCTGGAGGAACAGACTGTAGACCCGAGTCCAGAGGGGTTCTGGCAACATGCACACACTGCCCAGATATATCAGCAATGGGAGCAGGTAGGTTTTGATCAGATTAACCCTTTCCCTGAGGGTCAAAGACCAACCCTTCCACTGGTCCACCTTCTGAGCGGCGATCTTAAGCCTGCCGTCCCAGTTTTGCATGGGGTAATCCCCCTGGCCAAATTCGATGCCGAGAACTTTGGCAGAGTCTTGGGGCCCTGGAAGAGTGTCCGGGAGATCAAAGCCTGGATCCCCCTCTCCCAGCCAGAGACTCTCACACTTATCCCGGTTGATCTTGGACCCAGAAGCCTCTGAGTAGCGGTCAACCTCTGACATCACCCATTGCGCCTCCCCTCTCGAGGACACAAAAACAGTGACGTCATCGGCGTACGCTACCACCCTTAGAGTGGCTTCCGGTGCTGCCCGGTCCATCCCGACTCCCACCAACGGCCCACGATCAACCCTCCTAAGGAATGGGTCAATCGCGAACACGTACAGTAGTGGGCTCAGAGGACAACCCTGGCGAACACCAGACCCAACCTCAAAAGAGCGGCCAATCCAACCGTTCACAAGCGGGAAACTCTCTGCCCCTGCGTACAAAACTTTCAGCCAATTGACAAACTCCCCCGGCAGGCCATACCTCAGAAGGACAGACCAGAGGTACTCGTGGTTAACCCGATCAAAAGCTTTTGCCTGATCCAAGGACAGCAAGTACCCCTTCCAGTTACCAGCCCTGCCCTGCTCCACTGCCTCCCGGACACAAAGCACAGCACTAAATGTACTGCGGCCTGGAACAGAGCAGTGCTGGGTCCCTGAAAGGAGCCGGGGTGCAAACTGCACCAGCCGATTAAACAGCACCTTTGCCAAAACCTTTCTGTCCGTATTGAGAAGCGCTATGGGACGCCAGTTCTCAATACGAGATCGGTCCTTACCCTTTGACAGGATGATCAGGGCTGACCTCCTCATTGACTTCGGCAGAGCGCCCGAGGAAAGACACTCATTGAATACCTCAGTCAAGAGGGGAACCAAGGCGTCCTTAAAGGTCTTATAAAACTCAGATGTTAAGCCATCCGGACCCGGCGATTTCTTGAGGGCGAGCCCTTCAATCACCCGGCTGACTTCCTCTTCCCTGATCATCTCTGTCAAAACATCAAGAGAGGGGTCTACTCCTGGCTCAGGGACAGTTTCAGCATGGAAAGCCGACATCACATCCCGATCTAGATCCTTCCTGCCCAAGAGGTGCGAGTAGAAGGATCTGACGACCTCCAGAATCCATGATCTGGACCTTTTCAGGGATCCCGTACTGTCAACCAGTCCCGTGACAACTTTACCATTCACTGACATCTTGCAGTTTCTGTAAGGGTCGGGCGAGCGGTATTTCCCGTAATCCCTCTCAAAAACCAAAGATGCGTGTCTATCGTACTGACACCTCTTCAGCAAGGATTTCACTCTGGAGATGTCCTCACGACTACCTCCAGTCGAGACGAGATGCTCGAGTTTCCTCCTCAGGCCCTGATACAGGCGGTACCTGTCCAGGCTCCTGAGGCTCGAGAGCTGGCGGAAGAATCTCGCCACCCTTTTCTTGAGCATCTCCCACCACTCTGACTTACTGCTACAAAGGCCCAGCAATGGTACCTGGCTCTGAAGAAAGTCCTCAAAGGATTGTCTGATCTCTGCTTCTTCCAGGAGAGACGAATTGAGCTTCCAGTAGCCTCTTCCCATCCGGGGGGTCTCTGTAACATTCAGAGAAAACAAAATTAAACAGTGGTCGGAGAACTCCACCTCAACAACGGACACTGCTGAAGAAATGGCTTCCTCCTTTAAATAAAACCTGTCTATTCTAGACCTGCAGCTACCCCTATAATAGGTGAACCCCGCGTGGCCTGGGGTGTGCCGGATGTGGACATCCACCAGGCGAGCTTCACTGGCTATGCTATTAAGAGCGACGCTATCATAAGTCAGCTTGTCTCTGGAACCTCCCCTATCCTGGGACCTCGTGACAGCATTGAAGTCCCCTCCAAAGACCACCTGCCGACTTGTAAAAAGGTAGGGCTTGATCCTCATAAAGAGACACTTCCTGTCCCACTTGGACTGGGGACCATAGATGTTAATAAGACGAAGTTCTTGTCCCTTCATGAGGACATCCAGGATCAGGCACCTCCCCATTTCTAACTCAATAACTCGTCGGCATTCTACCGGTGCGGTAAAAAGGACCGCCACTCCGCTATACGGCTCGGCCGCAAGAGACCAATAGGAAGGCCCGTGTCTCCATTCCCTCTTAGCTTTAAACACGGCCGCCAAATCTGGCAGCCTGGTCTCCTGCAAAAATAAAATGTCGGCTTCAACACGGCCGAGAAAATCAAAGGCCGCAAATCTAGCCGCATCAGACTTAATGCTGGCGACATTAATGGACGCCAGCGTCAACGGAGTGGGTGCCGCCATCATGAGTGATTGAGTTAGACGGCTTTTTTCTTACTAACTCCCTTCCCTCTACTGTCCTCTGAGGATGATCCCTTTTCCCTTTTCCCTTCAGAATTGGGGCAACTTCTTTTTAACGAAATTGAGGTGTCCATGTTATTACTGGCCCCCAAGGACCCACCCGGACCACCCTCTCCTTCGTCCTTGTCTCCTGACTCTGAGTCAGTCTCCCACTCTGAGGACCCAGCATCCCCAGAGGATAGAGACTCGGCGCCCCCTGCAGGCTGCTCCGCCGCCACCTCCAGAACCCCACCCTCAGCCTCTCCTTCCGAGGAGGCGATCTCATCGAGGGTGAGGAACTGGTTGGAAAGCTCAACCAGAGGGGAGGAAGTTTTCCCTTCCTTAGGTACCTTAGATACACCGCGTTTTTTCTTTTTCTGCTTGCGCTTATTTTCTAGCCAAATCCTATTATCCTCATCCATACTCTCATAATGGGAGGACGTAGAGGACATGGCACCTTTCTCACGCTCCATCCTCCTGACCTCCTCATCCAACTCATCATCCCTCAGGGCCTCAGTAGCAAGATCAGCCTCTGAGGAAGGACCAAGGGTCACCCCAGCAACCTGAGGCTTCCCCAGTTCTCTCCCTTTTTGTCTGGCTTCAAGCCGCCTTAACTGAGAAGGCGACTTCTTCTTGCTTTTCTTCACAGGCCCCTCAGCTCCTCCACCTCTGCTGGTACCTTCCCCAGCAGAAGCAACCTCCTGGCTCTCCTCCACTGGGGTCACAACCGCATTGGCAAAGGAGCGAGGACAACGGCTGAAAGGGTGACCGAGCTCACCACACAGGTTACACCTAATGTCCTTACAGGATGCAGCGAGATGACCTAGCCCACCACACAAAGCGCACTTCTGCACTTGGCAGCTGGCGTTAAAGTGTGTGGGGTCACCGCACCTGTGACAGACCTTCGGCTGCCCCTGGTAGAAAATCAGGATTCTGTCCCGCCCAAGAAAGGCTGAAGAGGGAATGTGGGCGACTGTGCTGCCTGAACACTTCAACTTCATCATGAAGGTCCAGGCTCCAGACCAAATGCCAAATTCATCGCGGTTTTTCTGAGGTACCTGTACAACCTCACCATAACGACTGAGCCACGTCATGATGTCTATGCAAGAAAGTGACTCGTTACGGGTCAAAACGGTCACTTTCTTGACTGTGTTTTGGCGAGACACTGCTTGCACAGCAAAGTCTCGCCATGCGGGCTCGTTCTTTGCCAGCTCATAATTCGACCAGAAGAGCTCTAAGCCCTCCGGCCGGACAAAGCTGACATCGAACTCCGGAGTACCATAAGGATGTATCAGGGCAAAGATGTCACTAGCCCTGAAGTTCATCTTCAGGAGGAGCTCCACCACCCTTGACCTGGGTGGGCATGCGTCACTGCCCCTCCAGCGAAGACGAACCACATTCCTACGGGAAGCTCCGGGCCCAGTTGTGGGTAAAGACCATACAGTCTCTCCCCCCCTTTTCTCTTGGAAGGCTGCCAGGCCATGCCTGTCTGTCCAGAAGGACAGATCAACCTCTCTCCCCTCTACAGTGATTGACTTTTCCCCTCTCCTGAGAGCCTCCAGAAGACGCCTTTGCAAAACTCTGTTCCCAGAGCCAGGAGACAAGGAGTTAACCCCACTTGCCCCAGCGGTGACACTCGCATAGCTCCTTATGGGAGCGGCCACCACTGGGGGTGCAGATGGACCAGCACTCATACCAGGATCCCCCTCAGCGCCATTCACCACCCCCACATTCACCACACTATGAACATTACCGCCTCGCTTCCTTGCATCACTCACACCAGCTGGGCCAGGAGGACCTGGGGTTGCCTCAGCGTCACTGGACACTGGGGGTAGAGCCACCTCCATAGCTGATACAGCCTGAGAAGAGGCAGCTCCAACCCCGATCTTACTTGTGCCCTCTGCCTCATTGGCATTAACCCCTGGTTGTCCAGCAGTTTTTCTAAGGTTTGAGCATCGCTGCTCGCTGGATGAAAGAGGCCTCCTGTCTTTATTTACTCCGGACAGTCTCTTTGTGCCATCTCCAGGGTCAGATGCACCAATACAAAATAACACTGTTCCTGCGCCCTTTCCCACAGGCTGCACAAGACGCTTGGGAGGCGCCGCACCACAAGCCCCAGCAGCCCCATCACACTGCCGCTGCTCACCGGAGCTAGATGCAGCCACAGCGCTAGGGGCCACAGGAGCCACCGTCCCTGGCACCAGGCCACCCCCCCCTCCCACTGGGGGGCAGCGCACAGTACCAGGACCTGCTGGATCGCCCTCACTGTCCGGCCTTTCGGCCGATGCCTTCCCTGCACCATCCTTGCTACTACAAACAAGGCTGGTGCTCTGCGCCATGATGGAACGTGGCTTTGCAATCTCCCCGCACCCTGGCACCGAGTCCACTGCAGGATTCGTGCTGGGCTGGGCAACGGGGCCTACACGACAGGCTGGCACTGCAGCCCGCCCGGAGGGAACAGGGAGGGGACGAAACACCAGATTCACCTCCTCAGACGCCTTGGTCTTCCTGGCTCTCTTCTTTCTCTTTAGGTCGTCATCTGGCAAATCATCGCCGAAGGAGAAGTTCTGGAGGTGAACTGGGGACTCAAGCTGACGGATCTGAGCCATTAGCGCCCCTCCCTGACCGCTGCCATCACTTTCCTCCTCCAGGTTGGCAGAGCCGCAGCCTGATGGTAATGGCGCTTGCTCTGCAGGCAGCCTGTCGTGCGAGGCCTGCTGGTGTTGGCGCAGGCCACCAGACGGACACGGCTGATCTTCCTCATCATCGCCATCATCCGCCTGGATCTCAAGCCCCTTTTGCTTTCTCAGCTGCTCTTGTTGCATTTTTTCAAATCTGGTGTCATTCTCAAGCTTTTCCCGGAACGGACCGCTGTTTTCACGGATAAGATGACGCTTCTCCTCCAGAGCGGTGACCTCGGCTTTAAGCCTGTTGATGGTGGTAAGAAGATCAGGCTTCTTCTTCTTAGTAGCCACCCCCGCTAGGGCCAAGGTCTCCCTTATCTCCTCCTGGAGCCTCCTCAGCGCTTTTCCAGCTTCCTCGTACTCACGGAGGTGCTCAGTAATCCGGGAGCCATAGATGGTAGCAGACTCCCGGGCCTTAAGTTCACCCCATGCTTTTTGCACACCTCCGTGAGCACCCAGCTTTTCAGCTGAACCACCCAGCTTTCCCGCACAGTCACTCAGCTTTCCAGGAGGAGCACTCAGGCTGATGTTACTTGCCTTGATCTTCTGTGATCTGGAGACCTTGCAGCTTCCCTGGGTCTTGGGGGTGGCAGCCGAGGTCACATCGCTGCGTCCTTGGCTCCGGGCAGATCTTCTTACCCCTTGCGCTTTGGCCGGTAACTGGCTTCTCCTGCCCCCCGCCGGCCTGGTCCGGGAGGCAGAAGCCTGGGATTTTCCTGGCTCACTCATCCCAGTAACCCACTCCCTCCCTGGGGAGGAGAGAGCAGGCCTGGGTGGATGGAGATTGCTCCAGGTGGTGCAGGAGCTCAGCAGCACACAACCACACCCGTCAGCAGTTCACAGCGGAATGAGTCAGCACGAACTATTCTGCTGCTGATGGAGTCAGTGTGTACATACATGACATTACTTATCCTGTACTGATCCTGAGTTACATCCTGTATTATACCCCAGAGCTGCGCTCACTATTCTGCTGCTGGTGCAGTCACTGTGTACATACATGACATTACTTATCCTGTACTGATCCTGAGTTACATCCTGTATTATACTCCAGAGCTGCACTCACTATTCTGCTGCTGATGGAGTCAGTGTGTACATACATGACATTACTTATCCTGTACTGATCCTACACTCACCAGTTTGCAGTAATTAGAGGTAAAATATCCTATTTTTTCTCTGTGGCTGCCCAGAGCTTCTTCTGGTGATATACCTTCTGGAAAATGTCATGTTCACCCTAGAAATTGTGCAGTCTAGTAAATAAAATCACATAATTGTTTGGGCCGGTTTGCATAGATGCATGCTCCTGACTAGCAAAGTGACAGAACTTCTGCTTTTATAGAGGTGGTCCCACCTGCCGATGATCAGTTATTCAAGGACATTTGATTACCACACTGCACACTGTTTCAGCCTTTTGGCTTCATTTTTGGTTAATAAACAGTGGAATAGGGGAATATGATGCTCCCTATCTGAGTTTTCTTTAACGAAATATAAAGATTTTGCTAATCTTTTTCTCATAACCGTACAATGTGTCCTCTAAAGGTGAACCTACCCTTTAGCAGCAGGTTTTTTGACATTTTCTCTTGGCAGCGCAGATCACAGTGAGTGTCGGCCTCCTATAATTCTGTATTATAACTGATAATTACTGGCGTTCTTTGCCCGCAGGATGCCATGCTCGTCATATTAAAAAGTCTGATGCCAACGTCACTCTTCAATATCATCGGCTTCGGATCAACCTTCAAGTCCTTGTTCCCCTGCAGCCAGAGCTATAATGAGGTAAGTCCTGGGGAGAAGAAGCAGGAATCAGAGACTTATTTCTCACGGGAAATGTCTCCTGTATGTCCTGGAGATTATATACATGATATACACATATACATTGTGTGAGTGACCTGTTATATGTCAGCAGCGAGAGCTGAGGCGGAGCGCCACCTGCTGGACACAACAGCTCATATCATATGGTAGACCTCTGGCTGCAGGATTTGGCTCAGTCATAATCAGTCCATGGTGCTGGTAATAAAGGAAACAATCATGGACAGAAGGGGGTGGGGGGAAAAGCTAATTTTGTAGAATAAATGAACATTATCTAGAAGTCTTTTACAGTATATACAATGGCGTATTCTATGTAGAATAAATAACACAGCTGAGCGACTAGATAATACTGCTATGTAGCGCAGAGATAATATAAAGCAATATTGGGGCACATTTACTTGCCGTTCCTTGGAGTTTACCTAAAGTGCATTGTCCGTGTATAATGCACTGTGCCGCGATTCACTAAGATCGTGCGCCCGATATCCTGCATGTGTCTCTTCCCCGCTCAGGTCCGCCGGAGTTCACCTTCTTCTTCCTGGTGCATGTAAGTGCATTGTCTTGTGACACAATTTGAAAGTTAAATCCCACTCTCAGTCCGAACCAATCGGAACGTCCGATGGCCCGCCCCCCTAATTTGTGCGCCACAATCCGATCGCGTGTGACACAAGCCCAGCGCAGACCCCTGTTATATACCTTACATACCTGTGCAAGCTGCGCAAATCCCGAAAACAGTGAACAGTGAGTAGCGTGACTCTTAGTAAATAAGCCCCTATGTTCCAACCTACCATTACTGTACATTGAAGAAATATTATTACCTGTCAGTGCCTAAATATAACATATATACAGTGCAAAAGTCATATAACCACATACATAATATTACTACACAGAGCAGAAATCAGATCATCACATCACAAATTTCCTACAAATACTGCCATACATTGCAGAAATCATACCAGCACACAGTGCCCTTATTACTGTCAGAACTAAAACTAAGTCACATTGGGGCTCATTTACTAAGGGTCCGCGGAGCGCATTTTTGTCGGGTTTCCCGACGATTTCCGTTTTTGCGCCGCATCGCGCCGGTGATTTTGTTGCACGTGATCGGATTTTGCTGCATCGGAATTTAACATTTAGAATTGTGTTGCAAGACTTACAAGCACCAGGAAGAAGATGGTGAACTCCTGCGGACCTTATCGGGGAAGCGACGGATGCAGGAACTCGGGCGCACAAGCTTGGTGAATAGTGCCGGACTTCATCTTCGTCGGACCGTCCGAAACGGGGTTCGCGTCAGGACCCATTAAGTAAATTTGGCCCTATAGTATCTATGTAATACTACTATACAGCGCAAGCATACAGTCATACATACATTATACCGCCACATAGTGAATACATGATTTCTATGTATTGTAGTATAACGTGGGCATTGTTTGGTGGTATTACTTCTATACTGTGTGATAGTACTGCACAGACATGGAGTAATAGTGTTGTTGGTTAGAGTGACTCTAGTTACATGTATCTAATACCAGAACAGCAGTGCAGACTGACACTCGCATAGGCAGAGCAGCCAGTGAGAGGAATAGACCATTACCATTTGTAATCTCTGGTCTCTGAATGATATTTAATTAAGGGAACTCATTACCTCCCTCCCTCGCCCTCTCCCAGGTCATCCCAAATCTCTGGGTCTTGTGCAGAATATTAAGGAAAGCCGCGTTGTTCTATTTAGAGCCAGATTTAATCCTCGTCTGTATTATCTGTATAGTCGGGATTATGGGAAGGGAATTCCTGCCATAATTAGGTTACAATCTGCTGCACCGGCCTGTGCCTGGTACCACCGAGCCGCCTCGGCCAAGTGAGGTATAACGTGGATGCGGCCTGTTCGTGGTTTCCAGGGCACTGGGGAATTTACAGGCTGAGGCTTTGTGCAGGATGAGGACTATGCTCCATCGATCCCGGCGCTCTAAACGGGAATTTACGTGTAGGTGACGCAGATTACGGTGAGATGAAGGAAGAAATTCAGCCTCAGGAGTAGCCAAGCCAAGTCTATAATACACTCAGTGACAGAGTGAATGATTTTATGTCGGATTAGACGCTGGGTCTTGTCACTAGAGGTTGTAAAAACGCATTCTCTTGCTCTATAAAGGCTCCTACTCCTGGGTGGTGTACCTTTTGGGCAGAGGTCGTTGACTGCTCAATCTGCCTCTGCGGGGCCTTAGAAGACATTTTGCCCCATTATGAGCTTGTCAAACGTGTTTTATTAGGAGCAATGATTGAAAAGGACCTTTCGATCTCTTATGGTATGTAGGAACCTAGGAAAACTACAGGACAACCCCATAGCAGAGAGACAATGACTACTACATCAGTGGTCACCCAGTTTTCTCAAAACTTCTAAATTGTTTTTCAATGGGAGATGTCAATGCTATACTGCTGTTCAGGAGTCTGGGAAAGCTGGATAAGTACAGCAATGGCTTCCATATTGGTTGTCACCCAGCTTTCCCAGCACTACTCCTAATCCATGCCACATCTATGTCTTGCAGGAAAGCCTCGCCATTGCCTGTGAGAGCATGAAGAAACTGCGGGCGGACATGGGGGGGACCAACATCTTGTCCCCCCTGAACTGGATCATCCGGCAGCCGGTGTGCCGTGGCTACCCCCGCCTCCTCTTCTTGCTCACGGACGGAGCCGTCAGCAACACAGGAAAAGTCATTGAGCTCATCCGTCATCACTCGTCTTTCACACGGTAAACACGAGCGGGGGCTAATAATAGACAGGGCTGGAAAGTCACGGAAGCCACGGCGGCCGCATGGAGCCAGACGACCGTCATGGGAACTCTGAGCAGCCAGGGGTGATGTTTGCTCCATACACAGGGGCAGTCTCTGGGCGCCGGTCATCCGAGTCCCCCATGACTGATGGGGTAAACAAATGCGCTGCTACATTCAGTCACCAGAATGTATGTGGGGCACACATTATAATATAGATACTCCAGTCACATCCAGAGCTGCAGTCCTGACTGTATGTGGGGCACACATTATAATATAGATACTCCAGTCACATCCAGAGCTGCAGCCCTGACTGTATATGGGGCACACATTATAATGTATGCTCCAGTCACATCCAGATCTGCAGCCCTGACTGTATATATGGCACACATTATAGTATAGATACTCCAGTCACATCCAGAGTCACATCCTGCAGTCCTGACTGTATGTGGGGCACACATTATACTCCAGTCACATCCAGAGCTGCAGCCCTGACTGTATATGGGGCACACATTATAGTATAGATACTCCAGTCACATCCAGAGCTGCAGCCCTGACTGTATGTGGGGCACACATTATAATATAGGCACTCCAGTCACATCCAGAGCTGCAGCCCTGACTGTATATGGGGCACACATTATAATATAGATACTCCAGTCACATCCAGAGCTGCAGCCCTGACTGTATGTGGGGCACACATTATACTCCAGTCACATCCAGAGCTGCAGCCCTGACTGTATATGGGGCACACATTATAGTATAGATACTCCAGTCACATCCAGATCTGCAGCCCTGACTGTATGTGGGGCACACATTATAATATAGATATTCCAGTCACATCCAGAGCTGCAGCCCTGACTGTATATGGAGCACACATTATAATATAGATACTCCAGTCACATCCAGAGCTGCAGCCCTGACTGTATATGGGGCACACATTATAGTATAGATACTCCAGTCACATCCAGATCTGCAGCCCTGACTGTATGTGGAGCACACATTATAATGTATGCTCCAGTCACATCCAGATCTGCAGCCCTGACTGTATATATGGCACACATTATAGTATAGATACTCCAGACACATCCAGAGCTGCAGCCCTGACTGTATTTGGGGCACACATCGTAATATATATATATACTCCAGTCACATCCAGATCTGCATTCCTGACTGTATATGGGGCACACATTATAGTATAGACACTCCAGTCACATCCAGAGCTGCAGCCCTGACTGTATATGGGGCACACATTATAGTATAGACACTCCAGTCACATCCAGAGCTGCAGCCCTGACTGTATGTGGGGCACACATTATAATATAGATATTCCAGTCACATCCAGAGCTGCAGCCTTGACTGTATGTGGAGCACACATTATAATGTATGCTCCAGTCACATCCAGAGCTGCAGTCCTGACTGTATGTGGAGCACACATTATAATATAGACACTCCAGTCACATCCAGAGCTGCAGTCCTGACTGTATGTGGAGCACACATTATAATATAGACACTCCAGTCACATCCAGAGCTGCAGCCCTGACTGTATGTGGGGCACACATTATAATGTATGCTCCAGTCACATCCAGAGCTGCAGTCCTGACTGTATGTGGGACACATTATAATGTATACTCCAGTCACATCCAGAGCTGCAGTCCTGACTGTATGTGGGGCACACATCATAATGTATGCTCCAGTCACATCCAGAGCTGCAGTCCTGACTGTATGTGGAGCACAGATCATAATGTATACTCCAGTCACATCCAGATCTGCAGCCCTGACTGTATGTGGAGCACACATTATAATGTATGCTCCAGTCACATCCAGATCTGCAGCCCTGACTGTATATATGGCACACATTATAGTATAGATACTCCAGACACATCCAGAGCTGCAGCCCTGACTGTATTTGGGGCACACATCGTAATATATATATATACTCCAGTCACATCCAGATCTGCATTCCTGACTGTATATGGGGCACACATTATAGTATAGACACTCCAGTCACATCCAGAGCTGCAGCCCTGACTGTATATGGGGCACACATTATAGTATAGACACTCCAGTCACATCCAGAGCTGCAGCCCTGACTGTATGTGGGGCACACATTATAATATAGATATTCCAGTCACATCCAGAGCTGCAGCCTTGACTGTATGTGGAGCACACATTATAATGTATGCTCCAGTCACATCCAGAGCTGCAGTCCTGACTGTATGTGGAGCACACATTATAATATAGACACTCCAGTCACATCCAGAGCTGCAGTCCTGACTGTATGTGGAGCACACATTATAATATAGACACTCCAGTCACATCCAGAGCTGCAGCCCTGACTGTATGTGGGGCACACATTATAATGTATGCTCCAGTCACATCCAGAGCTGCAGTCCTGACTGTATGTGGGACACATTATAATGTATACTCCAGTCACATCCAGAGCTGCAGTCCTGACTGTATGTGGGGCACACATCATAATGTATGCTCCAGTCACATCCAGAGCTGCAGTCCTGACTGTATGTGGAGCACAGATCATAATGTATACTCCAGTCACATTCAGAGCTGCAGTCTTGGCTGTATAATGGGTTTACTAATCCCCTCTATGGCTACACTCCTATCCAGTTCACCCTTCACTTAATCTTTCTTCTCCTCGGCTTTACCTATCATAAGTCACAGTATACTCCAGCCACATCCAAAGCTGCAGTACTGACTGTATGTGGGGCTCCAGTCACATCCAGAGCTGCTGTCAGGTTGCATAGAATAAGAAAAACGTGGTTGCTTTATTTTTTTTAAAACACCCCCACACCTGTCCATGCTTGGTATTGCGGATCTGCGCTAATTAAATAATACTAAGCTGCAGTACCATACACAACCCATCCATTAGTGTGGCGCTGTTTATGGAATAAAACAGCCATGTTTTTACAATCTTGCACATCCCCTTTAAGAGCTTTCTAGTTTACTTTGGATACTGGTTATACGGACACAGTTATAGATACTTTATTATTTTTCATTAGTCAACCACCACCAATCAAATTCAAATGCCTCATTTTGAATGCAGCTTTGGATGGGATTGGAGCATAAGAGTTAATATGGCTCAAAATACACTAAGTTAAGCAATATGAAAATCCACAGTACAAAATACAAGATTCTCCAACCACTTCCAGGTATTATGATCAAATCTGTCGAAACTGATCTTCCAGTTGGGATTCAATCAGATCTTACAATAATAATTGTTCAGTTATTGTCTTATGATTCTTAGGGCATTGCTTCACATGGATTATATCTGCTACTTAGTTACATTTATTGCTACTAATTGTCTCTTTTAAAACAAATACTGGAATATTTTTCATGACGTTCTGACCACTAGATGGCGCCATGACTGTATATGAATGTTACAGATTGTTCCTCTATATCTCTATTGCTTGATTGTTTTGATGCACTGCAGATGTTACAGCTTTGGCATTGGGCAGAACGCATGCCGCCGACTGGTGCAAGGAGTGGCGAGCGTGTCCAAGGGCAGTGCCGAATTCTTAATTGAAGGAGAAAGACTACAACCCAAGGTCAGTCATCCAACAAGGGGTCGGATTAAGGAAGAAATTGGTGGGGGACCCCAATTAATTGGGATATTGCTGATCATACAGCAAGCAGAATGGTGGGGGTCCCCTCCACCTGGTGACTGGTGGGGGCCCCGAGGCACGAGCCCCGGGTGCACTTCCTATAATCCGGCACTGGCCACACTCACTCAATATCTGGCTGCTGTTACATCATCATGGCTGACTTCTGAGAACAATAGCTGAAATCAGAAATAACTTGCGTCATCTTTTACTTCTAGATCTTCTTTCATTTTTTTTGCAGATGTTACAATCTCTCAAGAAGTCGATGGCCCCGGTGCTCAGTGATGTCACCGTGGAGTGGGTCTTCCCGGAGAGCACAGAGGTCCTGATCTCCCCCATCAGCTCCAGCTTCCTCTTCCCGGGAGATCGTCTGGTGGGATACGGTGTGGTTTGCAGCACGTCCCGCTTCCTCTCCAATCCCCGGACTGTGAGTACAGACATGTGCATCAGTATAGATGGGAAATAACATTTACACATGAAAAATCCCTTTAAATCCATTGCAAGAGCCCTTAAAACTTCACATATATCGTGTCAAAGCAATGGCCCATCGTAGGGATCTCTGATGCTATAGTGCACCAGTCTATCACTTAAGAACTGGCTTCTATGGTGGAAGAAGGACATAAGTTTTGGACTCTGACACAATGCTGCTACAATGTAGAAACCATACTGTAACCATGGCTGCAGGAAGCACAGGACCTTTACAATGTAGAAATCCTACTGTAACCATGGCTGCAGGAAGCACAGGACCTCCACAATGTATAAACCATACTGTAACCATGGCTGCAGGAAGCACAGGACCTCCATAATGTAGAAACCATACTGTAACCATGGCTGGAGGAAGCACAGGACCTCCACAATGTAGAAACCATACTGTAACCATGACTGGAGGAAGCACAAGACCTCCATAATGTAGAAACCATACTGTAACCATAGCTGCAGGAAGCACAGGACCTTTACAATGTAGAAATCCTACTGTAACCATGGCTGGAGGAAGCACAAGACCTCCATAATGTAGAAACCATACTGTAACCATGGCTGGAAGAAGCAAAGGACCTCCACAATGTAGAAACCATACTGTAACCATGGCTGCAGGAAGCACAGGACCTCCACAATGTAGAAACCATACTGTAACCATGGCTGGAGGAAGCACAAGACCTCCATAATGTAGAAACCATACTGTAACCATGGCTGCAGGAAGCACAGGACCTTTACAATGTAGAAATCCTACTGTAACCATGGCTGGAGGAAGCACAGGACCTCCACAATGTAGAAACCATACTGTAACCATGGCTGGAGGAAGCACAGGACCTCCATAATGTAGAAACCATACTGTAACCATGGCTGGAGGAAGCACAGGACCTGCACAATGTAGAAACCGTACTGTAACCATGGCTGGAGGAAGCACAGGACCTCCACAATGTAGAAATGATACTGTAACCATGGCTGGAGGAAGCACAGGACCTCCATAATGTAGTAACCATACTGTAACCATGGCTGGAGGAAGCACAGGACCTCCATAATGTAGAAACCATACCGTAACCATGGCTGGAGGAAGCACAAGACCTCCATAATGTAGAAACCATACTGTAACCATGGCTGGAAGAAGCACAGGACCTCCACAATGTAGTAACCATACTGTAACCATGGCTAGAGAAAGCACAGGACCTCCACAATGTAGAAACCGTACTGTAACCATGGCTTGAGGAAGCACAGGACCTCCACAATGCAGATACCATACTGTAACCATGGCTAGAGGAAGCACAGGACCTCCACAATGTAGAAACAGTACTGTAACCATGGCTAGAGGAAGCACAGGACCTCGACAATGTAGAAATCCTACTGTAACCATGGCTGGAGGAAGCACAGGACCTCCACAATGTAGAAACCATACCGTAACCATGGCTGCAGGAAGCACAGGACCTCCACAATATAGAAACCATACTGTAACCATGGCTGCAGGAAGCACAGGACCTCCACAATGCAGATACCATACCGTAACCATGGCTGCAGGAAGCACAGGACCTCCACAATGTAGAAACCATACCGTAACCATGGCTGCAGGAAGCACAGGACCTCCACAATGTAGAAACCATACTGTAACCATGGCTGCAGGAAGCACAGGACCTCCACAATGTAGAATCCATACTGTAACCATGGCTGCAGGAAGCACAGGACCTCCACAATGTAGAAACCATACTGTAACCATGGCTGCAGGAAGCACAGGACCTCCACAATGTAGAATCCATACTGTAACCATGGCTTGAGGAAGCACAGGACCTGCACAATGTAGTAACCATACTGTAACCATGGCTGGAGGAAGCACAGGACCTTAACAATGTAGAAACCATACTGTAACCATGGCTGGAGGAAGCACAGGACCTCCACAATGTAAAAACTGTACTGTAACCATGGCTGGAGGAAGCACAGGACCTCCACAATGTAGAATCCATGCTGTAACCATGGCTGGAGGGAAGCACAGGACCTTAACAATGTAGAAACCATACTGTAACCATGGCTGGAGGAAGCACAGGACCTCCACAATGTAGAATCCATACTGTAACCATGGCTGGAGGAAGCACAGGACCTCCACAATGTAAAAACTGTACTGTAACCATGGCTGGAGGAAGCACAGGACCTCCACAATGTAAAAACCATACTGTAACCATGGCTGCAGGAAGCCACATTGTGCACACTGCTGGGAATAGACACTGGGCAAGGGATACGTCCCACCCAGTCAGGGGTGTAACGAGGAGAGGCAGTGCCCCATAGCAGACTTCTGAATGGGGCCCCCTTACCTCTCAAAAAGTCTACATATTTATATACTCACACATTTATACACTCATATATATACATTTATATGCTTACAGGCAGTCCACTACTTAAAAACACCCGACTTACAGACAACCCCTAGTTACAAACGGACCTCTGGATGTTGGTAATTTATTGTACTTTAGCCCTAGGCTACAATAATCAGCTATAACAGTTATCAAAGGTGTCTGTAATGAAGATTTATTATTAATCCTGGTTCTAATGACAACCCAACATTTTTCAAATCCAATTGTCACAGAGACCAAAAACATTTTGGGTGGGATTACAATTATAAAATATACAGTTCCGACTTACATACAAATTCAACTTAACAACAAACCTACAGAACCTATCCTGTACTGCCAGTATATACATACAGCATATATACACCTTATACACACATACAGGATACATATACATACTGTATACACACACCACATATACATACATACAGCATATACATACCATGTACACACACACATAAACAGGATATAAACACATACATACAGGACCATATACACCCATGCTGCATTTACACATCACATATTCGCACATACAGCAAATGCCAGCAATACTATATACAGCATATACACGCATACAGTATATATACATCCAATGCCCCAGATGCCAGGACCCCCCCCCCCCGCTGACACAGTAGGCTCCATTATGGCTGCTACCCCTGAGTTGAATTGGTCCGCCAGGGCACCAGAGGATCCTCTGTTGGGTGCCGACTCTAACCTGTTATTGGACCACATAGATAAAGCAGTAGACAATCTAATTTGTCAGCTAGTAGGGGAGCTTATGAGGGGTGGGCCCACAGAATTAGTCCATTCTAGGACTAGGTATATAAGGAGGATGTCCTCAGCATAGAGATTGGATGGGTCATTTGTGTATAACATGAAAAACCACTGCCTTATTCAAACACGGGACACACAGCCTCCATTACTGTGATAATAGGTGCTAGTCCCTATGGTTTGTATGTGGGGGGTTGTTTCCCGTGGATAGGGGATAAGTTGGGATTGTGACAACCTCTTTATTTGATATTTTTGAACCAGTGGTACATGAGTAGGGCGTGTTGGACCCATGCTATCCTGGTGGGGCACTTGGCAACCCTTCCAATGCAATAGGATATATGAAAGCAATTTGGGGCTAGCAACAGGTAAGTAATAGGATCCAGGGGGAAACTTCATGAAGTGCAGGATGTCACCCGAAGATTCTAGAACATGTGCATCACTGTTCCAGCTTCTCGTAGACATCTCAGACAACTATAGGGAATCAACCATTTAAGAGAATGACAGATCCTAAGGAGAAGGAGGTCATTATAGTCATGAGGCCCTAGATCGGAAGGACCCCTGTCTTCAAGTGGATGGCTCCATGAGATTAGCCGCCAGCTCCATGGTCTTCCGAATTGAGCCCTAACAAACCAGGGTCAGGGTTTGTTTGCAGAAACTTGAATTTCAAAATTTAGCATTGGGAAAATCCCTTCCGGAATCCCCCTCCACTGAGATCCATGGGAGGCCGAAAGGACATTCCTTAATCTTTCTGCAGAATACACGGACATTCCAGTCAAACTATGCAAAGTATACAGAATCGAAAAAAGAGAGAGCTAGACGGGTGCGCCTGTAACCAAGTATGGAGTCCTCATCAGTAACCAAATTCACAAATTTTATTGGTGACAAGTAAAATCCAATGGTGATAAGTAAAATCCAATGGTAACGCGTTTCGGGAAAATACCTTCATCAGACCAAAAATGGAAGCGCTGAACAGCAACTCGCGTCAGCAGCTGGTTCGAGTTGTTACCAGCCGCTGACTCGAGTTGCCGTTAAGCGCTTCCATTTTTGATCTGATGAAGGGTTTTTCCCGAAGCGCGTTACCATCGGATTTTACTTGTCGCCAATAAAATTTGTGAATTTGGTTACTGATGAGGACTCCATACTTGGTTACAAGCGCACCCGTCTAGCCCTCTCTTTTTTCGATTCAGTATACTTTGCTTTACGGTGCCTTTGGTTACCGGTTATTTGGAGAGCTAGGGAGCTGCTGCAGTAAAGCCCGGATTGGATTATTATTTATACCTCTTATACACAAGTGGCCACCAGGTGAGCACCTTCATTACTCACCACATTCGGTACCCACTTATCCTTACGTTATTACGTTATTACGCGAGGCGCCGTCCTCTATCGTTTTTGCTTTCTTCTTTCTTTAAACTATACAAAGGAAATCCCAGTGGAACATTTTGAAAATCCACATCGAAATTCCTGTAGGAACACATCCTTAAAGGTGCGCTGTAGCAGCTACAATGTAACGTTAAAATAGTGACGGACATAACTCAGACTAGAACAGTTTACAGTGGGAAGATCCGTGATCAAGATTTCTATTTCCCCCTGCCTCTTCCTTCCCCGAGTCCACGCTGGGCAATGACTTGGATAATTTTCCATAAGCCGGTCTCCGCTCGCAGTCAGACTTCGGATATTGAGTTCTCAGTAGTCGCTTTTCAGCTTTCCGACTTTTACCATGGTAACGGGATAAGTTGCAATGAGGCAAGAAATCCGAACCTTTCTGATCAAACATAACGGTACCTTCAAACCTGCGCCTCTCTTACGGTGACCTGAGAAAAATAAGCAATTATTCTACAAATACAAATGGGTTTTTTTTACACTTTTTTAAGGAAGAATCAATTAAATCCCCCTCCAAAAATAAACAAATCTAAAAGAGATCTGAAAGGGAATCTGTCAGCAGTTTTGGCAGGATTAGGCATTGGCCCGGGAGTAACATTGTATATAATCAAAGTGTTGTTATTTTATATTCCAGGATTGTAGCTTCAAGGAACTCACTGCGGACACATCCTCACACTCCTGTGCTCTTAGCCCACTGGGGCTCATTTACTAAGGGTCCAAACGATGCACTTTCGTCGGGTTTCCAGAATATTTCAGATTTGCGATGAATTTGGCCCACGCGATCGGATTGTGTTGCATCGGCGCCGGCTTTCACGCAGCAGAAATCGGGGGGGCGTGGCCGTTGGATAACCCGACGGATTCATAAAAACCGTGGAATTTAAAAAAGAATTTGTGTCGCAAGATCACGCACTTACATGCACCGGGACAAAGAAGGTAAACTCCGGTGAGCTTCGGCGCAGCAGCGACACCCGCTGGATATCGGGCACGCAATCTTAGTGAATCCCGGCAGACCCAAATTAGCGTTGGACAACGGGCCGCGGGATTGCGACAGGACCGGGTAAGTAAATCTGTCCCTCTGTGTTGAGCTGCTCAGAGTAAACGCTGTAGCGGCCATTTGGCTTAATAGTACAGGCAGTCCCCGGGTTACATACAAGATAGGGTCTGGAGGTTTGTTCTTAAGTTGAATTTGTATGTAAGTCGAAACTGTATATTTTATAATTGTAGAACCAGACAAAAAGAATTTTGGCCCCAGTGACAATTGGGGTTTAAACATTTTTTGCTGTAATGGGACCAAGGATTATCAATAAAGCTTCATTACAGACACCTTACAGCTGATCATTGCAGCCTGGGACTATAGTAAAGCATCCAGAGAGGTTCACCAAAGGTCAGAGGGGTCTGTCTGTAACTATGGGTTGTCTGTAAGTTGGGTGTCCTTAAGTAGGGGACTGCCTGTATAGCAGTCACTCAGAAAAAAGAGAGGCCGTGGAGCATTTTGCAGAGAGCTAAGAGCACAGCAGTGTGAGGACAATGCAGTTCACCCAGCCCTGCTGCTATGCTTTTCCTCTCTGAGAGACTATTGTATTATTGAAGTCTTCTATAGAGCAGTGAAATAGGGGATGAACAGTGGGCAGAGAAGATGCAAACTACTATACAAATTTTCTGTATCTTCTGTCCTGGCAGGACAAGAGACGAAGATACAGTATGATGCGGTCTCAGGAGTCAGGAAGTTCAGTATTTTTCCAGTCCCAAGATTCCTCTGGAAGTGGAGGATCAAAGGGTCAACAAGAGACGGGTCTCCCCTTAGAGCACAGCAGTGAATTCCTGGATAGCAAAGAGGACCTGGCCGGAGAGCATAACCCTGGTAAGTGACCTATGATCATTGTCACCACGAGATGCTGTATCTTAGTCTATGGCGACTGAGAGGTACCTGTAACTATAGTCATGTGATCACGATCCATAATTCCTATTTGCTGTTCCTACAGCTGATCCGGGCTTTCAGCGCCGAGCCTATAGCACCAGTCAGATTGCCGACCACCAACCCTTACCGAGGTTCCACACGGCCAGTGACCCGAGCACTGTCCAGGAGAAGAGTCCCATATGCAGGATCCAAATCCAAGAACTTCATGGTACAGACGACACGAGCTCTGACATTCATGAGTCTCAGGTACCATGTGACATCTCAATATATGAAAAGTTATCCACGGGAGAAAAGTCTGAAAATAAATTCTTATTAGTATTAACCATAAAAAACTGCAGCTATTGTCCCTGGAGAGAGGTGTAATTATACCTTTGTGTATATTGTGAGTAGCAGCAGGACTGTGAAATATGAATTTATATTCCAGGATTGTAGTTTTTTGAAGTGTCCCCACACTGCTGTGCTCTTAGCTCTCTCTGCATTGCAACACATTGGGGCAGATTTACTTACCCGGTTCATTCGCGATCCAGCGGCGCGTTCTCTGCGGTGGATGTGGGTCCAGCCGGGATTCACTAAGGTAGTTCCTCCGACGTCCACCAGGTGGCGCTGCTGCGCTGAACTCCGCCGAGGCCCGCTGGAATGCCCTGAAGTTCACCGGCCTATTCCTGGTGAAGGTAAGCGCGAGTCCCGCGTCACTTTTTTTTTTTTAATGCGGCAGTTTTTCCGAATCCGTTGGGTTTTCGTTCGGCCACGGCCCCTGATTTCCGCCTCCGTGCATGCCAGCTCCGATGCGCCACAATCCGATCGCGTGCGCCAAATTCCCGGGGCAATACAGGGAAAATCAGCGCAAATTGGAAATATTCGGGTAACACGTCGGGAAAATGGAAAATGCGAATCGGGCCCTTAGTAAATGACCCCCATTGAGTGATGGAAGTAGTATCAAATCAGAAGCCTGTCGCAGCAGGAGCTGCTCAATCCCGAGAGCTAAGAGAACAACAGTGTGAGGACTGCTACAATCCTGGAATATACATTTTTCACAGTCCTGCTTCTACTAAGAACACACCCAGAGGTATAATTACACAGATCTTCGGTGCTCAGAGCTAAAATTTGTCTGCAGTTTGCATGGTGAAACTACTGAAATTATTCATGATTAATCATCATCCAGTGACTTCCTTGAGCTCACACTATGACATCATCCTCCAATCAATAAGCTGTCTGACCTCACTTCTCTCGCCCTATGACATCATCACCCAATCACAAACTGACCTGCTGTGATTGACTGTGTGACCTCATCATCCGATCACTGGTGACAAGTTAATTGAACTAAAATCACAGTTAGACGCAGGAGCTTACACTCTAATAAAGAACCATTACGGCGCACAACACATAACCAATCTGGATCATTCAATTAGATCCATTAGATTTCTATAGATTCGGCACCCAGTGTATTACTGTAATATATCTCTGTCCTTAATATCCCGGAGAAAACGCCTCCTCACTTCTTGCAATTGCTTTGGATAGAAACTGTTGTTTCCTCTCAGGATTTAGGCTATGCTTAGTATGTATTAAAAAAAAACACTTTAAATAAAATACATCTAACCTTCTAAATAATTCATATTTAATAACATGCGTCCCCCAGTGAGGATCCTGCCTTGGACAATGCATTTAACCATTTCTCCATTGCCGCCAGAAGGTTGGATCATCTCTAGAAGCACTGATAGAGCACTGGAAGGGAAACAGTGAAATATCTGCTACATTGTATCATCTCTAGAATCACTGATAGAGCACTGGAAGGGAAACAATGAAATATCTGCTACATTGTATCATCTCTAGAATCACTGATGTAACGCACAGGGGTGTGGGAAGAGTCTCTGAGGGCAGAGTCTGTGGACCCACTGGACCACCGCGGGGGTTGGTATGGGACCCGTGGTGGCCAGCAAGGCAACGGATGCAGGAAACAGTCACAACTTGAGATGATAGCAGGAAGGCATAGGAGTACTGGAAATGCTGGTACGGAATGAATACACAGCTGGGCTGGAACCCTGGAAGGCACGGCAGAAGCACAGGAAGGCAGGAGGTCACCACTGGGCTGGAACCCTGGACGGCACACCAGGAGCACAGTCGTACGGGAACGGACCACAGGAGACGGAGCACAGGACTCGGACCACAGGCTATGGACCACAGGATATGCACCACAGGATACAGACCACTGGACACGGACCACAGGATACGGACCACCGGACACAGACCACAGGATACGGACCACCGGCCACGGACCACAGGATACGGACCACCGGACACAGACCACAGGATACGGACCACCGGCCACGGACCACAGGATACGGACCACAGGGATGCATCTGGAAACGCACAAGGACTCGGTGGAGTCTGGAAACGCTCAGGAAACAGGACCTTGGGCAACACACAGGAACAGGACCTTGGGATACAAACAGGAGGCTTTCACTTCAGTGGGAAGACTTGAAGATCCGGCCAGGAGTGAAGGGAACCGCCGGGTTATATAGGAAACCCGGAAGTGACCAGCGCCAATGGAAAGGACGCTGGCCCTTTAAGTTCAGGGAAGTGAGCGTGCACACACTAGGAGCGGGAGCGCGCGACCTGGAGGCAGGAGGCGTGCGGCTTGCACGGCGGGACCCAGAGCACAGACAGGAGCCTGGAGAGGTAAGTGAGGGCAGGGGGACAGGGACCAGCAGGCAGCGGAGCACGGGTGTACCCGCGATCCGAGACATGGATCGCGGGAGCACCCGTGACCACTGATAGAGCACTGAAGAGAAACAGTGAAATATCTGCTACATTGTATGATCTCTAGAATCACTGGTAGAACACTGGAAGGGAAATGGTGAAATATCTGCTACATTGTATCATCTCTAGAATCACTGGTAAAACACTGGAAGGGAAATATGTACAACATTGTTCATCTCTAGAAGCACTGATAGAACACTGGAAGGAAAATGGTGAAGAATCAGTAACATTGTATCATCTCTAGAATCACTGATAGAGCACTGAAAGGGAAACAATGAAATATCTGCTACATTGTATCATCTCTAGAAGCACTGGTATGGCACTGGAAGGAAAATGGTGAAGAATCAGTAACATTGTATCATCTCTAGAATCACTGATAGAGCACTGGAAGGTAAACAGTGAAATATCTGCTACATTGTATCATCGCTAGAATTAATGATTGAACACTGGAAGGGAAATGGTGAAGAATCTGCAACATTGTATCATCTCTAGAATCACTGGACGGGAATAAGAAGACTGTAACATTGTATCATCTCTAGAATCACTGGACGGGAGTAAGAAGACTCTGTAACATTGTGTCATCTCGGAATCACTGATAGAGCACTGGAAGGTAAAACAGTGAAGAATCTATATATTATATAATCTCTAGAATCACTGATAAAAACACTGAAAGGAAAATGTTGAATAATCTGCAACATTGCATCATCTCTGGAACGAAGAGTGGGGAGCCTATGTGCAAATTACAAGAAAAAAGGTAACCAGTGAGGCAATGGTAGTGGTGAAGGGGAAAAATACAGCAGCGGGCTGAGCCCAAATCCCTGAATAAATATACATTTTATACCAATCTTTACCTATCCATCATGTCCGCTGCACTCGACAAACTCAACCACCAGTGGCCTTGTTTTTTCTCCCTTCACCATTTCCATCTCTACAATCACTGATAGAACATTGGAAGGGAATTGGTGAAGTATCTCCAACATTGTATCATCTCTAGAATCACTGATAGGACACTGGAGGGGAATGATGAAGTATCTGCAACATTGTATCATCTCTAGAATCACTGATAGGACACTGGAGGGGAATGATGAAGTATCTCCAACATTGTATCATCTCTAGAATCACTGATAGGACACTGGAGGGGAATGATGAAGTATCTGCAACATTGTATCATCTCTAGAATCACTGATAGGACACTGGAGGGGAATGATGAAGTGTCTGCAACATTGTATAATCTCTAGAATCACTGATAGGACACTGGAGGGGAATGATGAAGTATCTGCAACATTGTATCATCTCTAGAATCACTGATAGGACACTGGAGGGGAATGATGAAGTATCTGCAACATTGTATCATCTCTAGAATCACTGATAGGACACTGGAGGGGAATGATGAAGTATCTGCAACATTGTATCATCTCTAGAATCACTGATTGAACAGTGGAGGGGAATGATGAAGTATCTGCAACATTGTATCATCTCTAGAATCACTTGTAGAACACTGGAAGGGAATGATGAAGTATCTGCAACATTGTATCATCTCTAGAATCACTGATAGGACACTGGAGGGGAATGATGAAGTATCTGCAACATTGTATCATCTCTAGAATCACTGATTGAACAGTGGAGGGGAATGATGAAGTATCTGCAACATTGTATCATCTCTAGAATCACTGATAGAACACTGGAAGGGAATGATGAAGTATCTGCAACAACCGGTGAGCAGGGTGGGAGGTACAGAACACTGCATAATCTGCTTCATAAATCTCCACGCCCCGTATTTAATTTCGATCACCTCCCAGGAGAGATGGGGAGCCATGGAGGCCAGGGGAAATGCTGGTACATTAATTGGACGCCTCTCCGATTCTAACTTGTCTTGTCTCTAGACACCTCTTAGCTGTTGTCTTAGTATATTATGTTTCCTGAGCTGCGCAGAAACGGGGCCGCTATATAAGCCATCTTCTCCCGAGTCGTCATGGAAACACAGCTCAGGTTAAAGAATTCCTTGCATCTCATTTGCAATTTTTAGACCCAACCGAGAGAGAGGAGCCCGGTGCCGAAACCACGCCAAGGGCACGAATCCCAGAACAGCTTGTGTAATCCTCCACAGTGTCGCTGTCTGACTGTCTTCTCCATGGGAAGCAGTAAATATTGCTGCAAGGATAATGAGACTCAGGGACTTACAGTACAGAAGAATGCACAGTGTTCTAGAACATTCTCCAGATAAAACCCAAAGTGCTTTCATTTCCTTAAAGGAGCCAATCATTTCTTAGATGTCTGTCGTTTTATCAGCGCTTGTTAATATTGCAGGCTGACACACATCTTCCTAGATTCACTGTAAAAGTATGTGCACCTTCCAAATTAAAGGGAACCTGTCATCAGATTTTAGCTTATTAAACTTCTAGCCCTCTCATATCAGGTATGTCATTTCCTTTCTAGAATTCCCTCATTTATGTAAAATATTCTCCAAAGGTATGTGCCACTGAGCTGAGATAAGCAGATGTTTATCTAGAGATATGACACTTTTTGAGGCTGCAGGGGGAATGGACTTTAGATGAAAAATCTTTGGTTCTGTAGCACCTAAAAAACATGATGTCACATAAAGATATGGTGACGGCACAGGTCGCATTGACGTCTGTACAAGCATCATAGACCCTTGCACTGGCAATTATACACCTCGAAAAATTCCCATGTGTATAAATTTGCACAGGACTTTTTTCCTTTCTCCCTTTCCCAGGATTCCCGGAGCAGAGGGAGTTAATAGGCTTGTGGAGAAGATTTGATGTGCATATTCTCTGCATGTCTGTGTATAGAGTTCACTGATAGCAGTGATCCAATGGGATGCTACCATTACATCACTGTTGGGATCTGATGCAATCTGTATGTAAGAGCAGCAAACACATATACAATTTGCTCCCTGCTAAATTCAATTAAAAAAGTTACAACACAGCAACCAATCATAATCTGGTCTAGTGCTGGCATTGGCAATAGTCTGGTCTGAGGGGTCTGGTGCTTAATCCATAAATTGGTCTGGGGGCATCATCAGACATAGTTAGACATAGGTCAGACATAGGTTATAATCTGGTCTGGGAGGGTCATAATCATGTTTGGGAGCTTCGGTGCACCAACCATAGTCTGGTCATGGGTGTCTGTTGTTTCAGTCGTAGTCATTTTTAGGGGATCTGGGGCATCAGCCATAGGCTGGTCTGGGGGTTCTAGTGCATTAGCAAAAGTCTCGTTTGGGGGGTTTGGTGCATCAGCAACAGTCTGGTCTGGAAGGTCTTATGTGTCATCCATGGTCTTGTCTTGGGGGTCTGGTGTGTCATCCATACTTTGGTAAGGTCTGAAGCATCAGCCATAGTTTGTTCTGGGGAGGTCGGTGCTGTCTTCCATAGTCTGGTCTAGAGCTGGAACCAGTCTTGTCTGGAGGGCCTGGGGCATCAACCATAGTCTGATCTGGGGGGGTCTTCTGCATCAGCAGCCATTGTCTGGTCCACGAGGTCTGTAGTGTTAGTAATAGTTTTGCCTGGGTGGGTCTGCAGAATCAGTCACAGTCTGGTCTGGGGGGTCTAGGGCATCAGCCGCAGCCTGGTCTAGGGAGGAAGCCGACGCCAACCATGTTGTGGTCTAGGGGGCTCTGCAGCGTCAGTTATAGTCTGGAGTGGAGTCAGTCTGGGGTGGCGGCAACCTCAGTGATAGACTGGTTTTGGGGGGTTGTCAGTCATAGTCTGTTTTTGAAGGGAGCATCAGTCATAATGTGGTCTGGTGAGGACATCAGTCATAGTCAGGTCTGGAGTGGCATCAGTCATAGGTCTGGAGGGGCGTCAGTCATAGTCTGGTCTGGGGGGATGTCAGTCATAGTCACTTCTGGGGGGGACATCAGTCATAGTCAGGTCTGGCAGGGGTTGGATATCCTATTATAGAAAACACTGGCTGTAATGACTTTGTACAAATATCTGTCTATAAACACTATATATATGGTCCAGATGGATGGAGTAGAGTATGGCTGGTTGATGGACACCCCATGCAAACACGGCTATGGCACCAACAAGGAGGAGGCGGAGTAATGTTCTATATTTCTATTTCTGTATTAAATATCATACTTCTCCCCATCTAAAATACTCCGCCTTGTTACACTTGTGGAAAATATTTTTAGTGTGACCTCTAGATGACAGGTTCCCTTTAAAGGAAATGTATGGGTGAGACAATGGGATATCTGATTCTCACCACCCAAAAAAGGTGTGCGGACAACCTGGATCCATGAGCCCCACAACAGCCACATGGTGGCCATATATATATTAGATTCCAAAGGGACTTTTTGTCACCCTCTCCAGATTTTGGGTGGAGGAAGCATTGTGCATAATCATCTCCATCTCCAGTGGAGTCTGTATGAAGTGTCCGCTGCTTCTCACCATTACGTTATTGTTGTTTTAATCTTGAATATTCTATCAGAATTACAATCACAAGCGCCTGAAGCAGAATCCTCCCCAATATTGAAGTGTCTCTTATAATTAGCTGATACGCCAGTGCCAATTACAGCAGCGGGAGATACCTTCTCCATAGTAATCTCAGCATCGCCTGGCGCCAAATACCAAAATAATGATGGCGACTCATGATTCTGGGTGATCAGCCAAAATCGGGGATGGCTCCTAACTAAACGACTCTGCACAGCAAGAAGCTGGAAATTGTGTGATACCAGTGATGGAGAGATAAAGTGGTCAAAAAGTGGTAACCGCTGACGATCAAGTTGGTCTTCTAATAGCAACAGGAGGTGCTAGATAAATGTAATATACTAGATCTGTATTCCCAGAAGACGGTCCATTAACACAGCAAAATGGGACCCACCAGCCCTTCCAACACAATATATAAATGGTACCTAGATATAGATGACAGGTAAGTACAAAAACGTGAATCTGTACTTTTGAATCTTAATAAAAATCAGTTTTAGACTCTCAGGTTCTTGTATCTCATTGAAGAGATGTTTGTCTAGACTTACATGCAAGCAAAACTCTCGCACGCAAAGCAAAAAACATGCACAAATTTTAGATAACAATTTGTTTACTCACTTGCAGTACCACTTGTCACCACAACCGACAACCAATGACTTCTCATAACAATCAATGCAACAGCGCCCCCATTTCCACCCTTTCTACCATTTCAACTAAATGAATAATTGAAATGCAAAATCTTTAGAAGTAAACAACCCCACAGAAATGTCAGACAGCTCATAACCATTACCGAGAAGGGCAGTCCTAACCAATCTATTATGCAGAAGGTGGGTGTAAGAGCCCCTTCGAGGGCGTTTAAGCTCTTTTATGTGTCTTTTATGTGAATGTCGGACTGTGCCGCTTTTTTATTCTTCGTGTGCAATGTGTTTCTTACATTTTGGACTTTGAGTTTGTAGACGTGTTTCATTGTGACACAATATCAGTGGAGTTTATACCGTTTCAAGCTGGTTAACCCTTAAGTCCTATGACCGCGTGGCACAATCTAGAGAAATAATGACAGGAATCAGTGGAAATGGTGGATTTTTTTTTCAATGTCTCTTTATGAAGTTACAAAAAAAAAAATCCACATCCTTACCCTGGTTTCTTCATTATTGTTATAATTACTGGTGCAGGGTGTCTATTCGTAAGGTATTATTATCTTGTAGTGTTGCTATCATATGTTGGTCTTTAAAAGGGTTGTACTAAGTTTGATCCACAGAATAGGGGTAATCAGATCATTGGGGGTCCAGCTATCACAGCTCACGAGCACAGGACTCTCGCTCTGTCTGATTGATGGAACAACAGGTGGAGCACGTGTCCTGCCGAAGACAGTCCTGCAGTATTGAATGGAGCAGCAGGACACATGATTGACCTGCTGTCCCATGGGAAACGGACCGTCATTCTCTTGATTGTTGGTGGTCCGTTCTCATGATCCGTGGAGAACCCAAGAATCAGACCCTCACAGGGCAGATTATTTTCCTCTATCCAATAGGCAGGTAATAACAATCAATCTTTGTACAACCATTTTAAAGCTTCTATAAATAGTAGTTACCACACCTGACAAAATACCAGACTAAAAAAGTAGAAGATGGACATTGTAAGAAACATCTCTAAACCAACCACCAACCCAAATTTTGTACTGCCCACGTCTAAATAAATCTCCAAGTCCATGTCTAAACCAACCACTAACTGGGGCCCTTGGAACATCCATCTCTAAACCAACCACCATCTTTCTCCAAATCAAATGAGACATTCCACCTATGATCTTAAAAAGAACCGGCATCTTTCTGTAAATGTGACTATTCACCAATCATCTCTAAACCAACCCCAAACCCAAAGTTCATATATCCTGTGATGAACATCTAAAAATCAATCACCAAACAAGGCCTTGTACTAACAACCAACACCCAACCCACATTTTCCTAATGACCAACCAATGAAACGGACCTCGTGATGACCATTACTAAACCAAACATCAACCTCAGCCTTGTTATGAACCAAACCATTCACCAAGGCCATGATGTGGCCATCTCTAGACCGGCCACTAACCAAAGCCTTCTCATCACAACATCTAAATTACAGGTAACTACTAACCCAGATCTTTAGATGACCAATCATAAACCCACAGCCGTCATAGTAAATGATGCACTGATCATCTCTGACCCAACCACCAACCCAGATCTTGCAATATCCATGTCTAAAACCCTCATCATTCACCAAATCTAGATCATTCAGAAATCATCAACCCATCACCAACTTTCTCTAAAACCAAGATCAAATAAGAAACTTCAATCAACAACAATTGGGGTCATTTACTAAGGGCCCGATTCGAGTTTTCCCCACGTGTTACCCAAATATTTCCGATTTGCGCCGATATTCCCTGTATTGCCCCAGGATTTTGGTGCAAGCGATCAGATTGTGGCGCATCGGCACCGGCATTCACACGACGGAAATCGGGGGCGTGGCTGAATGAAAACCTGACGGATTCGGAAAAACCGCCGCATTTTTTTTTTAAAAAAGTGTCGCGGGACTCGCGCTTACCTTCACCAGGAATAGGCCGATGAACTTCAGGGCATTCCTGCGAGCCTCGGGGAACTTCAGCGCAGCAGTGGCACCTGGTGGACGTCAGAGGAACTACCTTAGTGAATCGCCGGAAGACCTGAATCCACCACAGAGAACGCGCTGCTGGATCGCGAATGGACCGGGTAAGTAAATCTTCCCCAATATCTCAAGTTTATATACCTTGTGAATGAACACCTTGTGATGAACATCTAAAATTTAGGCCACCAAACCAGGCATTTTACTCAAAACCTCTTAGCCCATCCCCAGCAAAACGAATAACCATATCTAACCCATTCATTAACCTTATTCAAGCCAATTACCAATATGAACCTTACATTGACACCCTTAAGCCAACCTCCGATTCCAAATTTGTAGTGACTTTTACTTAAATTTGACTTAAATTTACCACATAACAAGGCCTTGTTGTGGCCAATTCTAAACCAACCACTTACTCAGCCTCCCAATGACCATATCTAACCAACAAGCCAGATTTTGTAATGACCCATCGTAGACCCAACACCTACCAAGACCTTGGAAGGGTCATCTGTAAATTAACCACCGTTCTTCTCTAAACCTAATTAGACCTTCCACCGATGATCGATAAACCAAGACCCACCCAAAGTCCCTATACTTCGTGGTCATCATTACAATACGAACAACCAACCCAGACTTTGTACTGGCCATCCACCGACCCAAACACTGTAATGACCATCTCTCACTCAACCACCAATGGACAATCTAAGTCTTAAAATGGCCCATCTCTAGACCAACAACTACAACTCGCACCAATCCGCCCAATCAGAGCTACCGACGAGGCTTATGATGACCTTCATCAACTCCATGTTCTACTTGCCTGATTTCTTCTCTAAACGTAATTAGACCTTCCACCGATGATCGATAAACCAACACCAACCCAAAGTCCCTATACTTTGTGGTCATCATTACAATACGAACATCCAACCCAGACTTTGTACTGGCCATCCACCGACCCAAACACTGTAATGACCATCTCTCACTCAACCACCAATGGACAATCTAAGTCTTAAAATGGCCCATCTCTAGACCAACAACTACAACTCGCACCAATCCGCCCAATCAGAGCTACCGACGAGGCTTATGATGACCTTCATCAACTCCATGTTCTACTTGCCTGATTTCTTCTCTAAACGTAATTAGACCTTCCACCGATGATCGATAAACCAACACCAACCCAAAGTCCCTATACTTTGTGGTCATCATTACAATACGAACATCCAACCCAGACTTTGTACTGGCCATCCACCGACCCAAACACTGTAATGACCATCTCTCACTCAACCACCAATGGACAATCTAAGTCTTAAAATGGCCCATCTCTAGACCAACAACTACAACTCGCACCAATCCGCCCAATCAGAGCTACCGACGAGGCTTATGATGACCTTCATCAACTCCATGTTCTACTTGCCTGATTTCTTCTCTAAACGTAATTAGACCTTCCACCGATGATCGATAAACCAACACCAACCCAAAGTCCCTATACTTTGTGGTCATCATTACAATACGAACAACCAACCCAGACTTTGTACTGACCATCCTTAAACAATCCACCGACCCAAACACCGTAATGACTATCTCTCACTCAACCACCAATGGACAATCTAAGTCTTAAAATGGCCCATCCCTAGACCAACAACTACAACTAGCACCAATGCGCCCAATCAGAGCTACCAACGAGGCTTATGATGGCCTTCATCTACTTGCCTGACATGGTAGTTACTAGGGTTGGACTAGTAACTCATGCCTGGAAGATATTTGTCAGGCGTGGTAAATCCATTGGTGATTTGATGGCTGATAGACATCCTCCCTCCTTGAGATACCTGGTAAGAGCAGGGAAATGGTTCTGTATGGAATGTGGTTATTACAGAAATTCACCAGTAATTATAAGATAGTAATGCTCCGCCATCTTTTTTTTTCCCCCATATCCATTATCTGGATTCCATCAGTCATCTCTGTCCATCAGCCCATTTGTCAGCACCACAAAAATTAGGGGAGCTGGCGCCAGGCGGCCATCTCTTCTTCAGCAGAGCTGCCTCTCGTTCTGCCATGACTGGGATTCCCCACTGACACATGAGGGTCCACAAGCGTCAGGAAGCCCCTCCACCCAACAGGAGACCTCTCTCTCTCTGAAATCTTCTTCGGACAGTCAGCCTTTCAGCAGCCCGGGAGATCTGGGTGAGGCTATCCCTGATAGTCCATGTACACATGTGTGTGAGAGGAGAAGAGGGGTTAAACACTCAATTCAAATACTATTTTTTTCTATGTAATGATAACTACCATGCTGGTATAACATGGGCATTTCTGAATGTGTGTATTGTATTTTACATTGGGTAAGTTATTCATCTTTTATGCAGTGATATGGATCATGCTGGTATAACCTGGGCTTCTTCTGGTTCTTGTTGGTATAACCTGGGCATCTTCTGTATATAATGATATATGTACAGCTGGTATAACCTGGGGATCTCCTGTATATAATGATATATGTAGAGCCGGTATAACCTGGGGATCTCCTGTATATAATGATATATGTACAGCTGGTATAACCTGGGGATCTCCTGTATATAATGAAATATGTACAGCCGGTATAACCTGGGGATCTCCTGTATATAATGATATATATACAGCTGGTATAACCTGGGGATCTCCTGTATATAATGATATATGTACAGCTGGTATAACCTGGGGATCTCCTGTATATAATGATATATGTACAGCCGGTATAACCTGGGGATCTCCTGTATATAATGATATATGTACAGCTGGTATAACCTGGGGATCTCCTGTATATAATGATATATGTACAGCCGGTATAACCTGGGGATCTCCTGTATATAATGATATATGTACAGCTGGTATAACCTGGGGTTCTCCTGTATATAATGTTATATGTACAGCCGGTATAACCTGGGGATCTCCTGTATATAATGATATATGTACAGCCGGTATAACTGGGGACCTCCTGTATATAATGATATATGTACAGCCGGTATAACCTGGGGACCTCCTGTATATAATGATAGATGTACAGCCGGTATAACCTGGGGACCTCCTGTATATAATGATATATGTACAGCCGGTATAACCTGGGGATCTCCTGTATTTAATGATATATGTACAGCCGGTATAACCTGGGGATCTCCTGCATATAATGATATATGTACAGCTGGTATAACCTGGGGATCTCCTGCATATAATGATATATGTACAGCTGGTATAACCTGGGGATCTCATGTATATAATGATATATGTACAGCCGGTATAACCTGGGGATCCCCTGTATATAATGATATATGTACAGCCGGTATAACCTGGGGATCTCCTGTATATAATGATATATGTACAGCCGGTATAACTGGGGACCTCCTGTATATAATGATATATGTACAGCCGGTATAACCTGGGGACCTCCTGTATATAATGATAGATGTACAGCCGGTATAACCTGGGGACCTCCTGTATATAATGATAGATGTACAGCCGGTATAACCTGGGGATCTCCTGTATATAATGATATATATACAACTGGTATAACCTGGGGATCTCCTGTATATAATCATATATGTACAGCCGGTATAACCTGGGGATCTCCAGTATATAATGATATATGTACAGCTGGTATAACCTGGGGACCTCCTGTATATAATGATAGATGTACAGCCGGTATAACCTGGGGATCTCCTGTATATAATGATATATATACAACTGGTATAACCTGGGGATCTCCTGTATATAATGATATATGTACAGCCGGTATAACCTGGGGATCTCCTGTATATAATGATATATGTACAGCTGGTATAACCTGGGGATCTCCTGTATATAATGATATATGTACAGCTGGTATAACCTGGGGATCTCCTGTGTATAATGATATAAGTACAGCCGGTATAACCTGGGGATCTCCTGTATATAATGATATATGTACAGCTGGTATAACCTGGGGGTCTTCTGTATATAATGATATATGTACAGCCGGTATAACCTGGGGATCTCCTGTATATAATGATATATGTACAGCTGGTATAACCTGGGGATCTCCTGTATATAATGATATATGTACAGCCGGTATAACCTGGGGATCTCCTGTATATAATGATATATGTACAGCCGGTATAACTGGGGAATCTCCTGTATATAATGATATATGTACAGCCGGTATAACCTGGGGACCTCCTCTATATAATGATAGATGTACAGCCGGTATAACCTGGGGACCTCCTCTATATAATGATAGATGTACAGCCGGTATAACCTGGGGATCTCCTGTATATAATGATATATGTACAGCCGGTATAACCTGGGGATCTCCTGTATATAATGATATATGTACAGCTGGTATAACCTGGGGATCTCCTGTATATAATGATATATGTACAGCCGGTATAACCTGGGGATCTCCTGTATATAATGATATATGTACAGCCGGTATAACTGGGGAATCTCCTGTATATAATGATATATGTACAGCTGGTATAACCTGGGGATCTCCTGTATATAATGATATATGTACATCTGGTATAACCTGGGCATCTCCTGTATATAATGATATATGTACAGCCGGTATAACCTGGGCATCTACTGTATATAATGATATATGTACAGCTGGTATAACTGGGGAATCTCCTGTATATAATGATATATGTACGGCTGTATAACCTGGGGATCTCCTGTATATAATGATATATGTACATCTGGTATAACCTGGGCATCTCCTGTATATAATGATATATGTACAGCTGGTGTAACCTGGAGATCTCCTGTATATAATGATATATGTACAGCTGGTATAACCTGGGGACCTCCTCTATATAATGATAGATGTACAGCCGGTATAACCTGGGGATCTCCTGTATATAATGATATATGTACAGCTGGTATAACCTGGGGATCTCCTGTATATAATGATATATGTACAGCCGGTATAACCTGGGGATCTCCTGTATATAATGATATATGTACAGCCGGTATAACTGGGGAATCTCCTGTATATAATGATATATGTACAGCCGGTATAACCTGGGGATCTCCTGTATATAATGATATATGTACAGCCGGTATAACTGGGGAATCTCCTGTATATAATGATATATGTACAGCTGGTATAACCTGGGGATCTCCTGTATATAATGATATATGTACATCTGGTATAACCTGGGCATCTCCTGTATATAATGATATATGTACAGCCGGTATAACCTGGGCATCTACTGTATATAATGATATATGTACAGCTGGTATAACTGGGGAATCTCCTGTATATAATGATATATGTACGGCTGTATAACCTGGGGATCTCCTGTATATAATGATATATGTACATCTGGTATAACCTGGGCATCTCCTGTATATAATGATATATGTACAGCTGGTGTAACCTGGAGATCTCCTGTATATAATGATATATGTACAGCTGGTATAACCTGGGGACCTCCTCTATATAATGATAGATGTACAGCCGGTATAACCTGGGGATCTCCTGTATATAATGATATATGTACAGCTGGTATAACCTGGGGATCTCCTGTATATAATGATATATGTACAGCCGGTATAACCTGGGGATCTCCTGTATATAATGATATATGTACAGCCGGTATAACTGGGGAATCTCCTGTATATAATGATATATGTACAGCCGGTATAACCTGGGGACCTCCTCTATATAATGATAGATGTACAGCCGGTATAACCTGGGGACCTCCTCTATATAATGATAGATGTACAGCCAGTATAACCTGGGGATCTCCTGTATATAATGATATATGTACAGCCGGTATAACCTGGGGATCTCCTGTATATAATGATATATGTACAGCTGGTATAACCTGGGGATCTCCTGTATATAATGATATATGTACAGCCGGTATAACCTGGGGATCTCCTGTATATAATGATATATGTACAGCCGGTATAACTGGGGAATCTCCTGTATATAATGATATATGTACAGCTGGTGTAACCTGGAGATCTCCTGTATATAATGATATATGTACAGCTGGTATAACCTGGGGACCTCCTCTATATAATGATAGATGTACAGCCGGTATAACCTGGGGACCTCCTCTATATAATGATACATGTACAGCCGGTATAACCTGGGGATCTCCTGTATATAATGATATATATGTACAGCTGGTATAACCTGGGGACCTCCTCTATATAATGATAGATGTACAGCTGGTATAACCTGGGGACCTCCTCTATATAATGATAGATGTACAGCCGGTATAACCTGGGGATCTCCTGTATATAATGATATATGTACAGCCGGTATAACCTGGGGATCTCCTGTATATAATGATATATGTACAGCTGGTATAACCTGGGGATCTCCTGTATATAATGATATATGTACAGCTGGTATAACCTGGGCATCTCCTGTATATAATGATATATGTACAGCTGGTATAACCTGGGGATCTCCTGTATATAATGATATATGTACAGCTGGTATAACCTGGGGATCTCCTGTATATAATGATATATGTACAGCCGGTATAACCTGGGCTTATCCTGTATATAATGATATATGTACAGCCGGTATAACCTGGGGACCTCCTGTATATAATGATGGCTGTACAGCCGGTATAACCTGGGGATATCCTGTATATAAGGATATATGTACAGCCGGTATAACCTGGGGATCTCCTGTATATAATGATATATGTACAGCCGGTATAACCTGGGGATCTCCTGTATATAATGATATATGTACAGCCGGTGTAACCTGGGGATCTCCTGTATATAATGATATATGTACAGCTGGTATAACCTGGGGATCTCCTGTATATAATGATATATGTACAGCTGGTATAACCTGGGGATCTCCTGTATATAATGATATATGTACAGCTGGTATAACCTGGGGATCTCCTGTATATAATGATATATGTACAGCTGGTATAACCTGGGGATCTCCTGTATATAATGATATATGTACAGCTGGTATAACCTGGAGATCTCCTGTATATAATGATATATGTACAGCTGGTATAACCTGGAGATCTCCTGTATATACTGATATATGTACAGCCGGTATAACCTGGGGATCTCCTGTATATAATGATATATGTACAGCCGGTATAACCTGGGGATCTCCTGTATATAATGATATATGTACAGCTGGTATAACCCGGGGATCTCCTGTATATAATGATATATGTACAGCCGGTATAACCTGGGGACCTCCTGTATATAATGATATATGTACAGCTGGTATAACCTGGGGATCTCCTGTATATAATGATATATGTACAGCCGGTATAACCTGGAGATCTCCTGTATATAATGATATATGTACAGCCGGTATAACCTGGGGATCTCCTGTATATAATGATATATGTACAGCTGGTATAACCTGGGGATCTCCTGTATATAATGATATATGTACAGCCGGTATAACCTGGGGATCCCCTGTATATATTGATATATGTACAGCTGGTATAACCTGGGGATCTCCTGTATATAATGATATATGTACAGCCGGTATAACCTGGGGATCTCCTGTATATAATGATATATGTACAGCTGGTATAACCTGGGGATCTCCTGTATATAATGATATATGTACAGCCGGTATAGCCTGGGGATCTCCTGTATATAATGATATATGTACAGCTGGTATAACCTGGGGATCTCCTGTATATAATGATATATGTACAGCTGGTATAACCCTGGGATCTCCTGTATATAATGATATATGTACAGCTGGTATAACCTGGGGGTCTTCTGTATATAATGATATATGTACAGCTGGTATAACCTGGGGATCTCCTGTATATAATGATATAAGTACAGCCGGTATAACCTGGGGATCTCCTGTATATAATGATATATGTACAGCTGGTATAACCTGGGGATCTCCTGTATATAATGATATATGTACAGCTGGTATAACCTGGGGATCTCCTGTGTATAATGATATAAGTACAGCCGGTATAACCTGGGGATCCCCTGTATATAATGATATATGTAGAGCCGGTATAACCTGGGGATCTCCTGTATATAATGATATATGTACAGCTGGTATAACCTGGGGGTCTTCTGTATATAATGATATATGTACAGCCGGTATAACCTGGGGATCTCCTGTATATAATGATATATGTACAGCTGGTATAACCTGGGGATCTCCTGTATGTAATGATATATGTACAGCTGGTATAACCTGGGCATCTCCTGTATATAATGATATATGTACAGCTGGTATAACCTGGGGATCTCCTGTGTATAATGATATAAGTACAGCCGGTATAACCTGGGAATCCCCTGTATATAATGATATATGTAGAGCCGGTATAACCTGGGGATCTCCTGTATATAATGATATATGTACAGCTGGTATAACCTGGGGGTCTTCTGTATATAATGATATATGTACAGCCGGTATAACCTGGGGATCTCCTGTATATAATGATATATGTACAGCTGGTATAACCTGGGGATCTCCTGTATGTAATGATATATGTACAGCTGGTATAACCTGGGCATCTCCTGTATATAATGATATATGTACAGCCGGTATAACCTGGGGATCTCCTGTATATAATGATATATGTATAGCCGGTATAACCTGGGGATCTCCTGTATATAATGATATATGTACAGCCGGTATAACCTGGGGATCTCATGTATATAATGATATATGTACAGCTGGTATAACCTGGGGATCTCCTGTATGTAATGATATATGTACAGCTGGTATAACCTGGGGATCTCCTGTATATAATGATATATGTACAGCCGGTATAACCTGGGGATCTCCTGTATATAATTATATATATATACATGGTATAGGTTACACATCTCCTGTATATAGTGATATGGAATATGCTGGTATAACCTGGGCATTTTTTGTCTCTTCTGGGATCAGTCTGAAGATTCTCACGTTCGGTTCTTTGCTGTGAATATTCTTCTGTATTTGCACATTTTCCGGTGAATAATGCAGGATGTGAATCAAAGCACACAGGAGATCCCTGCTGAGAGGCGGCCATTCATTATTTAATGCAGGATTGTATGAATGAGTCGGGCTCCTCGGGGGATTCATTCATAGATGCTTTATGAAACAAGCAGCGTACACTCTTCACCTGCAGCTGTAATAATAATAAAGAATGTGATAATTATAATAATTCAGCTATAATACACGGCACTGAAACATAAATACCCGTCTCGTTGCTGAACCTTCCATTGTCTCCTTCTCTCTGTGTACAGAAGGTGCCATAATGATACAATGACTCGCTGGAACTGATCCATTGTTCTCCAGCCGGGTCACACTGTTCAGCGATGCCTCCAGACATGTTTTAATGTGTTGTGTGGACCCCTCTCTGTCCTAAAAGATCAAGAAATCAATATAAGATGTCATTACAAGTCATTGTACAGGATCTGGTTGATACATAAGTCAATATTGTTCTCCGTCCTTTCCTCATAGATTGCCATCACCCATGCTTCACCTTCGAAACCGAGGCGGCTTCAGAGGAGTTCCCACCAGAACAGATCTCTGGGGTCAGGAGTCCAGCATCTCACACGTCCTCCATGTGCAAAGCTGTGGTCAGGGGTCTGAAGGGCAAACATCCAGTGCAGTGGGAAATCACATTCGACATCCAGAAGCTGTTCAGGGAACGAGAGAGCAGAGATGACGATGAGAGCGACCTGTGGAACGAGACGTTTCATCATCTGGCCGCCAAGTCCATCATACGAGACTTTGAGCAGCTGGCCGAGAGGGAAAGTGAGATTGAGCATGGTAATGAGAAGTTAAGTGCCACTGAAATAAGACCTCATGCCCACATGAGCCTATTAAAACCTAAATATACACAAAATCATTGAAATTCAGGATTGGTGAAACAGTGGGGTTACATGGGGTTACATGTAGGCACAGTATTGTCAATGATGCCCCTGGGCTCTACAGGTGGAATGATCATGTGAATTAAGGCCTGGGGCTTCAGAGGTGGTCTGAATTAAGGCCTAAGGCTTTAGTGTTAAAGTGGTGGTTTCAGGGAAGGTTTGGAGATCCAGGGGTGAAGCAGTGGAGTCAGTGAAGGCCAGCATCTCCAGAAGTTGTGCAGTGCTGTAAGTGAAGACATAGGACTCATTGATGGAGCAGTGGAGTCAATGAACATCAGGGATCTCCTGTGGTGAAGCAATGGTGTCAGTGAAGATCTTGGGCTTTAGAGGTAGTGGTTTTAGTGAAGGCTCAAGGGCCCCAAAGGTGGAAAAGTTATGACAATGGAGGCCAGAAACTCAAGAGATGAAGCAATTGTGTTTGTGGTTGGCAGGGGCTTCAGAGGGGGATTGATGGTGTCATTGAAGGCTCAGTTTTCCAAAAGTGATGTCAGGGAACTCCAGATCTTGAGTTGCAAGAAGGCCTGAAGGGAAGTATGGGTGCCAATAAAGTCCTGAAGGGAAGTATGGGTGTCAGTGAAGTCCTGAAGGGAAGTATGGGTGTCAGTGAAGTCCTGAAGGGAAGTATGGGTGTCAGTGAAGTCTTGAAGGGAAGTATGGGTGCCGATGAAGTCCTGAAGGGAAGTATGGGTGCCAATGAAGTCCTGAAGGGAAGTATAGGTGCCAATGAAGTCCTGAAGGGAAGTATGGGTGTCAATGAAGTCCTGAAGGGAAGTATGGGTGTCAATGAAGTCCTGAAGGGAAGTATGGGTGTCAATGAAGTCCTGAAGGGAAGTATGGGTGTCAGTGAAGTCCTGAAGGGAAGTATGTGTGCCAATGAAGTCCTGAAGGGAAGTATGAGTGTCAATGAAGTCCTGAAGGGAAGTATGGGTGTCAGTGAAGTCCTGAAGGGAAGTATGGGTGTCAGTGAAGTCTTGAAGGGAAGTATGGGTGCCGATGAAGTCCTGAAGGGAAGTATGGGTGCCAATGAAGTCCTGAAGGGAAGTATAGGTGCCAATGAAGTCCTGAAGGGAAGTATGGGTGTCAATGAAGTCCTGAAGGGAAGTATGGGTGTCAATGAAGTCCTGAAGGGAAGTATGGGTGTCAATGAAGTCCTGAAGGGAAGTATGGGTGTCAGTGAAGTCCTGAAGGGAAGTATGTGTGCCAATGAAGTCCTGAAGGGAAGTATGAGTGTCAATGAAGTCCTGAAGGGAAGTATGGGTGTCAGTGAAGTCCTGAAGGGAAGTATGGGTGTCAGTGAAGTCTTGAAGGGAAGTATGGGTGCCGATGAAGTCCTGAAGGGAAGTATGGGTGCCAATGAAGTCCTGAAGGGAAGTATAGGTGCCAATGAAGTCCTGAAGGGAAGTATGGGTGTCAATGAAGTCCTGAAGGGAAGTATGGGTGTCAATGAAGTCCTGAAGGGAAGTATGGGTGTCAATGAAGTCCTGAAGGGAAGTATGGGTGTCAATGAAGTCCTGAAGGGAAGTATGGGTGTCAATGAAGTCCTGAAGGGAAGTATGGGTGTCAATGGAGTACTGAAGGGGAAGCATGGGTGTCAGTGAAGTCCTGAAGGGAAGTATGGGTGTCAATAAAGTCCTGAAGGGAAGTATGGGTGCCAATGAAGTCCTGAAGGGAAGTATGGGTGTCAGTGAAGTCCTGAAGGGAAGTATGGGTGCCAATGAAGTCCTGAAGGGAAGTATGGGTGCCAATGAAGTCCTGAAGGGAAGTAATACTGGCCATGGAGGACTTGGGGTTCAGAAGTTGAGTGGTGATGTCTGGTAGAGACCTGGGAGGCTTTAGGCATCAGTAATCTGAGGCTACACAGATGGAGCAGTCTTGTAACTGAAGCTCCGGGGGGTCTATAGGTAAAGCAATGGGGGCAATGAACCTATGGAGGTGGAGCCGCGGTCCTAGAATGGTGTCCATGAAAAACACGATCTCTACGACACCTCTGCATGTAGAACTTTTTGGACTCCTCTTGGTCTAAATCCTTAAAAAGGTTATCCTTAGGGCATCACCACTGTAATCATACAGCCTGAAAACATAACTCCTAAGTTTTCTACATGCTTTCACTCCATGAATGTATCTTATTCATGGACCAGGTAACTCAGGTTGAAGATAAGCTGAGGATCTTATTCTAAATAGACCTTGACATAACCTTGAGACGTGTCTGATAGCCTTGAGGTGGAGCAGCCACAGAGACTAGATGTCTTTCTGTAGGAACCTCTAACCTCTAGATCTTTGTGACTTGTTGCTGCTGCTGTAGGGAGGAATATGAGATGTAGAAATGTTGCATAGAGAACTGGATCTTCATTAGGACCAATGGGAAGTGACAGTAAGGAGGAGCGAGGAGGAGAAGCTCACAGGTTCAGCACCAGGGACAGGGCCAGGGTCCAGCACTCAGTATCCATCTATTAAGCAGTGACATGTAGGATGTCTCTCCCTTTCATCAGGGAAGGTTGTCTATAGGACAGGTGGATGCAGTCTATTGCTTCCTGTTATCAGCCATAGTATTATGGGCTATTGTATTCTTCACTGAAATAACGTGAAACTTCCTCATCCCACGATCCCTCCAGTGCTCGGACCCTCTAAAGACACAGTGGCTTGTGAAATATCAGGTTTTAGGGGAGTCCACTGACATAAGGGGAGACAGGACATCAATTTTGGATGTCAATGAATTGGCAGATAGTCTCACTAAACATCTGTGGCTGATGTTATGGGGGTCACTATGGTTGTCATTATAGCATCACTAAAGTTGTTGTTACGGGAGTCACTGCGGCTGCAATGGGGGTACACACAGCTAATAAGGGGGTCACTGTGTCTGTAATGGGGGTACACACCGCTAATTAGGGGGTCACTGTGTCTGTAATGGGGGTACACACAGCTAATTAGGGGGTCACTGTGTCTGCAATGGGGGTCCGCACAGCTAATTAGGGGGTCACTGCGGCTGCAATGGGGGTACACACAGCTAATTAGGGGGTCACTGTGTCTGCAATGGGGGTCCGCACAGATAATTAGGGGGTCACTGTGTCTGCAATGGGGGTCCGCACAGCCAATTAGGGGGTCACTGTGGCTGCAATGGGGATCCACAGCTAATAAGGGGGTCACTGTGGCTGCAATGGGGGTCCATACAGCTTATTAGGGGGTCACTGTGGCTGCAATGGGGGTCCACACAGATAATTAGGGGGTCACTTTGGCTGTGGTATTGGGGTCACCGTGTTCTTACAAGTTGCAGTCACACTACTGATAACTATAGTTCTCTCTATATTTCATGATGGCCACTCAGCCATGAAGACTGAGAAGCGAGAAGATCCATCAACCTCTCTCCTCCCCTCACCTGAGCCCCCGGGGCCTGGTTATTAATGTGACCTTCATATTAGGATTTCTCCCCATGAAATATTTATATGCAATGTAATAGCAGACAGCGGCTGACAGGGGGCGAGGGAGGGGGAGCCTGGTATCAGCTCTTTCCGGAGGAAGGATGAGAGGAGCCGAGGAGAGGAGGTCACAGTTATAATTGTTATTGTCTTCACTATATTAATTTCCTCTTGGAAAGCTGAGTGACCACCAGACACATCACATGTCAGGGCAAGTAAGTCTCCACACAGTATCATACCTTCAGAGGTATTATAATACCAACAGAGTATAATCCCACCTTCATGTGGATACCCTTTACTATACAATGCCCCCTTTCTGTTGTCCCCATGTATATTGCCCCCTCCCTGTGGCCCTCCCACTGTATGATGCCCCCTGCCTGTGCCCTCCCTCTTGTATACTGCTGTGGTCCTCCCACTGTATGATGCCCCCTGCCTGTGCCCTCCCTCTTGTATACTGCTGTGGCCCTCCCACTGTATGATGCCCCCTGCCTGTGCCCTCCCTCTTGTATACTGCTGTGGTCCTCCCACTGTATGATGCCCCCTGCCTGTGCCCTCCCTCTTGTATACTGCTGTGGCCCTCCCACTGTATGATGCCCCCTGCCTGTGCCCTCCCTCTTGTATAATTCTGTGGCCCTCCCACAGTATGATGCCCCCTACCTAAAAATCTTCCTCTGCCACCCCCATCACATCCGGTATTGTGCCGCAGCGCTCCCTGTCACCCTTCTCCATGTATCCTTTCTAGGTGTTGGGCGCCGCTTCCAGCTGAACGCCATTCACGCCAGCAAGGCCTGTAACGTCATCAGCAAGTACACGGCCTTCGTCCCTGTAGATCTCAGCAGCAACTCGTACCTGCCCAGCGTGGTGGAGTACGCCAACACAGGTAATAGCTCTGCAGGAACACACCTCCCCACCTCCTGCACCCCATGGGCTCCTTCAGGTTTTCTTTGTCCTTCCTGTTGTTTTTGGCTTTATCTGTTTATTTGTGTCCCAGACCCCGTCCCTCACGTCTCCAGCGACCCGTCCTTCCGTTGTGTTAACTGTGAGTCTCTCGTCTGGTCCTTTCTCTCTCCCTCTCTCTTTCTCTCTCTGTCTTTGTCTGGAGGCCTCTCCCACTGACTGAGGAGGATGCCCTCATTCCCCGCTAGGTGCTGCTCTCAAACAGGGCTCCCAACGCAGCTTAAGCTCTGGAAGTCGCCGCCTACGAGGATTCTCCATCGGACTGGGGCGATCGCAATCCACATGTGTATCCGACTCATCAGACGAAAGATTTTACAGTAAGAGCTTTGTCACTTACGTGTCAGCAGGTTTGACAATCTTCCAGGATTGTAGCAGTGGAGGCGTGTCCTCACACTGCTGTGCTCTTAGCTCTATGCATTGAACCGCTCAGTAGCCCCTCCCCTCGTCTCTGGTTAAAAAACCAAAAACCTGAGTAAACGGAACGGGAATGCACAACCTTTATTGGTGTGAGGGGCTCAACATTAAAGGACCCCACTAGTAACCTACACCATTGATGCAACAACAACCCCAATACTACACCACATACCACACTAGAACCCAAATACTGCATTCATAACCAATAAGGACCCCGCGCCATGTAATTAATAATACAGACAATGAAAACCTTCCACCAGAGCAGACAAGTAATACTGGAGACCACAGGCAATTAGTAATAAAGGAAAGCCCCCACAAAGCACACAATAATAATAGAAACCCCTCAGAGCAGACAATTAATAATACTGGAGCCCCCAGAGCAAACATTTTATAATTCTGGAGACCACAGAGCAGACGACTAATAATTCTGGAGATCACAGAGCAGATGACTAATAATTTTGGAGACCCCAGAGCAGACGCCTAATAATTCTGGAGATCACAGAGCAGATGACTAATAATTCTGGAGATCACAGAGCAGACGCCTAATAATTCTGGAGACCACAGAGCAGACGACTAATAATTCTGGAGACCCCAGAGCAGATGACTAATAATTCTGGAGATCACAGAGCAGACGCCTAATAATTCTGGAGATCACAGAGCAGATGACTAATAATTCTGGAGATCACAGAGCAGACGCCTAATAATTCTGGAGACCACAGAGCAGACGACTAATAATTCTGGAGACCCCAGAGCAGACGACTAATAATTCTGGAGACCACAGAGCAGACGACTAATAATTCTGGAGACCCCAGAGCAGACGACTAATAATTCTGGAGACCCCAGAGCAGACGACTAATAATTCTGGAGACCCCAGAGCAGACAACTAATAATTCTGGAGACCCCAGAGCAGACGACTAATAATTCTGGAGACCCCAGAGCAGACAACTAATAATTCTGGAGACCACAGAGCAGACAACGAATAATTCTGTAGACCCCAGATCAGACTAAAAATACTGGAGGCCACAGACCAAAAGACTAATAATTCTGGAGACCTAGAAAAGATGACTAATAAGTCTGGAGAACCCAGAGCAGACTAAAAATACTGGAGATGCCAGAGCAGACTAATAACACTGCTGACCCCAGAGCAGATAATAATCCTGTAAACTCCCAGAGAAGACAATAATGCTGGAGCTCGGAGCAGGAGAGGACCGGGAGTGGTGAGTGATTGTCAGCTGAAATCTACTCACTGCTCCAGGTCTTCTCCTGCTCCTGGGTCCTGCTTTTGGCACATTCAACTAGCGTCAGGACACAGAGCAGAAAAGGACCTGTGAGCGATGTTGCGTAGTCAGTGCTACCCCACCTCCTGCAACAATGAACATCATGGATGGCTCATTGGTGTCTGTCTTGCAGCAGGTGCGGGCTGCAACTCAAGGCTCAGTGGGCCCAAGCTGAGCCATTGGTTGTGCTTTAGAGCAATGGAAAAAAGAGAACTTAGAGCACAGCAGTGTGAGGATATGTCCCCCCCCCCCCCCCCCCCCAGTGAAGATGCTACAATCCTGGAATATAAATCCATCAGGACGGCAGATGACAGGTAGTAATGTGCTTATACTCTTCGCAGACGTCGATGAGAGTGCCATATCGCCCTGCACGACTCCAGTGTCCTCGGGATGGGAGCGCTGCAGCTTTCCACAAGGTCAGAGAGATGATGAATTCATGGGAAAGCCATTGGGATGGTCTTCCTGTAAAAAGTGACTTTACTGTTGCTTTGGTATTTTGTTCCTGTACCAGGATGCTGATCTAGTGCTATTACATATATGATGAGTATTATGTCTAGCTATGCCTACAAATGACAGCCCCCCTGGCCCCCCGTCTTGCTTTTGTCTTGCAGCTGCCCCCCGCAGTCCGTCTGTCTCCTCGTCCCATTCTCAGAGGTCTATAGAAAGCCTCTTTGCCGCCAGGTAACCAGAGCTCATAGATCCCCCGGCATTCATTTCGTGTTCCTTCAGAAATCCTTATTTGTCATCTTGTCTTAGGTTGAGCCTCAATAAGACGCGGCTTCTGACTCGAGCAGCCAAAGGATTTATGATCAAGTCTCCTGGGAAAGGCAGCGACGAGAGTGAGAGCGAGAACATTGACTACCTGCCGCTGGTGAGTATCAGCCGGGGGATTCCCGCACCTGAATCCTTTCATCTACTGAAGATTTAAAGGGCAACTCCAGTGTAATGTATATAAATCATTTGTCTCTGCCGCTGCTTGCTGCTAGAAATACAGAGCTAACTAGTGTACTCCTAATTTCTAAAATCTCTGCTTGCTGTCCATGAATTGAAAAATGCTTTTATATATTTAGGGACCTCCTGGATTAAAAGGGTTTGACCATGATCACTGTGACCAATCACTGACCTCAAGGGTCACATGTATAAAAGTGGTGACAAATCAACAGTGACACCACCCTTCTTGCACATGTGACCAATGCAGTCAGTGATTGGCCGTAGTAGTCAAAGTCTACAATTGTATCAAGTCTAGACAATCCTCCAGACTGATGTATTGTAACAATCTATAAGAAGAGGAGGTATCTTCTGCAGGTGCTGTTTACGAGGACTGGATGGGTTTCATCTTCAGGAGGAATTCAATTCTTTGACTGCAAAATATGAGGAACAATGAGGTTCAGTTGAAGTTCTGACCCCTCTATGTGATGTGTTGTCCTCCTCGCAGGTGACCCTGCAGTTGGCCTGTGGAGCATTTCTAATGACCCAGGCCTTCGCTGATGCAGCCAACATCCCCATGGATAAACTGAAGTGGACATCTCCATTCACAAGTCATCGCTCTGCTCTGAGCCCAATGTCTCACAGCTCCTCTCCGTCACGTAAAGACCAGGGACAATCTTCTGTAGGCACAGGGCAGCTGTTGGCCCCAGACGAAGACCATAACAGCACATTGAACGGGTTTGGTGAAGACGTGTGCCAGCAGCCCAGAACACGCCACCTCTCCAGTAGCGCCTTGGACAGTCCTTCCCAATCCACAAAATCAGAGAACGAACTGACCCTCCCCGTCCTCCCTGTGCGACGCTTTTCTTCTCCCGAGAGCGTTCAAGACTCTGCCTCCATTCACACAGACAGTGGATTGGGGTCAGAGTCTGATTCCACCGAGGTCCAGTCTTGGATGGAGAGTATTGAAGAACAACGCAAGTCGCATCCAGAAAGCATGATCTGGGCCACCGCCGTCGCCCTGGCCTGGTTGGAGAACAACTCCGCCGCTTACTTCATCGAGTGGGAGTTACTAGCGGCCAAGGCTGACCGGTGGTTGTGTAAGCAGAAGATCCCGGAGGGACGCACTCTGGCCACGGTCAAGTCCGCCGCTCAGCAGCTCTTTGTGCTGCTTCGACATTGGGATGAAAACTTGCAGTTCAACGTTTTGTGTTACAACCCCAACAGCGTGTAGCCGGTGGCATTACAGGGGACGGGGGGGGGGCGTCCTGTACCCCTTTGTCTGTGTGTTGTGGTATGGTTGTGTTGTGAAGCGTTGTATCAGTGCTACCAGTAGGGTGGGTATGAGTAGCGGTCTCCAGCTGATACCAGGGCAGAGATACCACCAGGGGCCAGCCACGAATTCCGCCAAGATCTGCCAATTGTCAGGGCCCATTGCATGTCAGTCCCACGGTCTGTATGCAGGGCGCTGATACCTCTCCGTCTGTGCACTTCTGTGAGTGGTCTTCTGCACCCCAACCCTTTGCATGATCCTTTTGTGTTCATGGTGGTCTCTCCCACCGTTTCTGGTGACGTACCCATCATCCCTGGTTATATGGGGGTCTTCCAGCCCTGTATGGTTGTATGCTGAGGTCTGTCCAGTGCGTGCGTGTGTTTGGAGAGGGCACGCGATACCCATCCGTGCCCACTGACGTCTTCTCCGTGAGAATGTTCTCAATTTAAACAGCCAAGTGATATTCGATTTACTGTGGTGTCCTTACTGGGGAGGGGGATATAACTTGCAGGAATGGGGGATCAGCTCTATGCATGGGGTCCTGGGCTCTTCTTGTGTTTGAGGTTCATTTTAGCCGATTGAATATTCCTTTTTGTCGTTTCGAGTGATGGTTTCCTTTGAGTGGGGAGGGGGGTTGATTTCAGTGTTGGGGCCTGGGCCGCTTCTATAAGCTGCAACATCAGATCTACCTTCTCTTTTTGTGCTTTACTACGTAACATTCGCTCCGATGCGTTTCACGACTTCTTCCTGATTAAGGATTTTTCGCAAACTGTCTTCCTGTATCACGTCGAGTACACATTGTATCATTGTGTCCTATAAAGATGCTTCTCCATCAAGGCTATCCTATAACCCTATGGTGTTCATCCAGAGGAAGGCAAAAAAAGGTACAAGGCGATTACCCCATAACGGGAAGAAAATTCCTTCCGGACCCCAAAAATGTTTTAAAATCTTTTTTATTAAAGCCTGACCCCAAATATGGCAGGGGGCACATGGGGAAGACAAGGGATGCCCTTTCAGGGATTTTCCCCGAGTTTATGTTTCCCTAACTGCTGCTAAGGTTTGGGGATTTCTCTTCCAAGGGTCTTTATAATGTCCTATAGGGTCTTTACGGTCCCTCCACCTTTAGATCAGTTATCCAACCATTCTCTCATAAGCTATTGGCCAAGTTCCATATAATAGGCAGGGACTCTCTGCTCCATGAGGCAAGTCATATAGAATGGCGCTTCCTCGCCTCATATAGTAGTCATATAAAAAGGTTTTTCAGTAAGCGGGTTCTCCGTGCTGCCTCTCGCACCCTTGCTGATATTGGGTGTTAAGAGACAGTATTTTTAGGTGCCAGGTCCTGCTTTATAGCAGGTGACTGCGCCCCCGAAGCTGCCCTTAATTTTGCTGCAGTCAGTGCTGCCTGAGGCAAGAGACTCAACTCACCTCATAGATGGAGTAGCCCTGCATATAAGCAGCTCTTAGAATTCTTTGAATTAAGGGGATTCCATCTAGACAGCCACTAAGGGTTTAAGGGGGTGCGCTACCCCACTTTTACAACACAACAAATTCCTGTCTGTCAATTGGGAAGGACACTCTGGACAAGGGGGTTATAGATTGGGTACTTGATGTAAGTGTGAACTACTACCCCCATTGTTTCCTAGTGAAGCGACTGTTTTCTGTAAATTTGTAAGACTCCTTACGTCACTGCTTTGAGATCCATCAGATTCTATCACACACCATCGTCTGCGAGGTCATAGGGATCAGCTTGTGTACAACTTGTGTCATTATTTATTCTGGTGCAAACATTTAAAGGGATTCTCTATTTTATGTAAATAAATTTTAAAGGGAACCTGTCACCAGGGACCTAATTTTAACAGGTTGCAGAAGCTTATTACATCTGCAGAGCACATCGGCCTTTATGCCTTTTCTAAGCATTTGCATTACATTATAATTCTGTGTCATAACTTACAAGCACCCTGACAAAATCCTGGGGTAGTCACAGGGGCTGGACCTTGGTTTGGATGCATTTCAAAAAACAACATGGGCCTTATGTGTGTTACTCACTCCTCAGAGCTTAGCCCCCACCTTTGTGCTCCTGTACAGCTTCTCCCTCCTGCTCCTTCTCAGAGGTCACAGCCTGGTGAGCTGACATGGGAGAGGGATGAGCTGTACAGGAGCACAAAGATGGAGGCAGCCTGCAGCCCAGACTTGTCACATGTTGTTTTTTTTTATTCAAACCAAAGCCCAACCCCTGTGACTACCCCAGGATTTTGTCAGGATGCAAGAGTAAGTTATAACATACAATTATATTGTAATGCCAATGCTTAAAAAAGATAGAGAGACATTTTTGCACTGCAGATGTCATGGGCTTTTACAATCTGTCTTTAGTGAAAATGACGTCCCTGGTGACAGGTTCCCTTTAACCCTGGTGATAATAGAAAGTTATGAAATACTCTAAGATACTTCCTCAAGATTCCGGCTGTCTTATCAGTGCATACAACCTTTATTTATTCCATCCGGAAGTTAAAAATAAGTTTTCCCAACCATATACATCTTACAGCTGGGGCTTTGTTACATTGACATCCAATCTAGACAGTTCTGCACTGATACACTGTAACAAAACACAACTGGAGAAAGATTTGTATCGCTGACGTGTTTAGTAGTGACCAGACTGTGTGGACTGGATACAATTGTAACAAACCCTCAGCTGAGAGAAGAATTTTGGCCGTGCAGTTTTTGAGATACTGAACATAAGGATTCATGAAAGAGTTTATTATACAAGTAATATACAATGATTGCCTTGGGTTTATTGGTTATTTGTGGGGTTCTTACACCAAGCACCCCCCAGCAGATCTGCTGATTGTAGCCACTGATAATGGGACAGAAAGCAGACAGCGCCATTCTCTGTATAGTGGCTGAACTGAGCCACTGCAGCTTAGATCCTGCAGTAACGTGGTTTGGCCACTACACACAGAATGGCACTGTCTGCTCCCTTTTCCATTCTCCGTGTATCAGCAGATCTTTTCGGGTGCTGTGTGTTCTATCCTTATGGCTTGAACATTGTTAGCCTGGAAAACCCCTTTAAGCTTAATTTCCATGAACTAGGACTGTACATGAGTCACTCAGATGAGATGTTATACGCTGGGCGTGCAGTACGGTGTATCCGCCGTAAGTGCTGTTGACTGATCCCGTCATCTACCAAGACTTAGTACATCTTCTGCTGCGCTGCCACCCGGCTGCACCCTCGTGCCTTCTGTTCGTTCAGCTTTGTTCTTACTTTGGCATCAGGTATTATTATATTTTTGTCCGCATCCTTAAAAGAAAAACAAAAAAATTATTATTGATCTTGTATCATGAGGTTTGTGTTCAGTAAAGTGATATTTTGTGAACAAACTGGGTGCGACTTGTCTTCTTAAACCGCAGAATATAGGGCCGGGATAGACACAGGTAAGTGAACCCTTTGGAATTACTTACTAATGTCATTTAATTAATTATGGACAGACACATAGTAACCAAATGTATAACACACAGACACCTGTACTGTTCACTTCTCATATTGAGTAACGTCCGCAATAATCTATAGATCCCTTTTTACAGCAATCACCCAAAATCTCTAATTTTGAAGGCCAACTGACCATCAGCCCCTAAGAAATAGACCATATTAACCTCCAATGAAGGTTTTCTTCTGCCTGACCCCTGGAGTCCTGTATTGGGTTAGAGGTTGGGCCCACCGGAGGATCCTCTGATGCTCCGGTGGGCCAGTCTGACACTGCTACCAATCAGAGCTCAGCTTCCATTTCTGTATCAACCCAAATCTCTTATTCTGGAGGGCCACTCTCAATGAGCCCCTAAGAAATAGATATTAGTAGCCTCCAATTCAGGGTGTCTTCTGCTTGATCTCTGGAGTCCTGTATTGAGTTAGAGGTTGGGCCCACCGGAGGATCCTCTGATGCTCCGGTGGGCCAGTCTGATACTGCTACCAATCAGAGCTCAGCTTCCATTTCTTTATCAATCTAAATCTCTTATTCTGGAGGGCCATTCTCAATCAGCCCCTAAGAAATAGACCCTAGTAACCTCTAATTTAGGTTGTCTTCTGCCTGACCACTGGAGTCCTGTATTGGGTTAGAGGTTGGGCCCCCCGGAGAATCCTCTGTTGCTCCAGTGGGCCAGTCTGACACTGCTACCAATCAGAGCTCAGCTTCCATTTCTTTATCAATCTAAATCTCTTATTCTGGAGGGCCATTCTCAATCAGCCCCTAAGAAATAGACCCTAGAAACCTCTAATTTAGGTTGTCTTCTGCCTGACCACTGGAGTCCTGTATTGGGTTAGAGGTTGGGACCACCGGAGAATCCTCTGATGCTCCAGTGGGCCAGTCTGACACTCCTACCAATCAGAGCTCAGCTTCCATTTCTTTATCAATCCAAATCTCTTATTCTGGAGGGCCACTATCAATCAGCCCCTAAGAAATAGACCCTAGTAACCTCCAGTTTAGATTGTCTTCCGCTTGACCACTGGAGTCCTGTATTGGGTTAGAGGTTGGGCCCACCGGAGGATCCTCCTATGCTCTGGTGGGCCAGCCTGATGCTGTCACCAACCAGAGCTCAGCTTCCATTTCTATATCACCCAAAATGTCTTATCCTGTAGGTCCACCCTCCATCAGCCACTATGAATTTAGCCAATTTAGGTTGTCTTCTGCTTGACCCCTGGAGTCTTGTATTGGGTTTCAGGTTAGGTCCACCGGAGGATCCTTTGATGCTCCGGTGGGCCAGTCTGACACTACCAATTGGAGCTCAGCTTCCATTTCTTCAACATGAAAGGTGCGCTGTGATTGGTTGCTTTCAGTAATGCTGTTAAGGTTCTCTTATACAAAGCATTTGCCCCTCATTTAATCATCATCATCATAACACCGACAATTCAAATGTTACCGAAAGGTTCCTTACGTCAACCTCCAACTTTAGCGCTTTTGAATTTCTCGTCTACTCAAAAGTTTGTGAGCCCGACGCCCTTCCTTACTGTCTGCGATACAATGTCTCAATAACGTCCCATGGTCATCCCTTGTGTCATCTCTGCTGGAATCTTAAAATTTGCGGATCCTACAGATCTCAGTTATCCGATGATCAAAGCGTCAGCCGGCGTGTGGCGACTATTTTTACTCTCTCGCTCTTTTTCCGAGGCGCCGGCCTGAGTCATCCCTTCTGTTGTGTTTTTTCGCCGCCGCCGTCGTACTGTACTATTGTTATACACACACAAGATGGTGCAGATCAGCTGCTCTAATGGAATCAGTCAGGTACCAGACATGAGGCAGACCCCAGCGTCTCCCACCGCCGGAGCTGCCAATCACCAAACAGGCGAGGGGGCGGCACGGTACAAAATGTTCATCTCGGTTTTATTTAGTAACACAGCAAAAAAAAAAAAAAAGTTCCTGAGTTATCAAGATACAGTAAAGAGATCCTGGCACCAGAGAAGGCTCCGTCATATAGGACCATCTGTACCTGTCTGCACTATAGAAGCTGAATCTGTGGATTCACATTTACTTTATAGACCCCCCCAAAGAGGAAGAAGTAATCACAAGTATCTAAGATGTGTGTCATGGCCGCTAGAGGATGTCATGTGACCTGTTGAGAGGAAGGTCATGTGTGTCCACAAGTTATCCTCAAGCCCCTGCCTGGCACTTTAGAAAGCTGTTAAAGGAGTTAAAGGGATTGTCCACTTTCTGCAAATATTTGATATTGTTTGTGTAATGAAAAGTTATACAATTTTCCAATATCATGTTTGTATCAATTCCTCGTGGTTTTCTAGATCTCTGCTTGCTGTCATTTTATAGAAAGCTTCTCTGGTTACTCCAGTGAATAGGAATAATAATTAATAATTCGGCCAAATCGGTCCCTGTCCCAATTGCACTTTGGGGTGTGTATCCTCACACTGCTGTGCTCTAACCTCCTCCTACCGATACTATTCAAGCCTGCTACTAAGAGCAGGAGAATGAGCTATCCAGTATCTTAGAGGTGTATATCCACAAAAGATAACAAAATATTCACTAGTATTGACAAAAATACAACATTTCACAGATATAATTCCATCCTGTCTCTATCGGTCCATAAACTCCTGAATATGATCGTCAGATTCCTCTTGTACCGCAGGTGGAGGGGCAGGATAAGCTCTGGATCCTAGGGAGGGGGTGACATAGCAGTGCTGTGTGTTTTACAGAGCTGAGTCTGTCATTGTGTCTTATATCCATCTCATGACTCTGATCCGTCTCATCTCTCTTTTTCTAGGTGTCAGACAGCAATAGGAAGAGGTTAAAATGATCTTTACATTACTAGGGGATTACAATTTAAGAACTTTCTTTCATTTGCAAACCTCTTTCATGGGACGTTGATCCAGAGCTTTATTCTAACCACCATATTTGGAGGCAGAGACACATTTTTTTTCTCCCTATTTGCCAACTTGCATCTGTTTTTTTTTCTTCTACCATTGTAGGAGTAGAAGTCGGACCTGATAGACCTTTATCTTTTTCAGCAATAACTATGATACTATGAATGAAGAGGGCTATGAGCACAGCAGTGTGAGGGCACACCCCCAGAAGTGACAATACTGGAATATTTTTTTCACAGTCCTGCTGCTACTAAAAACATAAATACATGTAAGATTACACATCTCTCCAGGGCCCATAACTAAATCTGTCTGCAGAAACCTATGAACACAGCAGTCTGATGACACCTTACCCTCCTCAGAAGCTACAATCCTGGAACATCAATGCATTGTTTCACAGTCCTGCTGCTACTAACAACAAAAAATAAGGAATGATTACACAGAGTCAATACCTAACAGTGTCTGTCGAGGGCACAGAGGATATCATTGTGAGGACCCACCCCCCTAAAATCCAGAAATATTAATGCATTTTTTCACTGTCCTGCTGCTACTAAAAAATGCACAGAAATATGATTAGATCTCCAATCTAATTTCCATGACTTATAATTCCTATATGATCAGATCCTAAACCTTTTAATTAAAAGATACTAGATCAAATACATAAACTATCAGAGTGAATATCTACTTTGTCAAACCTTAGACCAGACCCCTCGTACCCCAATCCAATAATGAAAGCCTCATCCTTCATTATCTGCTCTTAGTCTAAGCAAAAAGTTTCAGACCCCAAACGAGACTCCTGTATAATGGTCTCATCCTTGGTGGATGTTCATGGCCCTCTTGACCTCTAGGAACCAGTTTCCTAAGACTCCTGACCCTGACTAACATGAAGAGGACTTTATGTGTAGGACCAGGCTCAGATAGATACAGTGGTGGCAGTGCTTCCTGACATGCCCTGGCTGAGGATGCAAGTAGACATCTGCAGTAGGGCAGCCATGTTGATTCCAGACTGAATGGCCCAGCTTTGTAGTGGTATCAGAAGCCCTCCAGGCAGGGCCGGTTTCAGAGTTTCTGAATTTTTAACATGAGTTCACTGCAAAGGGGCCCACTGAGGCTCTGTCCCCCAGGGGCCTACTGAACCCCCCTAGAGGCCGCCTAGCAGACTTTTGCATTGGGTCCCCTTTCCCCCAAAAATATACATATTTGTGCACTTACACATGTTTATACAATTACACATTTATACACTGTTACACACATACATTCATTTACGCACATTCATGCACTCATATATACATTTATACACTAACACATACAGCACATACACTTTATACACACATACAGTATATGCACATCTACGTACTCACATACAGTATTTACACATGAAATACACAAATTACACATGCAGTATATATACACACATCATATATACACATCTATACAGTTTATACACATATACATAGAGTATACATGCACTATATACAGATACCAAGCATATACAGACATATAGCATACGCACACACCCATACAGTATATAAACGTCACATATACACACAAAAAGCATATAGATAAATTCATACAGTATATACACACACCTCACACATACATACATTTATACACACATTAAGTATGTATATACTCACTGTCTGGCAGATTTTACCCAATGTGCAACATAATGGGGGTCATTTACTAAGGGCCCGATTCGCGTTTTCCCGACGTATTACCCGAATATTTCCGATTTGCGCCGATTTCCCCTGAATTGCCCCGGGATTTTGGCGCGCGCGATCGGATTGTGGCGCATCGGTGCTGGCATTCACGCAACGGAAATCGGGGGGCGTGGCCGAACGAAAACCTGATGGATTCGGAGAAACCGCCGCATTTTTTTTAAAAAATGTGTCGCGGAGCTTGCACTTACCTTCACTCAGCCCGGCTCGGTGTATTCCAGTGTTTTCCGGGGAACCTCAGCGCAGCAGCGCCACCTGGTGGATGTCAGAGGAACTACCTTAATGAATCCCGGCCGGAACTGAATCCAGCGCAGAGAACGCACCGCTGGATCGCGAATGGACCAGGTAAGTAAATCTGCCCCATTATGTATGTAATGGTGCTTATTTTTCAGTGTAGCAGTTCGGGGTTCTGGGCCCCCTGACACTGCGGGCCCCATAGCAGCTGCTATCACTGTAGTTACGCCCCTGCACTCAGCTTTTCCAGGCACATATATAACAGGGAATAGCATGATGAGGGGGGTTCTCAATAGTTTGGGGAGCTGTACAGTGCTCGCATCTTACAGATGCCTCTCCTCTGCATGGGTTAAACATTTTCAAAGGAGATCTGCAATGATGGTGAAAGCCGCAGGTTCAGAAGGGGTTAAGCGCGGGGCCAGGGCATGAAGCCAGATTTACTCCTCGGCCTGATAATGACTGGACTGTGGTGTCCTTGAGAGCCGCCGGAGGCCCCCGGGAGGCGCACAGGTAGATCCAGCGTCGGATTACATCTACCGCATCAGTTTAATAATCCCGGCAGGTTTCCATAGTAACATGAAGATCGGTGCCTGCGGAATACCTGATATGATGGCGGATAGGAGAGGGAACATGAACCTGTACAGAGGGAGAGCTCAGCGCCGCCATTACCATCTGCATCAGATCCTCCACACTTACCTACTGCACAGAGTACTGGAGACCCTGCTAGCTGGGCTGCTGGAGTATTGGGTTTACATCCTGGTTCTGGCTCAGATATTCCCCTTAAAGGGAATCTGTCATCAGTTTTGACCATAATAAACTGCAGGCAGTACTGGGTATAGGCCCAAGAGATCTGTGTAATCACAACTTTGTGTGTGTAGTAAGTAGCAGCGGGACTGTGAAAAGTGAACATTTGCAGCTCCCGAAGAGCTTCCTGCTCTTTGCAATGAACTGTTACAGCCCCTCCCCTCTGAGTGACAGATGTAAATATCCAACCAAAATCTTGATACAATTCCTATTTGTGAGAGAGGGGAGGGGCTGTGATGCAGAGAGCAGAAAGCTCTTCAGGCTGAAAGTCCCTCCCAGTGCCCTTGCAAGAGCTGCAAAACTGGATTATAACTTCACTTTTCACAGTTCTGTCACTACCAACAAAAGAGGCGTGGTTTTCCTTATCCTGGAAAACCTATTTGCATATTTCCCAGAATCCCCTAGTGGAGCGTCAATAGCTATCAGTCTCCACTCCTACAACGTGGCCTTAATTGACAAAGTCTCTGTAAGGAGAACTCTTACTTCCCGACCCTAGTCACCACCAATAACACACACAAAAGTGTGACTACTACACAGATCTCCAGGGCCAATACCGCACACTGTCTGTTACTTTGTATGGTCAAAACTGATGACAGATTTCCTTTGATTCTGGGTCTGGAACATTTTACTTAACCTCTGCAGACTGGAACTCATGCTGTAGACTACTCAGCTCCGCCGCTGCTACATATATCTTTTTCATCCAACATCCACTTCTCTACTCCAAACCAAACCCTCAAATCTCTCTTACCACAAGAAGAAGACCATAAAATAAGAGCAGAAACCCATAAAGTTCTTCCTTACGGAGAGTTTGGGGCTGCAGGCAATGATACAACCTACTACCTGGTGAACACAAACAGTAAATACAAAACATGAATAATAAAATATGTTAAAGCACATCCATGAGACAAGAAAGCCCATACTGGGCAGTAGGTGGCGATGATGTTCCACCCAGCTCTCTCTCTGACAGGTGTTTTAGATACAAGGGTGCAGCACTGACAGGAAGGGGATGGCTAGTTTCCCCCTACTAATACTTTTGGGGTTACTTAATGTAGCTTTTGTAAGGGCCCCCTCTGGCTCAATAGGGGTGGTAAAGTGATGATGTCATTGTGCCTCTTAGCTTCCGCACACCAACGCACATCGGGGCAGATTTACTTACCCGGCCCATTCGCGATCCAGCGGCGCGTTCTCTGCGGTGGATTCGGGGTCTTCCGGCAATTCACTAAGGTAGTTCCTCCGATGTCCACCAGATGTCGCTGCTGCGCTGAAGAGCATCGGAACGCACTTAAGTACACCGAGCCGGGCGCCGATGCGCCACAATCCGATCGCGTGCGCCAAAAACCCGGGCCACTACAGGGAAAATCAGCGCAAATCGGAAATATTCGGGTAACACGTCGGGAAAATGCGAATCGGGCCCTTAGTATCATCTTTCATTTCTCTTTGGAGTCCAAAATTTAAGACAGGATTGTGTCAAGATAAATGAGATGAATAAATGAAGATTTTAGCATCTTGTGTCTTGGGTACTTTCTTACGTCACCATAATCCGTTTCCGGGGCCTGCGTCACCTTATAACCTGCAGGAGACGGATCAATAACGGCACTTAGCGGGCTCAATATCGCAGCTGGTCACCTCACTGTTGATGTCACATTACGTGCACTAAATGCCACCGACTCTTGGCTTGAAGTCATCATTATGTCTCCAGGAGGACGGTGACATCTGGGAGACACGTCTGCGCGGAGCAGTGAATAGGTTCAGGTATAATTAATAGCTGCGGGGGCGGTAATCACCTAAACGACTGCTCCAGACACAGGGGAGATGATGAGACGCAAGGATCAGACATCGGGTACACAGACATTACACATATAAATTACCGGTACATTAGTATAGCGCTATTATCTGACAGGAGATGGAAGGTTTTCTACAAACTGTTATGATGGGATGGTTGATGGGTATAAATAAAGACCTGCAATGTTGCCAGTCACCCCCAAGTATTGAATATACTGCTATAGCTGCAGCAGAAATTGTGTATATACTGCTATAGCTGCAGCAGGATTTGTATATACCACTATAGCTGCAGCAGGATTTGTATATACCACTATAGCTGCAGCAGGATTTGTATATACCACTATAGCTGCAGTAGGAATTTTATATACCACTATAGCTGCAGCAGGATTTGTATATACCACTATAGCTGCAGTAGGAATTGTATATACCACTATAGCTGCAGCAGGAATTGTACCTACCGTCATGGCTGCAGCAGGAATTGAATTGTTTTGCTATATTGGATTTACTATCTTTTTACCATCACGCTAAGACTGACTGAGAGGACAGAAGAACAATGGGGCAGATTTACTTACCCGGTCCATTCGTGATCCAGCGGCGCGCTCTCTGCGGAGGATTCGGGTCCGGCCGGGATTCACTAAGGTAGTTCCTCCAATGTCCACCAGGTTTCCCTGCTGCGCTGAAGTTCATTGGAATGCTCTGGAGTTCACCGTCCTATCGTGGGTGCAGGTAAGCGCTTGTGCGCCACAATCCGATCGCGTGCGCCAAAATCCCGGGGCAATTCAGGGAAAATCGGCGCAAATCGGAAATTTTCGGATAACCCGTCGGCAAAACGCGATTCGGGCCCTTAGTAAATGACCCCCAATGTGTGTGACACAAAGAACTTATTTTGTGTCATATGAATTACGTGCGCACACAATAGGGCACATTAATTTACCCGGCTGCTGGAGCTCATCGAAAGTGCATTGTCCGTGTATAATGCTCTGTGCCACGATTCACTAAGATTGTGCGCCCGATATCCTGCATGTGTCACTTCCCCGCTCAGGTCCGCTGGAGTTCACCTTCTTCTTTCTGGTGTATGTATGCGCTTGGGCTTGCGACACAATTTGAAAGTTAAATCCTGCGCTCAATCCAAATCAGTCAAACTGTCTGACAGCACGCCTCCCAATTTGTGTCGCATGGAAGCCAGCGCAGCTGCACCCAAAGAGGGTCGTGTGCTCCAAAATCCCAGCACAGTCACTTCTTAAATACCTGTCCAAGCTGTGCAATAGGTGAACAGTCCAACGAAAGTGCACAGCGCGACCCTTAGTTAATGAGCCCCAATACATGGCATCACAAAATCATTTTTGAGCATTCTGTAAAAATCTAACTGATTTTGTACACACGAAAATGATTTGAGCGATGAATAAAATGCATTCCCTGTGGCCAAAATAGAATCTGTAACGACAACTGTCGATTCTGTAGCCAACCAGAAGCCTGTTACACTTTTCACATGTAGTAGATGGGCTATGGGACAGCTCAGTAGAGGCAGCTAAGAGCAAAGCAGTGTGAGGAAACACCCCAGTGCACTTGGAGAAACTACAATCCTGTTATATAAATCCATATTTCACAGTCCTGCTGCTACTAACTACGTGCGCAAAGGTATTATTACACAGAACTCCAGGGACAATACCTAACACTGCTAGAACAGAGCACCGCAGTGTGAGAACACACTTCCTGTGCTTCAATCCTAGAATATAAATCCATGTTTCACAGTCCTGCTGCTACTAACTACATACACACAGCTCTTTGGTGTTAGAAGGGTTAAAGTGGGGGTCCTGCAGTTTTGTCCGAGCCTCCCCCTGAGTATCGGGAGGTCTTTGCGGCCGACCTCACAGGTCCAGGCTCTGAGTAATCAGCAGAAACGAAAAGGAAGGTGCAGTATTTCGGGCCTCTGACCATCCAGCCTGTTGCTATGGAAACTACCTGCAGTTTCCAAGTTCCTTGCGTATCTGGGGCTTACGAAAAAAAATAAAAAATGAAGAGATTACGAATACTCTCCCTGCCAGAGACCATCTACAGCATTGGAATTAGCGCGTTTTCTTTTTTTTGGGGGGGGGGAATATCGGATGCGTCACACGCTGCAGGATCATAGATGAGTCAGGGGTGAGTTCACACTCGGCAGATTTACTGCGAAAAATCTCAACCTAATAATCAGCTCTATAGATGTGAAGAGGGTGGTTTATCAACAATCCCCAGTACACAGGGGCTTCAACTACTACGGCCGCCATTATATCCCCTATAACATTGTCATGCAGGGAGCGGGAAAAGCTGAGTTATTCCGCAGTGATATTACTTATAGATATCTATAGGCCACAGAGTCATATCACACAGTAAGACTGTGTTGTCCTCCACAACCAATCAGCACTCAGCTTTAATTTTCCCAGAGGAGTTTTCAATTTGAAAGCTGATCACTCATTGGTTGCCACAGGGGACAACAACAAATGGCAGCCTGTCCTGTATTAGGCCGCTAACACTATAACAACGCTTGCTGGCTGAAACATCCGTCCCCAATACCGATAACTGGAACTGAACAGACATGCTGAATTCAGTTCCACTTGTTTGAACACACATTTGTGTGCATGGGGCCTTAGAGATGTCAGGATGGTTGGGAAGGAGGTGTTTTCAAGGACTCTGTTTGCTGTCAGTGAATAAAAACAACCCAAACCATCCAACTTTTTACAAGTTTTCCCCTCTGCTGTCTCTAATTCTGTCACTGGGGACTTAGTGCTATGATGCTCCTGTATACTGCACACAAAGATGACAGGGATATCTGCGCTGTAATTCTCTTTGTCTCTACTGTGAAGCCGTGGTCACACGTTGCATTTTGATCACCTTTTGAGGCACAATCCAAAGGCTCCAACTGTGATCACATGATGAGGTAACATTGCATTTAAACACATTGGTAACGCAATGTTACATCAACACGTGAAGCGTTTTGATTGCGTCTCAAAACGCAACCTGTGAACATGGCCTCCCTGAGAAGCATCAGCAAGGTCATATAACACATGATAGACAAGTAATGAATGGAATAAAGCACTTGGGGTGAGATAGAAGCCTATTATTTGCTCCAGCTCCATGTGTCCCTTAGCTCCTGCTCACTCCTCCCCTTCCCTCTCCATAGACTATTATGTAGTCTAGAAGAAGGGGCAACAAAAGGCCTGATAATTGGAGACAGAGTTAATTTTCCTCTGGCATATTACAAAGTTTTTAATATTCACTTGTTAGCAGGGACCTGGTACAGACCTATGGGTATGTTCACACCATGGCTGATATGAACACGGAAAATTAAGCTTCCAAAAACAAACCCTTATACCTCTAACAGCTGCAGTTTTGTTACAATGTATCCAGTTAAGACAACCCATGATAATAGGACAGGAGAGAGATATCTGTCTTGTTGATGCATTCACTGGGATTGCCTGGTCTTCATACAACTGTAGCGAACCCTCAGCTGTGAGACGTCTCAGGATAGTGATGTATGATACATGTTTGTGGTGTAATAACGCGGTGGTGATGGGGCGACTATCTACGCCCTGTGCACGGATTCCTGTCTATAACCTGCCGCTCTATCATGGCCGCTCTAGGATTTGCAGGTCATGTAATTAGTCCGCTATTCATTAGTGCGGCTGAGCTTTGTCTGCTCTGGATAATCCGTCTTTCCTTTGTGCGGTATAATAGGCGAGCCAGCGGCCCGGGGGGTGCGGAGCAGATGTGAGGCCGCTGCTTCCTTCCTATAATTACAGAGATGAGTCGGCTGCGATGTTCTGCGGGGCACATACGTCACCAGGCCGGAGCCGTGTTTACACCCTCGGCACAGAGCACAGGGGACTCCGCAGCATCAGTTTCCAGTGTGACGGGGGAAGTCTGTGCTGATAAATGAGCGCAGCGCCGGCCTCGTAAACATTCAGATCCGCGGTTATTTTAATCCATACTGAGCAGATGAATATAAATAGGTGATGCCGGGAGCGGATCCATTCTACGGGGAGTTGTCGCTGCAGATCATCATCACCGCCTATGAGTGTTTAGTCCTCCAGTGCAAATACACACCAGGGTGTCACGACTCAAGACTGGGGTGTAAGGGCGCCGATAGGGTAAACCGCAAGGGTACGGGCAAGTCATAGGTCCCCACACTGGAAATGGCTTAATATTATTTATCCTTGTCATATATCATACATGTAGTCCAGGTGGCCTAGAGTAGTCTCATACATAAAATTAATAGAAGTTAAATAGTAAAGGGGTAGTCCCATTTCAGCAGATAAGTTTTATTGTTTGCATTAAGGAAAGTTATACAATTCTCTCTCTGTCTCTCCATATAAAATGGTAGATTCACACTGAAGTAATCAAAACTATGAATAATCACATGTGGAATTATATACTTAACAAAAAAGTGTGAAACAACTGAAAATATGTCTTTTATTCTAGGTCCTTTTGCTTTGAATACTCTTGGATTCTATTGATGAGCTTCAAGAGGTAGTCACCTGAAATGGTTTTCTAACAGTCTTGTAGGAATTCCCAGAGATGTTTAGCACTTGTTGGCCCTTTTACTTTCACTCTGCGGTCCAGCTCACCCCAAACCATCTGGATTGGGTTCAGGTCTGGTGACTGTGGAGGCCAGGTCATCTGGCAAAGCACCCCATCATTTTCCTTCCTGGAGGTTTTTGGGGTCAGTGTCCTGTTGAAAAAAAATGATGGTCCAACTAAACGCAAATCGGATGTAATAACAGCCGCTGCAAGATGCTGTGATAACCATTCTGGTATAGTATACATCCCCAACAGTGTCACAAGCTAAGCGCAGCAGAGGTGACTCTTACCCTACACAGCAGAGGTGACTGTTACCCTCCGCAGCAGAGGTGACTCTTACCCTCCGCAGCAGAGGTGACTCTTACCCTCCACAGCAGAGGTGACTCTTGGTCTTCCTTTCCTGGGGGAATCCTCGTGTGATAGTTTCTTTGTAGCGCTTGATGGTTTTTGCAGCTGCAAAACCCAATTTTGCCACTGCAGTCAGTCCCAATTTTTCGGACTGACTGTAATGACGGCCACTAGATTTTCTTTACTATGCTGCTTTCTTCTAGCCATAATACAAATTCTACCAGTCTATTCAGTAGGATTATCAACCGTGTATCCACCTGACTTCTCTACATCACAACTGATGGTCCCTACCCCATTTATAAAGAAAGAAATCCAACTTATTAACGCCAAAGCCACTTTTCACTTTCCTGACACGGCCCATTTTTTCAAATCTGCCCTGTGTCACTATTAGTGGTTATAACTTCGAAACGCGTTAACATATCCAAGTGATTTTAAAACTGTTTTCTTGTGACACTTTTTACTTCATGTTAGTTGAAAAATTTTGGTGTTTTGTTTTGCATTTATTTATGAGAAAATCAGATATTTGGTGAAAATTTGGAAAAATTCTCGATTTTCGAACTTCAAAATGTTCTACTTTTTCCATACATAGTCATAACCGCAAAAATACTTAATAACTAACATTCACCGAATGTCTACTTTATGTGGACATGGTTTTTTATGATTACTCTTATTTTTGTAGGATGTTATGGGGCTTTGAACGTTAGGTGCGATTTTTCACATTTTCATAAAAAACTGATCCACTGATCTCTCGTTCAAGCTCCTCTTAACCTTACACAGTGTAATACCGATGTATTACACTGTGTAATGTAACATGCACAGTGCTCAGTGTGTCACAGCTGGCAGGACCCGGTTCCAGGAAGGGGATCGCACAGCCCCGGCACTGGCAGTCCCGGGGCTGCGATCGGAGCAGCGGACCCCCCCAGTAAGCGCGGCGGAGCGGGGGGGTCCGATTCTCGCAAACGCCCCTGACACGCCGCGGTCAGCAGACCGTGGTGTGTCAGGGGTTAACACCCGCGATCGGAGAAATCTCCAATCGCGGGTGTTAGAGGTGGGTGTCGGCGCCAGAAGTTTGACGCAATAGTACTGCATTTTGCGGGAACGCTCCTCCCGCAATGCAGTACTATTACGTAAAATGTCGGTAAGGGGTTAAACCTGACAGGGAACCTGTGATATGAAAACCTTTTCCTGTGATATGAAGACCTGGCCTCCACAGTCACCAGACCTGAACCCAATCCAGATGGTTTGGGGTGAGCTGGACCACAGAGTGAAGGGAAAAGGGCTAACAGGTGCTAAACATCTCTGGGAACTCCTACAAGACTGTTGGAAGACCATTTCAGGTGACTACCTCTTGAAGCTCATCAAGAGAAGCCAGGAGTGTGCAAAGCAGTAATCAAAGCAAAAGGAACCGAGAATACAAGACATATTTGCAGTTGTTTCACACTTATAGAGTATATAAGTATATAATTACAGAAAACTCTTCGAATGAGAAGGTGTGTCCAAACTTTTGGTCTGTACAGTACATGTATATATTTATATTAATTAGTGGTAATATATGTACACATTATAACTGTAGAAGTTAAGGGTGGTATAGGGGGTCATACTCGATATTTGTAGTGGTCCAGGGTAGTAACAGGTTAGTATTACTACTCCTGGAAACATAGGGTGGATCAAAGGTTAAAAAAGAACCTATCAGCAGTTTTGACCGTGTAAAACTGCAGCCATTGTAAGGCATTGTCCCAAAAGAGAGATACGTAATGGGACCTTAGCAGCAGGACTGTAGAAAATTTGCACTTAGTTAGTTCTTAACACTCAAAGGCATCAAATCCCCTGAGTAAAGGCTGTAGCAGGCTGCTAAATCAATACTACAGGTAGGGGCTGCGGATGACTTCCATGTAGAGTGCTAACAATAGTGTGAGGATAAATTCTGGATGCTACAATTTTTCACAGCCCTGCTGCTACTAACAACGTGGACATTTCATAAATTTACAATTAATATAAAAGTTTTTAGTGATCAGTGCTGATTATTCTATATATGAGTAAGAATCCCCTGCATAGAGATAACCATTCCTAATAACACAGCTTCCACTAGGAGGCGCTGACTGCACACAGATTCCTGCAGCTCCCACTATAAACTTGTCTTCAATGAATTGTAAGCTCCCTCTAGTGGTGGCTTCAAGAATAAGGAATTGTATACATTTCATGTTCTAATATTTGAGTCTAAGACTAGGGTGATGGGGGTTGTAGTGAAGCAGCACAGCAGACACTAATGTATATAGATAAGGTATTTGGGGGGGGGTGAAGGTTTCCCATTAGTAAAATCCCCAACACCCTGCACCATGATGATGTAGACTTGCATCAGGTGGAGGATAATGTTTTTCTATATTCTTTTCATGCTTTTTCTATGTTATCCCAAGAGTCAGTGGTGAAATCGGTGTCATTTACCGTCCGTCCCCCTCCCCCTCTTCACTAAGACGCTGTTAGAGGATATGAACAAGTCACTGGTTACCATGGCAGCCAGGTGTCTGATGAGATCTCCACTGCTGCCTGCAAGCTAATGAGGCCTCTCCGTGTGTGAGGAGACATCAGCCGCCAGTGCCAGAGCCGGGGGGCCCCCACATACAGCCAGGGCTCCGAACCCCCACTATTACTCATCAATGATTATCATACCCTCAGACAGCAATACACTGCACAGTCCCACTTCTCCTGTCCTGTATATATATGGACAGTGCACAGTCCCACTTCTCCTGTCCTGTATATATATGGGCAGTGCACAGTACCACTTCTCCTGTCCTGTATATATATGGACAGTGCACAGTACCACTTCTCCTGTCCTGTATATATATGGACAGTGCACAGTACCACTTCTCCTGTCCTGTATATATATGGACAGTGCACAGTACCACTTCTCCTGTCCTGTATATATATGGGCAGTGCACAGTACCACTTCTCCTGTCCTGTATATATATGGGCAGTGCACAGTACCACTTCTCCTGTCCTGAATATATATGGACAGTGCACAGTACCACTTCTCCTGTCCTGTATATATATGGACAGTGCACAGTACCACTTCTCCTGTCCTGTATATATATATGGACAGTGCACAGTACCACTTCTCCTGTCCTGTATATATATGGACAGTGCACAGTACCACTTCTCCTGTCCTGTATATATATGGACGGTGCACAGTACCACTTCTCCTGTCCTGTATATATATGGACGGTGCACAGTACCACTTCTCCTGTCCTGTATATATAAGGACAGTGCACAGTACCACTTCTCCAGTCCTGTATATATATGGGCAGTGCACAGTACCACTTCTCCTGTCCTGTATATATATGGACAGTGCACAGTACCACTTCTCCTGTCCTGTATATATATGGGCAGTGCACAGTACAACTTCTCCTGTCCTGTATATATATGGACAGTGCACAGTACCACTTCTCCTGTCCTGTATATATATGGACAATGCACAGTACCACTTCTCCTGTCCTGTATATATATGGGAAGTGCACAGTACCACTTCTCCTGCCCTGTATATATAGACAGTGCACAGTACCACTTCTCCTGTCCTGTATATATGGACAGTGCACAGTACCACTTCTCCTGTCCTGTATATATATGGACAGTGCACAGTACCACTTCTCCTGTCCTGTATATATATGTACAGTGCACAGTACCACTTCTTCTCCTGTCGTGTATATATATATATGGACAGTGCACAGTACCACTTCTCCTGTCCTGTATATATATGTACAGTGCACAGTACCACTTCTTCTCCTGTCGTGTATATATATATATATATGGACAGTGCACAGTACCACTTCTCCTGTCCTGTATATATATGGACAGTGCACAGTACCACTTCTCCTGTCCTGTATATATATGGACAGTGCACAGTACCACTTCTCCTGTTCTGTATATATGGACAGTGCACAGTACCACTTCTCCTGTCCTGTATATATATGGACAGTGCACAGTACCACTTCTCCTGTCCTGTATATATGGACAGTGCACAGTACCACTTCTCCTGTCCTGTATATATGGACAGTGCACAGTACCACTTCTCCTGTCCTGTATATATGTACAGTGCACAGTACCACTTCTCCTGTCCTGTATATATATGGACAGTGCACAGTACCACTTCTCCTGTTCTGTATATATATGGACAGTGCACAGTACTACTTCTCCTGTCCTGTATATATATGGACAGTGCACAGTACCACTTCTCCTGTCCTGTATATATGGACAGTGCACAGTACCACTTCTCCTGTATATATACAGTGCACAGTACCACTTCTCCTGTCCTGTATATATATGGGCAGTGCACAGTACCACTTCTCCTGTCCTGTATATATATATATATATATATGGACAGTGCACAGTACCACTTCTCCTGTCCTGTGTATATATATGTACAGTGCACAGTACCACTTCTCCTGTCCTGTATATATATGGACAGTGCACAGTACCACTTCTCCTGTCCTGTGTATATATATGTACAGTGCACAGTACCACTTCTCCTGTCCTGTATATATATGGACAGTGCACAGTACCACTTCTCCTGTCCTGTATATATATGGACAGTGCACACTTCCACTTCTCCTGTCCTGTATATATATGGACAGTGCACAGTACCACTTCTCCTGTCCTGTATATATGTGGACAGTGCACAGTACCACTTCTCCTGTCCTGTATATATATGGACAGTGCACAGTACCACTTCTCCTGTCCTGTATATATATGGACAGTGCACAGTACCACTTCTCCTGTCCTGTATATATATGGACAGTGCACAGTACCACTTCTTCTCCTGTCCTGTATATATATGGACAGTGCACAGTACCACTTCTCCTGTCCTGTATATATATGGGCATGGCACAGTACCACTTCTCCTGTATATATATGGGCATGGCACAGTACCACTTCTCCTGTGTATAAGAACAGTGCACAGTACCTCTTCTCCTGTATATAAGGACAGTGCACAGTACCACTTCTCCTGTCCTGTATATATATGTACAGTGCACAGTACCACTTCTCCTGTCCTGTATATATATATAGACAGTGCACAGTACCACTTCTCCTGTCCTGTATATATATGGGCATGGCACAGTACCTCTTCTCCTGTATATAAGAACAGTGCACAGTACCTCTTCTCCTGTATATAAGGACAGTGCACAGTACCACTTCTCCTGTATATAAGGACAGTGCACTCCTGTGTGCGGTGCCCTGTGTTAGGACATATATGTGTGGAGATGCTGCTGCCCTTCCCCTGGGTATTACAGGATCTCCGGAGCACCACAGGTGATGAATAATGTAGGGCCGGCGAGAGGTGCTGTGCCATGTACTGCTGATAATGAGGTCTGTGCCTGGCTGCACCCAGCACACGTCACCCATCAATTATAGATGAGACATACATAGACACAGGTTATACAAGCATCTACATGGATATATACACTAACACAACTTTATTCATATATAAATATATATATACTAATCGCACACAGATACAATCATGTATCAAACTCTTTAGAAAGATGTTCTTAAAGGGGCAGGGAGAGCACGGAGAGCTGTAACCTTCACATAAAAGCCTCCTGCTTTCTTTCATCTTCCCGGCTGTCACCTCCTTCCATATTGGAATTTAGACGTAACATTTGGCTTCAAACAAAGTGATATTTGACCAAAGACTGGAGGCAAGACGGGAGGCATACCGTATTGGGGTGCAGTGATTGAAAGGAGTCCGTGTTATTATGAATCCCCTTTAACATCTCAGCCTTGGTCTACAGGAGTGGACACATCTATTTGATCTCAATCGCAGTCACCTCTTCTACAATGTCATAGCAGGGGTTAATCGAGGCAGAAAATTCCTTAAAGGATGCGGTTAGTTTTGGCTTCATTTGTTATTTTTATCTCTCATCAATGTACAGCGGTTACAGAAAATATTCAGACCCCTTTAAATGTTTCCCTTTTAGTTTGATTTCAGCCAATTGATAAGATCAAAAAAGTTCTTTTTAGCTCATTAATGCGCACTCCGCCCCCATCTTTACAGAAAAAAAAGAAATGTAGATATTTTTGCTGATTTATTATATAAGATGGTCATAAGAATTCAGGCCCCTTGCAGTAACACTCATATGTACCTCACATGCTGTCCATTTCCTTCTGATCCTCCTTGAGATGGTTCTACTCCTTCATCGGCGTCCATCTGAGTTTAGTTTAACTGATTGGACTTGATTAGGAAAGGAGCTCACATGTCTATATAAGACCTCACAGTGCATGTCAGAGCACATGAGGATCATGAGAATCGTGTGGTCTAAGGAACTGCCAAAGGAGCTCAGAGACAGAATTATGGCAAGGCACAGATCTAGCCAAGGTAATAAAAGTATTTCGGCAACACTCAAGGTTCCTAAGAGCACAGTGGCCTCCATAATCCTTAAATGGAAGAAGTTTGGGATGAACACAACACTTCCTTGACCCGGCCGTCCAGCAAAACTAAGCAACTGTGGGGGAAGAGCCTTGGCGAGAGAAGTAAAGAAGATTCTCAAGATCCCTGTGGCTGAGCTCCAGAGATGCAGTAGGGAGATGGGAGTCACCTATCACTGCAGCCTCCAGCAGTCGGGCTTATGGAAGCCTCTCTGCAGTGCAAGACATATGAAAGACAAATGAAGGATCCCAGACTATGAGAAATAAGATTCTCTGGTCAGGGGCTCCAAACTCCCTAGTGCAAGCACTAAATTTGCCTCATGTCCTGATGTATCCAGCAGCTCAGTGGGGCGAGGTTTCATCATACTCCGCCGTGTGAGTGTATGATTGATGTATGATGGTATCGTTTGTGTATGGTGTAGGATGCCGGACATATGATACTACATGTTTAGCTTGCAGAGGATTGCCTAGCCTGGATACCTCATTCACCTGCTACAGCTGAACGCGCAGCATGTCCCCGCACACGTATGTAGAGTCGCTGGCTCGTGTTTCCCTCGCTCTGGGCCCGGGGAGCTTTCCATGACACTGGAGACACATTCCAGCGCCGTCATCTGGGTTTTAGCTTCCTCACAGCAGGAAGTCTGGGAGTACACAATGTCTCAGGTCAGCCGTCACCTCCTCGTAAGATTGGAGATGATGTTTACTCTGGGGAAGGAGGGGGGTGTCATCAATCTGATGTAAACCGTACAAGCGCAATGATGGTGACACAAAACGATGCACGAGAAATCAGATTCTTCTATATGTAATGTCTCCTTTATACAATAAACAGTACATGGTGACGTAGATTTCACCCATCATACATTCATCATTCACAAACTGTACACTTCTCATCAAATCATATATGAATCTTTATACATTCATCAGTCATAGAACCCATTGTAGAATTATCAGATTTCATAATTTACCCTTCATACATTCATTATACACAAATTGCCAATTTCTATTAAAACACATATGAATCTTCATACACTCAGTCATATAACCCATTGTACAATTATCCCATATCATACAATCCTATATTACCCTTCATATACTCATAAAACACACACTGGGGCAGATTTACTTACCCGGTCCCGTCGCGATCCCGCGGTGCGTTGTCCGACGATGATTCGGGTCCGGCGCGATTGACTAACATCGTGCGCCCAAGTTTCTACATGTGTCTGCTGCACCGAGGTCCGCCGGAGTTCACCTGCTTCTTCCTGGTGCATGTAAGTGCTGATCTTGCGACACAGATCCTTTTTTAAATTCCGCGGTTTGTCCGAATTCGTCAGGTTGTCCAATGGCCGGATTTCTGTCGCATGCAAGCCGCCGCCGATGCACCACAATCCGATCGCGTGCACCAAAATCCCGGGGCAATTTGGCGCAAAACGGAAATATTTGGGAAACCCGACAAAAGTGCGCTCCGTGGACGCTTAGTAAATGAGCCCCATTGTATATTTATCATGCAATCACATATTGTTCCTTATAGACCCATAATACAATCATCATGTCATTATATTAACCTTCATACGTTCACCATACGTGCACTTTACAATCATTATACGGTCATATTTTAATCTTCATACACTCATCATACATCAGTCATACACACTGAGCAATTATACATCAGTCTTATTAATCTTCATTCTAAACATACATCTGTCATAAACATATTTAAAAGTCATCATACAATCATCAGCCTTTACTCATCATACATCAGACATACATATCTCGTACAATCATCATACATAATACAGACATGTTTTAATCTTCATAGTCAACATACATCAATCATGTACTTATTGTACAATTATGTATGATACAATCAAATATTAATCTTCATACACCAATCATATAAATTAGAATTAGAATTGTATAACTCTTGTACAATTCTATATAATGGGTTTGGAAGTTGATTTAATTGCAGCAAAGATCAAAAAAAAGTTTTTTTGTTCATAAATGCACACTTTGCCCCCATTAACAGAAAAAAAAACAGAAATGTAGATATTTTTGCTAATTTATTTAACAAGTAAAATTGAAATATCACATGGTCATAAGAATTCATACCCTTTGCGGTGAGACATATTTATCTCACTTGCTATCCATTTCCTTCTCTTCAGCTGTGCTTATTTTAACTAATTGGGCTTGATAAGGAAAGGCACACATCCATCTATATGAGACCTCACTGCTCACAGTGCATGTCAAAGCTCATGAGAATCATGAGGTCTAACGAACTGCCCAAGGAGCTGAGAGATAGAATTGTAGCAAGACATGGATCTGGCCAAGGTTACAGCACTCAAGGTTCCTAAGAGCACAGTGGCCTCCATAATTCTTAAACGGAAGACGTTATGGACGGACCACAACTCTTCCTCAACCTGGCCTTCCAGCCAAACTGAACAATCATAGGAGAAGTGCCTTGGTGAGAGAGGTTAAAGAACAACCCCAAGATCACACAGATGCAGTATGGAGATGAGAGTCATCTATCACTGCACCTCCAGCAGTCAGGGCTGGAAGCCTCTCCTCAGTGCAAGACATATGAAAGCCGCATATAGTGTGCAAAACACATGAAGGATCCCGGACTATGAGAAATAAGAATCTCTGCTCTGATGAGATGAAGATTGTACCAGGCGCCGCTCATCACCTGCCTGCCAAATACAATCCCAGCAGTGACACATAGGGGGCAGCATCAGGCTATGGGGTCAGGGACAGGATCACTGGGTGTAATGGAAGGAAAGATAAATGCGGCTAAGTACAAAGATATCCTGGATGAGAACCTCTTCCAGAGTGCTCTGGACCTCTTTTTTGATCTTATCAATCTGCTACAATGAAACATAGTGAAAAATTCAAAAGGTTCTGAATACTTTCCGCACCCACTGTATTAACCTTCATACAATCATCATACACCAGGCAGGCACACGTTGTATAATTAGTATTATATAATCATATATTCATCTAACAATCATAAATCACACAATTATATATAAACCTTTATACACTCATACATCATACATCACTTATACACACATTGTACAAATCTTTTCATGCATCATACAATCTTTATACACTATTCATACATTATCCATCATACTGCCATTATATACAATTACAAGATGAGTAAAGAAGGAACACAGCTCCAACAATAAAGACGGAGGCGACACAACTGTATCAACATTTTATTGCAATAAAAACAGCAGTAATATATGATAACTATTTCAAGTGCCTCTCAGTCCCGTCCCTCCCCCGTTACAGTTACACGTTTTTAACCCCCTTGAATGGCAGAGGTTTTGCCGCAAACACATTGAAGAGGTACAAGGAATAAAATAAAGCAGTAATATAACGGTCAGATCCAAAAAAACAATGTCACGCCAACTCTGGCCCTGCCTCCTCCCCGCCCACATCATCAGCATTATCAGCCCTGCGACGCCGCTCCAGCATGACGGAAGAGGTGAGTGGTAGCACCAAAGTCTAAGAGTCGTATCAAAAAAGTGCTCGTCCTTGATTTCACCTTGTGCAATATTTGGAGCGAGTCTCCAGCGCGAGTCCTGCGAAAAAGTAAAGCCCCACCCCCCTACCCGGCGACAGGGCCGTTCACAGCCTGAATCCCATTGTTCATGTATATTACGCTTTCACTGATGTATAAGAAACAGCCAGGGTAGAATGGAGAACTATAGAGGGTGGAAGTCTACATATATTCTAGGAAAATCTGATTACTATTGCCGATACGTATAAGGGGAACAATATGGCTTGGAGCTAGATATCATGTCTGACAGTCATGGTTGCTATAGATGTATTGCCTGACAACCAGCCCCTTTACCACCACTGTCAGACTGGATCTCCTTAGCAATCTTACATTTTGCTTTTCTTTCTCTTTTTGTTGTAGTAATCAGATTTTTTTTTATACATTTGGGTAAAGGGCTCTTTTTTTAAAAGGATGAGGCAGCAAATGTACATAGACCTCTTATGTCCAGTGATGGCTGGCATTATGTAAACAATCAGTGGCGTAACTTGACGCTGATGGGCCCCAGTGCAAAGTCTGTGCCAGGCCCCTCCCCAACTATAATGTATGGTTCATAGTACTAGTCTTCTCATATGGGAAATAGAGACCTTATGGGCCCCCAAAGCCTCTTGGGCCTGGATGCGACCGCACCCTCTGTACATCATCAAGTTACGCCCCTGTAAACAATGTCCTGCTGATGTCTAACCGCATTGCCAAAAAGCAGCGAACTGAGAGAGACTTAGAAAACAGGCATAATTAAATTGCCCAAAGCATCCAATCACAGGCCAGCTTTCATTTCATATTCTGCTTTTGAAAACTTAAAGCAGCACTATGATTGGTTGTTATGTGCAACAAAGACTGTTTCTACATTTACAGATTATATGACATTAGGGAGTATTGTATAGGCTGGTTTTACAAAAAACTGTCTGAGAGAACGAGTAACATGGCAACCAACCAGAATCCTTGTTTCATTTTGTCTGTTTATTTTACCAGTTTTATCGGTCACCGTGATCGATTAAGAAAACAACGGAAACTGATCTGTAATTGGTTGCTAGGTGCGACAATTTTGGAAGCACTTGGTTGAAATGAACTATGATTGTGAGTGCTGATTGGTTGCCTGAGGGTGATGGCACACGTGGCATTTTGAACGCGTTTTTGGGCCGTTTTTAAGCAGTCCGTTAATTAAAACTGATCAAAAACGCATGCATTTTTTTAAGATAATTGGTAAAACCTGTCAAAAAACGGATGTGTTTTCAAAAACGCATGTGTTTTTTTTTTTTAACGGACTGCTTAAAAAACAGCCCACAAATGCATTCAAAACGCCACGTGTGCCATCACCCTCAGGTGACGAGAATGAAATGAAACCGGAAATCTGACAAAAAAAAATCGAACACAATGTGATGAATTCTAATTTAAAGTGATGCCCTATTGGTTGCCATGGAAAACAAAGTTGAAAGACAGAAAAAAAAACAAACCGTGGTAGCGTTACTTCATCAATCAGACAGCTTTGATACAAGGCCATTTCTGTATAAGTTAAATCATAGATGAGGATCTTTACCCAATCAAATATTGCTGTAGCCTCATCCGTTTTATTGTTCGGCAGCCATTTTAGTCTCGGTTTGATTGTACTGTTTTCCACTTGGCAGCCATTTTGAAATTCTGCTTCTCCTACACAGCACACCATTATGAATACCCTGGCTGTTTTTAGTACAGTCTACCATGTTAGCAGCCATTTTAAGCCCTGACTTTTTTTCAAATACAGTCCATCCCATAGCAGCCATTTTGAAATCCAGACTGTATCATTACAAAGAGTCCTTGGTAGCAGCCATTTTAATCTTTTTTTTTTTTTAACCTTTTTATTTCTTTTTTTTTTAAACCATGACCATTTTGCCCACGTAGATCTCTGTCACAAGTAAGCAACGCATGAAAAATCTTTTTTTTTTTTTTTGTTTTAAAATCCATTTTAGCTATTGAAGTACACCACAAAACAAGACTGCTGGGGGTTGTAGTTCAACAACCACACGTTGCTTACTTGAAACTTAAAGCTTGGGTAGGAATGCACCGTGAATGACATACCAGAAAATCATCACAGGAAAACCCCAAATTATCTACACAAATCCACTTTATATAGTCACAAGATTGCCCTCCAACCCAGATCTTCCCGCCATCTCCCTCCATTTTATACAGTAAATCTAATTCCGCGGGATATTCGGAAATCCTGAGCCATGCAGATAACATATTCAGTGCTATGTAAAGTGTACACACACTGGCAGCCGCCATTTTGTGAGCCGTCACTTGTCGTTCCAGTCACATGACACCATAGAAATGGCGTACAACCATCTCTAAAAAGTCAATGGAATTGCATGTCTATTCCCATCCGCTTCGGAAAGGAATTACTAGAAGCCATTATGCGAAATCTTTACCAGGCCCCCCCAACTATAATGTACACTATAGTGAAGAGACACCTCATGGCGGTACTACGGCTCCAGGGCCTAGGTGCGACACACACAAGTAACACCCCTGTCTTTTCTATAGAAACATGTGTCATGGCAGATTGCAAGACAGGAAATATCTGTCAAGCTTCAGCCATTTTAAGAAGAACACGGCTCCTGCTCACAAAATGTCCGCCTCCATAGTACGTAGAGGATAGAATCCCTTAAAAAGGGGACTTTCACTGGATCCAACCAGCATTGTGAACGTGTAATACAGTCCTGTTTGCCTCATTTATTTCAAGAAAAAGATATATATATATACACATCATCTAGAATTGTAAGGAAGAACGTAAGAGTGCAGGATATTGTGACCATCTCAGCAGCTCTGAAGGATATATATATATATATGTACACATACACAACGCAACTCAAAATGCCGGAAACAAATCAAATCTCTGTGACGCGTAAAAATCTTTCCTGAAATCAGAATAAATACAAAAATAAAATAAAAAATCCAAAAAGAAAGAAAATAACAGGCCAATGCCAAATCAGAGGAGTGACCCTGCCATATCTCTATACCATTCAATTTAAAGGAGAAGCTACTACTCCAAAAAACCGAAACGGGGAAAACCATATCGGGCTGGGGGGGAGGGGCAACCTATAAGTCTGTCCTTTATACGGCCTATAGGTGCCCCTGTCCCAAAAAAAAAAAATAATGCACTGGGGTTGAACCTACGCAAAAGTTGCACAGAAATTTGGCACTCATTTTTTTTTTTTGTCATGCAACCATTTGGGGCAATGGTAACAATTTTATTGAATCCCTTCAGCACCGAAGGACCACAAGGGCTCCCGATTTCTGTCATCTATTGAACATCATATATAAAAATCTACAACATCTTCAAAAGAGACAGCTCCTCCAAAAATATCTAAAAAGGGGGGGTGGGAGGGGTTTACAGCATACGCACACAGGAAGTAAACCGAAAAAAATAATTTAAAAAAATATAACAAAGTGGCCTGCTGGCGCGGAAAACAAAATGAGACCAGAGCAGGAATACAATTGTCTTTCTCTTAAAAAAATACAAATGATAAATTCTTTCTCCTTTCCGAGTTCCTTTTTTTTTTTTTAACAAAACGATAGTCGAGGAACACGCGATATTGCACGGCTAAAAATAATTCCATTCGTCAAAGAATGTCACATGTCAAAAAAACGATATTTGCATGCAAAGGTGCACAGTTTGTCACATATATATGTATCTTATATATATGTCAATTTTTTGCAAGATTAAATCATGTAAACAGTATTTAGCACGGAGCGGGCAGTACGGCGACAGACCTGCGCTCCGCCAGGAATTCAGACATACGATATTATTAACAGCAGTTTTTTTTGTGTGTGTCTTTTTTTTTTTTCTCCCATAGAAATCTGGGTTAAGATTAAAATCCTTCCGTGGCCCCCGGGGAGGCGTTGTTACGATTCTGTGCAGCAGCTGATGAACGTCGCGGCTTCAAGATGATAAAATTAAATTCTCCGGCAATGTTAACTCTTACACGGACGGAATGACCAACCGATACATAATACATTTATAGTAGATAATGGTATTGCAAGCTATTGCTCGCTGTTATCAACCTCATAATGTCACTCTTTACTAAAGGGTTTTTAGAATGAAACAATATGGTGGCTTATAATCCCTGGGTTATAATTGTCATTGAAGGAGTCTGTGGTGGGTAAGACCACCGCTGTAGCACTCTCTGTGTAGGTAGGGTCATCACATGGGCATTTACCGAAATATCAGATTGGGACCCACATCTAGAGTGTAAGTGGCAAAGCGCCCTACGTTATGTAGTGGCTGCACTTGGTATTACAGTTGAGGCCCATTCACTTACCGTAAACAGGTCATTTGATCGATCACAGGAGCCCGACAAAACAAAATTATGGGGAATTAGGCGTGGACCCCCAAAATTCTGATATCGATTACCTGTACTAAGGATCTGTGATCCTTAATTTGGGCTCAATTCCTAACTAATTACTAAGTTTGGTTGCGCAAATATTAAAAATACCTATAAATGGTTCTTTCCGAAAAAAAATTTCAAAACACAAAAACACTTTAAGGACAACCATGTAACCCCCTTTGTAAGTAAAAGTTCCAATCCCATCATTGACTAATAACTTTTCATTTTGGCCAAAAATGGTCAAACCCAATGACGATAACTCGAAGATTTTGATAATAAAAAATATATAATTTAAAAAAAATTCACACATAGGATCCGTAATATGTATGGATTGGTCATTGGTCCTGGAGTTCAGGAGTATTTGGCTTCGTAATCCCAGGGTTAAACTAAGAAAATAATAAATCATTTTTCATATAATTTTTTTTTAGTTACTGCCATGCCACTGACCTGTACCCCCTAATCCAAACAGGGGTAAACGAGAGGGGGAAGAGGGATGTTATCCCCCAAAATGGTCAGTAGGAAATAATCCAGAAGAAGAAAGGTCCATGGTGTTATTGGCCCAGGTCCGAAGACTTTGAGATCCTTCTAAATTTGGCTCCGCAATTTCTTTAAAAAAAATAATTCACAAATAAAATGTAAAAAAAAAAACGAAATCCCACATCATCAGACCTTAAAGGGAACCCTGCTAAAGTGATAGGAGGACCCCTAAAATGTGGGTAGGGATTAAGGGAGAAAGAATTGGGGATTTTTTGTTTTTTTTAAACACACACCCCCCCACCGCCAACCCATAAGATGGTGACAAGGGGGTAGACAGTAGAAGCTCAGCTGCTGCGGGGAGTTTGCCATCATTGTCTATGTTTCCTCCGTCCAGATACATATTTCACGTCTCTTATCGTTTTTCCCACACCGGCCCAAGCCCCTCCCCCACAGACGATTTTTCCGATGATCCGGTTAGAATGAGTGGAAGCGTTGATGGCAGCCGCGGATCTGATGGATGGTGCCGTAGGGTGGTTCGGTGAGATCCTTGGAGGGCAGGAAAGGGGAAGTTTAAACAGCAGGCGGAGCTTTCTCGGACATTGTGAGGACGGCTTCGATCCGCTCGTCTTCTATCACCACTATAGAGAGAGGCACACGGTTAGATATAACATCGTAGCTTACCGGATATTAGATCCGGTCACACTTCCAATCAGGCCTAATATGACTCCTAAGCGCACAGTCAGATGTCTATTTCATGTAACAGGCTGCCAATGACATCATATATGGTAATTAGATACTAATGAAATTATATACTGTATGGATGAAGCACTGGTGACATCACATATAGTCATTGTCTGCTGGTGACATCCCACATAGTCATCGTCTGCTGATAACATCCCATATAGTCATCGTCTGCTGATGACATCGCATCTACCCATCGTCTGCTGATGACATCGCATCTACCCATCGTCTGCTGATGACATCGCATCTACCCATCGTCTGCTGATGACATCGCATCTACCCATCGTCTGCTGATGACATCGCATCTACCCATCGTCTGCTGATGACATCGCATCTACCCATCGTCTGCTGATGACATCGCATCTACCCATCGTCTGCTGATGACATCGCATCTACCCATCGTCTGCTGATGACATCGCATCTACCCATCGTCTGCTGATGACATCGCATCTACCCATCGTCTGCTGATGACATCGCATCTACCCATCGTCTGCTGATGACATCGCATCTACCCATCGTCTGCTGATGACATCGCATCTACCCATCGTCTGCTGATGACATCGCATCTACCCATCGTCTGCTGATGACATCGCATCTACCCATCGTCTGCTGATGACATCGCATCTACCCATCGTCTGCTGATGACATCGCATCTACCCATCGTCTGCTGATGACATCGCATCTACCCATCGTCTGCTGATGACATCGCATCTACCCATCGTCTGCTGATGACATCGCATCTACCCATCGTCTGCTGATGACATCGCATCTACCCATCGTCTGCTGATGACATCGCATCTACCCATCGTCTGCTGATGACATCGCATCTACCCATCGTCTGCTGATGACATCGCATCTACCCATCGTCTGCTGATGACATCGCATCTACCCATCGTCTGCTGATGACATCGCATCTACCCATCGTCTGCTGATGACATCCCATATAGTCATCGTCTGCTGATGACATCGCATCTACCCATCGTCTGCTGATGACATCGCATCTACCCATCGTCTGCTGATGACATCGCATCTACCCATCGTCTGCTGATGACATCGCATCTACCCATCGTCTGCTGATGACATCGCATCTACCCATCGTCTGCTGATGACATCGCATCTACCCATCGTCTGCTGATGACATCGCATCTACCCATCGTCTGCTGATGACATCGCATCTACCCATCGTCTGCTGATGACATCGCATCTACCCATCGTCTGCTGATGACATCGCATCTACCCATCGTCTGCTGATGACATCGCATCTACCCATCGTCTGCTGATGACATCGCATCTACCCATCGTCTGCTGATGACATCGCATCTACCCATCGTCTGCTGATGACATCGCATCTACCCATCGTCTGCTGATGACATCCCATATAGTCATCGTCTGCTGATGACATCGCATCTACCCATCGTCTGCTGATGACATCGCATCTACCCATCGTCTGCTGATGACATCGCATCTACCCATCGTCTGCTGATGACATCGCATCTACCCATCGTCTGCTGATGACATCGCATCTACCCATCGTCTGCTGATGACATCGCATCTACCCATCGTCTGCTGATGACATCGCATCTACCCATCGTCTGCTGATGACATCGCATCTACCCATCGTCTGCTGATGACATCGCATCTACCCATCGTCTGCTGATGACATCGCATCTACCCATCGTCTGCTGATGACATCGCATCTACCCATCGTCTGCTGATGACATCGCATCTACCCATCGTCTGCTGATGACATCGCATCTACCCATCGTCTGCTGATGACATCGCATCTACCCATCGTCTGCTGATGACATCGCATCTACCCATCGTCTGCTGATGACATCGCATCTACCCATCGTCTGCTGATGACATCGCATCTACCCATCGTCTGCTGATGACATCACATCTACCCATCGTCTGCCGATGACATCACATCTACCCATCGTCTGCTGATGACATCACATCTACCCATCGTCTGCCGATGACATCACATCTAATCATAACATGCTGATGACATCTGATGCAATATCTTATAATTAGTAGGAGCCATGATGGGGGGCAGGCAGTAATATGGAGTAAATATAATTGTTTATGAGATGCAGGCATAATAAAGGGAGAATATTACTATACACTAATATAAGGCAGTCACTTTATGGGGTACACACCACAGTGTATCTGGTGCAGTCAGTGATATTATGGGGTACTTATAGTAATAAAGAGGACATGTCAGTGTTTATAAGGTCCCGGCAGTAACACAGGGGATATAGCAGGGCTTCTAATATACAATGTGTACTAATATGGAGGTCAACATCACTTTACAGAGTACAGGAAGGAACATGAGGGGAATACTACTGCCCAAAAGACGCAGGGAGAAAAAGGGGGTGCACATCACAATAGGGTGCAGGCAGGCACATGGCAGACATATACAGGGTACACATATGGCGTTATATGGGATATCTTATTGTTTTATAGGGTTATCACTGTTTATGGTAGTAATATATGGGATACATATAGCTGTTTATAGAGGTTCGTAATATGTGGTAGTTTACAGGCTGCAGCCAGAAATATAGGGTACAGACAGTAACGCATCGGAGTTGAAGGCAATATATATTACATATATATATTATAAGGTGCAGGACATGATAGACAACACTGTTTGTAGGGTGCAAGCAGTAATATGGGTTACATACAGTTCTCTATAGGGTACAGACAGTAATATGGGGTATATATCACTGTCTATAGGGTACAGACAGTAATGTGGGGTATATATCACTGTCTATAGGGTACAGACAATAATGTGGGGTATATATCACTGTCTATAGGGTACAGACAGTAACGTGGGGTATATATCGCTGTCTATAGGGTACAGACAGTAATATGGGGTATATATCACTGTCTATAGTGTACAGACAGTAATGTGGGGTATATATCGCTGTCTATAGGGTACAGACAGTAATATGGGGTATATATTGCTGTCTATAGGGTTCAGGCAGTAAGATGGGGTATATATCACTGTTTATAGGGTGCAGGCAGTAAGATTGGGTATATATCACTGTTTATAGGGTACAGGCAGTAAGATGGGGTATATATTACTGTTTATAGGGTACAGGCAGTAAGACGGGGTATATATTACTGTTTATAGGGTACAGGCAGTAAGATGGGGTATATATCACTGTTTATAGGGTACAGGCAGTAAGATGGGGTATATATCACTGTTTATAGGGTACAGGCAGTAAGATGGGGTATGTATCACTGTTTATAGGGTGCAGGCAGTAAGATGGGGTATATATCACTGTTTATAGGGTACAGGCAGTAAGACGGGGTATATATTACTGTTTATAGGGTGCAGGCAGTAAGATGGGGTATATATAACTGTTTATAGGGTACAGGCAGTAAGATGGGGTATATATCACTGTTTATAGGGTGCAGGCAGTAAGATGGGGTATGTATCACTGTTTATAGGGTACAGGCAGTAAGATGGGGTATGTATCACTGTTTATAGGGTGCAGGCAGTAAGATGGGGTATATATCACTGTTTATAGGGTACAGGCAGTAAGATGGGGTATGTATCACTGTTTATAGGGTACAGGCAGTAATGTGGGGTATATATCACTGTTTATAGGGTGCAGGCAGTAAGATGGGGTATATATCACTGTTTATAGGGTGCAGGCAGTAAGATGGGGTATATATCACTGTTTATAGGGTACAGGCAGTAAGACGGGGTATATATTACTGTTTATAGGATACAGGCAGTAATGTGGGGTATATATCACTGTTTATAGGATACAGGCAGTAAGACGGGGTATATATCACTGTTTATAGGGTGCAGGCAGTAAGATGGGGTATATATCACAGTTTATAGGGTGCAGGCAGTAAGATGACGTATCTGTTTATTAGGTGCAAGTAGCGATATTATAGGGGGGATCTATTGTACATTGTATACATAGAAGCATATATCAGATTTATCTATATTACAGAGGTCAGATTTAGGGGTTCCTGATTGGGGATCTCAAGTGATATTATGGGTACAGGCAGGACATAGGAATTAGGATTGAGCTAAACAGGAGATACAGGTACATGGGTGCAGACAGATTACTTAGGGGTGCAGGATGTAGATACAGGGGTACCTACCTCTCTTGCTGCGGCCGATCTGGCCGAGTTTTGGGGGCCTCTTGCCGCCCCCCTGCCCCGAGCTGCCGTAGAAGTTGCCAGTGTCCTGCAGGCGGCAGGTGAGGGGGATCTGTCCGGCCATGTCCCCACCTCCATCCGCGTAATGTCCCCGCTGCTCGGCCTCGCTGAAGGGCAGCACCTCGGACATGGTGACGCTGGGAATCCCCGGGGACAGGACACCGATCACAGCCCACTCCGGAGGACGCTGATCACTCACCGCGGAGACACCCGATCACATCCTCCGGCTGGGGGTGCGGAGGGGACCTGGGGGGAGTCACAAGGGGAGGGGGATCCTGCGATTACACTGCGTTCTGCAGGGGTTAATGGCAGACTGGGGATTCCTAGCGGCTGCTACATGCACGCCTGGACCAGCAGAGGGGGCACCTGTTGAAAATAAGGTTCTCCAGAGCTGTATGGGAAGGGGGCTACTGAATGATAAGGGAAGGGGTACCTGAGGGGGCTGCATAAATGGGGAGGGGGTGATTATAGGGTTCATGTGCTACATGAGTGGGGAGTGATTAGTAAACACCTATAATGGTGGGGGGCAGGGTGAGGGAAACCCCAACAAAGCTGCATCGAATTTAGGATATTCTGGGCAGGGGTTAGCACCCACTGCCAATTTTTAGCAATGCCCTGTTGACCCCCAAAACCGCAGCAATGAGGCATCTGAACCGGTCCATGTCAGACCTGCTGCAGGAGGAGCTCAGTTACAGGTTGGGGGATGATATGGAAGGACTGCTGGATGGGCAGGAGCTGCAGGTGAAGCTTAGCCCAGACATGATTGACAGCTAGGGGCAAGAGGTGTATGAAGGAGGGGGGTCTACCACCCATCAGGTGCCCACTGGAGGTGGCAAAGGAGTCTTGGTCTGCAGGGGGAGTAGCATCAGAGATGATTGACAGCTAGGTTACAGGTGCAGGATACTGGATGGGGGTAGGAGGGGGATCTACTACCTACCAGGTGCCCAGTGGAGGTGGTATGGGGGTCTTGGTCTGCAGAAGGTGCTGCATGCAGGGGGTAACAGGGGTAATATACGACCTGCTGCTGTCTGGAGGGATCACAGTCGCAGCTGCTGCATGCAGGAGGCGATTGACAGCTCGGCTACAGGTGCCAGGTTGGGGGGGGGTGGGTCTGTATGGGTGTTGGGGGGTACACAGAGGGCTAATATTGGGGTGAGAATGAGACAGAACCTACCGGAGGGAGAGAGCAGAGAGGAGACAGGCAGATCCTGCTGCTGGGAGAGGAGACAGGCAGGGGAGGTGGAGTGACATAGAAATGAGAGGGCAGGGAAGGAGCCTCTAACTGGGGGAGAGATGGGAGGAAGCTGCCTGCTGCACACAGGGGGGACCAGGCTCTGCTTTACATATCCTTACACCATCATCTGTATGGAGACCAGGCGCCTCTGCACAACAATGGTGGGGGGCTCCACACTACATGGGAGGGGGGCTCATTAACGCTTCTTCCTCCGGTGCAGCACCTGCTGCACAATGTGGGGAGGGGGACATGGTGGCTGCTCCTGGGAATGAGGGGGAGGTGTGTGTTTACATGGGTGACAACGAGGAGGATGAGAGAGGTGTGAGGAGGGGGCGCAACAGGGTGTTATCATACTGTATATAGGACTGTGTGTATATATAGTTACATGTATGTGATACGTGTGTGATACAATGCATCTATGCGCCTCGTACACTGCGCACCTATGTGTGTGTATATATAGTTACATGTATGTGCTGCTCATGTATCCTATACGTGTGTGATACAATGTATCCATGCACCTCGTACACTGCGCACCTATGTGTGTGTATATATAGTTACATGTATGTACCGCTCATGTATCCCATATGTGTGATACAATGTATCCATGCGTCCTGTACACTGCGCACCTATGTGTATGTATATATAGTTACATGTATGTGCTGCTCATGTATCCCATATGTGTGTGATACAATGTATCCATGCGCTTCGTACACTGCGCACCTATGTGTGTGTATATATATATATATATAGTTACATGTATGTGCTGCTCATGTATCCTATATGTGTGTGATACAATGTATCCATGCGCCTCGTACACTGCGCACCTATGTGTGTGTATATATAGTTACATGTATGTACCGCTCATGTATCCCATATGTGTGTGATACAATGTATCCATGCGCTTCGTACACTGCGCACCTATGTGTGTGTATATATATAGTTACATGTATGTGCTGTTCATGTATCCTATACGTGTGTGATATACAATGTATCCACACGTCCTGTACACTGGGCACCTATGTGTGTGTATATATATATATAGTTACATGTATGTGCTGCTCATGTATCCTATACGTGTGTGATACAATGTATCCATGCGCCTCGTACACTGCGCACCTATGTGTGTATATACATATAGTTACATGTATGTGCTGTTCATGTATCCTATACGTGTGTGATATACAATGTATCCATACGTCCTGTACACTGGGCACCTATGTGTGTATATATATATATATATATATATAGTTACATGTATGTGCTGCTCGTGTATCCCATACGTGTGATATACAATGTACCCATGCGTCCTGTACACTGCACACCTATGTCTATGCATCTACATGGAGAAGAAAACAACATAAATCCACAGCTGCTCCATCTTGCGTCACACTGATCTGTTTTATAACCCTGCAAAGGAAGCTCCAGCCAGACACTTCCCTCATCTCCTCCTCACATACAGCTCTGCAGCACACACAGGGGGTATAGGGGTCCCCAGACACCTGTGCTGTGTGCCCCCCACCTTCTGACCACATACCCGACCACTTGGGTGACAATACAAGGACACACTTGAGTGGGGGATAGGGCAATGACTTCCGGGCAGTTTTAGGGAGGGGGGTAAAATGAACAAGGAAGATAACAATGACATCTCAATACGCCAACACTTGGGGGGACAGGGCAGGGACATGCTTACACTTGAGGGGCCAGAAAAGGGGCACGCTGACGCTGGGGGGACAGGACAGGGACACGCTGACACTTGGGGGGACAGGACAGGGACACGCTGACACTTGGGGGACAGGACACGCTGACACTTGGGGGACAGGGCAGGGACACGCTGACACTTGGGGGGACAGGGCAGGGACACGCTGACACTTGGGGGGACAGGGCAGGGGCACGCTGACACTTGAGGGGCCAGAAAAGTGGCACGCTGACACTTGAGGGGCCAGAAAAGGGGCACGCTGACACTTGAGGGGGCAGAAAAAGGGCACGCTGACACTTGAGGGGACAGGACAGGGACACGCTGACACTTGGGGGACAGGACAGGGGCACGCTGACACTTGAGGGGCCAGAAAAAGGGCACGCTGACACTTGAGGGGACAGAAAAGGGGCACGCTGACACTTGAGGGGACAGAAAAGGGGCACGCTGACACTTGGGGGCCAGATAAGGGGCACGATGACACTTGGGGGCCAGATAAGGGGCACGCTGACACATGGGGGACAGAAAAGGGGCACGCTGACACTTGGGGGACAGAAAAGGGGCACGCTGACACTTGGGGGCCAGATAAGGGGAACGCTGACACTTGGGGGCCAGATAAGGGGCACGCTGACACTTGGGGGCCAGATAAGGGGCACGATGACACTTGGGGGCCAGATAAGGGGCACGATGACACTTGGGGGCCAGATAAGGGGCACGATGACACTTGGGGGCCAGATAAGGGGCACGATGACACTTGGGGGCCAGATAAGGGGCACGATGACACTTGGGGGCCAGATAAGGGGCACGATGACACTTGGGGGCCAGATAAGGGGCACGATGACACTTGGGGGCCAGATAAGGGGCACGATGACACTTGGGGGCCAGATAAGGGGCACGATGACACTTGGGGGCCAGATAAGGGGCACGATGACACTTGGGGGCCAGATAAGGGGCACGATGACACTTGGGGGCCAGATAAGGGGCACGATGACACTTGGGGGCCAGATAAGGGGCACGATGACACTTGGGGGCCAGATAAGGGGCACGATGACACTTGGGGGCCAGATAAGGGGCACGATGACACTTGGGGGCCAGATAAGGGGCACGATGACACTTGGGGGCCAGATAAGGGGCACGATGACACTTGGGGGCCAGATAAGGGGCACGATGACACTTGGGGGCCAGATAAGGGGCACGATGACACTTGGGGGCCAGATAAGGGGCACGATGACACTTGGGGGCCAGATAAGGGGCACGATGACACTTGGGGGCCAGATAAGGGGCACGATGACACTTGGGGGCCAGATAAGGGGCACGATGACACTTGGGGGCCAGATAAGGGGCACGATGACACTTGGGGGCCAGAAAAGGGAAAGGCTAAAACATAAGGGGGAAATGGTCTTATCTGGAGATCTCTTAATTGATTGTTTAGTTAAAAATCGAATATACTCCTCTTCTTCATCTTCATTATTATTCTCACCGTGTCCTCCAATTAAACCAATAGAAAGCTTTAAAGGAGAAGTGCACAGTGATAAATGGCAGTGGCTGTGCTGTGGCCATTAGCATCTCTGCCGTGTGTACTAATCAGGTATAAACAGGTGACAATCCTGAGTGTGCGCTCACACTTGGCAGTAACACACTTTTTTCAAATGCATCAGAACAGCTGAGGAGATTTGCCCGATTACATAGCTCTTAACATTGCGGTTACAAAACGCACACCTTAACGCAAGTGTTAACATATTGTTAACAAATGCATGTGTTAACACAATATTAACATCTCTGCAATTACTGCCACATGTGAACGCACCCTGGGGGGGGGGGGGGGGAAACAGCTCATGTGACCACGATACGTTCTCCATAACTTAAAACAAATGATATTTTAATAGAAGGGGAAATTCTATGTGTGACCCTGATGATATATCCTCTTATATATGACCAAAGTTGAACGTTGTCACACAAAATTATTAAATCGATATAATAATTATTATTTCTATAGCGCCATCATATTCCGCAGCGCTGTACAGATCATATACAGGCAGTCCCCGGGTTACATACAAGATAGGTTCTGTTGGTTTGTTCTTAAGTTGAATTTGTATGTAAGTCGGAACTGTATGTTTTATCATTGTAGATCCAGACAAAAGTTTTTTGGTCTCTGTGACAATTGGATTTTAAAAATGTTGCAATGTCATAAGAAGCAGGATTAATAATAAAGCTTCATTACAGACACCTGTGATAACTGTTACAGCTGTTTATTGTATCCTAAGGCTAAAGTATAGGAAATTACCAATTAATAGAGGTTCCTTTGTAACTAGGGGTTGTCTGTAAGTTGGGTGTTCTTAAGTAGGGTACTGCCTGTAATGACAAAATAGGACATTACAGAGCAATGAGAATAGGAATGAGGGCCCTTGGTGGCAAGAGCTTACAATCTATATGTGTCGGGTCTGTATGCATGGGTTTCTTATGGTCACAGAGTACATATATGATGATGGGGGGTCTCCCCTGGTGTATATGGGATTAGCGGGCTTGATCTGAGCCGTCCTGCAGTCTCGGCCGCCTCGTACTACATAGTGTGTGCAATCTTGCATAACAGCTCTGCAGTGCTGGAGAGCTTCCCTCCATTCCCGCTCTATGCATGGCAATGCTAAATAACAGCACTGCAGTAGGGGCGGCTTCATTACTTTCTAAGAGAGGGGGGGGGGGGGGGGGAGTATAAATCTCAGCGCCTCCCCCCCCCCCCCCATATCTGCCTTTAGCCATCTTCCCAGCTCTATTCTAGATGCAGATAACCGTGATCTTTAACTGCAGCGTTGCCAATGATGAGCAATGTCCTCCTCTTAGGAAGGGGGGGGGGGGCATCCCTGCGCCGGGGAGCAACTGGTCGCCCTAATATGTGTCCTCTGCAGGTCAGGACAAGAGAGCAGCGCAGATCACTCAATGCAAACCCTGCACGATTATATCACTGGATAAAGCCGGGTAATTCTCTTCTTAATCCCCCCCGTCCTGTTATTCCTGCACATGGTGTGGGGATTCTGCAGGAGACACAGGCAAAACCCCTATCATGGGGGAAGGGGGGGCATGAGTCATGATGTCCGCATAGTCTTTATTGTGACACAGTTGCCCATAACAACCGATAAAGATATCTCTGTGTGTTATAGATTATAATGAAGCCATAAAGTTTCCATTACACTAATCAGCCCTTAACAAAGAGGCTTAAAGACCTTCTCCAGACACCATAACCATTAATATCAACAGAAGAGGAATTCATCAAATAGATTATTCCCGAAATTTCTAGAGTTTTATATTCACTGCTGTGTGCTAAGCACCAGATGTGGCAAGCAACACACTATATTGTAGGCATACTATAATACCGCTCCCTATGTGCAAGAATATAACTACTATAATACTGCCCCCTATGTACAAGAATATAACTACTATAATACCGCCCCCTATGTACAAGAATATAACTACTATAATACCGCCCCCTATGTACAAGAATATAACTACTATAATACCGCCCCCTATGTACAAGAATATAACTACTATAATACCGCCCCCTATGTACAAGAATATAACTACTATAATACCGCCCCCTATGTACAAGAATATAACTACTATAATACCGCCCCCTATGTACAAGAATATAACTACTATAATACCGCCCCCTATGTACAAGAATATAACTACTATAATACCGCCCCCTATGTACAAGAATATAACTACTATAATACCGCCCCCTATGTACAAGAATATAACTACTATAATACCGCCCCCTATGTACAAGAATATAACTACTATAATACCGCCCCCTATGTACAAGAATATAACTACTATAATACCGCCCCCTATGTACAAGAATATAACTACTATAATACCGCCCCCTATGTACAAGAATATAACTACTATAATACCGCCCCTATGTACAAGAATATAACTGCTATAATACCGCATCCTATGTACAAGAATATAACTGCTATAATACCGCCCCCTATGTACAAGAATATAACTACTATAATACTGCCCCCTATGTACAGGAATATAACTACTATAATACTGCCCCCTATGTACAAGAATATAACTGCTATAATACTGCCCCCTATGTACAGGAATATAACTACTATAATACTGCCCCCTATGTACAAGAATATAACTGCTATAATACTGCCCCCTATGTACAGGAACATAACTACTGTAATACTGTCCCCTATGTACAAGAATATAACTACTATAATACTGCCCCCTATGTACAAGAATATAACTACTGTAATACTGCCCCCTATGTACAAGAATATAACTACTACAATATTGCCCCCTATGTACAGGAATATAACTACTATAATATTGCCCCCTATGTACAGGAATATAACTACTATAATACTGCCCCCTATGTACAGGAATATAACTACTATAATACTGCCCCCTATGTACAGGAATATAACTACTATAATATTGCCCCCTATGTACAAGAATATAACTACTATAATACAGCACAGTATTGCACACTCTCCAGGTATGTTCTGGTAATGGTTATGTGTGATGCAGATACTTTGAGCATCTTACTCCTTATGGCCAAAGTATGTTGTGTATTTAGAGGAGTTTCCCTCCCCCGTGGTCTCTGGTATGGGAATTCACCCAGTACAAGTGTAGGTTTCCTTCTCCTCAGATGTCAGCTCGGGGGTTGCCTCTGGCATGTTTGTTGCATGCTGTCATGGAGGAGACTTCTTATCTCCTATACATCTATATCTGTCCTGAGTAAACATTTGAGGTGCTCCTAGGAGATGCAAGGAATCGCGGCTATGTCTGTGCCAGGACGGAAATAGATGGAGGACGCTCACCCAGGATACAATACAAATAAACACCTAACAAGTCTCTACGCTATGGGCATGACCACAACCACTAGACGACCTCTTATCTCCATCTATCTGATATCTAGGGTCATTGTCCTCTATACTTGGCTTTCTGTCCAGGATGAGCAGTCTGCCTCTCCACGATGCTGAGAAGTTCCCCCGAGGCATCAGTAGGACCCTCAGACATGACACTAAGAATGGAAGCCAAAATGTTCATTCTTGGTTTCATCAAATACTTTTCATACTGTCTTGTTCCTCATAGTCTGAGAGGACTTATTTCTGACCCCAACTGGTGGAGTCTTGTAGTGACTCCATCTTCTTCCATCTTCTCTTACCAAGGGCCTTCTCCCGTAGTTACTTTATTTGGCTCTAGGAAGATCCTGCTTCTTCCCAACTTCATGTAAGAACCATGGAGACTGCTATGTTCTCAGGAGCTTTCCATTTTTGTTCTGGATACACGTCACTCCATATGGGATTGGTGGCGCACGAGTAGGTTACTACTCCAGAACATATATACGGAAAGATAACCAGAATAACTTAAATAGAGCAATCCACCATAATAATATGACATTTCGGGTCAGATGGACCTTCTTCAGACACAGGATTGCACGGGAAAGAAGATGAAAAGTTAAGAAGACTCAAGGGAGCCGGAAACACAAAGCAATGGGGATAATGACGCTGGAGGATGGCGCCATCTTTCCACATTTGTTTGGGGACTTTTAACGCAACAAAGTATTTTGTCCCCTTCTTTAGAACACGAACACACACACACGAACACACACACACGAACACACACACACACACACACACACGAACACACACACACACACACACACACACACGAACACACACACGAACACACACACACACACGAACACACACACGAACACACACACGAACACACACGAACACACACATACACACGAACACACACACACACACGAACACACACACACACTCTACTGTCAGGTAGTAAGACTCTGCTTACAGAGACTCTGCCAATTGAGGCCGCTTTGCAGGCATGTAGAGAATTTCATGTTCCACTGGGGGATTCTGGGAAATATGCAAAGATGCTGTCCAGGATTGGATAAGGAAAACATTGCCTCTTAGTTAACTTGTAAGGCAGCACCCTTAACATCAAGCATGACTTTCAGGAAACCTCACGTCATGATGTGGGATTAAAACCAAACCAGTATATCTATTCCAGAAGGAACAGACTCCCAACTCTGCCCTCTACAGGCAGTTCTCTTGTCTCCGAGCTCTACAGGCAATCCCCACGTCATGTCTCTGCGCTTTACATGAAGTTCACTCCTCATATCTCTGAGCTCTATGGGCAGTTCTCTCCACTTGTTTTTGTTCTCAAAGGGAAGTTCCTCCTGTCTGAGCTCTATAGGCAGTTCCCTCCTCATGTTTCTGCCCTCTACAGGAAGTTCCTCATGTCTGAGCTCTACAGGCAGTTGCCTCCTCCTCACGTCTCTGAGCTCTACAGGCAGTTGCCTCCTCCTCACGTCTCTGAGCTCTACAGGCAGTTGCCTCCTCCTCACGTCTCTGAGCTCTACAGGCAGTTGCCTCCTCCTCACGTCTCTGAGCTCTACAGGCAGTTGCCTCCTCCTCACGTCTCTGAGCTCTACAGGCAGTTGCCTCCTCCTCACGTCTCTGAGCTCTACAGGCAGTTGCCTCCTCCTCACGTCTCTGAGCTCTACAGGCAGTTGCCTCCTCCTCACGTCTCTGAGCTCTACAGGCAGTTGCCTCCTCCTCACGTCTCTGAGCTCTACAGGCAGTTGCCTCCTCCTCACGTCTCTGAGCTCTACAGGCAGTTGCCTCCTCCTCACGTCTCTGAGCTCTACAGGCAGTTGCCTCCTCCTCACGTCTCTGAGCTCTACAGGCAGTTGCCTCCTCCTCACGTCTCTGAGCTCTACAGGCAGTTGCCTCCTCCTCACGTCTCTGAGCTCTACAGGCAGTTGCCTCCTCCTCACGTCTCTGAGCTCTACAGGCAGTTGCCTCCTCCTCACGTCTCTGAGCTCTACAGGCAGTTGCCTCCTCCTCACGTCTCTGAGCTCTACAGGCAGTTGCCTCCTCCTCACGTCTCTGAGCTCTACAGGCAGTTGTCTCCTCCTCACGTCTCTGAGCTCTACAGGCAGTTATCTCGATTTTATATTTCTAAGCTTTAGACTCAAGTGTCTTTATACATGCAGTTCTGTCCTTCTAATATCTCTAAACTCTTCAGGCAGTTCTCTCCTCCTCATACCACTGAGTTCTAGAGCTGTTTTTTTTTTTACTCCTCGTGATTTGGTTTTTACTATGATAAACATTGTCTCTGATTGAGTGAACAAGCACTAAACCTTGGGCATATGTCCAGGGAAAGGATGGCACTTTCCCAGCTCCATTGAACCACTATGCCAGCGCTTAGTCCCTCTAATAGGGACTCTGCCCACAGCATTTATAGGACATACCTAACATTACATTTACCCAAGTTGAACTTCATGTGCCAAGTAGTTGCACAAACACTAACAGTGAGACAGTATAAACTTAGCCCAGAGAGTCTGAAAATACTCCAGATTTATCTCAGTGTCTATGTTTATACCCCTATTAGTTGGATTATTTTGGGCCAAAGTCTTACTTACATTTGTTGGTGCATTATAACCACCCATATTTTCCTGTAACATCCCCTTTTAAAAAAAAAAAAACACTAATTTGTTTTAAAGCCCAGAATTGTGCCCAATTTTGCACATTTTACACCAAGTCTCCACACAGCCAGGATTCTGCCCAGACATATCAGTGTAATATACATCGGCCAATAGAAGAAGCTTCCTGCCCTGCTTGTCAGGAAAGGAGCAGAGAAACAGAAAAACTAAGTGGACCATCTTTGTGGAGTAACCCGTAAGCAAGAAAGAGGTTACGCTCTTCCTTGTACCAGACTTTTTCTGTTTTCTGGCGGAGAACTAATATTTATACCTGCCAGATGGGGAAGGAGACTTACTGGGGCTCATTTACTAAGGGACCTGCGGCCGCACTTTGGTCGGATAGTCGCCCTTAGCAAAGGATTTTTGCGCACGCGATCAGATTTTGCCATATCGGTGCCGGCTTTCATGCGACACAAATCGCTTACACTTGCCAGATGGTGAAACATACTTACTGGGAACCATATTTATGCCAGAGATATAGGGAAGGAGACTTAACGGGGACTATATTTACAGTGCCCAAATGGGAAAGGGGATTGACTGGGAAACTTACTCGGAATCATATTTACACCTGCCAGATGAGGAAGGAGACTGACTATGGAACTCACTGGGGAGTATATTTACTACTGCCAGATGGAAAAGGAGACGGGCTTGGGAAATTACAGGGATGTATATATACAGCTGCCTGATGGGGAAGTAGATTGACTAGAAAACTTACTGGGGATGATAATTACACCTGCCAGATGAGAAAGGAGACTGACTGGTAACTAACTGACCAGGGAATTAGTGGGGACTGGGAACAAACCAGCTGCCAGCAGGGTAGGGAGACATCCTGGGAAACCTACAGACAAAATGTTTAGGGCAGGAGGAGACTCAAAACTTACTTGATACTAGATTCAAAGATGCCAGATGGGGAAGGGGGCCTAGTGATGTGATGCTGAGATTTATTGATAGACATATAAAGTATCTACAAGTAGTTGTGGGAGAAAACAGAAGCGTGTCATGTGACCCTGCCCGGCTTGGCCTGTACCATATCTGCATTTAGTAAAGTAAGTCTGCAGAAGAGATGCCATCAGGTATATACACAATGAGCGACAGGTAGTACAGAAACCTCTCCAACACAGATGATCACATCACATATATACTGTCCTAACAATATCACTTCTGGATATATACACTCACCGGCCACTTTATTAGGTACACCATGCTAGTAACGGGTTGGACCCCCTTTTGCCTTCAGAACTGCCTCAATTCTTCGTGGCATAGATTCAACAAGGTGCTGGCAGCTCCTCAGAGAGTTTGGTCCATATTGACATGATGGCATCACACAGTTGCCGCAGATTTGTCGGCTGCACATCCATGATGCGAATCTCCCGTTCCACCACATCCCAAAGATGCTCTATTGGATTGAGATCTGGTGACTGTGGAGGCCATTTGTGTCCAGTGACCTCATTGTCATGTTCAAGAAACCAGTCTGAGATGATTCCAGCTTTATGACATGGCGCATTATCCTGCTGAAAGTAGCCATCAGATGTTACAGGGTACATTGTGCTCATAAAGGGATGGACATGGTCAGCAACAATACTCAGGTAGGCTGTGGCGTTGTACCAAGGGGCCCAAAGAGTGCCAAGAAAATATTCCCCACACCATGACACCACCACCACCAGCCTGAACCGTTGATACAAGGCAGGATGGATCCATGCTTTCATGTTGTTGACCCTAAATTCTGACCCTACCATCCGAATGTCGCAGCAGAAATCGAGACTCATCAGACCAGGCAACGTTTTTCCAATCTTCTACTGTCCAATTTCGATGAGCTTGTGCAAATTGTAGCCTCAGTTTCCTGTTCTTAGCTGAAAGGAGTGGCACCCGGTGTGGTCTTCTGCTGCTGTAGCCCATCTGCCTCAAAGTTCGACGTACTGTGCGTTCAGAGATGCTCTTCTGCCTACCTTGGTTGTAACGGGTGGCGATTTGAGTCACTGTTGCCTTTCTATCAGCTCGAACCAGTCTGCCCATTCTCCTCTGACCTCTGGCATCAACAAGGCATTTCCGCCCACAGAACTGCCACTCACTGGATGTTTTTTTCTTTTTCGGACCATTCTCTGGAAACCCTAGAGATGGTTGTGCGTGAAAATCCCAGTAGATCAGCAGTTTCTGAAATATTCAGACCAGCCCTTCTGGCACCAACAACCATGCCACGTTCATAGGCCTCAAATCACCTTTCTTCCCCATACTGATGCTCGGTTTGAACTGCAGGAGATTGTCTTGCCCATGTCTACATGCCTAAATGCACTGAGTCGGCGCCATGTGATTGGCTGATTAAAAATTAAGTGTTAACGAGCAGTTGGACAGGTGTACCTAATAAAGTGGCCGGTGAGTGTATAACGTCTTGGCCCCTAGTACAATCCGGTGGACTTTCCCTTTAAGACGTCCCCATATGTGTGTAAGCATCAGAGAAGGCTCCTAAGTGGTTGCAGCTGGTTCCTGTGTGTCTCCAGGAGGTTCCTCACGCATGATCGGGCGCTGAGAAAGGTGACATTGTTACAAGTGGGTCAGATGTAAATAAACACTATGCTTGAAGGGTTCCCCATGAGTGGATTTAGGGGAGGGGGTAGTCAGCTGACACATGACAAAAACATCCTAGTGCAGCACCCCCTCCAGACCTGCCAGGTGCAGCGCCCATGGATCAGCTGCTATTCCTGGCTGCGCCCCAATGTGCAGGTTGTGGAGGTGGCATCATAACGCGCCAGCTGCCCGCACTCATCACAGCGCTGCCAACCAATACAAGGCACAAGACTGACAGCTCTGCATCCCAAGAGATTCTGCAGCAGCTGCACGCTTCAACGAGCTGACAACAGGAAGCAAGGCAGTTCAGCAGAGAGTATCACACAAGGCGGGCTTAGATACAACTGTTGGGCATGGCAGTATAAACCAATATGCTGAGATACAGCAGCTCACCAGGCTTATCTAGCTCTGTAGGCTGTATCACACATGACAGGCTTAGATACAGCAGCATAAAATCACATTTAGATACAGGACTTCAGCAGAGTTGTATCTAAGCTTATCACGTGTCAAACAACCGTTCACTGTATAAACCAATAGGCTGAGATACAGCAGCTCACCAGCCTTAGATAAAATAGCTCTTTAGGCTGTATCACACATGACAGGCTTAGATACAGCAGTATAAAATCACACTTAGATACAGGACTTCAGTGGAGCAGTTTCACACATAATGGGGGTCATTTACTAAGGGCCCGATTCGCGTTTTCCCGACGTGTTACCCATATATTTCCGATTTGCGCCGATTTCCCCTGTATTGCCCCGGGATTTTGGCGCAACCGATCGGATTGTGGCGCATCGGCGCCGGCATGCGCGCGACGGAAATCGGGGGGGGGGGGGTTGGGGGGGGGTGCGTGGCCGAACCAAAACCCGACGTATTCGGAAAAAACGCCGCAGCTTGGACTTACCTTCACTAGGTATAGGCCGGTGAACTTGAGTGCATTCCGGGGAACTTTAGCGCAGCAGCGCCACCTGGTGGACGTCGGAGGAACTGCCTTAAGGAATCCCGGCCGGACCCGAATCCACCACAGAGAACGCGCCGCTGGATCGCGAATGGACCGGGTAAATAAATCTGCCCCATTGAGTTTAGATACAACAGTTCACTGTATAAACCAATAGGGTGAGATACAGAAGCTTTGCCAGACTGGCATAAAATAGCTCTGTAGGCTGTATCACACATGACAGGCTTAGATACAGTAGTCATGTGGCATAAAATCACATTTAGATACAGGCCTTCAGCAGAGTAGTATCCCACATAACAAGCTTAGATACAACAGTTCACTCTATAACCCAATATGCTGAGATACAGCAGCTCTGTAGGTTGTATCACACATGACAGGCTTAGATACAGCCGTATAAAATCACATTTAGATACGGGACTTCAGCAGAGCAGTATCACACGTAATAAAATACAGCAGTTCACTGTATAAACCAATATGCTGAGATACAGCAGCCATTGTCAGGCCTACATAAAATAGCTTTAGGCTGTATCACACAAGACCGGCTTAGATACAGCAGCCACACAGCACAAAAATCACACGTAAGGGATAGAGGTGTTCAGCTTGAAAAGGCTTGATAAGACTAGTATCTAGGCTTAGATACTGCAGCTGAGTAGATGGTATCACGCATGGCAGGCTTAGATACAGAAGAGCAAGAGACAGAATTACACCTGGTATGGAATATATATAGTAACACATACTAAAGCGCAGGAGGCAGGATCACACAGGACAGAACTAGATACTACAGCTAAGCAGCACAGTATCACATATTACAGGCTTAGATACAGCAGCCATGGAGCACAAAATCTCACATGAGGGGTAGAGGTGTTCAGCAGAGCCGTATCACACATTACTTAGGGCTTAGATACAGTTGTCCAGCAGCACAGCATAACACAATACACTTAGATACAGCAGCTGAGCAGATAGTATCACGCACTGAAGGCTTAGATACGGCAGCAGAAGAGACAGTATTAAAGATGGATTATTTAGTAACACATAACAGGCTTAGATACAGAAGCTCAGCAGGCAGTATCACACAGGACAAGCTTGGATACTGGAGCACAATATTACATGAAGAGCTTAGATAGAGGCTAAACTGTATCACACATCACTTACCTGCAGACAAGATCACTAGATAGGCTTAGATACACCAATTTACCAGGCAGTATCACAAATAATAGGCTCAGATACAAGACTTAGAAAACAGTATTGAATTGGGTGGGCTTAGATACACAGGTTGATACAGTAATTGGACAGACGGTATCAGCCATGATAGGCTTAGATACAGCGGTTGGACAGACAGTATTAGCCATGATGGGTTTAGATACAGTGGTTGGACCGACAGTATCAGCCATGATAGGCTTAGATACAGCGGTTAGACAGACAGTATCAGCCATGATAGGCTTAGATACAGCGATTGGACAGACAGTATCAGCCATGATGGGTTTAGATACAGCAGTTGGACAGACAGTATCAGCCATGATAGGCTTAGATACAGCAGTTGGACAGACAGTATCAGCCATGATGGGTTTAGATACAGCAGTAGGACAGACAGTATCAGCCATGATAGGCTTAGATACAGCAGTTGGACAGACAGTATTAGCCATGATAGGCTTAGATACAGCAGTTGGACAGACAGTATTAGCCATGATAGGCTTAGATACAGCAGTTGGACAGACAGTATCAGCCATGATAGGCTTAGATACAGCAGTTGGACAGACAGTATCAGCCATGATAGGCTTAGATACAGCGGTTGGACAGACAGTATCAGCCATGATAGGCTTAGATACAGCAGTTGGACAGACAGTATTAGCCATGATAGGCTTAGATACAGCAGTAGGACAGACAGTATCAGCCATGATAGGCTTAGATACAGCGGTTGGACAGACAGTATCAGCCATGATAGGTTTAGATACAGCGGTTGGACAGACAATAACAGACATGATAGGCTTAGATACAGCAGTTGGACAGACAATAACAGACATGATACTCTCAGATTTGTGTTTGTACAGGATCAGTATCAGACGGTCTTTTCTACAATGTATCAGTGTGAACAGTAGAGGTCAGTAACAGAGGTCAGTGTTATGTGAGCCTTAGATACACGCAGATAGTAAGGCAGAAGTGCTGCAGGGAATAGTTCAGCTATATCCATCCTACAGGCAATACATAACAAGTGTTATGTCTCCTTCTAGTGTCCAGACCACGGTATTACATGCAATATTCCATCCTATTAAACTTGAGGGGTTTGATATGTTCCAAAAATAGCTTTCATTTAGATTTAGAAAACGTTTGGTTACCAAGGGGTTTTATCAAGAACAAAAACATTGATTCTAGATTCACAGAGGAAACAGTCAACAATAACCAATCAATACAACAGTTACTATGTAATACTTCTGATGAAATAGTAAGGGAAGAGTGAATGCTATGTACATGCCTGCGCTCTGGTGGTCACTCACAAGCTCCAGTGTTTGCTGCCTGTAATTTTATTCAGTGCAGGGAGAAGGTAGAACATAGGGGTCCGAATCCTGTCCCTAGTCAGGAGATCAGCATGGAGTACTCCGAAACTAGACTGAGATTATCAGCCGCTGTGTGCGGGGCGCCGTGACTATCGGGCCGCTGTGTGCGGGGCGCCGTGACTATCGGGCCGCTGTGTGCGGGGCGCCGTGACTATCGGGCCGCTGTGTGCGGGGCGCCGTGACTATCGGGCCGCTGTGTGCGGGGCGCCGTGACTATCGGGCCGCTGTGTGCGGGGCGCCGTGACTATCGGGCCGCTGTGTGCGGGGCGCCGTGACTATCGGGCCGCTGTGTGCGGGGCGCCGTGACTATCGGGCCGCTGTGTGCGGGGCGCCGTGACTATCGGGCCGCTGTGTGCGGGGCGCCGTGACTACCGGGCCGCTGTGTGCGGGGCGCCGTGACTACCGGGCCGCTGTGTGCGGGGCGCCGTGACTACCGGGCCGCTGTGTGCGGGGCGCCGTGACTACCGGGCCGCTGTGTGCGGGGCGCCGTGACTACCGGGCCGCTGTGTGCGGGGCGCCGTGACTACCGGGCCGCTGTGTGCGGGGCGCCGTGACTACCGGGCTGCTGTGCGGGCCGCCGTGACTATCGGGCTGCTGTGCGGGCCGCCGTGACTATCGGGCTGCTGTGCCGGGCGCAGACTATGGCCTGCTGCACTTTAGGGGTCGCACACTGGCCATAGTGTGTCTACCGATACGTGGAGCTTTGTGGTTGCCCCCCAAATGGCTTGTTGTAATGGTAACACTGTATAAATGGAACTAATAAACAGCTCGCTTAACTGTTAAAGAGTAGATACATTTATACAGTAATAAACTAACATTCGGCCCTTTTGAGGCAACTATGGAGCCATTGTGGCCCCTAGTGAAAAAGAGTTTGACTCCCCCGAGAGCCCTGGTAGGTTGTCACAGCTCCACTAACTTTTCCAATTAAAAAAAAAATTTAAATTCCTGAAAAAATCCTTTCAGCAATATTTTATTTGACACAAGGTACCAGGACAGAGGCCACCACTAGGGGTAGCACAGGACACTTGCAGCCAGCAGAGGGCGCACTCCTGATCCAACACTTTACTTTGTCACGGGATCCATCATCATAAATACCTGGAATAATTCATTCACTTCACTGATTAGATACACTGTATTTATCACTCTCTACATTTTCCATCCTCCTGTTGTAGTCAAAAGAACATCATCAACTTATATAAATAGGATTAACCGCAAGGTGAAATACCAAATGTGACCACTAGGTGTCAGCACAGGAGCAGGGGTCCTGATACACGCGTGTTCTATGTGTGTACAGGGAATCTACTGTTCATAGTCTTACACATATCCCTTGTTATACCTGTAAGGCTTCCTGCAGTCTATGGAGCTCAGCTGTCATCTTACACTTGTTAAAGCAGCAGTTTGTGCTCCGGAGCTGCTCTTCACTTTTGCTAAATGCCCATCCTAGCACACACAGACTCATCCCATGTGTGTCTAACATGAATATATATATAGGAGGCCATCCGCAAATCTTTGGTAAAAGCTGCAGAAAAAGAAAATATGGCATTTTAATTTTCGACAAAAATAGAGTTTCCCCAAATATACAGAAAATCAGATAAACAGCGTCTGGACCATGCAGACCGACCACCGATTTCTCAGTGAAGGCCTCCATCACATTAAAAGGGTTGTCCTGCAAGTTGAAAACCATGGCTGCCTTCTTCCAAAAACAGTGCCACACCTAGGACTATGGTTTGTTCCAGTATTGCAGCTCAGCTATAGAGAAATGAATGGAGCTTAGTTGCAATACCACCTATGGTCAGGTGTGGCGCTGCTGTGTTATTCATCCTCCAGTCAACTTCTCTCCTGTCAATCTGCTTTTGGGAAAGCTGGGTAACTATCAATGCCTGTTCCTGCCATTAAGATGTAATGTTGGTCATGTTGTTAGTCACCCAGCTTTTCCAGAAACAGATATAACACAGAGACAAATCTTTACTCTGCCATTTAAAAGGATATTCCAGAACTTTTATTATTGATCCCCCTTTTGTTTTAGAATAGGTTATACTTATCAGATGTGTGGGGGCCAGACACCCCTAAGTAGAGACTGCATAGGCTCTGTGCACAGCACCGGACATTATATAGTGACTGTGCATGGTATTGCAGCTCTGCACATTAACTTAAAGGGGTTGTTAGGACTTTCAATCTAGGGAACTGTGAGAGTTCTGACTCCATCTGATCAGAACACTATCCCAATCCACAGGATTAAAAAAGGGTAGCAATTCAACTCTGGACATCCCCTTTAAATGGGACTGCACTGCAATCCGGCCAAATAACCCATAGACATGATAGAAGATACCTGGGAATCATTAAGATAGAAAAAGTACTGGAATATCCCTTTAATAACACGCTTTAGTTTATTCTTTTGCACAGTTTGATCTTGAAGTTTTCTGAAGGGGGTGGAGCCCCTAAACTTCCCAGCCAATCAGGATCTAGCTATTATACAGGGGCACCATTCTGGAGATAGTGTTTCTGCATATGGGGCATTTCTTGGGCTGGGGCAGCGCCTGGTAGCACTGGTAGCAGGAGCAGACGTGGCCGCACTCCAGGAAGACGCAGGCCTTCTGGTTGCTGAGGCAGATGGTGCAGGCGTTGCGGACCTCCTCGTCTTCGCCATCTTGCACCCTGGCGTTGGCCTCCTCGAACTCCCTCTGCAGCTGCTTGAGACGTTGCTTCTCCTTATGCTGCCGATACTGGCGCCGCAGGATGAAGAAGAGGGTGACGCACGTGGCCAACCCACAGATCACCGTCAGGATCTTCCAGAGCCGGACCTGTGACTCCTGGCGCTGCACCAAGGAGTCAAAGTCCAGGCTGCTGAGGTAGTAGGACATTCCGGCCTTGGGCGGCTGCAGCTTGAGGATTTTGTTATCCAGGACCAGCTCCCCGACACCAGTTAAGGTGGCGCCGATTTTCAGCATCTCCTCCGTCTCCTGGATCCCCTTTGGCCGCTCCCCGGTGATGAAGTGTCCCAGGACGTTGGTAAAGGACTGTACAGCAGGGTGGAACTTCTCGTAAACCGTCTCCAGGTCCAGCTCCGCCGCCTCCAGAGGTTTAATGACCCGGATGAACGGACCAGAGTCGTCAGAGTCGTCTCGCGTCAGATCGAAGGGGACAGAGTTGGTTCTTTGGTGGATGACCTTCTCTTGGTCGTTCCTTAAAGGGACACAGGCCAAATGCATGGTTAGCATGACACTGCAACCTACATGGTCTAGCTCAAACCCAGCTTTTCCAGAATCTTTTATGTTATATGTTAGAGCATCATCATATCTTTTACCATTATGCCATTGGGCAGATTTGACCTGATTCAGGAGTCTGGGAAAGCTGGATGAGAACATCTACATTAATTTACAATTCAGCTTTACCTTTGTCTTGGGTAGATTCGGTTTTTTTGGGGCGTGTTTGAAGCTATGATGACAAAGTCCAGCTATTCACTAAAACATCCTCATTTTACCCCCCTTTGATGCATAAATAAGCTTTGCCTTTCAAAAGGTTAGATAACAATCCCTCTAGGAAGTATAAAGGTGGTTATATTGTTGTCACCAAGCTTTTCCAGACTCCTGAATGGCCAATCGCCTATATATTATATAGTGTTGCTCTCAATCCTGCACCACTGCTGCTTAGCTATGTAGTTTTGCTGTCAGGAATCTGAAAAAGCTGGGTAACAATCCCCGTAGGAACTATAATGGTGCAGGACTGTTGTCACCAGGCTTTTTCAGATTCCTGAATGGCCAAGTTATACAGCAATACCTATACTGATAATTTGCCTTTAAGGAGTTTAGAAAATCTGGGTAACACCCCATGTAGAAGGTGTAATGATGAATACATTGCAGTCAATCAGCTTTCCCAAACTCCTGAATGTCCATTCTGCAGTAAAATATACACTGCTCAGGCACCGGTATATGCTGTATTACACTACCAAAAAGATTGGCCTTTCAGGACTCAGGGAAAGCTGGGAGATCTGTTCCCCATGACTGTAGCCACAATAGCCATCACCTACCTTAATTACACATTCGTTCTGATCATCTAGTACTGCACAGCCTGGCACATGTGCCTTTCTGAAGCCTGGTAAAGCTGGGTGGCAGGTTGTCACCCAGCTTTCCAATTTGCAACATTGGACTGATCAGAACTTGGCAGAAGAGGATGATTCTGGGACTTGTATTTACAGAGGATTTCAGGACGGGCGCTCTTCAATTATTTGCTGAAGGTTTAGCGAGCGCGGAGCATGTGTCAGGTGACTGCCCTCCGGTGATAGCGCAGGATGCAGCCGCCAGTATCCTAGCAAACCAGTTATTAATCACCCAAGAGCATGACCAGTCCCCCAAACACAAGCATCTTATCTGGGAGAAAATCTCCTCTAATCCCACTTCTTGTATTATTATATAAAAGTGACGCACGAGGAGAGTTAATCAGAGCCATTAAAAAACCTGCATCCATCGAGCAAGTTAGAAATTCAGGTTCCTCCACTGTTCGACCTACAATCCTTAAAGGAAATCTCCCATCAAAATCCATCATGATAAACCAGGGACACTTACTCATAGACCCAGGCACCAGGACTGCGGTCATCTCCTTATCTTTGTTATCCAATCACCTCCTTCCTTCTAAAATCAATGTTTAGAATTATGCTAATGAGACAGAAGGGCTGCAGATTCAAAGGCTGTTACAATGGATATTATTATATTTATAGAGCACCATTCATTCTATGGTGCTGTATCAGTAAGGGGTTCACATACATTACATTAAGACAAAGAACTAATGCAAGTACAAAATACAAAAGTACAGTGATAAAGAGACAACGGGTAAGAGCACTTTCCCTTCCCACTGTGTGCTGAAACTTCTAGAGGGAGCAGGGGGAGCGCAAGATTGTGTAAAAACCTGTGAAGCTGAAGCACAGAGGGGCTCTGGTAACTCCCAGCAGAGCCCGTCAGGGTCATCAGCATAATTCTAAGTTGATTTTAGAAGGATGGAGACCATGGACAACAAATATAAGTAGATTACACAGTCACGGGGCCTGGATCTATGAGTAAGTGTCCCCGGATTTTAATGGTAGAAGTAGCTGGGTATGTAACACAGCAGAGAAAGAACTCACCAGAGGTGGGTGGTCCTGTTCCAAACCATCTTGTGCTCCTTCAAGGAAAGTCTATGGATGACGCCTCTGCAGTTCTCTACAAACTGACTGTTCAGAGACTCCTTCACCGACCTCACCACCCCTGCAGCATACACAAATTCACAGGAGGTAAATGCAGCCTTCACACAGGTACACAATTAGACAGGATGTGCCCCCGTGTCACTAAATCAGCTCTGACATCACTGAGACCCCCACCCATCAGCAAGTTAGGCCCTGTCCTCTGGATAGGGCCTAAATTGTTTTGTGAGAAGACTCCTTTAAAGGGATTTTCCTATGAAAGAAAGTTCTGAAAATGTTATTCCCCTAATGATGTTTACACAATACATATCAATTTTAACCCCTTACTTTACAATTTTACTCAGTTTTATTGCTCCTATCACTCCAGACACTCCATGATTCCTCTGTGATATGAAACGCTGTGTGCTGACAATGTGCTTATATTATCAGGTTACAGGGTTTATCTTCACTTTCATTTAGCTTCTAAGCAAGTCTACTAATATCTGACACATAGAAAGAGAGATGAGACAGGTCGTGAGATGGTACCTCACCTATAACAGTGAATTAGAGAATGTGTTATTTTTGTTATCCTGAGTATATTTAAGAATCTTGTCTTTATGGGAATATCCCTTTAAGAAGTCTTTAGGAGTTCTGCAGTGTCTTGTACCAGGACAACACCATCAGATCCTATAACTCATGTAAGTTGTGAGCTTGGTTATCTCCAGCCCATCACACAGATGATAGATCACATTGAGATGTGGAGCCAAGTCACCACCTTAATTTCTTGGTCATGTTCCTCAGACAATACCCCGCTGAAAACAGGCACTGCTACCTAAGATGAAGGGGGGGACCCGGTCCGTATGATGTTTAGCCGCCATCTCTACCCAAGTTAAGGGCCACATACTGCCCCTTGCATCATATCTATCAGACCAGATGCCATCATCCATAGCTCCAGGATCCAGTTCTGAGATTTGTGTTGCCATTGTACACATTTATAGTTACAGGCAGGAGTTGGCATGTGTACTGTGACTACACCATACACAGAGAACTGCAGTGTCCTGTTTGTATTGACATCTGATGACACAAGAGCTTATACGCTAGAAAAATAAAGCTTACCTTCAATAACCGCATAAGGGACACACTTTCCGGGTAAATCCATGAGGACGTCTGATAAGTCATCGTCTAAAGAGATTTTTTTGGCTCCCTACAAAAAATGATCACCATTTCTTAGAAAAATTGAAGATATTAAGGCCAGTGCATTTTGCAGTTTCCGTTTTTTTAAAAAACGGATTAAAGTTGAAACAGCTGTCTAATAATAACAATAATAATTTTTATATATATAGCGCCATCAAATTCCAGACTACAAACATTCATATGGAACAATAGGAGTTAGGGCCCTGATCACAAGAGCTTACAGTCTATGAGGATGAAGGGGGGACACAACAGCGTACAGTCTATGAGGATGAGGGGGTGACACAAGAGCTTACAGTCTGAGGATGAGGGGGTGACACAAGAGCTTACAGTCTATGAGGATGAAGGGGGGACACAACAGCGTACAGTCTATGAGGATGAGGGGATGACAAGAGCTTACCGTCTATGAGGATGAGGAGGTGACACAAGAGCTTACAGTCTATGAGGATGAGCGGGTGACACAAGAGCTTACAGTCTATGAGGATGAGCGGGTGACACAAGAGCTCACAGTCTATGAGGATGAAGGGGTGACACAAGAGCTTACAGTCTATGAGGATGAAGGGGTGACACGAGAGCTTATAGTCTATGAGGATGAGGGGGTGACACGAGAGCTTACAGTCTATGAGGATGAGGGGGTGACACAAGAGGTTACAGTCTATGAGAATGAGGGGGTGACACAAGAGCTTACAGTCTATGAGGATGAGGGGTGACACAAGAGCTTACAGTCTATGAGGATGAGGGGTGACACAAGAGCTTACAGTCTATGAGGATGAAGGGGTGACACAAGAGCTTACAGTCTATGAGGATGAGGGGGTGACACAAGAGGTTACAGTCTATGAGAATGAGGCGGTGACACGAGAGCTTACAGTCTATGAGGACTAGGGGGTGACACAAGAGGTTACAGTCTATGAGAATGAGGGGGTGACACAAGAGCTTACAGTCTATGAGGATGAGGGGTGACACAAGAGCTTACAGTCTATGAGGATGAGGGGTGACACAAGAGCTTACAGTCTATGAGGATGAAGGGGTGACACAAGAGGTAAAAGAGATCGTATGATGGTCCAGCCATACTTTATAAGAGAACAATAAAAGATAATTTAATAAAATAAAAATTCTGCTGTTTGAACCATCAGCCGCCATCTTAATTACAAGGTCCAAGGTGAAAGTGACTGCAAAGAAGCCTGGAGCTTAGTATCTGGTGTTTGCCGGATGACAGACGGGAGGAGGACACAGGATGGATTAGTAAAGGGAGAGTTGACATCTCATGCAGTGTGATAGTCCTGCCTAAAGAGATGGGTTTTAAGAGCACGTTTGAAGCTTTGGAGGGTGGGTATTAGTCTAAGAGTCCGGTGGTCATTCTAGAGAACTGGTGCAGCTCAGGAGAAGTCCTCGGGAGAAAGTATCTTTTTTTTCCTTTTTCTTTAAAAGAATACCTTTAACGGATCAGTTTAAAAAACGGATACCTTGCTTTCTGTTATTTCAGTTCAGTTTGTAAATGGACGCTGCAAAAGAGAAGCCAAAATGCAGATGGGAAATGGCCCTTCAATTGATGGAGACAAAAATTTTGTTCAATTAGCTATATTAGAGAGTAATGGCACCTGATGAGATCCTGTGAAGTCACATCTTTTAGTCACATGATCTGATAACTGGTAAGTATCTTTCCAGTGAATGGAGCTGAGCTGCAACACCAAAAATAGCCACTATATTATTTATGGCACTGTGCTGTGAGTAGTCTGCTTCTGAATGCTGCAGTCTCTTCATAGGAGGGTAACAGGTTTTCGGACCCCCAGTGATGTGACAGGGACAGCAGATTAGAGGAACAACTTCATACCTTGAGCGTCTGCGCCGTGCGGGATTTATGGCGGTAGACCGAGTAGAAGATGGCGGTGACCGCCGAGCTGGAAGCCAGGAGAATGATCTGTCCGATGGACGGACGCCCGTTACCTTCCATCTGTAAATAAAATACGAGAGACAATGTAATTTGTTGTGATCTTTTCTTTAGGCGCTAATATCCGACTCATGACCTCATCACACAGGATAAAAAGTTGTGCAGCAGCCCCTGAACCTACAGTTCTGACATTATGACTCCTTATTTTAGACACTGGGGTACTCTACCCTCCCTAAAACTCCACCAGAAGTGGTCACATGGGGCTTTTAAAGGTACAGTATAACCCCTAAAGGTCAGAATCCCTATAACAACCCAAACTAAGTACCATAATAACAATAATAGTAACATAACAATAATATCCATGTGTCCAGCATGTCACAGATAGCAGAATGTACAATCAATTCGAGATCTAAGTGGTTAATTAACTATGAATATTTTACGGAGTCCCTTCTTACTTACTTCCTGCTCATGCGCCGCCGACGGCTTATGACGTCACGTGAGGGCAGGGAAGCCACAGCTCTGCCCTCACCTCGTCGCCCCGCCCAGCGGCAGTCACGTGATGATGATTGCTGCTTACAGATTGCTAACCGCGTACTTGTGAGCGACAGAGGCCGATGGGTGTAGTGGCAGGATGATGGGAGTAATGCTGAGTAGGGGAAGATGATGCAGTTTCTCAACAAAAATAATATCTGTATATGAGAAAGCTGTAGTGGTCACCCAGCTTTCCTAGATCTCTGAATGGACAAGACTTGTGGGTCATGTTGGAAAACTGTATAAGCGACCCTATGGTGTGTAAGTTTAATATACCCCGGTTATTACGTAATAATGTATATAAATTGACACATTGTTGCAATTAATTTTTTGTGCAACGTGCCAAGGACAATTGTTAAAAATGTTTATTTACTAGCTGTCACTCTTGCCAGCGGATTCATAAGGTGTGAACATATCCCTACATGTCCAGGAATAAACGCTATGAAATACAGGCCCATAATGTACAGCTATACGGGGCTGCAACGCCAAGATTGGCGCCAAGATAAGCCAGATTTCTGCAAATGTTTTTGTGCAAAGCTACGCCAGGTTTTGAAAAACCATTTAAAGAGGACCTGTCACCCAAAATAAACCTTCTAGGGGCTGCCTACTAAAGATTTACTAAAGTAAGCAGCTCCTTAGCTCTACCTCAGCAATAGCAGTGTTAAACCCCTAACTTTATCGGAACATACCAATAACGCTACCAAACACTGCACTATATAGCGCTCAGAACGCCGGACCGGCGTATTCATGAGGGGGGCGGTCCGAGGAGACCGTGTCTGCCGCATGAAGCGTGAGGGCGCTTTCACAGGATGCGTTGCGTCGCGTTTTTTAATGCGTTTTTCACACATTCCAAAGGCTTCAGCCCTGATCACATGCTGAGGTTACATTGCGTTTTAGCAGATGCAGTGGAAACACGGTGTGATCAAGGTTGAAGCCTTTAGAATGCGTCAAAAACACGACGCAACGCATCATGTGAATGCGCCCTCACAGTCACCGCCAGCATATGGTGTGGGAGAGGCAGTCCGGGGAAGAAGTAGCACCTCAGACCCCCTCATGAATACACTGGACCATTGTAAGCTTGGAGCTTTAATGCGTTTACCTTGTGCTTTCTAAACGCAAATGTTAACATCAATGTAATTAGGTAGATCACCTTCCCTCAGCTGTAGTAATGTGTTTCAAAACGTGATGAAAACGCAATGTGTGTCTGTGCCCTAACACTGCTATTACTGGGGTAGGGCTAGGAAGCTGCTTTCTTTAGTAAATGCTACTAAAGAGTCTAATCGGGGTGACAGGTCTCCTTTAAATTCAACAGGGAAGGGCTTGGCCCAATCGCATCCATTTAAGCCGAGACCGTGCAGCCGGCGTTCTGCGCATGCGCAGAACCCAGCTTCTCAGACGAGGGCGTGCAGCTACCTGGAGCTGCTCAGTGAAGATGCCTCAACTCCGGCTACTCCACGCCCCAGTAACCTCTTTAGAAATTTTGAATATTGTGTGAATTAAAATGTACAAAAGTTATGGGCCCCAAAGAATTAGCCCTAAAAAGCGCTATACTACTCTATATGAGAGGAACCTGCCACCGGATCTACCTTAACCCCTTACCGATGTACACCGTAATAGTACAGCACGCGTCGGGTCCTGGTGCATGGAGAGGGTTCCTCGGCAATTGTCGCCGGCAGCTTCAAAAAGATGGCGGTGCATGGGCACCGCCACCTTGCCTAGGATTGTCGCTCCCCGTAACGTCATCGGGGAGCGGTGATCCGTCGCCATGATAGCCTTGGGTCTTCCGAAGACCCGAGGCTGTCTCATTTTAACCCTTTAATTACTGTCATTGGGTTTTTCACTGCATTTAACCCCGCAACGGAAAATAGCGTCTAAAGTCGAAAATGACACTTTTTTGCCATTTCGAAAAGTGATCAAAAGGTTGTAAGAATGATATAATTAAAAACATCATCATTAAAAATGACATCACCCGCAGCTCCGACCACAGAAGTGTTAAAAAGTTATTGGTGTCAGAAAATGGCAAAATAAAAAAAAACAATTCGTACAGGAGGTTTTAATTTTTGTAAATGTATGAAAACATTATAAAACCTATACAAATTTGGTTTCCCCGTAATCATACTGACCCAAAGAATAGAGTAGACATGTCATTTGTGCGGCACAGTGAAAGCTGTAAAGTGCAAGCCCACAAGAAAACGGCGGAAATGTGTTTTTTCACCATTTTCACTGCATTTGGAATTTTTTTCCTGCTTCCCAGTACACGGCATGGAATATTCAATACCATCACTATGAAGTGCAATTTGTTACGCAGAAAACAAGCCATCACACAGCTCTTGTGAAGCCCTCACACTGGCCCTGAAGAATCACTATGGTAAAACACCCAGCTTTTCCAGACCCTGTACTTGGGAACCAAATACTAAAGGATGCTATACTAGAGGGGTGATCTAGGTGTTGGGTGCCATGGAGGCTACACCCAGAGTGAGTAGATAGATATCTTTATAATGAAATATGGTGTTTTTCTTCTGCAAACTTCTCCAATCTTATATAAGACCCCCTGCCGCGCCATAAGCGGGTCACCATCTCTCCATCTCCTTTCCTTCCAGTAAAAGCTTCTGACATGTAGTTTCGGAGTCGATAAATCTGGATCACAGCGCGTCCTGCGTCACCATCTGAATAGAGAAGGAAAGGGGTTACTATGCCAGAACCCAGCGGGGGAGCGCCACAAAGCGTCAGCATAAGGTTCTTGTTTCTTATATTGTTCTTCTACTTGTGTTTATTATTGTGGAGAGATGCTGAAATTACTCAGCGATTATGGTCATTATTACATTGCACCCAGCTTTCCTGGGTTCCTGAATGGTTACTCTATAGTGCAGTATTTCATCCACCGATCCAATACCCAATTTATTTATGGACATAGATGGAAGTGAGAGCTGCAGATGAAGATACAAATCCTGTATTTTCGGGTTCTGATTCACACCGAACCAAAAAGACTCATACAATCTGAAAGATGATATTCTTATCATTAATATGACACCAGTAGCCTTATTCTAGGTACTATAGAACTGTAGAAGTGACTCTCCCACTGCAGTCTCTAAATTTGACTCCTCTCATTTTTTTTGTACATTTCAGCCCCTACCTGAGGGGGCTCGTAGTTTAAAAGGGTAAAATTTGGAGAGGGAGTCCTCTTAAAGGGAATCTGACCTAAATTGGATCATACAGATAGCCGTAAGGTATTGCCTATATCACATGTGTTAATTTAGTAGCAGCAGGACTGTGAAAAATGGATTTATATTCTATGATTGTAGCTTCTCACAGATTCTTCATACTGCTGTGCACTTATCTCTCTGCCCTAAGCTGTTCCGCTACCTCTCTTCTCTGCAATAATTGACTCCGACTAAAGGGTGATGCCACATGCTCCCATTTTGATCCTGTTTTGCAATGGAATCAGAACGCACTGGGGTGGCCCGCGGACATGCACATATGTGTTTGTATTCAAATGCAGGCAATCTGCAATCAACGCCCGGTATCTTGTATTTTGTAAATGCGAGACTTCAGGCGCTCCTTGCCGATCGCGTTCGTTTGCATACAAACGCATATGTGTATGTCCGCGGGCCGCCCCAGTGCGTTCTGATTCCATTGCAAAACAGAATCAAAATGGGAATGTGTGGCATCACTCAATGAATGCTACAAGGGGGAGGTGCTGTGGAGCAGCTCATTGCATAGAGATAAGAGCACAGCAGTGTGAGGACACAACCGCTCAATATAAGTGATAAACAAAGATATCACTACACATCTTTCCAGGAACAATCCCTAAAACCGGCTGCACTGAGCACAGCAGTGACAGGACAAAATACAATCCTGGAATTTTAATCCATATTTCACAGTCCTGCTGCTACTAACAGCATACACACAAGTGTTATTTCACAGATCTGCTCGACTTGCTTCTCCACCCATTAGCAAGAACAGCATTCCAATTATCCGGATTTCTCAGGAACTCGTTCCCAGCCGTCGGACCGTCACAGATCATCTTGTAAATCCACAGTCCTGCTGCACCTAACAACAACATACACACAAGTGTTATTTCACAGATCTGCTCGACTTGCTGCTCCACCCATTAGCAAGAACAGCATTCCAGTTATCCGGATTTCTCAGGTCTCGTTTCCAGCAGTCGGACCATCACAGATCATCTTGTTATCCCCTAGGATAACTTGCAAATTTGGTACTACACCTTTAAGGAGAATCTATTTGCCTGTGCAGATCACATATTTAGTAACAGCGCCCTCTGGCTGCAGGGTGAGCAGATACATCTGTGCTTCCTTCCCTTCAGAAAGAGCAACCAACTACCGGAGAAAGCAAGACACGGAAAATATTCCAATATTAATTTTTGTCTCCTGACAGTTTCCATGGCAACTTTCTGAAGTTCGTTACTTGACATCATTTTCAGAACTTCGGTTACCGTAGATACGGAACGCAGCTGATAAATATAGAAAGTTTTTTCTTTCGCTGCGGCGTCATTTAAATTCATTTTGTTGGGGGGTGGGGATCATAGAATACGGATTTCATTCATGTCAGGGAAGCAATGACGATGTGAAGAAGAAGAGACCTGCGGGAGCAAGACGAGGTCATGTGATTCTAATGAGAGCGGCGCTGATCATTCATTAAATGGGTTATGATATTCGCCCCTTTAAAGGGGCCACTAACATACATTATTATTGATACATAAATACATTGCACATTGTAGCATTTATGGTAACACCATGTATCTTAAAGGGATATTCTATTAGAAACAGTCCTAGAAACTTTGGTCTACTGATCTAGGGGTATATATAATTTATTTGTACAGTGTGAATATATACAGGACATAGAGGGAGCAGAGACGTCTCCTCTAGGGTTATATATAATGTATATAAACAGTGTGGATGTATACAGTATATGTGGGGATTAGGGTCTCCTTATCTATGGGTATCTATACTGTATGTATACAGTGTGGATCAAGGATTAGGGGCTCCCTATCTAGGAGTATATATACTGTGTTGATGTATACATATATGCCGGGACTAGGGTTTCATTTTCTATCAGTATATATTGTATGTGTACAGTGTGGATGTATACAGTATATGTGGGGACTAGGGTCTCCTTCTATACAGGTATATATATATACTGTATGGATACAGTGTGGATGCAGGGACTAGGGTCTGCTTATCAAGAAGTATAAAATGTATGTGTACAGTGTGGATGTATACGTACAATTTTAGCAGGGGCTAGGGCTCCTTATCTAGGTTTATATACACTGTATGTAAACAGTGTGGATGTATACAGTATATGTGGGGATTAGGGTCTCCTTATCTATGGGTATCTATACTGTATGTAAACAGTGTGGATGTATACAGTATATGTGGGGATTAGGGTCTCCTTATCTATGGGTATCTATACTGTATGTATACAGTGTGGATCAAGGACAAGGGGCTCCTTATCTAGGGGTATATATACTGTGTATACATATATGCCAGGACTAGGGTCTCATTTTCTAGCAGTATATATTGTATATGTACAGTGTGGATGTATACAATATATGTGGGGACTAAGGTCTCCTTATATGCAGGTATATATATACTGTATACAGTGTGGATGCAGGGACTAGGGTCTGCTTATCAAGAAGTATATAATGCATGTGTACAGTGTGGATGTATACAGTATAAGCATGGACTAGGGTCTCCTTATCTGGTATACAGTATATCTGTATGTATTTGCTATAAGTAGGGACTGGTATTTGCATATTCTGAGGTATTTATATGTGTATACATTTTACTGTATTGGGTATATTTTAGTGGTATAGATTAAATGGTATGCAAGGTCTGCCATATGCAAAACTAGTGGTATATATACAGTGTGTATACAGTATATGGGGATTGGGGTCTGCTTATTTGGTGGTATACTCTACAGTGCACTGTATGTATACACTGTCGATGTATACATTTTATGCAGAGACTAGGGTCTCCTTATCTAGTAGTATATATAATTTCTGTGTACAGTGTGAATATTTATAGTATATGCAGTGATGGCAAACCTTTTGGAGACTGAGTGCCCAAACTACAACCAATATCCACTTACTTACTGTGAAGTGCCAACATGGCATTTTAAGCAGTAACTTATTGCTACCCGTTCTTCCAAATTTTTTAAATCACATTGGCCACCCAAGGCCACCAAATCAGGCAAAAGAAGGAGGGCAAATCAGACTCTCGTTGTAGCATCTCTCCAGCGTCTCTCTGTAGAGAAAGAATGGAGGGTCCAGCAGGATGAGCTTCAAAGATAATGCAGTTCAGTCAACACCTTCTCACTTTTCCCATAGTTTGAAATAGCCAATGAAGTGCCGCTTAAGTTGCCTTGGACTGCAGAAAGATTTGGTCCTATTTGGTGAACTCTGTCCTGGGGGGATGGTCTGAGTGCCCACAAAAATGGCTCTGAGTGCCACCACTGGCACCCGTGCCATAGGTTCGCCACCACTGGACTAGAGTATCCTCAAGGGTTATATATAATGTATGTATACACTGAATGTATATAGTTTTTGCAGGGACTAGGGGCTCCTTACTTGGGGCTTATATAATGTATGTGTACAGTGTGGATGTTTACAGTATATGTGGGGACTAGGAGCTCCTTATCTAGGGGTATATACGCTGTAAGTAAACTGAATGTATACAGTATATGCAGGAACTAGGGGCTCCTTATCTAGGGGTATATACACTGGATATAACCTGGATGTATACAGTATATGCAGGGACTAGGGGCTCCTAATCTAGGGGTATTTATCCTGTACAGAGGTATACATCTAGCAGTATATAATAATGTATAGTGTGGATGTATGCAGTATATGCGTGGCCTTGGTTCTCCTGATCTGGTGCACAGTATATCTGTATGTATTTAGTATAAGCAGGGTCTGGCATCTGCTTATCTTGAGGTATTTATACTGTATTTATACCGTGTGTATGTGTACAGTATGTGAATGGTCTGGCGCCTTTTTATCTAGTGATATATATGCAGTATGTATATTTTCACATCTACAGTGTATGCATTGTCTGGCACCTGTGTATCTAGTGATATATACACTGTGGATGCATACAGTATATTCAGGATCTGGAGTCTGCTTCTTGAGTGCATTACATAGATCTCATGTCATGGCAGGGCTGAGTACACTTGTGGCTAGCAGTAGCCGCTGTGTCTTTACTAAGAGCCGCCCCAGGGGGCCCAGGATCCTTCAGGGAGATCAATATCCCGTTACGGCCACAATGAAATGCTTTCCTGGAAACTTGGGAGCATTAAATTATCTGCTGGACATGAGCAGTAAACCTATCCAGCTCAGAATCTCACCAAGTCTTTGTCAGATGAACTCATCACCCAGCTTTCCCAGACTCCTGAATCACTTTTTGTATTGAAATGTTTCTGGATTGTAGGCTACCATTAACATAGTGTTTTCACAGGGGATTTACAGTGGTTTGGGAAATTACTGCGGATTCCGACTGTGTGCGGAGATTCTAATGCACCCTTGTTAGACTAAATACATGATAAGCAAATCAGAAATATATTTTTATATATATATACACACACATATATACACTCACCGGCCACTTTATTAGGTACACCATGCTAGTAACGGGTTGGACCCCCTTTTGCCTTCAGAACCGCCTCAATTCGTCGTGGCATCTATACAACAAGGTGCTGGAAGTATTCCTCAGAGATTTTGGTCCATATTGACATGATGGCATCAGACAGTTGCCGCAGATTTGTCGGCTGCACATCCATGATGCGAATCTCCCGTTCCACCACATCCCAAAGATGCTCTATTGGATTGAGATCTGGTGACTGGGGAGGCCATTTGAGTCCAGTGACCTCATTGTCATGTTCAAGAAACCAGTCTGAGATGATTCCAGCTTTATGACATGGCGCATTATCCTGCTGAAAGTAGCCATCAGATGTTGGGTACATTGTGGTCATAAAGGGATGGACATGGTCAGCAACAATACTCAGGTAGGCTGTGGCGTTGCAACGATGCTCAATTGGTACCAAGGGGCCCAAAGAGTGCCAAGAAAATATTCCCCACACCATGACACCACCACCACCAGCCTGAACCGTTGATACAAGGCAGGATGGATCCATGCTTTCATGTTGTTGACGCCAAATTCTGACCCTACCATCCGAATGTCGCAGCAGAAATCGAGACTCATCAGACCAGGCAACGTTTTTCCAATCTTCTACTGTACAATTTCGATGAGCTTGTGCAAATTGTAGCCTCAGTTTCCTGTTCTTAGCTGAAAGGAGTGGCACCCGGTGTGGTCTTCTGCTGCTGTAGCCCATCTGCCTTAAAGTTGGACGTACTGTGCATTCAGCGATGCTCTTCTGCCTACCTTGGTTGTAACGGGTGGCGATTTGAGTCACTGTTGCCTTTCTATCAGCTCGAACCAGTCTGCCCATTCTCCTCTGACCTCTGGCATCAACAAGGCATTTCCGCCCACAGAACTGCCGCTCACTGGATGTTTTTTATTTTTTGGACCATTCTCTGTAAACCCTAGAGATGGTTGTGCGTAAAAATCCCAGTAGACCAGCAGTTTCTGAAATACTCAGACCAGCCCTTCTGGCACCAACAACCATGCCACGTTCAAAGGCCACAAATCACCTTTCTTCCCCATACTGATGCTCGGTTTGAACTGCAGGAGATTGTCTTGACCATGTCTACATGCCTAAATGCACTGAGTTGCCGCCATGTGATTGGCTGATTAGAAATTAAGTGTTAACGAGCAGTTGGACAGGTGTACCTAATAAAGTGGCCGGTGAGTGTATATATATATATGTTATTTATTTCTTTATTTGGAACCATTACGGTGGGTGCTGGGTTGACACCCAGCTTTCCCAGGCTGTTAGAAGGCATATTATTGATACGTATAGGAAGATATCTGTGTTATTTGTCAATGCCCTAATATTCCAGCTGTTGTAGAACTACAGGTGCCAGCATGCCTTGTGATAGGACAGAGGGGCACCAGCAATGCTCTGTTTTTATGATGACAGATGGGGTTAGCTGTGCAAATAACATGTGGCTGTGGTTTTATAGCGCCAGGGATGAAGTTGGAATAGCAGAGGTGTGGCAGAGGAAGAGGGAGGCAGCTCCAAGCTTCTCCTCCTCATTCCTCCAACATTCAGGCTCTGCCACAGCACGGAAATCTGCCGAGCTGGAGGACAGGAGGCACCATGCTGCCCTGGAGGAAGAACAAGTTTGTGCTGGTCAAGAAGGACAAGAAGGGGAAGGGGGTAACCTACTCTTCCTTGCTGTCCTCCTTTCTCCATTCCTGCCCTGACCTCCTGCCCCCCTTGCCCCTGGAGCGCCTGGGCAATGTCTTCAGCAGTAGAAGGCAGAAGGTAGTGCTGAACCCAGAGGACCCTTCTTACACAGTATGGTACCTGGGCAATGCTGTTACCCTCCATGCCAAAGGAGAAGGCTGCATGGTAGAAGCCGTCAACAAGATCTGGCAGAAGAGCGAATCTGGCGGCTGCAGCAGCAAGATGAAACTCTCCTTGGGATCTTATGGCATCAGGATGACCCCCTGCAAAAGAGACTCCAGAAAGACCGTCCATGCCTACCTCCTGCACCGCATCACCTACTGTGTGGCTGACGCCAGGCACCCCAAGGTCTTCTCTTGGGTCTACAGGCACCAGATTAAGAACAAGGCAGTGGTGCTGAGATGCCACGCTGTCTTGGTCTCCAAGACAGAGAAGGCTAAAGCCATGGAGCGCACCCTGTGCCAGACCTCCCTGGCCGCCTTTAACGAGTTCAAGAGGTTAAAGAGGCAAAGTGATTTTAGGAGAGAGCAAAAGGAACTTTTGGGAGAGTCTGCCATCCCAAAGACCCCTTTAAGAAAAATTCTAAATGGTACCTGCTCCTACAACCCACCTGCAGAGAGGTGCAAGACAGTGCCTAGGCTTAGCTCTATCTTGGAGGAAGAGGAAGAGGATGGTGAGACGGACTGGCAGGACCCTCAGAGCATAGTTCTCCATACCCAGCAGCATCCACACTGTGACAAGGACACTATCCTGGAACTTGCTCAGGACCTCAGGAGACTCAGCATCCAAAGAGCCTTAGCCCAAAAACTCCTTTACATCCCATGCACCCAGCTGGCAGACTGGAAGCACCCCATAAGGACTTTCTGCTGAACCTCACCCTGCTCCCATCCCTTCCCAGACAACCTTCAGGTCCCCATCTCCTCCATATTCCCCTTGTGGTGTGCGCAGACTTGGCTCGGATACCTTTACATGGCTGGATAGGAGACAGTAATTTTTTGGCTGATAACTGCGAGTTACTTGAAGTTGCTTCTGAGCTTGTTTGGTTGACAGCTCCCACCCCAGTGAACAGCCGCTGCCCACTTGTATCCCCAGGTTATCCCCCATAGTAAGGCTGTCAACAGACCCCGTGGATATACCTAATGTCTGTAACTAGAAATCATTGTATCATTCTCAAGAGCTTCTGCAGCAGCTCAGATGCCTTGGCTGTTTTGACATTACAAGGCATCTGTACAGTACAGTGCTTTTCAGGAAGTGTTAAGTCGCACGCACTATGGAAAATCTCCGATGATATGTGCCAATAAACCCCGCGTCCTAGCATTTATGTGTGTCTTGTGTAAATCTGTGAATCACGGCTTGTTGTGACCCAGTGTATCATACTTAAAGGGACAGTGCACACACAACCCATCTTTTCTCCATGGTGATTTGGTATTGCTGTATTACCCCATGCTCTCAGTCTTTAATAATAATGAATTATTTTATCTGCATCTGGGAAAGCTGGGTGCCATTCATACAGCTATCATTACTGTTTGTACTATGCACTGTCCTCTGCTGGTATTAAAACGCTCAAAGGGTTTGTGACCAAGCTTTTGAAAATCTGGTTCTCATTACAAAGCCTCTGTTGCCCATACCAGCCAATCACAGCACAGCTTTTATTTCGGATTCCATACTTCTAAAGTGAAAGCTGCGTTGTAATTGGTGGTATTTTAACAATACATTTTATAATCCTTTATGTCATTCAGATTATTAGGAAAGCTGAGTGCCATTCCTGCTTCAAGTTGTAATTGTTATTTGTGACCCAGTTTTCCTTAACTTGCAAATCTGAATGACACAATGGATTCCGAAACGGTAAACAAGAGACTGTCTCTGTTCCCCATTATGACCAGTTACAGCACAGCTTTCCTTTTATATTGCACTCTAGCTAAATGAAAGATGTACTTTGATTGGTTGCTTTGAGCAACATAGTCAGTCTCTTGTTTACGGTCTCATAATCCATGGTGTCATTCAGATTATCATGTTAAGAAAAGCTGGGTGACCCTTAACATGGATTATGAAACTGTTAACCAGACACAGTCGCTGTGGTCTGTGGCAACAAATAGCGGCACAGCTTTCATTTTTTATTACTCTCTTGCAAAATGAAAGCTGTGCTGTGATTGGTTGCTATGGGCAAGCTTGGTGACCACCACTGCTTGTTTTGATATACACCCTAGTTCTCACCCAACTTTTCCAAACTTAATAAGATCAATGAAGTTATACATTATTACACACCCATTCCCATTTCTACACTGCTTTTCGTGAGGGGGGAAAGAGTGCTTGAACACCCCACTGAGAGCAGTAATGGCGTCCATACTAGTTGTCAAGAGCAGTAGCAATAGCTGAAAGACATTTTTAGCATCAGTTTATTAAAATCAGTTTTTTCTAGGGTGTTTTTCCTCAAAATTTCAGGTCTTTGTATCACCAAGTTATCACCACTGATTTGTTTTATTTTCACCTTTGCAGTGGAAATTTTTCACCCGTGTAACTATAAGTGATCATTAGTCGCAAGGTCTTGTTAGTAAATCAAACACAGTCTGATGTTATCACACAGGACGACCATTAACACCCTGCACTGATAGCCTCCTCTGACATCACTCTGACGCACCGGCGTTGTGTGTAAATAGCGGCCAAGGTGACAGTGAGAGTGATGCCGGTGACAATGTATTAGAAAGAAAGGTCTCTCCACGTGACTGAGACTCAAGTACATCACAAGGAATAGGAGATGTTAGGAAGAAAACAACAACTTAAATGTGCCATACTAATTACAAAAGATTGCCCGCACTGATACACTGCGACAAACGCTGCGCTGTGAGAAACATTTCATCACCAACGATTTGCAGCTTTCATGGGGGAGACAGTAATGTTTTCATTCGCTCACAGCAAGCAGGGATCTTTTTAAAAAAGTATGGAAAAGTATTAGAAAATTGTATAAGCTTAGAGAGGTTGTACCAACTTTTCTTGTTACATTCTTGGAGGTCTAACTACTGGGACCAATCACCAGAATGGGGGGTCTTACTCCCACTAAGGGTGATGCCACACGTGGTGTTTTGAACCCGTTTTTGGTCCGTTTTTAAACAGTCTGTTAAAAAACGCATTCGTTTTTGACAGGTTTTACCAATTATCTTAAGTAAAACTGGTCAAAAACGGATGCGTTTTGGATGGCCTGCTTAAAAACGGACCAAAAACGGGTTCAAAACGCCATGTGTGACATCACCATAAGGAATGGAGCAACAGATCAAGTTTGGGTCTATGGGAGTGCCAAAAGTTGACACAGTGATCGGGAATAAAAATATAAAAATCTGAACAGTGGGGGTCCAACCATTAGGACCCCCCACCGATCACAAGATCTCAATGACATTTAGTGAGAACAGGTCCCCATTTACCTCAGGGTATGACCGTTGGGATAGGGGATAACAATAAAACTTGATTAAAGAAACTTTCTGACTTCCAGATGCAGCTCTGGGGTCTCTAAGGCTTGCGGTCCTAAAGTTATAATTTGATAATGAGACTGCTGAGTAATTTGACCATTGAGGCCAGTGATTTGCTCAGCAATCATATTAGCCATGTACATGACTTTATCACTTTTAGGCTGGAAGCCCTGGAGACCCTAAGGGTGATGCCACACATGGCGTTTTGAACCCGTTTTTGGTCAGTTTTTAAGCATTTTTTTGAAAACGCATCCGTTTTTTTACCAGTTTTAATTAAGATAATTGGTAAAACCTGTCAAAACGCATGCGTTTTTAACGGACTGCTTAAAATCGGACCAAAAACGGGTTTAAAACGCCATGTGTGACATCACCCCTACGAGAGGGGCTTCTAAAAGTTTCTCTCTCACTATTGTTATATAACAGTTACTTCCTCGGGGTGTTCTCAAAAAATGTAAAAAAGGGACAGGACACGTTCACCTAAGCGTACCTGAACAGAATAGTCTCAAGGGGGGGAATTCTGCCCTGCAAGCATACACCAGACATTTTCATGTACAAAAATGGGTGTCCGACTTTAGGTAACATCACTTCTGCTGTGACTTCACTCATTCTATTGTGTTCAATATCCAACAGTCTGATCTATATCTTGCTGACCCCATCAATACTGCATATTAACCAGTGAACTCCAGTCAATACATTGAACTGAAGGAGTAGTAATATCCGGCTCAATCCGTTTCCTTCTCCTCTTCCTTATATCATGTCTTGGAGACTGTTTATAAAGTGATTTGCTTATTATAAGGGCGGCGTACAATCTCATGTAAATTGTTGCACAATCTATAGATCTGAATAGCCATACTCTGTGGGTGAAAGGATGCAATTATAATTACATAATATCCTAGTTGCGCTCACACAGCTGAAGGGCTGTTACAATGTATCAGTGTCCTGAGCCCTGAGGAGACGTACTAGAAAGTGTGATACCACGTTTGGCTACAATGATATAGTGTAACTGTAAGGTTTTTAAGTGAAGATTCAGGAGAGGGTTACTGTAGTCCGAGCAATGAACATCTGGTATTTTGTGGTGAAGTAATTGGCCACAAAAACGTGGGTGGCAGGCGTCTGACAGGTCATATGAGGAGGCTAGGGTTAGCGGGGTCACAGACAGTCAGTATAACACATCTGAAACCATCTTTATACTGTCTGCATTGTTTCTCTGACAGACTGTGAGATTCCACATGTATGTTACATATGAAAGAAACCCAAATACACTAAATAAACCAACCCCTGCCCTCAGGACTAGCCTCCCATAGGCCCCGCAGGGAGGCCATGCTGTCTTATTATACTGTATGACATATTGACCATCATTGTGCTGTTCAGCTCTCTCTCTCCCAGTGATTAACAACCTCCATTTATATGATGGACCCTCAAGGTTACTGATCCCTGAGAGACAGAACATATTTTAACACTCTCAATATGGAGTTATTGATGGCCTCATTAATCCCCCTACCCCTAATGTAATTGGTAAACTGCATCTCCCCCCCCCCCCCCCCCGTCTTAATATTCTGTGAAGACATTTCCCAAATATCTTGATTGGATATCTCTCCCTGCATTATAACAGATCTCATAGGGTTGTCACTCAGCTTTTTATCGATCCTGAATGACATAAATCCACTATGTTCATGTTATATGTGCATATTTATATTCATACCATTTAAACCCGCTCTGTTATAAAGATTTGTCATGCATATAACGTATAATCTGTGTATAGTGAGCTTCCCCCTAGTGGTGACTACTGGTAACCAGAAAATTAGAGCTGACCACCAGCAAAATAGTAATATTTTAATTCCAGCATATTCTCTCTCTAAGACTAAACATTCTCTATTATCCCCCATATTGCAAAAACCCTTTTTCCACTGACTGTAGAGATGTAGAGCCCACCAACTGGGAAAATGAATGGTTCCATCATGAGATGCTCTTTCAGTGCAATGGTTACATTTCTTCTCTAGACCACCAGTAAACTTGCATTACCCTTTCACTATATTTGACCACCAGGGGTCCTTATATTATGTCCTGTAATTGTCCACATTACTGCTCTAGACCACCAGTATACTGGCATTACCCTTTCTCTACACTAGACCACCAGGAGTCCTTATACTATGTCCTGTAATTATCCACTTTATTGCTGTAGACCACCAGTATACTTGCATTACCCTTTCTCTATATTTGACCACCAGGGGTCCTTATATTATGTCCTGTAATTATCCACTTTACTGCTCAAGACCACAAGTTTACTGCCATTACCCTTTCTCCACACTAGACCACCAGGGGTCATTATATTATGCCCTGTAATTATTTCCTTTGCTGCTGCAGACCACCAGTATACTGCCATTACTCTTTCTCTACACTAGACCACCAGGGGTCATATATATATTGTGTCCTGTAATTATTTCCTTTGCTGCTGCAGACCACCAGTATACTGGCATTACTCTTTCTCTACACTAGACCACCAGGAGTCCTTATATTGTGTCCTGTAATTATCCACTTTTCCACTCTGACCACCAGTATACTGGCATTACCCTTTCTCTACACTAGACCACCAGGGGTCCTTATATTATGTCCTGTAATTATTTCCTTTGCTGCTGCAGACCACCAGTATACTGCCATTACCCTTTCTCTACACTAGACCACCAGGGGTCATTATATTATGTCCTGTAATTATTTCCTTTGCTGCTGCAGACCACCAGTATACTGGCATTACTCCTTCTCTACACTAGACCACCAGGAGTCCTTATATTGTGCCCTGTAATTATCCACTTTTACACTCTAGACCACCAGTATACTGGCATTACTCCTTCTCTACACTAGACCACCAGGAGTCCTTATATTGTGCCCTGTAAGTATCCACTTTTACACTCTAGACCACCAGTATACTGGCATTACCCTTTCTCTACACTTGACCATCAGTGGTCCTAATAAAATGCCCTGTAATTATCTCCTTTGCTGCTCTAGACCACCAGTATACTGGCATTTCCCTTCCTCTTCACTAGACCATCAAGGGATCTTACATTTAATTCCTGTAATGAACCCCCTTTCTGCTCTAGACCACCATTATACAAACTATATACCTCACTGCCATGGACCATCATTTATACCCATATTGGCAGCTTTATTACTGTCGACCACTAAGGATGCTGAGTCCTGATCCTCTTTACTGCCCAAGATCATAGACACTAGAATTGAACCCAAAACTGCTCTACACCACTAATCCTATGAGTCACCTCTTTATTGCCATAGGCCACCAGAGATTCTAGTATTAGTCACTTGATTGCCCTTACACTTTGACATTTACATCCCACTTTGACATACCTAGACCGCCAGTGATGCAGACAATGTATTCTGTCCAATGGGGCCCCCTAAGGCTCCTGGACCCAACTGCACCGCCCAAATTACACACCTTCTTAGATGGAATATAGATCCTTTTATGACAAAGTATTTGCCCTGCAATGGATGGTGCCTGATAAATCTACAACAGGTTAAGGGTTAATATCCACGTTTTTGCCCCTCGGACCGGTCTAGTAAGTGATGACCCATGTTGTATGTACGTTGCTTAAGAAACGCATCAAATTCCCAATCCCCCCCGATGATGTCACTATTGTTACCATGACGACACCTTAAAATTTCCACTCTCGCCGTAGAAAAGGAAAACGCAGGAGGCTCTGATCAATGGAAAGAGGGCAGTGAACCCTTCCTGTACTCCTGCCCGAGCGTTATAATAACCTTGATGTCTATAATATTCCCCCTCCCCCAACTGCCACAGAGGAAAATCAATAGATCTAATAAGAGCCGCTGTCTTCCCGGCCTGTTCTGGCATGTTACCGCGCTTCCTACCATCAATTGCCTCCATCTTCTTACATCTCCTCATCCACTACTTTACTCAGGACAAAAAAAGGTCACTTTTAAAAAAAAATCCCCTTCTGCTCCAGGGAAAGCTGTGTTACTTCTGCAGTCCAGGAAAGCTGGATATCCAGCATAATAGTTAAACAGGAATATTAATGTCTATTAATTTTTTCCTCTTACAAGTTCTTGTCCCCACGGATCTGTGGGGCTAGTAGTTTGTAGGTGAATACGTTCTGTGACATCACTGTGTATTATTCCTGTACTGGGACATCACTGTTTGTATTATCCCTGTACTGTGACATCACTGTGTGTATTCTCCCTGTACTGTGACATCACTGGGTGTATTATCCCTGTACTGTGACATCACTGGGTGTATTATCCCTGTACTGTGACATTACTGTGTGTATTATCCCTGTACTGTGACATCACTGTGTATATTATCCAAATACTGTGACATCACTGTGTGTATTATCTCTGTACTGTGACATCACTGGGTGTATTATCCCTGTACTGTGACATCACTGGGTGTATTATCTCTGTGCTATGACATCATTGTGTGTATTATCCCTGTAATGTGACATCACTGTGTGTATTATCCCTGTACTGTGACATCGCTGTGTGTATTATCCCTGCACTGTGCCATCACTGTGTGTATTATCCGTGTACTGTGACATCACTGTGTGTATTATCCCTGTACTGTGACATCGCTGTGTGTATTATCCCTGTACTGTGACATCCCTGTGTGTATTATCCCTGTACTGTGACATCACTGTATGTATTATCCCTGTACTGTGACATCACTGTGTGTATTATCCCTGTACTGTGACATCACTGTATGTATTATCCCTGTACTGTGACATCACTGTGTGTATTATCCCTGTACTGTGACATCGCTGTGTGTATTATCCCTGTACTGTGACATCACTGTGTATTATCCCTGTACTGTGACATCACTGTTTGTATTATCCCTGTACTGTGACATCACTGTGTGTATTATCCCTGTGCTGTGATATCACTGTTTGTATTATCTCTGTGCTGTGACATCACTGTGTATATTATCCAAATACTGTGACATCACTGTGTGTATTATCTCTGTACTGTGACATCACTGGGTGTATTATCCCTGTACTGTGACATCACTGGGTGTATTATCCCTGTACTGTGACATCACTGTGTGTATTATCCCTGTGCTGTGATATCACTGTTTGTATTATCTCTGTGCTGTGACATCACTGTGTATATTATCCAAATACTGTGACATCACTGTGTGTATTATCTCTGTACTGTGACATCACTGGGTGTATTATCCCTGTACTGTGACATCACTGGGTGTATTATCCCTGTACTGTGACATCACTGGGTGTATTATCCCTGTACTGTGACATCACTGGGTGTATTATCCCTGTACTGTGACATCACTGGGTGTATTATCCCTGTACTGTGACATCACTGGGTGTATTATCTCTGTACTGTGACATCACTGGGTGTATTATCCCTGTACTGTGACATCACTGTGTGTATTATCCCTGTACTGTGACATCACTGTGTGTATTATCCCTGTACTGTGACATCACTGTGTGTATTATCCTGTACTGTGACATCACTGTGTGTATTATCCCTGTACTGTGACATCACTGTTTGTATTATCCCTGTACTGTGACATCACTGTGTGTATTATCCCTGTGCTGTGATATCACTGTTTGTATTATCTCTGTGCTGTGACATCACTGTGTATATTATCCAAATACTGTGACATCACTGTGTGTATTATCTCTGTACTGTGACATCACTGGGTGTATTATCCCTGTACTGTGACATCACTGGGTGTATTATCCCTGTACTGTGACATCACTGTGTGTATTATCCCTGTGCTGTGATATCACTGTTTGTATTATCTCTGTGCTGTGACATCACTGTGTATATTATCCAAATACTGTGACATCACTGTGTGTATTATCTCTGTACTGTGACATCACTGGGTGTATTATCCCTGTACTGTGACATCACTGGGTGTATTATCCCTGTACTGTGACATCACTGGGTGTATTATCCCTGTACTGTGACATCACTGGGTGTATTATCCCTGTACTGTGACATCACTGGGTGTATTATCCCTGTACTGTGACATCACTGGGTGTATTATCCCTGTACTGTGACATCACTGGGTGTATTATCCCTGTACTGTGACATCACTGGGTGTATTATCTCTGTACTGTGACATCACTGGGTGTATTATCCCTGTACTGTGACATCACTGTGTGTATTATCCCTGTACTGTGACATCACTGTGTGTATTATCCCTGTACTGTGACATCACTGTGTGTATTATCCCTGTACTGTGACATCACTGTGTGTATTATCCCCGTACTGTGACATCACTGTGTGTATTATCCCCGTACTGTGACATCACTGTGTGTATTATCCCCGTACTGTGACATCACTGTTTGTATTATCCCCGTACTGTGACATCACTGTGTGTATTATCCCCGTACTGTGACATCACTGTGTGTATTATCCCCGTACTGTGACATCACTGTGTGTATTATCCCCGTACTGTGACATCACTGTGTGTATTATCCCCGTACTGTGACATCACTGTGTGTATTATCCCCGTACTGTGACATCACTGTGTGTATTATCCCTGTACTGTGACATCACTGTGTGTATTATCTCTGTACTGTGACATCACTGTGTGTATTATCTCTGTGCTGTGACATCACTGAGTGTATTATCTCTGTACTGTGACATCACTGTGTGTATTATCCCTGTACTGTGACATCACTGTGTGTATTATCCCTGTACTGTGACATCACTGTGTGTATTATCCCTGTACTGTGACATCACTGTGTGTATTATCCCTGTACTGTGACATCACTATGTGTATTATCCCTGTACTGTGACATCACTGTGTGTATTATCCCTGTACTGTGACATCACTGTGTGTATTATCCCCGTACTGTGACATCACTGTGTGTATTATCCCCGTACTGTGACATCACTGTTTGTATTATCCCCGTACTGTGACATCACTGTGTGTATTATCCCCGTACTGTGACATCACTGTGTGTATTATCCCCGTACTGTGACATCACTGTGTGTATTATCCCCGTACTGTGACATCACTGTGTGTATTATCCCCGTACTGTGACATCACTGTGTGTATTATCCCCGTACTGTGACATCACTGTGTGTATTATCCCTGTACTGTGACATCACTGTGTGTATTATCTCTGTACTGTGACATCACTGTGTGTATTATCTCTGTGCTGTGACATCACTGAGTGTATTATCTCTGTACTGTGACATCACTGTGTGTATTATCCCTGTACTGTGACATCACTGTGTGTATTATCCCTGTACTGTGACATCACTGTGTGTATTATCCCTGTACTGTGACATCACTATGTGTATTATCCCTGTACTGTGACATCACTGTGTGTATTATCCCTGTGCCGTGACATCACTGTGTGTATTATCTCTGTACTGTGACATCACTGTGTGTATTATCCCTGTACTGGGACATCACTGTGTGTATTATCCCTGTACCTTGTGTATTGTCTGTGTGACAGGTTTGTGTATATTATTATAGGTCAGACACCAGGACTATGCAGATTTTATCTGGTTTATTGTTTAGTACAAACTTCTAAGGCTTCAAACTGGGGGTACCGACTCCCTCCGACCTATGACCCCCTGAATTCCTACACATTTTCCAAGAACCTAGAAGAAACTTCTCGGCAATGGTGATAACAAATGATATAATACTCCTGTGCTAGTCTACATATATGCAGCACCGGTCCGCTCGCCATGCACCATGACGGCAGACTGTAAATGAGGGTAGGTCAGAGGTCACCGTGTCCATATATCCTCCGCCTTCATTTGGTTGCAGCACCCCAAGGTCATTTTTGGCTCAGATCCAAAAATTTCTTCAAAATATTGTCCTGTAAATCCACTTTTGGAAATTGGCCACTGCAGTATAGACCCCGGGATAGTTGGGGTTCGCACAGCTGTGACCCCAGGATACAATTCCGAATACCCGTCCGTCACACACCAGGGGGCCCCCGGAGTCTCCCTGCAATGAAAGAGGGGGCATGTGACACATAGGAAAGGGTTGTATTGGGGGCATAAAGGAAGCTATATATACATAGACTCTACTGCCCCCCTGAGGTTCTATCAAATTTATAATGGTAAGGGGTTTTCTCTGCTGCCCCCTACAGGCAGTGCAGATGTATGACACTTACCTGACAGGCATCTTTGCCCCCGTTGCTGTAGCCGGCACAGATCATACTCTTTGTGATGTGTCCTGAGTAAGAGGTCGAGCTGTTACACCGTCGTACTGGGACAATCGGTAATTTCACGCTGCGCAGGGTATCGGAGGCTTTGCCGCTGACTGTACTGGTGTACCCCCAACCTGACACCTGGCAAAGGCGGCTCTCGCTGGGCGAGACCCCCTGTGCTGGAAGCGGCACAAGGGAGACAAAGGAGTTATACACAGCCGCACGATTCAGCTGGAAAGTAATAAACGGAGGCAGGGATTAATTCACAATCACTTACACTACTCCAAATGCTGCAAGATTTAGAGGGGATCTCCACCCCACACCCAGCAAAGTCATTCATCTAAATCGGATTATTATTCATTTTATAAAAATCAATTATCTTTTGGTTCCGACACCATAAAAGTTTGACGGGCCACTTTTTAAAGGTGATCTCCACCCACAAAAGTCAGTTCTCTGGTCTAATGGGCCTGTTACAGAAACGTAAAGTTTCTACTATTTGAATTCTATGGGGCAGATTTATCAAGCAGTCTGAAAGTCAGAACATTTCCAGTTGCCCATGGCAACCAATCACAGCTCAGCTTTCATTTCACCAGTGCTCATGGATATTTTAAAGGGGAGCTGTGATTGGTTGCCATGGGCAATTGGAAATATTCTGACTTTCAGACAGCTTGATAAATCTGCCCCTATGTCTTTTGAGACTGTTGGTTCTTGCTGGGTTTTCACAGAATATAAAGGAGCTGTGACTACTTGGTAGTCAATGGCAAGGAAAGGTGGAGCTCACTAATTCAATATAAATATTCTGTATATATACACAGGATAGGAGTAGTAGTACTGTGCTGTGCCCATATACACAGGATATGAGTAGTAGTACTGTGCTGTGCCCATATATACAGGATAGGAGTAGTAGTACTGTGCTGTGCCCATATATACAGGATAGAAGTAGTACTTCTGTGCTGTGCTCATTTATACAGAATAGGAGTAGTAGTACTGTGCTGTTCCCATATATACAGGATAGGAGTAGTAGTACTGTGCTGTGTCCATATATACAGGATAGAAGTAGTAGTACTGTACTGTGTCCATATATACAGGATAGAAGTAGTACTTCTGTGCTGTGCTCATTTATACAGAATAGGAGTAGTAGTACTGTGCTGTTCCCATATATACAGGATAGGAGTAGTAGTACTGTGCTGTGTCCATATATACAGGATAGGAGTAGTAGTACTGTGCTGTGTCCATATATACAGGATAGAAGTAGTACTGTTCAGTGCCCATATATACAGGATAGGAGTAGTAGTACTGTGCTGTTCCCATATACACAGGATAGGAGTAGTAGTACAGTGCTGTGCCATATATACAGGATAGAAGTAGTACTTCTGTGCTGTGCTCATTTATACAGAATAGGAGTAGTAGTACTGTGCTGTTCCCATATATACAGGATAGGAGTAGTAGTACTGTGCTGTTCCCATATATACAGGATAGGAGTAGTAGTAATGTGCTGTGCCCATATATACAGGATAGGAGTAGTAGTACTGTGCTGTGCCTATATATACAGGATAGGAGTAGTAGTACTGTGCTGTGTCCATATATACAGGATAGGAGTAGTAGTATTGTGTTAATATATACAGGATAGAAGTAGCAGTACTGTGCTGTGCTCATTTATACAGAATAGGAGTAGTAGTACTGTGCTGTACCCATATATACAGAATAGGAGGAGTAGTACTGTGCTGTACTTATATATGCAGGATAGGAGTAGTAGTACTCTGCTGTGTCCATATATACAGGATAGGAGTAGTAGTACTGTGCTGTGCCCATATATACAGGATAGGAGTAGTAGCACTGTGCTGTGCCTATATATAAGGGATAGGAGTAGTAGTACTGTGCTGTTCCATATATACAGGATAGGAGTAGTAGTACTGTGCTGTGCCCATATATACAGGATAGAAGTAGTACTACTGTGCTGTGCCCATATATACAGGATAGGAGTAGTAGTACTGTGCTGTGCTCATTTATACAGAATAGGAGTAGTAGTACTGTGCTGTACCCATATATACAGGATAGGAGTAGTAGTACTGTGCTGTGCTCATTTATACAGGATAGGAGTAGTAGTACTGTGCTCTACCCATATATACAGAATAGGAGGAGTAGTACTGTGCTATGGTCATATATACAGAATAGGAGGAGTAGTACTGTGCTGTTCCCATATATACAGGATAGGAGTAGTAGTACTGTGCTTTACCTATATATAAAGAATAGGAGGAGTAGTACTCTGCTGTACCCATATATACAGGAAGGCAGTAGTAGTACTGTGCTGTGCTTATATATACAGGATGGGAGTAGTAGTACTGTGCTGTGCTTATATATACGGATAGGAGTAGTAGTACTGTGCCCATATGTACAGAATAGGAGTAGCAGTACTGCGCTGACCTCACATATACAGGATAGGAGTAGTGGTACTGTGCTGTGCCTATATATACAGGATAGGAGTAGTATTACTGTGCTGTGCCCTTATATACAGGATAGGAGTAGTAGTACAATGCTATGTCATATAAACAGAATAGGAGTAGTAGTAGTAGTAATGTGCTGTGCCCATATATACAGGTTAGGAGTAGTGGTACTCTGCTGTGTCCATATATACAGGATAGGAGTAGTAGTACTGTGCTGTGCCCATATATATAGGATAGGCGGAATGGTACTGTGCTGTGTCCATATATGCAGGATAGGTGTAGTAGTACTTTGTTGTTCCCATATTTATAGAATAGGAGTAGTTAGTACTGTGTCCATATGTACAGGATAGGAATAGTAGTACTGTGCTTTGTCCATATATACAGGGTAGGAGTAGTAGTACTTTGTTGTTCTCATATTTATAGCATAACAGTAGTAGTATTGTGTTAATATATACAGGATAGGAGTAGTAGTACTGTGCTGTGCCCATTTATACAGGATAGGAGTAGTAGTACTGTGCTGTGCCTATATATACAGGATAGGAGTAGTAGTACTGTGCTGTGCCCATATATACAGGATAGGAGTAGTAGTAGTGTGCTGTTCCCATATGTAATGCGCTCTAGCTCTAGTGTAGGACATACTTTATTCTAGTATCACCCATGTGAACTTAAACTTTAATGAGAGTAAGATACAAAATGTGTGGGTCACGTGGAGTGATTGGGGTCACATTCGCCCCGAGTTGCTCACCTTGATCAGCATGATGTCTGCATTTTTGGAAGACGAGCTGTAATCGGGGTGAGACACGAGCTTCACAGGGCGGAAAATCTGCTCTGTTCCTTCAAAGATGGACAAGGAATATTCCCCAGCCACGATCAACATCTGGTTCTGTCTTTGGAAATGCGAATAACAACATTACAGGCAGAATCGGTGTCATTTATACTTGTATCATAATCAGTATATTCTCTAGTTACATCCAGAGCTGCATTGACAATACTACTGGCTGCCAGCAACAGAACCATGACCTAATAGATGTCATCTTATGGTGCAATATATTATGGGATATGCTGCACTCACAACACTTGGAAGACAGCTTTGGATGTGACTGGAGCAGAAATGAATAACCACATGCAAACACATTACTCCTTCCAGTTCTGTCCATTTCATCATCTACTTACTCAGTCTTGCAGTGGGCAGCTGTGAGGACCCAGAACCTGCTGATCAATGATCCCCCACAGAAATGAAGACCAGTGTTTCTCTTCAAGGACACCAGGTACCGCGTGGAGTAAGGGGAGACCGAATACCCCCCAATAATGCGTGACATGCTGCGCTGCCCCTCTCCTGAAATAATGCAATTCATTAATGCAAAACTCAATCCAGCATTAGATTATTTAATAATACATTTTACCTTCACCGATACATTGTAACAAATATTAGTACAGCAGTGGATAGTCTTGACTCTTCTGAGCAGCCGATACTAGAAAGGAGCAGCACCTTTCCATGATTTGTTCGCACTCATCAAGAGTCACACCTGCTTTTGGCTTTGAAAACGGCCCAAAAACGCCATGTGTGTCTTCACCCTCAGGCCGGCGCCACACGTGGCGCTTTGTCTGCGCTTGCAAACGCAGACAAAGTAACGCCCACCGGGGCGGGCCTCGGCCCGATCGCATCGGCGTCTCTATGGAAACGCCTGCGATCGGGAACGAGCCGCCGGTGTTTTGCGTGGGCGCGACTTTGTTTGCAAGCGCAGACGAAGCTCCACGTGTGGCGCCGGCCTGAGGGTGAAGACACACATGGCGTTTTTGGGCCGTTTTTACTAAGTGCGTTTTAGTAAACGCATGCGTTTTTGTCCGGTTTTCCGTATTTGCGCAATTAAAAACGGACAAAAACGGATGCGTTTTCAAAAAATGCATGCGTTTTTAAAAATGCATGCGTTTTTTTAACGCATGCGTTTTATACGATCTGCAAACGCACTTAGTAAAAACGGCCCAAAAACACCATGTGTGTCTTCACCCTAAGGCCGGGGGCACACGTGGCGTTTTGAACCCGTTTTTGGTCCGTTTTTAAGAAGTCCGTTAAAAAACACATGTGTTTTTGAAAAACACATCCTTTTTGGACCCATTTTAATTAAGATAATTGATAAAACTGGTCAAAAACGGATGCGTTTTTTAACGGACTGCTTAAAAACGGGTTCAAAACGTTACGTGTGCCGCCGGCCTCAGGGCGCTTTCCCACGTGCCGTTTTCGTTGCGTTTTAAACGCATTTTAAATGAAAGTGGGAGGGGGTTAGGCCAAAACTTGGAAACCGTTTGTTGGTCCATTTTTAAGCAATCCGTTAAAAAACACATCCATTTTTAAACAGGTTTTCTGAGTTTGCGCAATAAAAACGGACAAAAACGTGCGTTTTTTAAAGGAGTGCTTAAAAACTGACCAAAAACGGTTGCAAAACGCCATGTGTGGCATCACCCATATATGTGTTTGCAAAGAAACACATGCGTTTCAGGCAGAACAACACACACACACACACACTCTTTCGGAAAAACGGACAAAAACGCACGCGTTTTCAAAAACCGCATGCGTTTTTAAAAAACGGATGCGTTTTTTAACGCATGCGTTTTTAACAATCTGAAAACGCACTTAGTAAAAACGGCCTAAAAACGCCATGTGTGTCTTCACCCTCAGGGTGAAGACACACATGGCGTTTTTCGGCCGTTTTTAGTTAGTGCGTTTTCAGATCGTTAAAAACGCATGCGTTTTTTGAAAACGCATGCGTTTTTGACAGGTTTGAGCAATTACCTTAATTCAAACTGGTCAAAAACGCATGCGTTTTTTAACGCATGCGTTTTTTAACGGTGTGAAAACGCCCTAACTAAAAACGGCCCAAAAACGGCCTAAAAACGCCATGTGTGTCTTCACCCTCAGGGCACCTTCCCACGTCCCATTTTCGTCACGTTTTTAAACGCACTTTGGGCAAACGCCCTCCCACTTTAGTTTTGGATGCGTTTAAAAATGCTACAAAAATGGCACATGGGAAAGTGCCCTCAGGATAAAAGGTAAACTGAATGGAAAGTTTTTTACTTGCCACATTCATATACTTAATGCCGGTCATCAGTGCAGTTGTGGAATTGTATTCATGAACCAGGAGGCACAGGATGAGCAGTGTTCTTCTCAATGGATGCATGTGGGAGGATAAAATTGTATGATCCGGTGCTTATCATCAGTCACGATGCTGACCCTTTGGCTAGAATCTGTGTGTGTTTATGGGGCTCATTTATTGCAGACGCCGCAGGCCGTGGACCGATCGTGCATCAATTACTCCATAACAGATTCTCTGAAGCTCAGGATTCCTGGAAGTGGAGGCACAGAGCGGAGTCCTGCCACATGTTCCTGGAAATCTGCATTAGGCTGATTAGGCTGTCTGTGCATAGAGATGAGCCGCCTGTGACCGCAGTGGTAAGGAAGGGGTTAATGATGGACTATATTGGGTGGGGGGGGGGGGTAAAGGGTTAATGAAGGACTACTGATATATTGTACCATTTCAAATACTGTTGCAGAGGATGAGTTTTTGGGCAGCAAAATCTAGGTGCTAGATCCGCAGCATGAATTAACCCTCTACAGAGCGATAATCTGCAGCAGCGGTCTGATCTCCGCAGATCATTCCTTCTGCAGCACGTGCATGAGGTTTGTTACAATCTCATCAACACGCTGCAGATTTCCTGCAATTTAGAATTCGCATCGAATACACCAAAACGGTATGATCTCCCTAGGTTATCGGGAATCGCCGAGCCAAGACCTCCCAATAATAACTAATAGGCTTTCCCGAAAACTTCCAGGCATCTCTATACTATTTCCTATGTGCTTCCTTCTAGACCCATGTGATGCTCTGCGACATTCTGTCTCCGAAATATTCCTTCAAAGATCAGGAAACAATTAATTATTCCAGGATTGTAGTTTTTCCCCAATTCTATTGGGGTTGTTTCCTCACACTGCTGTGCTCTTAGCTCTCTGCATAAAACTTCTCCACAGCCCCTTCCCTCTCCTGTAAGTAAAAATGTTTTAGCAGGTGTATGACTGAATAACAGTAGGAAGGGTGCACAGAGCTAAGACAAGGCGTTTTTGGTCCGTTTTTAAGCACGCGTTTTCAGTCCGTTTAAAAACGCATCCGTTTTAGACAGTTTTTGCCAATTATCCTAATAGATCAACGGACTGAAAGCGCATGCTTAAAAATGGACCACAAACTCCATGTGTGGCTTCACCCTAAGAGCACAGCTCTAGAAGCTACAATCCTGGAACGTAAATCCTTATTTCACAGTCCTGCTGCTACTAACAGCAAGCACAAAGCTGAACTATTATGCGATGATGTTGGTGAGTGTGTATGAAAGGGGTGGGGGGGGATCTCAGAAGATGATCCCTCTCCATACATAGTGCTGTGCTCCATACGCGGTGCTTGTACAAGCCATTGTATTGCAGTATATTGTAGCCATCAAGGATGTTTCAACACCCTTAGGAGGCTTATAATTAAAAAAAAAGAAATAAAAGTTTACAAAAAAAATCCCTTTAAACAGCGCCATATAGATAATTATATAATATTATATAATTGTATAATTTTACATATTTTAAAATATATATATATATATGTCAGAATATGGCCATACCAAAAAAAAAAAATGTTTTCAAGATGAAGTTATTAAAACTATAGAAATATAGAATTGCCAGAGTTGCCCAAAAAATCAAAGCAAGATGTCATTTAAAAAAAAAAAAATTTAAAAATGTAGGAAAATGTTGTCATTATGTTTTTTCTACACCATTGTGTGGTGTAATGAATGAGTCAAAAATTCAAAACCGCCTGCAACAATACAATAGTAAAATATAGAATAAAATAATCCCCTATACAAGTATATGTATTCGATAAGACAATCGCTTAGGTGACAATTACCCTACAATATAATAAGTGTTGATATAAGTAGAGCCGGAGTGGTCACATGACCCGGTGCCCATCCGCAGGGGCTCCTCTGCCAGTATTGGCCATTACCTCCTGGCAGCAGCTACGGTGTATATTAACCCCCACAGCACATCAGGGTTTGTATAAGATGGAAGAGAATTGCTTGTTATGGAGTTGTCTTTTAAAAAAAAGTTTGCTAAAGAAAGAGTCGCCCTCCCCCGATAACCATAATGGAAACTCACCGATCAATGTGGAAAATTGCAGAATCAGCAGGAGCCGCAGCTTGCCACAGTCCATCCTCACATATCAATGGGCACAGGCAGAACTCAGCTGCGTGACCCACAAAACCCAACCTGCGGTACCCGCTTCCTGTGCCTGTCACCATGGCAATGCTACAGCAGGGTAAAAAGGGCTATTATGTCCCATGAAGTATCTGAGGACAGAGGGGGCAGCACAGGCAGCTCATCTTTCCCCTGGCAGCTCATGCCATAGAGCCGTAGGTGGCATCAGGGCATCTCGTGTTTCGCTGGCACCAGTCCTGATAACATGAGATGCCGGCCTTACAGTCTCGTGTGCATCCAGGTCGTGACCCCAAAAGCTGAATCCTAACATCCTGGTTTAGTTAACCGTGTAAGGACCGGACGCAAGAATCGAATTATGAAGGAGACCCCCACCCGAAATCACGCATTGTCCTATCATTCTATAAACTTCCTCCTCTGCAGTCATTCCAGAACCCGTGACTGGTGTCTTATATGTGTTATCCAAGGCCTCCTTCCTTCTAAAATAAAGTTTTATAATTATTCTAATGAGCCGGAAGGGCTCCTGGGGTGTTAACAGAACCCCTCCGTGTTGTAGCTTCACAGGGTGTTACACTGTCTCAAATGCTCCCTCTGCACTTCCCATTCCCTCTGTCTGATGTGATCTCACAGCAGCAGGGAAGTTTCAGCACACAGTGGAAGTGCTCCTGCACAGTGTAACAGGCTGTGAATCTGCAGCACAGAGGGGCCATGATAACATCCCCGGGAGCCTTTCTGGGTCATTAGCATAATTCTAAAAGTTGATTTTAGATGGAAGGAGGTCATGGATAACCAGTATAAGAAGATTATTACAGTCACAACGCCTGGATGTCTTTTAATTTTATCTGTTTTTCAGAAAGCTGGGTGTCAAACATTTTGTCTTCAATTGCAGTTTCCGCAGATTGAAATTATTCAGCTTTCCTAGACTCCTGAAAAGTGAAAGTAGTTAAAGAGAACCTGTCAGCCACGATGGGCTTTGTTAGGTCTTGAGAGATGTGAAATTATAACTTTCTGTGTGATGTTAGTAGCAGCAGGACTGTGAAATATGGATTTACTTTCCAGGATTATAACTCCTGCTGGGGTTGTTTCCTCACACTTCTGTGCTCTTAGCTCTCTGCATGGAGCTGCTCTGCAGCCCCTCTCCTTTTCGATAAAAGTTACGGCAGACTTGTAGTTTCATGCTATAACAGTTAGGCCACTTTCACATGGTCAGTATTTGATCAGTATTTTGCATCAGTATTTAAAAGCCAAAATTGGAAGAGGAACTTCTACAAAGCAAAGCTCTTCTGTGCTTTAGACCCATTCCTTACTTATAAATAGTGATGCAAAATACTGAACAAATACTGACTGTGTGTATGTGTCCTTAACTCAGGGCAGAAGAAAAGACAACAGTTCAATGCACAGAGCTGAGAACACAGAAGTGTGAGGACACCGCCCCCAAATACTACAATCTTGAAATCTAAATCCATATTTCACAGTCCTGCAGCTACTTACTATACACACACAGATATGAATATTGAAGGCGTCTGGAAAAGCTTGGTGACCTCTCCTATGCACTCTTACCCCCCCCCCCCCCCCTTTATTAACCTATTATTGGAGACTTGCTTACTTTGTATCTGTTACCTCCATATGTTACACTGTAACTCTAGATTTCAGATCTGTCGGCTATGGGACCATGCTGAGAGTTGTAGTTTGGCAGTAGAGAGAGCTGCAGATATATCCTGCCACTACTACCGTATAACAGTATATACAGCAGCCATAAAAACGAATGAGTATGGCGCCATCTTGTGGCCATTTAAGTAAATGGGTGTATGTACCTTTAAGTGTAGAGTGTATCTGTTATGTGTAATACGTATATAGGGGCACATATAAAGCTTTGGCTTTTTCTCCGTTTTTTACAACTTTTTGTGGTGCATGTGCACTTTTGTTTCCTTGGCTAAAACAATAGTCAGTGAATTAATCAGCACTTGGAAAAGTTGGGTGACATAACATTCAGTATGGGATTGTGGAGTCCTGAATACCAGATCTGCTTAAAATTCAGAATGAATTGCTGTATAACTAGGTAGAATGGAGGTGACACCCCTGTAAATTTTTGGTTATTATTTCCTAGGTCACCAGATGAACCCTCCCATAAGATCAATGACCCCAGGGAGGTATACAGGTCACATGACACTTCTGTATTTACATCAACCATGCCAACGACCTGACACTAAAATGTCTGTGATCCCTGTGTTGATCTGGCCAGCAGCAGTCTGCACTTATGAAACTACAACTCCCAGCAAACCTCTTATAGTGGATTATAATATAAGCTGTTTGGCCGGTAAAAACTAGTTGTCACTGGGACAAAAACATTTTTTATCCGCAGCTACAATTATAAAACATATCAGTTCCGACTTGCAAACTAATTCAACTTAAGAACAAACCTTAAGAACCTGTCTTGTACATAACCAGTAACTGCCTGTACTGCTATACTAACTTCCATCTATTATATGTACATTTTGCACATGATCTGTTACAGTGTGCCATAGGTACTTTGTAACAGATCTGCATAAATAACACCCTCATGGGTCCAAGTACTGAGGCTGTCATGGTGATGGATAATCGCCCCCTCCCCCCTTCCCGCATGATGTCACATGCATCGTTAAGGGGTTAACACTAAATGTGGCAAATAATTATATACACCACAAGGTAATTGGGAATAGAAGGAATATTGATACATGGCGTTTTGAACCCGTTTTTGGACCGTTTTTAAGCAGTCCGTCAAAGAAACGCATCCGTTTTTGATCGGTTTTAATTAGGATAATTGGGAAAACTGGTCAAAAACAGATGTGTTTTCAAAAAAATGGATTCGTTTTTCAAAAACGCATGCATTTCTTAACGGACTGCTTAAAAACGGGTTCAAAATGCCACGTCTGACCGCAGCCTTAGTGTGGTCCGTCGATGAGGAAGTCGTCGGCCTTAATCCATTAAGGCGTCATTCCACTGAAAATGATCCAAAAAGAACCTTCCGACAAATTTTATGAAGGCTTTTAGACCATTTATTTGCATGTTTTTCTGACTCATCCGACAACGGGGTTGTGGCCTCACAAAGGGGGTGTGGTTTTGGTAAAAGGGGGTGTGGTTATATGGAAATTAGCCCATGCGCCAAAAAGTCAAGGAGGTTGTGCCAGAATGTGGCACACAGTTTAGACCAACTAAATCACAGGTCTTAAAGTAGGACTCGACAGTCCGGATTCATTATCACAAGACTAGTGGCGACCAGCTCTGCACTGTCCCAGTCTGAGACACATTAATGAAGTCCCTATGGATAACTTCCCCTGCCATTGTTATGTGGAGAATCACAAACAAGCTCACACTTGTTGGAAGAAAGGCCCAGCATATAAGCAAGAGACTTAAGGAAATTTGTGTATTGGAATCAAGACTCTCTTATTATTCATGGACAAAGAATTTTTTAGATTGTAAACTTAGAGAGGTTCTAGCTGAAAAGTCACTCCCCACCTTCAAAAATCTAACTTTTTTTTATTTTTCCATGCGTAACAAATTGCACTTCAAAATGGTGTGTACTGGGAAGCAGGAAAAAATTCCAAATGCAGTGAAACTGGTGAAAAACGCATTTGCGCCATTTTCTTGTGGGCTTTGAATTTACAGATTTCACTGAGCACCACAAATGACATGTCTACTTAATTCTTTGGGTCGGTACAATTATGGGGATACCAAATTTGTATAGGTTTTATAATGTTTTCATACATTTACAAAAATTAAAACCTCCTGTACGATTTTTTTATTTTTATTTTGCCATCTTTTGGCGCTAATAACTCTTTTATACTTTGATGTATGGAGCTGTGGGTGGAGTCATTTTTTGCGACTTTTGATGACGTTTTCAATGCTACCATTTTTAGGACTGTGCGACCCTTTGACCACTTTTTATGTCATTTTTTATATTTTTTAAAATGGCAAAAAAGTGGCATTTTCGAATTTGGGCGCTATTTTCTGTTACCGGGTTGAAAACGCAGTGAATACCGTTATTATATTTTGATAGATCGGGCATTTTCGGACGCGGCGATATCTATTGTGTTTATGATTTTTACTGTTTATTTATATTTATATCAGTTCTAGGGAAAGGGGGGTGATTTGAGTTTTTAGGGGTTTTTTTATTATTTTTTTTACATTTTTTTTATTTTTACTATTTTTCAGACTCCCTAGGGTACTTTAACCCTAGGTTGTCTGATTGATCCTATCATATACTGCCATACTACAATCGTCGCTCAGAGCGAGAGCGACAATCTTTGCAAAGATAGAAGCATATGCAGCAAAGACTTACTGGCCATCTCCAAGCACCCCCACCCGGTGTGTGACGTACTATTACATCACATGTCAGTAAGGGGTTAAAGGGAACCTGTCACCTCAAAACCCCAAACTAAACCTCTAACACTACCTTGCTGACTATAAATTAGGTTGCTTGGTTCCAGTCTGGCTTCTCTGCGTTTGTGCTTGGGACCAAAAAGAAGTTTATTCTCCCCTGGTTTTTTTTTTTTCTGATCCAGTCAAGGGGGCGGACTAATCTAAATTACAGTCATCTACAAGATAATATTAGCTGCTTAGTGTGGGGTTTTGAGGGGACAGGCAAGGATTTCTAGGCTGAATAATATGGCAAAATGACAAAATAAAAACCTGGGAGAATCTCAAGTTTGAAGGGAACCTTTCAGGGAGATTTTGGACCAAAAACCAACCACAGGTCTTTATGGATGCTATGATTTTTATGATGTATGATTTTTGAAGTTTGCGTCTTAAAAACAAACCTCACCTCCTTCCTCGATCCTCCGCTGTCTGGTGGTTGCGGGTAGTGAACGCGGCTTCACTGCACAACCTCCATAGGTACAGCACATGAGTATAAAAGTTTGTTTTTTCATTTCTTCCGACAGTTTTCTTCCAGGTTGAATTGGGACTTTATTAAGAAATTAAGACAGAATTTCAAGGTAATAAAATGCATGAACATGAGCTCTTGCACGGTAAAAACCATTTCTAGGGGATACAAGAACAATAGTGAAGTGATTGAATGTACCGGTATGTAAAACAAAGAGACATTTAGACACTTCTGATCATAGTAACATCAATGAGAATGAACATTTTGTGCATTAGAGGGGTAACGAAGAGGATACTCAAGGGGGCCGGGGCGTAGGGGAGAGAAGACAAGGTATGGAGAGGAACTAGACGGGGAGGGGGACAGGATCAATGTAAACATCATTCAACCATGTGGGTTTAAGATTATGTAGAAAAACTCGGGGAGAGTGATCCAAGAATTTCCCTGGCCATTTGTCAGAGGACAGCAGCATCTCCTCATCCGCTGGAGGTGAAGTGACTTCTGGAACCAGTCAGTCATGGAGGGGTGTCTGGGACAGTCTGGCATTACTGTGTGAATAGGAGCCTATTGAGGAGTAGAGCACTAACACTTTTTTGCTTTTTTGATTGAAGCCACATAATTTACTTACCCGGCCCATTCGCGATCCAGCGGCGCGTTCTCTGCGCTGGATTCGGGTCGGGCCGGGATTTATTAAGGTAGCTCCTCCGACGTCCACCAGGTGGCGCTGCTGCGCTGAAGAGCATCGGAACGCACTGGAATACACCGAGCCGGGCTGAGTGAAGGTAAGTGCAATTTTCGCAACACATTTTTTTTTTTAAATGCAGCGGTTTTTCCGAATCCGTCGGGTTTTCGTTCGGCCACGCCCCCGAATTTCCGTCACGTGCATGCCGATCGTGTGCACCAAAATCCCGGGGCAATTCAGGGAAAATCAGCGCAAATCGTAAATATTTGGGTAACACGTCGAGAAAACGTGAACTGGGCCCTTAGTAAATGACCCCCAATATCCTTTGAAATCAGGTAGTCCTAACCCACCGAGTTTTCCTTTTAGTCAGGTTTATTGTAGCCACTTGTGACGGAGCATCAGACCAAATAAAGAGACTAGTTAACCTAATAACTTTAGTGAAGAATTCTTTGGGGATAAGAATCTGGATTGTTTGGAACAAGTATAGTAGCCTGGGCAGTATAGTCGTTTCCATTGCGCTAAAGTGATCCACAAGAGGAGCTTCCTGGATCATCGACTTTCAAAGCGCAGTTGAAGTTGACAAAATTTAGTGCATAGATGTCCTCAGGGTTCTTCGGAAGGTGTATGCCTAGGTATTTGAGGGAGTTTTGCGACCAGGTAAAGAAGTAGAGAGTCTGCTCTACTAGAGGCGCACAGAGCCCCATACTTACAGCAGCACTTTTGCCAAGGTTTACCCTATAGTTACAAAAATATCCAAAGGTCTCAAGTGTCTCCATCACTGGCAAGGAAGAAATGGGGCCAGAATGTTATAGCAGGACGTCGTCAGCAAATGTGGAGCATAATACTGTCACCCATTACTAACCCCTAAATAACCTGACTCAAGCGTATCGTTAACAGTAGATGCTCCATAATGAGGGCGTAGAGGAGAGAGGATAGTGGGAACCCTTGACCAGTGTCATTGTGAATAGGCAAGGAATAAGAAAGTGATCCGTTGACATTTATCTGGGCTGTCAGGTTACTATAGAGCACCTAGAGCCATGCCATTCCCATTTGCAAAAGAGTCAGAAGGGAGGAGTAGGAATAGGAGATTCTCCTTGTGAGGGTGGTGAATCAAAGAGAAAGTCTTTAGGGTAGTATCCCTAGATTCTCTTGACGGGATGAAGCCAACTTGGTCCAAGTGGACCCCGGATCCCAAGACGTGATTCAATTTGGTGTATATTTTAGCATCAGTGTCTATTAGAGATCTTTATTCAATGTTCTGCATCATTCTTTGTTCACTACCTCTGATGAAAAGTTGCTGCTAGTGTGACAGATTGCATGAGGCCACTCTACATAGACCAAACACCAGATCAAAGATGGCCCTGCACGTGTTCATGCAAGGAAAAGAAAATTGGCTTTCCTTAAAACTGACCGTGGGAAATATAAAAGCAGTCCTAGACGGGTCGGGACAAATTGGGATTGGCTGTAGAAAGACAACGCAAACAAGGTCAAAGACTTATACCATGGCACAGAACTGTGATACAGAGAGGAAAAGACGAGAAGCGGATGATGTTTTCTATGAATGGAGGATATTGGGTTACGGTGACAGGTGAGAAAGTAGCTTTGTGGGAAAGTGATGCCTTATTATATTAAAAAATTTACTTAATTTCATTGTGAATAATTACTAGTGACAATAGGGTAGAGGAAGCAAATACTTGTCAACAAAACCCTTCCCTAATATTAAATGGTGTGGTCCCGACAACAGGGGGATTGTAAAGGGAAGTGTTGTGTAATATATGTAGATACCTATTTGTGTATATTCATATAATATTATAAATATACTATTACAACTGTGTCCCTCTCTACTATATCCATTCCTATACCTGGGCTATGTCCGGCTTATGTGACTAGGGGAACGATTGTCAAACTTTCCCTGGGGCAATTTACTACCCGGAAGGTCGAATACAATTCAGGTTCTTCTGGCTTTCTTAGCAACAGGGGGCAACAGACGAGTACACACCTTGCTCTGGACTTTTACAGTATAGGCTGATTAAAACACCATTTTCCAGTAATTTGGAGGAGAACCAAAGGACAAATTTTAAAAGGTCTATATTCAATGATTTTGTAAATCTATAGAACTCCTGTGATTTGGATAGGTCTCAGTTCACACCAGAATGGTCTCCCTGTACAGCAGCCGTCCTATTTTTACAGTCGGTGATAATGGAGGCAATTTCTTTAATAATCTGCAGGGTTATTAGTGGGGTTTTGGATGTTATATAGGGTTATCCCTGGATACACAGGATGGGGAGGGGGGGGGGCGATACAGGGAATCGCTCCAGGGTGCCATGAAATATCCCATTGATATATTGTCCATGATATATCACATTCCTGATTACTTAGGCCTGAGGGTATGATACAAGTGTATAGTCTAGACCAGTGGTGGCGAACCTATGGCCCTTTCTGTGGGCACCCAGGCCTTCACCCCAATTTAGAGTTTGCCAGATAGGACTCAAGGCTTTCTCCTGTGATATAATACAGCCCAAGGCGCGCCATGCTCAGCGCCATTTTAAAGTAACATTTTTGGCTGCCAGGAATACAGGTGGAGCAAGAAGGTTTGGATAGAGATGGATTGTTGTTGGAGCTCCTGCTCTGGATTACCTAAACATTAATCTTCAGGGGACCCTGGAGGGAAGCTACAATCCAAATTTCTCCAGCTTTCAATTGTATTGGTGAACTCAGGATGGCAATACAATTAAAACCTGTGATACAGCAGGGATCAATAAGTTACTGCTTAAATTGCCATGTTGGCACTTTGCGATATATAAGTGGGTTTTGGTTGTAGCTTGGGCACTCTGTCTCCAAAAGGTTCGCCTTCTCTGGTCTAGACAAACTGAACTCATGAGCAGTCTCTGCTGTTTTAATAGTTTATTACAATGGAGATCATTTACTTACGTTCCCACCGTAGTTTACCGTAAGTGTATTGTCTAACGATAATGCTTTGTGCCGCGATTCAATAAGATTGTGCGCCCGATATCCTGCATGTGTCGCTTCCCCGCTCAGGTCCGCCGGAGTTCACCTTCTTCTTCCTGGTGCATGTAAGTGCATTGCCTTGAAAGTGAAATCACGCTCTCAGTCCGAATCAGTCGGATCATCCGGCGGCCCGCCCCCCCGATTTCTGTTGCATGGAAGCCAGTGCGGCTGCGCCAAAAAAGGGTTGCGTCCCAGCACAAATCCCAGCATAGACACTTGTTAAATACCTATGCAAGCCATTCAATTCCCGTAAAAGGTGCAAAGTCCAATGAAAGTGAGCAGCGCAACACTTAGTAAATGAGCCCCAATGTGTCCATTTAAAGCCCATAGAGAAGACTGGATACGATTGAAGCAAACCATCAGCTGTTCAGTCTCTGGATATAAAGAAAAATGTTTCTATTAACTGGCAGCAAACAGAGATGCCAAAACACAAAGGGGCCCATTTACTAAGGTGTCGCGCTACGCAGTTTTGCCGGACTGTTCACGCTCTTCTAGGCTAAAACAGCTTGCACAGGTATTTAAGTAGTGGCTGCCCAGGAAATGTTAAAGGTGCACCACAAAAAAGATGGTGAACTCGGTCGGACCTTAGCGGGGAAGCGCCGGATTACTGATTGGTACACAATTTTAGTGAATCGCCGCACCCAGTGTAATACGCAGGTAGAGCACTTTCTGTGACCTGTAAGTAAATGTGCCCCAAAATCTATAACCATGCTTTTTAGATATTTCTCACAGCTTGTTACACCTGTATTCTGTCTAGATTGATAGTTGTTACCTGCGCTGATGTTACAAATCTATCAAGACAGGAAATTTGTGCTGTGCCGATGTGCCCAGCTCACACAAATATCAGCTAAGGAGATTTCCAGGTCTGTAGGTCTTTTGTTGACAGCAAGCAGAGATCTTGGAAATAATGACTGATAGGCACACAATTGTCCAGTGACATCTCCACCCCTATTGTTCCTCCTTCCCGCAGCTGTGACCAGAGGCTGCACAATGCAGAGACTATAGAAAGGTGCGGGGACAGCTCAGCTGTTTGTCACCCAATGAGCGGTGAGAGGGGCGGCCGGGCGGGTGCTGCCACCTGATGTTATTCTGCTGACTGTCCTGGGACGTCTCAGTCTGTGGTTAAAGCTGCAGCAAGAAGAGAAGAGAGAACCCCAGTACATAGAGATATAGACAGGTGTACCCTCAGCCCAGCAGGTAATGTTATCCTATATTGCTATACATCACAAACTGCACTTATAGCACAAGCAAGATATATATATATATATATATATATATATATACATATATATATATATATATATATATATATATATATATATATATATAACATTTACAGGAGGCGTACAGTATACACCATATATACAGAAAATACGGTGTACAGTACACATGTATTTACATATATACAGCAAATAGAACACAGTATGCCTATACATATATACAGCACACATGTCATATACATATAGACAACATATAGCTTACACTGTGCCTATACATATACACAGCACACATGTCATATACATATAGAGAGAACATATAGATCACACTGTGCACATACAATACATATATGTTTAGCACACAAACGAACATACATATAGAGAGAAAATATAGATGACGCTGTGACCATACTATATATACAGCACACATGTAATATACATATAGAGAGAACATATAGATCACACTGTGCCCATACAATAACCATATATACAGCACACATGTATATATTATAATACATCATATAAAACGGGCAGACAGTATAATATATACATCACCTATGTAACGTAATACTGTATACTATATGGGCCCTATAGTCAAAGTTATAGACTGATTCACCAGGTGAATACACATAGGACACACACAGTGTATGTGATGCAGTGTGGGATAACTGTAGGGCCATTGGACCATTGCTTTACTGCCCTATATGCATTAGACAAAAGCAGAGCAATGCCCTGGGAAGCCTTTCAGGAAACCTAAGCCCAATATTGGGACTGAAGAATAGGGCATCCCCAGGGTGTCATAAGGTTTGTCTTCAGAACATGATCTCCCTTATCACAGCCGAATCCCTATGTCTATCAAGAACAGTAACTGCAATAGGGACACAGCTGTGAGGACCATACAGACCTGCATTGGTGGATTGTCTTCTCTAATGTATATATGGCCGCAGGTCTACTATCAGGACTAGGATTTATAAAAAAAAAGGCTAAAAAGCCCCAGGCACCGGCCAACTTTACATCTGGAGTTTACACTATTATTATTGTATGTAAGGCCTCGTTCACACGTTGTTTACAATCTCTTTACACCATGTTTACACTGTGTTTACATTAAACTCAATGTTAACATAATGTAAATGCTACATGTGAAAGCAGCCCAAGGGTCACAAATACTGTGGTTTTCTGGTCTGGGGTCGAATGAGTTCAGGTTTTTTTATCTGAAGGTCTAAATCGTGTAGAGTGTGGGGTTGTAATGAGTTTTGGGCCAAGGTTAGAGGATTTTTCTAGGATGTGAATAATTTTTTGGGTTCTTTTGAGTCTTGGGGATTGAATGGGGTAAAGTGTCTGGTTGTATTTGGTTGTATTGAGTTGAAAGGTCTGATCCGGAATATGAAAGAGGGGGCTGATTTCATTCGCTGCCTCTTTCAGTTTAAGGGTCCATTCTAGGGTCTGAATTTGGGGTCTGTTCTGATATTTGGAGGAGCTTCGGAGGTGTCCTTTATGACAAAGATTCTGAACTCAGATCTAAACAAGTTTTGGTTCCTTGTCTTGATCCTTTTCTCCGGGATACGGGGTAAACAATATTAGCATCTCCCTTGGTCTCTATTGTCTTGTGCCCTTACAGTTACCCCTAAGGCCTCAAGGTGCTGCTTTGGTTTATGACATTTGTATTGAAGAAAACCAGGTGTATAACTAGGAGAGGCCGGGACCCATAGCAGATTTCCCCTTCGAAAAATATAGCCATATCTGTACACACTATGCCAGTTATATATACACACATTTCTACAGTTGTATACACACATACAGTTCTACACTAATTCACACTTATTTATTCACTTTTACAGACAAACACACATGTATACACTTATATACTTCTACATACAGTATATACAAACTTAGGCTACATTCACACGATGCACACGTGCTACGGTACGGCGTCCAGGAGAGGAGGAGGGGTGAGTGCTGCTCACCCCCGGCCCTCTCCATAGCGATATATGGCCACGGCGTCGTATTCCGGCGAAAGATAGGACACCGTACCGCTACCGTACAGTGTTGTGAGCCTATTGCCGTCTATGGGGGGGGCGTATATACACGCTGTATATACGTCCCCCTAAACGGCAGTGTGAATGTAGTCTTATACAGTATTAAAGTGTTTGCGCCAGTTTTCTCTCTGACTTTGCACTAGGAACAACATGAAAACTGCTTGCACGTGTATTTATTAAGTGTCTGCGCCAGTTTTGTGTTGTGCCTGATCTGTGTGCCCGACAAGACACAACAAATGTCCACCTAAAGAGGGGTGTTACTACTTAGTTAGACCGTGCTCCACATTTATTACTGACATGCGCCACAATTCTGCAGCAGGAACAAAGTGCCCCAAAATAAAAGGCAGTGAGCAGTGCAGAACGTGCACCAGTTTTGATGAATCTGGCGCCCCCTGCACACTCTACCGCCAAACTGCACATAGTACTGGCTGCACTGGTTTTAATAAATGTGGTTCAGTAAGTACAAATCAATAGATTTACACATCATATACGCACAAAAAAGTTTTTTTTTTTTCATAAGCCAGCAATTGAGCGGCGGCCCACGACAGCCCCACCACCCCTCCACGACCTTTCACATTTGAGAATTTTCTGGCTATAACGGGTGCACCCCTCTTTACACCCCCCCCCTGGCGTGGAAAGGGGAAAATAATTGCGAGTGCCAGTAATCCACCAGCATTTGCAATTATTTCAGGGTTATATGCCACATTTGTGGCCTAGAAGTCCTGATAAACACCCCCATATAGTATTTATACATCATATACTTGCAGTATATACACACCATGGGGGGAATTTATCATATGCGTTTGTGCACCACTGTATGATAAAGGCCAAGCAGATACATCAAGAGGCGTAGGCAGGTTTGCTATTATTTCATTGCTTATACACCAAAAAGACTGGCATAGAGGCGCTGATAAATCTCAGTGTTTCCCATCGCTCATTTCTGCAGGAAGAATCAGGATAGAATCAGAAACTCCAGTTATCCCTAAGAAGATGAATGAAGACTTGGGCCCCCAGGAAGATGGCGTCCTCATCAACAACGGCCATTCCCATCATTGTGACCCCAACTGCAGCCTGGAGCCGGAACTGATCCAAAAACTTATACAACAGAGCCATGAAGCCAAAGCCTTTGCTCACTGCCCCTACAGCAGATTCCGGGTGGGAGCGGCTCTTCTCAGTCAGGATGGAAGGATATTCCTGGGTAACTATGAAATTCCAACTGTGTTATACCTATAGAATTTAAAGAGGGTTTCCCCCTAAAGACAAGTTAAGTCCTATACACGGGATAGGGCCTAACTTGGTGATCAGTGGGGGTCTCAGTGCTGAGATCCGCACAGATCGCGAAAACAAGGGGTCCGACCGACCCCTTGTGGTTCCAGGAGAGTAATGGAGCAGACGGCCGCGCATGACCATTCTGAGCCACTGATCTCCGTCGGCTCCATAGAGATTAATGGAGCAGTACGGTCATGCGTGGCCATTTGCCTCATTACTCTCATGGAACGATGAGCAGTCGGTCGGACCCCTCTTTTTTTGCTGAGACCCCAAGTTGAGCCCTATCCATGTGATGTCTTTGTGGAAAAACCCCTTTAAAGTGGCATTGTCACAGCTATACAGAAGATTTAGGGATCTATGAATCTTCTTTATGGATGAGACCAGTAGTGGATTATAACTTCGGCAGTTTGGGCAATAGCTTTCTGGGGGGCCCATACAAAAAAACCAAATTTTATACTGTGAAGGACCTTGACCCATAAAATCCTTGTATATCTGTTTCTGTTCTCAATACACATGTGTACAAGAGCCATTTGTCCAAAAGTCCTGAAACCACATATGAAAGCAGCAGAAGGGACACATCCTCCATTCCCCAAGAAGCTGATTCTAGGACCATATGTAGGAAGTGATTCCAGACCTGTAGGGACTATAATATTCCTATAGCCCAGGGCACATGGCGGTCTTAATCCGCCCCATGATGGATTTGCCATGATGGACCCCATGATGATTGTGACCTCCTATATCAGCCCTAAGCATATGGAGACCTGCAGTTAGGGCCCCTTTAAAAGGTCAGATCTCTACCTGTTCCATTGTTGAGCAGGATGGCTGCGTACCCCCCACTGCAGCTTTACACTACACTCCATCTGTGTATCACTTCAGACAGATTTGCATGTTTTCAAACGTTGCAACATTGTTGCAGGAGACCCAGCGGATGATACATAGTGATGGGGGAGGAAGTGTCCTAACTCCATATTGTGATACATCCGTAAAGTAACACTTCAGATCACGTGTTGTCTAGGAATTGTCAGCCATTGCGCAAGATAAAAACTTCTGCGGACGTTTCTTTGCTCAGGTCTCACATCTGAGACATTTCCTTTGCTATCTTCCCTTCATTATATGTTTGCCCTCAGGCCCAGGTGTCTTTACCCCATAGGAGGAGACCAGTTCTAGATCAAAATCTAGTATACATTTCACTCCCAACTTGAAGTTACGTAACAGACCGTAATAGAAAACTGTAATAGACTTCCAGATTTGATGTAGTCATGTAGGGAAGCAGCTGCACTCAATACACAGAGCCAAGAGCACAGCAGTGTGAGGACACTATTATCTTTAATGCTGGAATATAAATCTTTCACAGTCCTGCTGCTACTAACAACACACACAAAGGTCTGATTACACCGATCTCCAGGACAATAGCTAACACTGGCCGCAGCTTTTGTATGCTCCTTCCCTTTTAGCTATAGATCTGCAATCTAGTCCAATACCCTGTATGTTATATGTTATTTATACTTGACAGATAAATCTCATTGCTTTTTTAGGTTGCAATGTAGAGAACGCCTGCTACACATTGGGGATTTGCGCTGAACGTACTGCCATTCAGACGGCTGTGTCCCAAGGCTCCAAAAAGTTCACTGCCATAGCTGTAGCCAGGTAGGTGACACTCGGTGCCTCTCCTGCAGGGGTTTGGGGTGCTGTTCAGGCCCAAACACCTGCCAGACACTGGTGCCAGGGGAGTATCTGTAGAACATTGCTGCTTACTTTCAGCAACAGCGCCCCACTTGTCTATTGGTTGGGTTTGGTATAGCAGCTGAACAGTGATCACATCAATGGATCTGAGCTGTAATACCATGCACAGCCTCTAGGCAGGTTCCTGTTCCTGGAAGAAAGCAGCCATGTTTTTGTAGTCCAATCCAACGAAATATTCCAAATTCTATCTCAGAAATCTCCGAAGGCTGAGAGGAGCCGGATCCAGTCCAAGGTCTCATAAAATTTTACAAGTGACGCAGCGAATTTTATGAATCCAGAGTCTTGACTTTTGTGTCTCTTATCAGAACCCATGATTTATAGACCAAAAGATGGAATTTACTGTCTTTTTAACAAAAAGCCATGTCAGGTTATTATACAGTTATTACAGCTCATTAACCCCTTCCCAGCGCCTCCTCTCCTGCCTCTCCCCCAGGCTCAGCCAATCGTCACTTTATACATTGCTGTAAATGTTTTGTTACTGTGTTACATTCCTCACCTGTTCCATCAAAAGACACTTACCCCTTATCCATATTATAGGGGTAAAGGGTCACATCACTGGGGGTCTCACCGCTGGGCCCTGCAGTGGTCACAATTACGATCACCCCCAATTTTCTCATCAATGGGGATAGACCCCTAGTGTCCTGACACCTATTATGCACAGGATTAGGGAATACCCCAATAGAACATGAAGTGACTGATAAAAGTGAGCAATAGACTCAAATGGCAGATACCAGAGAACAATAGATGAGTTTTTGGGGTCTTTTTTTTAGTCTACAAGAGGCTCAGACACAGTAAAAGACTAGATAGACTGCAGTGAGCGGAGGACAAGTGACAGATCTGACCCCTCATATTAATCATTGATCGGGGATTTAATCCTAGAGCTTCAGTTACTTATTAACCAGGAGGATACACATTGTTAATGGTTCTTACTGATCTGTTATAAATCTGATCTCAGATTATACATCTACAGAGAAGATGACCTCCCAATGTACAAGAAGTCAATGGGGAGGGGCCATAAACACTCTGGGAGTGTCAGCTTTGATTGTATTGGATCAGATTGTGCAGGGACACACCCCCTCAAAACTGGTACCACCCAGGAGGAACCATTTAAGGCACAGATCTGAGAATAGCTTCAGAATTATCACATTACAGGGAATACACATCTAATATTTAAGATGAGTATATGTGTGTGTGTGTGTATGTATGTATGTATGTGTGGGTGTATGTGTGTATGTGTGTATGTAAGTATATATGTGTGTGTGTGTATGTCCGCTAAAGGAATCTGCACCATCGCATTAACAATCACCAAATTTTGCACAGTCGCTGCCTGTGACTCAGGGAATAAATTTTTTACCCTGCACTTATTACCCACCATATACAGGCGCCATTGTCTGCTGCTGCTACTGTGGCACTTACAAGCTGAGCCATGATTGATTGATATTCTGCTACAGGTCATTAATATGAGCTCTGAGCTGTGATTGGTTACTATAGGCAATGACCATAAGACACTTATGTGTGAGGTAAGATGGATAGAGAGAGAGACAGAGAAAGACAGACCGACAGAGAAAGACAGACAGACCGACAGAGAAAGACAGACAGACCGACAGAGAAAGACAGACCGACAGAGAAAGACAGACAGACCGACAGAGAAAGACAGACAGACCGACAGAGAAAGACAGACAGACCGACAGAGAAAGACAGACAGACCGACAGAGAAAGACAGACAGACCGACAGAGAAAGACAGACAGACCGACAGAGAAAGACAGACAGACCGACAGAGAAAGACAGACAGACCGACAGAGAAAGACAGACAGACCGACAGAGAAAGACAGACAGACCGACAGAGAAAGACAGACAGACCGACAGAGAAAGACAGACAGACCGACAGAGAAAGACAGACAGACAGAGAAAGACAGACAGACAGAGAAAGACAGACAGACAGAAAAAGACAGACAGACAGAAAAAGACAGACAGACAGAAAAAGACAGACAGACAGAAAAAGACAGACAGAGACAGACAGACAGAAAGAGACAGACAGACCTGTGTGAACATAAACTAAAAATTCATTTCTGTATTGTCCTTATGAGCTCCCCCTGGAGTGGCCATGTTTATTTGCATTGTCAAAGTGAAGGGACAGCAAGTAATTTCAAGGTCACGCACTGGACAAGGGTCACTACACTCAATTGGGCTATTGGGAAAATCTCCCAAAAAAAGTTTTGCTCACTCGTCTGTGGGTCCACACCTCCTCTTAGTGTTGTTATCCTGCAGGATCCTGTAACCTCCTCCCTGTTATAATGGGAATGTATATCAAGGTACATCTCCTATTTCTACTGCCTACTAGTGGCCGGTGGGAAAAGTGCAATATTTCCGCTCTCTTTACTACATGGATTATGTCAGTGACGCCTCGGTTTTGCTCTTCTCTTGCAGCGATGTGGAAGAAGAATTCATAACTCCGTGTGGAGCCTGCAGACAGGTCATGAGGGAGGTACGAGTCATTACTAGTCAGTCACACACTGGATACTGGTGCTAAAGGCTTCATATACACCCTGTTTCCCCCAGATAATATAAAAGAGGGCGACTCCCACCCCAAACAAACCATATTTCATATAATTATGTCAATATTTTACTGTGATCATCTACTCTGTGTCCAGATGGTGAATAAAGCAGCTCTCTCTTCCCCTCTCACAGCCATGAGTCCTAGCACCATCTCACACATTATAACTAATGATCTAAGATTAATATCTTCACGCCGGTTTCTCCTACAAGACAATATTTCTGATCTCCTCTTATTGAATATTGTCCTCTAGTTTGGCGCGGAGTTGCAGGTCATCCTCACCAAGCCGAGCGGGTCCTACGTTATAAAGACTCTTCACCAGCTGCTGCCCATGTCCTTCGGACCTGAGGACTTGACCAAGAAATAATATGAATATCCATCAAGTGTATAGTGTTATTTATTGATCCCCGATGAAGACGGACCCCTGTGCCCCCCCTGAATAAAGCGATGGAGAAGGTCCCATCAACATGCAGCAGTTAAGGACCGTTTTTGGGTATAAATGACCCCCTGTTACCTGCACCCTAGGACAAAGGGGGAAACACAGCTTTTCCAGATACAGAAACAGAGCTTTTCCAACAATACATCTCTGCCTCCTATATTACTATGCAGTAAGACAAATTTGTCAATCAGAAAACCAGGAAAAATCCCAGATTTTTTTTTTTCTCTATAAGGTGCATATATTCCGTTATATACAGTATAATCTGCAATGTGGTTTTATATTAATAAATATTTCCAATATGATTATGACATGAGTAGTGCGTGTGTCTTCTTCTCTAGTGACAGTGATGCAAAGATGAGTCCGCCCCCCTACCCCCCCCCCCCCCCCCCCTCTGGAGCGGCCATGTCTATTTATCTACATTGTCAAAGTTGTGTGAAGGGACAGCAAGTCTCACACTGGACAAGGGTCACTTTATCACCTAATGTTCCAGCATTTGGAGAGGACGTAATTTGAATACAAGGGCAGTACCAGTAATAACCATCAGAGGGCTCCAGAGGCGTAGAATCCATTTAAAGGGAAGGTTTTGATTTACTATGACTTCATTTTGTAACAAAGTTTTGATGTTAAAGGCAAATAGCACAATGATTGCAGATCAACGTCTCGCAGCCTCTTCTATATTATGTTGGAACAAAATTCTGCCGAGAGAAACACAGTCCAATATAGGCACAAAAAAATGTAATGTGGACCCCACTACTAGTAATGCTGATTGCCCCTTCTCGTTTTAATAAAAATTCTTTATTTATATAGCGCACACAGATTACACAGCGCTCCACAGATTGTCAGATCAGCCCCTGTCCCCAATGGGGCTCACAATCAAATCAACCTACCAGTATGTTTTGGAGTGTGGGAGGAAACCAGAGGACCCGGAGGAAACCCAAGCAAACGCAGAGAGAACATACAAACTCATTGCAGATGTTGACATGGATGGGACTTGAACCCAGGACCCCAGCGCTGCAAGGCTGTAGTGCTAACCACTGAGCCACTCTGCTGTAGCTTTTTATATTTCCCTTTACTGTTATATTAATTTTCCACTTTGCCACTTCCTCCACCCTTTGTACAAGTTCCATAGGGATGATCCATCATATCCAGGGGTCTCAGCTCATACATTTGATGCAAAAAAATAGTCCCCCTCTATCAAAGCTGCCATATTTTTCAACCCCCTGACAACCTATTCAAGTCTTAATTTTAGCAAATTAATGTTTGTATAGTGAAAAGTTTTACATTTTTTCCAATGTCCTTTCTGTATCAATTCCTCGTGGTTTAATAGAACTTTGCGACCATGGTCAGATTTCTGTCCTCTGGAAATAAACAATGAAACTTCCTGTAGAATGACAGCAAGCAGAGATCTAGAAAACAGTGAGGAACTAATCCAGAAAGTAGATTGGAAAATTTTATAACTTTTCATTATACAAACAATAACATTTATTTGCTAAAATGGTAACTTCCCTTTACGTCCTCCTAGAAGAAGGCAAACCATAACCATAAGGCAGGGGGCCATTTTATATTTAGGGACTGGAGATTGGCTGCTTTGGGGGCAGTGTGACCATTGATGGGGCACATACAGTCCATGCTGGTGTCTCTGGTTATTTAACAATATGTTCAGCTTTGCCCTTTTAAGGCAACCACAAGGTCATTGTGGCCCCATAGGAAAATTAGTTTCTCTCCCCTGATCTATGTACAGTCTTGGCCATAAGTTTTGAGAATGATACAAGTCTACAGCATCAGGTTTTATAATGGCAATTTGCATATACTCCAGAATGTTATAAAGAGTAATCAGATTAACAGCAATTAATTGCAAAGTCAATATTTGCCTAGAAAATGAACCTTTTCCCCCCAAAATAGATTTCAACTTCATTGCAGGTCTGTCTTATAAGGAGCAGCTAACATGGTGTCAGTGATTGATCTCCAGCCCTGTCCTCATTACACCCACACCTGTGTTACTGGAGCAATCTGTCATGAGTAAGGAAGAATCACACCAATGTCCAGGAGGGCAGCAAAGAAGCCGCTTCTCTCCAGAAAACATCAGGGACAGACTGATATTCTGCAGGAGGTGCAGGGAGTGGACGCTGAGGACTGGGGGAAACTAATTTTCTCTGATGAATCCCCTTTCCGATTGTTTGGAACATCTGGAAAACATCAGGAGAATTGCAGAGGTCCTGAAGAAGAAGGGACAACACCGCAGATACTGACTCGCTGCAGTAACTCCTTCTCACTGACAATAAAAGCTTTTGTTACTCATAATATGATTGTACTTGTATCTCTGTATGTGATAAAAACATCTGACAAACCAGAGGGCAACAGATCATGTGACAATATAAGATTTGTGTCATTCTCAAACCTTTTGGCCATGACTGTACAGAAAGTATTCAGATCCCTTTAAATTTTTCACTCTTTGCTTAATGCAGCCAATTGGTAAGTTCTCTATTTTGCTTATTAATGTGCTCTCTGTCCTGATCTTCACAAAGACAGAAAAAAATCACTGAAATCTCCCCTGGTGATAAGTATTCCACCCCGGTGATAAATATTCAGCCCTTTGCTCAGTGTTGAGTAGAAGCAGCTTTGGAGTCTTCTTGGGAAGATCCTACAAGTCCCCCCCCCCTCCCCCCCGGATTTGTGAATCCTCTCCTCTTCCTTGCAGATCCTCTCCAGTTCCCTCAGGTTAGATGTTGTATTTTCATGTCAATCCAGAGATGCTCCATTGGGTTTAGGTCTGAGCTCTGGCTGGGCTGGTCAGGCATGGTCACAGAGATGTTCTGAAGCCTCTGCTTTGAGCTTAGGGTCATTGTCTTCTTGGAAGGTTTGGCCCAGTCTGCTGCCCATATCCCCCCCCCCCCCCCTATGTGTCACTGCTGGGATTGTATTTGGCAGGTGATGAGCGGCGCTGGGTTTTCTCCCCCTCTTAGAATTGACACCAAAAAATCTTCATCTCATCAGAGCAGAGAATCTTATTCCTCATAGTCTGGGATCCTTCATGTGTTTTGCACACTGGATGCGGCTTTCATATGTCTTGCACTGAGGAGAAGCTTCCAGACAATGCCATAAAGCCCCAACTGCTGGGGGCTGCAGTGATAAGTGGCTCCAATCTCCCTACTGCATCTCTGGGGCTCAGCCACATGGATCTTGGGGCTCTTCTTTACCTCTTTCATCAAGGCTCTTTTTCCACAGTTGCTTATAGATTGGCTGGATGGCCGGGTCAAGAAAGTGTTGTGGTCGTCCCAAACCTCTTCCATTTAAGGATTATGAAGGCCACTGTGCTCTTAGGAACCTTGAGTGCTGAAGAAATTCTTTTGTAACCTTGGCCAGATCTGTGTCTTGCCACAATTCTGTCTCTGAGCTCCTTGTGCGGCTCCTTAGACCTCATGATTCTTATGTGCTGTGACATGCACTATGAGGTCTTATATAGACAGGTATGTGCCTTTCCCAATCAAGTCCAATCAGTTTAATTAAACACAGCTGGACTCAATGAATGAGTAGAACCATCTCATGGAGGATCAGAAGAAAATTGACAGAATGTAAGTTAAATATGAGTGTCACAGCACAGGGGCTGAATACTTATGATCATGTGATATTTTATTTTTTTCTTGGTTAACAATTAAGCAAAAATATCTACATTTCTGCTTTTTTTCTGTCAAGATGGGGGCAGAGTGCACATTAATGAGCAAAATAAATAAATTTTTTGATCTTACCAATTGGCTGCAATGAACCAAAGAGTGAAAAACGTAAATGGATCTGAATACTTTCTGTAACCACTGTAAAACCTGAAGCTACAAGTGATACAATGTGACAGGGCCCCCTGCTGGCAGAAGTATGAATTGTATCACACATTGTAACAGCCCTGTACTTGGTTTGTGCTGCCAGCAGAGGAGCTGGTTACCTTGTATCACTTGTTCCTGTAGCTTTAGGTTTTGCTGGATACTGACATGAGATAGCTGTAGGCTGAATGTGTTAAAAATACTCCTGGGGCCTTCATTTAGGGGAGGGGAGTAACGTTTTAGCTGCAGTTGCCAAAGAGGAGGAGGAGGTCAGAGATACAGCGGGAAGAATCGGCTGCACCTTGAACCCTTGGGACAAGTTTCTTATCATGGCTAAAGTGTTCACCCTCTGCAGAGCTGCCACCAGAGCCATCACCCAGGGGCCTGTGCTTGCCCGGCTCACTCCATGCACCCGAAAACTGCATCTGTGGAGGGCCCCCTGCTCGATTCTGGGGTCCCCCCCTAGACGCATGCGCTCAGACACCAGGTTTAACCAGCCTCCGAGTGCTGAAGATGTGGCTCGACCAGTGGGAGTTTGCACTATGATGCGTCTTCCCTACCAGGAGACGGCGGAGGGGCTGGATGCTGCATTTATTGGGGTCCCCCTGGACACAGGAACCTCAAACCGTCCAGGAGCCAGGCAAGAACACAGCAGAATATTACACTGGGGACACAACCGCAGGGGACACTAAGAACAATACATTATAGTTGGGGTCTGGTACAGATTCATTGGGGTCCTGCTGCTCCATGTTACATCACAGTATCTGGAGCTCCATTCTATTGTATTGCCACATTTCTGGTAGTGACCACTAGGGGAGGCTAGATGCACATGAAATAAGATTTAGCAGGAGTTGTAAAAATGTGTATACAGAGAGCGCCCCCAACTGGTGACTGCAGGCAGTGAGGATTTTAGTGGTTAAAGAGATTCTGTGTGATACAGTCTGTGGTTGTTTCATTGTATCTAAGCCTGTCATGTGTGATACTTACTGCTGCATTTTAGTATCTAAATCCATCATATCTCCTTGATACTTTTTGCTAAATTAATGTATCTAAGCCTATCATGCCTGATTGTGTGTCTGCTTCACTTCTGTATCTAAATCTATTATTTATACTTAATTTATACTTGTCTGTTCCTATTATCCTATTGTATGACTGTTATGGGTTTCTTTGTTTGTTCAATAAACTTTATTGAACCATAAACCTATCATTTATTATAAACTCTGCTGTATCTCATCTTAGGCTATTGTCATGCGGAAAATCTGCATCCAATATACGCGGTTTTTATTAGCATTTTTCATGCAGATTTGCATTTTATTTGTCTTTTTTCCCATCCCAATGCCCCAAGTTTTACTATTTATTTATTTTTTTATTTTATTTTTTTAGTTATTTTGCTTTTTATTTAACTTTGGGTTGATTTCCTTTAGATGCAAATGTGCAAAGCAGGAAAACCATATACTTGTCTGTAATGCAGCTGTATCTCAATCATGTGCCATATATCTGTCTATAATGTAGCTGTATCTAATCCAATCATGTGTGATACCATATACTTGTCTATAATGTTGCTGTATCTAATCCTAGTCTGTGAAGCTGCTGTATCTAAGCCTCTCATCAGTCCGATTAACCAATGTAGCCGTCGTGTCTCTGAATTTCATTACCATCACCCAGGTTTGGACCACGTCACATTAGAGCCGAATCCTCCATGGTGCGGAGATATAATATCACCACTAGGGCTGCGCCATACAACTCCCTCATGGTGGCCGATATTGGTGATGTCCAGGTCAATCTATATAACCTTGAGGACAGCTGCCGGAGGATTCGAGAGGCCTATCAGAAGATCATGGCGGCTGGCTGTATCCCTTTAACGCTGGGTAATACTGCGGGGTAGAGGTGACATTTCTCCAGCCTCATTGCTGGGGGATCCATGATTCTTGTCTCTTCTTTTGCTCAGGTGGAGACCACACCATCACGTACCCCATCCTGCAAGCCGTCGCTGAAAAGTAAGTCACATGTCCACTGCTCGATGTTTTGTTACAATGTATCACCCGGGATTCCATAGATCACTCTCTGTAACAAACATTACTATTAGACTCTTGAACAGCACCCCACCTGTCCACAGGTTGTGTGTGGTATTGCATTCAGCCCCTTTTACAATAGAGCCGAGTTGCAATACCGGACACAACCTATGGCATAGTGTGGCGCTGTTTCTAGAAGAAAGCAGCTATATTTTTGTTTCTTATCCTGGACAACCCCTTTAAGTTTTTTATTGAATGCAGACACGGAGCCGTGGGCTTGATTCACGTGGACGCTCACACGGACACTGGGGAGCAGGCCCTGGGGGAGAAGATCTATCACGGCACCCCGTTCAGACGCTGCGTGGAGGAAGGGCTCCTGGACTGCAAGCGGGTTGTGCAAATCGGGATCCGCGGTTCCTCTTACAGCCCCGAGCCCTACAAATTCTGCAGAGACCAGGTGAGACAACGGACCTTTCATTCAGATATCCTGTGCTCTAGTCACATCCAGAGCTGCCGCACAGCATAGATCCACCTGTACAGTGCAGCTCTGGATGTGATTGGAGTAGAGGTGATTGATCCTCTGGCTCATCGGATCTTGCAGGGTTTTCGGGTGGTTCTGGCGGAGGATTGCTGGTACAAGTCTCTGGATCCGCTGATGGCAGAGGTCAGGCAGCAGATGGGGAACAAGCCAGTCTACCTCAGTTTCGACATTGATGGAATTGACCCCTCATTCGCCCCCGGGACTGGGACCCCAGAGGTCGGGGGCCTGACAACACACCAGGTAGGAAGCGCCAATGTCTATTGACTAGGGAGATAATATATAGCATGGGGGGCAGTAACCTTCTGCACCTGTAGCCAATGGGAAGAAGCAGAGCTGCAGTGTAAAGCATGGGGGGTGTCCAGAGAAACCTGGAGCCTGACTCTATGATGTACGTCTGTCCTGTACGCAGGCGCTAGAGATTATCCGGGGAAGCCGCGGCCTCCATCTTGTGGGCTGTGATCTGGTTGAGGTGGCGCCAATGTACGATCTGTCAGGTGAGTGACACTTATAGTAGGTGGACAGGGGGAGGGGACCACCGGAATTATTTAAGGGGAAACTGTCAGCAGGTTTGATGTGACAGACAGTGCTAGGTACTGGCCTTCAATTTATGTTAGCTTCTCCAAGTGCACCGGGGGCGGGTCCTCACACTGCTGTGCACTGTACAGGTCCTTCCCTAAATTATGAGTTAAATAGTAAAATTAGTTATTGAAGAAGATGGTAGGAACTATGGAGAAGCTCACTGCAGAGAGCTAAGAGCACAGCAGTGTGAGGATCCATACCTTACTTATACTTAAATATAATTGCTTACACTCCTGCTACAATACAGTTCACTGCAGTGAGCTAAGAGCACAGAAGTGTGAGGATCTATAGCAGTGAAGCTACAATCCTGGAATATAAATGCATATTTCACACTTGTACTTAAATATAATTACTTACACTACAACTACCATTATAGAGCTCACTGCAGAGAGTGAAGAGCACAGCAGTGTGAGGATGCATACTTTACTTATACTTAAATATAGTAACTTACACTACTACTACCACTAGAGCTCACTGCAGAGAGCTAAGAGCACAGAAGTGTGAGGATCCATACCAGTGAAGCTACAATCCTGGAATGTACATGCATATTTCACACTTATACTTACATACACTACTACTACCACAATATAGCATGCCCAGTGCACACACTAAGGTATAATTATCTCTCTCCTGGGACAGTACCTAACACTAGTACTTCTCCCACAATGCACTGCAGCTGTTCTGCTCCAGAATCTCACCCTCACTTCTATCTGATTTCCAGGTAACACTGCACTGACAGCTGCTAACTTGCTGTTTGAAATGCTGTGCGTGCTGCCCGGGGTCCAATCCTACTGATACTACAAGCAGCAGGGGGCGCTATGGAGAGGAGCCAATAAAAATCATTCTCTACAAACCCATGGGAGACTACATCACATGATCCAAGTCCGGATCCAGAACCGTCACTGTGATGTGAACTGTACCCAAAGCACCATGCCCCTCCCCCCTGAGCAATCATTCCTATTCAATGATTAGTTGTCACAGCTCCGCCCCCTTTATGGTTCCATCTCTTTATAGCAGGATCATAGGTGTATTCATATTAAAGGGGAAGCTCTGACAAAAACAATAAAATAAAATCAGTGATGTCTTGTACTGGGTCGTCTCTTGCCTGAACACCCCAGGTAGTAATGGGCCAGCTGCCGTGTGACAGCCCTTTCATCAGGCAGCATGTATTACATAACAGGGGGCGCCACTGAGCACTTTAACCAGTGTAAGAAGCTTCATAAGTGCACAAGGGGTTGAGGTTCTAATTATATGATACTTGGGTTTGGGTTGTCTGTGATCCCGGTTCCGTTGCTTCTCTGATAGACTACATTTCCCATGATGCCTCTGATGTTTTAAAGAAAGGGAACAGAGTCATCTTTAGCAGTGCTGGAAGCAGAAGTTTTTTGGGGAGGGGTCAGAGACAGCAGGGGCAATTAGCTTATGTAATGCTATGGCTCAAGAAACCCACCCTTCCCATTTGGGTTAGTAGTCAGACCCCACATATTACTTGACCCAAATACTATAGACACTTACCTGGATCTATTCTTCCTCTACCTACTGCTGAATCAGTCTTGGAAACCCAAGATGGATTGTTATGTGACTTATTAGATAATCCCAAATACTTACATATCTATGGAGAAAGGGGTAAGTAAAAATGGACTTTTCCCCACCTCACACACGTGGAGATGAACATACCGTGTATGAAGGGGCGGCTACACAGATTCAGGGACACTTAGAATTTTGTTTTCTAGCCCTCATGGTTGCTGAGATATCAGTCTCTGTATCTGACTGTTATAATCCTCTCCACTGTCAGAGAAAAGGAGACTGAGCAGAGGAGGCGGCATGTGTTATGCTTATTTACTTATATTATCATAACACCCCCCTCCACTCCTAGCCCCTCCTCTCTGACCGTAGAGAGGATTACAATGGTCAGATATTGGGACTGATAGCTCAGCCTCCGTGGGGGCTAGAAAAAAAAATTCCAAGGGTCTCTGAATCGGTGTAGGAGCACCTACAGAATCACCACATGTATAAGGTCGTGAAAAGTCCTCTTTAAAGGAATACAACAGTCACAGTTGATTCATTGTATTTTACCTTGTACTGGGCCTGAAGGGGAGGAACATGACTCTACGTTCCAGCAATGTTTTAGCACCATGCATTATTCAATGAATGAACTTTGATTGGAGTGTTCCTTTAATAAATAGCAACTTGCTATTGGGTCCTGGCAGTGCTATCTCACCCCATGTGCTTTACTCATACAAGTATCTCTCTACAATGCAATATAGAATCCTGTAAAAAAAAAAAAGAAGATACAAAGGCTTCAGGAGAGGATGGTAAGTTTCTATCTCACCTGAAGTGCTTTATTCCTACAATTACAGGTCAGTCCTTCTCTATTGTGTCTTATAAGTCCCTGAGTATAAGCTACCGAGCAGATCATCTTATACTACCTATGTGCAGTGTATGGGAGACATGATAGCAGCTGGTCTTCCATCCATCAGCTCTTAGGCCTCTTAAACACCAATATATATGCTGACCCGGGTTATAACTTGGAGAAGCATACATTCATGTTCAAGGGGCCTAAGAGCTGGAGGATGGGGACCAGCTGCTGTCATGTCTCCCATACACTGCACTTAGGAAGTAGAAGGGGATCTGGTCCATAGCTCAAACTTACTTAGGGTGCGACACTGGGTGCCGTGATATAGGCACAAATTGTTCGGCTGTATCTGCTGCCCCCATACGGTCGTGTGCGTGAGGCCTGAGATCCCACAGGAGGGGAAAACTCCTAAACTGGAGTCCGGTGATATGATGACAAGGAATAGTGTTACGCTCTCGGATCCGCACAATACCAACACGGCGTATACTTCACACAGTAAAATAGTTTATTTCAGTTTCCAATGCAGTCATTATATTAAAAACAAACAAAAAAAAAAAATATACAAATGACGATAAGTTAAAATAATATTAAAAAAAAAAACACTAGTTAAAATAAGTTACTTTCCTCGCTACAAAAAAAAAAAAAAAAGTGCAAAACTGATCTCGTCCAGACTGAATTTTACAGCATTTCATTCATTGATTGAATTTTTTTTTTCTATATTTAAATTATTTAAATTTTTTATCTGTAAAGAGTAAAGATCTCAGCACAAAGAAGTTTAACCGTTTCAGTGCTGCAGGAGTAGGAAAAGAAAAAAATATCGTGCAGCAATTCCAGACAACCTCTTCATACCATGGAGCTTGTAAGGACAGACAGACATGCGGAAAGAAACGGGGACGGAGGCTTAAGGCGTAACCTATGGAGATCCCTAGGGTGACACGGCCCCTATCACTGCAGGCTCTGCACTTAACACTGACCGCAGGTCTCTTACCATCCACTTGGTGGCAGTAAGATAAGGGGTTCTCCAGCTCCATCAAGAGCCACATCAGGTCCATGCCACTTGCGGTGGGACCCCCATGGATGATGAGAGTGAGGGTCTGCTGTACCCATAAATGAACATAGCAGCTGGTTGCCATGCGTCTGCTGCTAGATTCATCTTTATAGCACCGACGGACAGCAGAGCGCAGTACTCTAGTACTTCCATCAGCACAATAGGCACCACAATGCTGGTTCAACAGACCCCCAGCCCAAATCCATTCGGGGGGTGGGTGGGTGGGAGAACAACAGAGCCCTACCCAGATCCATTGGAATTCCGTGGACCCCTCTCCACATATCCATTAGAGGTACAACATACCCCTGCCAGATCCGTTTAGTCTGGCAGGGGTATGTTGTAGTCTACATAGGACCCCCTTTGTTGTGAGCCATGGAAATCCCACTAAGACAACCCCTTTAAATGCAAGTGCAAAGAATCGTTAAGCGCTAGTTAAAAAGGAGCCGTAAAATTCAAGTAGCCATATTGTAAGAAAAAAATAAATAAATAAATATTGCAGCACAAATCAGGATCTAAATTTATGCAGGACAAATCTACGGCCCCAGGGATCCATCTTCACCTAAAACAGCCGATGACAGAACACACAAGAATAGGCAGCTATTAAGGGTTTCTAGATAACCAGAAGCTCCAGCAATGAAAAGGTTAAGAATAGGGGCACCCCTTAGCGCCTGCTTCATCCCACCGCGTCCAAAAAGAAAAAAAAAAAACTTTGGCATTGAAGATGAAATACATGAAATCTTTGAAATGTAATAGGGACTGCAGATAAGTATGTACCCCCGCCCCTCCCCTCCCTAATCTACATTCACTGGCGGTGTACAGAAATATAATATATGGCGGCCTATTATAACATCAATCTATTCTTATCGGGGGGAAGGGGGTAAAATCCACAGGTCTGACCATTGTTCCTTGATACAAAGAAAATTCAGTGTTGCAGCGTGGCGCGGTTACAGTTCCTGTCCACTAGGTGGCGCCGCACTTCTCAGTAACTATGAAAGATCTACAGAAATTCCTTGAAAAATAATTAGGGGAAAAAAAAAACCCACTCCCCCCCCACATATCCCAAATGTCTGCTGTTTTTAGCGAGATGGCTTCATGATTGTGCGACGATATCCGGGATCATCTATAAAGCGTTGGTGGGCGTCACGCCCCGCAGGAGGCGGCACCTGGTGCCTTATTGCTAAGTCCTCGGAGCTATAGACGGGATCAGGACTGGATTACAGAGTGGTGATCGCTCACTAAGGACCTCTAGTGGCCGCCGGATGTAATTGTAAGAAATGGAAAGGGTTAAAGTTGAGGGTTTTTTTTTGTTCTACAGAGCTGCAGGTGCCGTAACCTGGATCCCTGGAGGCAGCTTAAAGCTCTGGGATGTAGCTGAAGAGAACTTAAGACATAAAGCAGGCAGTACGTGATAAAGTCAATGACGTCATTGCTCTCGCAAACAAAGGCGCGCTCCCCCACCACCCCTCCCCCATCCGCGTTTGCCCCTGGCAGGATTAGAGGACGCCGTATAAGCGTGTAGGATCCCGGCGGCAGGACAAACAGCTAAAAGTTCACAGTTTCATCGGACCGGATGCCCCCCTCCCCCCCAGTGTAGGGTCAGTCCAGTGACGGCCAGGAGGGGATGTAGAACCTCTGTAAGGAGCCCTCAAGGAGGCGCTCCATCCATAGCGAGAGCTTATTTAATTTCTTTTTGATGTTCCCCGCCCCGGAGCCCAGGGAAATCTTCCTTAAAGAGTCCCCGCTGGGAGAGCAGAGTTCTCCCTCGTCCGAGAGCTTCTCGTCTTCCAGCGTGGGCTGCGCTTTAAAGAGGCAGAAGTATTTTTTGTGTCCGTTTAGCGCCAGCACGTACCCGGTGTAGTCGCGCTCTAGGAAGTGCTCGTCGTACTGGTAGGCGATGGGCGCGGCGTCCTGGGCGAACTCCAGCAGGTACTCTAGCCACTCGCGGTGCTTGTCCAGGTTCAGGAACGAGAAGTGAAGGGAACTGCTCCTGTGAGACGAGACGCATGTGTGTTACTATATGTGCATCAACAAGGTCATGCGTTCATGTAGCAGAGCTGAAAGTGTCATGTTATATCACTGGACATCAGTGCAGATCACAAACTCCACTCTACTGCATCTGTGTATGTAGGTTATGACTGCAAGCAGCTGTCCGGCTATATATAGAGCGCTGTAGCTCCGCTATACATAGTCCAGGCTGCAGAGATCAGAAATTACCAATGCAAAGTCACAAAGGGGTCGTCCACTTTCAGCAAATAATTGATATTGTTCTACAATTTCCCAATATTTCTGTATCTATTCCTCAGGGTTTTCTAGATCTCTGCTTGCTGACATTCTACAGGAAACCTCATTGTTTTCTTCCTGTTAATAAACACCAGTTCATGGAGATGATATGTCACCCAGGTGCACGGCTCGTTAGTGTCACATTACAGTAATCCGAGCTGTGTGATATAACGAGCTGTGCACCTGTGTGACATCACGTGGCCGGGGATATAATGAGCTATGCACCTATGAGATATCACATGACTGGGGCCATAACGAGCAGTGCCCCTGTGACACATCACATGACCAGGGATATAACAGGCTGTGCACCTGTGTGACATCACATGACCAGGGATATTACAGGCTGTGCACCTGTGTGACACCACATGACCAGGGATATAACAGGCTGTGCACCTCTGTGACATCACATGACCAGGGATATAACAGGCTGTGCACCTCTGTGACATCACATGACCAGGGATATAACAGGCTGTGCACCTGTGTGACATCACATGACCAGGGATATAACAAGCAGTGCCCCTGTGTGACATCACATGACCAGGGATATTACAGGCTGTGCACCTGTGTGACATCACATGACCAGGGATATTACAGGCTGTGCACCTGTGTGACACCACATGACCAGGGATATAACAGGCTGTGCACCTCTGTGACATCACATGACCAGGGATATAACAGGCTGTGCCCCTGTGTGACATCACATGACCAGGGATATAACAGGCTGTGCCCCTGTGTGACATCACATGACCAGGGATATTACAGGCTGTGCACCTGTGTGACATCACATGACCAGGGATATTAAAGGCTGTGCACCTGTGTGACACCACATGACCAGGGATATAACAGGCTGTGCACCTCTGTGACATCACATGACCAGGGATATAACAGGCTGTGCCCCTGTGTGACATCACATGACCAGGTACGGGTTTTTAATCCACAGAAAGTAAACAATGAAGCTGCATATAGTGGAGTGACAGAAAGCAGAAAACTGTGAAGAATTGATACAGAAAGTATATTGTAAAATTGTAGAGCTATTCATTACAGAAACCATATCAATTCCTTGCTGAAAGTGGACGACCCCTTTAAAAGCAGTCTACAAGAACCGAAGCCACCCAATAACGATTTTTTTTTTAAAAGAATGGAGAAGACAGGACGTCTTCAGCCAGTGCAGCCTTCTTCTCAATACCCCTAATTATTTTGTGGGATGTCAATCACCAAGTGGAGATGAGTAGCATAGAAAGGAGAAAATGAGCGCACCAGTTAGATAGGTCCTGCCCATTGTGCACTGGAAAGCTTATTTATATAAATACATAATAATGCAGATTTCTGTAAAATGAAATTGTGTTGATTTTACTTGTGGGCAGACAAACTCCATTTAAGCAAGTGACATCAACTACAAAATTAATTTGGAGATGGATGAAAAGCCCTGAATGTGGGAGGAGAGGAGAACGGTATTTCTCCCCCCGTTATGTCATTATCCTTATATTTAGCATATGCTCAGCGGAAGCCATGGACAGATGCAAAACTGTTTCTGTCCCCCGTAGGCAATAATGGCCTCCACTGAGCGCATATGTCAATCAGTAGAAGGAAGTCGGGTGGAAAGATGTAGCCTGCCGAGTCTTTTCGCCCTGTGTTTCCTGCTGGATACAACATTGTGAAGTGTATACTGTGCAGACTGAGGCAAAAAGGACGCCCCGACCTATAAGTATAAGTCTATATAAATGTTCAGCTTATACACTAAAGTATCAATAAAACATGATGTGAATCATATTCACGTGTCCCTGCACACGATCACTACATACTCCACTCACCCGGTAAACGTATAGACTTCCTGGGCAAACCTCTGGAGCAGACTGGCCTTGGTGGAGCTGGAGAGGATGAGGACGACATTCATGTGGCCTGGACGCAGCCGGACGAGGTTACTCATATAGTTCACATCTGTTAACTCCGTCACTTCCACAAAGCCTTTCTTAGGAACCCTGGGCAGAAAATAATAAGTGTAAGTGTCAATAACAGAGGAGACATTTGTTATTAGTCCACCCTTGCCTGGCAGCATCAGCTTACCTGGTGCTCTCCTTGGTGAAGTTGGCCTCGCTGCTCTTCTCTTTGTCCCCTGGTTCTTCTTTATCAGAAGGAACAGAATCTCTCTCATCGCTGGAGTCACTGAGGGAGACGAAGAAAGTGTTACCCCTAATCCTGAACTATATGAAAAGTTATAGCTCACAGAAAACTTTCACTTACCTGAACGCCTGCACTATGACCGTCCCGAAGAGGATGAAAAGAGCGGAGAAGATCAGAGACAGCAGCGGCATCATCTCCCTCCTGTACAAAGAGTAAGGAGTTACTCGTGAGGACATAATCTTACCGAAAGATTTAGAGGATCACACCCTGAACAGTCAAGGGTTGTCCATAGGTTGTATATGTGTGTGGTAAAGCAAGCCAGCCTTATACAAAGGAATGACGCTGCAACATGAGATATAAGCTAAAGGACAACTCTTTAGACAAAGAGCAAAAGAAAACTTATGAACTTATTATTGATGATCAGCCTTAGAGCTTATTTAGACGAGTTGTTCATGTCCATGTGCCATCAGCAATTTTGAATGATGGAATACCAAACCATTATATACTAAGGGCTAGGGCTCATACAGATGAGCGTTTTTCACATCCTCCTGAAAACCCTCCAATCCTTCTGTAGCCTCACCAGTTATTATGTAGTGCGCTCTCCCATACGTCCGACCAGTAGTCAACTGCAGTGTAGAACCAGCGCAGAAAGAAGACCTGAAAACAAAAGAAGATGTAAAGCAATTAAAGTAAGGGTGGGGGGTAGGTAGGGGGGTTCAATAAACTACAGTCATCAGTCTTATCTAATGCTACACAACATATGCTCATTCTAGTCATATATGACTCGATTCAACTACCATGGTACTCGAATATTTCTATTATCTGCCCATCTACAAACATATTTTCAGCCCCCTACCATTAGCTGATTACCACCCCATAAGGGGCTTGGGGGGGGGGGGGGCAACCAATACAAATACCGTATTATCAACCACTACATTTTCAATGTGACATGTCTAAAAACTTACAGGCGCCAGCTCATCATTCAGATCAGACAGGATGGACTCGGTAGACAGGAGGCTGGGGTCTTTCCTCAAGCGATCCAAGAAATCCAAGAGCGTAAACTTGTTCTCCTCACTCCCACTCCAGACGCTGGCCAGGGTCTTATACACTATTCTGCCTGCAGAGTTCCTCCGCTCCAGGATCGCCACCTGCCCAGAGTATATAAATATGATTATAAATGTGTAGAAGAAGCCAAAACCATTGATCGGTATGGAGCTGCAGACATAAACAGCTTAGAGATCAGTAAAATAGTTATAAAAGCAGAAGGTGGTGGTACATACATGGGAGTCTCCGGGCTTTATATCCTCCCCTAGCAGTGAGCTGGCGAGCTCTCGTTGGCGTTCCTTAAAGACATGGACAAATCGAACCGTATCCTTGGTGTTGGCTGAGGCGAAAGCCAGAAAGGATTCATAGGTTTTCCTGAAGGGCTCCCCCTCTCCGGTGAGTAGGACAACGCAATATCTGCAAAAAACAAACAACTTCTTTATCTTCAGCATAGAGAGTCTAATGCAGAACCCACCGCAGCCTGGAGCCAGATGTCACAAGGCACCTACTCAGTATTTTATTTATTGTTCTACATCACATCCTATATAAAGTCCCAGGAGTAGCATATATGTTGTAAATAACTATATAGTTATTTATGAGGTATATACAGGCTGTCCCGACTTAAGAACACTGAACTTACACACGACCCATAGTTACAAACGGACCTCTGGAGGTTGGTAATTTACCGTAGTTTAGTCCCAGGCTACAATGATCAGCTGTAACAGTTATTAAAAGGTGTCTGTTAATAAAATTTATTATTAATCCTGGTTCTTATGACAACCCAAAGGTTTTAAAATCCAGTTGTCACAGAGACCAAAAATATTTTGTCTGACGTTACAATTAAAAAAATATACAGTTCCGACTTACATACAAATTCAACTTAAGAACCTATCTTGTACATAACCCGGGGGCTGCATATTATATGTATACATATATACACGCACACACACGTGTGCAGGACACACAGCATGACCTTAGTGATGACACTTACTTGCGCTGACGATGAGATTTCCTTACAGGACACAGCTCCTGAAATAGCTTTTGATTAGTCAGCCGGGCTGCGAGGAGGAATTTGTTAGTGGAAATGAAATCATCGATGACTTGCTTCTTCATTCCACGTGCCTACAACAAAAGATTCAGAACTTTATTTTAGGCTGCAGTCTGAGGTAGCAGAATACAGCGGATGTCCCCAATGCCACACTGTAAAGTGTAATGTAACCTTCAGGTCAGTGGTACCCTTTGGGGTGATAGGGCAGAGGCAAGGTCTCCTTTTTTCAATGTTTTGCTGGGCACAAAGTGTCTGGCGGTCACAGAAGACGAGACAGTAAGGCACTGTTCCTGCTTCTGTGACACCTGGCGCAAATATAGTAGTAGTTGTAAGTCACTAAGTTTTTACCTAGTGCCCGTCTTGGCTCAGAAAAAAGGTAGAAAACCCCTTTAAGCTGAACTAGCACAGGCTATTTACCACCAGCATGCCAATGCACCCGCCATGTTGAATCATGGCAACAAAATTTACCTGCACTACGTCCGCCGGCTTGTGAATGTGCTCCTTGAAGACCAGCATGGTTGGGGCGTACATGTTAATGTTATACTGGCTGCTCATCTGTTCCGTTTCCCTCTGGCCGAGGTCCACATATCCGAATGAGAGGTAATCCTTGTAGGCAAAGGCAGTGAGCTACAGAAACACAAAGGGGAAACCACATCATCAATATGGATGTTCTGTAGACAAAATAGAAGCCTTGAATACCCCCTTTAATGATGTAATATTTATGACAAGACAATAAGACCACATAATATAGAGAGCATGTGTATTGCCCTTACCTTATAAATCAGTGGGACTGGGGGCATCTGATCAAACAGGAGGACATGGGGCTTATTCTCCTGCTGCCAATTGGATAAGAACCTGACGTAGTTTTTATCTGTAATCTGGAAGAGACAACAGGAGGATGTAGCAAAATATCCTGTTACTTCTTATCTAGTAATATCCCAGGGCAGCGTCTTACCTTGTCCACTAGATTTCCTGGCAACAAACTTTCTACAAAGTGTCGAAGATTTTCCCGCAAGACAGCGTTGTGGAAGAAGGAGATCTTCCCGTTGATCACCCCCAAAATAGAAGGGGTGCTATGTGCACCGAGATGGTGAGCCAACCGCCTCTCGTACCCAGCATGCACCACTCCTATACCAACACCTAGAATAAGAGAAGTAATGTCAGCTGTATAAGAATCTGGAAATATGCCAACAGGACATAACTCAGGATCAGTACAGGATAAGTAATGTCATGTATGTACACAGTGACTGCACCACCAGCAGAATAGTGAGTGCAGCTCTGGAGTATAATACATGATGTAACTCAGGATCAGTACAGGATAAGTAATGTCATGTATGTACACAGTGACTGCACCACCAGCAGAATAGTGAGTGCAGCTCTGGGGTATAATACCGGATGTAACTCAGGATCAGTACAGGATAAGTAATGTCATGTATGTACACAGTGACTGCCCCAGCAGCAGAATAGTGAGTGCAGATCTGGGGTATAATACCGGATGTAACTCAGGATCAGTACAGGATAAGTAATGTCATGTATGTACACAGTGACTGCACCAGCAGCAGAATAGTGAGTGCAGCTCTGATGTATAATACAGGATGTAACTCAGGATCAGTACAGTATAAGTAATGTCATGTATGTACACAGTGACTGCACCGGCAGCAGAATAGTGAGTGCAGCTCTGGAGTATAATACACGATGTAACTCAGGATCAGTACAGGATAAGTAATGTCATCTGTGTACACAGTGACTGCACCAGCAGCAGAATAGTGAGTGCAGCTCTGGAGTATAATACAGGATGTAACTCAGGATCAGTACAGGATAAGTAATGTCATGTATGTACACAGTGACTGCACCAGCAGCAGAATAGTGAGTGCAGCTCTGGGGTATAATACAGGATGTAACTCAGGATCAGTACAGGATAAGTAATGTCATGTATGTACACCGTGACTGCACCAGCAGCAGAATAGTGAGTGCAGCTCTGGAGTATAATACAGGATGTAACTCAGGATCAGTACAGGATAAGTAATGTCATGTATGTACACCGTGACTGCACCAGCAGCAGAATGGTGAGTGCAGCTCTGGGGTATAACATAGGATGAGTCATGTATTGAACATACACAGTTGAATGTAAATATAAATTGATTCTGGAAGAAAAATGGGGACTCCTGTTTTGAAAGTAGCAAAGAGAGATCACAAACCTAGGCCTTCCAGCTCCTGCACCACCTCCTTCCACACAGGTTCGATGTGGATGCAGCTGAAGCACCAGTCGGAGGTGATCTTTATGAGGTAGGGCTTGCGGAAGCTGTCAGGGACCACCTCGTTGATATAGTGTGAGAACTGCAGGAGATATTTCTCATCCGTGGAATCCCTTCGCTCAGCGTTAAAGGGGAAGTGGAAGAACGACTCATCGAAATAGAAACTGTCGTGAAAATGTCGGAAGTGGTGATGCTGCTGCTGGGAGTATCCCTGGTTCTCTCCTACATCTCCGTATCGGTCATAGTTTGTCCTCTTCTCTTCGTTTGAAAGGATCTAAAGGGTCAGAAGTTAAAGAAGATTAAAATGCAAACGTGCCTTAGAGGTGATCTGCAAAGTTCATTCTTCTCTAGATGCGCTGTAAGAGACGACATGACTTGTCTTTATAGCTCCCTCCACTGAAAGGTAGTGATAGGACAGTGTCCCCATCATAGAGCCAAGCACTATGGGATTTGCCGTACCCCTTAGTTTACATTACTGAGCCCCTACAGCCCGGCCCCTTCATACCTCATAAGCTTTGCTGACTTGTATGAATTTGTCTTCTGCTCCTGGGTTCTTGTTTTTGTCCGGATGCCTGGAATAAATGAGACACTTATTAGCCCTCATGTAACAATACGATCTCCTCTGTGAGACCTGGGAAGCAGGTTAGTAATGTTCTGGTGACTGCACCCACCACTCTCGGGCAAGTTTCTTGTAGGCTTTTTTGATGTCCGCTTGACTCGCCGTCCGGCTCACTCCCAAAACACGATAGGGGTCAAAGTCGGCTGCAGAGAGGATCTTCAGAGCTAGGATTAGAAATACCAGTAACCGCCAGAGGTGGCGCAGCTTTCGTTGGCCCATATCTCAGGCTGTGTCACTGAAAAAGAAAATACATCACTTGTAATGAAAGATGTGTGATACGAAGCGGTACTGCATCCATCACTAATCCATCATACAATTTGTGGCCGGCTACAAACCCCTATGGGGGGGAGGGGGAGAGTGCCTTGGAACATTAGGTGAATATTACTGTGTAGTTCAGAATTGGAACCATGGACCTGAACTGAAATTTATGGACATGGAGGCTCAAGGAGGCGTCAACTGGATAAATCTTCTGCTGGAGAATGAGAGCAATTACACTACCAGACAGTATAGGAGGAGTATAGATGTAGTCTCACCTCTATGACTACCGCCACAGTGCCAGCGCTGTGCTCGGCTGGCAAACAGTGTATCACTATGATACAAGGACCCCCCCAATCAACTGCACTGTGTCCGGACCAAGCGATCTTACCAGTCAGCCAAATATTGTATAGGGCACCCATGTGCTACCACATCAGATAACACCCACAACACTTCTAAGGACCACTGCCATTAAGGGGCAATGCTGACAAGAGGAGGAAGTAAGGGGGGGGGGGTCTGTTCAATGGTTAGGTAAGTGTTAACACTCAAGTGATGCCAGGACACAGTGTCTGATCATTGCCCAGACATCATTATTCCTCCCCTGGCGCCAACTTCCCATAATACATCCTGGCACCTCTTACCTAGGTACAGTCCATCTTCCTATAATACATCCTGGCACCTCTTACCTAGGTACAGTCCATCTCCCTATAATACATCCTGGCACCTCTTACCTAGGTACAGTCCATCTTCCTATAATACATCCTGGCACCTCTTACCTAGGTACAGTCCATCTTCCTATAATACATCCTGGCACCTCTTACCTAGGTACAGTCCATCTTCCCATAATACACCCTGGCACCTCTTACCTAGGTACAGTCCATCTTCCTATAATACATCCTGGCACCTCTTACCTAGGTACAGTCCATCTCCCCATAATACATCCTGGCACCTCTTACCTAGGTACAGTCCATCTTCCTATAATACATCCTGGCACCTCTTACCTAGGTACAGTCCATCTTCCCATAATACACCCTGGCACCTCTTACCTAGGTACAGTCCATCTTCCCATAATACACCCTGGCACCTCTTACCTAGGTACAGTCCATCTTCCTATAATACATCCTGGCACCTCTTACCTAGGTACAGCCCATCTTCCTATAATACATCCTGGCACCTCTTACCTAGGTACAGTCCATCTTCCTATAATACATCCTGGCACCTCTTACCTAGGTACAGTCCATCTTCCTATAATACATCCTGGCACCTCTTACCTAGGTACAGTCCATCTTCCTATAATACATCCTGGCACCTCTTACCTAGGTACAGTCCATCTTCCTATAATACATCCTGGCACCTCTTACCTAGGTACAGTCCATCTTCCTATAATACATCCTGGCACCTCTTACCTAGGTACAGTCCATCTTCCCATAATACATCCTGGCACCTCTTACCTAGGTACAGTCCATCTTCCCATAATACATCCTGGCACCTCTTACCTAGGTACAGTCCATCTTCCTATAATACATCCTGGCACCTCTTACCTAGGTACAGTCCATCTTCCCATAATACACCCTGGCACCTCTTACCTAGGTACAGTCCATCTTCCCATAATACATCCTGGCACCTCTTACCTAGGTACAGTCCATCTTCCCATAATACATCCTGGCACCTCTTACCTAGGTACAGTCCATCTCCCTATAATACATCCTGGCACCTCTTACCTAGGTACAGTCCATCTTCCTATAATACATCCTGGCACCTCTTACCTAGGTACAGTCCATCTTCCCATAATACATCCTGGCACCTCTTACCTAGGTACAGTCCATCTTCCCATAATACACCCTGGCACCTCTTACCTAGGTACAGTCCATCTTCCTATAATACATCCTGGCACCTCTTACCTAGGTACAGCCCATCTTCCTATAATACATCCTGGCACCTCTTACCTAGGTACAGTCCATCTTCCTATAATACATCCTGGCACCTCTTACCTAGGTACAGTCCATCTTCCCATAATACACCCTGGCACCTCTTACCTAGGTACAGTCCATCTTCCTATAATACATCCTGGCACCTCTTACCTAGGTACAGCCCATCTTCCTATAATACATCCTGGCACCTCTTACCTAGGTACAGTCCATCTTCCTATAATACATCCTGGCACCTCTTACCTAGGTACAGTCCATCTTCCTATAATACATCCTGGCACCTCTTACCTAGGTACAGTCCATCTTCCTATAATACATCCTGGCACCTCTTACCTAGGTACAGTCCATCTTCCTATAATACATCCTGGCACCTCTTACCTAGGTACAGTCCATCTTCCCATAATACATCCTGGCACCTCTTACCTAGGTACAGTCCATCTTCCTATAATACATCCTGGCACCTCTTACCTAGGTACAGTCCATCTTCCTATAATACACCCTGGCACCTCTTACCTAGGTACAGTCCATCTTCCTATAATACATCCTGGCACCTCTTACCTAGGTACAGTCCATCTTCCTATAATACATCCTGGCACCTCTTACCTAGGTACAGTCCATCTTCCTATAATACATCCTGGCACCTCTTACCTAGGTACAGTCCATCTTCCCATAATACATCCTGGCACCTCTTACCTAGGTACAGTCCATCTTCCTATAATACATCCCGGCACCTCTTACCTAGGTACAGTCCATCTTCCCATAATACACCCTGGCACCTCTTACCTAGGTACAGTCCATCTTCCTATAATACATCCTGGCACCTCTTACCTAGGTACAGTCCATCTCCCTATAATACATCCTGGCACCTCTTACCTAGGTACAGTCCATCTTCCCATAATACATCCTGGCACCTCTTACCTAGGTACAGTCCATCTTCCCATAATACATCCTGGCACCTCTTACCTAGGTACAGTCCATCTCCCTATAATACATCCTGGTGCCTCTTACCTAGGTACAGTCCATCTTCCTATAATACATCCTGGCACCTCTTACCTAGGTACAGTCCATCTTCCCATAATACATCCTGGCACCTCTTACCTAGGTACAGTCCATCTTCCACTGCTTTATGCTGTTATGTGGTGGTAATGGGCAGCAGATATCATGAGCGCCATGACTAGTCTGTGAATCTCTACGCCATGATCAGACCACCAGGCTAGCTGTATCCCTCACTCATGGTCACTGGTTCTCTTTTCTAGGACCACATTTGGTAAGCACTAGCCACAGCATCCCAGTTACAGCCCACAAGATTTCGGATATGCTCTGATCCAATCCTCACATCACAATTCACCCCTTATCAGTCTCACATCGCTACTTTAGCCTGGAGATTTGACTCATGACCGGCCCTCACAAGCTGGACCACTGTCAGAGCATAGCCCTTGCTGCTCGTGTTATAATATTACGGCTGAGATTTTTTATTTTTGCATTTTCTTTCCAAATAAAATATTTGTATAACCCAGAGCAACATCCACAGCTCCAGATCTCACTCCTCTCATACATTGGTGATAGCAATGATTCCCAATGCCCACCCAGAATCCAGAGAAGTAAAGACCCCTGTACACCTCACCCCCACCCCCGGCTGTCATGCTCCTGGTGAGTATAGCCTAAGTTTTGGAAAACAAAAAGACATTTGGTCACTAATCCATGTGTCCCAAATTATTATGAAATGGTCCAGGACTCCCCCCATCTTATATTTATAGGGGGGTCAGCACTGATCCACCCACTAGGATTGTAATGAGACCTTATAGGTGGTATCCTGTTAAAAGCGTTGTACCAAGTATTTAAGTTATCTAAACAATAGAGGAGAACAAGCCAATTTGTGAAGGTCCGACTGCTGAAAACAAAATCAATCCACAGATCCCTTCTTAGTAATGGGTGAAGCACGGTGCTGGGGGATCACCAGAATACACACACACACAGAATGACGGACAGAGATAACCAGACGCTGTGCTCTGCAATTACCAGCACTTTGTATAATGTGAAACACGTTGTCAATTGAATAAAAAAAAAATTTTTATCGGGTACCTGCGCCCCACGAACCTCTCTTTTTTACCAGGGGGTTTACAGCTTGCAACCTAACAGTCCTATCCATTGCTACACTCCCTCTATATCCAACCCTTGGGAGAGGGTGAAGACGAGGCAGAGGCCACTCACTACATATGTCTACACCAGTGTTGTGGCTGAGCAACTGCAGTGACATAACAGGACATGATGTATAATATAGTATAGTATAGGAAGTATATAGTATAGTGTTATACTACTATATACTGCACTATAACCTCCTATAGTATAACACTATACTATATACTTCCTATACTATACCATATTATACATCATGTCCTGTTTTGTCACTGCAGTTGCTCTCCTCATATACTACTATATACTGCACTATAACCTCCTATAGTATATGAGGAGAGCAGCTGCAGTGACATAACAGGACATGATGTATAGTATAGATTGTATACAGTATAATCTTATTTTGGTTTATAGTACAGTATATAGCGGTATTTGAGGAAAGCGGCTGCAGTGACATAGCAGGTCATGAAGTATAATATGGTATAGTATAGTTAGTATACAGTACAGTATGGTATATGTAATATATAGCAGGGTATAGTACAGTATATAGCGGTATATGGGGAGAGTGGCTGCAGTGACATAAGAGGACATGATGTATAGTATACTACAGTATGGTATAGTATATGTAGTATATAGCAGTATATAGCAGGGTATAGTACAGTATATAGTAGTATGTGGTACAGTATATATCAGTATTTGAGCAGAGCGGCTGCAGGGATATAACAGGACACGATGTATAGTATAGGTAGTATACAGTACAGTATGGTATATGTAGTATATAGCAGGGTATAGTTCATGTAGTATATAGCAGGGTATAGAGCAGTATAGTATATGTAGTATATAGTACAGTATATAGCAGTATATGAGGAGAGTGGCTGCAGTGATATCAGGACATGATCTAATATAGTATAGGTAGTACACAGTACAGTATATAAAGGGTATAGTACAGTATATAGTGGTATATGATGAGAGTGGCTGCAGTGATAGGACATGATGTATAGTATAGTACAGTATGGTATATGTAGTATATAGCGATATATGAGCAGAGCGGCTGCAGTGACATAACAGGACATGATGTATAATATAGGTAGTGTATAGTATTATGTGGTAGTATATAGTACAGTATAGTATATGTAGTATATAGTAGTATATGGGGAGAGCGGCTGCAGTGACATAACAGGACATGATGTATAATATAGGTAGTGTATAGTATTATGTGGTAGTATACAGGGTACAGTACAGTATATAGTACAGTATATAGCGGTATACTGGGAGAGTGACATAACGGGACATGATGTATAATATAGTACAGTATATGTAGTATATAGCAGGGTATTGTACAGTATATTGCGGTATACGGGGAGAGTGATATAACAGGACATGATGTATAGTATAGGTAGTGTATAGTATTATGTGGTAGTATATAGTACAGTATGGTATATGTAGTATATAGTAGTATATGGGGAGAGCGGCTGCAGTGACATAACAGGACATGATGTATAATATAGGTAGTGTATAGTATTATGTGGTAGTATATAGTACAGTATAGTATATGTAGTATATAGTAGTATATGGGGAGAGCGGCTGCAGTGACATAACAGGACATGATGTATAATATAGGTAGTGTATAGTATTATGTGGTAGTATATAGTATAGTATGGTATATGTAGTATATAGTAGTATATGGGGAGAGCGGCCGCAGTGACATAACAGGACATGATGTATAATATAGGTAGTGTATAGTATTATGTGGTAGTATACAGGGTACAGTACAGTATATAGTACAGTATATAGCGGTATACTGGGAGAGTGACATAACGGGACATGATGTATAATATAGTACAGTATATGTAGTATATAGCAGGGTATTGTACAGTATATTGCGGTATACGGGGAGAGTGATATAACAGGACATGATGTATAATATAGGTAGTGTATAGTATTATGTGGTAGTATATAGTACAGTATGGTATATGTAGTATATAGTAGTATATGAGTAGAGCGGCCGCAGTGACATAACAGGACATGATGTATAGTATAGGTAGTGTATAGTATTATGTGGTAGTATATAGTATAGTACGGTATATGTAGTATATAGTAGTATATGGGGAGAGCGGCTGCAGTGACATAACAGGACATGATGTATAGTATAGGTAGTGTATAGTATTATGTGGTAGTATATAGTACAGTATAGTATATGTAGTATATAGTAGTATATGGGGAGAGCGGCCGCAGTGACATAACAGGACATGATGTATAGTATAGGTAGTGTATAGTATTATGTGGTAGTATATAGTATAGTACGGTATATGTAGTATATAGTAGTATATGGGGAGAGCGGCTGCAGTGACATAACAGGACATGATGTATAGTATAGGTAGTGTATAGTATTATGTGGTAGTATATAGTACAGTATGGTATATGTAGTATATAGTAGTATATGGGGAGAGCGGCTGCAGTGACATAACAGGACATGATGTATAGTATAGGTAGTGTATAGTATTATGTGGTAGTATATAGTACAGTATGGTATATGTAGTATATAGTAGTATATGAGTAGAGCGGCCGCAGTGACATAACAGGACATGATGTATAGTATAGGTAGTGTATAGTATTATGTGGTAGTATATAGTATAGTACGGTATATGTAGTATATAGTAGTATATGGGGAGAGCGGCTGCAGTGACATAACAGGACATGATGTATAGTATAGGTAGTGTATAGTATTATGTGGTAGTATATAGTACAGTATGGTATATGTAGTATATAGTAGTATATGGGGAGAGCGGCCGCAGTGACATAACAGGACATGATGTATAGTATAGGTAGTGTATAGTATTATGTGGTAGTATATAGTACAGTATGGTATATGTAGTATATAGTAGTATATGGGGAGAGCGGCCGCAGTGACATAACAGGACATGATGTATAGTATAGGTAGTGTATAGTATTATGTGGTAGTATATAGTACAGTATGGTATATGTAGTATATAGTAGTATATGGGGAGAGCGGCCGCAGTGACATAACAGGACATGATGTATAGTATAGGTAGTGTATAGTATTATGTGGTAGTATATAGTACAGTATAGTATATGTAGTATATAGTAGTATATGGGGAGAGCGGCCGCAGTGACATAACAGGACATGATGTATAGTATAGGTAGTGTATAGTATTATGTGGTAGTATATAGTACAGTATGGTATATGTAGTATATAGTAGTATATGGGGAGAGCGGCTGCAGTGACATAACAGGACATGATGTATAGTATAGGTAGTGTATAGTATTATGTGGTAGTATATAGTACAGTATGGTATATGTAGTATATAGTAGTATATGGGGAGAGCGGCTGCAGTGACATAACAGGACATGATGTATAGTATAGGTAGTGTATAGTATTATGTAGTAGTATATAGTACAGTATGGTATATGTAGTATATAGGGAGAGCGGCCGCAGTGACATAACAGGACATGATGTATAGTATAGGTAGTGTATAGTATTATGTGGTAGTATATAGTACAGTATGGTATATGTAGTATATAGTAGTATATGAGTAGAGCGGCCGCAGTGACATAACAGGACATGATGTATAGTATAGGTAGTGTATAGTATTATGTGGTAGTATATAGTACAGTATGGTATATGTAGTATATAGTAGTATATGGGGAGAGCGGCTGCAGTGACATAACAGGACATGATGTATAGTATAGGTAGTGTATAGTATTATGTGGTAGTATATAGTACAGTATGGTATATGTAGTATATAGTAGTATATGGGGAGAGCGGCTGCAGTGACATAACAGGACATGATGTATAGTATAGGTAGTGTATAGTATTATGTGGTAGTATATAGTACAGTATAGTATATGTAGTATATAGTAGTATATGGGGAGAGCGGCTGCAGTGACATAACAGGACATGATGTATAGTATAGGTAGTGTATAGTATTATGTGGTAGTATATAGTACAGTATAGTATATGTAGTATATAGTAGTATATGGGGAGAGCGGCCACAGTGACATAACAGGACATGATGTATAGTATAGGTAGTGTATAGTATTATGTGGTAGTATATAGTACAGTATAGTATATGTAGTATATAGTAGTATATGGGGAGAGCGGCTGCAGTGACATAACAGGACATGATGTATAGTATAGGTAGTGTATAGTATTATGTGGTAGTATATAGTACAGTATAGTATATGTAGTATATAGTAGTATATGGGGAGAGCGGCTGCAGTGACATAACAGGACATGATGTATAGTATAGGTAGTGTATAGTATTATGTGGTAGTATATAGTACAGTATAGTATATGTAGTATATAGTAGTATATGGGGAGAGCGGCCACAGTGACATAACAGGACATGATGTATAGTATAGGTAGTGTATAGTATTATGTGGTAGTATATAGTACAGTATAGTATATGTAGTATATAGTAGTATATGGGGAGAGCGGCTGCAGTGACATAACAGGACATGATGTATAGTATAGGTAGTGTATAGTATTATGTGGTAGTATATAGTACAGTATGGTATATGTAGTATATAGTAGTATATAGGGAGAGCGGCCGCAGTGACATAACAGGACATGATGTATAGTATAGGTAGTGTATAGTATTATGTGGCAGTATATAGTACAGTATGGTATATGTAGTATATAGTAGTATATGGGGAGAGTGACATAACAGGACATGATGTATAGTATAGGTAGTGTATAGTATTATGTGGTAGTATATAGTACAGTATGGTATATGTAGTATATAGTAGTATATGGGGAGAGCGGCTGCAGTGACATAACAGGACATGATGTATAGTATAGGTAGTGTATAGTATTATGTGGTAGTATATAGTACAGTATGGTATATGTAGTATATAGTAGTATATGGGTAGAGCGGCTGCAGTGACATAACAGGACATGATGTATAATATAGGTAGTGTATAGTATTATGTGGTAGTATATAGTACAGTATATGTAGTATATAGTAGTATATGGGGAGAGCGGCTGCAGTGACATAACAGGACATGATGTATAGTATAGGTAGTGTATAGTATTATGTGGTAGTATATAGTACAGTACGGTATATGTAGTATATAGTAGTATATGGGGAGAGCGGCCGCAGTGACATAACAGGACATGATGTATAGTATAGGTAGTGTATAGTATTATGTGGTAGTATATAGTACAGTATGGTATATGTAGTATATAGTAGTATATGGGGAGAGCGGCTGCAGTGACATAACAGGACATGATGTATAGTATAGGTAGTGTATAGTATTATGTGGTAGTATATAGTACAGTATGGTATATGTAGTATATAGTAGTATATGGGGAGAGCGGCCGCAGTGACATAACAGGACATGATGTATAGTATAGGTAGTGTATAGTATTATGTGGTAGTATATAGTACAGTATGGTATATGTAGTATATAGTAGTATATGGGGAGAGCGGCTGCAGTGACATAACAGGACATGATGTATAGTATAGGTAGTGTATAGTATTATGTGGTAGTATATAGTACAGTATGGTATATGTAGTATATAGTAGTATATGGGGAGAGCGGCTGCAGTGACATAACAGGACATGATGTATAGTATAGGTAGTGTATAGTATTATGTGGCAGTATATAGTATAGTACGGTATATGTAGTATATAGTAGTATATGAGCAGAGCGGCTGCAGTGACATAACAGGACATGATGTATAATATAGGTAGTGTATAGTATTATGTGGTAGTATATAGTACAGTATGGTATATGTAGTATATAGTAGTATATGGGGAGAGCGGCTGCAGTGACATAACAGGACATGATGTATAGTATAGGTAGTGTATAGTATTATGTGGTAGTATATAGTACAGTATGGTATATGTAGTATATAGTAGTATATGGGGAGAGCGGCTGCAGTGACATAACAGGACATGATGTATAGTATAGGTAGTGTATAGTATTATGTGGTAGTATATAGTACAGTATGGTATATGTAGTATATAGTAGTATATGGGGAGAGGGGCTGCAGTGACATAACAGGACATGATGTATAGTATAGGTAGTGTATAGTATTATGTGGTAGTATATAGTATAGTATGGTATATGTAGTATATAGTAGTATATGGGGAGAGCGGCCGCAGTGACATAACAGGACATGATGTATAGTATAGGTAGTGTATAGTATTATGTGGTAGTATATAGTACAGTATGGTATATGTAGTATATAGTAGTATATGGGGAGAGCGGCTGCAGTGACATAACAGGACATGATGTATAGTATAGGTAGTGTATAGTATTATGTGGTAGTATATAGTACAGTATGGTATATGTAGTATATAGTAGTATATGGGTAGAGCGGCCGCAGTGACATAACAGGACATGATGTATAGTATAGGTAGTGTATAGTATTATGTGGTAGTATATAGTACAGTATGGTATATGTAGTATATAGTAGTATATGGGGAGAGCGGCCGCAGTGACATAACAGGACATGATGTATAGTATAGGTAGTGTATAGTATTATGTGGTAGTAAATAGTACAGTATGGTATATGTAGTATATAGTAGTATATGAGTAGAACGGCTGCAGTGACATAACAGGACATGATGTATAGTATAGGTAGTGTATAGTATTATGTGGTAGTATATAGTACAGTATGGTATATGTAGTATATAGTAGTATATGAGTAGAGCAGCTGCAGTGACATAACAGGACATGATGTATAGTATAGGTAGTGTATAGTATTATGTGGTAGTATATAGTACAGTATAGTATATGTAGTATATAGTAGTATATGGGGAGAGCGGCTGCAGTGACATAACAGGACATGATGTATAGTATAGGTAGTGTATAGTATTATGTGGTAGTATATAGTACAGTATGGTATATGTAGTATATAGTAGTATATGGGGAGAGCGCCTGCAGTGACATAACAGGACATGATGTATAGTATAGGTAGTGTATAGTATTATGTGGCAGGATATAGTACAGTATGGTATATGTAGTATATAGTAGTATATGGGGAGAGCGGCTGCAGTGACATAAAAGGACATGATGTATAGTATAGGTAGTGTATAGTATTATGTGGTAGTATATAGTACAGTATGGTATATGTAGTATATAGTAGTATATGGGGAGAGCGGCCGCAGTGACATAACAGGACATGATGTATAGTATAGGTAGTGTATAGTATTATGTGGTAGTATATAGTATAGTACGGTATATGTAGTATATAGTAGTATATGGGGAGAGCGGCTGCAGTGACATAACAGGACATGATGTATAGTATAGGTAGTGTATAGTATTATGTGGTAGTATATAGTACAGTATGGTATATGTAGTATATAGTAGTATATGGGGAGAGCGGCTGCAGTGACATAACAGGACATGATGTATAGTATAGGTAGTGTATAGTATTATGTGGTAGTATATAGTACAGTATGGTATATGTAGTATATAGTAGTATATGGGGAGAGCGGCCGCAGTGACATAACAGGACATGATGTATAGTATAGGTAGTGTATAGTATTATGTGGTAGTATATAGTACAGTATGGTATATGTAGTATATAGTAGTATATGGGGAGAGCGGCTGCAGTGACATAACAGGACATGATGTATAGTATAGGTAGTGTATAGTATTATGTGGTAGTATATAGTACAGTATGGTATATGTAGTATATAGTAGTATATGGGGAGAGCGGCCGCAGTGACATAACAGGACATGATGTATAGTATAGGTAGTGTATAGTATTATGTGGTAGTATATAGTACAGTATAGTATATGTAGTATATAGTAGTATATGGGTAGAGCGGCTGCAGTGACATAACAGGACATGATGTATAGTATAGGTAGTGTATAGTATTATGTGGTAGTATATAGTATAGTATGGTATATGTAGTATATAGTAGTATATGGGGAGAGCGGCTGCAGTGACATAACAGGACATGATGTATAGTATAGGTAGTGTATAGTATTATGTGGTAGTATATAGTACAGTATAGTATATGTAGTATATAGTAGTATATGGGTAGAGCGGCTGCAGTGACATAACAGGACATGATGTATAGTATAGGTAGTGTATAGTATTATGTGGTAGTATATAGTACAGTATAGTATATGTAGTATATAGTAGTATATGGGTAGAGCGGCTGCAGTGACATAACAGGACATGATGTATAGTATAGGTAGTGTATAGTATTATGTGGTAGTATATAGTATAGTATGGTATATGTAGTATATAGTAGTATATGGGGAGAGCGGCCGCAGTGACATAACAGGACATGATGTATAGTATAGGTAGTGTATAGTATTATGTGGTAGTATATAGTACAGTATGGTATATGTAGTATATAGGGAGAGCGGCCGCAGTGACATAACAGGACATGATGTATAGTATAGGTAGTGTATAGTATTATGTGGTAGTATATAGTATAGTACGGTATATGTAGTATATAGTAGTATATGGGGAGAGCGGCTGCAGTGACATAACAGGACATGATGTATAGTATAGGTAGTGTATAGTATTATGTGGCAGTATATAGTACAGTATGGTATATGTAGTATATAGTAGTATATGGGGAGAGCGGCTGCAGTGACATAACAGGACATGATGTATAGTATAGGTAGTGTATAGTATTATGTGGCAGTATATAGTACAGTATGGTATATGTAGTATATAGTAGTATATGGGGAGAGCGGCTGCAGTGACATAACAGGACATGATGTATAGTATAGGTAGTGTATAGTATTATGTGGTAGTATATAGTACAGTATAGTATATGTAGTATATAGTAGTATATGGGTAGAGCGGCTGCAGTGACATAACAGGACATGATGTATAGTATAGGTAGTGTATAGTATTATGTGGTAGTATATAGTACAGTATGGTATATGTAGTATATAGTAGTATATGGGGAGAGCGGCCGCAGTGACATAACAGGACATGATGTATAGTATAGGTAGTGTATAGTATTATGTGGTAGTATATAGTACAGTATGGTATATGTAGTATATAGGGAGAGCGGCCGCAGTGACATAACAGGACATGATGTATAGTATAGGTAGTGTATAGTATTATGTGGTAGTATATAGTACAGTATAGTATATGTAGTATATAGTAGTATATGGGTAGAGCGGCCGCAGTGACATAACAGGACATGATGTATAGTATAGGTAGTGTATAGTATTATGTGGTAGTATATAGTATAGTACAGTATATGTAGTATATAGTAGTATATTAGTAGAGCGGCTGCAGTGACATAACAGGACATGATGTATAGTATAGGTAGTGTATAGTATTATGTGGCAGTATATAGTACAGTATGGTATATGTAGTATATAGTAGTATATGGGGAGAGCGGCTGCAGTGACATAACAGGACATGATGTATAGTATAGGTAGTGTATAGTATTATGTGGTAGTATATAGTACAGTATAGTATATGTAGTATATAGTAGTATATGGGTAGAGCGGCTGCAGTGACATAACAGGACATGATGTATAGTATAGGTAGTGTATAGTATTATGTGGTAGTATATAGTATAGTACGGTATATGTAGTATATAGTAGTATATGGGGAGAGCGGCCGCAGTGACATAACAGGACATGATGTATAGTATAGGTAGTGTATAGTATTATGTGGTAGTATATAGTACAGTATGGTATATGTAGTATATAGGGAGAGCGGCCGCAGTGACATAACAGGACATGATGTATAGTATAGGTAGTGTATAGTATTATGTGGTAGTATATAGTACAGTATAGTATATGTAGTATATAGTAGTATATGGGTAGAGCGGCCGCAGTGACATAACAGGACATGATGTATAGTATAGGTAGTGTATAGTATTATGTGGTAGTATATAGTACAGTATGGTATATGTAGTATATAGTAGTATATGAGTAGAGCGGCTGCAGTGACATAACAGGACATGATGTATAGTATAGGTAGTGTATAGTATTATGTGGTAGTATATAGTACAGTATGGTATATGTAGTATATAGTAGTATATGGGGAGAGCGGCTGCAGTGACATAACAGGACATGATGTATAGTATAGGTAGTGTATAGTATTATGTGGCAGTATATAGTACAGTATGGTATATGTAGTATATAGTAGTATATGGGGAGAGCGGCTGCAGTGACATAACAGGACATGATGTATAGTATAGGTAGTGTATAGTATTATGTGGCAGTATATAGTACAGTATGGTATATGTAGTATATAGTAGTATATGGGGAGAGCGGCTGCAGTGACATAACAGGACATGATGTATAGTATAGGTAGTGTATAGTATTATGTGGTAGTATATAGTATAGTATGGTATATGTAGTATATAGTAGTATATGGGGAGAGCGGCTGCAGTGACATAACAGGACATGATGTATAGTATAGGTAGTGTATAGTATTATGTGGTAGTATATAGTACAGTATGGTATATGTAGTATATAGTAGTATATGAGTAGAGCGGCCGCAGTGACATAACAGGACATGATGTATAGTATAGGTAGTGTATAGTATTATGTGGTAGTATATAGTACAGTATGGTATATGTAGTATATAGTAGTATATGGGGAGAGCGGCTGCAGTGACATAACAGGACATGATGTATAGTATAGGTAGTGTATAGTATTATGTGGTAGTATATAGTACAGTATGGTATATGTAGTATATAGTAGTATATGAGTAGAGCGGCCGCAGTGACATAACAGGACATGATGTATAGTATAGGTAGTGTATAGTATTATGTGGTAGTATATAGTACAGTATGGTATATGTAGTATATAGTAGTATATGGGGAGAGCGGCTGCAGTGACATAACAGGACATGATGTATAGTATAGGTAGTGTATAGTATTATGTGGTAGTATATAGTACAGTATGGTATATGTAGTATATAGTAGTATATGGGGAGAGCGGCTGCAGTGACATAACAGGACATGATGTATAGTATAGGTAGTGTATAGTATTATGTGGCAGTATATAGTATAGTACGGTATATGTAGTATATAGTAGTATATGAGCAGAGCGGCTGCAGTGACATAACAGGACATGATGTATAGTATAGGTAGTGTATAGTATTATGTGGTAGTATATAGTACAGTATGGTATATGTAGTATATAGTAGTATATGGGGAGAGCGGCTGCAGTGACATAACAGGACATGATGTATAGTATAGGTAGTGTATAGTATTATGTGGTAGTATATAGTACAGTATGGTATATGTAGTATATAGTAGTATATGGGGAGAGCGGCCGCAGTGACATAACAGGACATGATGTATAGTATAGGTAGTGTATAGTATTATGTGGTAGTATATAGTACAGTATAGTATATGTAGTATATAGTAGTATATGGGGAGAGCGGCTGCAGTGACATAACAGGACATGATGTATAGTATAGGTAGTGTATAGTATTATGTGGTAGTATATAGTACAGTATAGTATATGTAGTATATAGTAGTATATGGGGAGAGCGGCTGCAGTGACATAACAGGACATGATGTATAGTATAGGTAGTGTATAGTATTATGTGGTAGTATATAGTACAGTATAGTATATGTAGTATATAGTAGTATATGGGTAGAGCGGCTGCAGTGACATAACAGGACATGATGTATAGTATAGGTAGTGTATAGTATTATGTGGTAGTATATAGTACAGTATGGTATATGTAGTATATAGTAGTATATGGGGAGAGCGGCCGCAGTGACATAACAGGACATGATGTATAGTATAGGTAGTGTATAGTATTATGTGGTAGTATATAGTACAGTATAGTATATGTAGTATATAGTAGTATATGGGGAGAGCGGCTGCAGTGACATAACAGGACATGATGTAACCCTGTGCTGTTGTACCTGCGGCCTCTCCTCTCGGGCTGCGGCCTCTCACCTGGTGTCGGGCAGCGCTGTGTGTGCGCTGTGTCTCCGCTATGTGGCGCTGCTCCCGGCTCCGCTCCCCTCCGTTTCTGCCGCCGCTCCCGGTCACTGCCCCATTACGGCCTGAATCTCCCCTCACACACGGAACCGGAAGACGGACAGCGAGTCCCGCCCACCAACCTTCGTCGAATCTCTCTGACTGACAGCGGTCTCCCCCAATCAGCAGGCGCCATTCTTGACGGGCAGTCCCGTCTCCCTGTCAGCATCGCTATGGATACCAGCTAGAGGCCGCCCCTCACGTCCCACGTGATCCCTTCCCCAGCGCCCTCTGGTTGCTATAGCAATGGACCTGACTCTCGCATCCTCCATGTTATGTGCGCTCTCATTAACCCCTTCCTGTCCTCCTCCTCTCACATCTATTCTCCCTGACCTTTACCCCTGCCTGTCCTCCTCCTGTCATCTACTGTCCCTGACCTTTACCCCTGCCTGTCCTCCTCCTGTCATCTACTGTCCCTGACCCTAACCTCTTCCTGTCCTCCTCCTGTCATCTACTGTCCCTGACCCTAACCCCTTCCTCTCCTCCTCCTGTCATCTACTGTCCCTGACCCTAACCCCTTCCTCTCCTCCTCCTGTCATCTACTGTCCCTGACCCTAACCCCTTCCTCTCCTCCTCCTGTCATCTACTGTCCCTGACCCTAACCCCTTCCTGTCCTCCTCCTGTCATCTACTGTCCCTGACCTTTACCCCTTCCTGTCCTCCTCCTGTCATCTACTGTCCCTGACCCTAACCCCTTCCTGTCCTCCTCCTGTCATCTACTGTCCCTGACCCTAACCTCTTCCTGTCCTCCTCCTGTCATCTACTGTCCCTGACCCTAACCCCTTCCTGTCCTCCTCCCGTCATCTACTGTCCCTGACCCTAACCTCTTCCTCTCCTCCTCCTGTCATCTACTGTCCCTGACCCTAACCTCTTCCTCTCCTCCTCCTGTCATCTACTGTCCCTGACGATAACCCCTTCCTGTCCTCCTCCTGTCATCTACTGTCCCTGACCCTAACCCCTTCCTCTCCTCCTCCTGTTATCTACTGTCCCTGACCCTAACCCCTTCCTCTCCTCCTCCTGTCATCTACTGTCCCTGACCCTAACCCCTTCCTGTCCTCCTCCTGTCATCTACTGTCCCTGACCCTAACCCCTTCCTGTCCTCCTCCTGTCATATACTGTCCCTGACCCTAACCCCTTCCTGTCCTCCTCCTGTCATCTACTGTCCCTGACCCTAACCCCTTCCTGTCCTCCTCCTGTCATCTACTGTCCCTGACCCTAACCTCTTCCTGTCCTCCTCCTGTCATCTACTGTCCCTGACCCTAACCCCTTCCTGTCCTCCTCCCGTCATCTACTGTCCCTGACCCTAACCTCTTCCTCTCCTCCTCCTGTCATCTACTGTCCCTGACCCTAACCTCTTCCTCTCCTCCTCCTGTCATCTACTGTCCCTGACGATAACCCCTTCCTGTCCTCCTCCTGTCATCTACTGTCCCTGACCCTAACCCCTTCCTCTCCTCCTCCTGTTATCTACTGTCCCTGACCCTAACCCCTTCCTCTCCTCCTCCTGTCATCTACTGTCCCTGACCCTAACCCCTTCCTGTCCTCCTCCTGTCATCTACTGTCCCTGACCCTAACCCCTTCCTGTCCTCCTCCTGTCATATACTGTCCCTGACCCTAACCCCTTCCTGTCCTCCTCCTGTCATCTACTGTCCCTGACCCTAACCCCTTCCTGTCCTCCTCCTGTTATCTACTGTCCCTGACCCTAACCCCTTCCTCTCCTCCTCCTGTCATCTACTGTCCCTGACGATAACCCCTTCCTGTCCTCCTCCTGTCATCTACTGTCCCTGACCCTAACCCCTTCCTGTCCTCCTCCTGTCATCTACTGTCCCTGACCCTAACCCCTTCCTCTCCTCCTCCGGTCATCTACTGTCCCTGACCCTAACCCCTTCCTATCCTCCTCCTGTCATCTACTGTCCCTGACCCTAACCCCTTCCTGTCCTCCTCCTGTCATCTACTGCCCCTGACCCTAACCCCTTCCTGTCCTCCTCCTGTCATCTACTGTCCCTGACCCTAACCCCTTCCTCTCCTCCTCCTGTCATCTACTGTCCCTGACGATAACCCCTTCCTGTCCTCCTCCTGTCATCTACTGTCCCTGACCCTAACCCCTTCCTCTCCTCCTCCTGTCATCTACTGTCCCTGACCCTAACCCCTTCCTGTCCTCCTCCTGTCATCTACTGTCCCTGACCCTAACCCCTTCCTGTCCTCCTCCTGTCATCTACTGCCCCTGACCCTAACCCCTTCCTGTCCTCCTCCTGTCATCTACTGTCCCTGACCCTAACCCCTTCCTGTCCTCCTCCTGTCATCTACTGTCCCTGACCCTAACCCCTTCCTGTCCTCCTCCTGTCATCTACTGTCCCTGACCCTAACCTCTTCCTCTCCTCCTCCTGTCATCTACTGTCCCTGACCCTAACCCCTTCCTGTCCTCCTCCTGTCATCTACTGTCCCTGACCCTAACCCCTTCCTGTCCTCCTCCTGTCATCTACTGTCCCTGACCCTAACCCCTTCCTGTCCTCCTCCTGTCATCTACTGTCCCTGACCCTAACCCCTTCCTGTCCTCCTCCTGTCATCTACTGTCCCTGACCCTAACCCCTTCCTCTCCTCCTCCTGTCATCTACTGTCCCTGACCCTAACCCCTTCCTGTCCTCCTCCTGTCATCTACTGTCCCTGACCCTAACCCCTTCCTCTCCTCCTCCTGTCATCTACTGTCCCTGACCCTAACCCCTTCCTGTCCTCCTCCTGTCATCTACTGTCCCTGACCCTAACCCCTTCCTCTCCTCCTCCGGTCATCTACTGTCCCTGACCCTAACCCCTTCCTATCCTCCTCCTGTCATCTACTGTCCCTGACCCTAACCCCTTCCTGTCCTCCTCCTGTCATCTACTGCCCCTGACCCTAACCCCTTCCTGTCCTCCTCATGTCATCTACTGTCCCTGACCCTAACCCCTTCCTCTCCTCCTCCTGTCATCTACTGTCCCTGACGATAACCCCTTCCTGTCCTCCTCCTGTCATCTACTGTCCCTGACCCTAACCCCTTCCTCTCCTCCTCCTGTCATCTACTGTCCCTGACCCTAACCCCTTCCTGTCCTCCTCCTGTCATCTACTGTCCCTGACCCTAACCCCTTCCTGTCCTCCTCCTGTCATCTACTGCCCCTGACCCTAACCCCTTCCTGTCCTCCTCCTGTCATCTACTGTCCCTGACCCTAACCCCTTCCTGTCCTCCTCCTGTGATCTACTGTCCCTGACCCTAACCCCTTCCTGTCCTCCTCCTGTCATCTACTGTCCCTGACCCTAACCCCTTCCTGTCCTCCTCCTGTCATCTACTGTCCTTGACCCTAACCCCTTCCTTTCCTCCTCCTGTCATCTACTGTCATTGACCCTAACCCCTTCCTCTGCTCCTCATGTCATCTACTGTCCCTGACCCTAACCCCTTCCTGTCCTCCTCCTGTCATCTACTGTCCCTGACCCTAACCCCTTCCTGTCCTCCTCCTGTCATCTACTGTCCCTGACCCTAACCCCTTCCTGTCCTCCTCCTGTCATCTACTGTCCCTGACCCTAACCCCTTCCTTTCCTCCTCCTGTCATCTACTGTCATTGACCCTAACCCCTTCCTCTGCTCCTCCTGTCATCTACTGTCCCTGACCCTAACCTCTTCCTGTCCTCCTCCTGTGATCTACTGTCCCTGACCCTAACCCCTTCCTGTCCTCCTCCTGTGATCTACTGTCCCTGACCCTAACCCCTTCCTGTCCTCCTCCTGTGATCTACTGTCCCTGACCCTAACCCCTTCCTCTCCTCCTCATGTCATCTACTGTCCCTGACCCTAACCCCTTCCTGTCCTCTTCCTGTCATCTACTGTCCCTGACCCTAACCTCTTCCTGTCCTCCTCCTGTCATCTACTGTCCCTGACCCTAACCCCTTCCTGTCCTCCTCCTGTCATCTACTGTCCCTGACCCTAACCCCTTCCTGTCCTCCTCCTGTGATCTACTGTCCCTGACCGTAACCCCTTCCTGTCCTCCTCCTGTGATCTACTGTCCCTGACCCTAACCCCTTCCTGTCCTCCTCCTGTGATCTACTGTCCCTGACCCTAACCCCTTCCTCTCCTCCTCCTGTGATCTACTGTCCCTGACCCTAACCCCTTCCTGTCCTCCTCCTGTCATCTACTGTCCCTGACCCTAACCCCTTCCTGTCCTCCTCCTGTCATCTACTGTCCCTGACCCTAACCCCTTCCTCTCCTCCTCCTGTCATCTACTGTCCCTGACCCTAACCCCTTCCTGTCCTCCTCCTGTCATTTACTGTCCCTGACCCTAACCCCTTCCTGTCCTCCTCCTGTCATCTACTGTCCCTGACCCTAACCCCTTCCTGTCCTCCTCCTGGGATTTACTGTCCCTGACCCTAACCCCTTCCTGTCCTCCTCCTGTCACCTACTGTCCCTGACCCTAACCCCTTCCTGTCCTCCTCCTGTCATCTACTGTCCCTGACCCTAACCCCTTCCTGTCCTCCTCCTGTCATCTACTGTCCCTGACCTTAACCCCTTCCTGTCCTCCTCCCGTCATCTACTGTCCCTGACCCTAACCCCTTCCTATCTTCCTCCTGTCATCTACTGTCCCTGACCCTAACCCCTTCCTGTCCTCCTCCTGTCATCTACTGTCCCTGACCCTAACCCCTTCCTCTCCTCCTCCTGTCATCTACTGTCCCTGACCCTAACCCCTTCCTTTCCTCCTCCTGTCATCTACTGTCCCTGACCCTAACCCCTTCCTGTCCTCCTCCTGTCATCTACTGTCCCTGACCCTAACCCCTTCCTGTCCTCCTCCTGTCATCTACTGTCCCTGACCCTAACCTCTTCCTGTCCTCCTCCTGTCATCTACTGTCCCTGACCCTAACCCCTTCCTGTCCTCCTCCTGTCATCTACTGTCCCTGACCCTAACCTCTTCCTCTGCTCCTCATGTCATCTACTGTCCCTGATCCTAACCCCTTCCTGTCCTCCTCCTGTCATCTACTGTCCCTGACCCTAACCTCTTCCTGTCCTCCTCCTGTCATCTACTGTCCCTGACCCTAACCCCTTCCTCTCCTCCTCCTGTCATCTACTGTCCCTGACCCTAACCCCTTCCTGTCCTCCTCCTGTCATCTACTGTCCCTGACCCTAACCCCTTCCTGTCTTCCTCCTGTCATCTAATGCCCCTGACCCTAACCCCTTCCTGTCCTCCTCCTGTCATCTACTGTCCCTGATCCTAACCCCTTCCTGTCCTCCTCCTGTCATCTACTGTCCCTGACCCTAACCCCTTCCTGTCCTCCTCCTGTCATCTACTGTCCCTGACCCTAACCCCTTCCTGTCCTCCTCCTGTCATCTACTGTCCCTGACCCTAACCTCTTCCTGTCTTCCTCATGTCATCTACTGTCCCTGACCCTAACCCCTTCCTGTCCTCCTCCTGTCATCTACTGTCCCTGACCCTAACCCCTTCCTCTCCTCCTCCTGTCATCTACTGTCCCTGACCCTAACCCCTTCCTCTCCTCCTCCTGTCATCTACTGTCCCTGACCCTAACCCCTTCCTGTCCTCCTCCTGTCATCTACTGTCCCTGATCCTAACCCCTTCCTGTCCTCCTCCTGTCATCTACTGTCCCTGACCCTAACCTCTTCCTCTGCTCCTCATGTCATCTACTGTCCCTGATCCTAACCCCTTCCTGTCCTCCTCCTGTCACATCTATTCTCCCTAACCCTAACCCCTTCCTGTCCTCCTCCTGTCATCTACTGTCCCTGACCCTAACCCCTTCCTCTCCTCCTCCTGTCATCTACTGTCCCTGACCCTAACCCCTTCCTGTCCTCCTCCTGTCATCTACTGTCCCTGACCCTAACCCCTTCCTTTCCTCCTCCTGTCATCTACTGTCATTGACCCTAACCCCTTCCTCTCCTCCTCCTGTCATCTACTGTCCCTGACCCTAACCCCTTCCTGTCCTCCTCCTGTCATCTACTGTCCCTGACCCTAACCCCTTCCTCTCCTCCTCCTGTCATCTACTGTCCCTGACCCTAACCCCTTCCTGTCCTCCTCCTGTCATCTACTGTCCCTGACCCTAACCCCTTCCTTTCCTCCTCCTGTCATCTACTGTCATTGACCCTAACCCCTTCCTCTCCTCCTCCTGTCATCTACTGTCCCTGACCCTAACCCCTTCCTGTCCTCCTCCTGTCATCTACTGTCCCTGACCCTAACCCCTTCCTGTCCTCCTCCTGTCATCTACTGTCCCTGATCCTAACCCCTTCCTGTCCTCCTCCTGTCATCTACTGTCCCTGACCCTAACCTCTTCCTCTGCTCCTCATGTCATCTACTGTCCCTGATCCTAACCCCTTCCTGTCCTCCTCCTGTGATCTACTGTCCCTGACCCTAACCCCTTCCTGTCCTCCTCCTGTCATCTACTGTCCCTGACCCTAACCCCTTCCTGTCCTCCTCCTGTCACATCTATTCTCCCTAACCCTAACCCCTTCCTCTCCTCCTCCTGTCATCTACTGTCCCTGACCCTAACCCCTTCCTGTCCTCCTCCTGCCATCTACTGTCCCTGACCCTAACCCCTTCCTGTCTTCCTCCTGTCATCTTCTGCCCCTGACCCTAACCCCTTCCTGTCCTCCTCCTGTCATCTACTGTCCCTGATCCTAACCCCTTCCTGTCCTCCTCCTTTCATCTACTGTCCCTGACCCTAACCTCTTCCTGTCCTCCTCCTGTCATCTACTGTCCCTGACCCTAACCTCTTCCTGTCCTCCTCCTGTCATCTACTGTCCCTGACCCTAACCTCTACCTCTGCTCCTCATGTCATCCACTGTCTCTGACCCTAACCCCTTCCTGTCCTCCTCCTGTCATCTACTGTCCCTGACCCTAACCTCTTCCTCTGCTCCTCATGTCATCTACTGTCCCTGTCCCTGACCCTAACCTCTTCCTCTCCTCCTCATGTCATCTACTGTCCCTGACCCTAACCCTTCCTCTGCTCCTCATGTCATCTATTGTCCCTGACCCTAACCCCTTCCTGTCCTCCTCCTGTCATCTACTGTCCCTGACCCTAACCCCTTCCTCTCCTCCTCCTGTCATCTACTGTCCCTGACCCTAACCTCTTCCTCTCCTTTTCCTGTCATCTACTGTCCCTGACCCTAACCCTTCCTGTCCTCCTCCTGTCATCTACTGTCCCTGACCCTAACCCTTCCTGTCCTCCTCCTGTCATCTACTGTCCCTGACCCTAACCCCTTCCTCTCCTCCTCCTGTGATCTGTTGTCCCTGACCCTAACCCCTTCCTGTCCTCCTCCTGTCATCTACTGTCCCTGACCCTAACCCTTCCTGTCCTCCTCCTGTCATCTACTGTCCCTGACCCTAACCCCTTCCTCTCCTCCTCCTGTCATCTTCTGCCCCTGACCCTAACCCCTTACTCTCCTCCTCCTGTGATCTGTTGTCCCTGACCCTAACCCCTTCCTCTCCTCCTCCTGTCATCTACTGTCCCTGACCCTAACCCCTTCCTGTCCTCCTCCTGTCATCTACTGTCCCTGATCCTAACCCCTTCCTGTCCTCCTCCTGTCATCTACTGTCCCTGACCCTAACCTCTTCCTCTGCTCCTCATGTCATCTACTGTCCCTGATCCTAACCCCTTCCTGTCCTCCTCCTGTCATCTACTGTCCCTGACCCTAACCCCTTCCTGTCCTCCTCCTGTCATCTACTGTCCCTGACCCTAACCCCTTCCTGTCCTCCTCCTGTCACATCTATTCTCCCTAACCCTAACCCCTTCCTGTCCTCCTCCTGTGATCTACTGTCCCTGACCCTAACCCCTTCCTCTCCTCCTCCTGTCATCTACTGTCCCTGACCCTAACCCCTTCCTGTCCTCCTCCTGCCATCTACTGTCCCTGACCCTAACCCCTTCCTGTCTTCCTCCTGTCATCTTCTGCCCCTGACCCTAACCCCTTCCTGTCCTCCTCCTGTCATCTACTGTCCCTGATCCTAACCCCTTCCTGTCCTCCTCCTTTCATCTACTGTCCCTGACCCTAACCTCTTCCTGTCCTCCTCCTGTCATCTACTGTCCCTGACCCTAACCTCTTCCTGTCCTCCTCCTGTCATCTACTGTCCCTGACCCTAACCTCTACCTCTGCTCCTCATGTCATCCACTGTCCCTGACCCTAACCCCTTCCTGTCCTCCTCCTGTCATCTACTGTCCCTGACCCTAACCTCTTCCTCTGCTCCTCATGTCATCTACTGTCCCTGTCCCTGACCCTAACCTCTTCCTCTCCTCCTCATGTCATCTACTGTCCCTGACCCTAACCCTTCCTCTGCTCCTCATGTCATCTATTGTCCCTGACCCTAACCCCTTCCTGTCCTCCTCCTGTCATCTACTGTCCCTGACCCTAACCCCTTCCTCTCCTCCTCCTGTCATCTACTGTCCCTGACCCTAACCTCTTCCTCTCCTTTTCCTGTCATCTACTGTCCCTGACCCTAACCCTTCCTGTCCTCCTCCTGTCATCTACTGTCCCTGACCCTAACCCTTCCTGTCCTCCTCCTGTCATCTACTGTCCCTGACCCTAACCCCTTCCTCTCCTCCTCCTGTGATCTGTTGTCCCTGACCCTAACCCCTTCCTGTCCTCCTCCTGTCATCTACTGTCCCTGACCCTAACCCTTCCTGTCCTCCTCCTGTCATCTACTGTCCCTGACCCTAACCCCTTCCTCTCCTCCTCCTGTGATCTGTTGTCCCTGACCCTAACCCCTTCCTGTCCTCCTCCTGTCACATCTATTCTCCCTGAACTGTACCCCTGCCTGTCCTCCTCCTGTCATCTACTATCCCTGACCCTAACGTCTACCTCTGCTCCTCATGTCATCTACTGTCATTGACCCTAACTCCTTCCCCTTCCAGATCAGGCAATAATAACCGGACAATAAATACTGCGTCTACTAATACAGGCGACCCTAGAGCATACAATAATAATAATACAGACCCCAGACCAGACAATACATTCTGCATCTACTAATACTGGAGACCCCAGAGCATACAATAATAATACAGACCCCAAACCAGACAATAAATACTGCATCTACTAATACTGGAGACCCCAGAGCATACAATAATAATAATACAGACCCCAGACCAGACAATAAATACTGCATCTACTAATACTGGAGACCCCAGAGCATACAATAATAATAATACAGACGCCAGACCAGACAATAAATACTGCATCTACTAATACTGGAGACCCCGGAGCATACAATAATAATAATACAGACCCCAGACCGGACAATAAATACTGCATCTACTAATACTGGAGACCCCAGAGAATACAATAATAATAATACAGACCCCAGACCAGACAATAAATACTGCATCTACTAATACTGGAGACCCCAGGGTATAAAATAATAATAATGGAGACCCCAGACTGGTGATACTGGAAACCCCCTCAGCAGATTCTAATAATACTGAAGACCCCAAAAGTATAAAGCAAAAGGTAAAAAAGAGGGTGTGTCACACAAAATAGCTCAAAACCACCACAGTACATAAAAAATGGTATCAGGGTGGATAGGGTGTGATCTCCCTAACATATCACCCCAGTCCAAATGCAAAAACATCCTATAGTCTGACAGTATCGGTGTATGCTCTATGTCTGGGTAGGGCAGCAAAGGGGATACATCCTTCTCCCAACTAAGGTGCTGAAGGCCTGTGCCTTATGTTATACACAAGTACAGGACAACAGCAAACTATACGATGCCAGCACAAAGCAGGGCGTACGCGGGCAAGGGAAAAAGGGCACCAGACAAGGATGAAGATCTGTGAAAGGGAAGTCTCGTGGATCACAGTACCTGGTGTTCAGCCTGAACCTGAACACCAGGTACTGTGATCCACGAGACTTCCCTTTCACAGATCTTCATCCTTGTCTGGGTCTGATACTTTTTCAAATAACTGTATGTTTATTTGTAGTACTTATTTGCTTTACTTCTGTGTCTGGGCATGAGTTTTTGTTATGTGGTGCAGTACACATTAATGCTATTAGGAGCTGCGCTCCCTTTGCACTACTCTATATACAGCTGTGTACCCTTACCTGGGTTGTTCATGCATCAACTATATTCAGTCCCCCCAACTTTACCTCTATACGGTCCCACAGCATTAACTATATACAGTTCCCCTATAACAACTATATACAACCCCCTATAATAACTATATACAATCCCCCTATTATAACTATATACCCTCCATAATAACTATATACACCCCCCTATAATAACTAGCTATATACAGTCCCCCTGTTATAACTATATGCACAGCCTATAGCAACTAACCATATACTTACACCCATAATAACTATTTACACCCCCTATAATAACTGTATACATACACCCATAATAACTATATACAACCCCCTATAATAACTATATACAGACACCCATTATAACTATTTACACCCCCTATAATAACTGTATACAGACACCCAAAATAACTGCTGTGAATTTCCCCACTGTGGGACTAATAAAGGATTATCTTAATCTTATATATACACCCCTTACAATAACTATATACAGACACCCATTATAACTATTTACACCCCCTATAATAACTATATACAGACACCCATAATAACTATACACAGTCCCCCTATTATAACTATATTCCCCCCATAATAACTATATACACCCCTCTATAATAACTAGCAATATACAGTCCCCCTATTACTATATACCCCCCACAATAACTATATACACACCCCTATAATAACTAGCTATATACAGCCCCCCTATTATATTTATATACACATCCCATAATAACGAACTCTATACAATTGCCCTATAAAACCTATTTACAGTCCACCTTCCTCCGTTCCCCCAATGCGCGCCAACCTGATCGTCTTCCCTCGTGGTGTCCCTCGGAGATGTACCAAGATGGCGGCGCCAGGCCGACAGGAAGCGCAGTGACGTCACTTTCTGCGCCGGCGCAGTGACGTCACACATTTTGCCAGCGCCAGCAGCAGGGTGCCACCATCTTGAGTTTCCCCGGACCGTCTAATGGCAGAGCAGGGAACGAATTGTTCCCTGGCTCTGCTATAAGCTGAAATCGGGGCATGCCCCATGCGTGCCGTCTGTACGGCAAAAACACAGCCCAATCCCAAATACAAAGTGGGCGATTCGGGTGGTCATGCGACCGCCCAAATCACCCACATTTGGTGGGGGCCCCTTAAAGGGCAAAGTGGTGGGGGCCCGAGGGGATTGCCCTGGGAGACCCCCCTCTAATCCGGCCCTGTCTGTGACTATCGACCACTGTGCGCAGGCGTGATAACTATTAGCTATCTTGTGGGGAATTGTGGCTATTGGCTACTATGGGGCAGGTAAAAAAAAAAGAAAACACGGGGACAAGGGAGATCTTCATGCAGGTGCAGCTTATCCTACAGCATACACATCATGTGTAGTACACGGAGGAGATAGAGTGGTGGCTGGGACATGGCTGCCAGGGGCACTGGGTCACTAGTGGTAACACATGATCTGACAGAAGCAGCCAGGGGAATTCTGAGGTATCAGAGACATCCTGTGTGCTCACATCCAGCCAGACCGATCCGTCAGCATTTCATAATACAGATGGACAATGACCCTTCACATAAAGACAATCCCAGAGCTTATTAAAGCAAAGAAGTGGAATATTCCTACATGGCCAAGTCCATCCCTCAATCTCAATCTTTGGTTTTAATGGTACTAAATGTACATTTTTTATGATTTAGGATAAATCCTCTCCAGTCTGGATTACCTGCCTGTGTCATTGACTTCCAGCACTTTTTTCTTTGTGTAAATCAACTGGGGTTCATATATTTGGAATATGGTATGATCATTGTTCTGGTGCTGTATTTATGGAATGATCTTGGCTATGGCTGTACTGTATGATACACTGTGACATCACTGTGTGTATTATCCCTGTACTGTGACATCCCTGTGTGTATTACCCCTGTACTGTGACATCACTGTGTGTATTATCCCTGTACTGTGACATCACTGTGTGTATTATCCCTGTACTGTGACATCACTGTGTGTATTATCCCTGTACTGTGACATCACTGTGTGTATTATCTCTGCACTGTGACATCACTGTGTGTATTATCCCTGTACTGTGACATCACTGTGTGTATTATCTCTGCACTGTGACATCACTGTATGTATTATCCCTGTACTGTGACATCACTGTGTATTATCCCTGTACTGTGACATCACTGTGTGTACTATCCCTGTACTGTGACATCACTGTGTGTATTATCCCTGTAATGTGACATCACTGTGTGTATTATCCCTGTGCTGTGACATCGCTGTGTGTATTATCCCTGTACTGTGACATCACTGTGTGTATTATCCCTGTACTGTGACATCACTGTGTGTTCTATCCCTGTACTGTGACATGACTGCTGCAGTTTTTGGAGAAGGTTGAGGTGTGGTTAAGTTTATAGCAAAAACCACGAAGACATGAAGGACACCGGACAGTAATGGCAAGAGGTGTACACTGATGACATAAAACTTTATTGATAAATGAACATGAACAGTATGTGACCCAAATTAATCACTTGGGACAGGGATAGTGAAATCCGGGAAGTTGATAATAAACCAATCTAAATCTTCTCTGTCCATTGAAAACACATGCACACTCAGCCAAGCTAAGCATGCATGTCTATGGCGGCTTGTTTGGCCCCATTCCTCGTACACATGCATCCTCTGTTCCCTGCTCTGCCATAGCTTTAAACTGCATTGGTGTCCTGAGGATTGGCAACTCAAGTCTCAAAACATTCCAATAGTTTTTGGACCCAGAGATTAAAGGGGGCCTCAAACAATTGCATAGGTTGCCTTAAGTTTAAATCCCCACTGAATAGCCAATTCGGTAGGGAAAGTAGCTGGAAGAACAGCGCCATTCTCTGTACGGTGTACAAACTGTGCTACTGCACCTCACATCCCATGCACTTGGATGCAGTAAGGAGGCCTGGCCACTACACAGAGGAAGGGACTAGAGGTTGATACGTGAGGGTCAGAAGTGTCAGATATATCCTATGAGTATATATCTAGGAGATGGAATACCCCTTTAAGCTGTGGTTTTCCTTCGAGCGATCATATAAATCAGAGACAGATGTCAGATTTTTACCGCTATGGATTACGCTGCTTGTGTAAATCTTTAATATAAACTCTCTGCGTTCTATATACAAAGTTTGTAGCATTTACAGATGGGAATACAGTATATATTATAGATCCCATAACGAGCGCCGCGGGACCGCACCATAGAGAATATCAACGCAGACATGTGCAGTTCATACTGATTGCCACTGGTGGGCGCCATATTCATACATAGCAATGGGTAATAACATGAAGAAGATGATTCATAACCACTGGACTCCATACAATACACGGATGATACCACAATCATGGATTCTTTATTGTATCCGTGCTCTAATAGGGCAGGATCTATAGCGCGGCCATCCTTATAATCCTCTCTTAGGAACAAAATGCAAGTAAATGGCAGTGAAGACTGACACGTACACAGGCAAGGCAGTGGTTAGGGCTATGACATAAACAGGATAGACGTACATGGTGTAACCTTATGTACAATATATATCACAGCCGTGTAGAGCGGAGAGTCGAGTTGTGATGATTGTGCAGTGAATTCCTTCCCAGATCCTCCGAGAATCGGGAAAATAGACAAGGCAACGTCGGTGAGGAGTAATAATATGTCCTGGGTGCAGTTCCACCTGTGAGTATAGTCAGAGTTGCGTTATCTTGTACTGCTCTTGAGTAATGTAGTCTATTCCATTATGCTGGTTCTGTTGGATCCTAACCCGGACTCCTGGGTCGGAATCCTTTAATAGATTGCATATTGTTGCAGTCCCAAAAAGAAAAATCAGGTTTATATTCCAGGATTGTAGCTTTTCCAAGGGCTCTTGGCTCCTTGTAATGAATTATTCTAAGAATTAAGCCAGATACATTCTACAGCCTGTAGTCAGAGACAGAGGGGAGGGGTTGTGAGCGGAAAGATGGAGTCCATGCATCGCTTGTAATTCAGAAAAGTGAGGTTTTCCTAAAGGATGCAGTGACTCCTTGCATTATATATATACAATGTATTACGTTTTGCATCCCCCTACGGGGAAGAGTTGGGTTTGTGAAATAAAATAACATTTGGTCTGTGCTTCACAGACTTAACACAATTGCTGGGAGAAAGCAGTGTGAGGATACGTCCCCATAGTGCACTTGGAGAGGCTACAACCCTGGAATATATATTCAATGATAAATTGCCAAGTGATCAGTTGTAATCTGCGTGGAAGCCTCACTGTAAGTATTAAAATTTTCCTGCAGCGCCCCCACAGGAGAAACGAAGCATTACACAATGTAGATTCAAGTCAATGGGGCTCATTTACTAAGGGTCCGCAGAACGCATTTCTGTCGGGTTTCCCAAATTTTACCGTTTTGCGCCGCATATAACTGGAGTTTTTGGCGCGGGCGATCGGATTTTGGCGCATTGGTGCCTGCTTTCATGTGACACAAATCAGGGGGCGGGCTGTCAGGCAATCCGACGGATTCGGACTACACGCGGGATTTAACATCTCAAATTGAGTCGCAAGCCAAGCACTTACATACACCAGGAAGAAGAAGGTGAACTCCTGCAGACCTGAGCGGGGAAGCAACACATGCAGGATAATGGGCGCACGATCTTGGTGAATTGCGCCGGACTTCACCTTCATCGGACAGTCCGGATCGGGGATCGCGACAGGACCGGGTAAGTAAATGTGCCCCAATGAGTTGCCTGTGTAATGTAGGACAAGTCCTCCCTTGGCATCAATCTCAACCCCTGTTCTTAATAGGGATAATCACACTTAAGCTTTTAAACTGGACATTCCCTTTAAGCCTCATAGACAATCAGTTGGGAGCAAAGCTTTGGATGCGACTAGAGCATAAGATGATTTAACTCAGGAAAAAGTATGCGGTAAGTGTACAGATATTATCTAGATGTAATGGGCTTTGGGGTCATTGTAGATCACAGGGTACAATGCTGTGCACCAGGCAGAGACAAGGAAGAGTCAATGGATGGTTGGGGAAGGGTCTGTAGTCCATGTGGTGGCCCAAGGCCTAGTCTTTATAGAGGGGTACGTAGTGTCCTGCAGGGGCTGGACCCCGTTACTCCTCACTCTCCCCTTCCCGCTGAGCAGTGGGTGGAGACTCTTCTTCCTGGTGCTGGTGTTGGTGGCGCCCAATGTTCTCGGCTGGGGATAGCGTGTCCTCCGCTGTGTTCAGGTAGACATTAAACATGGCTCCCTCCTGGCTCAGTTCCTTGCCACATGCCTGACAGCTGCATCGTAAGATCTTCTCCACCAGCTTGTCCACCCGAGGGACCTCTTCATTCCCGGGACACTCCAACGTGACCTGTGAGTCATGGGAGGCAGAGAAAAGTTCAATGTTCATGGTGGGGGTCTGCATTGCTATCAATCCAAAAACTAAGTCTTAAAGGGGGTGTCCATATTTTATATTGTCCCGCAAGATTTTGGGTTATGTCCCATTAAACCATACCTCCCAACCATCCTGGATTCAAGGGGGACATATTTTTGCGCCCGTCCTGGACAGCCATCACGCCAGGGATAAACCTATTGCCTGAGGCGAGTTGTATAGTATGGAACCTCTTTCCATCTCATCCAGCAGCAATAATCTGGTTATTTTTTGTAGTAAGTGGGTCCTCCGTGCTGCATCTGACACCCGTGCCAAGATTGGGTGTGAATAGACACCAATTATAGGTGTCACATTCTACTTTATAGCAGGTGACAACGCTCCTGATGCTGTCAGCCATTTTGCAGTAGTTGGTGTTGCCTGAGGTAAGAGACTCAACTCGCCTCATGGATGTACCACCCTGATCCACCTCCACCATAAGGGGTGCATTATATAGTATGGTGGTATTACAGTGTTTTGGTACACTAAAGATGGGGTTAGTGGCAGGTTATAGGTGATAGTATATGAAATACACCATCCATACTCACCACGTCCCACATGGACTTGGCCGGCATACACGAGTCGCAGTGCACCAGAGACTCCGTGGACTGAGGGAAGGTGTTAGGGACACTGTAACTGAAGCACTGACCCAGGCAGGCCCTAAATCCAAACACAAGAGACATGGTGACCACATCAGCGCAATAGTCCAAAAGTATCAACAAGATCGCTCCGCAATATCACTTAGTGTGAATAGTGGCCTATTCTGCAAGGCTCTCAATACTTGCTATCTCACAGTCATTCATGTAGAAAAAGATCATCCAAATTGTAATCTTTCCTGATGACTGAAGAAGGAGGAGCTTTCTCCGAAACGTCACACACAGATGGGTCGTTTGTTGTCTCGGTGAGAGCCATGAAAACTTAGCGTGGGTGGCATTTATATACGGACTATGGCATATTCAGACGGAGAAGGGCGATGTACTTGTGCCTTTTATGTCTTCTGAAATATTTACATTGAAAAATAAAAGATTTCAATTCGGATGGTCTTCACTGGTGGTATTCACTACTGACCAGAACTATAGATTTTTATTACAGTGGTTGGTGCTGTAATGGGGGCACTGTGGTTGGCAGTGTGATGAGGGCACTGTGAATGGTAGTGTGATGGGGCACCGTGGTTCATACAGTAATGGGGGTCACTGTGGTTGGCACTGATGGGGGCACTGTGGTTGGTAGTGTGATGAGGGCACTGTGGTTGGTGCTGTAATGGGGTCACTATGGTTCATACAGAAATGGGGGACACTGTGGTTGGCACTGATGGGGGCACTGTGGTTGGTAGTGTGATGAGGGCACTGTGGTTGGTGCTGTAATGGGGTCACTATGGTTCATACAGAAATGGGGGACACTGTGGTTGGCACTGATGGGGGCACTGTGGTTGGTAGTGTGATGAGGGCACTGTGGTTGGTGCTGTAATGGGGTCACTATGGTTCATACAGAAATGGGGGACACTGTGGTTGGTGCTGTAATGGGGACACTGTGAATGGTAGTGTGATGGGGCAGTGTGGTTCATGCAGTAATGGGGAAACTGTGGTTGACTCTGTAAAGGGGGCACTGTGGTTGGCAGTGTGATCAGGACACTGTGGTTGGTGCTGTAATGGGGTCACTATGGTTCATACAGTAATGGGGACACTGTGGTTGGTGCTGTAATGGGGGCACTGTGGCTGGTAGTGTGATGAGGGCACTGTGGTTGGTAGTGTGATGAGGGCACTGTGGTTGGCAGTGTGATTGGTAGTGTGATGGGGTCACTATGGTTCATACAGTAATGGGGGACACTGTGGTTGGCAATGTGATGGGGGCAATGTAGTTTATACTGCAATGGGGGCACTGTGGTTGGTGCTGTAAAGGGGAGACTTTTGTGGATACTGTAATGGGGACAATGTGGTTGGTGTTGTAATGGGGACACTGTGGTTGGTACTGAAATGGGGAGACTGTGGTTGGTACTGTAATAAGGAAACTTTGGCTAGACCTGGTATGAAGCCACTTTTGCAGGTACCATGAATTTACTGCCATTTGTAATGACATGGAGAACTGAGGGTGAACGAGCCAATAAATGTGATGAGGACACCAGATATTGTTATGGGGGGACTGCAGTGACACTATCAGTATTGTTATGGGGGGACTGGGGTCTACAATATTCATATCCAGTGTCACTACTATTGGAATACTGTATGTTACTGGTGCTGCTACATTGGCAGCCAGTATAATGTGGCCACTGTGTTAGGGGGGTACTACGATGGGAGACATCTGTCACTTACCTGTTCTGGATAGACTTTGACTCACAGCCGCTGTGCCCCACTATTTGTGTGATGTTCTTAGCCTCGCACCAGGCGCTCTTATCAGGGAACAGTGCCAACCGATTAATGGGTGGCGGAGCTCCGAATACCACAGCTGGAAGCAGAAAGCCAATCAGAAACCGGATCATCATCGACACCTAGAACTAGAGTCATTATCAGATCATTAGGGGGCAGTATTATAGGAGTGATATTCTAGTACATAGGGGGCAGTATTATAGTAGTTACATTCTTGTACATAGGGGGCAGTATTATAGTAGTTATATTCTTGTACATAGGGGGCAGTATTATAGTAGTTATATTCTTGTATATAGGGGGCAGTATTATAGTAGTTATATTCTTGTACATAGGAGGCAGTATTATAGTAGTTATATTCTTGTACATAGGGGGCAGTATTATAGTAGTTATATTCCTGTACATAGGGGGCAGTATTATAGTAGTTATATTCTTGTACATAGGGGGCAGTATTATAGTAGTTATATTCCTGTACATAGGGGGCAGTATTATAGTAGTTATATTCTTGTACATAGGGGGCAGTATTACAGTAGTTATATTCTTGTACATAGGGGGCAGTATTATAGTAGTTATATTCCTGTACATAGGGGGCAGTATTATAGTAGTTATATTCCTGTACATAGGGGGCAGTATTATAGTAGTTATATTCTTGTACATAGGGGGCAGTATTACAGTAGTTATATTCTTGTACATAGGGGGCAGTATTATAGTAGTTATATTCTTGTACATAGGGGCAGTATTATAGTAGTTATATTCTTGTACATAGGCGGCAGTATTATAGTAGTTACATTCTTGTACATAGGGGGCAGTATTATAGTAGTTATATTCTTGTACATAGGGGGCAGTATTATAGTAGTTATATTCTTGTACATAGGGGGCAGTATTATAGTAGTTATATTCCTGTACATAGGGGGCAGTATTATAGTAGTTATATTCCTGTACATAGGGAGCAGTATTATAGTAGTTATATTCTTGTACATAGGGGGCAGTATTATAGTAGTTATATTCTTGTACATAGGGGCAGTATTATAGTAGTTATATTCTTGTACATAGGGGACAGTATTATAGTAGTTATATTCTTGTACATAGGGGACAGTATTATAGTAGTTATATTCTTGCACATAGGGGGCAGTATTATAGTAGTTATATTCTTGTACATAGGGGGCAGTATTATAGTAATTATATTCTTGTACATAGGGGGCAGTATTAGAGTAGTTATAGTCTTGTACATAGGGGGCAGTATTATAGTAGCTATATTCCTGTACATAGGGGGCAGTATTAGAGTAGTTATATTCTTGTACATAGGTGGCAGTATTATAGTTGTTATATTCTTGTACATAGGGGGCAGTATTATAGTAGTTATATTCTTGTACATAGGGGGCAGTATTATAGTAGCTATATTCCTGTACATAGGGGGCAGTATTATAGTAGTTATATTCTTGTACATAGGTGGCAGTATTATAGTTGTTATATTCTTGTACATAGGGGGCAGTATTATAGTAGTTATATTCTTGTACATAGGGGGCAGTATTATAGTAGCTATATTCCTGTACATAGGGGGCAGTATTATAGTAGTTATATTCCTGTACATAGGGGGCAGTATTATAGTCGTTATATTCTTGTACATAGGAGGCAGTATTATAGTAGTTATATTCCTGTACATAGGGGGCAGTATTATAGTAGTTATATTCCTGTACATAGGGGGCAGAATTATAGTAGTTATATTCTTGTACATAGGGGCAGTATTATAGTAGTTATATTGTTGTACATAGGGGCAGTATTATAGCAGTTCTATTCTTGTACATAGGGGGCAGTATTATAGTAGTTCTATTCTTGTACATAGGGGGCAGTATTATAGTAGTTATATTCTTGTACATAGGGGTTGTATTATAGTAGTTATATTCTTGTACATAGGAGGAAGTATTATAGTAGTTATATCCTTGTACATAGGGGGCAGTATTATAGTAGTTATAGTCTTGTACATAGGGGGCAGTATTATAGTAGCTATATTCCTGTACATAGGGGGCAGTATTAGAGTAGTTATATTCTTGTACATAGGTGGCAGTATTATAGTAGTTATATTCTTGTACATAGGGGGCAGTATTATAGTAGTTATATTCTTGTAAATAGGGGGCAGTATTATAGTAGTTATATTCTTGTACATAGGGGGCAGTATTATAGTAGTTATATTCTTGTACATAGGGGGCAGTATTATAGTAGTTATATTCTTGTACATAGGGGGCAGTATTATAGTAGTTATATTCTTGTACATAGGGGGCAGTATTATAGTAGTTATATTCTTGTACATAGGTGGCAGTATTATAGTAGTTATATTCTTGTACATAGGGGGCAGTATTATAGTAGTTATATTCTTGTACATAGGGGGCAGTATTATAGTAGTTATATTCTTGTACATAGGAGCAGTATTATAGTAGTTATATTCTTGTACATAGGGGGCAGTATTATAGTAGTTATATTCCTGTACATAGGGGCAGTATTATAGTAGTTATATTCTTGTACATAGGGGGCAGTATTATAGTAGTTATATTCTTGTACATAGGGGGCAGTATTATAGTAGTTATATTCCTGTACATAGGGGGCAGTATTATAGTAGCTATATTCGTGTACATAGGTGGCAGTATTATAGTAGTTATATTCTTGTACATAGGGGGCAATATTAAAGTAGTTATATTCTTGTACATAGGAGGCAGTATTATAGTAGTTATATTCTTGTACATAGGGGGCAGTATTATAGTAGTTATATTCTTGTACATAGGAGCAGTATTATAGTAGTTATATTCTTGTACATAGGGGGCAGTATTATAGTAGTTATATTCTTGTACATAGGGGGCAATATTAAAGTAGTTATATTCTTGTACATAGGAGGCAGTATTATAGTAGTTATATTCTTGTACATAGGGGGCAGTATTATAGTAGTTATATTCTTGTACATAGGAGCAGTATTATATTAGTTATATTCTTGTACATAGGGGGCAGTATTATAGTAGTTATATTACTGTACATAGGGGGCAGTATTATAGTAGCTATATTCTTGTACATAGGTAGCAGTATTATAGTAGTTATATTCTTGTACATAAGGGGCAGTATTATAGTAGTTATATTCCTTTACATAGGGGGCAGTATTATAGTAGTTATATTCCTGTACATAGGGGGCAGTATTACAGTAGTTATATTCTTGTACATAGGGGGCAGTATTATAGTAGTTATATTCTTGTACATAGGGAGCAGTATTATAGTAGTTATATTCTTGTACATAGGGGGCAGTATTATAGTAGTTATATTCCTGTACATAGGGGCAGTATTATAGTAGTTATATTCCTGTACATAGGGGGCAGTATTATAGTAGTTATATTCTTGTACATAGGGGCAGTATTATAGTAGTTATATTCCTGTACATAGGGGGCAGTATTATAGTAGTTATATTCCTGTACATAGGGGGCAGTATTATAGTAGTTATATTCTTGTACATAGGGGCAGTATTATAGTAGTTGTATTCTTGAACATAGGGGGCAGTATTATGATATTTTTTTTCTATTTTTCATGGTAATTATGGCAGCCTCCAGCAGAGGTCACTCTGTTTCATAACTCATTTCATCATTCTTTTGTAGGAAGTAAAACTTCTGCCAAAACCACTGACCCCAGGTGACCTGCAAGTGTTCCTGTGCACTTCACTGCACTCCCCTACATAACAGGAACAGGCAGTCTTACTCCAAGAGAGCAAATGTGCACAGCCCAATGTAAAGGACCATGTATGACATATACAGTGGACAGTGGTTTGCATAAGTATTAAATATACAGCGGGTACAGAAAGTAATCAGACCTCTTTAAATTTTTCACTCTTTATTTCATTGCAGCCAAGTGGTGAGATCAAAAAAGTTTGTTATTTTGCTCATTGCACTGTTTCCATCTGGACCACATATATAATTATAATACAGGCGGTCCCCTACTTAAGGACACCCGACTTACAGACAACCCATAGTTATAGACAGACCCCTCTGACCTTTGGTGAATCTCTCTGAATGCTTTACTATAGTCCCAGACTGCAATGATCAGCTGTAAGGTGTCTGTAATGAAGATTTATTGATAATCCTTGATCCCATTACAGCAAAAAATGTTTAAACTACAATTGTCACTGGGGCAAAATTTTTTTTTGTCTCGAGCTACAATTATAAAATATACAGTTTCGACTTACATACAAATTCAACTTAAGAACAAACCTCCGGACCCTATCTTGTATGTAACCCGGGGACTGCCTGTATATACAGGAGATGCCGAGGTTATACCAGCTGTACATATATCATTATATACAGGAGATCCCCAGGTTATACCAGCTGTACATATATCATTATATACAGGAGATCCCCAGGTTATACCGGCTGTACATATATCATTATATACAGGAGATCCCCAGGTTATACCAGCTGTACATATATCATTATATACAGGAGATGCCAAGGTTATACCGGCTGTACATATATCATTATATACAGGAGATCCCCAGGTTATACCAGCTGTACATATATCATTATATACAGGAGATCCCCAGGTTATACCAGCTGTACATATATCATTATATACAGGAGATCCCCAGGTTATACCAGCTGTACATATATCATTATATACAGGAGATCCCCAGGTTATACCAGCTGTACATATATCATTATATACAGGAGATCCCCAGGTTATACCAGCTGTACATATATCACTATATACAGGAGATCCCCAGGTTATACCAGCTGTACATATATCATTATATACAGGAGATCCCCAGGTTATACCGGCTGTACATATATCATTATATACAGGAGATCCCCAGGTTATACCAGCTGTACATATATGATTATATACAGGAGATCCCCAGGTTATACCAGCTGTACATATATCATTATATACAGGAGATCTCCAGGTTATACCAGCTGTACATATATCATTATATACAGGAGATCCCCAGGTTATACCGGCTGTACATATATCATTATATACAGGAGATCCCCAGGTTATACCAGCTGTACATATATCATTATATACAGGAGATCCCCAGGTTATACCAGCTGTACATATATCATTATATACAGGAGATCTCCAGGTTATACCAGCTGTACATATATCATTATATACAGGAGATCCCCAGGTTATACCAGCTGTACATATATCATTGTATACAGAAGATCCCCAGGTTATACCAGCTGTACATATATCATTATATACAGGAGATCCCAAGGTTATACCGGCTGTACATATATCATTATATACAGGAGATCCCCAGGTTATACCGGCTGTACATATATCATTATATACAGGAGATCCCCAGGTTATACCGGCTGTACATATATCATTATATACAGGAGATCCCCAGGTTATACCAGCTGTACATATATCATTATATACAGGAGATGCTCAGGTTATACCAGCTGTACATATATCATTATATACAGGAGATGCCAAGGTTATACCGGCTGTACATATATCATTATATACAGGAGATCCCCAGGTTATACCAGCTGTACATATATATCATTATATACAGGAGATCCCCAGGTTATACCAGCTGTACATATATCATTATATACAGGAGATCCCCAGGTTATACCAGCTGTACATATATCATTGTATACAGGAGATCCCCAGGTTATACCAGCTGTACATATATCATTATATACAGAAGATCCCTAGGTTATACCAGTTGTACATATATCATTATATACAGGAGATCCCCAGGTTATACCGGCTGTACATATATCATTATATAAAGGAGATCCCCAGGTTATACCAGCTGTACATATATCATTATATACAGAAGATCCCCAGGTTATACCAGCTGTACATATATCATTATATACAGGAGATCTCCAGGTTATACCAGCTGTACATATATCATTATATACAGGAGATCCCCAGGTTATACCAGCTGTACATATATCATTATATACAGAAGATCCCCAGGTTATACCAGTTGTACATATATTATATACAGAAGATCCCCAGGTTATACCAGCTGTACATATATCATTATATACAGGGGATCCCCAGGTTATACCGGCTGTACATATATCATTATATACAGGAGATCCCCAGGTTATACCGGCTGTACATATATCATTATATACAGGAGATCTCCAGGTTATACCAGCTGTACATATATCATTATATACAGGAGATCCCCAGGTTATACCGGCTGTACATATATCATTATATACAGGAGATGCCCAGGTTATACCAGCTGTACATATATCATTATATACAGCAGATCCCCAGGTTATACCGGCTGTACATATATCATTATATACAGGAGATCCCCAGGTTATACCAGCTGTACATATATCATTATATACAGGAGATCCCCAGGTTATACCTGCTGTACATATATCATTATATACAGGAGATCCCCAGGTTATACCAGCTGTACATATATCATTATATACAGGAGATCCCCAGGTTATACCGGCTGTATATATATCATTATATACAGGAGATCCCCAGGTTATACCAGCTGTACATATATCATTATATACAGGAGATCCCCAGGTTATACCAGCTGTACATATATCATTATATACAGGAGATCCCCAGGTTATACCAGCTGTACATATATCATTATATACAGGAGATCCCCAGGTTATACCAGCTGTACATATATCATTATATACAGGAGATCCCCAGGTTATACCAGCTGTACATATATCATTATATACAGGAGATCCCCAGGTTATACCGGCTGTACATATATCATTATATACAGGAGATCTCCAGGTTATACCAGCTGTACATATATCATTATATACAGGAGATCCCCAGGTTATACCGGCTGTACATATATAATTACGGTATATACAGGAGATCCCCAGGTTATAACGGCTGTACATATATAATTACGGTATATACAGGAGATCCCCAGGTTATACCAGGATGGATAAATCTCCATGATAGTTAATCCCGTTCATATGGGACCAATTTTCAGTCACAGACATTTCTACAACAAATCTGCCACATGTGAATGGATCCTAACAATGACATGTTCCAGGCTCTTCCTGTGAGTCAGTGTGAGAAATTCTCCTCATACGTGTAAATAAATCTGGGACGCAGGTTCCTGGCAGCTGCGGGATGTTTCCCTGTACTCCATGACCCTGGACTGCGGCCCATGTCAGGATGTTTGTGTCTCCAGACCACAATGTACCAGGTGCTGGGCAGATAGTGAGCGCTAGGCCCGAGTAATACTGACACAGCGGCCATTGTGAGGAGACAAGAGCGCATTCATCACCACACAAGACACCACCAAACCATCAGCTACACGGCCAATGGTGGAGCCGAGTGATGTGCTGAGACACAGGACACGCTGAGATACAAAGGAGGTATCACACGTCATAGGATTAGATACACAGCTCAGCTAAACAGTATCCTACATCATAGTATTAGATACCACACCTCAGCAGACGGTATCACACATGATAGTATCACATGATACTGCGGCTAAGAAGAGAGTATCACACACAATGGGATTAGATACAGCAACTAAGCAGACAGTATCACACACAATGGGATTAGATACAGCGGCTAAGCAGACAGTATCACACACACTGGTATTGTATACAGCGGATAAGCAGACAGTATCACACACAATAAGATTAGATACACTGGCTAAGAAGACAATATAACACATGATGGGATTAGATACAGCGGCTAAGGAAACCGTATCACACATGATGGGATTAGATACACAGCTCAGCAAACCGTATCATGCATCATAGTAATAGATACAGCAGCCCAGCAGACATAATTAAACACAATGGGACACATTTACTTACCCGTCCTGCGTATTATCGCCGATCCGTATGTCCGACGATCCTGCGTGATTCACGTACCTCGTGTGCCCGATATCCTGCATGTGTCGCTTCCCCGCTGAGGTCTACCGAAGTTCACCTTCTTCCTCCCGATGCATGTAAGTGCATTGTCTTGCGACAGAATTTGAATTTTAGATCCCGCGCTCAGTCCGAATCAGTCGGGTTGTCCGACGGCCACGCCCCCCGGTTTGTGTCGCATGAAAGTCGGCACAATTGCGCCAAAATCTGCTCGCGTGCGCGAAAAAACCATGTTAAATGTGGCGAAAATCGGAAATATTCGGGAAACCCGACGGAATTGCGGTGTGCGGACCCTTAGTAAATGTGCCCCAATGGGATTAGATACACTGCTGAGCTGCTAAGCATGAGATTAGATACAGCGGCTCAGCAGACAGTATCACACATAATAGGATCAGATACTGTGGCTAAACAGACAGTATCACACATGATGAGATTAGATACAGTGGCTCAGTGGACAGTATCGCACACACAATAGGATTACATACAGCGGCTCAGTGGACAGTATCACACACACAATAGGATTAGATACAGCGCCTCAGTATCACACATAGGGGCTTATTTACTAAGGGTCCGCCGATCACACTTTTGCCGGATTTTCCGGCGTTTTCGGGGATTGCGCTGCTGTGACTTTAACTGGGGATTGTGTCGCAGCTGCGCCAGGTTTCATGTGACAGAAATCGGGGGGGGGGGGGTTGGTGCTGAATTGGTCTGAGCGCGGGTTTTAACGTTCAATTTGTGTCGCAAGACAATGCACTTACATGCACCAGGAAGAAGAAGATGAAGTCCGACCGATCTGAGCGGGGAAGCGACACATGCAGGATATCGGACGCACAATGTCAGTGAATCGCGGCACAGAGCATTATCGTTGGACAATGCACTTTCGGGGAACGCGCAGGACAGGTAAGTAAATGTGCCCCATAGTATGTGGCTTGTATGGGCTGTGATGGGGTCAGGGATTTGTCCATGTCTGGCGCAGTTATAGCCACAGCAATGGCGGCCCTGGTCCCTGGTATGTGGGGATTGTGGCCCTAAGGGGCCCCCAGGTGACTAATTTGTTGCCCTCTTGGATCCTGACAGTAATTTGCACAGAGGAACGTGTCTGTAAATTACCTTCACCTTCACATTCATGTACAGACAGTCTCATCTCACCCTGAGCAGGAATGTCCCGCAGCCTCGGGGCTGGAATTCACTTTGGCTGAACATAAAGCGCTTCAGTATCTCTCCATCTACAAGACTGATGTCTCCCCAAGACCAGAAACCTGCTTAACCCCTGAGTGTCTGAGGAGAAGCCTGGCACAGGGGGCTCATCCACAAGTCCCAGGAGTCATCCGATATTGGCCTCCTGGTACTTGTAGTACTGCGCTTTGTAAGACAGACAACTTTTTAAGGGGCCTGAGCCTTTAACGTGAGACAATTATGAGATGCCAGAGATAGATTGGGGTATCCGGAAGGGGCACTAGATTCTAGGTTTGACCTGTAATCGCTACAGAAATTCCTTCAAAAGTGAATAAAACAACATTGTCACCCAACTTTTCCTGATTCCTGAATGGTAAAAGAACGTGTTTGGTCAAATATAACCCCCCGTTTGGGTCTGAGTGATTTCCTAAGGGGGTAGTACCTGTTCTGTCCTAGTAACTTTCTCACCGTATTCATCACCACATCCCTGCGCTCCAGTAGTTATGTCTGCTACATATTCTACACATGGAGCTAAATCCCCAGTAATCCCAGAGAATGTACAGCCATTCCCCGATCCCCGTCTGGGAGCCTCTCCATAGTCATGTGGGATCTGCACTGATGAGGAACCTCCAGACCACAACATCCACATCATTATCATCAGCCACTAATAGCACAACCCAAAATTACCGTCCATCACCTCACAGAAGGATTTCAATGCCAGATGTAAGAAACAATCCTATAAAAAACAATGGGATCAGTACTTCAGAACCACACCAGAGGGAAAGCGACGGACATATGTGAACAATGCCTTATCGAGGGACATAATGGCAGACATGTGTATTGTCACCTATATAATAATAATAATAATAATAATCCTGATATCCTCTCTGTTACCAGGTTGAGTCTTATTAACCTCCGACCTGGGTGCTGTATATACCACTAGGAGCACGGGACTGGGTGCTGTATGTACCACTGGGAGCACAGGACTGGGTGCTGTATGTACCACTGGGAGCACAGGACTGGGTGCTGTATGTACCACTGGGAGCACGGAACTTTTAAAGGCTTTTAAAATTATGCAAGTGAGCCTGAGGGGCTCTGGGCTGCATAGGAGGATTATTTGCATAATTTTAAATAATAATAATTAATTCTTAAAGCCTTTTTTCCAAAAACAACAGCATAAGACGCTAAAAGAAGAGCGGATCCTGCCAGAGGGGGTATGTACACACACCAGTATGTAAGTGTCATCCTAGTGGTAGATGTAATGTACATTTACTTTAAGGACATGTCCTGGCACAGGAGTCAAATGTCCCTGGACACTCATCTAATTCAGAGAAGAAAGAAAAATTATATATCCGATACCTCAGCAAATAATGGATGAAGGGGCTGATCTTAAAGGCATGACCACCATGACCTCTTTGACCCAATATGGCAAAGACGACCATGATTGTCTCAGGAATCAATTGTCACAATCGGATTTGTAATTTCTCTTGTGGTTCTAAAGTTCTCAACACAGAAAGTTGCAACAACAACCATAAAGGGTCCCTGTGATGTACAGCTATATGATGTGGCGCTGGATCCAATCCTTTTGAACCCGCATGAGAATCTATGGAGAATCTCTGCGTTGATAACTATAGAACCACAAGAGAAATTATACATCTGATGGTGGCGCTCGATTCCCTCTCCAGGCGACCAGGATGAAACACTGTATGCAAATGAGCCTGAGGGGCTCCATTAACATCTATGGAGTCTGGAGCCCCTCAGGCTCATTTGCATACAGTCCTTCATCCTGATGGTAAATGCCCTTTAAAGGGGCTGTCCAGTATTAGAAGTGGATGACAGCATCACATCTGCACATATCTACCTGGTATTTCAGCTTATCCAGTGGGTAAGGAAAGTATTCGGACCCCTTTAAATTTTTCAATCTTAGATCCATTGCAGCAAATTGGGGAGATCAAAAAAAAGTTTGTTTTTTTGTTCATTAATGCACACACCATCTTGACAGAAAAACAGAAATGTAGATATTTTGCTATTTTATTAAACAAGAAAATCTTAAATATCTTACGGTCATAAGTATTCAGCCCCTTTGCTGTGACACATTTAACTCACATGCTGTCCATTTTCTTCTGATCCTCCTTGAGATGGTTTTACTCCTTCTTTGGAGTCCAGATGTGTTTAATTAAACCAATTGGACTTGATTAGGAAAGGCTCACACCTGTCTATATAAGACCTCACAGCTCACAGTGCATGGTAGAGAATCATGAGGTCTAAGGAACTGCCCAAGGAGCTCAGAGACACAATTGTGACAAGACACAGATCTGTCCAAGGTTACACAAGTATTGCTGCAACACTCAAGGTTCCCAAGAGTGCAATGGCCTCAATAATCCATGAATTGAATAAGTTTAGGATAAACATGGCTCTTCCTCCACCTGACTGTCCAGCCAAGCTAAGCCATTGTTGGAAAAAAGCTTTGGTGAGAGAGGTTAAGAACCCCAAGATCCCTGTGGCTGAGCTGCAGAGATGCAGGAGGGAGATGAGAATCACCTATCACTGCAGCCTCCTGTAGTCAGGGCTTTATGGCAGAGTCTGGAAGCTTCTCCTCAGTGCAAGACATGAAAGCCGCATCCAGTGTGCAAAACACATGAAGGATCCCAGACTACGAGGAATAAGATTCTCTGCTCTGATGAGATGAAGATTGAACTTTTTGGTGTTAATTCTAAGCGGTGGAGAAAACCCGGCGCCGCTCATCACCTGCCAAATACAATCCCAGCAGTGACACATGGGGGGCAGCATCAGGCTATGGGGGGGACAGGACCACCGGGTGTAATGGAAGGAAAGATGAATGTGGCCAAGTACAGAGATATCCTGGATGAGAACCTCTTCCAGAGGCTCCGGACCTTCCAACAAGACAATGACCCTAAGCTCAAAACAGAGGCTTCAGAACATCTCTGTGACCATTCCTGACTGGCCCAGCCAGAGCCCAGACCTAACCCCAATGGAGCTTCTCTGGAGAGACATGAAAATGGCTTCCACCAATGTTCCCCATCCAACCCGAGGGAACTGGAGAGGATCTGCAAGGAAGAGGCAGAGGATCCCCAAATCCAGGGGTGAGAAACTTGTAGCATCTTCCCAAGAAGACACCAGCTCCAAAGCTTCTACTCAACACTGAGCAAAGGGGCCGAATACTCATCCCCGGGGGGGGCCAAATACTCATCACCGAGGGAGATTTCAGTTATTCTAGTTTAATAAATTAGCAAAAATATCTACATTTATGTTATTTTCTGTCAATATGTGAGCAAAATAAAAAAAAGAGTGAAAAATGTAAAGGGGTCTGAATACTTTCCGTGCCCACTATATATAGGGCTGAGCTGCAATGCCAGGAGACAGCTATGGACAGGGGTGGCCCTGTATTAAAAAGGAAAAAAACCATGTTACACTGTATATACAATTATAACCAATATTATTTATGGACCAGCAGAGAGAAGAGATGTATCAGACATTGGGCACCCGTATGCTGCAACACTTCCTATCTATTAGCTGTATTAACCCCTTCTGCTGTGCCGGGGTCTGACAGGATGTCCCCCATTACTCTCCACACTCCCAGAAGGCACCGGAACCACCGCACTCCGCACAGATGTGCAGCACAACTCCCAGCATCCTCCCCCCAGCCTTCCCCTCCACATCCCAAACTCCAGACTCAACCTGTTTCCCATGACCCAAACTCCCTGAAGTCACTTCCCCCAATAATAAAATATGGAAATTATGAGCTCTTTGTTTTTGATCCAAAGTCACAAGACAAATTCTAAAAGCAGAACATGAAGCGAGTATTAAAAAGGGAATAATAATCCCCCCCACCATATCCTGTCATAATGTTATAGAGCAGGACGAGCTGAGCAGTTTGTACAATGTCCTATCTACTGTATGTTACACTAGTTATATTCCTGGACATAGGGGGCAGTATTACAGTAGTTATATTCCTGTACATAGGGGGCAGTATTATAGTAGTTATATTCTTGTACATAGGGATTAGTATTATAGTAGTTATATTCTTGTACATAGGAGGCAGTATTATAGTAGTTATATTCTTGTACATAGGGGGCAGTATTATAGTAGTTATATTCTTGTACATAGGGGGCAGTATTATAGTAGTTATATTCCTGTACATAGGGGGCAGTATTATAGTAGTTATATTCTTGTACATAGGGGTAGTATTACAGTAGTTATATTCCTGTACATAGGGGGCAGTATTATAGTAGTTATATTCCTGTACATAGGGGGCAGTATTATAGTAGTTATATTCTTGTACATAGGGGGCAGTATTATAGTAGTTATATTCTTGTACATAGGGGCAGTATTATAGTAGTTATATTCCTGTACATAGGGGGCAGTATTATAGTAGTTATATTCTTGTACATAGGGGGCAGTATTATAGTAGTTATATTCCTGGACATAGGGGGCAGTATTATAGTAGTTATATTCTTGGACATAGGGGGCAGTATTATAGTAGTTATATTCTTGGACATAGGGGGCAGTATTATAGTAGTTATATTCTTGGACATAGGGGGCAGTATTATAGTAGTTATATTCTTGGACATAGGGGGCAGTGTTATAGTAGTTATATTCTTGTACATAGGGGCAGTGTTATAGTAGTTATATTCTTGGACATAGGGGGCAGTATTATAGTAGTTATATTCTTGTACATAGGGGGCAGTATTATAGTAGTTATATTCCTGTACATAGGGGGCAGTATTATAGTAGTTATATTCTTGGACATAGGGGGCAGTATTATAGTAGTTATATTCTGGTACATAGGGGGCAGTATTATAGTAGTTATATTCTTGTACATAGGGGGCAGTATTATAGTAGTTATATTCCTGTACATAGGGGGCAGTATTATAGTAGTTATATTCCTGTACATAGGGGGCAGTATTAGAGTAGTTATATTCTTGTCCATAGGGGACAGTATTAGAGTAGTTATATTCTTGTCCATAGGGGACAGTATTAGAGTAGTTATATTCTTGTCCATAGGGGGCAGTATTATAGTAGTTATATTCTTGTACATAGGGGGCAGTATTATAGTAGTTATATTCTTGTACATAGGGGGCAGTATTATAGTAGTTATATTCCTGTACATAGGGGGCAGTATTATAGTAGTTATATTCTTGTACATAGGAGGCAGTATTATAGTAGTTATATTCTTGTACATAGGGGGCAGTATTATAGTAGTTATATTCTTGTACATAGGGGGCAGTATTATAGTAGTTATATTCTTGTACATAGGGGCAGTATTATAGTAGTTATATTCTAGTACATAGGGGGCAGTATTATAGTAGTTATATTCTAGTACATAGGGGGAAGTGTTGTAGTAGTTATTTTCTTGTACATAGGGGCAGTATTAAGTTAATAAAATGTTCTACATGGGTGGTTTTGTGGTACATAATTTCTTAGGTTGTAACGCTGTAGTTCATCCTTTCAATCAGTATGAGAAGTCCAGACTTTGCAGTGAATTTACACTTTGTGTAGGATGTAGCAGATACTTTTGTGCCCTCTGTGATACAATGTTAATCATAAGGAGACTCTGTTGTAGCTACGATACATTGTTATAACTACGTGGCACATGCTGGAGGTGTTATAAGGATATGTTTGTTATCAGCACCGGAGAATTTTGGCAGGAAGAAGCAAAAAATTGCGCAATGTGAGGTTTTATATGTTATTAATATCTCTATAAAATGTAAATATTATAAAACATGGGAAAAGAATAATGTTACCGGCAATGCTTAAAGGAAACATTACTTGGCGGGGGTATGGGGTTTCTGGTGCCCGGGGACGGACCCAGTTTTAGATTAAAGGGGCAGACACTGAAATTACATCTACAAGAAACGAGATACAAAGTAACAGTGTAGGAAGTTATATTTTGCAATAACAAAAATACAACCTAATGTGATAATGTGAGTAGTTTGTGGCTACGTATTATTAGAAAATTAGAGAGAATTAGTATAGATACTACACAAATCCCAAGACGTCCATTCAGAGAGTCACCCGTACAAGGAATAATCACTGAAGCTTCAAAAGACGTTATACTGTGCTTGTTACAAAGCTGATGCTCAGATTAAGTCTAGGCAGCAGGTTTGCAGCCACATTCACCTATAGACGTCTTCATTAGTCTCCCAATATGTGGAGGACACGTAGAGAATTAGTATAGATACTACACAAATCCCAAGACGTCCATTCAGAGAATCACATGTAAAAGGAATCATCGTTGAAGCTTCAAAAGACGTTATACTGTGCTTGTTACAAAGCCGATGCTCAGATTATGTCTAGGCAGCAGGTTTGCAGCCACATTCACCTATAGACGTCGTCATCAGTCTCCCAATATGTGGAGGACAGGTGTGTTTATGTTGCAATGGGCCCAAATTTGCACCTTGTAAGAGCCAATTATATTTTGGAGCAAATAACGGATGCACTATGATCCCTCAATTTCCACTTTTTATAAAAGTTTCAATATTAAGAATCTTAGGATAAGAAATTGATAAATTCCACACACACTCGCGCCATTTATTAGGTTAAATATCTAAAATGTTTATTTATTTATTTTAAAAGAGACAAAAAAAAATTTTTTTTTAACAATTTGAAAAAAAAAAAATTCTATATATTCCGGACATGGTTATGACACGTAAAGTTTGAAGCGTTGGAAGATATCAGATCTTTTACAGTTTGGGGGGGGGGGGGGGGGATATTGGATAAACCTATGGCGTGACCATCATCTGGATGTAGCAGCAGGTCATCTTTCACTAAATTAATCCCCGTGATTAAGGGAGGTTTAGGTTTGGACACATGTTGGGGTAATAATTTTCAATATGGGTAGTTCTCTAAACTCAGGGGTGGATTAGAGGAAGTTTTTGTTAATCTTCGGTAATATGGAAGGGGTTAATCTTCCTCAGGATTTGGGGGTGCAGGAGAGGGAAGATTGCAAACGTCCTAGTGAAATATTTAGTAGACTGATACATTAAATAATTTCAGGGCGGATTATATCAAAATTAAAGGAATTTTATATTTTTGTGCAAATAGTAAGTTGCTAAATTAGAAGGAATAGGGTTTACTACAGTTTGGAGAAAGGCAACAATGTTATTTTTAACAAAGCACATATAGTTCTCATTAGTAGGTGTGGGGAGGGGGGGTGGGGGTTATATACACCCTCCCCAAAATTATCGGACACATGTATGAATGACTATGTGAAAAAATGGGAATTCAGGGTTAGATGGGGGGGGGGGGGCAGGTAAATGGAGGGCACGGGCCGGGAGAACGGATTATTATTACTACTAATTATATATACTGTGGTTCAGGTCAGGTGACTATATCTATATGATGCTTGCTCAGCACTTGCCGGGATGAGTCAGGTCTCTATAGCAGAGTAATTGGCCAATTTTGGGAATATTTAGTTCAGAACTGACGCCACAAAGAAGTAAATAGCGTTTTTTTTTGGTAAACTCTAAGAATGATCCTTTGTTACAATGTACCTCCAGATTTCATAGTGACATATTAAAAGGGACAGGCAATCATTCTGAAAGATGCGAGTGAAGTTTAGGAAAGGGAGGGATGTCCTATAGAGGGGTCTTCTACCTTAAAACAGTCAATTGTGTGAGACCTCATTATCAGCCATCAGAGGGTTAACCAAAATAGTAAGAGGGATCTTCTTTACTACCAGTACAAACGTAGACCAGATGAAATGTAGAACAAGAGCTGCTTGCTCCAAGAGCTTAACATCTAATGCTCTACTGCCTGCAAGGAAGGAGCCTCCAGATACAAAGAGTATTGTGATACAGTGATAAGGGGAAACCGAAGGAGACCCCCAAGAAGAGGAGGAAAAGTGAACTTACCGGGAGGAGAGTCAGAGGGAATTCCATACAGTGATCCCTAAGGCTTACAATCCATCCAGGGTTAGTGTCAGGCTGCAAAACAAGGACCCCAGTAAATAGAGAGGGAGCAGGCAAGGGGAGAGCTGTCTCCTCTGCAGAACACAAGTCAGCACTGAACCCGCCTCTCCTAATAGGGAAAAGACATCCAAAATCCTCCTCTGCCCACTCCTGGAGGAGAAGGGGGGATAGGCAGCTGTGTGCACAGTCCTTGGGACCAACATCAAGAGCGCAGTCCCAGCATCTCAGAGCGGTGGGACTGCAGGGTGCAGGTACTGGCTGATACTGGAGGGGAGGGATGGGGTGGTGGGTGGGTGGGTGGGGTGCCATCTGCTTGTGGTCTCTTGTCTCTAGGAATTTCATCATCACTTCTGCTAAAAAGTCAAAGTAATAATTGAGGAATTCCTGGCTGGACACTTTGGCACCAAAACCCCATCCCGTGTATTGGGGGCTATAGGCTGTGCTTAAAGGGGTGGTCGTAAAAGAGCATAGGCTGCAGTTTGACTTCCTTATACAAGGAGAAGTTCTGAAACTTTTGCACACATGTAGTATTTTTTTCAGTTCTCTGCTTGCTGTCAGTGACTGGGAACACTAAAGTTTGCACCTAGTGGAGAAAAATCAGGTCCTTGAGTTCTTTACTATGTAGCAGCAAAGAAAATAGAAACTTTTTTCTCCTCTGTTTGTTACAATGTATCAGGGGAGCTTTGAGGCCAGTATTGACTATGGTTTAAACTGCTGGAAAAATAGTCATCAATGAGTAGTAAAAAGTCATGGGAGAACTTGAAAAAGTTAAGACAGTGAAACAAAAAGTATAAAAAAAAAAGTTGCAGAACTTTTTATTCTACAATAATTAAATGTATGACATTGACCTCATGGCTACAGTTTCCTATGTATTTATGCAAGTGAAATTCTGGAGGTTCTATCCCCAGTCCAGACAGAACGGGAAGTGATGACGTCCCATACACTGTGCATGAGACTCACTGGTCTCATTGGTAACATACCATTAATTCAGACGTGACCAGTGATCTACTACCAGGATGATAGACTATGCAAATGAACCTGAGGGGCTCCAGGCTCCATTATCGCCTATGAAACCTGGAGCCCCTCAAGCCGATTTGCATAAAGCCCTTCATCCTGGTGGTAGATCCCCTTTAAATAACATGATCATTCACAGTTTGATAAGAACCTATTCATCAGAGACTGGGGAGCTGCTAATGGAACCAAAGACCAATCTCCCAAAGTTAAAATGTATGTTTTTGTTTTCTAGTTTTAGAGAAACCCTGTTCTTTCAGCAACTGCTTTCCTGATCAATATATGTGCACTCTGCTCCTGTACACAAAATTAGCATATATTCATATATATACTCAAGTATAAGCCTAGTTTTTCGGCCCAAAAAAAAACGTGCTGAAAACCCTAACTCGGCTTATACTCGAGTAAAAAAAATAGGTTTTACCAGGTTTGTGTGGTAAAATTAGGGGCCTCGGCTTATATTCAAGTATATACTGTGTAATCCTTATGAGTCAGGACAGGTTACTCCAGAGCGCAAATGTTGTGGTCCTATTAAATAAAGTATATCTGTAGATATCAGATATCTGTCAGATGATTCCAGATTTTACCAAATACAATGGTTATCGTCCAGTATTTTCACCATTCCTCATGTAGAGATAAGAAGTGACAGATGAAGGGTTAATAATGGCATTAAATTAGTGGCTGGGGTACAACTGCAGGCAACAAATGACTTCTTATGAGTCGAGATAACATGTAGTGATCATTCCCGGCCAATAGATGGCAGCAGTACACCCATTCATCCAGCACCAGACAGTGCGCCCATTAGGTGCCCCCTCATGGGTTAGAGGGGAAAGTGCTGGGTCTACCCAGGAAGAATGATGGGAGTTGTATTATACGTTCTGGATAAACTCTTCCCAAGTCAACTCTCAGTGGTGTAATACTCTGCAGGATATATCACTTTGTATGGATCAGGTAGTAAAAGAGAAATGCGGCTCTCTAGAGGTCAGAAGTGTAATAATCTGCAGAATATATCACTGTATAGATCAAGAGCACAGTGCAATGTTCTGCACATGCCTAGACAGCTCAGTTTAATAATCATCTGCAGAATTATTCACCAGGTACCCTGTCTCCGAGTACAGGAGCAATGCTCTGCAGATCACTAGAGAGGTCATAGCCAGCAGTGAATATGTAGAGGAGGCAGTGGACACGTCTATAGAGGTCAGTGGTGTAATCATCAGCAAAATTTATCATCAGATACCTGTTGCAGGGTCCAGGAGCAATGCTCTGCAGTTCCTTGTAGAGGTCAGTGGTGTAATATGTATATGTCAAGAGGTAGAAAGGACAGAGCAATGATCTGCACACGTCTAGAGAGGTTTGTGGTATAATAATCTGTAGGTCTCTTGGGGCCAAGGGACCTGCAGAGTATATCACTAGGTTTCAGTCATGAGGTACAGGTGCAATGATCTGCAGATCTCTGGAGAGGTCATGGTGTAATCAGCAGACTGTGTATAGGTCATGGAGTAGGAGTTGGTGCAAGGATCTGCACATGTCTAGAGAGATCAGTGGTGTAATCATCTGCAGAATAAATCACCAGGTCCCGTCTCAAAGAGTAGGAGAAATGTTCTGCAGATCTCTAGAGAGGTCAGTGATATACACAGTCCGCTGATTATTACATGTCAAGAGATAGAGGGTGCGGCGCAATGATCTGCACATTACTCCAGAGGTTTGTGTAAAGGCAGTCCCGGGGTTACGTACAAGATCGGTTCTGTAGGTTTGTTCTTAAGTTGAATTTGTATATAAAAGTCAGAACTGTATATTTTATAATTGTAGCTCCACCCAAATTATTTTGGGTCTTTGTGATAACTGGATTTTAAAAATGTTGTGTTGTCATAAGAATCAGTATTAACACTAAAGCTTCATTACAGACACCTGTGATAACTGTTACAGCTGATCATTGTAGCCCAGGACTAAAGTACAATAAATTACCAATATCCAGAGGTCCGTTTGTAACTAGGGGTCGTATGTAAGTCGGGTGTTCTTAAGTAGGGGACCTCCTGTATATTAATTTGTAGTAATGTATAGATCTCTAGAGGTCAGAGGTGTGATCTGTGTAGGGGAAGAGGTGCAATGTTCTGCAGGTCTTATGAGAGGACAGTGGTTTAATATTCTGCATGATATATCTGTCGAGCAGAAGAGCAATGCTCTGCAGATCTCTAAAGTGCATCATCTGCAGAATATGTCACAACGTAAAGGGGGGAAGGGCAAGTAATGTCATGTGTTTAAGCATAGGTCAGTAGTGTAATAATCTGCAGAATACATCACCATTTATCTATGAGCAGGTAGAGCAATGCTCTGCAGATCTTTAAAGTTCAGTAGTATTATCTGCAGAACATGTCACGATGTAAAGAGGGGGGGCAAAGTAATGTCCTGTGTTTTACCAAAGGTCATTAGGGTAATCGTCTGCAGAATAGATCACCAATTATCTATCAGGAGGTAGAGCAATGCTCTGCAGATCTCTGAAAAAGGTCAAACGGTGTAATAATCTGCTGAATGTGGAAACATTTAAGGGGGCTCTTCCCATTAAACCTGTGGGATAACAGACTGGAATTGGAGGAAGGAATGCCCCAAAACGGAGGCGCAGGGACACCGGACTGCACCCCGCAAACTCCCTAAGGGCAGGGACTGGCGGGATACGGTGATCGGCTACCATGTAGGAACCATACTGTAACACTGAACACATAAAATGTAACAATTTTTTTTACGGATTTCTCAGAATTTACTTAGAAAACAGAGACGAGACACGAAGGTAATTACAGATTTGTATCTTTATTACCCTAAATGTTGTGACAGCGAATAGAAAACAAATGAGCGAGACCCCGGAGAAATCCTCATGTACATCCTGCAGGGGGGGGGATCCAGATGTCCGGCTGCTCACTGATCCTGCAACGAGACCACATGCCGAGATTTAAAGGGGCGCGCGCCCATGAACATAGCGACCAGTCCTGCCCCCCTTGTGCCCCCTTGCGATTGGCCATCTAGTGATCCCTTTAAGAAGCCGTGGGTTGGGGGGGTAAGGGGGCTACTTCTCTGCTAGGAATAACTGTTCCCTAATAGTTTCCACACGGTTCCCCGGCAGCTATTAAATAATTAGGCAGTTAGCGGTCCTTGCGCCATTAACCACCACAACACATTTGGAGGTAATTAGGGATTTAACCGTTCCGGGCCCCTGCACATTCTGACGGAGGTCTCGCTTTGTAATGTTCCAAAAATTCTCTAAAAATTAAAACAAAAAATAAAAGTTGGGAGGGTGGGGAGGCTGGACCAGACTTTTACAGCCATTTACACCCCATTGTAATAAATCCACTCACTGCCCTACGACGGACACCGGGACGTTACATTTGTTGCGATTATTTTACAAAAAAATGTGCCATTCATTAAAAAAAAATTCCTTAAATGGAACACGCGAGTCTGTAAGCAGCACTGAACATACGAAACTGCAGACTGTGTTAAGTATTGTCCCTGCAGAGACATGTAATCATAGCTTTGTGAGATTTTAGTAGCAGCAGGACTGTGATATATGGGTTTTTATTACAGGATTGTAGCTGGACTGGGGGGCCTGGTGTGCGAGAGCTCTTCTCTTCAGACTCCTAGCAAGAGCACACAGATCACACACACAGTTGTACCAGAGACCTCCACATACAAATACAATCCTGCAATATAAATGCATATTTCATAGTTCTGCTGCTACTAATACACACACAGGTATGGTTACACGGATCTACAGTGACAATACCCAACACTAGCAGCAGAAAAAACACAGCAGTGCGAGGAGGACACACCTCCAAGTTCACTTGGAGAAGCTACAGTCCTGTAATACGCATCCATATTTCACAGTCCTGCTGCTACTAACAAACACAGAGGTAGGATTACACAGATCAATGGGGACAATACCTAACACTAGCTGCAGAAAGTACAGCAGTGTGAGGACACCTCTCATGTGGCCTTGGAGAAACTACAATCCTGTAATATGAATCCATATTTCACAGTCCTGCTGCTACTAACACACACACTATATATATATATATTATTGTCCCTGTAGATCTTGAGTAATTATATCCGTGTGTGGGTGTGTTGTTAGCCAAGACTGAAAAATTCATATTACAAGCTTGTAGCTTCTTCAAGAGCACTGGAGAGGTGTGTCCTCACACTGCTGTGCTCTCTGCAGCTAGCGTTAGGTAATGTCCCTATAGATCTGTGTAATCCTACCTCTGTGTGTGCAAGTAGCAGCAGGACTGTGAAATATGGATGCATATTACAGTATTGTAGCTTCTTCAAGGGCACCGGAGAGGTGTGTGTCCTCACACTGCTGTGCTCTCTGCAGCTAGCGTTAGAGGCATGATGGCTCAGATCTACAGGGACGCTAGCTGCAGAGAGCACAGCAGTGTGAGGACGCACATCCAGTGGCTACAATCCTGTAATACAAATCCGTATTTCACAGCCCTGCTGCAACATACATACACTGTCTGCAGGACTGAACGGTCAGACTTAATAAACTGCTCAGTGTGAACATGTGCTGGGATATTACACTGCCATATGGGGGGGGGGGGATGCAGGTCTCCCCTCCCCCCCGGTACTCACTTTGACGAACTTGCCGTGCACCAGGTAAGGAGACTGGAAGTCGTTCTGGCAGTTAGAATAAGCCATTCCTACGCCGATCCCGGAGGAGAACACGATGGGCCACGTCTTTCCTGGAAAGAGAAGGCTTTATGGGTTACTCGGGGGGGGGGGGGGGGGGGGGCTGGGGGGTCTATGGGGTCGGGCCACGTGGAGACAATTAACCCTTTCCCAGCACACGCCGCTACCACACGCCCTTCCTACTAACAAGTGATTTAATGGAAAGTTTTAGGAGCAAAAAATAAGGGGTGAAGGCGAAATTCGCTGTGAGATACGTTATACGAGCGCGACTCTTTCATTGCGGATATCAAAGCGCATTCCCCTCTCCTAATAAAAGATCATGTCCTGAGTCGCGGATATTGGAAGGAGAAAATATTTTACATGAAATGAACACATCGGGGGCGGAGCATGGCAATCCAATAGAACATCAGTAAGGCCTGGAGCACTCCTTAAAGGAATTGTCCTATGTTATACCCCATCTACATAGCGAGGGATAAGATGCTGTTCTGTGCGGGTCCCATCATAAAACAGAGGAAGAATGGACAGGACCGTCCCAGCAGGCGGACCCTCACAGATTCCAGGCTGCACCATTTAGGGTGAATAAGACCCCATTCTTATGATTATTGGAGACTCCAAGCAATCAGAATGTTACCCACCACTCTATAGATAAGGGATGACCCCTTTAAGGGCATGATCCAATGCACCGGATTAGGCACCACTGATTCTTTTCTATAAATCAGTCCCCCTTGCGTGATTACCCACGACCTGACCAGACCCCCAAGTTTTGGAAAATCCCTTTAAAACTAACATCAAAATCAAGCATGGACAAACCAGGGACATTACTCGTAGGTCGAGGCACCTGTGATAATCTTCTTTGTTATCCATTGTCTCCTTCCTTCTTAAATCAATATTTATAATTATGCTATAGCTTCACAGGCCGTTACACTGTGCAGGAGCACCTCTCCTACCACTGTGTGCGATCACATCAGACAGAGGGAGGGCGTAATCCATGACCTCCTTCCTTCTAAAAATCAACTTTTAATATTACGCCAATGAGCCCCTCTGTGCTATGGCTTCACAGGCCGTTACACTGTCTCTGCCTCAACCTTTGCTCCCTCAGCGCTCCCCCCTTTCCACTTTGTGAGATTACATCAGACAGAGGGAGGGGAAGAAGTGCTCGTGCACAGTCTAACAGCCTGCGAAGCTACAGCATAATTGCAAAAGTCGATTTTAGAAGGAAGGAGGCCATGGTTAACAAATATAAGGAGATGACCACAGTCACGGTGTCTGGATCTATGAGTAATGCCCCTGGTTTATCTGAAGGTAGATTTCCTTTATTAATGCGCTCAGTGTAGATAATGCGCTTCCTTCAAAATCTGATGCAGTAAGGGACGGTATGGAAGGGAACTGGTTAAATTGCCTACAAAAAAAAAAAAATTGGTAAAAAAAATTCCCCACACCTGCGAGGGTCTGGCTTGTACAAGCTCACAGTTTCGTCAGGTTGTGTTCCTGCGGGTGGACTATGAGAAGTGACAGCGCTGGCTGTATGTCCTCCTGGTGGACGCAGAAGTAGAGGCTGAAGCCATCATGGCGGCCTGTATGCGTGGCCGGCTCATGTGCCCTGCATGGCAGACATCAACCAACTTTCTATAAGCCCTGAGTGGTCCGTAGTCAGATATAGAAATCCCCTGTCACCACTAGGGGGCACTTATAAGTTTACTACATACAGATCACACACTGATCTGTATGTACACAGAATGCTCCCCCTAGTGTCCACCACAGGAAGCAAAACTTTACAGTTTCATGTCCATGTAGGATATTTCTGGGATGCTCCACTTAGAACACACAATCTGACTATAATTTAGGAATAAATAGTACCTGATGCCCCCCCCCCCCCCTCCATAATTAGGAACAGGTACGTTGCATATTCATGTCTCACATATAGTTGAAACTTTGTTGACTCGGTGGAGGGAAATGTCAAAGGACTAAGGCAAGAACTCACTCTTAAAGAAGATGACGGAAAAGACAATCCCCAATCCAAGGCCGGCTCCTGCGGGAAAGGGAAAGAGGGAGATTTTAGGATGAGGAATCATACTACATACCACCATCATAATCCTACAGTTCACCGAGTATACAGGATGCAGCTCTGGATGTGACTAGAGTATTGGGCAGAATGGAGGATTAGCAGAACAAGGTGAATGGGTCATACTACATACCACCATAATGCTACAATTCACCGAGTATACAGGATGCAGCTCTGGATGTGACTACAGTACTGCGCAGGATGGAAGGTAAGTAGAACAAGATGAATGGTTCATACTACAGTTCACAGAGTATACAGTGCTGTACAGGATGCAGCTCTGGATGTGACTAGAGTACTGCGCAGGATATAAGGTAAGCAGAACAAGGTGAATGGATCATACTACATACCACCTCCATAATCCTACAGTTCACCAAGTATACTGTGCTGTACAGGATGCAGCTTTGGATGTGACTAGAGTATAGAAAATAAGCAGAACAAGGTGAATGGGATCATACCGCCGCGCTGGATGAAGGCGAATTCTTAGTCACGTCTAAATGGCGGAAATCCTCGGCTTTCTGCTCAAATAAATAACTGTTTAAAGGGGCGGTCGACCTTGAGATCAAGAACGACTTTCTTGGAAGGTTGGGGAAACTACAACTCCCATCGTTCCGGGATGGTGTCTATGGCGAGGGACGACAAGGGGTTAAGCCGCAGCCAGAACGCGAGGGCTGCTGGCACCTGATCCCTCCGCAGCTGTTTCCACTAAGAAGTGGCACCTCCAGGACAGGCCTACACTCATAACAATAAAACATGAAAGGCTTATCTTATAATAAGAGTGCAGCGAGGGGCCTAACGGGAGAGACATTTTCCAGAGAAGGGGCCTGGAGGCAGCGCGGGGCGGGCAGGGGGGGGCGCAAGGAGCCGCATTTACACCTTCTCCGTGGCGGCTTCAAACGCTTAATTGAAAAAACAGGCCCGGCGCTGCCTCATTTACTTCTCGCCATTAACCAGCCGCATGCCAAGAGCCCCGTGTGCCAACCAGATTAAGGCTGGAAGTGATGGAATTCCAGCGCTCGCATATGGTGGGACGCGGGAGGGGAAGAGGGGGCAACGCCTCATTGCAAGCTGTAAAAATCTAAACCCCTCGCACGAGACGTCCGCCAGATCAATCCGGCAGCCCATCAATCTCCAGGCAAGGACCTGCTGCTACGGGAGACTTCACACCCAGCTTTCCCAGGACCCGGAATGTCACCCTGCAAAGTTGTATCCCTTTACCATTCTCCATTCTATTGATACACCCATAGCCGATTATTCCCAATAATTCCCAGTTCTGCCGCTTCCACTCCAGAAGCGATGATGTCACATACACGGTGCAGGAGACCGATGAGGTCAGCGATCACATGCACAACGTAGGTGATGAGGTCACTGGAAATGGAGACAATCTGATTCCCATCTCTGTCAGGGTCTTAGTCCATCTAAGAACAAAGGATTGAGCATGGTGAATTTCAACATGCTTGATCCATCTCCTGCCCACCAAAATGAGAGTATTTAGCCGACCTAGTCTAGTTATTCTGCCCATTCATGAACCAGGCTGATCAGGATGAGCATACAGAATAGGCCCTTTACTTTTCTCTGCTCATTACCACATGTCTTCAGATTTATTTTTTTTTTACTAAGGAGATTTCACATAAAACAGGGAATGCTAAAAAAAAAAAAAAAAAAAAAAAGTGCATTTCCATAAAAAGATGATCACCGCAGGGCTTTAAATGGAACCGGTCACCAGTTTTTAGACAGACAACCAGCCCCCTCAGGTCTGGTATGAAATGTCTTTTCTAGAATTCTCTCTTATAAGAAATCATGTAAAAATGATCAGAGAAGAGTCATATTTTACTGAGATAAGTCAAGTTTTGAGACTTCCGGGGTAGAATCACTACAAATGACCCCATTTCCAGTACTATAGCACCTAGAAATAGGATTTTGGTGTCATTTATGAGAGTCATCTTTCTTCATCGCAAGCCTGGTGTTAGCTGAAAGAAAGATAAGAATCTCATAAATGACACCAAAATCATATTGCTAGGTGCTATAGTACTGTAATATAAGGTCATCTGTAGTAATGCTCCCCCGGCTGCCTCTAAACTTTACCGACCTCAGATAAACTAACTCTTTTCAGCTCATTTTCCCCATTTCTCATCAAGTTTAGAGGCCCCTATGTTTGGTTCTATAGCACCTAGAAATATGCTGCTGGTGTAATATTAAAGATAAGGATATATTCTCTTTTAGCCCCAATCAGGCTTTTCTTTCAGTGATCTTCCAAACCTGAAGTGAACCTTGCCCCTTTCGGCTTTTGAAATTGACTCATCTCCAAAAAATATGACTCTTCTCTGCTCATTATCACATGACTTTGGAGATTTTTTTTTTTTTTAAATAGGAATTTCACAGAAAAGAGGGAATGCTAAAAAGGATATTTCACCCCCTACCTGAGGCTGTGGTAGTATAATGGGGTAAAATCCGGTGACCCTTTAAAGGATGCTGTACTGTATTATTCTAGATTGGACGATATATTCCTATTATGGTCACCTTTAATGGTTGAGGCAGGACCCGATATAGTTCAGTATGTCAGACTCTTCTTCCCCTTGTGCAGGGTGACCCTTTAACCCATGACACCTGGACCCATCACACCCCCAGGCTTGACCAGATCATCCGCACCTCCGGCGCCAGAGCAATAAAAGTCCATTTCTATAAAGATCTTCTCCTCGCAGTGAATGGATCTGGCGTCCACACCGAGCCCATGTGCCAAGTACAGAGTAATGGTGTCTCATACTTTCCTGTTTCTAGGGTGTTGCTGCTATCTGCCCGTCCTATCATGTCTCTGCTTATGTGCAACTTGACCCGAGCTCCAGAAATATCAGCCACGATCAGAGTCCCTTCCGCAATAATAATGAAATAAAAAAATAAAACACAGCCCCCGGGACGCTCTAAAAGCCGGCGGTGCATTCCACGTTTGGGAGTGAGGGCTGCAGGCGGGTGTTATGGGGGAGAAAGAAAAACTGGGTTCAGACATCCCAGACCCAGACCATAGAAGGGAGGAAGGAAGGAGCAGGATCCAGATACACCGCAGGGCAGAGACCTAATGACCAGCACAGGAGAAGCCAATCTGTGTTTACTCAGCTGCGGGGGAACCAAAAGTCTCAGCATGAAACACAGCACAGCTGCTTCATTATATATCAGTAATGTTATCTATGTACACAGTGACTGCACCAGCAGCAGGATAGTGAGTGCAGCTCTGGGGTATAATACAGGATGTAACTCAGGATCAGTACAGGATAAGTAATGTCATGTATGTACACAGTGACTGCACCAGCAGCAGAATAGTGAGTGCAGCTCTGGAGTATAATACAGGATGTAACTCAGGATCAGTACAGGATAAGTAATGCCATGTATGTACACAGTGACTGCACCAGCAGCAGAATAGTGAGTGCAGCTCTGGAGTATAATGCAGGATGTAACTCAGGATCAGTACAGGATAAGTAATGTCATGTATGTACACAGTGACTGCACCAGCAGCAGAATAGTGAGTGCAGCTCTGGAGTATAATACAGGATGTAACTCAGGATCAGTACAGGATAAGTAATGCCATGTATGTACACAGTGACTGCACCAGCAGCAGAATAGTGAGTGCAGCTCTGGAGTATAATACAGGATGTAACTCAGGATCAGTACAGGATAAGTAATGTCGTGTATGTACATAGTGACTGCACCAGCAGAATAGTGAGTGCAGCTCTGGGGTATAATACAGGATGTAACTCAGGATCAGTACAGGATAAGTAATGCCATGTATGTACACAGTGACTGCACCAGCAGCAGAATAGTGAGTGCAGCTCTGGGGTATAATACAGGATGTAACTCAGGATCAGTACAGGATAAGTAATGTCATGTATGTACACAGTGACTGCATCAGCAGCAGAATAGTGAGTGCAGCTCTGGGGTATAATACAGGATGTAACTCAGGATCAGTACAGGATAAGTAATGTCATGTATGTACACAGTGACTGCATCAGCAGCAGAATAGTGAGTGCAGCTCTGGGGTATAATACAGGATGTAACTCAGGATCAGTACAGGATAAGTAATGTCATGTATGTACACAGTGACTGCACCAGCAGCAGAATAGTGAGTGCAGCTCTGGGGTATAATACAGGATGTAACTCAGGATCAGTACAGGATAAGTAATGTCATGTATGTACACAGTGACTGCACCAGCAGCAGAATAGTGAGTGCAGCTCTGGGGTATAATACAGGATGTAACTCAGGATCAGTACAGGATAAGTAATGTCATGTATGTACACAGTGACTGCATCAGCAGCAGAATAGTGAGTGCAGCTCTGGGGTATAATACAGGATGTAACTCAGGATCAGTACAGGATAAGTAATGTCATGTATGTACACAGTGACTGCACCAGCAGCAGAATAGTGAGTGCAGCTCTGGGGTATAATACAGGATGTAACTCAGGATCAGTACAGGATAAGTAATGTCATGTATGTACACAGTGACTGCACCAGCAGCAGAATAGTGAGTGCAGCTCTGGGGTATAATACAGGATGTAACTCAGGATCAGTACAGGATAAGTAATGTCATGTATGTACACAGTGACTGCATCAGCAGCAGAATAGTGAGTGCAGCTCTGGGGTATAATACAGGATGTAACTCAGGATCAGTACAGGATAAGTAATGTCATGTATGTACACAGTGACTGCACCAGCAGCAGAATAGTGAGTGCAGCTCTGGGGTATAATACAGGATGTAACTCAGGATCAGTACAGGATAAGTAATGTCATGTATGTACACAGTGACATAGTGAGTGCAGCTCTGGGGTATAATACAGGTAAGTAATGTCATGTATGTAGGGAGCAGTCAGACATGGCGGTGCATTACCGGCTCCTCTCCGTCACCCACAGCTGCCATGCAGGACGCTCTGCACAGTCGGAGTTGCCAGTATAACCATGGATTGTTTATTTGAACACTTTGGAAACCCTCGTACAAGCACTTCCAAGAACAAGATAATCTGCCAGCTCGCCAGAGCCCACAAGTACACAAGCGCTTCATCAGGGGGCTGCGGCGAGAGGCAGGGAAACACAAGAGCCCGTGCACAGCTGGGTCGGGCCACACAACGTGAACGCCAGAAATGGACAACAACCTCCAACAGGTTAACCATTGCCTCTTCTACAGACTACACAAAAATCTAGAACCATTAATGGCAATCAGAGCTTTAGAGGGCGACGGTGGAGAGCTGTAAACTACATCTATGTGTAACTCCTGGGGTTGTGTCCTCACACTGCTGTGCTCTGTGCTACAACCTCTCTACATTGCAGTTACATCACATCGCAAACCATCCACCTCGATTGCTTTGGTGTCTCACTACAAGCCGGCTACTGCCTTGATTCAGGGCGGAGGGGGGAGGACTGTCAAGTGGTTCAATGCTGAGAGATAAGTGCACAGCAGTGTGAGGACACAACCCCAAAATCGGCATTAGTCAGGTCCAAATTACCTTCTTTTAAAACTAAAGATCCCTTTAAAATGTAGGTCCATAAGGGACCGAAATCCTTTACGGGTGACGGGGCGCCCCCACTTGTCGCTGGCCGGGGCCCACATTGGGGTCTTGCAGAGGTTAATAAGGAGGCCTTTGAACTGCACGTGGTCCGGAGCTTCGCTGAGGGTCTCCATCACCCCCTGCATGTAAGGGATTAAACACGCAGCATTGTCCCCATCAGTCCCGGGAGGGGGGGGTGGGCGCCAAACTTCAATCACTGGCCGCCCCCATCCCTGCAGAGAATTAGATAAACTATGTGCACGGCTCTATCCTCCCCCTCCCTCCTCCTCAGAACACGCCGCACCTTTAATAAACGCAGGGGGGGGGGATTATTGTGAAACAATCACACAGCAACCAGAACAACACAGGTCGTCCTGCCAAAATAATACACGAGGCCCGGCCACAGGACAGAAATCCTGCTCATACATCAACATTATAGGTAGTATAGCTTCCATCCAGAGCCTCCTGGTTCACTATATATTATACAACTGCTAAGGAGGTGGAGCAAGACCGAGTGCACCGCCCCTATGGGTGGTACATAGAATGACAGAAGAGACATAGAATGTCAATCACTAGGATATATAATCACTGTATGATGGTTAGTAGCAGCAGGACTGTGTAAAAAGTATTTATAGCTTCTGGGTGGTGTGTCCTCACACTGCTGTGCTCAGAGTCCCTGTCTTCTGACTTCTATAGTATCCAACCAGCAGACATCTACAACTTTCAGTTAGAGCATAGAGTAGTGGAGCAATTACATGCAGGGGGCCAAGAACACAGCAGTGTGAGCACTCGCTTATAATAACTAGACCCAATTACATAGGGATAAATATAATCATTTATAGTCCACTGATACTAACAACACACATAAAAGGCAGGATTACACAGATCTTCAGGGGGCAATACACAACACCGGCTGCAGAGAGCACAGAGTACAGCAGTGTGAGGATACTCTTCTAATAGCGAATACCAACTATACAAGATAAATATAGTATTTATACTATTGCTGCTACTAACAACACCCACTAAGGTATGATAATACATCTCTCAAGAGGCAATACAGAACACCGGCTGCAGAGAGAACAGAGCACAGCAGTGTGATGACACCCCCTAGAGACAATAGCGATTAGCGCCACCGCCCCTTCATCCTTACTGCGTCATACACCTGATAAGATGACCCTTTAATGGGGCTGCAGTTCACCGTTTGGCCACCATGCAGCGGGTGGTGCCTTCCACCTCTGTCTATAGTATAGGCTCCAGTACCTGGAGGTCATCCGTATAGAATATGAATAAGGGGCCACACCTATAGCTATAGGCCTAGTTGGGGTGAACCAGCAGGATCTGGATGACAATAGCAGCATTCCTACATCTGTAACTGTAATGTGCGGGGCCTCCTGGAAGACATTACCCCGCAGGACACAATCACACGCTAATAATCAATGATGGGGGGGGGGGCCTTAAAAAAATACACATCCTGAATATTCATGAGGTTTGGGAGGGAGATTAGGTGACTATGACCACCCCTACCCTTCCCGAAACCCCACCATCAAGACCTCTGTTTATGGGGGCATCAAGACCTTGCTCTGAAAAATTAAGCCAAGGGAAAGCAGGGTTGGGCATGCCCCATCCCAAGGGAGTGTGCGGGTCTAGGTTGCATGTGTATGTGGAGAGTGGAAGGAATAGCTATAATGTGTGCTATACCTGGATTTAAAGGACTATTCCAGGATCACAAGGGAGTAAGATCATATTACTGGGGGTCCGACACTTGGCACCATTCCCAATCAGCCAAATTTACCATCAACTAAGCACAGCGCCGCACTCTATGTAGTGGCTGTCCTTGGTATTGCAGCTCAGCTCCATGCAAATCCTGAAATAGTAATGAATAGAGCCGATACTGTAATAGAGACGCATTTAACAATGATTCATTTCGGGCAAGTGACTACCCCGGGTCATTTCATTGTTCCCCTTGGGGCATTTGCGGTGCTTTAAAAGAGATTTAATAAAGATTAGGACAATCCGGTAATCCCATCTCCGCTCTCTATATACAGATCTCAATCCAATCTGGGAAAACAGCGGTAAACAAGCGATGGGCCCGGCTCTGGCCGCAGCACCTGGATCGTATCCGTCCAATAACCGCCAATGTGACAATGGCGTCGTAAAGGGCCGTTCTGGGCCAAACACGTGGAGGTGGCTTGGCTCGTACTGCGATGGGCCCGGAGATCTGCAGATACGAGGGCCCGGAGGAGAAGATTAATGGCTGAGAAAGTGCAGATGTGACTGGAACATACGTGGTAGTCGGCTCCGGGCTACAGCCGCAGCATCTGGATTTTATGGGGATAAGAGGAGAATTCAAAGCATCAAACAACATGTGTTGTGCAAACCTGGAAGACGTGATCAAAACTATGTACCAGGCCGCCCCCCGCTATACACATACCTCTATATACCCTGCAGGATAATCCTCCCATCCAACAACTACACTACTCCCTTAAAGGGAACCCGTCATCAGATTTTACCCCATTACACTACCAGCCCCTTAGGTAGGGGACAAAATTACCTTTCTAAAATTCCCTATTTTATGCGAAATCTCTATTAAAAAAAAAAAAAAAAAAAAATTAATAATAATAAATATATATATATATTCCAAATTGTTGTGAAAATGAGCAGAGAAAAGTCATATTTTGCTTCAGATGAGTCAAGTCAGACTCCTTTATCTTCCGTTCTATAGTAGCTAGAAACATGCTGCTAGTGTCATGTTAAAGATAAGAATACCCATCTTTCATATCACATCCCTACTGTGGTTCTGGAGCTACAGAACTGGAGAATTTTTTTATTTATTTTTTTAAAGACGGAATTTGATCTTTATTTGCCGCTCACATTCACAACTAATGTCAGAACCTTAAGCCTTATGTGATCTGAGAGAGTGTAATTTTCAATACTAAACCAGCATCATGTTCCAGGGTGATAGAAAACATAATATAGGGGCATCTGAAGCGCTCCAACTTCTGGCCCCTTCTAAACTTGACTCATCAATGGAAAATATGACTCATCTCTGCTGATTTTTTTACATGACTTTGTAGGTGAGGTTTCAGATAAAAGAAGAGATCCTAGAAAGGACATTCCATACATGACCTTAGGGGCTGGTAGTTTAAAAGGGGTAAAATCTGGTGGCAGGTTCCCTTTAAAGGAAACCTACCATTTCAAATGGTAGGTGTAAGCTGTAAATACCGAGCACCAGCTCAGGGTGAGCTCAGGGTGAGCTGGTGCCGGTGCTTAGTTTCGTTAGTGTTATTAACCGCTATATCGCGGTTTTAACACTTTTTAAACTTTATAGCAGAAGCTGCTTCGGCGCTGCGCACGACCGTGCGCGCGCAACGCCTGCGGCATTTCCTATGTAGGCGCACGCACGATCGTGCGCACGCAGCGCCGAAGCAGTTTCTGCTATAAAGTTTTAAAAAAGTGTTAAAACCGCGATACCGCGGTTTATAACACTGAAGAAACTAAGCACCGGCACCAGCTCACCCTGAGCTGGTGCTCGGTGTTTACAGCTTACACCTACCATTTGAAATGGTAGGTTTCCTTTAAGTAGCTTAAAAAAAACCTTTACATTTTCCTGCCATTTCACCTGTTATAACGCTCCTACTATGCAAGAACCAGGAGGCACAGGATGAACACAGCTAGAGATACCTCTCATGAAAGGGAAGAAGCTGTAACAAGGGGAGGGGGACAACAGGGTAGGTCCAAGCTGTTAGCCCCTCACTAATCAGCACTTATAGGGCTTGTATATGAGAAAGCTCGGAGTATTTGGACCAGCGCTGCAGAACCTCAGTCATCTCAGTGGTAACTATACTACAAGACATGGGTCAGGTGCAGGGCTGAGCGCCGGCTCCACATACTGATGTTATCTGCTCAAGTATCTTGTGATAGCTGGAATTTATTTCATATTTTTTGGTATTTTTTGTGAACACAGAGAGAAAGAGCAAGTGAAGGAAAACACATGCGGTGCCAAGCTCCCAGCATCCCGCTCTGGAGACGCCCCGGCGCTGGTCGGGAACAGGGTTTAATGCGAGTCCAGAAACTATTACACAGGGTGAGAGCTGCACTCACTTTCTTCATTACCCCAGGAGAGCGACAGCCGCAAGGAAAGGAGTGAACCGAGCGCAACATGCCCAAGAGTTCGCAGCGTCCTCTGTCCAACGCCGTAGAGGGGCCTCCGCAACGACTCCACTACCACCGCCATAGGGGCCTCCATGCCGAAAATCCCAACCACCCCCAGTCCACTGCCACAGAGGGGCTTCCAGCCACACCACCTATGTTCACTGCCACAAAGGAGCTTCCACGTAACACACTCATCCTCCCCCGTCCACCGCCATAGAGAGGCATACGCATCCCCCCTACATCCGTCGCCATAGATGGGCCTCTACGCCGTAACCCCCGCCGCCATAGAGGGTCTTTGTGACGCACCCCCACATGTCCACTGCCATAGAGGGGTCTCTTTGCACCCCTCCCATCATCCGCCGCCATAAAGGGGCCTCAACGCAGTCCCCTACTTCCTGCATAGAGGGTCCACTGTGCCGTGTGTCCGCCACCATAGAGGGGACTAAGCGCCGCACCCCCCATCATCCACCGCATGCACAGTTTCCTGAGCACATGGCTCTTGGCAGTTAAGTCCTGGAGGACCCAATATGCCCTAAAAGCTGCTCACAATTAACCGTGGCATCCAAGAGGTTAACACCAGTGATTATTATAAGTGGTGGCTGTGTAATAGAGTCAGACGACTATGGCCGCGTTTCCTTGTGGCGTGTGAATTGCGTTATGAAACCGGATTTAAAGATGCGCCCGCATTCACATGTTGCGTTTAGGTAAATAATATGCCCTATCCTCTCCCTAAAGCGCAGGCTGAACAAATCAATAGGTCTCAACATTAGAATCATCTTAAAAAGCCCAGCCCGTCCCTTTAAGAGAAGGTGTGCCGAGAGGCCTGGGCTCTTATCAGGCATTTCATTACAGAGCCGAGCACAGACACTTTGGCAGAACACAAAGTAATGGCAAAGAACAAAAAAAAAAAAGTTTCAGAGAAAAACCACTTTGTCAGAACTCTGCTGCCAAATCTGCAATATTTCTACTTATTTTGGAGATGAAACGAGGTGGAGGAGGGGGGGGGGGGAGGGAGGTGAGGCCGCAGGTCTGGGGCCTATAGATGACCAACAGGAGGGTGGAGGAGTTTAGGAAAAATTTTGAGATCATTATTAACTTTTTAGATTGTGAAATAACTTTGTTGGGCGAGTGCAGGACCCCTAGATTTATTAGGGGGGGGGGGGGGGACGCTAACACTTAAAGGGGAGGGGGTGATAAACTTTTCAAAGCAAGCGCAAGCATAGAAGTGCCGACCCTGAATTAAGGAATATTCCATCTGAAAAATATCCTGGTCCTGGGAAAGTAGAGTAGCTAGAAAGTGTTGTCTGGGAAAGCTGGGTGATGACCGTGCAAGGCTACGATTACACCTAATTGGGGGAAGGAGGGGTCCGGCTGCTATGCACGTCTTCACTAATGAGAAGATTTTACACCCTTCGTGTCCTGGGCCCCTCCACCCCTTGGCAGGGGATGTGGATGTATCAGGCTCACATTAACACCTCGCTATCAGTGAATAGAGCCTGCCAGGAAAGTGTCCGGGCGAGGCGACGAACGATTTATCCCATTTTATTTCTAGTTATCAGGAAAAATATTTCCTTGGAAACCCTGCGCAGTTCTCTGCCTGGACATGATTATTGTGAGAGTGAATCTCTGATAATTGCTTGATGGTAACACCCCAATTATCAGCGCTGCTTTCATCACCATGGATCAGAACTGTGCGCCAAAATTTATTTTTGCAGCTGTAATAGAATATATAGTAGTCACCACTAGGAGGAGCTCATATCCAGAATTGTGTATGCATTTCTGTGCAGGGAGCTCCCCCTAGTGGTGGTAAGAAGAAATCAAATTTTACCATGAAAAAAAATAATATTTTCAGGATTTAAAAAGAAAAATGTATTACAATAGGTCAAATCAATGCTGGTAATCCCAACGATCAGCTGTCACTGCCCCCGTAGGCTTCCGACTTGTTACTCCTTGTTCATTATAGTGCTATTCACCGACTAGTGACAGTACTTGGTATTGCAGCTCAGCCCCATTCACTTCAATTAAACTGGAAGGCAATTGCCTATGTGACCAATGACTCGAGAAGTCACAGAATACAGAAGAGATTCCCAAAACTTCAAGATGATTATTGGGGGGGGGGGGGACCCTCACAATCTCATTCTTAAGATAAGTTATTGAAAACCCCATCAAGGAGAGCTCAAACAGGGCAAAGTATTCCTCATTGATTAAATGAATTCCTGCTAAATGTTTGACTGCTGGGGTGCAACCACTGGAACCCCAAATTCTAATGAGAACTGTAGTTCTATTGTGAACTTCCATCATGTTAAATGGGACTGACAGATCACTGACAGAGTCCATTGGTCTAACAGAGTATTAAAGGAGCGGCAGTGCACATGCGTGACCCCCGGCCTCATTCAAATAAGGACTATGGATCCCCATTCTTGTGATGGATAGGGATCTCAGAGATCGGAGCTCTTCCACAACACTGGCCGAGCCCTTAAAGAGAACCCGTCATGCAAAATAACCCCCCTAAACTAAATATATTTTCATAAACTGCCATTAGAGAGCATTGCCGCTATCCCTTCATTGTCCCTCTACATGCCTGTAAACCTAAGCAATGAGGCCCTAAAGCTGTATGCAAATGACCTGTGAAATGTCCAATGAAACATTAGCATATTCAAGCTGTCCATCTTATTCATGAGTGGGAGGCACAGCCACACCCCCAGTGCATGACTGACAGCCTGTATAATGATGTGAGGCTGTATAATGATGTGCTTCCTGGTGCTGGTGGCCACGCCCCCTGCAGCCTGTGTGTGCATGTGTGTGTGTATAGGAGAGATACAGCAGCTCCAGGCAGCCATGTTACAGCAGAACATGTCAGGTACTTGTGTAGCTGATGTCTGTGTCTCTCACTTGTATATTAGGAGGATGCAGCATGTCAGCAGATGCAGCACACACACTAGCCATGCTTTACTATACATTACACACAGACATGAGCAGGGGGAGGAGAGGGGAGGGGGAACAGGAGTGACATCACTGCCTCTGACCATGTGACCAGCCTCATTTACATGATAAAGAATAGATGATTTTATAATGAATAATGTATGAAATAACTAGATAAAGGCTGGGATGGATCCTTGTGCGCTGCTCCAACAGGTAGTAGTGACAGGACTAGTGACACAGACCTGATGACAGGTGTCCTTTAAGTTTTACTGTATACAATGTGGATCATAGATGTGACAGGTTATACATGAGCCTTTTGCTTTACACATTGGCGCTTTGGAATGTGCAATAAATGGCAAAAGGAAACGTTATTACTAAAAAGTGCCTTAGGGCATCTCTTTGGGCACTCTATCTCCAAAAGGTTTACCACCACTGCTCTAAGTACAACCAAAAGCCACTTATATGTTGCAAAGTGCCAACATGACAGTAACTTATTGATCCCTGCTGTATCACAGGTTTCAATCGTATTAGTGTCCTGAGTTCACCCATACAATAAAAAGATGGAGAACTTGGATTCAGGGTTGCCTGAAGAAGAACAATCAGGGTTCCCAGAGCAGGCGCTCCAATAATAAGCTCTGTCCACACTTTCTTGTTCCTCCTGTAGCCCCGGCAGCCAAGGATGTTGCTTTAAAATGGCGCTGAGCATGGCACGTCCAGGACTGCAGGAGGAAGTCCTGTCTGGCAAACTCTGTGCTGGGGTGATGGCCTCTGTGCCCATAGAAAGGACTCCGAGTGCCACCTCTATCACCCGTGCCATAGGTTCGCCACCACTTAGGGCATCTCAGCCCATTGCAAGAAAAGACGGGAACAGTTTGTGAATGCAGCTCTGGAGGCGACTAGAGAATCAGTCTTGATGAAAGTTGGTCAATCACAAAAACCAAAGAACAATGGGGAGTGGAGAAATCAAGTAAATAACCACAGAGAGGCGCTACTGGGTGGTGTGTAAGGCACGCAGAGAGGGCAAATATATGGAATAACTTATTTGTTTTAGCCTTAAACACAGCTCCGATAATATAGGTTTCTTCCAAGGCATCACACCATGTGGCTGGTTTTAGCAGGACGAGCGATGGTGAGGGGGTCCGCAGCCGCTCTCGTGTCCGCGAGCCATTAAGTGGGGCCAGAAGAAAAAAAAAGAAAGAAAAGAAACATAAAATGGCTTTTAGTGTTCTAGGAAATGGAAAAAAATATCCTTTCGCCTCGGAGTACAATACTCCAGCACATTGGCATGCAGGCACAAAACTGCCCGTTCTGTGCCAAGCTCCATTTTTCCATTTAATAAGTTTGGTCTCACCTCGGAGGGCTTCCTGTGGAGGGGAAGTGTGCTGGCTGCACGCTGTTAACCGTTTTGTGGGTGGGCGCCAAGTGACTGTACAGGGGACATATAGCAGCACACAGTAGTGTAAGCCCATAGTGTACTGCCAGGTGGTGGTGGTGCACAGAGATTGTTGTATAAACCCTATTCCTCCATTCATACTGAATACATATTCACACTAGGTACCAAAGCGTCACACGTCCGAGCTGCTCTGACTGGTCATTTCCAGTGGATAGGCACAGCACAAGGCATCTGAACCAAAGCAACCCAGAACTATGCGTTGGGGGCTCCGGTTCTACAGTCCCTGGAGGGCTCCATGTCTCCAGTCTCTGCCGGTCTCTCTGGGTTCCATGTACCTAGTAGCGGCTCTCAGGTCTCTCAAGGGCTCCCTAATCTCTGACACCAGTTATCTTGTGGGCTTCCTGGGTTCTAGGTTTCTTTTAGCAGCTCTCTAGGTTCCATGTTCCTATTAGCAACTCTGTTCTCTCAAGGGTTCCCTAGTCTCTGACGCCAGCTCTCTGATCTCTGGTGGGCTCCCCAGATTCTAGGTTGCTAATAGCGGCTCTCCAGTCTCTCTAGGTTTTATGTTCCCAGTAGCTTCTTTCCGATCTCTCAAGGGCTCCATAGTCTCTGATGGCAGCTCTCTGATCTCTGGTGGGCTCCCCAGGTACTAGGTTGCTAATAGCGGTTCTCCAGTCTATCTAGGTTCCATGTTCCTAGTAACATCTCTCAAAGGTTCCTTAGTCTCTGATGGCAGATCTCCCATCTCTGGAGATTTCGAAGTTCTAGGTTCCTAGTAGTTGTTCTTCAGTCTCTATGGGTTTAATGTACTTAGTAGCGGCTTTCTACTCTCTCTAGGGCTCCCTATTCTCTGACAGGAGCTCTCTGGTCTCTGGAGGGCTCCCTAGGTTTTAGGTTGCTAGTAGGGGCTCTCTGCTCTCTCTAGAGCTCCCTATTCTCTGACGGGAGCTCTCTGGTCTCTGGAGGGCTCCCTAGGTTTTAGGTTGCTAGTAGGGGCTCTCTGCTCTCTCCAGCTTCCATGTTTCTAGTAGGGGCTCTCCAGTCTCTCTAGGGCTTCCCTAGTCTGACGGCAGCTCGCTGGTCTCTGCGGGACTCCCAAGGTTCATGGGTTCTTAGTGGCAGCTCTCCGATCTCTGGAGACCAGCTGGACCATACAGACGTTATGTCCCTCCTACAAATGAAAGCTTTGCAATTCATATGGCGATCCATGGTTAAAAAGGGGGGGTCTAGTCATGTATCTGGTATTGTATGCATCATTTTGCAAGATGAAAAAAACTTTCTGTAGGAAGGACTTTTCCCTCCACAATAGTAAATTGTACTTGGGCATGAAATCTCCTTATGGTGCCTCCGATGCAGATGTGGACTAATGGAGGATGTTGGGGACTGATGGAGATTACCTTAAAGTCTATCTAGAGATCCTTATATCTGTGGACGCCACAAAATGCCAACAATATATCATCGCAAGCAAAGATGGCTCTGTGTGGTTTGTCGGATTACACATCTCACGTATGACCATTGAGGGTAGTCAAAAAGTATCACAAAAGTAAAGCAGGTCCTATTCTGGCCACGGCGCAGCTACCCCCACCCACCACCATCACCATCACCACCTGGCTACAAAAGGGCCTTACATTGATCTGAAAGCACAACCATGGGGTTAATAAAGGGCCATATGGACTGGGTACAGTGCTGCCCCTTGAGAAGCGTCATATTAGAAAACTTGGCGTTCTAGAATCTGGTATGATACAAACTATATCCCAAATTTACAAGGAACAGAAAGAAAAAGAAATGAACAGAAGAGAATTATTAACAGGATGAAAGAAGAGGCCGCCCACACAATTATGTGATGAAGTTATTGCAATGACGAATAGAGAGAGGAAGGGGCCGGCGCCAAGATACAAATTTAGTGAAGGACTGATAGAATAACACCAGGGCGGCCGGCGTGCCAGGAAGTTCATTTATTTCATTTTATAAGGTGTCGGGAGCGGAGACCTTTGAAAGTCGCCCCAAGCTCCGGCTACACAGGTTGAAAAGTTTTCTGAGCCATTAACCTGCCAATTCTGTCAAATTCCATGCAGCTGTTTTTCCGGAATCAACGCACAAAGAAAGGTCTTAATTCTGGCAAAACCTCGCAGGAGCTTCATGACGACTTATTTCCAAAAATAGTGAAGCGGATTTAATGAAACTTCGGAAAATAAATTAGACCCTGGAAGCGCTACAAAGTCTCCCGGTCTCATCCGGATCTAAGCTCTTCCCTAAACTTACAAGACGGTGAGAAAAAAGGAAAGAAAGCACCGAGCCGGGACCAAAGCCTCCACAAATCATCCAGAATAATACACTGACACATCAAGGGGAACAGCAATAACCAGAGGTCACATCTACACCCTGCACACAGCCAGGAGACCACAGCTGTATAGCTATAATCACTACACATGGAAACCCATTCATATCAGAACTTTATAGTAACCCCCTATGTACAAGAATATAACTACTATAATACTGCCCCCTATGTACAAGAATATAACTACTATAATACTGCCCCCTATGTACAGGAATATAACTACTATAATACTGCCCCCTATGTACAAGAATATAACTACTATAATACTGCCCCCTATGTACAAGAATATAACTACTATAATACTGCCCCCTATGTACAGGAATATAACTACTATAATACTGCCTCCTATGTACAAGAATATAACTACTATAATACTGCCCCCTATGTACAAGAATATAACTTCTATAATACTGCCCCCTATGTATAAGAATATAACTACTATAATACTGCCCCTATGTACAAGAATATAACTACTATAATACTGCCCCCTATGTACAGGAATATAACTACTATAATACTGCCCCCTATGTACAAGAATATAACAACTATAATACTACCCCCTATGTACAAGAATACAACTGCTATAATGCTACTTTTATCCTCTTCTCCTACATCCCTGGCAGCAGAGGAAGCACGGGAAGGTGGCATCAACCTTTCCCAAAAGTAAATCATCCCAGAGAAGGATTTTCAATCCTTCCGGACCCATAAAGATGATACCTCGGCTACGGTGCCAGAGTCCTCCCAGGGAGCAGGATGCGTCCTGAGCACCTGGGATTAAGCAGAGCCTGGCGCTCGGTTTATATCATTGTCAGCCCAGAGGAGAATACATAAAAAGACTTCCTAGTAAATCCATTTTCAAATTCACCAAAATCCCCAGCGGTATCCGGTGTTAGCGCATTCGGCCACAGCCGAGTATTAAAGACACAGACACCTATTTCCCGGACCTACACATCCCAAGATCCTAGTATAAAGCTGTTTTCACGGTGACGTGTTCAGTTGGAGAGGTGGAGGGATGAGTGCAGCTCACCCCTCCCCTCTCCATAGCAAGCAGTGCTACACTGCAAATCTCCCAACCAAGATGGAACACGCTCTATTTTGCAGCAACATCATAGAACACGCGTGTGTTCTCGCATATCGCGTCATGCACCACACACGTCTATGGCGGCCGTATGCTAGCCTCCATCCACATCCGGAGCTGCAAGTATACATGTGTGAACAGGGCACAATACATCTCCTTGAGGCTGGGCAAGATCAACTCCCTACAGAGGTGATCACCACTAAAATACAGGCAAAAGGTCTTCATTCAGATGGAAAACCTGTTAACACTTTCTGACAGTCATTCTCCCAGACGCTGGGGGTTCCAGTGGCTTGACCCCAAGAAATGTGACCCCTCTACCCTATCCTATAATATCTGGCAGGAAATTCTCTTTGAAAGGGGTTTTCCCAAAATGTTTTATCACCTTTGAGGGTGAAGAACGTATAAGATAGGAGTAAAGGAAACACTCATTTCCAGAGGGATCCCTTTTTTCCAGTGGTTGATCGATCCTCTCGTCAGATGAGGTCATGTGCATTGTCCAAGTAATCGCTATGCCAATGCCTGGGCTCTGAATGAATGGCCGCCGCTGGAACCAAAGGATCCTCCAGAGATGGACCTGACACAGAAACCTAAGGTGCCCTTCAGAGACTGGAGAACAGGCACAGGAACCTAGGTTACCCAACAGAAACGCAGATGCAAACTCTTCAGAAACCCAAGAATGGTCACGAACTTAGAGAGCCCACCAAAGATCAGAGAACTACCAATGGAATCTAAGGAGCCCACCAGAGACCCGAGAACCGCTGATGGAACATAAGGAGCCCACCAGAGATCCGAGAACCACCGATGGAACATAAGGAGCCCACCAGAGATCCGAGAACGACCAATGGAATCTAAGGAGCCAATCAGAGACCCGAGAACCACCGATGGAACATAAGGAGCCCATCAGAAAAGGAGGACCGCCGATGGAACCTAAGGAGCCCATCAGAAAAGGAGAACCGCCGATGGAACCTAAGGAGCCCATCAGAAAAGGAGAACCGCCGATGGAACCTAAGGAGCCCATCAGAAAAGGAGAACCGCCGATGGAACCTAAGGAGCCCATCAGAAAAGGAGAACCGCCGATGGAACCTAAGGAGCCCATCAGAAAAGGAGAACCGCCGATGGAACCTAAGGAGCCCATCAGAAAAGGAGAACCGCCGATGGAACCTAAGGAGCCCATCAGAAAAGGAGAACCGCCGATGGAACCTAAGGAGCCCATCAGAAAAGGAGAACCGCCGATGGAACCTAAGGAGCCCATCAGAAAAGGAGAACCGCCGATGGAACCTAAGGAGCCCATCAGAAAAGGAGAACCGCCGATGGAACCTAAGGAGCCCATCAGAAAAGGAGAACCGCCGATGGAACCTAAGGAGCCCATCAGAAAAGGAGAACCGCCGATGGAACCTAAGGAGCCCATCAGAAAAGGAGAACCGCCGATGGAACCTAAGGAGCCCATCAGAAAAGGAGAACCGCCGATGGAACCTAAGGAGCCCATCAGAGACCCGAGAACCACCGATGGAACCTAAGGAGCCCATCAGAAAAGGAGAACGACCAATGGAATCTAGGGAGCCCACCAGAAAACCACTGATGGAACCGAAAGAGCCCACCAGAGACTGAAGAACGACCAATGAAATCTAGGGAGCCCACCAGAGAGCACTACTAGAGGCTGCAGAGAGCACCAGAAAACAAAGAAAACTAATAACAGTAAACCCCTTTAAGGCACACGTTATTTCTTTATTTCATGGACAGTTTGACTCAAATCCCAGAGACCCCCTTTAACATTTTTCGTCTATGTAACCAGAGTACAAATTCCTGTTTTATTAGAATAAGTATACGTCTTGCCAGTAAGGCGTTCATTCCAAGAAGCGGTGAATGTGATCCATGTGCAACAAGAGTCATGTGACGCCCGGGGCCGCTGTGTATTAGACGGAGTCATTAATCAATCAATGTGGAAATTGTGAGGCCGAGACTCGCCGGAGTTGCTATGGCCTTTATTTGCACAGCAGTGAGTGGACAGTTGGATGACCTCACTCCCTCCTCCACATTTAGAGGCGCAGTATAGACCCAAATCATCCGGACGTGACTCACCCCAATTTATTACAGGGCTGTCTACAGAACTCAACTTTGTACTCAGTCCAGTACCTGCGAATATCCATCAACCCCACTGACATTTGCTTTCAAGCGCGGCAAAACCTTATTACATCTCTTTTACCGGCGCTTATACATAATCCACATTCTGTGTTCGATTAGTACGGTCTTTAATCTTATGCTGCAGTAATCTGACAGCAAGCTGTAGACAGCCACGCCCCTTGTTGGAGATAATATACAGTAGTGCAAGTGACTAACACAATGCATTTTGGGAGGTGAAGTTTCATACACCGGCGCATTGGCTGAGTGGGTAGCACTTCTGCCTTGCAGCGCTGGGGTCCTCGGTTCGAATCCCACCAAGGTCAACATCTGCAAAGAGTTTGTATGTTCTCTCCGTGTCTGCGTGGGTTTCCTCCGGGTCCTCCAGTTTCCTCCCACACTCCAAAATATACTGTTAGGTTGTTTAGATTGTAAGCCCCATGGGGACAGGAACCAATTTGTCATGCTTTGTGCAGCACTGCGTAATCTGTGTGCGCTATATAAATAAAGAATTATTATCCAGGTCAACCTGCTTTAGGGCAGCTACACGTGACCAACCTTGGGTCAGTGGGTTGGCCAGAATCGGACAGAGCGGGCTTTCCACTAGGACATATTACATCTTCCAGGGTGCCCATAATCCAACCTGTCCATAAAGATTTTGGTTGACCCTCTGACATCTACTGCAGGGATGTCTGCGCGGTATCGATGTCGTACAACACATCCCGAATTTACAGCAAAACACAGATCTCCCAAGTGTAATAACTCTGCAGTGACTCATCCCACAGAAATAGCAAAAATCTCACTTTAATCAGAAGAGGGAAGGGTACGGCTTGGCCACTCGTCCAAAATTAATTCAATTTGCCCTTTAATTCCCAGCATGGAGAGTGGACTTTCTGCTCTAGATTATCATTGGGAACAAAGCGAGGCGGGGAAGACGGGGGGGGGGGGGGGGGGGGGTTTGGGTAGATTAAAAACAAACTTGTGTTGTTTGCCTCACTATGATTCATCCAAACAAATGCTAAAATCATGGTATAATCCACATCAGTCCAGGAGGCAGAACACTCATATCTAGGAACCCGGACCCAAACACAAACAACCACCAGAAAGAGGGGGCTGTGTTATACAAACAGGGAAATGGTGGGGTGAGTAACCCTGCATTCACAACTTAGACAATCTCAGGAGTATGTTGAGAAAATTGTTGATGTACCGTGTTAGCCAGGAAAAATCTGATGTAAATACTTTTGTGTAAAAACTACAAAAATTCTTAAGGAATGATACCTTTATTGGCTAACCAGAAAAATGATATTTGGTGCAAGCTTTCAGGGCACACAGGCCCCTTCTTCAGGCATGGATACAAATGAAGCATTTGTAGTCCATCATTTGTATCCATGCCTGAAGAAGGGGCCTGTGTGCCCTGAAAGCTTGCACCAAATATAATTTTTCTTAAGAATTCCTTAAGAATTTTTGTAGTTTTTACACAAAAGTATTTACATCACAATCTCAGGAGATCAGACATTTCACCAATTTTACCATTTTATATGCCAATTAAATACTGCCCCCTATGTACAAGAATATAACTACTATAATACTGCCCCCTATGTACAAGAATATAACTACTATAATCCTGCCCCCTATGTACAAGAATATAACTACTATAATACTGCCCCCTATGTACAAGAATATAACTACTATAATACTGCTACCTATGTACAAGAATATAACTACTATAATACTGCCCCCTATGTACAAGAATATAACTACTATAATACTGCCCCCTATGTGCAAGAATATAACTACTATAATACTGCCCCCTATGTACAGGAATATAACTACTATAATACTGCTTCCTATGTACAAGAATATAACTACTATAAAACTGCCCCCTGTGTACAAGAATATAACTACTATAATACTGATCCCTATGTACAAGAATATAACTACTATAATACTGCCCCCTATGTACAGGAATATAACTACTATAATACTGCCCCCTATGTACAGGAATATAACTACTATAATACTGCCCCCTATGTACAAGAATATAACTACTATAATACTGCCCCCTATGTACAGGAATATAACTACTATAATACTGCCCCCTATGTACAAGAATATAACTACTATAATACTGCCCCCTATGTACAAGAATATAACTACTATAATACTGCCCCCTATGTACAAGAATATAACTACTATAATACTGCCCCCTATGTACAAGAATATAACTACTATAATACTGCCCCCTATGTACAGGAATATAACTACTATAATACTGCCCCTATGTACAAGAATATAACTACTATAATACTGCCACCTATGTACAGGAATATAACTACTATAATACTGCCCCTATGTACAAGAATATAACTACTATAATACTGCCACCTATGTACAAGAATATAACTACTATAATACTGCCCCCTACGTACAAGAATATAACTACTATAATACTGCCCCCTACGTACAAGAATATAACTACTATAATACTGCCCCCTACGTACAAGAATATAACTACTATAATACTGCCCCCTACGTACAAGAATATAACTACTATAATACTGCCCCTACGTACAAGAATATAACTACTATAATACTGCCCCCTACGTACAAGAATATAACTACTATAATACTGCCCCCTACGTACAAGAATATAACTACAATAATACTGCCCCCTATGTACAAGAATATAACTACTATAATACTGCCCCCTATGTACAAGAATATAACTACTATAATACTGCCCCCTATGTACAAGAATATAACTACTATAATACTGCCCCCTATGTACAAGAATATACCTACTATAATACTGCCCCTATGTACAGGAATATAACTACTATAATACTGCCCCCTATGTACAAGGATATAACTACTATAATACTGCCCCCTATGTACAAGAATATAACTACTATAATACTGCCCCCTATGTACAGGAATATAACTACTATAATACTGCCCCCTATGTACAAGAATATAACTACTATAATACTGCCCCCTATGTACAAGAATATAACTACTATAATACTGCCACCTATGTACAAGAATATAACTACTATAATACTGCCCCCTATGTACAAGAATATAACTACTATAATACTGCCCCCTATGTACAAGAATATAACTACTATAATACTGCCCCCTATGTACAAGAATATAACTACTATAATACTGCCCCCTATGTACAGGAATATAACTACTATAATACTGCCCCCTATATACAGGAATATAACTACTATAATACTGCCCCCTATGTACAAGAATATAACTACTATAATACTGCCCCCTATGTACAAGAATATAACTACTACAATACTGCCCCCTATGTACAGGAATATAACTACTATAATACTGCCCCCTATATACAGGAATATAACTACTATAATAATGCCCCCTATGTACAAGAATAAACTACTATAATACTACCCCCTATATACAGGAATATACAGCTGACATGCAGGTGAGCAGGCAGCACAGTTTATGGCAGGATAGTCTATTCCCAGCCCCAACCTTCCTGATGTTTGTTAGTAAATCAGGGATATAATGAAGCAGCAATTGTTATTCACTTGTCAACATGGCGCAGCTGTTTGGCAGTGTACGGAGGAGCAGTTATATTTGGATTATTCTACACAGAAATAACTGAGGAATGAGCGTGCTCCTTTACCCTTACATGGCCTGGATGAAGAAAACCACAGCTGGGAAACCAGCCGCACAGGGCGGGCGGCCTCCACGGGGTTAATACACGTCATCTGAGAACAAAAGACAGGAAAATCAACACACGAGGCCTAACGCTTCCCATAATCCCGCCTGGTGTGAAGGCTGCAGCAAAAACGTGTACATACAGACACCAATTCCAACGCAGATCCTGCCGCAGAGTATCGCACAGCAATAGTCTGCAGAACATCCACAACTGATTGTATCTTTAATGCTTGTTGGTCGGCTGCACATCTCCCGTACAAAGAGGGGGATGAGCTCCCAACTGCGGTGAAAACTGGATGCAGAGATGGATCGCATCAAAGGGGTTGTCCAATATCTACAAAACATCCAATTCAGGAGGAGGTCCGAATATTAGGACCATCACTGAACACGAGAACAGAATTCCCAGCACCCAAAGGAAAGGATCAGCGATCCGAGCCTGCGTCTGCCTCCTCCCGTCACAGCATTCAGCCATAGAAAATGAATGGAGAAGCAGGGAGCACGCTCAGCCAGCCGCTCCATTCAATACAATGGGAAAAGTGCCAAGTGTTATCCTGCAAGACCCAGCGCTCACAGTACCGAATGTAAGGGCAGGACACACCCCACCTGCAGCTTCATCCAATTAGTGATCAAGAAAACCCATTTTTGGGATCAGTGGAAATCCCAGAAGATGATACTGATGGAAAAATCCGGTAAACCAGCCCATAACTCTGAACAGGTGACCCCCACCTATGTTAAAGCTAAGATCAGAATCTGTTTTTGGCACATCCCCTATATATACTGCCCTTCCCCCATACTCATGGATGGATCACTACTAAATCTCAATGTACTAAACTAACCTCAATCATCACAACGTAGGAAAAAGTCCTACAGATCACACAGCGGTCCATGTCCCCGTGTCCTACAGTATCAGACATCGTGTAGGACCCTGATCTCCAAGTGTAGGGGATGCAGGACCATCTGTGAGACCTGCTGCTACAGCCAATGGGAGATGCAGAGCTCAGGCCTCCTCCTGTATACCGGGCACTTCCCTCCCCCGGAATTATTACATAGTCCTGAGCAGGTCCCCCCTATTCCCCTAATGCTGAGTCCGGGAAATTAAGACAAATAGTCATCTTTTCCATACGTTCAATAAGAATGCGCTGTAACAATTACGGCCGTCACGCAACCAGCTATGGGATTTATCATCCCTGGGGTTTCGCAACGTCTCGTGCCTCACCTTATAACATGCGCGCCCTCTGTTCCCCATTTGAGGGCTTAAAGGAAACTTACCATCAAAATCCATCATGATAAACCAGGGACACTTACTCTAAGATCCAGGCACCGGGACTGTGGTATCTTATATTTGTTATCCATGGCCTCGCTCCTTCTAAAATCAACTTACAAAATTATGCTAATGACCCAGAAGGGCTGTGTGAGGCGTTACCTAAACCGCTCCGTGCTGTAGCTTCACAGGCTGTTACACTGTCTCTAATCCCCCTCAGCACAGTGTTACAGCCTGTGAATCTGCAACACAGAGGGGATCTGGTAACAACCCCCAGAGTCCTTCTTGTTTTTTAGCATAATTTTAAAAGTTGATTTTAGAAGAAAGAAGACCATGGATAACAAATATAAGAAGGTTACCACAGTCACAGGGTCTCGATCTAAGGGAAAGTGCCCCTGGTTTATCATGACTAGTTTTGATGGCAGATTTCCTTTTAAACTTAAAGGGAAACTAGATTAGTAAAGAAAACAGACAGTCCCAACTTAAGGACACTCAACTTACAGACGGACCTCTCTGCCCACTGTGACCTCTATTGCAGCTCTCTGGGTGCTTTTTGTCCCAGATTTACTATGGCATATTAATCTCCCCCTCCACTGTTTTGGCTTCTTCAACCCGCACACCACTATAGGCATGACGATTTGAAGACCAGGCAGGGAGGGCGGGCCAGGGCCTCAACGCCCAACCCGTCACATCTACCATAGTCTCTGCAAGGAAAACTGGGAGAGACTTCAGCAAAAGACTCCACCAGTTCTGATCTGGTCTGCAGGTGGAAACTGACAGATTTTGTGCCTATATTCACTAAGAGGCCAGAGCGTCATAGTGAAGATCAATGCAGGACCCCCAACGGGAGGAACTTTAAGACAGGCAGTCAAAACGCACGTCTTGATAAATTCACCCCCAACATGCTGAGTAATGCCGGGGTCTCGCTGCAGAATTATTACTGGGATCAATCAAGCCTCCAAGAGAAGCTAAAATCAAAAGACGAGGGGGCACTGTCACCGTCTGGAGAAAACAAGGTTTAATCACCAGAGGCGACAGGGCTTTTTTACTATGAGAACTGTCAATCTATGGAATAGCCAAGCTCAGGCGCAGGTCACAGCAGGGACAGCAGAGAGCTACAAGAAGGGTCTAGATGCCTTTTTACACCTAAATAACATTGATTGTTATGCTATATAGGATTGTTTCCCCTAAATCCCTTATTCATCCAATCCCTTCCCTTCCTTGGTGTAACTTGATGGACAAGTGTCTTATCAACCGCATAAACTGAGGACACAGTTTGTCGCGAGTTGTTGTTTTACATCTAGCGATACTAGATTACAGAAATGTATTCCAATAGGAAATGACAAATGTGGCTCCTGCAATTTCTGCTGTTATAATACACAAACTAGAGTGATAAAAATGGGAGGAATTCAACAGGAGGTGAAATCATTCCTCAACTGTATGTCCCCCTTTGTAGTATACGTTATATTACGCCCATGTGAGAAGTACTACATAGGGAAAACTATCAGAAATGTGTTCATTAGATTTCGTGAACATTACAATTGGATTAGCACAGGAAAAGTTTGTCCAAGGCTAATCAGTCATGTCAGAGTCATGGGGGGAACCCGAGTTGTTGAAGGAGGTCTACCCCCACATTTAGGGGTGGTAGACTGTCTTCAAACGTATGCTGGTTACCTTGGGGGGACTGCTGCTGTCATGCTCCGGGCCGTCATCTATACCGAAATATGCACTTATAAAGTTTATGCAAATGAGCCGGAGGCGCTCACCGTTCGCTAGCTGTGCGCATACTGGCTCCATTGGAACATGATTTATTCACACCCCCTCATCTATATACTACTTGGCGCCGGCGAAAAGCGCTGCAGATATTTCGGTATAGAAGATGGCCTCAAGCATGACAGCAGCAGTCCTCAGTCACCCCTAAAGTAATGAGCATACATTGGGGGACAGTAGACCACCCTTAAATGTGGTGGTAGATGTCCTTTAAGGTTCGCAGGTCTGGAAAAGGTAGAAGTAGATCCCCAAAGTTGTGTCCCGAGACCTTATTATGCCAGGAGGCGAGATTATTTATGAAATACAACGCTATGGGGATGTTGGGTCTGAACAACAGGAATGATTTAAAGGACATATATCCCCAGGATGAAGGACTGTAAACCAAGCACACAGACATACTGGTATGTGCCCCCTCTGGCAGGATCTGCTCTTCTTTTAGCTTCTTATGCCCTGGTTTTTACAAAAATTATGCAAATGAGCCGGTGGGGCTCCAGGCTCCATAGGAGTAAATGGAGCCTGGAGCCCCTCAGACTCATTTGCATCATTTTTAAAGCCCTTTTTTTTCTTAAAAACATGAGCATAAAAATCTCAAAGAAGGGGTTGGGCTAATAGTAAAGGTCGGTGCAGCCAACATTGCCGACATTTACTATTAGCCCGACCCCTGATGAATCCGGTTCTCCGACGGAACATGTCGGGGGGCTAATCTGTGTTTACTTTTAATGTGCAGTGTGCCTAGGCCAACTGTAGTTTATCTAGATAACTTTTCCATTGTCAGAGTTAACCATTTAGTGGTGTGGTGTGGCTGGGCTGACCTGTGGTCTTGTCTGCACCTGTGATGCTGATACTAGCCTAGGATTAGGTAGTGACAGGCACCATCTATATCTGTGTCAGTAGGCGTGATCATATTTATATTATAAGCAGAGTGATAGGGTTCTGTATACAATTAATGCATTGGGTATAGAAGATAATAACCCTTTACATTTTATCACAGCTATATATTTACTCACGCTGCTTGTCTAAAGTAATATCCCTGCACCATGACTTGGTGTATAAGGGATTACACTCGCCCACTGAGGACACTTTCTATCGTCTAGCCTTTAGGGCCCATATTGTGCAGCCCGAATCCATAGCCCATCCCAGCTAGGTTTTGCTGATATAGCTCCTCTTATTACAAAACCTTAGCTCTTTAACCTAAATACCTGTTAGCTCTGGGCACCTGTGTTTTTAACAAATTTTTTTTCTCGAGTTGAGCAGTTAGTAGTGACCCTACTGCTATTTTGTACGCCTGAATACTAATAAACATTTTAATATCATGATCGAATTTTGTGCTGCCTTGGGTGGCTCTATGTGTAAATAATTGTTTCCAAATCCCTGCCGTAACAGTAGGTCCAATGTTTTGAATAAATTGTTGTTACATCCTTTATTATAACCCAGAGCTGCACTCACTATTCTGCTGCTGGTGCAGTCACTGTGTACATACATGACATTACTTATCCTGTACTGATCCTGAGTTACATCCTGTATTATACTCCAGAGCTGCACTCACTATTCTGCTGCTGGTGCAGTCACTGTGTACATACATGACATTACTTATCCTGTACTGATCCTGAGTTACATCCTGTATAATACACCAGAGCTGCACTCACTATTCTGCTGCTGGTGCAGTCACTGTGTACATACATGACATTACTTATCCTGTACTGACCCTGAGTTACATCCTGTATTATACCCCAGAGCTGCACTCACTATTCTGCTGCTGGTGCAGTCACTGTGTACATACATGACATTACTTATCCTGTACTGATCCTGAGTTACATCCTGTATTATAACCCAGAGCTGTACTCACTATTCTGCTGCTGGTGCAGTCACTGTGTACATACATGACATTACTTATCCTGTACTGATCCTGAGTTACATCCTGTATTATACTCCAGAGCTGCACTCACTATTCTGCTTCTGGTGCAGTCACTGTGTACATACATGACATTACTTATCCTGTACTGATCCTGAGTTACATCCTGTATTATACCCCAGAGCTGCACTCACTATTCTGCTGCTGGTGCAGTCACTGTGTACATACATGGCATTACTTATCCTGTACTGATCCTGAGTTACATCCTGTATTATACCCCAGAGCTGCACTCAATATTCTGCTGCTGGTGGTGCAGTCTTTCAGTCAGTGTAATGTATGATATGGAGTAAATATGGTAAGCACAGCAGCACATAGACGTTCCTGTGACATGTTATGAGCACGGTGTCTCCTCTACATGCGGACATGACAGGGGTGACAGGACACAGGTGACAGCCATGTCTTGTCCTCCAGTATGTCTGTACTTATTGTAATCATGGCCACATCTTTCCGTCTCTCTCCTGTTGAACTTTACCGAATTTGACGGCTGCATCTGCCAGACACCGGTCCCACTTCCTTCCGAGCTCAGACTCCGACATCTTGACCTAGCGGAGAGTGTATGCGGGCCCGGGAGGGTGTCACACAAATCTCGCGAGAACAACCGCCAGACCGTCTAATTACGGGGCAGAGATCTCGCGAGAACAGGCTGAAGAGCCTGGCGCTTCCTCCCGTAGTCAAGGTTACCTGCCACCATGCTCACCACGTGGTCTTGACCTTGGAAGTTTCAATAACTTTATTGCGAGTGACAGGATGTGACAATCCTTCCTTGTAGGCACACCCTGATACATAACATGATGGAGGATGTGTTATTACAGTCAGGCGTTCGTTTCTACTGTGACCTTTAAAGTGAATACACATTTGTTTACACTGGTGCGTTTTTAGTCAATATCCAGATCCAACTTCTCTGTGGAGATACCACAAATAATTGTACATATTTTGTTGAAGTTATTTAAAAAAAAATTATTAACATGTCCATGGGGAGGCCATTTCAGTTTCGGATGTGTAGTGGATTTTCCTCACAGCTTTGTAAGGGAACATTCACACATGTTATACAGAATAAAAAATGAAAGATTCTGCAGCAGTTAAGATCTCTCTTTTATCATGAAAGCTTTTTTCCGCCAGCTTTTTAAAAGGGGTTGTACAATTTCAGCAAATAATTCTAAATTTAGCAAATTGTTTGTGCAATAAAAAGTCATACAAATTCCCAATATACCTTCTTTTATCAATTTTATCACGGTTTTCTAGACCTCTGCTTGCTGTCATTTCATAGGAAGCTTCACTGTTTACTTCCGGTAGATAAAAACCAGTCCTTGGTCATGTGATGTCACACAGGCGTAGTGGCTCCTTACATTCCTGGTCATGTGATGTCACATAGGTGCACGGAGGGGATGCTGTCACAAGTTGATTCAATTTAGAAACCGAATAGAAGCACATGGGAGAGAGCCATGGCTGATCGCATATGCGTTTCTTTGCATACGTACGCGACCAGCACACGGTGCCTTGTATTGTCTAAATGCAAAACACAAGCTGCTGGTTATCGATCGCATGCGTTTGTATACAAACACGTATATGATCGGCTGTGGCACAACCCTGAGCGCTTTGATTCCATTTCTAAACAGAATCAAAGCGCTATCGTGTGACAGTATCCAGAGTGTTACAGAGAGTAAGGCCGGCGGCACGTGTGGTGTTTTGAACCCATTTTTGTGCCGTTATTAAGCAGTCAATTAAAAAACGCATCAATTTTTTGAAAACGCTTGTTTTTGACCGGTTTTACTAATTATCTTAATTAAAACGGGTCAGAAACGGATAGACCGCTTAAAAACTGACCAAAAACGGTTCAAAACGCCACTTCTGCCGCCGGCCTTATGTGTTATATAACAAGCCGCACACCTGTGTGCAATTACATGACATGAACAGGGACTAGTTTTTATCCCCAGGAAATAAACAATGGAGCTTCCTGTTAAATGACAGCAAGCAGAGATCTAGAAAGCAGTGAGAAATTGATACAGAAAGTATATTGAAAATTTGAATAATTTTCATTATACATACAATAACATTTATTTGTTGAAAGCGGACAAAACATTTCAATCAATGGGAAATCTATTTTGGGTGAATTTAATAATAATGATAATACCGTATATACTCGAGTATAAGCCGACCCGAGTATAAGCCGAGGCCCCTAATTTTACCACAAAATACTGGGAAAACCTATTGACTCGAGTATAAGCCGAGGGTGGGAAATGCATTGGTCACACTCTCCTCAGTATATAGCGAGCCAGGCTCTGCCCCAGTGTATATAGCCAGCCAGCCCCTGCCCCAGTGTATATAGCTTGCCAGACCCTGCCCCAGTGTATATAGCCTGCCAGACCCTGCCCCAGTGTATATAGCCTGCCGCCGCTGCCAGACAGATCGCACAGAAGATATACAGGGGTCACCGGAAAGGTGAGTTTAGATATATTTATTTTTTTGACTCGAGTATAAGCCGAGTTTGGGTTATACTCGAGTATATAAGGTAAATCTTTATTTAGATTCTGCAGCGCTTTACAGATATTACATACAAAATAAGACATTACAGAGTAAAACATTGTTATGTAAAACAATAGGAATGAGGGCCCTGCTCGCAAGAGCTTACAATCTATGAGACATTGGAGATTGAACATATCTACACGAGAGGAGAAATACCCAATAATCCCCGACAAAATCTTTATGTGTTAAATGTGGACTTGGAGTTTTGGGCAAGATTTACCTCCTGTGATCAGGTACTCTGAGGGCACGTTCACACGTTCCGCTAGCGTCTCTGGAAACGCATATGCAATCACTCCGTTATGAACGTGATGCTAGCGGAACGTGTGAACGCGCCCTGAGTCTGCTGCCACACAGTTTCAAAGGGAAACTGGTTCATATGACCCTTATGCTGCGGTCACACGTGGCGTTTTTAACCCATTTTTGGCCCGTTTTTAAGCAGTCTGTTAAAAAACGCATGCGTAAAAAAATGCGTTTTTGAAAAATGCATGCGTTTTTTAACGCATGCATTTTTTGAGGGACTGCTTCAAAACGGGCCAAAAATGGGTTCAAAACGCCACGTGTGACCGCAGCCTAAGGGGAGCCAAGTGGAGCACCAGTAATATGGGCTTAAATGTACACATATTATGGTTGTCAAAACGGACTTGGTTTTACCAAAAACTCTTTACCGGCTGGGGAAGATATAAAACAAAAACAAACAAAAAGGCATTCTCACCTATTCCTTACGCTCCTGTCAATCATTGTGGCCCCTTTCGCTCCACTTTTGGTGAGTTTCCTGTGATCAGATGACATAACACTGTTCTTCAACATGTGATGGAGACTGAATGCTTCTGGTCTGGCACAGGGACAGAAGGAAGTGGAAGCAGTGGTAATGGGGGTGAAGCCTGTGGAATAGAGTGGAAGGGTTATTTGAGGTTGCAAAAGTGGCGCCCAACACTGTACAGTAAATTAGTTAATATAGCGGTAGGGGTTTTATAACAGGGATATATTATGCCTGTGTCTCCTCATGCATTATTTCTCTTCTACAGACCAATCCCCTCGCTACCCTGCCTGCTCAATGGATTAGTGATGGGTCATTTCCGAATGAGCCGGCACAAAGAGCTGGCTCTCCTCAGTGAGCTGATGGCTCACTTAATCCTGCCCCTAACCGCTCACCACGCCCCCTTTAACCCGATACAATCGGGTTAAAAGTGAAGGGGTGTCCGGTGACTGGCTGGCCTGCGGCTCCCTATTATATATTTAATAGGGTGCCTTTCAGGAGCCAGAACAGCCGGCTCTTCTTAGTGAGCGGAGCCTATTAAGCCAACTCACTAAGAAGAGCCGGAATACCATCACTACAATGTATATGACAGGAAGGGGAGGGAGGGAGCTGGATGAGTGTTGAGAGGAGGAGACTGACACAGGCACACACAGGCTGCAGCTACCCCCTCATTTCTAGGGACTCACCACATTCTGCTGGCAGGGAGCCAAGTAATGTGAATTAAATTTATATAAAATACTGGATTGAGTCATAATACTGACACAGACATTATTAAAATCAGCATAGCAAAGGCTATTGGAACCTGTCAGCAGCTAAAAATTACATTCCTGGTGATAGGTTCACTTTAAGCACATCAGTGTCAGTTTAGGGTAGTAAAAGGGAGTACAAGTAGCGCAAGGAAGGGGTCCTGAACAGAGTAGGGAAATAGCAGGAGTGTAACTTGAGGGGTGTAGGGGGCACATTTTTACATTGGCCAAGAAGTCTTGGGCGACCCATAGGGTGTCTCTTCCCGAGTCTCGACACATTATATGTGGCAACTTTAGAAAGCCTGTTAAGAGGAAGTGCAGGGTACAGAGAGAGCGCGTTGTGTCATTTTACATGAATGCGACCACACAATTTGTAAACCACAACCTCTTTTGGGGCACACAGCATGCTGACCACATAATAATATAACCAGCACATAAGGTGTCACATAGTAAATTTCCAACAATCCAGAAGGATGTGGGATCATCCGATGGTGCTGGGGGGGATCTGCTCTCTCTTCTGGGTCTCTGGGAGCATCCTGGATGTGTTAATATATGTGTATACAGCATTGTATAGAGTTTTTCTTTTGCATATTCTGGGGGTATGAGGAATTGAGAATATTTTCTGCATATGAGCTTTTTCACAACCAACATGTTGAGAAAAGACTGGTGCCCTATATACCAATTCTGGGCTCTTGGCTTAATCATATCGACCTACCCTGCCACCACCCTCCTCCAGGAAGTACTCAATGTATTTTCTTCTCTTGCGTTCACTCAACCTAAAGATAAGTGTGAACCCTGTGTCCTACTTCCTCTTGATTGTGCCGTGCTATGACTGTGCATCATTTACAGGACCGAGTTCACACGCTGCACTAGATACACCCCCATACATCCACTTTCCTTTACAAGAGGTGTGAGGGGCAAAAAGTCACAATTTCTAGTTGGTGATCCAGGAATTGTGACTTTTTCATGCCTTGTAGGTCCTGCATGTTACATAACTATTCAATGACCAATTTGACATGCTTGTGCAGCGCTGCGTAATCTGTGTGCGCTATATAAATAAAGAATTATTATTATTATTAATGAGTGGGTAGCACTTCTGCCTTGCAGCGCTGGAGTCCTGGCTTCGAATCCCACCCAGGTCAACATCTGCAAAGAGTTTGTATGTTCTCTCCGTGTTTGCGTGGGTTTTCTCCGGGTCCTCCAATTTCTTCCCACACTCCAAAATCATACTGGTAGATTGTTTAGATTGTGAGCCCCATGGGGACAGCAAACAATTTGACATGCTTTGTGCAGCGCTGCATAATCTGTGTGCCCTATATAAATAAAGAATTATTATTATTATGATGAGCATTATCATTAACCCCTGACTCTCCTCTCAATATTATAACATTATTATTCACATCGGACCTCTCATGTTACATTATAGTTAATGTATATAATTCTTATATAAATAGTTAGATTATAATTCGTATAATGATTTACCACTTTTTTGATCCTCAGTCTCCCTCATGGCCATGACGATGATATAAATGCTATTATCATCATGACACCTTCATTATATTATTTTGTTTCTCCGCGAGGTACCACGATTATTATTGTGAGAGTCAATATTTTACGGTGAATATTATGATATCTTCTAGTATGGCTAGCAGATATTTAAATTTATATTATATTTAATATTTAATTTTATATTATATTATGATTGCTGTCCCTCTCCTATTTGATTATTACAACATTATTTTAGTGATTATGATGTTATTGATACATTATAATAATGACATATATTATTTTATATTATTTATTTCCTGCTTATTATTATTGTATAGAGTATAATTATTCCCTGCCCCTCTCATATTGTTTTAGTGGTTATTATGATGTTATTGATACATTATAATGATGACATTTATTATTTGTTTATTTCCTGCTCATTATTATTGTATATAGTATAATTATTCCCTGCCCCTCGCATATATTATTGTAGTGGTTATTGTGTTGTTGGTATTACATTATAATTACAATGTCGGGGATGATTAGAGTTGCTGCTGGCTTTCTCTCTCTTATTACTATGAGGAGTCTGAGCCCCGCCCCTCTCCCGCTCAGCCGCTAGGCCCCGCCTCCCTGTCAGGTTACGTCACGCTCTCCATACTTGGTGATGGCTGGGAGGAGACGCTCTGATTGGCTGTCTGGGCCGTGCTGTAGGCGTGTCCAGAGCTGGGAGCCGCTGACCCGGATGTTCACTCCTAGGTCCTGAGGAAGTGGAGGCGCCGCCGGGCCTACGGGGCACAGCGATACCGAACCGTAACCGCACCGGAGAGCCCGGCCCTCACCCACCGCAGCCATGGTAACTGCAGGGGACGCCCTCTAGCGGGGGGAAGGGGGAACGCCCGCGGGTGAGAGCCCGGGATCTGGCTGTCACGCTGCGCCCGTGACGTCACCCTGCGGGCAACATGACGACACAGGGGATCCAGGGCGCGTTATAGGAGGCGCTGGAGGAGCCGCAGACTCGTATCATAACATCTGCGTGTGTACAACGGTCATATCTCTATATAACGCCCGGCCGCCTCCTCTGTACAGATCAGCACCTCTGTATTACCCCTGCTGCCTCCTCTGTAGAGATCAGGACCTCTGTATTAGCCCTGCCTCCTCCTCTGTAGAGATCAGGACCTCTGTATTAGCCCTGCCTCCTCCTCTGTAGAGATCAGGACCTCTGTATTAGCCCTGCCTCCTCCTCTGTAGAGATCAGGACCTCTGTATTACCCATGCCTCGTCTTCTGTAGAGATCGGGACCTTTGTATTACCCCTGCCTCCTGCTCTGTAGAGATCAGGACCTCTGTATTACCCCTGCCTCCTCTTCTGTAGAGATCAGGACCTCTGTATTACCCCTGCCTCCTGCTCTGTAGAGATCAGGACCTCTGTATTACCCCTGCCTCCTCTTCTGTAGAGATCAGGACCTCTGTATTACCCCTGCCTCCTCTTCTGTAGAGATCGGGACCTTTGTATTACCCATGCCTCCTGCTCTGTAGAGATCAGGACCTCTGTATTACCCTTGCCGCCGCCTCTGTAGAGATTAGGACCTCTGAATTAGCCCTGCCTCTTCCTCTGTAGAGATCAGGACCTCTGTATTAGCCCTGCCTCCTCCTCTGTAGAGATCAGGACCTCTGTATTACCCCTGCCTCCTCTTCTGTAGAGATCGGGACCTTTGTATTACCCCTGCCTCCTGCTCTGTAGAGATCAGGACCTCTGTATTATCCTTGCCGCCGCCGCCTCTGTAGAGATTAGGACCTCTGAATTAGCCCTGCCTCTTCCTCTGTAGAGATCAGGACCTCTGTATTAGCCCTGCCTCCTCCTCTGTAGAGATCAGGACCTTTGTATTACCCCTGCCTCCTGCTCTGTAGAGATCAGAACCTCTGTATTACCCTTGCCACTGCCTCTATAGAGATCAGTACCTCTGTATTAGCCCTGCCTCCTCCTCTGTAGAGATCAGGACCTCTGTATTAGCCCTGCCGCCTCCTCGGTAGAGATAAGGACCTCTGTATTAGCCCTGCCTCTTTCTCTGTAGAGATAAGGACCTCTGTATTAGCCCTGCCTCTTTCTCTGTAGAGATAAGGACCTCTGTATTAGCCCTGCTTCTTTCTCTGTAGAGATCAGGACCTCTGTATTAGCCCTGCCTCCTCCTCTGTAGAGATCAGGACCTCTGTATTAGCCCTGCCTCCTCCTCTGTAAAGATCAGGACCTCTGCATTAGCCCTGCCTCCTCCTCTGTAGAGATCAGGACCTCTGCATTAGCCCTGCCTCCTCCTCTGTAGATATCAGGACCTCTGTATTAGCCCTGCCTCCTCCTCCTCTGTAGAGATCAGGACCTCTGTATTAGCTGTGCCTCCTCCTCTGTAGAGATTGGGAGCTTTGTACCACCCCTTCCTCCTCTGTACTGCACGCTGTCCCTATGTAAAAATCATTATCTCTATAACGTCTTCCTCACTGGGACCCATGTATAATGTCCAGCTTCCTCCTTTATAGTGACCATGACCTCTGTATAACTCCCAGTACACCAGCCTCCTCTTCTGTATTACACCTCAATGTAATTCCCTGTCTATTCCTATATATAATTCAGGACCTCTGTATAACACTGTGCACTGCAACCTGGCCCAATTAAGAGATTATGTAGAGATCAGGGCCTCTGTATAACACTCTGTACATCATCCTGGCTTTTTATAGAGATAATGGCCTGTGTACAACACCCATGTCCTATATAGAGATCAGGACCTCTTTATAATGTCCAGCCTTCTTCTCTATAGAGATCAGGACCTCCATATAACACTCTGTACACTATCCTGGCCCTTTTTAAAGTGCAGGACCTCTGTATACAGAGAGGAGGCGAGCAAGACTGTGTGTCACCGGGCAGGGGGTGTAATATAACCCCTGTGCCCCACATGCCACCTGTCACCCTGTGCTTGGGTCACACTAGGCAGCTGAGGTCACGGTGGACAGGTGAGCTGACACTCACCAAGCGTTGGAGGGTCACTGATAATTTGTAACAAACCCTCAGCTTACCTTCCCACTCCCCACTAAGTTGAAACTTCCGTTTGCATCTGCTATGGATTTACCTGCCTCCTATAGCTTTATGTTACTAGCAGGTAGTGGCCGGCTATGACGTTTCGTCACAGTGTGTCAGGATCTCTCTCACTGGTTGCTACATTCTTGTTCTTGGCGTTGGTTTAATGTGACATGTTGTCTTCTTCATTGCTGTTCTTAGGACTTTGTTGTCTTTGTTTGCCACTCTGTTCCTGGCTGAGGGTTTGTTACAGTTGCATTCGACCTAAATGATCTAAATCAACTGTAGAAGTGTTAGTTTGCTGCAATGTATCTGAGCAGGGAAAAGTCATCAGTCTGGACTGTGTTTAGTGCACAGAGGATTGTGAAAACTAGATGCAACTGCAACTCCGCACAGTGTTTGTTACAATGTGCCAGGATAATGCATTTTCACAGGACTGATACAATGTTTCTCCGGACAGGAGAAAGATTTGCCATAATGATTAAATTCATTCATCAATGGATACAATGATAACAACTGCTCATCTATGTAAAGTATCGCCTCACTGTGTATAAACAAATGCTCTGTTCATTTACAGCAAGCAGAGATCTTCCGATTTGTGAGAATGGGAACGTTGTAGGATTTTGTAGGAGCACACCTCATGTATAAACTGATGGTTACATGAGTGGTATGGCCTCTGTGATTGGTTGTCCGGTACCAGGATGTGTATACAGGTGCAGGGCTCCTGTGATTGCTTGTCTTGCATTAGTGTTTGTGTATAGCGGTGCAGGACTGTAGTGATTGGTTGTCTGGTGTGTGTATATGCGTGCATGGCTGCTGGGATTGGTTGTCGTGAAGTAGTGTGTGTGTGTATATTGTGTATATGCGTACATGGCTCCTCTGATTGGTTGTCTGGTGGTAGTAGTAGTGTGTGTATATGCGTACATGGCTCCTCTGATTGGTTGTCTGGTGGTAGTAGAAGTGTGTGTATGCGTGCATGGCTGCTGGGATTGGTTGTCTGGTGGTAGTAGAAGTGTGTGTATGCGTGCATGGCTGCTGGGATTGGTTGTCTGGTGGTAGTAGGAGTGTGTGTATATGCGTGCATGGCTGCTGGGATTGGTTGTCTGGTGGTAGTAGTAGTGTGTGTTTATACGCGTGCATGGCTGCTGTGATTGGTTCTCTGGTAGTAGTAGTAGTGTGTGTATATGCGTGCATGGCTCCTGTGATTGGTTGTCGTGTAGTAGGAGTGTGTGTATATGCGTGCATGGCTCCTGTGATTGGTTGTCGTGTAGTAGGAGTGTGTGTATATGCGTGCATGGCTCCTGTGATTGGTTTTCTGGTAGTAGGAGGGTGTGTATATGCGTGCATGGCTCCTGTGATTGGTTGTCGTGTAGTAGTAGGAGTGTGTGTATATGCGTTCATGACTCCTGTGATTGGTTGTCGTGTAGTAGTAGGAGTGTGTGTATATGCGTGCATGGCTCCTGTGATTGGTTGTCGTGTAGTAGTAGGAGTGTGTGTATATGCGTGCATGGCTCCTGTGATTGGTTCTCTGGTAGTAGTAGTAGTGTGTGTATATGCGTGCATGGCTCCTGTGATTGGTTGTCGTGTAGTAGGAGTGTGTGTATATGCGTGCATGGCTCCTGTGATTGGTTGTCGTGTAGTAGGAGTGTGTGTATATGCGTGCATGGCTGCTGTGATTGGTTGTCGTGTAGTAGTAGGAGTGTGTGTATATGCGTGCATGGCTGCTGTGATTGGTTGTCGTGTAGTAGTAGGAGTGTGTGTATGTGCGTGCATGGCTGCTGTGATTGGTTGTCGTGTAGTAGTAGGAGTGTGTGTATATGCGTGCATGGCTCCTGTGATTGGTTCTCTGGTAGTAGTAGTAGTGTGTGTATATGCGTGCATGGCTCCTGTGATTGATTGTCGTGTAGTAGGAGTGTGTGTATATGCGTGCATGGCTCCTGTGATTGGTTGTCGTGTAGTAGGAGTGTGTGTATATGCGTGCATGGCTCCTGTGATTGGTTTTCTGGTAGTAGGAGGGTGTGTATATGCGTGCATGGCTCCTGTGATTGGTTGTCGTGTAGTAGTAGGAGTGTGTGTATATGCGTTCATGGCTCCTGTGATTGGTTGTCGTGTAGTAGTAGGAGTGTGTGTATATGCGTGCATGGCTCCTGTGATTGGTTGTCGTGTAGTAGGAGTGTGTGTATGTGCGTGCATGGCTCCTGTGATTGGTTGTCGTGTAGTAGGAGTGTGTGTATATGCGTGCATGGCTCCTGTGATTGGTTGTCGTGTAGTAGGAGTGTGTGTATATGCGTGCATGGCTCCTGTGATTGGTTGTCGTGTAGTAGGAGTGTGTGTATATGCGTGCATGGCTCCTGTGATTGGTTGTCTGGTAGTAGGAGGGTGTGTATATGCGTGCATGGCTCCTGTGATTGGTTGTCGTGTAGTAGGAGTGTGTGTATATGCGTGCATGGCTCCTGTGGTTGGTTGTCGTGTAGTAGTAGGAGTGTGTGTATATGCGTGCATGGCTCCTGTGATTGGTTGTCGTGTAGTAGGAGTGTGTGTATATGCGTGCATGGCTCCTGTGATTGGTTGTCTGGTAGTAGGAGGGTGTGTATATGCGTGCATGGCTCCTGTGATTGGTTGTCGTGTAGTAGGAGTGTGTGTATATGCGTGCATGGCTCCCGTGATTGGTTCTCTGGTGGTAGTAGTAGTGTGTGTATATGCGTGCATGGCTCCTGTGATTGGTTGTCTGGTAGTAGGAGTGTGTGTATATGCGTGCATGGCTCCTGTGATTGGTTGTCTGGTAGTAGGAGGGTGTGTATATGCGTGCATGGCTCCTGTGATTGGTTGTCGTGTAGTAGGAGTGTGTGTATATGCGTGCATGGCTCCCGTGATTGGTTCTCTGGTGGTAGTAGTAGTGTGTGTATATGCGTGCATGGCTCCTGTGATTGGTTGTCGTGTAGTAGTAGGAGTGTGTGTATATGCGTGCATGGCTCCTGTGATTGGTTGTCGTGTAGTAGTAGGAGTGTGTGTATATGCGTGCATGGCTCCTGTGATTGGTTGTCTGGTAGTAGGAGTGTGTGTATATGCGTGCATGGCTCCTGTGATTGGTTGTCGTGTAGTAGTAGTGTGTGTATATGCGTGCATGGCTCCTGTGATTGGTTGTCTGGTAGTAGGAGTGTGTGTATATGCGTGCATGGCTCCTGTGATTGGTTGTCTGGTAGTAGGAGTGTGTGTATATGCGTGCATGGCTCCTGTGATTGGTTGTCTGGTAGAAGAGTGTCTTGTATGTATATGGGTGCAGGGCTCTTTAAATGTTGTGTTGCTGTACATTATGAGGAATCCTATACGGTAACTTCCTGCAATGGGGGATGCTGGTAGGGCCGGGCGCTGTTCTTCCTCCTAGAACAGTGGTGGCGAACCTATGGCACTGGTGCCAGAGGCGGCACTCAGAGCCCTTTCTGTGGGCACCCGGACCATCACCCCAGACATGACTCAAAGAATCTTCCTGCAGTTCCAAGCAACTTAAAAGATGCTGCTTTCAGTCATATTTTGAAACTTACTTCGCTACTTGGGGCTGTAGGAAGAGGGAGAATGAATAGACAGGGCCGAATTGCTCCAGGACCTCTTGCTGGCCCCACGATTCTCTGTGTACAGAGGGACACTGGAAAGAAGCTAACATTTTCCATCTTTCTACTGTGTTGCTGTCCTCAGGAGGCCAGTATGATTGAAAATTGTTGAAGAACAGGGAGCAATAAGTTACTGCTTTAATTTTTGGTTGGCACCTTGCGATAAATAAGGGGGGTTTTGGGTTGCTTTTTTGGCACTTGGCTGCTAAAAGGTTCGCCATCACTGTCCTAGAACATGCTGGGGCAGAGCGAGGCCGAGTCCTGCAGTCAGAGCTGCATGTCTGCTCCTGCCTTCAGAGCCCCCAGCTATGTGCAGGACCTTCCTTCTGCGTGCCTCTTATTATGGTCACATGACCTAATCACTCCTCTCCCAGCTGTCGACATACACAGGGATGTGTCCTTACACTGCTGTTCTCTGTGCAATGAGTTGCATCACACGCAGGCTCAGCAGTGAGCTAAGAGCACAGCAGTGTGAGGAGAAGCTACAATCCAGGGATATACTGTATATACAAATGGGGGGGGGGGGGCTTTGCTGGGCAATATACTAATGGGGGGTGCTTTGCTGGGCAATATACTAATGGGGGGTGCTTTGCTGGGCAATATACTAATGGGGGTGCTTTTCTGGGCATTATACTAATGGGGGGGTACTTTGCTGGGCATTATACTAATGGGGGGTGCTTTGCTGGGCAATATACTAATGGGGGGTGCTTTGCTGGGCAATATACTAATGGGGGGTGCTTTGCTGGGCAATATACTAATGGGGGGGGGGTGCTTTGCTGGGCATTATACTAATGGGGGGTGCTTTGCTGGGCATTATACTAATGGGGGGGTGCTTTACTGGGCATTATACTAATGGGGGGGTGCTTTGCTGGGCATTATACTAATGGGGGGGTGCTTTGCTGGGCAATATACTAATGGGGGGTGCTTTGCTAGGCATTATACTAATGGGGGGGTGCTTTGCTGGGCATTATATTAACGGGGGGGTGCTTTGCTGGGCATTATACTAACGGGGGGGGTGCTTTGCTGGGCATTATACTAACGGGGGGGTGCTTTGCTGGGCATGATACTAATGGGGGGGGGTGCTTTGCTGGGCATTATACTAATGGGGGGGTGCTTTGCTAGGCATTATACTAATGGGGGGGTGCTTTGCTGGGCATTATACTAATGGGGGGGTGCTTTGCTAGGCATTATACTAATGGGGGGGTGCTTTGCTGGGCATTATACTAACTGGGGGGGTGCTTTGCTAGGCATTATACTAATGGGGGGGTGCTTTGCTGGGCATTATACTAACGGGGGGGGGGGGGTGCTTTGCTGGGCATTATACTAATGGGGGGTGCTTTGCTGGGCATTATACTAATGAGGGGGCCATTAGAGTAGTGTCTTCATTTCCCACACTAGGCTTATACTTGAGTCAATACGTTTTCCCATTTTTTTTTTTTTTTTTTTTTTTTATTTTGTGGTAAAATTAGGGGCCTCGGCTTATCCTGGAGTATATAAGGTAAATCCATTTTTCACAGTACTGCTGCTACTAACATAACTGTATGAGTACGCCGTGAGAATAACCTGCACTGGCAGCAGTACAGTATGTACAGTAACCCTATGCAATCCTCTGTACAGGTTCACATGAGGATCTGCGCCAAATTACCTGACGTCACATGACCTGATCAGTGAGCTAGGACAGGCCGGAACATAATTAGATACAAGATCTCTCTTGTATAATGAGCTAGGAAACCCGCTCGCTCATAACATGCGCACGTTAACCATTTAGAGTCCTGGGGCGCTGGGGTCACACCCCATTGCCTATAGATCCAGGTCGTCCCCTAATTTACATCAGTGTATCAGCATATGGATTGTAAGCTCTTGCGAGCAGGTCCCTCGCTCCTATTGTTTCATATACCAATGCTTTACCTCTGGTATATGTCCCCCATGATCTGTACAGCACTGCAGAATATGATGGCGCTATATGATAAAAGATTATTATCAGATTATTATTATTATTGCCAATCTCCTGCGTTGTTAGTTTGTTACAATGTATCACTGCCGTACGGTTACATAAGCCTGGTGTCTGATCCACTGTAACAAACTCCTATGGAATGGTTACATTATACATTCCGAATAATTATTTTTTATAGCGCCATCATATTCCGTAGCGCTGTACAGACAAAATAAGACAATAGGAATGAGGGCCCAGGTTACGTTTTTGGCGGTCACATGACTCCTGTGCAGTTAGTCACATGACTTTCCCCACAGGGGTCACTCTAGAGGTAGTGAATGGGGAGAGTCACCGGACTGTGCGGGATCCAGTCATCAGGTGTGACCCCTTGAGCTGGGGGGGCTGTATTGTTGGGATATATAAGGTTATATAGACATTTCGGTGCCCGGTGTGGTCTGGGTGTGCAGGGTGGCGTCGCCCTCCACATTCCATCACATTAGTGCTTTCACATCTGCCGTAACCCTATACCCCGGAGTCTCCGCTCTCGCCAGCTTCCTGCCACTTTCCATTCTGACCAGACAAAAATAGACGCGTTACGGAAAGGTGATGTGCGCCGGGCGGGGCCTGTACAAGTGCAACCAGAGGGAATAGGACTGTGCCGGATTATCCGATTTTTCTAGATGATCGGTATCTGGATCACGGAGCGACATGTATTTTCAGGTTTTGCAGTGTTTCCCCATTCGCCGCAGGGTCGTTTCCTCTTCTGCTTTTTCTCAGTATTGAAGGGCAGTGAGCTGGTGATTGTCAGCCGCAGCTTTAGATGTGACTGGTGGCGGACTCCTAATATGGAGGTACCCGATGCACCTGTGAGGGGCACTGCCTCCTTCTTGTGACTCATCTTGACTTAATTCACTGAACTCTGTACTACTGTTATTGTCTACTGCTACTCTAGTCACCTCCAAAGCTGCACTGGCATTTCTAGTTTCCTGTGTTGCAGGGTTAACATGTCAGTGTTGGCCCCTTGGGTCAAAGTTCATTGTGGGAGATGCTTGGAGAATATCGTCTTTGGTGACATTGGGTCTTCAACTCTAGTCACCTCCAGAGCTGCATTCAGAATTTTAATACCTCTGGCGAGGTGAGAGATGTAGTGTCTACTGAATTGTTTCTACTCCAGTCACCTCTAGAGCTGTATTCACAATTCATATGGCTCCCTATTAACTCTGATGTTAGAGGACCTAATCTACCACTTCTGACCCCTGCTTGGGAAATGTAATGTGCACTTCGTGTACCATTGAATGTAGTATTCGGTGACATTACGTCTTCTACTCTAGTCGCCTCCAGAGCTGCGTTCATAGATTTAATAGCCCCCTGCTATTCCTTGCTGCCTTTTTGTCTTCTGCATTTTATTATGGGAGGTGAAGTGTTGACACCAGAATTTCTTCTACTCCAGTCACCCCCAAAGCTGCATTTATAAATATAATTCTGTGATACAACATCTCAGTGCTGACCCCTGCTGGTTGATTGTTGCACAGTGCATTGTGGGAGATATGTGTTTCCCCATTTATTACATAATCTACATAAGTGCTGCCCCCTTCTGTTCCTATGTCCCATATAGTGACATTCCACATGTTCAGGCCCAGTATAGGGTGAAGTTATAGTAAATAGGGGAACATTGTAAGAACCTGCGGGTCGTTGATTATGTAACGCACAGATGGAAAAGCCTGCGCCACCGGTTTCCATGTGCCGCAGTAGCCCTCACATTCTTCTGGAGGCGCTATAAGCGGAGTGTCGCGATTTCGTAATAAAAGAATGCGGGCATCTCATCCCTGGAGATACAGTAGACATGGCTGATAACAGAGAACGATAGATTTAAAGGGGATCTAGAACCATAATTCACGGACACTCACTGATAGATTCAGGCACTGTGACTGTGGTAATCTTCTGACATTTGTTATCCATTGTCTCTTTCCTTCTAAAATCAACTTCCAAAATGATGCTAATGAGCCTGAAGGGCTTTGGGGGGGGGGGGGGCAGGCCTTACCAGAGCTTTTCAGGCAGCTACACTGTGCAGGAGCACTTTCCCCTCCCACTGTGAGAGTTTACTGCAGGCAGAGGGAGTGGGGAGGGGCGAGGAGTGTAACAGCCTGTGAATCTGCAGCACAGAGTGGTAACGTCCCCAGAGCTCTTGTGTGTCATTAGTATAATTTTAAAAGTTGATTTTCAAAAGAACAGACTCCACAGTCTGTGCCTGAATCTATGAGTGTCCCTGGATTGTGATGGTAGATCTCAGAGCCTGGGCCCCCCTCCGGTGTGTGATTACTTCCTAGCAGAAGGTCTTCACCAGTAGTGGTCAGTCACGTGATTTACGCCATGTTATAGGCCACGTGGGCGGACAGTGACCCCCACGAGAAGAGGGGCCTTGATGGGATTACCACCCTAAGTCCGCCAGCTCTGCATTTATCATCAGATCTGCTCCATTAGTTGCCGGCTGTTCTCCCAGAAGGGGGGGGGGAGCGCTGGGAACATAGACGTAGAGGAGACAGAAGGAGTGGCCCCGCTGCGGACCCTCGGGCTCTGACATTCCACACATCTCCCACATCCCTCACTTGCTCCAGTTCTTCAGCTGAAAGAGACATAAGATTTGGGTTATGTTTATTCATTATATGAATGATGTGAGTTATCGATTGATCGGTCTCCTGAACGAGAGGTTGGGGGCGATGGCTACTACATTGTGGGCCTGGGAGTGAAGCAACTTGGGGGGAAGCTGAGGCTAATGATGGTGGGGTACAGCACTGGAAGAGATGGCCTCCTTGCTGCTGTAGGGGGCTCATGGTCTTGCTGTGAGGCTCAGGGTTATGGAGGGGCAGCCCTGTGCACTGCTGGCCATGGCGGGCACCGTTGCTTTCACATCCACATACCCGGGCACATACCGCGGAGCTGTCGCCTCTCAGCTTTCACTGCTGTCCAGAGCTGCAGGGACAACCTGATACCTGACCGGCTCTGCTATTCCCAGCATCAGCACATTCCTGCATCCAAGGCCGAGGGGGAGGCACCGCAGGGAGCCGGGGTGGTACCAGCCTTAAAGGGCGGCTCCAGCTCCTCACATCACGGCCTTGACCTCCTACTACTGCGAGAGTGTATTGGGAGATGGATGTGGCCCTCTCTCCCGGAGTGGGGTGTATAGCGCTGACTTTGGGGAACCCTTTAATGTATGATTTATGAGCAGTTCAGAACTCGCCCTATCAACCATAAACCCAACAATATAAGTCCATTTTAATAGTCTGTTGTCTGCCAGTTACACGTTCTGTTGAGCTCACAGAGAATACAACTGTAACAAACCCTCAGCTGTGAGAAAGCAGTTTGTCTGTTTGTTATCCCCTGCGTACATCCAGGGACCCCTCTTATGCCCCCAATGAGATGGGATAGTCACAGAGCTGCAGGTTTGCATTCACTTAATTCATTTCTTCTCGGCAGGCTGTAACCTCTCTATGTGACCTAGTATTCTCTGTTATCAGCCATTTAAAGGAAACAGCAGCGCTGTAATGTATGGATTTCTCTTCCAGGATTGTTAAAACTGGGGTAGTTTGAGGAGGGATGTGTCCTCACACTGCTGTGCTCTGTGCAAGCAGTGTTATGTATTGGCCCTGGACAGATGTTTAACCGTACTTTTTGTGTGTTGTTAGTAGCAGCAGGACTGTGAAATATAGATTTATATTACAGTATTGTAGAACTGCGGGTGTGTCCTCACACTGCTGTGCTCTGTGCTCCATGCAGAGATTACGTATTGGCCCCGGAGAGATGTGTTCTGTTTCTAGCGGCAGGGCAGTGGTATATGGATTGATATGCTGGGATAGTAGTAGCACTGTACTAGGGGCGTATCCTCACACTGCTGTGCTCTCAGCTCTCTGTCTTGCGCTGTTTTACAGCAGATTCTGTTTAAATCGAGGTAAATGAGTGGTGCAGCTCTGGATGTGACTGGAGAAGTCGGGATGAAATCATTCCCCATACTGCAGGGAGAGCAGCAGGGTCGTTGTTTCTGTGCGTGACAATAGGGGGAACGTCTGGCGTCACTGGTGAATGTTTCCCAGCTGCTGACAGAGGCGAGCGCGTCCAGCCAGGATTCCGAAAATCGTCCAGAACGCATATTGCTCGCAGCGAGGCGTCCTGCCGACCTCAGCACGGAGGGGAGTGCTGGCAGCCGATGAAAGGGGAAGGCAGATTTCCTCACTGCCTTTAACTAGGGGAGAAAAATGATGCTTTAGAGATATAAACATCCCGTCCGTAAGATAAACATGGCGCTGTAATCGCTCGCCACACGTGCATGAGGCAGGGGGCGCCGCTGACACCCCCTCCTTCTGCCCTGTCATTGTAGTCTTGGTCCCGGTATCTGCCCCCCTGTATACAGCCCTGCTCTCAGTATCTGCCCCCCTGTATACAGCCCTGCTCTCAGTATCTGCCCCCCTGTATACAGCCCTGCTCTCAGTATCTGCCCCCCTGTATACAGCCCTGCTCTCAGTATCTGCCCCCCTGTATACAGCCCTGCTCTCAGTATCTGCCCCCCTGTATACAGCCCTGCTCTCAGTATCTGCCCCCCTGTATACAGCCCTGCTCTCAGTATCTGCCCCCCTGTATACAGCCCTGTGTATGGGAAAAATCACTAGGGCGCTTGTCAAATATCATTAAGTCTGAGCCTCCCCATCCATCACCACAGCACAGATCATAACCAGTGTATATACATTCCTGTCTTGTATATATATGGGCAGTGCACAGTACCACTTCTCCTGTCCTGTATATATATGGGCAGTGCACAGTACCACTTCTCCTGTCCTGTATATATATGGACAGTGCACAGTACCACTTCTCCTGTAATGTATATATATGGACTGTGCACAGTACCACTTCTCCTGTCCTGTATATATATGGACAGTGCACAGTACCACTTCTCCTGTCCTGTATATATATGGACAGTGCACAGTACCACTTCTCCTGTCCTGTATATATATGGGCAGTGCACAGTACCACTTCTCCTGTCCTGTATATATATGGACAGTGCACAGTACCACTTCTCCTGTCCTATATATATGGACAGTGCACAGTATCACTTCTCCTGTCCTGTATATATATGGGCAGTGCACAGTACCACTTCTCCTGTCCTGTATATATATGGGCAGTGCACAGTACCACTTCTCCTGTCTTGTATATATATGGGCAGTGCACAGTACCACTTCTCCTGTCCTGTATATATATGGACAGTGCACAGTACCACTTCTCCTGTCCTGTATATATATGGACAGTGCACAGTACCACTTCTCCTGTCCTGTATATATATGGACAGTGCACAGTACCACTTCTCCTGTCCTGTATATATATGGGCAGTGCACAGTACCACTTCTCCTGTCCTGTATATATATGGACAGTGCACAGTACCACTTCTCCTGTCCTGTATATATATGGACAGTGCACAGTACCACTTCTCCTGTCCTGTATATATATGGACAGTGCACAGTACCACTTCTCCTGTCTTGTATATATATGGGCAGTGCACAGTACCACTTCTCCTGTCCTGTATATATATGGACAGTGCACAGTACCACTTCTCCTGTCCTGTATATATATGGACAGTGCACAGTACCACTTCTCCTGTCCTATATATATGGACAGTGCACAGTACCACTTCTCCTGTCCTGTATATATATGGGCAGTGCACAGTACCACTTCTCCTGTCCTGTATATATATGGACAGTGCACAGTACCACTTCTCCTGTCCTGTATATATATGGGCAGTGCACAGTACCACTTCTCCTGTCTTGTATATATATGGGCAGTGCACAGTACCACTTCTCCTGTCCTGTATATATATGGACAGTGCACAGTACCACTTCTCCTGTCCTGTATATATATGGACAGTGCACAGTACCACTTCTCCTGTCCTGTATATATATGGGCAGTGCACAGTACCACTTCTCCTGTCCTGTATATATATGGACAGTGCACAGTACCACTTCTCCTGTCCTGTATATATATGGACAGTGCACAGTACCACTTCTCCTGTCCTGTATATATATATGGACAGTGCACAGTACCACATCTCCTGTCCTGTATATATATGGACAGTGCACAGTACCACTTCTCCTGACCTGTATATATATGGGCAGTGCACAGTACCACTTCTCCTGTCCTGTATATATATGGACAGTGCACAGTACCACTTCTCCTGTCCTGTATATATATGGACAGTGCACAGTACCACTTCTCCCATCCTGTATATATATGGACAGTGCACAGTACCACTTCTCCTGTCCTGTATATATATGGACAGTGCACAGTACCACTTCTCCTGTCCTGTATATATATGGACAGTGCACAGTACCACTTCTCCTGTCCTGTATATATATGGACAGTGCACAGTACCACTTCTCCTGTCCTGTGTATATATGGACAGTGCACAGTACCACTTCTCCTGTCCTGTATATATATGGACAGTGCACAGTACCACTTCTCCTGTCCTGTATATATATGGACAGTGCACAGTACCACTTCTCCTGTCCTGTATATATATGGACAGTGCACAGTACCACTTCTCCTGTCCTGTATATATATATGGACAGTGCACAGTATCACTTCTCCTGTCCTGTATATATATGGACAGTGCACAGTACCACTTCTCCTATCCTGTATATATATGGACAGTGCACAGTACCACTTCTCCTGTCCTGTATATATATGGACAGTGCACAGTACCACTTCTCCTGTCCTGTATATATATGGGCAGTGATCAGTACCACTTCTCCTGTCCTGTATATATATGGACAGTGCACAATACCACTTCTCCTGTCCTGTATATATATATGGACAGTGCACAGTACCACTTCTCCTGTCCTGTATATATATGGACAGTGCACAGTACCACTTCTCCTGTCCTGTGTATATATATGTACAGTGCACAGTACCACTTCTCCTGTCCTGTATATATATGGACAGTGCACAGTACCACTTCTCCTGTCCTGTATATATATGGACAGTGCACAGTACCACTTCTCCTGTCCTGTATATATATGGACAGTGCACAGTACGACTTCTCCTGTCCTGTATATATATGGGCAGTGCACAGTACCACTTCTCCTGTCCTGTATATATATTGGCGGTGCACAGTACCACTTCTCCTGTCCTGTATATATATGTACAGTGCACAGTACCACTTCTCCTGTCCTGTATATATATGGACAGTGCACAGTACCACTTCTCCTGTCCTGTATATATATGGACAGTGCACAGTACCACTTCTCCTGTCCTGTATATATATGGACAGTGCACAGTACCACTTCTCCTGTCCTGTATATATATGGACAGTGCACAGTACCACGTCTCCTGTCCTATAGATGTGTATGGGCTGTGTGTAGGTGTGGGAGCTGTACTATAGAGGTGTATGGACTGTGTGTAGGTGTGGGAGCTGTACTATAGAGGTGTATGGACTGTGTGTAGGTGTGGGCGCTGTACTATAGAGGTGTATGGGCTGTGTATAGGTGTGGGAGCTGTACTATAGAGGTTTATGGGCTGTGTATAGGTGTGGGAGCTGTACTATAGAGGTGTATGGGCTGTGTATAGGTGTGGGAGCTGTACTATAGAGGTGTATGAGCTGTACTATAGAGGTGTATGGGCTGTGTATAGGGTGTGGGCGCTGTACTATAGAGGTGTATGGGCTGTGTATAGGTGTGGGCGCTGTACTATAGAGGTGTATGGGCTGTGTATAGGTGTGGGAGCTGTACTATAGAGGTGTATGGGCTGTGTATAGGTGTGGGAGCTGTACTATAGAGGTGTATGGGCTGTGTATAGTGTGTATGAGCTGTACTATAGAGGTGTATGAGCTGTACTATAGAGGTGTATGAGCTGTACTATAGAGGTGTATGAGCTGTACTATAGAGGTGTATGAGCTGTACTATAGAGGTGTATGAGCTGTGTATAGGTGTGGGCGCTGTACTATAGAGGTGTATGGGCTGTGTATAGGTGTGGGAGCTGTACTATAGAGGTGTATGGGCTGTGTATAGGTGTGGGAGCTGTACTATAGAGGTGTATGAGCTGTGTATAGGTGTGGGAGCTGTACTATAGAGGTGTATGAGCTGTGTGTAGGTGTGGGAGCTGTACTATAGAGGTGTATGGGCTGTGTATAGGTGTGGGAGCTGTACTATAGAGGTGTATGGGCTGTGTATAGGTGTGGGAGCTGTACTATAGAGGTGTATGGGCGGTGTATAGGTGTGGGCGCTGTACTATAGAGGTGTATGAGCTGTACTATAGAGGTGTATGAGCTGTACTATAGAGGTGTATGAGCTGTACTATAGAGGTGTATGAGCTGTACTATAGAGGTGTATGAGCTGTACTATAGAGGTGTATGAGCTGTACTATAGAGGTGTATGAGCTGTACTATAGAGGTGTATGAGCTGTACTATAGAGGTGTATGAGCTGTACTATAGAGGTGTATGGGCTGTGTATAGGTGTGGGAGCTGTACTATAGAGGTGTATGGGCTGTGTATAGGGTGTGGGAGCTGTACTATAGAGGTGTATGGGCTGTGTATAGGTGTGGGAGCTGTATTATAGAGGTGTATGAGCTGTACTATAGAGGTGTATGGGCTGTGTATAGGGTGTGGGAGCTGTACTATAGAGGTGTATGGGCTGTGTATAGGGTGTGGGAGCTGTACTATAGAGGTGTATGAGCGGTGTATAGGTGTATGAGCTGTACTATAGAGGTGTATGGGCTGTGTATAGGTGTGGGCGCTGTACTATAGAGGTGTATGGCCTGTGTATAGGTGTATGAGCTGTACTATAGAGGTGTATGGGCTGTGTATAGGTGTGGGAGCTGTACTATAGAGGTGTATGAGCTGTACTATAGAGGTGTATGAGCGGTGTATAGGTGTATGAGCTGTACTATAGAGGTGTATGAGCGGTGTATATGTGTATGAGCTGTACTATAGAGGTGTATAGGTGTGGGAGCTGTACTATAGAGGTGTATGAGCGGTGTATATGTGTATGAGCTGTACTATAGAGGTGTATAGGTGTGGGAGCTGTACTATAGAGGTGTATGAGCTGTACTATAGAGGTGTATGAGCGGTGTATATGTGTATGAGCTGTACTATAGAGGTGTATAGGTGTGGGAGCTGTACTATAGAGGTGTATGAGCTGTACTATAGAGTTGTATATGTGTATGAGCTGTACTATAGAGGTGTATGGACTGTGTATATGTGTATGAGCTGTACTATAGAGGTGTATGAGCGGTGTATATGTGTATGAGCTGTACTATAGAGGTGTATGAGCGGTGTATAGGGTGTGGGAGCTGTACTATAGAGGTGTATGGACTGTGTATAGGTGTATGAGCTGTACTATAGAGGTGTATGAGCGGTGTATAGGGTGTGGGCGCTGTACTGTATAGGTGTGGGTGGTGTATAGTTGTGGGCGCTGCACTATGTGGGGGCATGATGCTGTGCAGGGGGTGTGGGGGCTGCACTTTCACGGGTCTCTCTGGTGCATTCCCTTCATATGATTATCGGGTCGGATCCGCTCCTCGGTGCTGCTCTAGTTCTTGTGTCCACACGATGGCTGTGAGATTAGAAGAAATTGTCCAGGAATGAACGCCCCATTTGATGACATAAGTGGCGGCAGCGGAGGGGGCACATACCACGGGCCGTGCACTTGGCAGGTCTGAGGGCTCCCGCTGCCAGGCCCTGGGGTCATCTACAGCAAGTGCTGACTCCAGACTATCCCAATCTTATCTCTGGAGCAAACCCCCCCCCCCCCCACTCCCCAAATCTTTCCAGGTGGCAAACCTCCATTGATTTTACTATTTACCCCAGATGAACAACCTACAGGGGCAGCGCTCATGACGTGGCCATCCAGCAGAACTGATGGCCAGATCTGTGTGATGTACGGTGGGCTCGGCTGCTCTGCTTGCCGTCAGGGGCTCACATTGTGTGTGGGGTGATAGTATTGGGGGACTTTTAATACTTTTTGTTCTTAAAGGACACCTGTCATCAGGTCTCTGCCACTTGTCCTGTCACCTCTACCTGTTGGAGCAGCTCACAAGGATCCCATCCCAGCCTTTATCTAGTTATTTCATACATTATTCATTGTAAAATCATCTATTCTTTATCATGTAAATGAGGCTGGTCACATGGTCAGAGGCAGTGATGTCACCCCTGTTCCCCCTCCCCTCTCCTCCCCCTGCTCATATCTGTGTGTAATGTATAGTAAAGCATTGCTAGTGTGTGTGCTGCATCTGCTGACATGCTGCATCCTCCTAATATACAGGTGAGAGACACAGACATCAGCTACACATGAATCTGACATGTCCTGCTGTAACATGGCTGCCTGGAGCTGCTGTATCTCTCCTAAACACACACACATGCACACACAGGCTGCAGGGGGCGTGGCCACCAGCAAGCACATCATTATACAGGCTGTCAGTCATGCACTGGGGGTGTGGCTGTGCCTCCCACTCATGAATAGAGTGGACAGCTTGAATATGCTAATGCTTCATTGGACATTTCACAGGTCATTTGCATACAGCTTTAGGACCTCATTGCTTAGGTTTACAGGCATGTAGAGGGACAATGAGGGGATAGAGGCAATGCTCTCTAATGGCAGTTTATGAAAATATATTTAGTTTAGGGGGGTTATTTTGCATGACGGGTTCTCTTTAAGTAATTAATATTTTTTTCATTTTTGTGTTTCAGAGTGACCAACAGTTGGACTGTGCCTTGGATTTAATGAGGCGTCTCCCTCCCCAACAGATTGAGAAGAACCTCAGTGACCTCATTGACTTGGTAAGAAGGTTTCTCTTTGTATATTATCCTATACTCAGATCCACTGCTCCAAGGTCTGGTTATAACCCGGTTATGGTTCCGGTCCACCCATCCTGTTGCTGGACCCTGGACCTTGCCCTTTGCACCATCTGTCTTTGGTGTAGTTGGTCTCCACATTTCCAAGTTCTGGATAAAGCCATGTGCTCCACCTGTGCCAGCTCTACTTTAGACCCCTCATGTTCTGAGTTTTTTTGCAGGCCCTCCACTTCCCTTTGTACAGGTCCTGTGCTCGGCCTGGCCACCCATTTTGGTCTATTCCAGGTCTCTTGTTTCTTTATATTGCAGTCCTATTCATTGTTCTACTAACCAGGTTCTTCTAGTAGGGTCTTCTCTCTGCTGCCCCCCTCAGGCAGGGCTTTGTAGTCCACCTATTAAGGAAGACGGTGAAAAGCCTGTAATACTATATGAGCCGCACCCCCCGCGCCGTATTCCCAGACTGTTGCGCATCATTAGCGGAGCCTCCTGGCGCTGCTGCCATCACGTTCCCATCGCTGATAATTAGATCACATTAGTCGCCCTGTCAGTCACACGTCGGCTCGGGCAGGGGCCAGGGCGAGACAGACTGGAATTAAGCCTGAGCGCTCACTCAGATCCTCTTAATGAAGCTGCGAGGAGTTGGGGAGGACCCCCAACCGTGACCTGATTACATGCGCCATGACATGTCCTAATGGCTTGTGTGGCCTTTTCTATACACATGAACAGATCTATGGATTATTCCTGCAAGTGCCATGGCCTCTACATTGCCTTCACAGACTCATCTGCCCCATTAACCGCTTGCCTTCCACAGTCTGATGTAAAATGCCCCCGGTGCACCCCCTGCTCCAGCTGTGCCCAGGTTTCTCTGCTCCTGACACCAGTCATGTAACTTTCCATCCTTAATAAAAATGATATTTTAACTCTCCTCTTCCAGCATTGCAGCTCCGATGTTCACTGATGACCTGCCATACTTCATAACTTGATGGGAGTTTGTTGTAGTGTTCCCCTTTTCCTGCTTGACCCCTCTCGTTCCCCTTTTCCTGCTTGACCCCTCTCGTCCCCCTTTTCCTGCTTGACCCCTCTCGTCCCCCTTTTCCTGCTTGACCCCTCTCGTCCCCCTTTTCCTGCTTGACCCCTCTCGTCCCCCTTTTCCTGCTTGACCCCTCTCGTCTCCCTTTTCCTCCTTGACCCCTCTCGTCCCCCTTTTCCTGCTTGACCCCTCTCGTCCCCCTTTTCCTGCTTGACCACTCTCATCTCCCTCTTCCTGCTTGACCACTCTCGTCTCCCTCTTCCTGCTTGACCCCTCTCGTCTCCCTCTTCCTGCTTGACCCCTCTCGTCTCCCTCTTCCTGCTTGACCCCTCTCGTCTCCCTCTTCCTGCTTGACCCCTCTCGTCTCCCTCTTCCTGCTTGACCCCTCTCGTCTCCCTCTTCCTGCTTGACCCCTCTCGTCTCCCTCTTCCTGCTTGACCCCTCTCGTCTCCCTCTTCCTGCTTGACCCCTCTCGTCTCCCTCTTCCTGCTTGACCCCTCTCGTCTCCCTCTTCCTGCTTGACCCCTCTCGTCTCCCTCTTCCTGCTTGACCCCTCTCGTCTCCCTCTTCCTGCTTGACCCCTCTCGTCTCCCTCTTCCTGCTTGACCCCTCTCGTCTCCCTCTTCCTGCTTGACCCCTCTCGTCTCCCTCTTCCTGCTTGACCCCTCTCGTCTCCCTCTTCCTGCTTGACCCCTCTCGTCTCCCTCTTCCTGCTTGACCCCTCTCGTCTCCCTCTTCCCGCTTGACCCCTCTCGTCTCCCTCTTCCCGCTTGACCCCTCTCGTCTCCCTCTTCCCGCTTGACCCCTCTCGTCTCCCTCTTCCCGCTTGACCCCTCTCGTCTCCCTCTTCCCGCTTGACCCCTCTCGTCTCCCTCTTCCCGCTTGACCCCTCTCGTCTCCCTCTTCCCGCTTGACCCCTCTCGTCTCCCTCTTCCCGCCTGTCCCCCCCCTCTTGCGTCTCCCTCTTCCCGCCTACCCCCCCCCTCTTGCGTCTCCCTCTTCCCGCCTACCCCCCCTCTTGCGTCTCCCTCTTCCCGCCTACCCCCCCTCTTGCGTCTCCCTCTTCCCGCCTACCCCCCCTCTTGCGTCTCCCTCTCCCCGCCTGAGCCCCCCCCTCTTGCGTCTCCCTCTCCCCGCCTGAGCCCCCCCCTCTTGCGTCTCCCTCTTCCCGCCTGGCCCCCTCCCCCCCCCCCCCCCCTCTTGCGTCTCCCTCTTCCCTCTGGCCCCTTTTCCTCCTCTTTCCTGACCACTGTGGAGCTGTCCGTCCATTACCCGCATTTCCTCTTCATGTAGTACACGAGGGGGGTCCACGTTCCCTCTTAACATGTTCCCTTCATCCATCAATGATGTACTTAAATGTTGTAGGAGGAGAGCGATTGTAAGAAACCTCAGGGGCTCCATTGTAAGGAGATGTAAGGATCCGTGTCTGAGCCCTCGCTGCACTTCCCACCTGTCAGCCGTGACCGCTTGGATGCTTTCATTTCCCTCTTGCTCCATATCCCGGCTCCCCATCTCTGCAGGTATCTGGTTTCTCCCCGGACAATGGCCGCAGTCTTGTGCAGTCGGTTTGGAAGTGGTTAAGTTTAATTAAGTTTTGTTCAGATACCTGATAGAGTGATGCGGGGAGGGGGCCGCGGCTCCAGGTACCACAAGAGAAACCTTGTTCCACACACGGCTATCAGAATCTCATTAACTTCTTTCAATTTGTCTTCTCTTTGTGATCCACCTCTTTGAATGTCCCCTAAAGACTTTCTGAAGTTTCATTGTTACACCCCCCCTCCTCCGCGCCGTCCACAGATTTCCGTACCGTCTACCAACCATTCTCCCAGCGCTGATAGCCGATCTGTCCACTCACAACACTCATACATGACCTGGACGTGATCTACAGCCCACCCAAGTGTAACCCCCACCCCCCACCCCAGAGCCAGGTGCTTACATCCAGTGTATAGAGAGAAGGAGCATTGTTTATTGGGTTATCAAACTCACTATTCTCCTGCGGGTGCAGTCACTGTGTACATACATGACATTACTTATCCTGTACTGATCCTGAGTTACATCCTATATTATACCCCAGAGCTGCACTCACTATTCTGCTGCTGGTGCAGTCACTGTGTATATACATGACATTACTTATCCTGTACTGATCCTGAGTTACATCCTGTATTATACTCCAGAGCTGCACTCACTATTCTGCTGCTGGTGCAGTCACTGTGTGCATACATGACATTACTTATCCTGTACTGATCCTGAGTTACATCCTGTATTATACTCCAGAGCTGCACTCACTATTCTGGTGCAGTCACTGTGTACATACATGACATTACTTATCCTGTACTGATCCTGAGTTACATCTTGTATTATACTCCAGAGCTGCACTCACTATTCTGCTGGTGGCGCAGTCACTGTGTACATACATGACATTACTTACCCTGTACTGATCCTGAGTTACATCCTGTATTATACTTCAGAGCTGCACTCACTATTCTTCTGCTGGTGCAGTCACTGTGTACATACATGACATTACTTATCCTGTACTGATCCTGAGTTACATCCTGTATTATACCCCAGAGCTGCACTCACTATTCTGCTGCTGGTGCAGTCACTGTGTACATACATGACATTACTTATCCTGTACTGATCCTGAGTTACATCCTGTATTATACTCCAGAGCTGCACTCACTATTCTGCTGCTGGAGGAGTCACTGTGTACATACATGACATTACTTATCCTGTACTGATCCTGAGTTACATTCTGTATTATACCCCAGAGCTGCACTCACTATTCTGCTGCTGGTGCAGTCACTGTGTACATACATGACATTACTTATCCTGTACTGATCCTGAGTTACATCCTGTATTATACTCCAGAGCTGCACTCACTATTCTGCTGCTGGAGGAGTCACTGTGTACATACATGACATTACTTATCCTGTACTGATCCTGAGTTACATCCTGTATTATACCCCAGAGCTGCACTCACTATTCTGGTGGAGTCCTATGTACATAGATGATATTGCATATCCCGTCCTGATCCTGACAGAATTATATATCTTCCTGTATAACAGAAAGAACAGTTGAGTGCCAAGTATTATACAAGATTTAGGAAGGGTTAAGCCTTCCCCCTTCACTTCTTCCAGACTGAGCTAATTAGGCATCTGCCCAGGACGGGGCAGGGAGCAGAGGAATGTGAGTGCGGGGCTCTGGGCTCGCTAATCGCAGAGCATTCCTCCTTTATTGGGAGCTGGAGGGAGCCGGTGGGCAGAGTGCCGGGGCCTTTGAAGTTTGTGCGCTGTACACAGATCAAAAAACCTAAACCCGCTATCGGTCTAGCAGCGCCCCCTGTGGACTCGGTCTGCCACTCTCTGTCCTTGTGAATGTCTGTCTATGTTTACAGTCCTGCTGCAAATCGGTCACCGGTTTATAAACGCAGTTGCTTTACTGCTTGCTGCAAAGTGTCACTGAGGATTGTGTGGTTTTCCTGCAGGTACCCAGTCTCTGTGAAGATCTCCTGTCCTCAGTCGACCAGCCCCTGAAGATTGCTAGGGATAAGGTGGTGGGCAAAGACTATCTGCTGTGTGACTATAACAGAGATGGCGACTCCTACAGGTAAGTCGGGATACCTTAAAGGGAATGTGTGCGCTGGTTTGTCCAGACAATGTTGGGTATTGATGCATAATAATACCTTTTGTGTTGTTAGTAGCAGCAGGATAGTGAAAAAATGCATTCATATTCCAGGATTGTAGCTTTTTTTGAGTGCATTTGGGACAAGCCCTCACACTGCTGTGCTCTGTGCTTTGGAATGCTCTACAATCGCTCATCTGTTCTGAGTTAAATTCGTACCAGGCTTTTAGTTAGATAACTCAGCAGGGTGATGCTGTTGAGCGGTTCAGTGCAGAGATCTAAGGGCACAGCAGGGTGAGGACACTGGAATGTAAAGGGCCACCACCTGACACGGTCTGCAGTACAGTTTGGTCATACTTGCTGACGGGTTCCCTGTAAGTTATCAGGTGTATTGATCTTCTCAGTCCCTTTGAATGGTCTCTAATCTGCCTCCCACCCACAGGTCACCGTGGAGCAATAAGTACGACCCGCCCTTGGAAGATGGAGCCATGCCGTCCGCTCGTCTGCGCAAACTGGAGGTGGAAGCCAACAACGCCTTCGACCAGTACCGAGACCTGTAGGTTCTCCTCCTCTTCTTCTCTAAGTGATGGGGGAGGGGGGGTCCGGAGCAGCTGCCTGCTCTGCTGCGTGGTATAGAGCCGAGCTCGGTGTGTGGGATGATGATTAAATCCAGATTCCTTTGTTTGGGACTCGAGCACCAGGGTAACACAGGAACGATGGGCTCGGGCCCGGCTCAGACAGTGTAATGTCATTATGAGGTCATGGCTCGCAGCGACCAGTGCGGTCTCCGCATCACACTCCCCCCTGCACATCGGACAAGCGTTTCTCCAGCTGCCTGGGCAGAGAGCGAGTGTTGTGCCCTGGGGAGAGGGCCGGGGTTAGGCAATGCTTTGTATTCATCATCGTCAGGCTCTTCTTCTTATTGTTTTTTGTTTCCTATGGAGATCTGAACACAACCTGCGGTTAGGAATCAGGCCACAGCTATGGGAATGACACAAGGGGAATAGGGGGGGTGATCATGTACCCCCAAATACTTGCCGGATGTCAGTAAGATCCATCCAATCCGCACTGGCAAATAAATTAAATCATAGATTTGTGTGAAAATAAGAAATGACACGAAGGGGAAAAAAGTATTGAACACGTGAAGAAAGTGCGGTGCAATAATCCATGGAAAGTCATGACACCAGCCGAAATCTGTAAGTAATTAGAAAGCAATAAAAAAATGAAATAAATGAAAAATATCAGCCGACGGCCTATAAAAAGGTGTCTCGTTACCAAGATGCCGCGCAAGAGACATCTCATGATGGGTAAACCAGAGCGATTGTCAACCTTGTCGCACCTTATGCTGAGCGCTACGGAATATGATGGCGCTATATAAGTAAAGATTATTATTATTATTATTGTGCTGATGGCATTGTGAAGATGGTCGGTTAAACGAATGGACCAAGAATTGCACCTGAGCAATGCACAGGACTGGTCTCTCCATACAGGAGACGTCTGGAAGCTTCATCACCAACAAAGGTTACTGTACAAAGTACAGTGACACCTCTATGAGCAGATGTCCCACTATTGCACATACAGCTGGTCTGCTCCTAGGGGGCGCCACTTCCACAGAGGATAATGGACATATGCAAATCAGACACCGAAAAATAACAGTCTTTTCTGAAGAGTCTTCTGGAGAGGTTTCACTTATACATACATTTCAGTAATGTGTTCAATGCTTCTTTCCTGTGTTATTTCTCATTGTTACACGTCATTTATAGACAGTGTATAAAAGTTGGAGACTTTTTCAGTACTTCTTTTACCCACTGTATATGTATGTATGTATATGTGTATATATGTGTGTGTGTGTGTGTGTGTGTGTATATATATATATATATATATATACACACCGGATCAGTACAGGATAAGTAATGTATATACACAGTGACTGCACCAGCAGAATAGTGAGTGCAGCTCTGGGGTATAGTACAGGATGTAACTCAGGATCAGTACAGGATAAGTAATGTCATGTATGTACACAGTGATTGCACCAGTAGCAGAATAGTGAGTGCAGCTCTGGAGTATAATACAGGATGTAACTCAGGATCGGTACAGGATAAGTAATGTCATGTATGTACGTAGTGACTGCACCAGCAGCAGAATAGTGAGTGCAGCTCTGGAGTATAATACAGGATGTAACTCAGGATCAGTACAGGATAAGTAATGTCATGTATGTACACAGTGACTGCACCAGCAGCAGAATAGTGAGTGCAGCTCTGGAGTATAATACAGGATGTAACTCAGGATCAGTACAGGATAAGTAATGTCATGTATGTACACAGTGACTGCACCAGCAGCAGAATAGTGAGTGCAGCTCTGGGGTATAATACAGGATGTAACTCAGGATAAGTACAGGATAAGTAATGCCATGTATGTACACAGTGACTGCACCAGCAGCAGAATAGTGAGTGCAGCTCTGGAGTATAATACAGGATGTAACTCAGGATCAGTACAGGATAAGTAATGTCATGTATGTACACAGTGACTGCACCAGCAGCAGAATAGTAAGTGCAGCTCTGGGGTATAATACAGGATGTAACTCAGGATCAGTACAGGATAAGTAATGTCATGTATGTACACAGTGACTCCACCAGCAGCAGAATAGTGAGTGCAGCTCTGGAGTATAATACAGGATGTAACTCAGGATCAGTACAGGATAAGTAATGTCATGTATGTACACAGTGACTGCACCAGCAGCAGAATAGTGAGTGCAGCTCTGGGGTATAATACAGGATGTAACTCAGGATCAGTACAGGATAAGTAATGTCATGTATGTACATAGTGACTGCACCAGCAGCAGAATAGTGAGTGCAGCTCTGGAGTATAATACAGGATGTAACTCAGGATCAGTACAGGATAAGTAATGTCATGTATGTACACAGTGATTCCACCAGCAGCAGAATAGTGAGTGCAGCTCTGGAGTATAATACAGGATGTAACTCAGGATCAGTACAGGATAAGTAATGCCATGTATGTACATAGTGACTGCACCAGCAGAATAGTGAGTGCAGCTCTTGGGTATAATACAGGATGTAACTCAGGATCAGTACAGGATAAGTAATGTCATGTATGTACACAGTGACTGCACCAGCAGCAGAATAGTGAGTGCAGCTCTGGAGCACCTGATACTGATCTTTTCTGGTGTAACCTTTGTGTATAGACAGTACAGAGCGTGTAGGATTTAGTGGTCGTGAGTCGGCTGCTCAGGTTTCGTTGTTCCTGTCTTGCTCGGATGTGCAGGTGTTTGGCCTTTGCTCTCTCTGTCCTTGTCATGTTGTCTGTGGGGGTGTATGGGAGCTGCACCTGCGCTGCCCTGATAGAATTTCATTGCTTTTACCTGATAAGGGCTGTTCTTAGTAGTAGCTGCTAGAGGGGGAAGTACCTAATGCATCCTGACCTAAGGGGAATTACATGCTGTAGCCGGGCTCTGTCTGCATTCAATAATGGATATGCTGGCACTGAGCAAGGATAAGAGAAGACTGACAGCTCACTACTGCTAGTGGTGTCAGATAGAAACACGCTGACACTTGGGGGACAGGGCAGGGACACGCTGACACTTGGGGGGACACTACAGGGTCACGCTGACACTTGGGGGGACAGGACAGGGACACGCTGACACTTGGGGGACAGGGCAGGGACACGCTGACACTTGGGGGCACAGGACAGGGACACGCTGACAGTTGGGGGGGACAGGACAGGGACACGCTGACACTTGGGGGACAGGGCAGGGACACGCTGACACTTGGGGGCACAGGACAGGGACACGCTGACACTTGGGGGCACAGGACAGGGACACGCTGACACTGGGGGGGACAGGGCAGGGACACGCTGACACTGGGGGGGACAGGGACACGCTGACACTGGGGGGGACAGGGACACGCTGACACTGGGGGGGACAGGGACACGCTGACACTTGGGGGGGACAGGGACACGCTGACACTTGGGGGGGGACAGGGACATGCTGACACTTGGGGGCACAGGGCAGGGACACGCTGACACTTGGGGGGGACAGGACAGGGACACGCTGACACTTAAGGTTCACTCTTAATGGAGGGGTAACCCCTTGTTACATAAATGCTGGGGTTGATGGGACTGATTGAATCTTTTTCTACTGTTACTCTTATATCTGTTTTTTGTTTTGTTTTTTTATAATGGTTAATTAAAAAGTTGCTGGGGTTCTGGGGACCCCTTCCCGTTCGCCCCTGTGTTATGTGGCGTTCCAGCAGTGAAGGGGTTGATGCGGCGCAGTGTCGGCTCTGCCATGTGGTTGCTGTTAGGTCTGGTCCCGGTCTCTCTCCGGGGGCTTTGTGCGGTTTCAGACATCGCTTTAGCACATTCCTCGAATACCCACAAAAGCCGTTATGTAAAAACTCATCAGCGGCGACCACATCAGACCCGCGCCGCTGTCCCCGCCTCTCCCCCGCGCCTCTCCTGTTGTTCCAAATGATGAAAGGTAGGACCAGAGCTGCAGCCGTTCCTGCTGGGAGCTGCGTGTAATGCGTCCCTTGGCAGGCGGAGGCCGTGCAGGCGCCGCACCACACCCCGCGCCCACACTTCAGGTTCAGCCTCCCCTATATTACACCATGAAGGGTCACACCATGCAGGTCCGTGCGGCAGCAAGGGGGATTCAGGAGGTTTGATGGAAGCCGTGGACCCTACTCTGATAATATCCATCTTATGTGTTTCTGCCTTGATATTGCGGTTTTGTTTTCGTGTCTTTGATCCCTTCTCTTGCACCCGCAGGTACTTTGAAGGTGGCGTCTCCTCCGTCTATCTCTGGGATCTGGACCACGGATTCGCCGGAGTGATCCTTATCAAAAAAGCTGGAGACGGTTCAAAGAAGATCAAGGGATGCTGGGACTCCATCCATGTGGTGGAGGTGCAGGTAACAGCTCCCCCCTGTGGCCGTGTGATGGGAGTGCAGATGAGGGTAGACCCTGGGGTGACTTTCTCATCCCTGATGTCTCTGTGTTCACAGGAGAAGTCGAGCGGCCGCACCGCTCACTACAAGCTGACCTCCACCGTCATGTTGTGGCTGCAGACAAACAAGAGCGGCTCAGGGACAATGAACCTGGGTGGAAGCCTCACCCGGCAGGTAAGTGGCTCTGCCTGTGGCACCATTGGCCATTCAAAAATATGACACAAATATTTACAGAATTTGTTTCTTCCCTCTTACAGATGGAAAAGGATGAGACTGTGAGCGACTCCTCCCCGCACATAGCAAATATCGGACGGCTGGTAGAGGTAAGTGTCTAGAGACTGAGGGGCAGTTACTGTGCCCATAGAGGGGCTTCTGTGAGATCCTAAGACTGCTGTATAGATGTGGGGGTTTTTATGGGCTTCTTCCTTAATAATCTGTTTTAATTTTTCAGGACATGGAGAACAAAATCAGGAGCACTCTCAATGAGATTTACTTCGGCAAAACCAAGGACATAGTCAACGGACTGAGGTATGGTATTGTGGTGCACGTGGTGCCGGGGCCCTCCAGCTGCGAGCCCATCCTCATACTTCATATCCATTATACCCTGTAACATCCCTTCCCCCTCTGTCTCCTCCATCACGTTTCTCCTTTCCCTCCTCAGTACTACCCTCCACTACTGCCTCCGCGGTCCCATTTCCACCTCCTTGGTTCCGTTTCTCCTCCTCCTCCACGCCCTCCTGGGTCCCGTTTCCCCTCCTCCTCCACCCCCTCCTGGGTCCCGTTTCCCCTCCTCCTCCACCCCCTCCTGGGTCCCGTTTCCCCTCCTCCTCCACCCCCTCCTGGGTCCCGTTTCCCCTCCTCCTCCACCCCCTCCTGGGTCCCGTTTCCCCTCCTCCTCCACCCCCTCCTGGGTCCCGTTTCCCCTCCTCCTCCACCCCCTCCTGGGTCCCGTTTCCCCTCCTCCTCCACCCCCTCCTGGGTCCCGTTTCCCCTCCTCCTCCACCCCCTCCTGGGTCCCGTTTCCCCTCCTCCTCCACCCCCTCCTGGGTCCCGTTTCCCCTCCTCCTCCACCCCCTCCTGGGTCCCGTTTCCCCTCCTCCTCCACCCCCTCCTGGGTCCCGTTTCCCCTCCTCCTCCACCCCCTCCTGGGTCCCGTTTCCCCTCCTCCTCCACCCCCTCCTGGGTCCCGTTTCCCCTCCTCCTCCACCCCCTCCTGGGTCCCGTTTCCCCTCCTCCTCCACCCCCTCCTGGGTCCCGTTTCCCCTCCTCCTCCACCCCCTCCTGGGTCCCGTTTCCCCTCCTCCTCCACCCCCTCCTGGGTCCCGTTTCCCCTCCTCCTCCACCCCCTCCTTGGTCCAGTTTCCCCTCCTCCTCCACCCCCTCCTGGGTCCCGTTTCCCCTCCTCCTCCACGCCCTCCTGGGTCCCGTTTCTCCTCCTCCTCCACGCCCTCCTGGGTCCCGTTTCTCCTCCTCCTCCACCCCCTCCTGGGTCCCGTTTCCCCTCCTCCTCCACCCCCTCCTGGGTACCGTTTCCCCTCCTCCTCCACCCCCTCCTGGGTCCCGTTTCCCCTCCTCCTCCACCCCCTCCTGGGTCCCGTTTCCCCTCCTCCTCCACCCCCTCCTGGGTCCCGTTTCCCCTCCTCCTCCACCCCCTCCTGGGTCCCGTTTCCCCTCCCCCTCCACCCCCTCCTTGGTCCCGTTTCCCCCTCCCCCTCCACCCCCTCCTTGGTCCCGTTTCCCCCTCCCCCTCCACCCCCTCCTTGGTCCCGTTTCCCCCTCCCCCTCCTGTCCCATGTTTTATCACAGTCTCATGCCGGCTTCTTCTCGCTTCTCTCTCTCCTAACCCCGGACATTATAGATCAATAGATGCAATCCCCGACAACGTTAAATTTAGGCAACTCCAGAGGGAGCTGTCTCAGGTGCTGACACAACGCCAGATCTACCTGCAGCCAGATAACTAGTCCAGGTACCCACTTGTCCGTCCATCCCGGTTCCTATGAGCCAGGAGCGGGTGGTCTCCGCATGGTGTGCCCGGAGGGGAGTCCTCACCACAGAGCTGCGCAGTGCATGGCAGCGGGCGCCTGGCGCAGCACCAGCCCCTCCCAGTATTGTGCATGCCATGAGATCATACCACCACCTACGCCCTCCTATAGGATAGCCCTGGTATCCGCAGCTTCTCGTGCCCGCTATGCAGTACTGCGCCAGGGTGATGGGTACCGATTCACACACGGGGGTGCATGGAGTGACTAATCCCGATGTGGAGTTCAAGATGCATGAAACCTAACAATGTTTAGTGTGTGTGGAGTGGGCAGCACAGGAGCATATACCCCAAGTGTACAGATCTACCCTTATACAGTGCCCTCTGCTGGCAACCACCAAACAGTACAGCCCCGGCCACTACCAAAATCATCATCATTCACCACCATTTCATCGTCTCCTGGTATTCCACCTCCTTACTGAGTGACAGGACGTGAGCAATGTGTGGTGACCGGCGTATAGCTCACAGCGCCCCCGAAGGCTGAGGGGATACCTGGAGGACTGCGCTGCAGAGCAGTGAGATGGGATCATCTATTACATAACCCGGGAGAGAAGGATCCACAAGTATATGTGTAGTGTCAGGCAGCTGCAGGTAAAGCCGTCACAACACACAGATTGAGTGGCACAAGGATGTGTGACGGGACGGACACTACTGCCCCCTACAGGGGGGATGCATTGTATCACAGTGCTCACTCCATAAAATTCAGTGGACGTCTTTTGTCTTTTGACCTGTCCATTGACTTCTATGTCGGCTTTCCCATCAGGCGGATGTCACAGCGCCCCCCACATCTAATACCCCCCCCCCTCTCTCTCTCTCGCCCCCTGCAGGTCCGTCCAAACGCTTGCAGACAAATCGAAACAGGAGGCTTTGAAGAACGACTTAGTGGAGGCTCTGAAGAGAAAGCAGCAAAGTTAAATGTCCCCCCCCCCTTTCCTTTTAATTTCTTATAATGTCTCCCGTTCAGTCCTGGACCCCCTCCCCCTCTCTATTTTTTGTTTCTTTTTGCCCCCCTCCCCCATCCGTTTGTTGTCCCGTCTCTTGTCTGCATCACTTACATAGCCATTCAGCACCGTCTGCTCCTATCCAATAAAGCTGTATGAACCCGTCACAGTCTGGGGCTCGTTTCTCCAGCTCCTCCTGCCCCCCACTTACTGCCCGGGCCCTGGCGTTACCCCGTTACATACTGCACAGCCCCCTCCACCCTCCGCAGCGCCAGCAATGGTTACTCCTATCGGAGATTACATGGATCTGCACCCAGGGTGGAAGAAGAGACTTGATGTTTTCATCATGGGATCCCCGTGGCCCCCCGACTTCTGCCCCCGATTCCCATTTTTTCCTGGTGATTGTCTGGGGAATGCGTAGGGTATGTTATTATTCTCATCCCTTTTTTTGTTTGGTTTTGTTATATATATATTTTTTGTAAAGCTTTAAGTCTTCTATATGAGCCTTCCTGTACTAACAATAAAATGATTCTAAATATCCAGCCCCCCGTGTGTGTGAGGTCTGAGACCCCCGAGTCTCCTTACTTTATGGATTACTAATGGGTGTGGCTTCTACTACAGTCACATCCAAAGCTGCAAGATAGAAGGGGATATCTAAACTGGATTGGGAGATAACAATCTGATTGGTGAGGGTACAACTGGCAATCATGAGAATTGGGGTCCTGTTCTCACCAATGGGTGGGAGCGACAGGTTTAAGTGTGTGTCACTCGATTCAGTACTATGGGAGTGTTGGATATGGCTGAGCACAGCGCTGGGATATCTCTTGCACTCTCCTAGACGGTGAATGGGGATAGTATTGGGGAAAGCTGTGATTAGAGATGTGCGGACCTGATGGTTGGGTCTGGTCGCCTGTCTTGGACACACTGGGGGCTATGATTGGCCAGGGGGACACCAGATATATTCGGCAATATGTCCGTGGCATGTGGCCGAACCCAACCATCAGGTCTGTTCATCTCTACTTTTGATGAGTGGGGGGTCCTAGCAGTCAGACCCCCCCCCCCCCACCAATCAGATTGTTATCCCTTATCCACCAGACAATAAAGTTTGGTACAACCCCTTTAATTGTGATCTGTTTGTAGGATGATGTATGTGTTTGCTGCCACCTGCTGGTTCCCTTCTTATACTGCACTGAAGATATGAAAGACAGTGTTAGGACTCAGGCTCTACCCTGGACTCTAATGCCTGCATTATTATCTGTATAGGTAGGGGAATCGGGGACGGCACCCAGACATTTTGGAGAAAGGAGACCCAGTTCTCTCGCCTCCATTTTAAAGGGGTTTCCTGGAATTACAATACTAAGGCCTGATGTCCATGCACAAGTGTGATGAGAGTTGCTTGTATCACACTAGTATCGTATATTCAGGCTCACTTACAATGTGAGTGGGCAATAGGACCCCTGCTGGATAGTCTGACACCTGTTACCTGTGCGTATTGCTGTGAGCACCACCATCCAGCTTCTAAGGACATCACATCCATCCAGTGAATGGGGATGAGTTGCAATACTTTGTACAGCCACTATACAATGTATGGCGCTGTGCTAGCTCTGTAGCAGACTCTCGTTGGATTGTCAGGAATAGGACCACCACTGATATTCATCGGCATTCATACAATCCATCAGAAAACTCTTTTTAGGAAACAATTAGCAGCTTCTTAAAGGAACGCTCCGGTCAAAGTCTGGAGGGAGGAGCATTGTATTGTAGAACCTGCTCCTCCCATCACGCTCGGCACCAGGTATAACTTAGTGTATCAGCGGTGACAGGAGTGTTCCTATAAGAACTGATCACTAGGGGTATGTTCACACGTTCAGTTTTTCAGATGCAGTTTTTGAATCCAAAGGCGGGTGTGGATCATAGTGGGTGAGGACTTATCATTGAGAGTTGCTGAGCCTCCTCTTGTTTTCACTCCACTCCTGGTTTGGGCATCAGAAACTGCACCTGAAAAACTGAACGTGTGAACGCGCCCTAAGCTTCCAGCTGAGAACAAACCCATCTCCTAAATGTAGGTGCAGGGCGACGCGTTCCTGTAATACCAGCCCTGTCCTTACCTTCCGTGAACGAGTTGCAGCATGAAAAAAAAATGGCCGCAGGGAAGAGAAATTGGGTTCTGCCCTTTTTAAAAATATTTTCCTGGTTGAAGTTTGGAAAGTTCTGTTACTTTCTAAACTTCTTAATTCAATTCCTCTCCGTTTTACAGTTGTCTCCTTGATCACCATAAGTAGAAAAAACCTGGTTTACGACCAGAAGGTCCTAACCTGGTCTTACAAAGAGGAGTTTGTTACAGTGTATCAGTGCAGTCTCTGTGATATTCTAAATGTCTGTTTAATGGCTCTTGGGTCTGAAGAATGGGATCCATCGCTTATGAGTTGTAGATTCCTCTTATTGTCTTGCAATTCATGAAATCTGCACTTGTAGTGATGAGAGGTGTGGATTAAAACCCCTTTAAATTGGTTGCATTTCAGGATTGTGCACTAGGTGCATGTCCTCACACTGCTGTGCTCCTAGGTCTCTGCACTGAGCTGCTTCACCATCCCTACCCTATGCTCTTAAGAGTTTCTGGGTGAATACTAGTGCAGTGTGAGAGGAGAGGAGCTGTGGAGGACATCTTTTTACAGTCCTGTAGCTATTAACATAGGCATAAATACAAATCTGGTGCAGTACTGCATGTTCAGAACAGATGACAGATTGCCCACTTTGCCCACTTTGCCCTTAGACACTTGCTGGGGTCATTTCATGAACCAATAACCTCACGTGGGGACCATCCACCCTACCCAGAATGGGAATCCTTACATCATAGTGATATGATACGAGGATTATCTGCTTCCACGCGGACAACTCTAAACATGATGACTGTGTTGGTGCTGCTGTTTAGCAGGGAAAAGGGGATTCTTTGGATCAGATATGCAATGATGTCTTAAAGATGAGATTCTTATCTTTAATATGACACCAGCAGCATGTTTCTAGGTGCTATAGAACTGATAATAGGTAGGTTTTTTTCTTAAAGAGAACCCGTCATGCAAAATAACCCCCCTAAACTAAATATATTTTCATAAACTGCCATTAGAGAGCATTGCATCTATCCCTTCATTGTCCCTCTACATGCCTGTAAACCTAAGCAATGAGGTCCTAAAGCTGTATGCAAATGACCTGTGAAATGTCCAATGAAGCATTAGCATATTCAAGCTGTCCACTCTATTCATGAGTGGGAGGCACAGCCACACCCCCAGTGCTTGACTGACAGCCTGTATAATGATGTGAGGCTGTATAATGATGTGCTTCCTGGTGCTGGTGGCCACGCCCCCTGCAGCCTGTGTGTGCATGTGTGTGTGTATATAGGAGAGATACAGCAGCTCCAGGCAGCCATGTTACAGCAGAACATGTCAGATTCATGTGTAGCTGATGTCTGTGTCTCTCACCTGTATATTAGGAGGATGCAGCATGTCAGCAGGTACAGCACTCATACTAGCCATGTGTATAGCAGAACATGTCAGATTCATGTGTAGCTGATGTCTATGTCTCTCACCTGTATATTAGGAGGATGCAGCATGTCAGAAGATGCAGCACACACACTAGCCATGCTTTACTATACACTCACCGGCCACTTTATTAGGTACACCTGTCCAACTGCTCGTTAACACTTAATTTCTAATCAGCCAATCACATGGCGGCAACTCAGTGCATTTAGGCATGTAGACATGGTCAAGACAATCTCCTGCAGTTCAAACCGAGCATCAGTATGGGGAAGAAAGGTGATTTGATGCCTTTGAACGTGGCATGGTTGTTGGTGCCAGAAGGGCTGGTCTGAGTATTTCAGAAACTGCTGATCTACTGGGATTTTCACGCACAACCATCTCTAGGGTTTACAGAGAATGGTCCGAAAAAGAAAAAACATCCAGTGAGCGGCAGTTCTGTGGGCGGAAATGCCTTGTTGGTGCCAGAAGTCAGAGGAGAATGGGCAGACTGGTTTGAGCTGATAGAAAGGCAACAGTGACTCAAATCGCCACCCGTTACAACCAAGGTAGACAGAAGAGCATCTCTGAACGCACAGTACGTCGAACTTTGAGGCAGATGGGCTACAGCAGCAGAAGACCACACCGGGTGCCACTCCTTTCAGCTAAGAACAGGAAACTGAGGCTACAATTTGCACAAGCTCATCGAAATTGGACAGTAGAAGATTGGAAAAACGTTGCCTGGTCTGATGAGTCTCGATTTCTGTTGCGACATTCGGATGGTAGGGTCAGAATTTGGCGTCAACAACATGAAAGCATGGATCCATCCTGCCTTGTATCAACGGTTCAGGCTGGTGGTGGTGGTGTCATGGTGTGGGGAATATTTTCTTGGCACTCTTTGGGCCCCTTGGTACAACGCCACAGCCTACCTGAGTATTGTTGCTGACCATGTCCATCCCTTTATGACCACAATGTACCCTGTAACATCTGATGGCTACTTTCAGCAGGATAATGCGCCATGTCATAAAGCTGGAATCATCTCAGACTGGTTTCTTGAACATGACAATGAGGTCACTGGACTCAAATGGCCTCCACAGTCACCAGATCTCAATCCAATAGAACATCTTTGGGATGTGGTGGAACGGGAGATTCGCATCATGGATGTGCAGCCGACAAATCTGCGGCAACTGTGTGATGCCATCATGTCAATATGGACCAAAATCTCTGAGGAGCTTCCAGCACCTTGTTGAATCTATGCCACGAAGAATTGAGGCAGTTCTGAAGGCAAAAGGGGGTCCAACCCGTTACTAGCATGGTGTACCTAATAAAGTGGCTGGTGAGTGTACATTTCACACAGACATGAGCAGGGGGAGGAGAGGGGAGGGGTAACAGGTGTGACATCACTGCCTCTGACCATGTGACCAGCCTCATTTACATGATAAAGAATAGATGATTTTACAATGAATAATGTATGAAATAACTAGATAAAGGCTGGGATGGGATCCTTGTGAGCTGCTCCAACAGGTAGAGGTGACAAGACTAGTGGCAGAGACCTGATGACAGGTGTCATTTAAAGGTAAACAGGTGAGTAGATTAATAGAGGAAAATCTGGCGACCGGTTCCCTTTAACCCCTTAACATAGTATGACATACATGTACGTCATAATGTTGTTAAGGGTGTATGCAAAGGGCTCAAGGGCTGAGCCTTCTTCATATAACAAGGGCATTGGTCGCATTATGCCAACAATTACCACCAAAAGCAGGTAAATACCTAAATCTTAGAAAAAAAAAAAGTAATCCTGAGAAAGGATATAAAAATTAAATAAACAAATACAATCATAAACATGTCTGATATTGCCACCTCCCAAAAGTTCAGATCCACCAAAATATAAAAACTTAATCCTGTGGTTGAATCTGTAACAGAAAATCGCGCCCAAATGTCCAAAACACCATTTTTTTTCCACTTTGCAACACATAAATGTAATAAAAATTGATCATAAGGTCGTACAGTCCCCAAAATTTTAGCAATGAAAACCTCATTGTGTCCTGCAAAATCCCCTTTCACAGGTTGTGTGAAAAAGTTATTGGTGCCTGAAAAGGTTTTGTACAAAAGGTTTTAATTTTTTTAAAGGGCATCTACCACCAGGATGGAGGTTTGTATGCAAATGAGCCTGAGGGGCTCCATAGTTGTTAATGGAGCCCCTCAGGCTCATTTGCATACACACCTTCATCCTGGTGGTAGATGCCCTTTAAAACTTATATAAAATTAGTTTTCTTACGATTGTACCGCCCCAAGGAATAAAGTAGAGGCGTCATTTGTTGTGCACAATGAAAGACGTAAAAACTGTGTCCACAAGAAAATGGCGCAAATGCGTTTTTTCCCCCTATAATTTAATTGCTTTTGGATCTTTTTTTCCAGCTCCCAAATAACCGGCAAAAATATGAAACGCCGGCACTAGGAAATACAGATTCTTAGGCAAAAAACAAGCCCCCATAAGGCTTTGTAAACGAAAAAATAAACGTTACGGAATTTTAAAAATGGGGAATGAAATACAAAATCACAGAAAACTATGTCCCGGTACGTCAAGGTTTATGCCAGTATTTACTCCACGTCTGAACACAGGTCTATGGAACAGAATTCACAGGATTTGTATCAGTAGATCCATTCAGCGATTTCATTGTAAATGTTAATTTATTACAACCTGTATGTTACACATTGTTTTCATAATTTAGTTTTTTTTTTTTTCATTTTAATTAAGATTAAATCCCTTTAAATGAACCATAATTAGCGTCCTGGTGAGGAGCAGCATCGCATAAAATAGTCACTTTCCCTTTAACAAGGTCGTCCCATAGATCCATAAAATGTTATTAAGACTAAATATCCCTTGTGACCTCAGAGGTCAATATCCCAACATATATTAAAAAAAAAAATATTTATAACTAACTTTGTTATAAAACGTCCATAATTAAGTTAAAGAAATTGCTTAAGTTTTTCGAACTGGAGGCTCCAGCGAATGTGACAGTGAACGGGTTAAAAGTCTAGTAAAGGGAGGTGATGTCTTTTAGGCTGGAACCATGGAAATTGCCCGATCCTCCCTGGGGGTGGAGCTATATCTCCCAATCCTCCCTGGGGGTGGAGTTATATATATCCCGATCCTCCCTGGGGGTGGAGCTATATCTCCCAATCCTCCCTGGGGGTGGAGTTATATAATCCCGATCCTCCCTGGAGGTGGAGTTATATAATCTCGATCCTCCCTGGGGGTGGAGTTATATAATCTCGATCCTCCCTGGGGGTGGAGTTATATATGCCGATCCTTTCAGGAGGTGGAGCTATGGCAGCAGCGGATCACTTTCTTCCACTATAGTGTCTCTTGATCCTTTAGCACCAAATATAAAGAACTGGGAGATTATCTGCTCAGATGTTAAGAAATAAAGAATGAAAATTTGATACATTTTTCATAGAACTTTAGAAAAAATTAGAACTTTTGCTATTTCAATTAGATCCACTAGATGGCGCTCTTTGTGCTGCTCTTATATAGATCGCCCTCTAGTGGCAGAGAGAGGAACGTGTTTGGGAAGATAAAGGAAAGATATGGTACAGCAGTGGTCACCAAACTTTAGGTATGTAGCAACCCAGGTAAGTGCCCCCTGCAGATAGAACAAAGGATACAATAACATCCAGACTCATGACCCCCAGACTCCCGATCAGCCAAGGCAGGTGGTGCTCGATGTAGTCGGCCTCGGACTGGCCCTGGTCCGGATTCTTCAGGAGAATGCTGAGACCGTACGTCAGGTTACCCAAAATGACCATGAAGAAGAGGGACAACGCAAGACCCTCCGTGGATCTTCTCCGAAACTACACAAAGACAGATAGAAGAGGAGTCTCTGATTACATCAGTATAAGGATCATTGCCGCCCAATGAAAAGTTCTGAAACTTGACTTATTACTAAAATGTGCAATCTCTGCTTGCTGTCAGTGAGTGGAGATAATCTTGTTTACATTCAGAGGCTGCAACCTGTCCTGCTCTTATACTTATTACACTGTAACAAACCCTCAGTTGTGTCCTCTGTGAGATAAGAAGCACCAATAGTTCCCTTGTGACAATGTATCAGTGCAGGTAAAATGTACAGAACTGGAGTTCTCATGACTTGATACAATTATAACAAACCCTCTGCAGTGAGCAGTCACAGCCATTTGAATTTGTTTCCTGTTTTTAATTTTTCCCATAGTAACAAGAAAATTCCTATTTACTGCCAGCAAGCAGAGGTCTTGAAAACAGAAGTTAGTATAACCTATAATTATTAACTTTAATCTATGGAATCCACAAGAAGGATTCTCTTGGACTATAAATGTATAGTCCCCCCCATCTTCTTACATTAGTGACGATCTGAGGAAGCCGGGAGCAGAGGTAGAACATGGAGGAGACTGATCCGATCGCACATCCGATGATTTCCTGGGTGGTAAAAGGCTGAAATATACAAGTATCAATACGATCACCCCTTTAACTTTGTGAGGGTCCAACACGAAGGAAGTCAGAAGCAACAATAAACAGCTCTTGTCACCACGTGGTGGCCGGGTCAGGTAACTGCAGCTTTGTGTCAATTCAAATAAATGGGAGCAGAGCTGCAGTAACATAACCTGACCACTAAGCAGAGGACAGAACTGTCCTATCACCAGAGGCTGAATTATGTGACCAGTGGGGTCCAGACCTGCACCCATCTGACGCATATGTATTTGGTGGAAAGCCCCTTTAAGTATCTTGCTTTTATCCAGCACTCACCTCGCTGTCGTCGGTGGAGAGCAGATGTCTGGTTCTGACTACGGTGGAGACGTCTGCCGCGGCCGGACCTGAACTCCTCAGCACCGGCAGCAGAGCGACAGAACCAAAGAGAGCGAATCCACAGACTGCGTTTATACTGAGAGTCGCTGCGCATGGAGGAAGGACAAACATGGTAATCGCATCATCATCATCATCACTGCCTAGGGGGGAGACTTCCCCTTTAAACATGTAGCACCCATATTACTCACCTCTGGACCCCTGGTTCCGGTACTTGTAGTACACATAGAGAGCGCACATGAAGAGGTCCGCCAGCACGTAATACACTGCAGTGTACGTCTATGGAAGAGAGGTGACACGGGTGACGTCAGGGGTCACACAGTTATATATGACAAGAAATGAGACACAGGTAACACTGTGGATAGGTCAGGGGTCACAGAGTTACATATGAGAGAAAAGGGTGATATAGGGGATAGGTCATGGGGTCACAGAGTTACATATGAGAGAAAAGGGTGATATAGGGGATAGGTCATGGGGTCACAGAGTTACATATGAGAGAAAAGGGTGATATAGGGGATAGGTCAGGGGTCACAGAGTTACATATGAGAGAAAAGGGTGATATAGGGGATAGGTCATGGGGTCACAGAGTTACATATGAGAGAAAAGGGTGATATAGGGGATAGGTCAGGGGTCACAGAGTTACATATGAGAGAAAAGGGTGATATAGGGGATAGGTCATGGGGTCACAGTTACATATGAGAGAAAAGGGTGATATAGGGGATAGGTCAGGGGTCACAGAGTTACATATGAGAGAAAAGGGTGATATAGGGGATAGGTCAGGGGTCACAGAGTTACATATGAGAGAAAAGGGTGATATAGGGGATAGGTCAGGGGTCACAGAGTTACATATGAGAGAAAAGGGTGATATAGGGGATAGGTCATGGGGTCACAGAGTTACATATGGGAAGAAGGGATATATCACACAATGACAAAGTTACAATTGAGAAGAGAGGACACATGTGACTCAGGGGAAAGGTCAGGGGTGGCACGGGTGAAGAAGAGAGGAAACATGGGTGACGCAGGGGAAAAGTCATGGGTGACACAGTTACATATGGGAAGAGGGGACATATTACGCAATTACAAAGTTACAAATGAGCAGAGAGGATACACAGGTGACACGGGAAAGGTCAAGGGTGACACGGTTACATATGATGAGGAGACATGAGCAGACATTACCTGTATGGGCAGCTGATGGGACAGAAAAGCCCCCACAAAGTTACAGGAGTCTCCCGCCAGCCACCCCATCAGGAACCAGATGGACAGCGCCTGGTCCATGTTCCCCGTCTTACAGGATTTGTAATATTGTCTGAAAAAAGAATCAGATACTGAGTGACAATGGGGTGGGGACCGGTTCACCCATCTTTCCACAGACCCTGAATGACATAAATTTGTACAGGATTTAGGGAGACAAACAGGATCTGTGAGTAGTAATACGGGTCCGGTCACTTCTGGATCTATGTAATTTATGTGTAGGACTCACAAGCAGCTGGACCAGTATTTCCCCCCTCCCCCCGCAATCTACATCCTACAAGACGGGCGAGTCCCTTTTATCATCACAATACAGAAGCAGCAGGGGGCCACACAGACCCAGAGGATTTCCCCTTATTCATTAGCATTGCCATTGAGTGTCAGTCTGCACTGTGGCACTGGTATTGTATTCCTGCACATGAGATTAGCATCCTGCAGCCTCGGCATCTTGGAGAAGTCGTGTCACGGGTCAGTGTGTGTGCAGGACGCGTCTGTGGTCTGACAATCGTCACCTCAGCACATGAGTCAGGCATGTCGTCAGCACAAACCCCGCATCCTCCGCACGTGGGGGAAGAGCTGACCCCCGGGAGAGGGAAGATGTACTCACGGGAAGGAAGCAGCCACAAAACACAAGATGGAGAAGAGGCCCAGGATGACGCTGGCGAGGTCCCAGCCGTCTGCCGCGCACTCATTGAACACGTTCCACACCCAGGCCGTGCCATTGGCGCAGTCCGAAAAGTTCTTGGGTGGAGAAGGGCTCCCCACACTGAACATGCTGCACCCCTAAAATAAAATAGATAGTAAATGTAATACAGCTCAGAACTTATCCTCCAATCGCATCCAAAGCTGCGGTTACAATTGAGCTACTTTCCCTCTAAATCCCAGTGTCTCACCGAGTAATTTTTTTGGGAAAAACCTGAGAACTGAATGTGATTATGTGACTGCACACGGCACTAGCAGAAATGTGAATGCAGTTTTATCTGTGACTGGAGCAGGTGACACTGGGATAGGTCAGGGGTCACACAGTTACATATGAGCAGAGAGGAGACATGGGTGACACGGGACAGATCATAGGGCGACACAGTTACATATGTGTAAATGTAATACAGCTCAGTAAAATCATAACTTATCCTCCAATCACAGCCAAAGCTGCGGTTATAATTGAGCTACTTTCCCTCTAAATCCCAGTGTCTCACCCAGAGTAATTTTTTTGGGAAAAACCTGAGAACTGAATGTGATTATATGACTGCACACGACACTAGCAGAAATGCAATTGCAGCTTTATCTGTGACTGGAGCAGGTAATATGCGCTGGGTAATACGTGAGGAATGTCGCCGATGTTATCATGTGTAGTGAGAATTCCGAGAAGATGGAAGGGATCCGCGGAAACTCGTTCTTCCCGTTCACACCATCATGTCACCTCCAAAATTAATAACCAGAAAAATGAAGCAGCTATGATCGACCTCTGCCCCTCCCTGAACGGAATAACAAGTATCTACCCCTATCTAGGTACCACATGTGGATATTCAGGATCACAGGATGTGGGCACATACATACAGCCGATCCATATGTACATTGTACATCAGAACCTCCCCCTGGACCGTACCGGGCCCCAGTCATCCCCAGCGAGAGGGATACACAAAAACACATCAACTAAACCCCGGCTACACGTACGTGTTCACACCTGACCTCTGCCCCCAGGCGTCACCTGATGTGTGATCTGACAGCTGTTCTGTACAGGACATCCTGCAGGATCTACTCCCCCTCCCCCAAATATCCACATAACAAGCAGAAACAATGTATGGACCCATCATATACATTGTAGCACAGAGACCCCCGGACACATCATATACACATACATTACATCCCAGAGACCCCCGGACACATCATATACACATACATTACATCCCAGAGACCCCCGGGCACATCATATACACATACATTACATCCCAGAGACCCCCGGGCACATCATATACACATACATTACATCCCAGAGACCCCCGGGCACATCATATACACATACATTACATCCCAGAGACCCCCGGGCACATCATATACACATACATTACATCCCAGAGACCCCCGGGCACATCATATACACATACATTACATCCCAGAGACCCCCGGGCACATCATATACACATACATTACATCCCAGAGACCCCCGGGCACATCATATACACATACATTACATCCCAGAGACCCCCGGGCACATCATATACACATACATTACATCCCAGAGACCCCCGGGCACATCATATACACATACATTACATCCCAGAGACCCCCGGGCACATCATATACACATACATTACATCCCAGAGACCCCCGGGCACATCATATACACATACATTACATCCCAGAGACCCCCGGGCACATCATATACACATACATTACATCCCAGAGACCCCCGGGCACATCATATACACATACATTACATCCCAGAGACCCCCGGGCACATCATATACACATACATTACATCCCAGAGACCCCCGGGCACATCATATACACATACATTACATCCCAGAGACCCCCGGGCACATCATATACACATACATTACATCCCAGAGACCCCCGGGCACATCATATACACATACATTACATCCCAGAGACCCCCGGGCACATCATATACACATACATTACATCCCAGAGACCCCCGGGCACATCATATACACATACATTACATCACATAGACCCCCGGGCACATCATATACACATACATTGTATCCCAGAGACCCCCGGACACATCATATACACATACATTGTATCCCAGAGACCCCCGGACACATCATATACACATACATTATACCACAGAGACCCCCGGGCACATCATATACACATACATTATATCCCAGAGACCCCCGGACACATCATATACACATACATTACATCCCAGAGACCCCCAGACACATCATATACACATACATTATATGCCAGAGACCCACGGACACATCATATACACATACATTACATCACATAGACCCCCGGGCACATCATATACACATACATTACATCCCAGAGACCCCCAGACACATCATATACACATACATTACATCCCAGAGACCCCCGGACACATCATATACACATACATTACATCACATAGACCCCCGGGCACATCATATACACATACATTACATCCCAGAGACCCCCGGACATATCATATACACATACATTATATGCCAGAGACCCCCGGGCACATCATATACACATACATGATATGCCAGAGACCCCCGGGAACATCATATACACATACATTACATCCCAGAGACCCCCGGACACATCGTATACACATACACCCCCGGGTGAGCGCCCCCTCTCCTGTCCGGGGGTCCCGGGTGAGCGCCCCCTCTCCTGTACTCACAGCTCCGCTCCGCACTGCCGCCTCCTCCTGCTGTCTGCTCCAGCACAACAATCCCTGCCCTCACATCACATGACCCGCAGTCACATGACACTCCCCGGATTCACTTCCGCCAGTAGCTGTGATTCCATTGTATGTGCTGCCCCCTGCTGTAATACTGAGGGACGTGCAAGTCACACTGAGCCCTGTATAATGGAGGAGGAGGAGGCTGTACACCTGTATAATGGAGGAGGAGGGGGCTGTGCACCTGCATAATGGAGGGGGAGGGGCCTGTGCATCTGCATAATGAAGGAGGTGGAGGCTGTGCACCTGTATAATGGAGGAGGGGGTGGGGGCTGTACACCTGTATAATGGAGGAGGAGGGGGCTGTGCACCTGCATAATGGAGGGGGAGGGGCCTGTGCACCTGCATAATGAAGGAGGTGGAGGCTGTGCACCTGTATAATGGAGGAGGAGGGGACTGTACACCTGTATAATGGAGGAGGAGGGGGCTGTACACCTGTATAATGGAGGAGGAGGGGGCTGTGCACCTGTATAATGGAGGAGGAGGGGGCTGTACACCTGTATAATGGAGGAGGAGGGGGCTGTACACCTGTATAATGGAGGAGGAGGGGGCTGTGCACCTGTATAATGGAGGAGGAGGGGGCTGTACACCTGTATAATGGAGGAGGAGGGGGCTGTGCACCTGTATAATGGAGGAGGGGGAGGCTGTACACCTGTATAATGGAGGAGGAGGGGGCTGTACACCTGTATAATGGAGGAGGAGGGGGCTGTGCACCTGTATAATGGAGGAGGAGGGGGCTGTGCACCTGTATAATGGAGGAGGAGGGGGCTGTGCACCTGTATAATGGAGGAGGGGGAGGCTGTACACCTGTATAATGGAGGAGGAGGGGACTGTACACCTGTATAATGGAGGAGGAGGAGGCTGTTCACCTTTATAACGGAGGAGGAGGGGGCTGTGCACCTGTATAATGGAGGAGGGGGAGGCTGTACACCTGTATAATAGAGGAGGAGGGGACTGTACACCTGTATAATGGAGGAGGAGGAGGCTGTTCACCTTTATAACGGAGGAGGAGGCTGCGCACCTGTATAATGGAGGAGGAAGGGGCTGTACACCTGTATAATGGAGGAGGAGGCTGCGCACCTGTACAATGGAGGAGGGACTGTGCACCTGTATAATGGAGAAGGAGGGGGCTGTGCACCTGTATAATGGAGGAGGAGGCTGTGCACCTGTATAATGGAGGAGGAGGCTGTGCACCTGTATAATGGAGGAGGAGGGGCTGTGCACCTGTATAATGGAGGAGGAGGGGGCTTTGCACCTGTATAATGGAGGAGGGTGGCGGCTGTGCACCTGTATAATGGAGGAGGAGGGGACTGTAAACCTGCATAATGGAGGAGGAGGCTGTGCACCTGTATAATGGAGGAGGGGGGGCTGTGCACCTGTATAATTAAGGAGGAGGCTGTACACCTGTATAATGGAGAAGGAGGAGCTGTGCACCTGTATTCTTGAGGAGGGGGAGGCTGTGCACCTGTATAATGGAGGAGGATGTACACCTGTATAATGGAGGAGGAGGGGGCTGTACACCTGTATAATGGAGGAGGAGGGGGCTGTACACCTGTATAATGGAGGAGGGGGAGGCTGTGCACCTGTATAATGGAGGAGGGGGAGGCTGTACACCTGTATAATGGAGGAGGAGGGGACTGTACACCTGTATAATGGAGGAGGAGGAGGCTGTTCACCTTTATAACGGAGGAGGAGGGGGCTGTACACCTGTATAATGGAGGAGGAGGGGGCTTTGCACCTGTACAATGGAGGAGGGTGGCGGCTGTGCACCTGTATAATGGAGGAGGAGGGGACTGTAAACCTGCATAATGGAGGAGGGGGAGGCTGTGCACCTGTATAATTAAGGAGGAGGCTGTACACCTGTATAATGGAGAAGGAGGAGCTGTGCACCTGTATTCTTGAGGAGGAAGAGGCTGTGCACCTGTATAATCGAGGAGGATGTACACCTGTATAATGGAGGAGGAGGCTGCACACCGGTACAATGGAGGAGGGACTGTGCACCTGTATAATGGAGGAGGAAGGGGCTGTGCACCTGTATAATGGAGGAGGAGGAGGCTGTGCACCTGTATAATGGAGGAGGAGGGTCTGTGCACCTGTATAATGGAGGAGGGGGCTGTGCACCTGTATAATGGAGGAGGGGGAGGTTGTGCACCTTTATAATGGAGGTGGGGGAGGCTGTACACCTGTATAATGGAGGAAGAGGGGGCTGTACACCTGTATAATGGAGGAGGAGGGGGCTGTACACCTGTATAATGGAGGAGGAGGGGGCTGTACACCTGTATAATGGAGGAGGGGGAGGCTGTGCACCTGTATAATGGAGGAGGGGGAGGCTGTACACCTGTATAATGGAGGAGGGGGCTGTGCACCTGCATAATAGGGGAGGGGGAGGTTGTGCACGTGTATAATGGAGGAGGGGAGGCTGTGCACCTGTATAATGGAGGAGGGGGCGGCTGTGCACCTGTATAATGGAGGAGGAGGGGACTGTAACCCTGCATAATGGAGGAGGAGGCTGTGCACCTGTATAATGGAGGAGGGGGAGGCTGTGCACCTGTATAATTGAGGAGGAGGGGACTGTAACCCTGCATAATTGAGGAGGAGGCTGTACACCTGTATAATAGAGAAGGAGGAGCTGTCCACCTGTATTCTTGAGGAGGGGGAGGCTGTGCACCTGTATAATGGAGGAGGATGTACACCTGTATAATGGAGGAGGAGGCTGCGCACCTGTACAATGGAGGAGGGACTGTGCATCTGTATAATGGAGGAGGAAGGGGCTGTGCACCTGTATAATGGAGGAGGGGGAGGCTGTGCACCTGTATAATGGAGGAGGAGGGGCTGTGCACCTGTATAATGGAGGAGGGGGCTGTGCACCTGTATAATGGAGGAGGGGGCTGTGCACCTGTATAATGGAGGAGGGGGAGGTTGTGCACCTTTATAATGGAGGTGGGGGAGGCTGTACACCTGTATAATGGAGGAAGAGGGGGCTGTACACCTGTATAATGGAGGAGGAGGGGGCTGTACACCTGTATAATGGAGGAGGAGGGGGCTGTACACCTGTATAATGGAGGAGGAGGGGGCTGTACACCTGTATAATGGAGGAGGGGGAGGCTGTGCACCTGTATAATGGAGGAGGGGGAGGCTGTACACCTGTATAATGGAGGAGGAGGAGGCTGTACACCTGTATAATGGAGGAGGAGGGGCTGTGCACCTGTATAATGGAGGAGGAGGGGGCTGTACACCTGTATAATGGAGGAGGGGGAGGCTGTACACCTGTATAATGGAGGAGGGGGAGGCTGTACACCTGTATAATGGAGGAGGAGGGGGCTGTACACCTGTATAATGGAGGAGGAGGGGCTGTGCACCTGTATAATGGAGGAGGAGGGGGCTGTACACCTGTATAATGGAGGAGGGGGAGGCTGTGCACCTGTATAATGGAGGAGGGGGAGGCTGTACACCTGTATAATGGAGGAGGGGGCTGTGCACCTGCATAATAGGGGAGGGGGAGGTTGTGCACGTGTATAATGGAGGAGGGGAGGCTGTGCACCTGTATAATGGAGGAGGAGGAGGCTGTGCACCTGTATAATGGAGGTGGAGGAGGCTATGCACCTGTATAATGGAGGAGGAGGAGGCTGTGCACCTGTATAATGGAGGAGGGGGCGGCTGTGCACCTGTATAATGGAGGAGGAGGGGACTGTAACCCTGCATAATGGAGGAGGAGGCTGTGCACCTGTATAATGGAGGAGGGGGAGGCTGTGCACCTGTATAATTGAGGAGGAGGCTGTACACCTGTATAATGGAGGAGTAGCTGTGCACCTATATTCTTGAGGAGGGGGAGGCTGTGCACCTTTATAATGGAGGTGGGGGAGGCTGTACACATGTATAATGGAGGAGGAGGGGGCTGTGCACCTGTATAATGGAGGAGGAGGGGGCTGTACACCTGTATAATGGAGGAGGAGGGGGCTGTACACCTGTATAATGGAGGAGGGGGAGGCTGTGCACCTGTATAATGGAGGAGGGGGAGGCTGTACATCTGTATAATGGGGGAGGGGGCTGTGCACCTGCATAATAGGGGAGGGGGAGGTTGTGCACGTGTATAATGGAGGAGGGGAGGCTGTGCACCTGTATAATGGAGGAGGAGGAGGCTATGCACCTGTATAATGGAGGAGGAGGAGGCTGTGCACCTGTATAATGGAGGAGGGGGCGGCTGTGCACCTGTATAATGGAGGAGGAGGGGACTGTAACCCTGCATAATGGAGGAGGAGGCTGTGCACCTGTATAATGGAGGAGGGGGAGGCTGTGCACCTGTATAATTGAGGAGGAGGCTGTACACCTGTATAATGGAGGAGTAGCTGTGCACCTATATTCTTGAGGAGGGGGAGGCTGTACACCTGTATAATGGAGGAGGATGTACACCTGTATAATGGTGGAGGAGGCTGTGCACCTGTACAATGGAGGAGGGACTGTGCACCTGTATAATGGAGGAGGAGGGGGCTGTGCACCTGTATAATGGAGGAGGAGGAGGCTGTGCACCTGTATAATGGAGGAGGAGGGGCTGTGCACCTGTATAATGGAGGAGGAGACTGTGCACCTGTATAATGGAGGAGGGGGAGGCTGTGCACCTGTATAATTGAGGAGGAGGCTGTACACCTGTATAATGGAGAAGGAGTAGCTGTGCACCTATATTCTTGAGGAGGGGGAGGCTGTACACCTGTATAATGGAGGAGGATGTACACCTGTATAATGGAGGAGGAGGCTGCGCACCTGTATAATGGAGGAGGATGTACACCTGTATAATGGAGGAGGAGGCTGCGCACCTGTATAATGGAGGAGGATGTACACCTGTATAATGGAGGAGGAGGCTGCGCACCTGTATAATGGAGGAGGAGGAGGATGTACACCTGTATAATGGAGGAGGAGGCTGCGCACCTGTATAATGGAGGAGGATGTACACCTGTATAATGGAGGAGGAGGCTGCGCACCTGTATAATGGAGGAGGATGTACACCTGTATAATGGAGGAGGAGGCTGCGCACCTGTACAATGGAATAGGGACTGTGCACCTGTATAATGGAGGAGGAGGGGGCTGTGCACCTGTATAATGGAGGAGGAGGCTGTGCACCTGTATAATGGAGGAGGAGGGGCTGTGCACCTGTATAATGGAGGAGGAGGAGGCTGTGCACCTGTATAATGGAGGAGGGGGAGGCTGTGCACCTGTATAATGGAGGAGGAGGGGCTGTGCACCTGTATAATGGAGGAGGAGACTGTGCACCTGTATAATGGAGGAGGGGGAGGCTGTGCACCTGTATAATTGAGGAGGAGGCTGTACACCTGTATAATGGAGAAGGAGTAGCTGTGCACCTATATTCTTGAGGAGGGGGAGGCTGTACACCTGTATAATGGAGGAGGATGTACACCTGTATAATGGAGGAGGAGGCTGCGCACCTGTATAATGGAGGAGGATGTACACCTGTATAATGGAGGAGGAGGCTGCGCACCTGTATAATGGAGGAGGATGTACACCTGTATAATGGAGGAGGAGGCTGCGCACCTGTATAATGGAGGAGGAGGAGGATGTACACCTGTATAATGGAGGAGGAGGCTGCGCACCTGTATAATGGAGGAGGATGTACACCTGTATAATGGAGGAGGAGGCTGCGCACCTGTATAATGGAGGAGGATGTACACCTGTATAATGGAGGAGGAGACTGTGCACCTGTATAATGGAGGAGGGGGAGGCTGTGCACCTGTATAATTGAGGAGGAGGCTGTACACCTGTATAATGGAGAAGGAGTAGCTGTGCACCTATATTCTTGAGGAGGGGGAGGCTGTACACCTGTATAATGGAGGAGGATGTACACCTGTATAATGGAGGAGGAGGCTGCGCACCTGTATAATGGAGGAGGATGTACACCTGTATAATGGAGGAGGAGGCTGCGCACCTGTATAATGGAGGAGGATGTACACCTGTATAATGGAGGAGGAGGCTGCGCACCTGTATAATGGAGGAGGAGGAGGATGTACACCTGTATAATGGAGGAGGAGGCTGCGCACCTGTATAATGGAGGAGGATGTACACCTGTATAATGGAGGAGGAGGCTGCGCACCTGTATAATGGAGGAGGATGTACACCTGTATAATGGAGGAGGAGGCTGCGCACCTGTACAATGGAATAGGGACTGTGCACCTGTATAATGGAGGAGGAGGGGGCTGTGCACCTGTATAATGGAGGAGGAGGCTGTGCACCTGTATAATGGAGGAGGAGGGGCTGTGCACCTGTATAATGGAGGAGGAGGAGGCTGTGCACCTGTATAATGGAGGAGGGGGAGGCTGTGCACCTGTATAATGGAGGAGGGGGAGGCTGTGCACCTGTATAATGGAGGAGGGGGAGGCTGTAACCTATATAATTTTATTGTTTTAATGTCCCCAGGGAGAGAAACATTAGGGACACAATGATTGGGGCTGATTGTTTTCTATTTTCAGTTTTCTGACTACAGCTTTGGATGTGAGTAGAGTAAATGCATAATGAACCTGTAAGATAAGTAGAGGGACATGTCATGTCAATGATTGTAATAAGTGACCAAGAACTTTTACCTATCTGAAAAGTGAAATAAAACTTTATTAACAGGTAATTTGCATATTAATTAATAAACAACCAAAGAAAATCGGGTCATGTGACTGTCAGACCAGGTGGTCTTCGCGCATGCGCGGGGCTGCCATGCTGTCAGTGTCTCTCCGGTGCGCTGCGCAGTCGGTATCGGTCGCTGTGCTCCGCTCCGCCATGTCTCGGTCTCTCCCGCTCCCGGGCACCGTCCTGGGCACCATGGAGTTCGGGCGCCGCATGGACACTGCGGGCAGCGGGGCGGCGGTGCAGGAGTTCCTCCTGCGCGGCCACAACGAGCTGGACACCGCCTTCATGTACGCGGACGGGGAGACCGAGAGGGTGCTGGGGGCGCTCGGCCTAGCTGCTGGAGGTAAAGGGGACACTTCCGGGGTCTGTGCGGGGCAAGCCTCGATCTCGATTTAGCTGTAGCCAATCAGCTATCGGTATTTGGGAGGGAGGCGCTGATTGACGGCTCAGGGATGTCATGTGATTTATCTGAGAAGAGAGGACGGCCCCCGAGGATTTGGACCCCTGGCCGAGGGCTACACAGAGAAGGAGAGGCAGGTGCTGGGGGCCTCTGAGCATTGGATCTCTAAGCTGAGGACAGACTTGAGAATGAGATCCCCGTTTGGAGGGTGTCCCCTGAGGATCAGAGCTGGGGGCCACATAGTCAGGCTACTGTTTAATTATCTTGGGCACATATTTAAGGAATAACTCCTGTCCAATATGTGGAAACTTGGGACCTGATAAGAATCCGGGTAACTACTGATTGCTCTATGGTCCCCTGTTTCCTGCAGTCCACCTGTAGAAGGGGTGGAGGTGCACACCTGGTGGTTGCCATCAGTCATTACATCCTGAGGAGCGGAGTGCTGCTGCTAAATGATAACCCACAGCCTGTGCCAGAGCTGGAGACGTGATGAATAAGTAACTTATAATTCTGTGAACTTTACACTTTTTAGAGATTAGGCACTAGTTTATCTAAACTGCAGTTTTAAAAATGCAATTTCAAGATCTCCGCTTGCTGTCAGTTAAACTGGAAAATTCCACTCTGGTGGATAGCTCTTGACGACATTGGTTACAATAGTAACAAAGCTGCAGCTGTGAATAGCAAGTGAAGGGTCCGGAATTAAAACACAGTTTTTAGATGCTGATTCCATATTTTGTCGGTTCTGGCAGTGAAGTTGGCGACTAAGGCGAATCCATGGGAAGGGAAGACGCTAAAACCGGAGAGTGTGCGTCATCAGTTGGAGACCTCGCTGCAGCGGCTGAACACGTCCAGTGTCCAACTCTTCTATCTCCATGCCCCTGACCACCAGAACCCTGTGGAGGAGACGCTGGCAGCCTGCCAGGAGCTGTACCAGGAGGTAATGCACATCCCTGTGCTTAGGCTGGTGTCCTGTCCACCATACTTTACACTGTAGCGAGTCAATGCTTGTTTTCATATCACAAAGTTACTGTGTATTTTTTTTTCTATACTGATAAAATGTAGCAAAGATTATGTAGACTGATTCCACTTGTATATGTGACAACATGGATGGATGCTTTTTATTCACCAGGAGTATGCAAAAAGTTAATAAAACATACAGATAATATGAAACCTTCTTATGTCGTGCGTTACTAGTTTTGTTATCTTCTTTTAGGGAAAGTTTAAGGAGCTGGGTCTGTCTAACTACGCGTCCTGGGAGGTGATGGAGATTTACTGCATCTGTAAACAGAAGAACTGGGTGCTGCCGACCGTCTACCAGGTGCTCTAGGGGTACAGTATGTGTACATTTTGCTCACTGTGATCATAAAAGTGAGTGCAGCTGTGGTGTATAATACAGGATGTAACTCAGGATCAGTACAGGATAAGTAATGTCATGTATGTACACAGTGACTGCACCAGCAGCAGAATAGTGAGTGCAGCTCTGGGGTATAATACAGGATGTAACTCAGGATCAGTACAGGATAAGTAATGTCATGTATGTACACAGTGACTGCACCAGCAGCAGAATAGTGAGTGCAGCTCTGGAGTATAATACAGGATGTAACTCAGGATCAGTACAGGATAAGTAATGTCATGTATGTACACAGTGACTGCACCAGCAGCAGAATAGTGAGTGCAGCTCTGGGGTATAATACAGGATGTAACTCAGGATCAGTACAGGATAAGTAATGTCATGTATGTACACAGTGACTGCACCAGCAGAATAGTGAGTGCAGCTCTGGAGTATAATACAGGATGTAACTCAGGATCAGTACAGGATAAGTAATGTCATGTATGTACACAGTGACTGCACCAGCAGCAGAATAGTGAGTGCAGCTCTGGAGTATAATACAGGATGTAACTCAGGATCAGTACAGGATAAGTAATGTCATGTATGTACACAGTGACTGCACCAGCAGCAGAATAGTGAGTGCAGCTCTGGAGTATAATACAGGATGTAACTCAGGATCAGTACAGGATAAGTAATGTCATGTATGTACACAGTGACTGCACCAGCAGCAGTATAGTGAGTGCAGCTCTGGAGTATAATACAGGATGTAGCTCAGGATCAGTACAGGATAAGTAATGCCATGTATGTACACAGTGACTGCACCAGCAGCAGAATAGTGAATGCAGCTCTGGAGTAATGTAAATGTCTGTGCAAACACAATGACTGTGTTTTAATTAAGTAATTCTGGTGCTGGGAGACTCACTTTAGCAAAAATAAATAAATGTTATTGATGTGATTATATGGTGACACTAGAATACACCTATTTCCCCTGCAGGGAATGTATAACGCCACTACCAGACAAGTAGAGACTGAGCTGTTCCCCTGCCTGCGCCAACTTGGAATTCGGTTCTATGCCTACAATCCATTGGCCGGTGAGTGTGTGGCACAATAAGTCAGTCCCCATAGGCAGCGCTCATCTACTCCGCACTGGTTTCCCACTATTTTTTGCAGAATTCACAACCCATCTTCATGCATAATGGCTTCTTCAAGACCGCCGCTGTCTTCTCTTACAGGGGGGCTGCTGACCGGCAAATACAAATATGAGGACAAGGAGAAGGAGCAGGAGCCCAGCAGATTTTTTGGAAACAATTGGGCGGAAACATACAGGAACAGGTGAGTCTAAGGGTGATGCCACAGATGGTGTTTTTAGTCATGCGTTTTCAGTCCATTAGAAAACGCATGCGTTTTTTTAGAAACTCATCCTTTTTTTGTCCGTTTTTAATTAAGATAATTTGGAAAACCGGATGAAAACGGATGCCTTTTCAAAAACGGACTGAAAAAGCATGCTTAAAGATGCCATGTGTGCCATCATTATTGGTATGTTTTTGCAGTTGTCACACTAATGGAGGGTTTCCTTTTCTTCCTCTACTCTTCAGATACTGGAAGAAGCATCACTTCCAGGCTATTGACTTGGTGCAGAGTGCGCTGCAGGAAGCGTACGGAGAGGATAGACCCAGCCTGACGTCTGCTGCTCTCCGCTGGATGTATCACCACTCCAAACTACAGGTGTGTGCACTGATCTGTACTGCACGTTTGTCTCTGATGAGGGTGCGTTCACACGTTGCATTTTGGGCTGAATTTTTTTTCGTGTGCATTAATGCATGTGCTAACAAACGTAAACAGGCAATGTTATTATTAAACACAACGTGTGAACGCGGCCTAAGGGCGCTATCCCACGTTGCGTACGCAGACGCAGACCAAACCACGCCGACTGGGGCGGTCCGCGGTCCGATCGCATTGGCGATTTCCATAGAAGCATAGAGAAACGCCGATGCGATTGGACCGCGGACCGCCCCGGTGGGCGCGGTTTGGTCTGCGTCTGCGTTTGCAAACGCAACGTGTGACCGCGCCCTAAAGGATCAGTAACAAAGCCTGATCTATCTTCTTTCAGGGCAGTCAGGGTGATGCTGTGATCCTGGGGATGTCCAGTAAGGAGCAGCTGGTGCAGAACCTGGATGGCGCCGAGGGTGGGCCGCTGCTTCCACCTGTAGTCGCCGCCTTTGATGAAGCCTGGAAATTGGTCGCCCACGACTGTCCAAACTATTTCCGTTAGAACGTTTCTGAGGATGAGTGATATCTTGTGATTTCTACTCAGGGTTGTCACCTCTCCAGATGTGTGCTGGAAGAGACATGAAACATGGCAACAAATTTTTGTAAATGATTTATTAAAAAAAAAAGTGTAATCTTGACTCTTCCTTATGGGACTAGAGGGAGATAGACTGAGTAGCAGTGTCAGAACAAGAGTCCATATGGCCCCAGGACAAAATTCCAAAATCACACTAATACACACACACCTACACACACCTACACACTCTTACACTTCTTTGGAATCATGAACATTTGTGCCGTTTTTCTGGCATGAAAGCTTGTTACAATTGACTTCATAGCAAACAATGACTATAACGAGGAGTATAAAAACCATAACCTAACACTTTTATCGCATCGGTTTTAAAAGAATTAATTACAAAGACAAAATACGCAGAAACGAGTCCACCACTGGTCAAATAACTAAATATACTTGGTAAATAAATCCCAGAAACCTGTATGGAAGGTCTAGTCCTCAGAATTTTAATTCTATTTAAACTGATGCAATTAAAGCTTATACTTATTGTTTCCTTCTGATGTGATCTATAGTTTTGGAACAATGTAATGAATTTAGTGGGGGGGAGGGGCTTTGCATCTGCGCCCCCTCTTACTTCAATTGGTGCATGTAATAATGCAGAACACTTGGTGCTCGTTCCAGAACACAAGCATTTGAGGGGAAATGCATATAGCCCCAAACCCTTGCATTTTCCAATGCAGACAAAACTTGTACTAAAACGAATCATGAACACGTGCACAAGGAGTTACTGCTTTTAGGCAAATGTGTGATGACAAGTTCCTTACAAGGCTACTTCATTTTGAAATGTAATTTAAACACAATGGGAAGGGGCTTTCACCAAAACACGTGCGATATGGAATGAGGAGAAGGGGGGGGGTCATTTATCTTAAATGACATGTACCACCAGGATGAATGACGGTATGCAAATGAACCTGAGGGGCTCCATTAAAACCTATGGAGCCTGGAGCTCCTCAGGCTCATTTGCATACAGTCCTTCATCCTGGTGGTAGGTGCCTGAAATGTGTGTCCAGTTTTGGGTCGTGTATTGCGTTTTAGTTGCGTTTTGAAACTCATTAAAACAGCGCAGAGTAGAATAAATTTACCAAATTGCTGTTTATATTTGGGTGTACAAAGTAATTTTGATGTTAACAGTAACATAGTTCCGCAAATCTCCTCTCCCCAGCTGTTTGTAATGTGTTTCAAAATGCAACGTGTGAATGCTGCCTTGGTGATTTCTGTAAGGTTTTGGGCTACCCTGAATTGGCTGATAAATGAGGCATGCAAGTCTTTTTTTTTTTGCAACTTGTGTCAAAAGTTTCAAATGTTCAAACAACCCCTTGCCTGCGCTCAACTGCAGTCTATTTGCGCCAAATATGTGGACTTCTTAGTGCAATTGTAACAAGATTTGCTCCTTTTTACAGACATTCACACCTAAAAACTTATGACATTTCTGGCACTCCACGGGAAAAAAAACATGACAAACTTAAAAAAAAAATGCCAGTAAAAGGCACAAAAACATGTGTTTTACATAGTTTCCTGGCAAAACGTGTGTTGATTGTTCCAGATCACATGAGTTTTTGTGGAAACGAATATACCATCAGACCAAGCCCCTGTATACCTGTGCAACACCCTCCTGCGGGGTCTAGCTTTCAGTAGCTGTAGACAGCCGGGCCTAGCCTTTTTTTTTATGGCTGGAGGCAGAATACCGGAGTGGCTGGCGGTTGCGGCCTAGGCATGCTGGTGTCACGGTGCTTGGTGTGGGGACCGGAGGGCTGTCCTACAGCCTGGCAGGTCTCCAGCAGGTGGTGTTGGCAAGAAATGATATAGAGGGAGAGGCTGTGGTGCTGGCTCTCCCTGGGGCAACCCCTGAGGTGTATAGGGATCCCTGGGTGATGAAGGATGAGGGAGCCCGTGAGGGTGAACTGCCTGATCCAGGGATCACACGGAGGCACTTTGTGCAAATCAACTCATGGTTCTTGATTGGAACTTGAACAGCAGGCAACGGCCTAACATCAGCAGCAGGCTCAGTAGGCTGGAAAGCTGGTAGGAGGTAGCTGGTCAGCAGGAAGGGTTGCTCTCAGCCTGGTAGTAACTACAGGCTGGGCAGGTGAAGATGGAACCAAGTCCAGACAGTGGACCTCTGCTCTGGGGCTTAGTCTCCTGACTTGCCCAAGGTGTCAGGCTGCTGCCCTGAGACACCTCTGCTGTCTGGTAGTGTGACACCTGCTTCTGCAGCACAGGCAGCTGCTGCACTCTCCTTTACTTCTGCTTAGACTGACTTAAAAATGCAGGACTCTCTGACTTTTAATCTCCTGACCATGTGCTCTCGCCCACAATGGGTTTTTATACTCCCTTAGTGAGGTGGCAGCTCTCACCAATCAGCTTCCAGCTTGCTTTACAGTAAAGAACACAGCATATCATTGGTTACAGGCAATAGAGATGTTAACTGTTGCCCTCCCAGCCAGCTGCAATTACACAGTATCCCACTTTTGGAGACCTGCTAGAGAGGTGATCAGTCTCCCTAGGTGGCTCTTAACATGGAGGGGCACTATTCGTGACAACTACCAACCCTATGCATCGGCAGGGTTTTTGCGCATTTAAAGGGAACCTGTCACCAGGGACCTCATTTTCACTAAAGCAGGTTGCAGGAGACCATTACCTGCATTGCAAATATGTCTTTCAACTTTCTCTAAGCATTTGCATTACAGTATAATTGTGTGTTCTAACTTACCTTGCACCCTGACAGAATCCTCTGTGTAGTCCCAGGGGTTGGGCTTTGATTTGGATGCATGCTAAAAAAACAACATGTGACTCCTCAAGCTCCCAGCCCCCACCTTTGTGCTTCTGTACAGCTCCTCACTCCCCCCACTGATGTCAGCTCACCAGGCTGGGACCTTTATGAAGGAGCAGGAGGGAGGAGCTGTACAGAAGCAGAAAGGTGGGGGCTGAGAGCTTGAGGAGTGAGCAGCACAGACAAGTCACATGTTTTTTTAGAATGCATCCAAACCAAAGCCCAACCCCTAGGACTACACAAAAGATTGTATCACGGTGCAAGGTAAGTTATAACACACAATTATATTGTAATGCAAATGCTTAGAAAAAGGCAGAAAGGCAGATGTGCACTGCAGCTGTAATGGGCTTCGGCAACCTGTCTTTAGTGAAAATGAGGTCCCTGGTGACAGATTCCCTTTACATTTTCTGTATACAGCATGCATAGGAGTATACAACACAAGTTGTCATAGGTCCTACATGTACACTATGCTTGTTGAGATATATTAATATGGAGGGGTATGGAGAGTCTTAGTTATGAGGAAAGATTAAAACAACTAGATTTATTTAGTCTGGAAAAGAGACGACTACGAGGGGACATGATTAATTTATATAAATATATGAATGGTCCATACAAAAAATATGGTGGTAAGTTGTTTCAGATTAAATCAAATCAAAAGACGAGGGGGGCACTGTCTCCATCTGGAGAAAACAAGGTTTAATCACCGGAGGCGACAGGGCTTTTTTACTATGAGAACTGTCAATCTGTGGAATAGCCTGCCTCAGGCGCTGGTCACAGCAGGGACAGCAGAGAGCTTCAAGAAGGGTCTAGATGCCTTTTTACACCTAAATAACATTGATGGTTATGTTATTAAAAATTGTTTCCCCTAAATCCCTTCCTCATCCAATCCCTTCCCTTCCTTGGTTGAACATGATGGACAAGTGTCTTTTTTCAACCGTATAAACTATGAAACTATGATATAAACTGTTCAGGCACACTGCAGACACCTATTTATTTATTGGCTATGAAGTTTCATGTCAGCTGAGTGCAGAGGAATCAGCGTCATGGGAAGGCAGCACAAGGAGACTCCCTCACTCACAGTTTCCGCTGGCTTCCTGTCCACACACGAGGATGTCACACCAGGTGAAGTATTTTTATCAGGGGGAGCTGTGCTGGGGGATAGGAGCTCTGCACATGTGCGTGCACGGGGAGGCTGCTGCAGGGTGCATCCAGCTTCGCTTTCATCCACTGCCAGGGACCCTGAGTAATTGAGAAGTCTTCTCCCCCAGATTTCAGGCCCCGTAGCCAGCAGCGCCCCCTGGCTGTCACAGATGACTAGAACGACCGTAATTGTTACGCCCTTGCTAAGCAAACTACTGCTTTGTATTTTTAGTAATAATAATAATTCTTTATTTATATAGCGCACACAGATTACGCAGCGCTGCAAAAAGCATGGCAAATTGGTCCCTGTCCCCATGGGGCTCAAAATCTAAGCAGTATGTTTTGGAGTGTGGGAGGAAACCGGAGTACCCGGAGGAAACCCACGCAAACACGGAGAGAACATACAAACTCTTTTGCAGATGTTGACCTGGATGGGATCCCAGGACCCCAGTGCTGCAAGGCAGAAGTGCTACTCACTCAGCCACCGTGCCACTCTTGTCTGGAGTCTGACGTGCACCATTTGAGGATACATATTACATAAGTCTCCTCTCCATATTACCTAGTGATGTAACTAGAAGCTGATGGGCCCCAGTACAAAGTCTGTGCCAGGCCCTGACTATAATGTATGGTTTATAGTAATAGTCTTCTCATATGGGAAAGCGACACCATAAGGGCCCCCTAAACCTCTTGGGCCCTGGTGCGACCGCAACCTCTGCACCCCCTAAAGTTACGCCCCTGATATTACCACAGTCCTTTCCATACCTCATAGCTGCCAGTATCTCTCTAGTGTGATGAGGACTTTATACTGCGGGGGGAGGGAGGGCTTGTACTATATATACGATACACTATGTACAATATAATAGTATTGTGATTGGAGTTCTGCATTTTGGTTGAGTGCCAAAATTTAAGGGGAGGGACTTGCCCAATTGCAGGTACGTGGGAAGAATTTATTTTGAGTCATTTTAAATACACATATTAAATATCTTAATATTCTCCCTGGTGTCCCGAATCTAATGACCGATTACACACCCCTGCCCGCCCGGGGATGCATCAGTTTTGTAGTGTTTATAGGCAAAACATGTTAAATTTGTTCCAGAGTTCTCAGAAATGTTGCAATGGAAATCCATTTGCGATTGGGCAAGCTCCTCCTTCGCAGAATTGCAACACAAATGTCGTGCGTGAATGCGACCAAACCGTTCAGTTTGGTACACCTCCGATATCTAGTATCCTGACATCGCAAGGGAAGAAGTTGAGGAAGGTGAGTACAATTTTTTTTATTTTACCTAGGACTGTTTATAGTTATTATGGGGGGTACATATAGTTATAATAGGGGGACTATATATAGTGAATTATTATAGGGGGGCTGTACAGGTGGTCCCCTACTTAAGAACACCTGACTTACATACGACCCCTAGTTACAAACGGACCTCTGCATTTTGGTAATTTGCTGTACTTTAGTCCTAGGCTACAATAAACAGCTGTAAGTTATCACAGGTGCCTGCAATTAAGCTTTATTGCTAATCCTGGTTCTTATGACAACCCAACATTTTTAAAATACAATTGTCACAAAGACCAAAAAAATTTGGACTGGAGTTACAATAATAAAGTATACAGTTCCGACTTACATACAAACTCAACTTAAGAACAAACCTACAGAACCTATCTTGTAGGTAACCCGGGGACTGACTGTATATAGTTAGTTATATTGGCGGCTGCATATACCGTTGTTATTACAGGGGGCAGTATATAATTATATGGGAACTGCATATAGTTAACGCTGTGGGACTGTATAAAGTCAATTCTGGGGGCTGTATATATTTAATGCTAGGGGGCTGTATATATTTATTATAGAGGTATTGTATATAGTTATTATGGTGGTGCTTATATTTATAATAGGGGGACTGTATATAGTTATAATATGGGAATGTATATAGTTAGTTATTATAGGGGGCTGTATATAGTTAATATAGGCGGACTGTATGTAGTTATAATATGGGAATGTATATAGTTAGTTATTATAGGGGGCTGTATATAGTTAATATATGGGGGTTGTATATAGTTGTTATAGGGGGACTGTATATAGTTAGTTGTTATAGGCGGCTGCAAATAGTTATTATAGGGGGCTGAATATACCATAGTTATTACAGGAGGCTATATATAGTTATACTGGGGGGCTGTATATATATATTAGGGGGATTTTATGTAGTTATAATAGATGGACTGTAAATAGTTATTATAGGGGTCTGTATATAGTTATTATAGGGGGTCTGTATATAGTTATTATAGGGGTTTTTTGTATAGTTATTATAGGGGACTGTATATAGTTATTACAGGGGCTGTATGTAGTTATTATAGTGGGCTGTATATATTTATAGGGGGACTGTATATAGTTATTATAGGGGGCTGAATGTATTTAATGGTGTGGGACTGTATATAGGTAATGCTCGGGGTCTGTATATAGTTAAGGCTGGAGGGCTGTATATAGTTATTACTGGGAGGCTGTATATAGTTATTGCTGGGGGCTGTATGTAGTGATTACTGGATGAGCTGCATACAGTGATTAGTGGGGGCTGTATATAGTTATTGCTGGGGGCTGTATGTAGTGATTACTGGATGAGCTGCATACAGTGATTAGTGGGGGCTGTATATAGTTATTGCTGGGGGCTGTATACAGTGATTACTGGGGGCTGTATATAGTTATTGCTGGGGGCCTGTATACATTACTGGGGGGGGGGGGCTGTATATAGTGATTATTGGGGGGCTGTATATAGGACTGATTTGGCAAGCTCGGTGAAGCACTGCATAATCTGTGTGTGCTATATAAATAGAGGAATTGTTATTTATTGCTCACAAACAACAATGTAGTCAGCTCACTCCGATGGAAAGGCTTGTAGCACCTGGGACCATCCACGCACGGATCACTCTGGCTTGAGAGCAGCAACTCGAGCAAAAAAGAAGGGGTAAGGGGAAACCACTTCACACGATCCAGCTATCAAGGAGACGCCAGGTAATAAAATCTTCAAGGCTTTATTCTTTAGTTAAAAAAACACACATAGTAGCCACGGGATACATATAACACAGCAGAGCGGTCTACGCGTTTCGGATATCACATATCCTTATTCATGACTACTTCTGGGATATATTCAAGGTAATAAATACTGGTTGGGTGGAAACACGTGATGGATTCCACACCAATCCTGATCATAGAACCTGATATATGCATGTAAAAACACGAGAACAAACACAGTTTTAACAATAGAATACAAATATTCAATAATGACAGATCATATCCAACCTTTTGTTCATGCCTTTTGGGACCCGAGTATCCAAGGTGAAGATCCAAAAGGTCTCGCGATTAAGCAACTTCCGTCTGTGATCTCCACCACGGACGGGTTTCCACGACTTCTCAATACCCATGAATGTGAAGGAACTACAATCCCCATGATGCATTGCTTGAAAATGACGTTATGTCCACATCCATAAAATCCTTTAGTGGATAACCATGTGCCTTTTGATTTTTGGGGAGTGGAGGAAAACAAGCTAGGCGAAAGGATTGAGTTTAGAGTGGGGGCTCTCCTAGAAACAAAATTGACTTTTTTTCCTAAGACTTTTGACACCTTATTATCCGTATGTAATAACGGTAGGTATTTTTGTATGATACACACCACATCCCTGTATTGGTTGCTATATGTGGTTGAGAAGACCACTGGTGCCTTATCTTTTGACCAATTCTTTTTTTGATTTTTTGTCTTGTATACAAGATCTTCTCTGTCAATGTTATCCACTGTGTGTCGTGCCCTATCTAACATCCATTTAGGATATTTCCTTTTTGAAAGTTTGCTGCATACTTTTTGACTTTCTGTATTATAGGTGACAGGGTTGGTACAGTTAATTTTTGTTCTTATTAATTCCCCAATGGAGACATTTTTAATTACATGAGGTGGGTGACATGATGTGGCCTCCAAAATCGAATTGGTGGCTGTAGGCTTAATATAAGGGGAAATTGAAATAGCTTCATCCCCTTTGAGATTGACGTCCAGAAAATTGATGGAATCCTTATTATGGGAAAACGTGAATTTTAAATTCATATCATTTTTATTAATGAATTCAACAAAATCTAGGATACCATCCTCCGGTCCCTCCCATATCAGGAGGAGATCATCGTTATAATGACCATACCACCTGACATGGGAGAGACACGGATTGGCTGAAGAAAAAAGAAAAAATTCTTCCCAATATGACATATAAATGTTCGCCAGGGAGGGAGAACACCTCCCCCCCCCATGGCTGCTCCACATTTCTGAACAAAGAATCTTTTGTCAAATAAGAAATAATTATTTTTAAGTAAAAAATCTATGGATTCCAACAAAAATTCCTTAGTCGCATTTGTGTCTTTGCTATACCTCTCCAGATGGTAACCCAAAGATTTAAGAACCATTGGACAATAGAATTAATTAACAACATCTCAAAATTAGAAAATGCCATAATGGAAACCAAAAAATCGAAGTTTAAAAGGGACACAGAAGATTATGCCTTGGACCAGGTCTTCACCTGGAAACGAAATCGCACCCTGAATGCCACTGCCAATGTGAAACCGATCCTAAAAAAGAAAAACCATCAAAGGAAAAAACAGAAAGTAAAGTGAGTTTCTCAGATGCGGATATCTCATCACCTGCGACTTCAGAAGATTTCTCAGATTCTTCTGTAGGCTCTTCACAAAAAAACAGCACTTCTTCATCGAAAAAAGCTGCAAATAATAATAATTCAAAAAACAAGAAAGCAAAATCGCCAAAAAACGAAGGAGAGCCGGACCGAAGCACAAAAAAAAAATCGATATCCTTTGAGACAACAAAAGTAGAGGAGGTTCCAATCTACAATTTATCCAGTTATGTTTTGTCATCAGAACAAATATCGGTTCTATCAAAAGGACTAGGATACTCACCCTCCTGTAACTTTGACTTATTCTCCACACTTCTAGATATAAACAAGTTTGCTAGATCCATAACATTACGTACGCATTTTGAACAAAATGTTTCTCTTGAAAGTGTCTCCCATGAAGATTCTGATAATACATATGTGTCTGAAAATGTGGAATTGAGTCTTAATAGTAATACTAACTCTTTTTCAGATCAACTACATATTGTTGAATTAAGACAGTTACAAAGTGAAGGAAGTATTAATGAATGTGATTTTGTTGATCTCAATATTTCCTTTAAGATGCCAAATCCTTTTTTCTACCCTGTTCAGTCTCGTCCTGAGATATTGAATTTGTTTCAGGACAGGGTGGAACAGGACTTGGTTTCCTTACAAAAAGATGTTTCGTTTCGTTTAAGATGAAGACTGCCATTAAAGATTTAAGTAAAAACGAGGACTTGCTGGTCCATCAGGCGGACAAAGGGGGTGGCATTGTTGTTATTGATGCAGGTTTGTACAAAAAATTAAATCTAGAGATTTTGGAGGACCAATTAGTTTATAGGGAAATTCCACATGATCCCACTAAAGATATTCAAGCCTCTTTGATAAAATTGTTGGAGGAGGGTGTTAATATTGGTGCCATTTCTAGCAGGATTGCAGAATATCTCAATGTTAAATTTCCTGTGGTCCCCATATTTCATTCCCTCTCTAAAATACATAAAGAAAAATTCCCTCCCCCACTCAGACCCATTGTAGCAGGCATAGGGTCCATTAACGAAAAATTAAGTGCATGGGTTGACCATTTATTACAGCCATTGGTTGTGTCTTTGCCAGGTCTATTAAAAGACACAAAGCTTTATGTTATCTCTCTTCTAGACGGTTACCCGTGGAATAAGTCCACCTCATTTTGGTTGTCATGTGATGTTATGGGACTTTATCCTTCATTAGAGCATTCAATGGTTCTTAAATCTTTGGGTTACCATCTGGAGAGGTATAGCAAATACACAAATGCGACTAAGGAATTTTTGTTGGAATACGTAGATTTTTTACTTAAAAATAATTATTTCTTATTTGACAAAAGATTCTTTGTTCAGAAATGTGGAGCGGCCATGGGGGGGAGGTGTTCTCCCTCCCTGGCGAACATTTATATGTCATATTGGGAAGAATTTTTTCTTTTTTCTTCAGCCAATCCGTGTCTCTCCCATGTCAGGTGGTATGGTCGTTATATCGACGATCTCCTCCTGATAGGGGAGGGACCGGAGGATGGTATCCTAGATTTTGTTGAATTCATTAATAAAAATGGTATGAATTTAAAATTCACGTTTTCCCATAATAAGGATTCCATCAATTTTCTGGACGTCAATCTCAAAGGGGATGAAGATATTTCAATTTCCCCTTATATTAAGCCTACAGCCACCAATTAGATTTTTCCATGTCACCGCATTACACACTTCGATCCCTCATAATAAAGCAGTTATGGCACTCAGATATCACCTATGTAAATACAGTAATTACAATGTCACATTACAGGATTATGTTATCTCGGTGCTTTCATTTTTGCTGTCAAACATCTTTTTTACCTTCAACAACACCTTTTATATCCAAAAACTTGGCTGCCCCATGGGTGCCATTTTTTCCCCCTCATTAGCCAATCTCTATATGACATATTGGGAGGAGCAATATCTATTCTCTTTTGATAATCCCTTCCTCACTTGCATTATCTGGTATGGACGGTACATAGATGACTGTCTCCTGGTCTGGAATTCCGACCAGGAGGCAGTCATCAACTTTCTTGCTTACCTCAACCATAACTCTCTCAATCTCAAATTTACCTTTTCTCATCATCCATATGATATGCCTTTCTTGGACATCATGTTACGTGCCAATACGCACACAAATACAGTCAATACTAAATTGTTCCGTAAATCTACTGCAGGTAATACTCTTCTACACGCTACCAGCTGTCATCCCTTACACACAGTCAAAAACCTTCCTATAGGAGAATATCTTAGGGCCAAACGCTCATGTACACTGGACAGTGACTACGCTGACGAAAGTAAAATAATCGAGAAAAGACTCACTTGGAGAGGATACACACGTAAACTCTGCAAAAGAGCCAAAAACATTGTAGACAAGAAAAACCGTACAACTTACTTAGAACCGAAACATAAGAACAATACATTCACGTGTCACTTTCAGCACCCAATTCAGTAAACAATTCCATAAAATAGTTGGTATCATTAGAAAACATCTTCCCATACTAGAACACAAACCTATCTTAAGAGCAATCCTCAGCAAGGGAGTGTCATTTGTGTCTACCAGAGCTCCCACTTTGGGAAACTTATTATCCCCTAATATATTCTCAGATATATCCCCCAAAAAACATTGGCTTCAAGCAAAGGGCAGCTACTGCTGTGGTGGCAGCCGCTGCAACCTCTGCAAGTACATGTTCAAAACCACATCTTTTTCTGCTGTTAGTACAGGTTTAAGTTACAACATATATTCATACATCAATTGTGAAACCACTCATGTAATTTATCTCGTACACTGCACCATATGCTCCCTCCAGTATGTGGGCTGTACGGCCCGTAAGCTCAAAGAACGCATCAGTGAGCACATTACAGGGGCAAACCCCCGCACTATAGCTACTACACGCAACCTATCTGGTATCTCCAAACACTATAAAGAAGTCCACTCCGGATCTATGAGTGGGATGCGAGTTATAGCTATCGAACAGGTTCCCAAACCTGCAAGGGGAGGTGATTGGAAGAAGGCACTGTTCTCCAGGGAAGCCTTCTGGATCCTCAATCTTGAAACCCGTTCGCCTAAAGGTTTAAATTTCAAACAAGATATTATGTACTTCTATTAATTTATTACTACGGTATGATGTATATTCACTCTGTTTACTGTACCATTGTTTGTTTTTCTTGCAATTTGTTTCACCTTGTATTATGGTCATTTCCTTGCTCGTACAGGGGGCGGAACTCATGAACTCACCGGAAACCTGACCGGAGTTACCACTTAAACTCCGCTTCAGGTATCTTGAGCTAGGTATGAGTAAGGACTAGGCTGCATTAGTCCGAAACGCGTTACCGCAAGCTCAGTTTTTTTTTTTGTGTCATGTCTTGAGTGTATCCATGTTCGTTTCCCTTGCACATGCCAGTGCTTTTTACCTTGGATTGAATAAATTCTTTTTGATACTTTTTAAACTACTTGGAATCTTCACCTTACTTGCTGGAGTCCCTCCTCTGTTTCTTTGTTCTTGAACTATAGCCTATGTGGCGGGACCTACACCGGATTGGACCCTTGGACTCCGTGCACACTGTCGTTTTGAGGCTGAATAGGATCGCTGTGGGGTGAGCTGTTTTCCACTATTTTTCTCCATTGCTAGATGGGGGGGGAGGTGTTCTCCCTCCCTGGCGAACATTTATATGTCATATTGGGAAGAATTTTTTCTTTTTTCTTCAGCCAATCCGTGTCTCTCCCATGTCAGGTGGTATGGTCATTATATCGATGATCTCCTCCTGATATGGGAGGGACCGGAGGATGGTATCCTAGATTTTGTTGAATTCATTAATAAAAATGATATGAATTTAAAATTCACGTTTTCCCATAATAAGGATTCCATCAATTTTCTGGACGTCAATCTCAAAGGGGATGAAGCTATTTCAATTTCCCCTTATATTAAGCCTGGATGCAGTTAATGTATCTATGGCCTCACGTCATTTTCAAGTAATGCATCATGGGGATTGTAGTTCCTTCACATTCATGGGTATTAAGAAGGTGTGGAAACCCGTCCGTGGTGGAGATCACAGACGGAAGTTGCTTAATCGCGAGACCTTTTGGATCTTCACCTTGGATACTCGGGTCCCAAAAGGCATGAACAAAAGTTTGGATATGATCTGTCATTATTGAATATTTGTATTCTATTGTTAAAACTGTGTTTGTTCTCATGTTTTTATTTATTACCTTGAATATATCCCAGAAGTAGTCATGAATAAGGATATGTGATATCCGAAACGCGTAGACCGCTCTGCTGTGTTATATGTATCCCGTGGCTACTATGTGTGTTTTTTTAACTAAAGAATAAAGCCTTGAAGATTTTATTACCTGGTGTCTCCTTGATAGCTGGATCGTGTGAAGTGGTTTCCCCTTACCCCTTCTTTTTTGCTCGACTATTTATTGCTGGGTGCTGTATATAGTTAGTGCTGGGGGGCTGTATACGGTGATTACTGGGGGCTGTATACAGTGATTGTTGGGGGAGCTGCATATAGTAATTGCTGGGGGAGCTGTATACAGTGATTGCTGTTCCCGGTCTAGACTAAATTCACTGGGGGCCCCCACCAGGGTTTGTGCCCAGGGGCCCCCACCAACCTTAATCCGGACCTGCGTACAGTCAATCATACAAAAAGTTAAATCTTGTGCATTTTTAGACTGTGTAGCGTAAATTGTATGGAGTTGCTTGTGTTGTATTCATCGACCAGTCTAGATGTGACCCAAGAGTGCGTTCACAATTTCAGATGCAGTTTTTGAAGCCAAAAGCAGGTGTGAATGATAAGGAATGACAACATATCATTGTGAGGGGCGCTCACCCCCCTACCCGATTGTATACTGCGACCAGCCGGTGGGAAAGCAGCCTAAGGGTGCTGCTATACAGTGCGTTCTTGGACCATTTGGGTCCGTTTTTAGACGGACTGAAAACGTATCCTTTGTTATACGCCTGCTTTTTTGTATGTTTACCATGTGTTTGGCGGGGTTTTATCAGTTTTTATCTGTTTCACAGCAGCCCACACTTCTAGAAATTAAGATAAACAGTTTCAAACCCGCCAAACGCATGGTGAACATACAAATACGCATGCGTATAAAAGAGTTTGCTTTTTCAGTCCGTCTAAAAATGGTCCAGGAACGCCCTGTGCGGCAGCATTCTATGGGTGCAGTCGCATTCCCCAACCCGTAACGCTCTGGGTGCTATAGATTTTAAGTGCCGCTTGGACACCAAATCCAGTGAACAGGTGCAGCGGGAGTTCAATAGAAACGCACATGCGTTGGGCCAATGCCATGCGCTAGTGCAACATCCCCCACCCGGGCATAGCTTTTTTGGGCTTGGGGGCGTCTGGATTCCCTTTGGTACGTGTGTGTCTGGCTGGGCGCGGCCTAGCTCTCATCTGGGTCACGTTGCTGGGTATCGGAGGAACAGGCCTCGTCCACGCCTGGCAGATGTTCCGCAGGTAGATTGGATGAAAAGGAGGAAGATGCTGCAGATGAATGATAGTTCTCCCTGGGGCAACCCCGATGTAGGTGTAGAGATCCTTGGGTGGATGGTAAATGGGGAGCCCTTGACGTCAGTAACTTCATGAAGCGATGTCAACCATAAACTAACAGTTCCTTTATTCTAGAACATGGCAACTGCAACGGCAGATAACGATTCAACTGGTTCATGGTCACTGGTTGGATGTGTTCTCTTAGAGCTAGAGACATGCTGGCTTAGTTGTAGGCCGTGTGTCTGGGCAGAGGGCCTTAGATACATGTGCTTTTTATGAAGTTTATGAAGAAACAAAAACTTTCCACCCGGAGGCTGTGTTGATGTGAGCGTTAACATTTGCGTTTTGTAAACACATTGTTAACAGCTGTTTAATTAGGCAAATCTCTCTCCAGCGGTTGCAATGTTTTTTTAAACGCATGCATTAGACGCAACTTGTGACCGCACCCTTGGGGGGGTGGAGATTGGGCGATTTTCTGGTTCTGGCATCTTTGTTATCAGAGTTGACCTGCCACTTATGATGACTGGGCTCGCTGCCATGTTGAGTTAATATGTGACCATGAGCCTGGTCTCTTGCACCTTGCCAGGTTTGGAAAGATTACCTTTCTGTTCGTTGTCCTCATCTCTTGTACTTCACCATGTCTCTGCCGCAGGGGGTTCCCCGCACCATTTTGGGTGCTATGGAGTTTGGGGACCGCATGGACGCCAAATCCAGTAAACAGGTGCTCCGGGAGTTCCTGAGGCGCGGATACAATGAGGTGGACACTGCGCATTTTTATAATGGAGGCGAGAGTGAGCGAATACTGGGAGACATGGGGCTTGGCCCTGGAGGTAAGTGGAGACGTGTACTGGGACCCTGCAATTCACAATAAGGGGGCTGCCGCATGGTGCATTCTTGGAACGTTCTTGGTGCGTTTTTAGGCCAGTGACAGACGTGGAGTTTTTGCCGCGTTCCTGCTGTGATTTCAGACGCCTTGAAAATGCACGTGTTTTCACAAATGTTTACCTGCGTTTGCGTTTTTACATACGCAATGCTTGATGTGCGTTAATTGCATGCAGCTGTGTCTCATTGAATTTGTAAAAACAGAGTGATCTTCTCCCTGCTGTTTGTGCATGTAATCACATGCGTTTCAAAATGCAGACCACAATGCAACAAAAAACGCACCTCAAAAAATGCAGACAAAAAAAAACGCAATGGAGAAAACGCCCAAATTAAGACACTTTAACCTAAAACTCATTGAAAAAGCCAATATGGAAATATGATGTATTTTTCTAGGATGTAAAAACGCCATGTGTGTCACCGGTACTGAACACACTGAAAACACACCTGAGTGAATTCCCCCCCCCCCCCTTGTTCAAATCAAACAAAATTGGTGTCAAACGTTTGTGCTACTTTGTGCTGGTTTGTGCAGCAGAAATTTTTGTTTGTGTCACTATCGTTTTTAAGATTTTAATGAAAGTTTCCAGAGGTCATCAGAGGTCAACCAGCCCCCCCCCCCCACATTACCCAAATCAAACAAAACTAGGACTGTACAATTCTGCTACGTTTGTGCTGGTTTGTGCTCCTTTTGTTTTGAATATATGAACAAAAAATTCAAGTTCAAAAGTTCAACCAGCCCCCCCCCCCCACATTAACCGAAACTGGTGTCAAACGTTAGTGCTACATTTGTGCTGGTTTGTGCAGCAAAAATTTTCGTTTGTGCCGCTATCATTTTTAAGGTATGTTCAGGTGTTTAGGATGAACTGGTAAAAATCAAACCTAGTGACACTTCCCTGGTTTGATCACCAGGAGGAGCTAGCAAACACATTGTACTTTGGAAGAACTGAACTCTGATGACCTCTGCAAAAAAGTATGAATATATTAAAAATGATAGCGACACAAACGAAAATTTTTGCTGCACAAACCAGCACAAATGTAGCACTAATGTTTGACACCTGTTTTGTTTGATTCGGTTGATGTGGGGGGGCTGGTTGAACTTTTGACCTTTAATTTTTTGTTCCTATATTCAAAACAAAAGCAGCACAAACAAAATTTTGAGCAGCACAAACCAGCACAAACGTAGCAGAATTGTTCGGTCCCAGTTTTGTTTGATTTGGGCAATGTGGGGGGGGGGCTGGTTGACCTATGATGACCTCTGGAAACTTTCATTAAAATCTCTGCTGCACAAACCAGCACAAAGTAGCACAAACGTTTGACACCAATTTTGTTTGATTTGAACAAGCTGGGGGGGGGGGGGGGCAACTTCACTCAGGTCTAAAACACATGCGTTTTTGCATGTTTATCAACTACTAAGGCCGCGGTCACACGTTACGTTATGAACACGACGCTAGCGCACAGGAGGCGGGCCTAGGTCCAATCGCATATGCGTTTCCAGATAAACGCATGTGATCAGGTTATCAATAGCATGCGTTGCTCTGGAAATGCATATGCGATTGGGGCAAGGTCCGTCCCTTGTGTGCTAGCATCGCGTTATGAACGCAACGCTAGCGGAACATGTGACCGCGGCCTAAGATAAATCAGGAAATGTTAATGCGTCAACATTGGCGTTTGGCTAAAGTGTTATTAACACATGCGGCACCATCGCGTTAACACTGCGTTTTGTAAGCGCAAATGTCAGCAGTAATGTAGTTAGGCAAATCACCTCTCCTCTGCTGTTGTAATGCATTTCAAAACGCAATGAAAACGCAACAAAAACGCAATGATTGAATGCACCCTAAAAAATACCCAAATACCTAATGTGAGATGTCCTTGCCTTAGCAAAGTCGCCATATACTGCCCCTATTTGGTCCTGCAGCTGCTCAATATCTCCCTGAAAAGGAATGTTACCAATGATGACCAATCAAATGCCTTGTTATTGTGATATTGTACAGAGGTGCTGGTTGGATGATACACCTGAGCTGGACACTCCCAAAGGTTATATAAAACTTTTGTGTGGAAAATTTTTTCTATTTCTCCTGAGGTCTCTGCAGGGAGAGCCCAGAGAGTGCTGAGGCACAGGCCTCCTCTGGCCTTCAGCCATGAGGCACCTAAAGACCTCCATGACCAGGAGTCTGCCTCATCCTTCTGCTGAAGCAGCCGTCAATGTATCTCCAGCCTGAAGTTACCTTTACCAGGCTGTAAGCACCTTTTGTGGAACACTATCCAACCAGCCACCTCGACCCAGTTGATTGTTCCTGCTTTTTTTATTATTGCCATATTCCTGAATAAACAAACTAAGTTTAATGTTTAACATCCCTGGTCTCCAAGTGATCCCTGTATAAGGCTGATGCCCTCAAGGATGCCCCATTTACCACCACCAGGGATCCCTATATCTACATTGGGGTTGCCCCAAGGAGAAACATCCTACATCTTCAGCCTCTCCCTCCTTTTTCTTGTTCTTCCACCTGTTGGAGACCTGCCAGGCTGTGGACAAGGCCTCGTCCTATGGTATCCAGCACCGTCAACGCAGATGAGTGCTAGGCCGCTCTCAGCCAGCTACTCGGGTACCTTAGGGATCCAGAAGCACCCAAGCTAGGCCCCACCGGGGCCTAATCTTTTTCATGGTCTGGAGGCAACTGAATCCCTAGGTACCTGAGTGGCTGGTGAAACGTGGCCTAGCGCTTGTCTGTGGTCAGAGGCCTCGTCCATAACCTGGCAAGTCTCTGACCGGAGGAAGCACAAAAAAGGAGGGAGGCTGAAGGGGCAACCCCAATGTAAAGGTAGGGATCCCTGGTGGTGGTGAAAGGGGCAACCTAGGTGGTAACAGCCTTACAAAGTGATTACTCGGAAGCAGTGAATGTCAAGCATTCAACTTACATTTCGTTTATTTGGAATTTGGCTACGGCCAAAACAGCAGTAACCTCAACTGGGTCGAGATGGCTGCTTGGATAGTGTCCCACAGGAGGTAATCACAGCTTCGTATAGGTAGCTTCAGGCTGGAGAGGATAGTTGGCTGCTTCATCATCAGGATGATGCAGATTCTGGATGGTGGAGGTCTACTTGGGCTTGGGTTTACCCACAGGCCAAGTGTGTCAGGGCAGCGTGTCACAGGCACATGTGCTACTATGAAGCTCAGTGGAAAAAGACCTCAAACTTTCCAGCCACAAGGGGTTTTATTAACTCCCCTTGTAAGGTGGCAAGTTCATTGTCCAACCAGCATTATCTTTACAATATCATAACAATAAGGCATCTCATTGGTTGCAAGAAATTACACATTCCTTCTCAGGTGGATAATTAACAGCTGTATTACCATTTCCAGACACTAGAGGGCTCCCTAGGTTGATCAGGCCTTTAGAGAAAACCCTATTGAATGGAGAGTGGATTTGATTTTGCAACACTGCATTGGCAGGGGTGTTGCAGTCATGGTGCTGGGTAGCAGGGAACAGAAAACTCGAAAACTCCAAGCCAGAAAAAGGCTAGGTGCCGGTGGGTGATGTTGCAGGAGAAATTGCTTGTATTGAATGCATGTGAATGAGCACTGATCATTTTGATATGGAAAGCTGCCATTGTTGTCCTGCATGTGGACTGGAGACCCCAGACCCTCCCCAGTCTGCAGTGGCTTTTGGGGGGGTTCAAAGTGATCAACCCCTTTTAAATTAATCAATTATTTTCCTGCAGTGAAGATAGCCACTAAAGCAAATCCACTGGAGGGGAAGAAGAACCTGTCAGCAGAAACCGTGCGTCAGCAGCTAGAAGAATCACTGCAGCGGCTGAAGACCCCCAGCGTCCACATCTTCTACCTGCACTTACCTGACCACCAGACCCCCCTGGAGGAGACACTGGCCGCCTGCCAGGAGCTGTACCAGGAGGTAAAGTAGTCTCTGTCCTTCTTAAAACATGGAACCCCAATTCTCCAGAATGGTGCTGGCCCCAGTGTTGGCAATAAAATCTGGAGTGCAGTTGTAACAAACCTTCAGCTATGAGAAGCATCAGACCAAGACGGGTTCAAATGTAATTAGAATGTTATTGTTTACTAAAAAGCAAGCAGAGATATTTAAAATCCGAGGAACTGCAATGTAGTATGTTCACTGAACAATTTGTTGTATAATGAGCAGCTATTTCCTTCTAGGGAAAGTTCAAGGAGCTGGGTCTATCCAACTACACGTCCTGGGAGGTGATGAAGATTTACTGCATCTGTAAAGAGAAGAACTGGGTGCTGCCGACCGTCTACCAGGTACTTTATAGAGCGGTGTGGGGGTCAGTGACACATCTGCAGCAGGGTGGTCTCATATGGCAGGTCCAGTGGTGTCATAGAGACCTTGGTGGATCCAAATCCTCATCTACACCCGGATTAAGACATTGATAGGGATGGTGATTAAGGTCAACCTAAAATTTCCATTACAGTTGCTCCCAAAGGTTCTGTTGTCGTCACGATACCGCAGTAGAGCGGCCTCAGGCTCTGGCCCTGTAACCCTAAGATCTTAGAATAGAGCAGAATACACATTATATTTATACGTGGCCTGAGCACATCAGAGCATTGGAAGGTCTTTGTGACATAGTCTCCCTATTGCGGCTAAAGGGGCTCATGTGATGGGGACATTAGTCTAATGGGGGTATGCGCTTCCCCTCTAGGGTGTGTACAACGCCACTTCCAGAAAAGTAGAGACGGAGCTGCTGCCCTGCCTGCGCCAACTTGGAATTCGCTTCTACGCCTACGGTCCGCTTGCCGGTAAGTGCTTTGACTAGTGTAGAATAGAATAGAATAGAATGCTTTATTGTCCCCATAGGGGAAATTGACTTTGTCACAACGACAGCAGCAACACCTCCATTCACGGTCACAGATATACATATACAAACAGAGTAAAATACAAAATACTTTACATATAGATAATAACAGTTATTTAATAACAGTAGTGGACAGGCCACAGGGGGTGGCCATTTTGGCTGTGACATTCATAATGATTTTTGTTAGGATTGTGATGGCTGTATTGTTCTGTACAGGGGGGCTGCTGACCGGAAGATACAGATATGAGGACAAGGATAAGGAGCAGGAACCTAGCAGATTTTTTGGCAACAAATGGTCTGAATACCACATGAAGAGGTAGGTATATAGGATATATTGTCTAATAATAGATTATTGGAGAAGTCACTGATGGGGTCTCCTGACTGTGTGTACTCCCCTCATACAGATACTGGAAGAAGCAATACTTTCAAGGAATTGACCTTGTGCAGAAGGCATTGGAGGAGGCGTATGGCAAGGACAGACCCAGCCTGACGTCTGCTTCTCTCCGGTGGCTGTATCACCACTCCAAACTACAGGTGCGAGTATGGATTATCATCTATAGCTATGGGGTTTATTATTGGAGGGAGAACGGGGTCACTAGTCACTAGACTAGTGCAGTCTGTACTACGTGCAGTTTGCCTGTGTAGTGTGCAGGGGGCGCCAGATTCATCAAAACTGGCACTATTTCTTCCACTGCAATGCTCGGGAAGTGGGCTTTTTTTTTTTGTGCACTTTGCTCATGCTGTAGAATTGTGTCGCACGGCCGTAATAAATATGGTGCACGGTCGGACCAGCAGCACAGAGTATTTTAGTGTTTATTTTACTGTTATACATTTCTTTTGCTTCCAGGGCAGTCAGGGTGATGCTGTGATCCTGGGGATGTCCAGTATGGAACAACTAGTGAAGAATTTGGACGGAGCAGAAGGTGGCCCCCTGCTTCCACCTGTAGTCGCCGCCTTTGAAGAAACCTGGAACCTGGTCGCTCACGACTGTCCTAACTACTTCATGTAGACAGTGAACCATATCTGTCATGTAATTACCTGCTGATTCTCATAAGCAAAATCTGCTACTTTATATCATGATCTCATACAACTCTACTTATGTTATATCTGGCTGCTCTTTGGTGAGGGTTAGACCCGCTTGGTGACCTGTGTGGATCCTATCTGGACCGATGCTTTGTAGTAGACCTCTCCTCATCGCTCTTAAAAAGGACCTGTCACCCTTAAAAACGGCACTAAAGTAAGCATCTCCTAGTGCTACAACAGTCCCAGCAGTGTTACACTGCTAGCGTTATCGGAAACCTCTGATAACACTAACAAACACTGCTGCGCTGTACACTAGAAGCGCCGGACCGCTGTCAAAGCGGTCCGACGTATTCATGAGGGGGCGGTCCGAGGCGCTGCCTCTTCCCCAGACCGTCCCTCCTATCGGAAGTTTCTGATAAGGCTAGCAGTGTAACACTAGTGTGTCTGTTGTAGCACTAGGAGCTGCTTACTTTAGTAAGCAGCTCCTAAGACCGTTTTTAATGGTGACAGGCCCTCTTTAAGTCACCACATCATTGCAGTAAATATCTTAAAGGGGTTATCCGAGTTTAGGAATAATTTAGGGCCAGGCTGTGGCGGCTATTTAAAAATAATAAACGTGTACTTACCACCTGCTGATGTCCCGTGCCGCGGTCCGTCTGATCTGTGTGCCGGTTTGTACAGCGCTTACAACGCTGAGAGATAGGGACGGATGGGAGGAGCTGGCCACCTCGCCGTCCGGATGCTCCCTGTGCGCGGCTTCTGTGTCCCTGTAAACAAACAGGGGCACGGATCAGCCGGACCGCGGTGCGGGACATCAGCGGCGCCGGAGGAGGCAAGTGTACGTTTATTATTTTTAAGTAGCCTGACCCAGCCCTAAGTAACTTCTTAAACCCTAATAACCCCTTTAATTAAAAGTTGAAAACAGAATATTTTGATTCCACAAAATTCAATTTATTACCAGCCCATGTATCGGAACTGAGTCACTGCACAATGGGGAGAAGAAACACAGAAGGAGAAATGCAGTCGATCTTTGATGAAAGAGGAGGAGCTTAATTAAGGGACTGTATGTGTTTATAATAGAATTGGTCTATCCTTAAAAAAAGACATCAGATGGATAAGGTTTGACTTTGGCACCTTGAAGGGGTACTGCCATTTCAGCAAATTAATGTTATTGTTTGTACTATAAAAAAAAGGGATAATTTTTCAATATATTTTATGTATCAATTCCTCACTGTTTGCTAGATCTCTGCTTGCTGTTATTCTATAGGAAGCTTCTATGTTTACTTCCAGTGGACAGAAATCTGACCATGGTCACACAGGTGGACGTCCCGTTAGTATCACAGACAGTAATCAGATCTGTGTGATATAATGAGCCGTGCACCTGTATGACCATGGTCAGATTTCTGTCCCCTGGAAGTAACATAGAAGATTTCTATAGAATGACAGCAATCAGAGATCTAGAAAACTGTGAGGAATTGATACAGAAAGTATATTAGAAAATAATATAACTGTTTATGGTACAAACAATAACATTTATTTCCTAAAATCAGGGATAGCCTTTAAAGCGTTATTCCCACGAAGACAAGTTTCTTAAATATACTCAAGATAACAAAATAAAACAAACATTCTCTAATTCACTCTTATTAACAAAAAATAAAGCATTTCACAGACAAAATTCCAACCTGTCTCTATCAATCCTGGTGTTAACTATTTTAGTTGCCCCCTCTTACTTCAATTGGTGCATGTGATAATGCAGAACACCTGGTGCTCATTCCAGAACACAAGCATTTGAGGGGAAATGCATATAGCCCCAAACCCTTGCATTTTCCAATGCAGACAAAACTTGTACTAAAACGAATCATGAACACGTGCACAAGGAGTTACTGCTTTTAGTTAAATGTGTGATGACAAGTTCCTTTCAAGGCTACTTCATTTTGCAAGGTAATTTAAACACAATGGTAAGGGGCTTGGCCTGATCTGAATACGGATTTCCACCAAAACACATGGGGGGACATTTACTATGGCGTTTCCGCCAGTTTTGTGGCGCTCTCACCACATGTTCTGCTCTCACACCTATTTATTAGCTGACGGGGACAGAAAAAATGACTTTTTCCGTCTGCTCCGACTCTTCTCCGAAAGGGGGCGTGGCTTTGGCGGAGTGAAAACTCAGACACAATTAATATGTGTCGCAGCCCTTTTTGGGCGCTGGCGTAAAGTAGACTAAAAGAAAACTGGTCTAGCAGGGACTGTAGGACACATTTCTGGTGCTCGGGACAGATTTTGGTCCCAGGGACAGAAAATAGTCTCGGCGCCAGAAATGTCTCTGCACAGCTCCACAAAATTAAATGTGTGTCTTCTTACCGAGAGCAGGTCGGTAACAAAGCCAATGCAGACACCGACACTTTAAGTAAATGTCCCCCATGGAATATGGAATGAGGAGTAGGGGGGTCATTTATTCTTTTAAGGACATCTACCACCAGGATGAAGGACTGTATGCAAATGAACCTTAAGACCTGTGGAGCCTGGAGCTCATCAGGCTCATTTGCATACTGTCCTTCATCCTGGTGGTAGGTGCCCTTTAAGTCCTGAAATGTGTGTCTAGTTTTGGGTCGTGTATTGCGTTTTAGATGCGTTTTAAAACGTATTACAACAGCGGAGTAGATTAGATTTACCAAATTGCTGTTTATATTTGGGTTTACAAAGTAATTTTGATGTTAACAGTAACGTAGTTCCGCAAATCTCCTCTCCCCAGCTGTTGTAATGTGTTTCAAAATGCAACGTGTGAATGCTGCCTTGGTGATTTCTGTAAGGTTTTGGGCTTGCCTGATTCATCTTAGGCTGGCGCCACACAGGGCGCTTTGTCTGCGCTTGCAAACGCAAACGCAGACAAAGTCGCGCCCACCGGGGCGGGCCTCGGCCCGATCGCATCGGCGTTTCTATGGAAACGCCTGCGATCGGGAACGAGCCGCCGGTGTTTCGCGTTAAATTAACGCAAAACACCGGCGGCGACTTTGTCTGCGTTTGCGTTTGCCCTGTGTGGCGCCGGCCTTAGTGGCTGATAAATGAGGCATGCAAGTCTGTTTTGCGGCTTTTTCAGACATTCACACCTAAAAACTTATGACAATTCTGGCACTCCACGGGAAAAAAAACATGAAATTTAAAAAAAAATGTCAGTAAAAATCACAAAAAGGCACAAAAACATGTGTTTTGCATCATTTACTTGCAAAACGTGTGGTGATTCTTCCAGATCAGATGAGTTTTTGTGGAAATGAATATACGATCAGACCAAGCCCCTGTATACGTTTGCAACACACCCCTCCGGGGCCTAGCCTTCAGTAGCTGTAGACAGCCGGGGCCTTGCCTTTTTCTTGGGGCCTGGAGGCAGCTGAGGCCCAGAATACTGGAGTGGCTGGCGGTTGCGGCCTTAGGCCGGCGCCACACGCAGCGCTTTAATGCGAAACATCGGCGGCTCGTTCCCGATCGCAGGCGTTTCCATAGAAACGCCGATGCGATCGGGCCGAGGCCCACCCCGGTGGGCGCGACTTTGTCTGCGTTTGCAAGCGCAGACAAAGCGCTACGTGTCGCGCCGGCCTTAGGCTGCTGCCACAAGTGGCACTTTGTCTGCGCTTGCAAACGCAGACAAAGCCGCGCCCACCGGTGGCTTGTTCCCGATCGCAGTAACTTCAGGCTGGGCTGGTAAAGATGGAGCCAAGTCCAGAAGGTGGACCTCTGCTCTGGGGCTTAGTCTCCTGACTTGCCTAAGGCCGCGGTCACACGTACCGCTAGACGTCTGTTCATAACGCGACGCTAGTGCACAGGGGGAGGTCCTCGGCCGGAATACACATGCGTTTCCAGAGAAACGCATGCGATCGGCTTAACAATCGCATGCGTTTCCCTGGAAACGCATGTGCGTTCGGGCCAAGGACCTCCCCCTGTGTGCTAGCGGCACGTTATGACTGACGCCTAGCGGTACATGTGACCGCGGCCTAAGGTGTCAGGCTGCTGCCCTGAGACACCTCTGCTTCCTGCTTGTGCAGCACAGGTAGGTGCTGCACTCTCCTTTACTTCTGCTTAGACTCACTTAAAACTGCAGGACTCTCTGACTGACTTTTAATCTCCAGACTTAATCTGACCATGTGCTCCCGCCCACAATGGGTTTTTATATTCCCTTAGTGAGGTGGCAGCTCCCCCCAATCAGCTTCCAGCTTGCTTTACAGTAAAGAACACAGCATATCATTGGTTACAGGCAATAGAGATGTTAACTGTTGCCCTCCCAGGCAGTGGTCCCAGCTGCAATTACACAGTATCCCACTTTTGGAGACCTGCTAGAGAGGTGATCAGTCTCCCTAGGTGGCTCTTAACATGGAGGGGGCACTATTCGCGACAACAACCTACCCTATGCATCGGCAGGGTCGTTGCACATTTAAAGGGAACCAGTCACCAGGGAACTCATTTTCACTAAAGACAGGTTGCAGGAGCCCATTACCTGCATTGCAAATATGTCTTTCTGCTTTCTTAAGCATTTGCATTACAGTATAATTGTGTGTTATAACTTACCTAGCACCCTGACAGAATCCTCTGTGTAGTTCCAGGGGTTGGGCTTTGGTTTGGATGCATTCTATAAAAAACAACATGTGACTTGTCTGAGCTGCAGACTCCTCAAGCTCTCCGCCCCCACCTTTGTGCTTCTGTACAGCTCCTCACTCCCCCCACTGATGTCAGCTCACCAGGCTGGGACCTTTATGAAGGAGCAGGAGGGATGAGCTGTACAGAAGCACAAAGGTGGGGGCTGAGAGCTTGAGGAGTGAGCAGCACAGACAAGTCACATGTTGTTTTTTTAGAATGCATCCAAACCAAAGCCCAACCCCTAGGACTACACAAAAGATTGTATCATGGTGCAAGGTAAGTTATAACACACAATTATATTGTAATGCAAATGTTTAGAGAAAGCAGAAGGACATATTTGCACTGCAGCTGTAATGGGCTTCGGCAACCTGTCTTTAGTGAAAATGAGGTCCCTGGTGACAGGTTCCCTTTACATTTTCTGTATACAGCATGCATAGGAGTATACAACACAAGTTGTCATAGGTCCTACATGTAGACTATGCTTGTTGAGATATATTAATATGGAGGGATTTGGAGGGTCTTAGTTATGAGGAAAGATTAAAACAACTAGATTTATTTAGTCTGGAAAAGAGACGACTACGAGGGGACATGATTAATTTATATAAATATATGAATGGTCCATACAAAAAATATGGTGGTAAGTTGTTTCAGATTAAATCAAAAGACGAGGGGGCACTGTCTCCGTTTGGAGAAATTAAGGTTTAATCACCAGAGGCGACAGGGCTTTTTTACTATGAGAACGGTCAATCTGTGGAATAGCCTGCCTCAGGCGCTGGTCACAGCAGGGACAGCAGAGAACTTCAAGAAGGGTCTAGATGCCTTTTTACACCTAAATAACATTGATGGTTATGTTATGTAGAATTGTTTCTCCTAATCCCTTCCTCATCCAATCCCTTCTCTTCCTTAGTTGAACTTGATGGACAAGTGTCTTTTTTCAACCGTATAAACTATGAAACTATGATATAAACTGTTCAGGCACACTGCAGACACCTATTCATTTATTGGCTATGAAGTTTCATGTCAGCTGAGTGCAGAGGAATCAGCGTCATGGGAAGGCAGCACAAGGAGACTCCCTCACTCACAGTTTCCGTTGGCTTCCTGTCCACACACGAGGATGTCACACCAGGTGAAGTATTTCTATCAGGGGGAGCTGTGCTGGGGGATAGGAGCTCTGCACATGTGCGTGCACGGGGAGGCTGCTGCAGGGTGCATCCAGCTTCGCTTTCATCCACTGCCAGGGACCCTGAGTAATTGCATGAGTCTTCTCCCCCAGAACGTGGGCCCCACAGCTAGCAGCGCCCCCTGGCTGTCACAGATGACTAGAGCAACCGTAATTGTTACGCCCTTGCTAAGCAAACTACTGCTTTGTATTTTTAGTAATAATAATAATAATACTTTATTTATATAGCGCACACAGATTACGCAGCGCTGCACAAAGCATGTCAAATTGGTCCCTGTCCCCATGGGGCTCACAATCTAAGCAGTATGTTTTGGAGTGTGGGAGGAAACCGGAGGAAACTCACGCAAACACGGAGAGAACATACAAACCCTTTTGCAGATGTTGACCTGGATGGGATTCAAACCCAGGACCCCAGTGCTGCAAGGCAGAAGTGCTACTCACTCAGCCACCGTGCCACTCTTGTCTGGAGTCTGACGTGCACCATTTGAGGATATATAATACATAAGTCTCCTCTCCATATTACCTAGTGGTGTAACTAGAAGCTGATGGGCCCTAGTACAAAGTCTGTGCCGGGCCCCCGACTATAATATATGGTTTATAGTAATAGTCTTCTCATATGGGAAAGCGACACCATAAGGGCCCCCTAAACCTCTTGGGCCCTGGTGCGACCGCAACCTCTGCACCCCCTCAAGTTACGCCCCTGATATTACCGCAGTCCTTTCCATACCTCATAGCTGCCAGTATCTCTCTAGTGTGATGAGGACTTTATACTGCGGGGGGAGGGAGGGAGGGCTTGTACTATATATACGATACACTATGTACAATATAATAGTATTGTGATTGGAGTTCTGCATTTTGGTTGAGTGCCAAAATTTAAGGGGAGGGACTTGCCCAATTGCAGGTACGTGGGAAGAATTTATTTTGAGTCATTTTAAATACACATATTAAATATCTTAATATTCTCCCTGGTGTCCCGAATCTAATGACCGATTACACACCCCTGCCCGCCCGGGGATGCATCAGTTTTGTAGTGTTTATAGGCAAAACATGTTAAATTTGTTCCAGAGTTCTCAGAAATGTTGCAATGGAAATCCATTTGCGATTGGGCAAGCTCCTCCTTCGCAGAATTGCAACACAAATGTCGTGCGTGAATGCGACCAAACCGTTCAGTTTGGTACACCTCCGATATCTAGTATCCTGACATCGCAAGGGAAGAAGTTGAGGAAGGTGAGTACAATTTTTTTTATTTTACCTAGGACTGTTTATAGTTATTATGGGGAGTGCATATAGTTATAATAGGGGGACTATATATAGTTAGTTATTATAGGGGGGCTGTACAGGTGGTCCCCTACTTAAGAACACCTGACTTACATACGACCCCTGGTTACAAACGGACCTCTGCATTTTGGTAATTTGCTGTACTTTAGTCCTAGGCTACAATAAACAGCTGTAAGTTATCACAGGTGCCTGCAATTAAGATTTATAGTTTATAATGGTTCTTATGACAACAACATTTTTAAAATACAGTTGTCACAAAGACCAAAAATTTGGACTGGAGTTACAATAATAAAGTATACCGTTCCGACTTACATACAAACTCAACTTAAGAACAAACCTACAGAACCTATCTTGTACGTAACCCGGGGACTGACTGTATATAGTTAGTTATAGGCATCTGCATATAAGCCGTTGTTATTACAGGGGGCAGTATATAGTTATATGGGATCTGTATATAGTTAATGCTGGGGGGGAACTGTATATAGTTAACGCTGTGGGACTGTATAAAGTCAATTCTGGGGGCTGTATATAGTTAATGCTAGGGGGCTGTATATATTTATTATAGAGGTATTGTATATAGTTATTATGGTGGTGTTTATAGTTATAATAGGGGACTGTATACAGTTATAATATGGGAATGTATATAGTTAGTTATTATAGGTGGTTGTATATAGTTAATATATGGGGGTTGTATATAGTTGTTATAGGGGGACTGTATATAGTTAGTTGTTATAGGCGGCTGCATATAGTTATTATAGGGGGCTGAATATACCATAGTTATTACAGGAGGCTGTATATAGTTATAGGGGGCTGTATATATTTATAGTGGGTCTGTATATAGTTAATGCTTTGGGACTGTATAAAGTTAATACTGGGGGGCTGTATATATATATATATATATATATATATATATATATATATATATATATATATTATAGGGGGATTTTATGTAGTTATAATAGATGGACTGTAAATAGTTATTATAGGGGTCTGTATATAGTTATTATAGGGGGACTGTATATAGTTATTACAGGGGACTGTATATAGTTATTATAGGGGGCTGAATGTATTTAATGATGTGGGACTGTATATAGGTAATGCTCGGGGTCTGTATATAGTTAAGGCTGGAGGGCTGTATATAGTTATTACTGGGAGGCTGTATATAGTTATTGCTGGGGGCGGTATGTAGTGATTACTGGATGAGCTGCATACAGTGATTAGTGGGGGCTGTATATAGTTATTGCTTGGGGCCTTTATATAGTTATTGCTGGTGGCTGTATATTGTTATTGCTGGGGGCTGTATACAGTGATTACTGGGGGCTCTATATAGTTATTGCTGGGGGCCTGTATACATTACTGGGGGGGCTGTATATAGTGATTATTGGGGGGCTGTATATAGGACTGATTTGGCAAGCTCGGTGAAGCACTGCATAATCTGTGTGTGCTATATAAATAGAGGAATTATTATTTATTGCTGGGTGCTGTATATAGTTAGTGCTGGGGGGCTGTATACAGTGATTGCTGTTCCCGGTCTAGACTAAATTCACTGGGGGCCCCCACCAGAGTTTGTGCGCAGGGGCCCCCACCAACCTTAATCCGGCCCTGCATACAGTCAATCATACAAAAAGTTAAATCTTGTGCATTTTTAGACTGTGTAGCGTAAATTGTATGGAGTTGCTTGTGTTGTATCCATCGACCAGTCTAGATGTGACCCAAGAGTGCGTTCACACTTTCAGATGCAGTTTTTGAAGCCAAAAGCAGGTGTGAATGATAAGGAATGACAACATATCATTGTGAGGGGCGCTCACCCCTCTACCCGATTGTATACTGCGACCAGCCGGTGGGAAAGCAGCCCAAGGCTGGTGCCACACGCACCGCTTTGTCTGCGTTTGAAAATGTCTGCGTTTGCGTTTTGTCTGCGTTTGCGTTTTAAAACGCAGACAAAGCGGTGCGTGTGGCACCAGCCTAAGGGTGTTGCTATACAGTGCGTTCTTGGACCATTTGGGTCCGTTTTTAGACGGACTGAAAACGCATCCTTTGTTATACGCATGCTTTTTTGCATGTTTACCATGTGTTTGGCAGGTTTTAATCTGTTTCACAGCTGCCCACACTTCTAGAAATTAAGATAAACAGTTTCAAACCCGCCAAACGCATGGTGAACATACAAAAATGCATGCGTATAAAAAAGCTTGCGTTTTCAGTCCGTCTAAAACTCCCTGTGGGGCAGCACCCTATGGGTGCAGTCGCACCTCCCAACCCGTAATGCTCTGGGTGCTATAAATTTTAAGTGCCACTTGGACACCAAATCCAGTGAACAGGTGCAGCGGGAGTTCACTAGAAACGCACATGCGTTGGGCCAATGACATGCGCTAGTGCAACATCCCCCACCCGGGCCTAGCTTTTTTGGGCTTGGGGCCGTCTGGATTCCCTTTGGTACCCGTGTGGCTGGCTGGGCGCGGCCTAGCTCTCATCTGGGTCACGTTGCTGGGTATCGGAGGAACAGGCCTCGTCCACGCCTGGCAGATGTTCTGCAGGTAGATTGGATGAAAAGGAGGAAGATGCTGCAGATGAATGATAGTTCTCCCTGGGGCAACCACGATGTAGGTGTAGAGATCCTTGGGTGGATGGTAAATGGGGAGCCCTTGACGTTAGCAACTTCATGCCGGGATCACGCGGGGACAAGATATGTCAACCATAAACTAACTGCAACGGCAGATAACTATTCAACTTGTTCATGGTCGCTGGTTGGATGTGTTCTCACCAGGCTCTTAGAGGTAGAGACATACTGGCCTTAGTTGTAGGCCGTGTGTCTGGGCAGTGGGCCTTAGACACATGTGCTTTTTATGAAGTTTATGAAGAACCCAAAACTTTCCACCCTGAGGCTGTGTTAACACGAGCATAAACATTTGCATTTTGTAAACACATTGTTAACAGCTGTTTAATTAGGCAAATCTCTCTCCAGCGGTTGCAATGCGTTTTTAAACGCATGCATTAGACGCAACTTGTGACCGCACCCTTAGGGGGTGGAGATTGGGCGATTTTCTGGTTCTGGCATCTTTGTTATCAGAGTTGAGATGCCACTTATGATGACTGGGCTCGCTGCCATGTTGAGTTAATATGTGACCATGAGCCTGGTCTCTTGCACCTTGCCAGGTTTGGAAAGATTACCTTTCTGTTCGTTGTCCTCATCTCTTGTACTTCACCATGTCTCTGCCGCAGGGGGTTCCCCGCACCATTTTGGGTGCTATGGAGTTTGGGGACCGCATGGACGCCAAATCCAGTAAACAGGTGCTCCGGGAGTTCCTGAGGCGCGGATACAATGAGGTGGACACTGCGCATTTTTATAATGGAGGCGAGAGTGAGCGAATACTGGGAGACATGGGGCTTGGCCCTGGAGGTAAGTGGAGACGTGTACTGGGACCCTGCAATTCACAATAAGGGGGCTGTCGCATGGTGCGTTCTTGGAACGTTCTTGGTGCGTTTTTAGGCCAGTGACAGACATGGAGTTTTTGCCGCGTTCCTGCTGTGATTTCAGACGCCTTGAAAACGCACGTGTTTTCACAAATGTTTACTTGCGTTTGCGTTTTTACTTACGCAATGCTTGATGTGCGTTAATTGCATGCAGCTGTGTCTCATTGAATTTGTAAAAACAGAGTGATATTCTCCCTGCTGTTTGTGCATGTAATCACATGCGTTTCAAAATGCAGACCACAATGCAACAAAAAACGCACCTCAAAAAATGCAGACAAAAAAAAACGCAATGGAGAAAACGCCCAAATTAAGACACTTTAACCTAAAACTCATTGAAAAAGCCAATATGGAAATATGATGTATTTTTCTAGGATGTAAAAACGCAATGAAAAAAACGAAACAAAAACGCCATGTGTGTCACCGGTACTGAACACACTGAAAACACACCTGAGTGAATTCCCCCCCCCCCCTTGTTCAAATCAAACAAAATTGGTGTCAAACGTTTAATGAAAGTTTCCAGAGGTCATCAGAGGTCAACCAGCCCCCCCCCCCCCACATTACCCAAATCAAACAAAACTAGGACTGTACAATTCTGCTACGTTTGTGCTGGTTTGTGCTGCTTTTGTTTTGAATATATGAACAAAAAATTCAAGTTCAAAAGTTCAACCAGCCCCCCCCCCCACATTAACCGAAACTGGTGTCAAACATTAGTGCTACATTTGTGCTGGTTTGTGCAGCAAAAATTTTCGTTTGTGCCGCTATCATTTTTAAGGTATGTTCAGGTGTTTAGGATGAACTGGTAAAAATCAAACCTAGTGACACTTCCCTGGTTTGATCACCAGGAGGAGCTAGCAAACACATTGTACTTTGGAAGAACTGAACTCTGATGACCTCTGCAAAAAAGTATGAATATATTAAAAATGATAGCGGCACAAATGAAAATTTTTGCTGCACAAACCAGCACAAACGTAGCACTAATGTTTGACAACTGTTTTATTTGATTCGGTTGATGTGGGGGGGCTGGTTGAACTTTTGACCTTTAATTTTTTGTTCATATATTCAAAACAAAAGCAGCACAAACAAAATTTTGAGCAGCACAAACCAGCACAGACGTAGCAGAGTTTTGTTTGATTTGGGCAATGTGGGGGGGCTGGTTGACCTATGATGACCTCTGGAAACTTTCATTAAAATCTTAAAAATGATAACGGCACAAACGAAAATTTCTGCTGCACAAACCAGCACAAACGTTTGACACCAATTTTGTTTGATTTGGGGGCGGGGGGGCCAACTTCACTCAGGTCTAAAACACATGCGTTTTTGCATGTTTATCAACTACTAAGGCCGCGGTCACACGTTACGTTATGAACACGACGCTAGCGCACAGGAGGCGGGCCTAGGTCCAATCGCATATGCGTTTCCAGAGAAACGCATGTGATCAGGTTATCAATAGCATGCGTTGCTCTGGAAATGCATATGCGATTGGGGCAAGGTCCGTCCCTTGTGTGCTAGCATCGCGTTATGAACGCAACGCTAGCGGAACATGTGACCGCGGCCTAAGATAAATCAGGAAATGTTAATGCGTCAACATTGGCGTTTGGCTAAAGTGTTATTAACACATGCGGCACCATCGCGTTAACACTGCGTTTTGTAAGCGCAAATGTCAGCAGTAATGTAATTAGGCAAATCACCTCTCCTCTGCTGTTGTAATGCATTTCAAAACGCAATGAAAACGCAACAAAAACGCAATGATTGAATGCACCCTAAAAAATACCCAAATACCTAATGTGAGATGTCCTTGCCTTAGCAAAGTCGCCATATACTGCCCCTATTTGGTCCTGCAGCTGCTCAATATCTCCCTGAAAAGGAATGTTACCAATGATGACCAATCAAATGCCTTGTTATTGTGATATCGTACAGAGGTGCTGGTTGGATGATACACCTGAGCTGGACACTCCCAAAGGTTATATAAAACTTTTGTGTGGAAAATTTTTTCTATTTCTCCTGAGGTCTCTGCAGGGAGAGCCCAGAGAGTGCTGAGGCACAGGCCTCCTCTGGCCTTCAGCCATGAGGCACCTAAAGACCTCCATGACCAGGAGTCTGCCTCATCCTTCTGCTGAAGCAGCCGTCAATGTATCTCCAGCCTGAAGTTACCTTTACCAGGCTGTAAGCACCTTTTGTGGAACACTATCCAACCAGCCACCTCGACCCAGTTGATTGTTCCTGCTTCTTTTATTATTGCCATATTCCTGAATAAACAAACTAAGTTTAATGTTTAACATCCCTGGTCTCCAAGTGATCCCTGTATAAGGCTGATGCCCTCAAGGATGCCCCATTTACCACCACCAGGGATCCCTATATCTACATTGGGGGTGCCCCAAGGAGAAACATCCTACATCTTCAGCCTCTCCCTCCTTTTTCTTGTTCTTCCACCTGTTGGAGACCTGCCAGGCTGTGGACAAGGCCTCGTCCTATGGTATCCAGCACCGTCAACGCAGATGAGTGCTAGGCCGCTCTCAGCCAGCTACTCGGGTACCTTCGGGATCCAGAAGCACCCAAGCTAGGCCCCACCGGGGCCTAATCTTTTTCATGGTCTGGAGGCAACTGAATCCCTAGGTACCTGAGTGGCTGGTGAAACGTGGCCTAGCGCTTGTCTGTGGTCAGTGGTCAGAGGCCTCGTCCACAACCTGGCAAGTCTCTGACCGGAGGAAGCACAAAAAAGGAGGGAGGCTGAAGGGGCAACCCCAATGTAAAGGTAGGGATCCCTGGTGGTGGTGAAAGGGGCAACCTTGGTGGTAACAGCCTTACAAAGTGATTACTCGGAAGCAGTAAATGTCAAGCATTCAACTTACATTTCGTTTATTTGGAATTTGGCTACGGCCAAAACAGCAGTAACCTCAACTGGGTCGAGATGGCTGCTTGGATAGTGTCCCACAGGAGGTAATCACAGCCTGGTATAGGTAGCTTCAGGCTGGAGAGGATAGTTGGCTTTTTCATCATCAGGATGATGCAGATTCTTGAAGGTGGAGGTCTACTTGGGCTTGGGTTTACCCACAGGCCAAGTGTGTCAGGGCAGCGTGTCACAGGCACATGTGCTACTATGAAGCTCAGTGGAAAAAGACCTCAAACTTTCCAGCCACAAGGGGTTTTATTAACTCCCCTTGTAAGGTGGCAAGTTCATTGTCCAACCAGCATTCTCTTTACAATATCACAACAATAAGGCATCTCATTGGTTGCAAGAAATTACACATTCCTTCTCAGGTGGATAATTAACAGCTGTATTACCATTTCCAGACACTAGAGGGCTCCCTAGGTTGATCAGGCCTTTAGAGAAAACCCTATTGAATGGAGAGTGGATTTGATTTTGCAACACTGCATTGGCAGGGGTGTTGCAGTCATGGTGCTGGGTAGCAGGGAACAGAAAACTCGAAAACTCCAAGCCAGAAAAAGGCTAGGTGCCGGTGGGTGATGTTGCAGGAGAAATTGCTTATATTGAATGTATGTGAATGAGCACTGATCATTTTGATATGGAAAGCTGCCATTGTTGTTCTGCATGTGGACTGGAGACCCCAGACCCTCCCCAGTCTGCAGTGGCTTTTGGGGGGGTTCAAAGTGATCAACCCCTTTTAAATTAATCAATTATTTTCCTGCAGTGAAGATAGCCACTAAAGCAAATCCACTGGAGGGGAAGAAGAACCTGTCAGCAGAAACCGTGCGTCAGCAGCTAGAAGAATCACTGCAGCGGCTGAAGACCCCCAGCGTCCACATCTTCTACCTGCACTTACCTGACCACCAGACCCCTCTGGAGGAGACACTGGCCGCCTGCCAGGAGCTGTACCAGGAGGTAAAGTAGTCTCTGTCCTTCTTAAAACATGGGACCCCAATTCTCCAGAATGGTGCTGGCCCCAGTGTTGGCAATAAAATCTGGAGTGCAGTTGTAACAAACCTTCAGCTATGAGAAGCATCAGACCAAGACGGGTTCAAATGTAATTAGAATGTTATTGTTTACTAAAAAGCAAGCAGAGATATTTAAAATCCGAGGAACTGCAATGTAGTATGTTCACTGAACAATTTGTTGTATAATGAGCAGCTCTTTCCTTCTAGGGAAAGTTCAAGGAGCTGGGTCTATCCAACTACACGTCCTGGGAGGTGATGAAGATTTACTGCATCTGTAAAGAGAAGAACTGGGTGCTGCCGACCGTCTACCAGGTACTTTATAGAGCGGTGTGGGGGTCAGTGACACATCTGCAGCATGGTGGTCTCATATGGCACCCGGATTAGGACATTGATATGGATGGTGATTAAGATCAACCTAAAATTTCCATTACAGTTGCTCCCAAAGGTTCTGTTGTCGTCACGATACCGCAGTAGAGCGGCCTCAGGCTCCGGCGCTGTAACCCTAAGATCTAAGAATAGAGCAGAATACACATTATACTTATACGTGGCCTGAGCACATCAGAGCATTGGAAGGTCTTTGAGACATAGTCTCCCTATTGCGGCTAAAGGGGCTCATGTGATGGGGACATTAGTCTAATGGGGGTATGCGCTTCCCCTCTAGGGTGTGTACAACGCCACTTCCAGAAAAGTAGAGACGGAGCTGCTGCCCTGCCTGCGCCAACTTGGAATTCGCTTCTACGCCTACGGTCCGCTTGCCGGTAAGTGCTTTGACTAGTGTAGTGGACAGGCCACAGAGGGCGGCCATTTTGGCTGTGACATTCATAATGATTTTTGTTAGGATTGTGACTGCTGTCTTGTTCTGTACAGGGGGGCTGCTGACCGGAAGATACAGATATGAGGACAAGGATAAGGAGCAGGAACCTAGCAGATTTTTTGGCAACAAATGGTCTGAATACCACATGAAGAGGTAGGTATATAGGATATATTGTCTAATAATAGATTATTGGAGAAGTCACTGATGGGGTCTCCTGGCTGTGTGTACTCCCCTCATACAGATACTGGAAGAAGCAATACTTTCAAGGAATTGACCTTGTGCAGAAGGCATTGGAGGAGGCGTATGGCAAGGACAGACCCAGCCTGACGTCTGCTTCTCTCCGGTGGCTGTATCACCACTCCAAACTACAGGTGCGAGTATGGATTATCATCTATAGCTATGGGGTTTATTATTGGAGGGAGAACGGGGTCACCGACTTGGCTTACATATTGGAAGTGGCAGAATCTTCTGCAGCACTGTGGCCCACATTTATCAAAACTAGTGCAGTCTGTACTATGTGCAGTTTGCCGGTGTAGTGTGCAGGGGGCGCCAGATTCATCAAAACTGGCACTATTTCTTCCACTGCAATGCTCGGGAAGTGGGCTTTTTTTTTTTGTGCACTTTGCTCATGCTGTAGAATTGTGTCGCACGGCCGTAATAAATATGGTGCACGGTCGGACCAGCAGCACAGAGTATTTTAGTGTTTATTTTATTGTTGTATATTTCATTTGCTTCCAGGGCAGTCAGGGTGATGCTGTGATCCTGGGGATGTCCAGTATGGAACAACTAGTGAAGAATTTGGACGGAGCAGAAGGTGGCCCCCTGCTTCCACCTGTAGTCGCCGCCTTTGAAGAAACCTGGAACCTGGTCGCTCACGACTGTCCTAACTACTTCATGTAGACAGTGAACCATATCTGTCCTGTAATTACCTGCTGATTCTCATAAGCAAAATCTGCTACTTTATATCATGATCTGATACAACTCTACTCATGTTTTATCTGGCTGCTCTTTGGTGAGGGTTAGACCCGCTTGGTGACCTGTGTGGATCCTATCTGGACCGATGCTTTGTAATAGACCTCTCCTCACCGCTCTTAAAAAGGACCTGTCACCCTTAAAAACGGCACTAAAGTAAGCATCTCCTAGTGCTACAACAGTCCCAGCAGTGTTACACTGCTAGCGTTATCGGAAACCTCTGATAACACTAACAAACACTGCTGCGCTGTACACTAGAAGTGCCGGACCGCTGTCAAAGCGGTCCGACGTATTCATGAGGGGGCAGTCCGAGGCGCTGCCTCTTCCCCCAGACCGTCCCTCCTATCGGAAGTTTCTGATAAGGCTAGCAGTGTAACACTAGTGTGTCTGTTGTAACACTAGGAGCTGCTTACTTTAGTAAGCAGCTCCTAAGACCGTTTTTAATGGTGACAGGCCCTCTTTAAGTCACCACATCATTGCAGTAAATATCTTAAAGGGGTTATCCGAGTTTAGGAATAATTTAGGGCCAGGCTGAGGCGGCTATTTAAAAATAATAAGCGTGTACTTACCACCTCCGACGCTGCTGATGTCCCGTGCCGCGGTCCGTCTGATCTGTGTGCCGGTTTGTACAGCGCTTACAACGCTGAGAGATAGGGACGGATGGGAGGAGCCGGCCACCTCGCCCTCCAGATGCTCCCTGTGCGCGGCTTCTGTGTCCCTGTAAACTAACAGGGGCACGGATCAGCCGGACCGCGGTGCGGGACATCAGCGGCGCCGGAGGAGGCAAGTGTACGTTTATTATTTTTAAGTAGCCTGACCCGGCCCTAAGTAACTTCTTAAACCCTAGTAACCCCTTTAATTAAAAGTTGAAAACAGAATATTTTGATTCCACAAAATTCAATTTATTACCAGCCCATGTATCGGAACTGAGTCACTGCACAATGGGGAGAAGAAACACAGAAGGAGAAATGCAGTCGATCTTTGATGAAAGAGGAGGAGCTTAATTAAGGGACTGTATGTGTTTATAATAGCATTGGTCTATCCTTAAAAAAAGACATCAGATGGATAAGGTTTGACTTTGGCACCTTGAAGGGGTACTGCCATTTCAGCAAATTAATGTTATTGTTTGTACTATAAAAAAAGGGATAATTTTTCAATATATTTTATGTATCAATTCCTCACTGTTTGCTAGATCTCTGCTTGCTGTTATTCTATAGGAAGCTTCTATGTTTACTTCCAGTGGACAGAAATCTGACCATGGTCACACAGGTGGACGTCCCGTTAGTATCACAGAGAGTAATCAGATCTGTGTGACATAACGAGCCGTGCACCTGTATGACCATGGTCAGATTTCTGTCCCCTGGAAGTAACATAGAAGATTTCTATAGAATGACAGCAATCAGAGATCTAGAAAACTGTGAGGAATTGATACAGAAAGTATATTAGAAAATAATATAACTGTTTATGGTACAAACAATAACATTTATTTCCTAAAATCAGGGATAGCCTTTAAAGAGTTATTCCCACGAAGACAAGTTTCTTAAATGTACTCAAGATAACAAAATAAAACATTCTCTAATTCACTGTTATTAACAAAAAATAAAGCATTTTACAGACAAAATTCCAACCTGTCTCTATCAATCCTGGTGTTAACTATTTTAGTTGCCTCTGGTTTCCGACCCTGGATCTTCTGACTATAGGGTCAGCCATCTTGCCTGACGCTGTGAAGCTTCTCTCTCCCTCTGCTCCCTGCAGCGGCCCCTCCATTCCAGGATGAGCTCACACTGATACACACTGACTTCCTGCCTGCAAACAACAGCAGCAGCGAGAGGAGAGCTATAAGCTACTGGCAGATAAGTTCTTGATCCGGGGAGGGGGATAGTGTGAGAGAGCAGAGATATAGCAGAGCTGAGAGTGTCATAATGTGTTATATGCATCTCATGGATCTCATAATCTCATCTCTGATCTGTCTCATCTCTCTTTCTATGTGTCAGATACTAGTGAATGTTCAGAAGCCAAATGAAAGTGTAGATAAACCTGTATCATGATAATCTAAGCACTGATAATCTGTGTGTCACCAGCCTTATACTCCTCCTCCCCTTCCCTCCAGGTGGCCCATATATACTAAGGGTGAAGACACACATGGCGTTTTTAGGCCGTTTTTAGTTAGTGCGTTTTCAGATCGTTAAAAAATGCATGCGTTTTTTGAAAACGCATGCGTTTTTGACAGGTTTGAGCAATTATCTTAATTCAAACTGGTCAAAAACGCATGCGTTTTTAAAAAACGCATGCGTTTTTAACGATCTGAAAACGCACTAACTAAAAACGGCCCAAAAACGCCATGTGTGTCTTCACCCTAAGTGTGACCTGGTGGAGATTTTTACTATAGTAAATGTGGCGGGCCCGAGCATTTACACCTCTACCCTCCCAGTGCCTGCCTTATTCCCAACATGCACAATTGGCATGCAAGGTTGGGCATCTGTGATTTGGCAAGTCCCATTATCGCAGCATTTGTGTTGCGTTTCAAAATGCAATACAAACTCTGCATACGAACACGTCCTAATAATTTATTTACAACAAGTTTGCTGAAAGTACTGACTTTTACATTTATGTTGCGTTTTATAAACACAAACGATAACAGTAATATAATCAGGCGAATCACCTCTCCTCTGTTGTAATGCATTTCAAAACGCAAACAAAACGCAACATGTGAATGCAGCCAATGGCATGCACATGGCATGTTACCTGCCGCAGCGATCGGAGGGAGGGGCTATTAATCATTTAGGGCGTTTTTCAGGTTCTGGCCTCTTTGTTATCTTAGTTAATATGACACTTATGATTCCTGGGCTCGCTGCCATGTTGAGTTAATACATGACCAGGAGCCTGGTCTCTTGCACCTTGTCGGGGCCGTAGAAGGTTGGCTTGTCTCTCCGTCTTGTCCTCATCTCTCTTCACCATGTCTCTGCCCCGCACCGTTCTGGGTACAATGGAGTTTGGGCGCCGCATGGATGCCAAATCCAGTGAACAGGTGCTAATGGAGTTCCTGAGGCGCGGATACAATGAGGTGGACACTGCACATATTTATGCTGATGGAGAGAGCGAGCGAATATTGGGGGACATGGGGCTTGGCCCTGGAGGTAAGTGGAGACGTGTACTGGGCCTGGATCAACAACATACTATGGGGCACATTTATTTACCCAGTCCTGTCGCGTTCCCCGATCCGGACGGTCAGACGTAGGTGAAGTCCGGCGCGATTTACGTAGCTTGTTCGCCAGAGATCCTGCAAGTGTCGCTTCCCCGCTGAGGTCCGCCGGAGTTCACCTTCTTCTCCCCGGTGCTTGTAAGTGCATGTCTTCAGACACAATTTGCGATCGCCAACGGCCCGCTCCCCGATTTGTGTTGCGTGAAATCCGGCGCTGATGTGCCAAAATCAGATCGTGTGTGCCAAAAACCCCTGTTAAATGCGGGAAACCCCACGAAAATGCGATCCGCGGACCCTTAGTAAATGAGCCCCTATATCTACCATTCCTCTAGACACCAACTCCCCAGCCTGCACTGCACAGGGAGCAAAAGATTGCATTTATCTGTTCTACAGGCTCTTTCCCCAGCCGATAACCGAGAGCAATAGCTTATATTGAATGGATGTGAATGAGTTTTCATTGATGTCCTGCAATGGCCCTTCATGGCTAATGGCTGCTGTGAGACCCGTGACCTCCCCCAATCTGCATAACAATTAAAACCCTTTAAATGAATGATTAATTTTCCTGCAGTGAAGATAGCGACTAAAGCAAATCCACTGGAGGGGAAGAACCTGTCAGCAGAGAGCGTGCGTCAGCAGCTAGAAGCCTCACTGCAGCGGCTGAAGACCCCCAGCGTCCACATCTTCTACCTGCACGTACCTGACCACCAGACCCCCCTGGAGGAGACACTGGCCGCCTGCCAGGAGCTGTACCAGGAGGTAAAATCATGTCTGTCCTGCTCAAGACATGGCCCCCCCCACCCAATTTTCGAAATTGGTGCTGGCCCCAGTGGAGTAAATAAAATATAGAGTTCAGATTGCTAAACTGCTTGACTGCGTGCAATTGTAACAAACCTTCAGCTGTGAAATCAGAACAAGTTCAACTGTACAAAGAATGCTGTTTACTTAAATCAAGCAGAGATATTGAAAATCTGAGGAATTGCAATATAATATAATCAATAGAACAATTTGTTGGGTAATAAGCAGCTATTTCCTTCTAGGGAAAGTTCAAGGAGCTGGGTCTATCCAACTACGTGTCATGGGAGGTGATGAAGATTTACCGCATCTGTAAGGAGAAGAACTGGGTGCTGCCGACCGTCTACCAGGTACAGGTGGTCCCCTACTTAAGGACACCTGACTTACAGATGACCCTAGTTATAGACGGACCCCTCTGTCCACTGTGACCTCTGATGAAGCTCTCTGGATGTTACTATAGTCCCAGACTGCAATGATCAGCTGTAAAGTGTCTATAATGAAGCTTTATTGATAATCTTTGTTCCCATTACAGCAAAAAACTTTGAAACTCCAAATGTCACTGGGGCAAAAAAAAAAATTTGTCTAGAACCGCAATTATAAAATTGTGAATTAGACTCACCGGTAATTCGGTTTCCATCTAGTCCTCCATGACGGCCCACTAGGAGGATGACCCTTGACCTCTGTAGGGACAGGAAGCAGAGAGGTTAAAAGCCTCCCCCCACATCCTCCCGCCAGTGTCTACCAAATAACTACACCGGTGGAAGATACAACATATTTTTATTCTGTCTTGTTAGAATCACATACAGAATTTTCAAAGAAGTGAAAGAAACATGGGAGGGAAAAATATATAGGCCGTCATGGAGGACTAGATGGAAACCGAATTACCGGTGAGTCTAATTCACAATTTCCATAACGTCCCCCATGACGGCCCACTAGGAGATCTACAAAATTAGTAGAGTTAGGGTGGGACCACAGCCTGGAGAACCTTCTGACCGAAGGCGAGATCCTGTGAGTTGGGTAAGTCCAGCCGATAGTGTTTTGCAAAGGTGGATGAAGAAACCCAGGTGGCGGCTCTGCAGATTTGTTCAAGAGAAGCGCCCCTCTTCTCTGCCCAGGAGGCGGATATGGCTCTGGTGGAATGGGCTTTAAGGTTAGGAGGAACTTCCTTCCCCTGTTCTGTGTAACAGGAGGCTATGGCAGTCTTTAACCATCTGGCGATCGTGGTTTTGGATGCCTTTACCCCTTTGTTCTTCCCCTGAAACTGAACAAAGAGATTGTGATCTTTGCGCCAAGGTTTCGTAGCTTTTAAGTACTCTAAGACCGAGCGCCTTACATCCAGGGAATGCCACTCCAATTCCTTGCTTGAAGAAGGATTCCCGTAGAATGATGGAAGAATTATTTCTTGGTTCTTGTGAAACCTGGACGCCACTTTAGGAACAAAGCTTGGATCCAGAGTCAAAGTTATCCTGTCAGGGAGAATACACATATAGGGTTCTCTAATAGAAATGGCTTGGAGTTCCCCCAGCCTTCTAGCTGAGGTCACAGCTACTAATAAGGAAGTTTTTAAGGTTAGGTTTTTTATACTAGCGTCTTTTAAAGGCTCAAAGGGAGGCCTGGAGAGAGCATCTAGAACCAGGGAGAGATCCCAGGAGGGAACCCGTTTCAGAACCTGAGGCCTAATTCTATTTGCAGCAGCAATAAATCTTTTGACCCACCTGTGGTCCGCCAGGGGTTGGTCGAAGAATGCGCTCAGAGCCGAAATTTGGACTTTCAAAGTGCTAGTAGAAAGACCAATTTCTAGTCCTTTTTGCAGGAAGTCTAGTACCTGTAAAATATTTGGGTTAGACTGAGAGGGGGGATTAGCCCCACAAAAGGTCACAAACTTTTTCCATATCTTATGGTATATGGCGAAAGTAACCTTTTTCCTACTTGCCTTCAACGTAGTTATTACGGCCCGAGAGAGACCTTGGGACCTTAGGAACTCGAACTCAGGATCCAAGCCGCCAGACGGAGTCTTCCTGGATCGGGATGGAAAATCGGACCTTGGTATAGCAGGTCCTTCTGAATCGGTAGAATAAAGGGTTGCTGGACAGATAGGGACCTCAGCAGTGGGTACCAGCTTCTTTTTGGCCAGTTTGGGCAGATCAGGATCACCCTTGACCGGTCGAGCAAGATTTTCCTGAGTACTCTCGCAATTAGGGGAATTGGGGGAAAGGCATACATAAGACTTCCGCTCCAACGATGGCTGAACGCGTCCAAGTGATCTCTGGACTCGCCGGCCTCCAGAGAGAAGTATTGTTGGCATTTTGAATTCTCCCTCGTGGCGAATAGGTCTATTTGGGGCATGCCCCAGACGCTGGTTAGATGTAGGAAGATTTCCTGGTTGAGACACCATTCGTTCGGTAGGATCTCTCTCCTGCTGAGATAATCCGCTTCTCTGTTGAGGGATCCCTTCAAATGAGTGGCAGAGATGGAAAGGATGTTTTCTTCCGCCCACTGGAAGATGGTACGAGCCAGACTCGATAATACTGGAGATCTTGTACCCCCTTGTCTCCTTAAATAGGACACTGTCGAGACGTTGTCCGAGAGAATGTGGATATGATGATCCCTCAGATAGGCTGTGTTCGATCTTAGCGCTTCCCAGACCGCTCTTAACTCCCTGTAGTTTGAGCTGCTTTTTGCTTGGGCTAGAGTCCAGGACCCCTGCTCGTAGTGGGAAGGAAGGATTGCTCCCCAGCCTGAGCTGCTTGCGTCCGTCACTATGGTGATGGTTGGGAGGTGGTGCCAACATACTCCTTTCTCTAGGTTCCTTGATTCCATCCACCACAGCAGGTCCCTCTTTACAAAGGAAGGAATCCGGATCTTCTTGTCTAGACCTGAAGACTTCCTGTTCCAGAGGGTTAGGATCCAACTCTGAAGGATCCGAGTATGGCTCTGACTCCAGGCGACCGCAGGAAGGCATGCTGTGAGGAGCCCCAGGATCTTCATCGCCTGTCTGACTGGTACAGAGTCCTTCCGTCTGAATGAACGAATCTGATGCCTTATGTTGGATATTTTCTCCTGAGGAAGAAAAGACATTTGGTGAGTTGAGTCTAGAATGATCCCTAGAAAGGTCTTTCGAGTGGAGGGTACTAAACTTGATTTTTTCAGGTTGATTAACCACCCCAACTCTGTTAAAATTCTTAGGGAAGACTCTCTTGCCAAGATTAGTTTTTGATTGTCTTTCCCTATAATTAGCAAATCGTCTAGGTAAGGGATGATTGATATGTCTTGTAGTCTTAAAAAGGCTACCACCTCCACCATGATCTTGGTAAAGACCCTTGGAGCCGATGAAATACCGAATGGAAGTGCACGGAATTGAAAGTGTAAGACAGAGCCCTCGGGAGAGAGAACCGAGAATCTTAGGAATCTCTGAGATGAGGGGTGAATAGGTACATGGTAATATGCGTCTTTTAGGTCTAAAGTGCACATATAGGAGCCTGTGTGAATAAGTTGGGTAGCTGTTCTTACCGACTCCATGCGAAATCTTCTGTAAACGATGAAGCGGTTTAGCTCTTTCAAGTTGATAATTAGGCGATTTGATCCGTCTGGTTTTTTGACGAGGAACAACGGGGAGTAGAATCCCAATTTTTCTTGTTCTTGAGGGACCGGCACCACCACTCCCATGTGGATTAGATGAAACACTTCCTGCCAAATGAAGGAATGTGTAGAATGAGAGAGAGAGGGTAAGGGAGCGACAAACCTTGGAGAAGGGGGGGGTGATGAGAATTCTATCCTGTAGCCTGATTCCAAGATAGATAGTACCCAGGGATTCGAGGTGACCTTTGTCCACTGGGATAGGAATCCCAGGAGACGCCCCCCCACTCTGGCGTCATTGTTTCTTGTTTCCTGGACCCTCTGGGAGGTTAGAGAAAAGGAAACCCCTTCCCCTTCCTCCTTTGGGATAACTCCACCGTCCTTGCTTACCTTTGCCACGGTAAGTCTCTCCGGTGTTCCTAAAAGGACGAAAGGAAGATTTCTTGGGTACTGTTTTGGACTCTGGAAATCCCCTTTTTCTGTCGGACGCCTTTTCGAGTATAGCGTCCAATTCGGGTCCGAACACAAAGTCTCCGGAGAAAGGAATGCTGCACAATTTGGATTTAGAGCGGATGTCCCCGCTCCACTGTTTCAGCCATAAGGCCCTCCTGGTGGCATTGGTAAGAGCTCCTTCTTTTGCAGCAAACCTTATTCCTTCGGCAGATGCGTCAGCAAGGAAGGCAGTAGCAGATCTTAACAATGGTATGCTTTCCAGTAAGTCTTCTCTGGGAGTACCCTCCCGGATATGGGACTCTAATTTCCCCAGCCAGAAATATAGTGTTCTTGCTACCGAAGTGGCTCCTAAGTTCGATTTTAGGCTTAGCATGGAAGTTTCCCACGCTTTCTTTAAAAGGGCTTCTGATTTCCTGTCCATTGGGTCTCTTAGCTGAGCCGAATCTTCAAAGGGCAGGTCCATCTTCCTAGAGACCTTGGAAACCTGTACATCAACTTTGGGGAACGAGTCCCAATCCTTTGACTCTTCAGGGTCGAAGACTAAGCGTTTCCTGAAATTCTTAGAGACCGCGATTTTCCTCTCAGGGTCTCTCCATTCCTGACTAATTAGACCCCTAAGGGTATCATTGAGGGGAAAGACACGCTGTTTCCTGGCTTTGAGTCCCCCAAATAGTTCATCTTCGCGAGAAAGAGGGGGTTCCTCGTCCTCGAGGTTCAATGTATCTCTCATAGCTTTCAGAAGATCGTCCAGATCCTCATTTTGGAATAAGTAGCGGGAACATGTTGCCTGCTCACGATCCTGATGATCCTGGTCTCCCGCCAGAGAGCAGGAGGGAGAGTCTGAAATACACCCCTCTTCTTCCTCTGAGGAGGAAGCCGATACTATCCGAGCTTTCTTACGTGGGGGTGGGGCTCCCTGCGTAGCCGCCGCCACTGAAGAAACCACCTTCTCGTCTATAAAGGACTTAAGCTCGTCCATAAAAGACGTTTTCTCCTCCCGCATGAATTCTTCTATGCAGAGTCTGCAGATCGGTTTCTTATAGCCCTCTAGTAGTGTACGGAAGCACATACTGCATTTTTTAACAGGAATCCTGCTTTTTTCAGGTTTTTCTCTACTCTTTTCCTTTCCTGATTTCTCTTCCTTGCCTTTCCCCTTAGAAACTTGCTCCTAGGGAAGGAAGGCAAGGAGACAATGACTTGGAGCTCACACAAAAAACAGTTGTATATGTTGCCATACAGCACCACTCACGTGCACCGGGGGGTGGAGTAGGCCCAAGTCTGCCTCATCAGCCATTATGATGTCTGGGACGGCCGGCCAAGAAGAAAACGAGTCATAGACCTCAGACCAACTGACTACCCGCTATTTGAGGATTTAAATACCTGCATGGGGAGCCCATCCCCCTGTCGGTGGCTCCTACTGCGTCCCGCGCCCGGTCCGCGGTCACTTCCGGTCGCGACCGGAAGTCGTCATCGAACAGGGGGAATTCTGGGAAACGTAGTTTCCTGCGTCCGCGCGAGAGTCTGGTGACCAGCCCGCCGGAGAGGACGCCAGCCGGAACGAAGATAACGTCCAGGGAGAGCCCGCAGCCGCCGGGCTAACCGAGGATCTGTCCGGAGGGGAACTTGGACCGCAGTCGGCGTAACCCCAGGTAAGGCTTGGTGAGTATGGAGATCCTTCTCCGTTTTTTTTTTTTTTTTTTTTTTTCCAAAACGTCCCCCCCCCCCTTAGGAGGAGAGAGACCCTCTCTTGACCTGACCCCTGTAGGGACAGGAAGACACTGGCGGGAGGATGTGGGGGGAGGCTTTTAACCTCTCTGCTTCCTGTCCCTACAGAGGTCAAGGGTCATCCTCCTAGTGGGCCGTCATGGGGGACGTTATGGAAATATGCAGTTTCGACTTACATACAAAAATTCAACTTAAGAACAAACCTACGGAACCTATCTTGTACGTAACCCAAGGACTGCCTGTACTTTATTGGGGGTCAGTGACACATCCACAGCAGGGTGGTCTTATACGGCAGGTCCATTGGTATCATAGAGACCTTTGTGGATCCAAATCCTCATCTACACCCGGATTAGTACATTGATATGGATGATGACAACGTCTCTGTTGTCGTTACAATGCCTCAATAGTGCAGCCTCAGATCTCCGAAAAGAGCAGCTTACACATTATACGTGGCCTGAGCACATCAGAGCATTGGAAGGTCTTTGTGACATAGTCTCCCTCTTGCAGCTAAAGGGGCTCATGTGATGGGGACATTAGTCTAATCAGGGTATGCGCTTCCCCTCCAGGGTTTGTACAACGCCACATCCAGACAAGTCGAGACGGAGCTGATCCCCTGCCTGCGCCAACTAGGAATTCGCTTCTACGCCTACAATCCACTGGCCGGTAAGTGCTTTGACCTGTGCAGTGGACAGGCCACAAGGGGCGGCCATTTTGGCTGTGACATTCATAATGATTTTTGTTAGGATTGTGACTGCTGTCTTGTTCTGTACAGGGGGGCTGCTGACCGGAAGATACAGATATGATGACAAGGATAAGGAGCAGGAACCTAGCAGATTTTTTCTCACTAAATGGTCTGATTTAAACAGAAGCAGGTCAGTATACAGGATATTTATAATAGAATACTAGGGAAGTCACTGATGGGGTCTCCTGACTGTATGTACTCTACCATACAGATACTGGAAAAAACAATACTTTGAAGGCATTGACCTTGTGCAGAAGGCATTGGAGGAGGCGTATGGCAAGGATAGACCCAGCCTGACGTCTGCTGCTCTCCGCTGGATGTATCACCACTCCAAACTACAGGTGCGAGTATGGGTTATCATCTATGACTATGGGATTCATTCTAGGGGGGAAAACGGGGTCACAGACCTGGCTTACAAAGTAAAAGTGGTAGAATATTCTGCAGCAAAGGCATTCCCCCTAGGCCTTGAAAAAGAAAAATAATTAAAAAAAAAAAACTGAAATATTTTGTGCTGCTGTGGAGTCAGGACGTTTTTTTTAAAAATTTTACTGTTATACATTTCTTTTGCTTCCAGGGCAGTCAGGGCGACACTGTGATCCTGGGGATGTCCAGTAAGGAGCAGCTGGTGCAGAACCTGGATGGCGCCGAGGGCGGGCCCCTGCTTCCACCTGTAGTCGCCGCCTTTGACGAAGCCTGGAACCTGGTCGCTCACGACTGTCCTAGCTATTTCCGCTAAACAGCAAACTTTTTCGGTCCTGTAATTATCTTTTAGCAGATCTGCTGCTTTATATTGTGATACAACTCTACTCATAAGTTTCCGGCTCTTTGATGAGGAGTAAACCCTCTGTCCACTACGTAGTTTTTTTTGTTTCATTTGGTGACCCGTGTGGATCCTATCTGGACAGATGTCATGGACCTACCCTTCCCATTTGGTCATCACTCTTAAGTCATCAATATGTGTGAACTTGCACCAAATCCCCTACTTAGTAGGCGGTCCCCTACTTAAGAACACCCGACTTACAGACGACCCCTAGTTACAGACACACCTCTGGAGATTGGTAATTTACTGTACTTTAGTCCCAGGCTACAATAATCATCTGTAAGAATTATTAAATGTGTCTGCAATTCAGATTTATTGTTAATCCAGTTTCTTATCACAAACCAAAAGTTTTAAAAATCCAATTGTCAAAGAGACAAAAAAAAATTTTGGCTAGGGCTACAATTATAAAATATAACCAGTTCAGACTTACATACAAATTCAACTCAAGTATAAACCAACAGAACCCATCCTGTATATAACCCGGGGACTACATGTATTTTAAAAGTTGCAAAAACACAAAACATTTTGAATCCACACAGTCCAATTATTAAGATTATTAGAAATGCAGTTAAAAGAGGAGGAGCTTAATTTAAAGGGACTGTATAAGTTTATTATAGCGTTGGTATATCCTTAGGATAAGTCATGAGTATCAAATGGGTGTAATAATACACTTGGAAAACCACTTTGTCATAAGGTTTAGTATATGTTCACTCTGTGTATATTTCCTGCCAAAATTATTCCCAGCAATCTGAAAAAGCTGCCACTTTCCACAAACCAAACATTGGCCTAATTTCTGGACCAAAAATCACAGTATTATGCTCCCAGTATTAAGAGACAGGACCGAAATCCCACAGAGAAGTAGATGACTATGGTGCAGTATTTCATGAATCAAATGTGATCATCTGAAGCTGGTCTCAGCGATATTGTACAGGTGTAATATGGACTAGATTACAGACAATTTACTGGGTACGTTACCAGTAGTAGAATGGCCAGAAGCTGCAAGGTAAAAATGTGCTTGTAATTGACATATTAAAGGGCATCTACCACCAGGATGAAGACTGTATGCAAATGAGCCTGGGGGCCTCCAGGCTCCATGGGTGTGAAAGGAGCTTTGAGCCCCTCAGGCTCATTTGCATACAGTCTTTCATCCTGGTGGTAGATGTCCTGCTAGTACAGTGTCAGGTGCTCACTTAGACTGCGCGACGTGGCTGTGCTGATGGGGTCCTGCAACCCCCTTGCACAAGGAGTGGATTCCTGATAGTATTCATTGCATATTCTTTGGATGTACAAGGATAAGTCCAACCTGCAGCACAGGTTTATATACATCTGTTAAAACACAGTTACGCCCCCTCTGAACAGTCAGTCATTGTACTTCATCGGCCGAGGAGCTGGAGGTAAAGCTGCTACCTCATATAGACTGTAACACTCCATGTAAAAGAGGTGAAGCTTATTCTGCATCGTCATCATCATCATCATCATCATCACCACCACCACCTTCCTCCATTTCATCTCCCTCTGAAAACTGCTGGAATTCTCCAGTCTCTGCCACCCACATGGATCTAATGGACACTTTAAATTCTGCCATCTGATAGCCAAAGAGTTTCTGCAAAAAGAGAATTGTTGTTAGTCACATGGCCACCATGAATACGCTGCCCCCCCCAATCAAAATGTTAGCTCACCAGTATCCGTGCCTGCTCAGGGGTCAGGACATCGCCCTCTTTACACACCTCGTAATCTGACAGAAGAGTCACCACTCCTGAAAAGGTGAAAAATATGTCAAAATCCGGTTCTCATCGACACACAAACAGTACAAAGCTTCAGATCTTTCTGCCAATGAACACGGTAGAGAAAAAGTCTGTATGCATTATAATCAGGACTCATCAAGTCTTAATTTCCAGGTCTCTAATATCAATCAGTGCATGAAAACGTTCCTGTTTAGATCCACTCCAACATCCTACACAGATGGAGCATAGCAATGTGTGACTGCAGTCAATTCTCTACAATCTGTCCAGCGAGCTGATATATTCTAACAAATCCATTATGCGTGTAAAAGTAGTACGTTAGGCAGCAGATATCCACAAGAATAAATAATTTTAAAAGTCACACAGATGATACAAAGTTTAGTTTCAAAGTCAAGACGGGGAAAAAAAAACAAAAAAAAAAAACAAAGAACAACAGGCTCTGTCTAGTGCAAATAAAAGTGATTTATTTCTAGTGTTTATGAATTCATATGTGTATTCCGCTCACCTTTAGTGGTTCACAATGTCAGATCACGTTTTTGGGTGCTGCCCTGACCTTGCCCTTGGGTGATTTGCTCTCCTCGGGTTGTAGAGATTGCATAAGTGGATCCAAAAAAAGGTGGAGTGTAATTACCTCAATGGAAAATAGGGACTTCTTCTGGCGCAGGCCAAGGAATCACGGCTATACGTAAAGCTCAATTATAATCAGGCTAAAGTACATACAGAAAAAAAATTCTGAGGAATAAAAATAACTAATCTTCCGATTTTATCTGTAGGTTTTTTTATCCTGATTAGAATATTAAATTGAGTCAAGATAGAGCTTTACACATAGCTGTGATTCCTTGGGCTGCGCCAGAAGAAGTCCTTATTTTTTATCTGGTATCCATTGAGGAAATCTCACTCCACGTTTTTTGCATGCACCTATATATTTCAAAGTGTTAGCTTGGGACCAAAACACAGTCATCTGTAGTTTTCTAGGAGGCTAGAAGTCCCTGCCTCCTCAATACCTTCCCTTCAGTGAAGGACTATAGTCTCAGAATGAGTCAGTGACCCCTAGAATCACAAATTATTATACATGACTGTAAGGTCTGTTATCTGATCACTCCGGGATTTATCGTCGACATGAAGAATACATTCCCTTTGGAATACAGTATACTTGTCGGATACTGACCTAACAGACAGGACAACCCGGTAAAGACATAGGAGGACCAGCCAATTTTCTGGTACAGGGGTAGGAATTGCGAAATTTCCCCCCTTACACCACTTTCCCCCACGTGAGTGGGGAGACAGCTGGTCCAGTGCCACCCCAGGCTGGCATATTTGTGTATACCTGGATTCTTATGCAGGCTGTAGCTAAATTTTACGCCAGACAGGACCCGTTGTAGAATTCATCTTGGCACACAATGTACCTAGTTCTGATAAATTTTCCTTCCCCCAGTGACAAGGACCAACCTCTATTCAGTGTGGTGGGCAGGCCCAGTTGACGTAACTGTGGCTCCATCGAGTGTGTGAATTGTTCCAGGGGCCCCTGATCAAGAACAACACCATAAGGGGCTTTGTTTCCAGCTCGGGCAAAGTCAGTTTCCTTAAACTGATCAAACCATCTGTAAGAAATCACATCAAGGTGTTATTTCTGGCAAAGGAAACATTCAACCAGAAAATGTGCAGCATCCATATAACATTGCATGTGCTCCAGAGCTGCAGTACCCAATATTAAAGAAATCAGAAAGTTGTACTTGGTCACCCAATAGTGTAGACAAAGACTTTTATTTCATTGTCCTTCACTCCTGCAACTGTAACTTTTGGATACCCACATGACAGCCCACACACATTGCCATTACTATAAAATACAATTTCATGCCTTCCACAGCTAGGTCTAGTTCTGAAATAGCATCTCTTCAAAATTGTAACCCAACCTCCTAAACTCTTCAACAGCCATGTTGTTCCATATTATGCAGTTATACTGCAGTCATGTAGAATGCAGAGAGCTTTGCTGGTCAGGAACTGGGAACGATGGGGCACGGCTATAGATATAGCTAGCAATACAGTCACCCTAAAGTTCGTCTGACTCTCCATTAACTTCAGGGCTCCACAAGATAACAGACCCCGAGTAAGTGTCTTTGCTAAAGGACTGAAAAGAGGGATAAGGGGAGACCCCAGATACTTACTCTGTAACTTCTTTCTCTGTGCGATTGGTAAACAGGATCCCGACTTCTCCTTTAAGGCAATTGCTCAACTACAGGTAGTAAAAAAAAAAATTATAAATGTAATTCTAATGCAAGGTTAAGGAGACAATCTGCACAGAATTTTACCTTGTGTAAATTATCCTTGTACTCATCGCAGGGATCCTTCCCCAGAGCCACAGTCATCACTTTGTTCTTGCCAAAAAATAATCTGGAAGATGAAGAGATGTCAATATTTGAAACATCACAACTAAATAATACTATAAGTGTGTTATAATGAGCAGGACAAATAAACTTGTGAGAGAGCGGCCTTTGCCGTGCAACAAACTATCCCCACTAGATCAACTCCTAAAAGAGTCTGCAGAGACGAGCAGAGTGCAGGAGATACATCTGGTAAAGACAGGGAGATCATCCATAATTTACCCAATGACAAGAAACTTATTTTGTAAGGAATAGATTTTTACTATTATCTCTTATAATTGGGTATAGGTCATGTAGCATTTTAAGGGTATGGAAATAACTAATAGAACAAGTGCTGACATCACTGTTAAAAGGAAGGTTTAGATATTGAAGGTCAAACAATTAACAACTCAGCTTGTGATGTCACCTCTACCAGTCATAAGGCCTTTTTGGAGTTCAGTTCCTTTCAAAAGTATGGAACTAAGCTGCAGTACCACACAAAGCCACTATACCATAAAAGACTCTCTATTTGTTAGACTGTGACAATGCTGTAGAGCTTATTCTAGGCATAGGTCTTTAAAGGGGCTTACCCACAAAATAAATAAGGCCCTATCCACAGGGATGAGACCCACGATGATCACAAGAATGGGGGTCCGATGAACCTCCATGAGACACTTTGTCTCTCCCCGAGATGGGCGGAGATGACGGCTGTGCAGGTCTGTGCTGCCCTATCCATCTCTATGTAGCTGACGAATATTGTTCAGAGCCGTGACACCCACTGATCAGCAAGTTAGGACCTAACGGGTTTCATGGGAATTTCCCTTAAAAATTTTTAGTCCCCTCATTGCGTTTAGCATAGTGGAAGACTCAGACATACCGGCTGTGTTTCCATGCGTTCCGTACATCCTTCAGCTTGTTGTTCCTCATGTTCTCCACAGACACTACAAACACATAGTTGTAGGTGTCCACACATTTCCGCAGCTGGGAAAGAAAAACGTAAGATATAAATAAAGCAATTACATTATGTGTCCCATTTGATACCAAATAGCCTTTAACATTTTATAATAAAAAGCACTGCAATATATCGCTGTGTTCCCTGGAGCTCCATTACAGGATCACTGCTTGCCAACAGAGAATGGAATTATTTTTTGCAACATAGTTTGTTACTTCGTTTCAGGGCAGGAAAAAATGTAACAACCTATCAGGAGGGGAGATGCGGATTGTGGTGCCGATGGGTTTAGTTCACAGATAAGTTGTCTGGACTGGATACATTGTAACAAACCATCAGCGAAGAGAACTATATATGGTCTTCTAGTTGTCTGGACTGGATACATTGTAACAAACCATCAGCTATGAGAACTATATATGGCCTTCTAGTTGTCTGGACTGGATACATTGTAACAAACCATCAGCGAAGAGAACTATATATGGTCTTCTATAATAATTCTTTATTTATATAGTGCACATAGATTATGCAGCGCTGCACAAAGCATGTCAAATCAGTCCCTGTCCCCATGGGGCTCACAATCTAAACAACCTATCAGTATGTTTTGGGGTGTGGGAGGAAACCGGAGTATCTGGAGGAAACCCACGCAAACACGGAGAGAACATACAAACTCTTTGCAGATGTTGACCTGGGTGGGATTCGAACCCAGGACCCCAGCACTGCAAGGCAGAAGTGCTATTCACTCAGCCATCGTGCAGCCCGTCTTCTAGTTGTCTGGACTGGATACATTGTAACAAACCATCAGCTACAAGAAATATATATGGCCTTCTAGTTTCTAAATGGGTTTGTCTACTTGATAGCAAGCAGAGCTGCTGAGGTACAACTTATACTGTGATGTTATATAACTTTTCAGGACACTTATAAGCTTATCATGGTAATAAAATCTTATCTGGGACTTGTAGTGCCACATGTCACTACCCTGGATTGAGAACAGACATGACTTACCTCCTCTATGAGGGACTGTTTCACCTGTAACCCTTTCTTGGCTGTCTTGGTCAGTGACACTGTGGAAAAGCAAAATGATTTATGACTTATCTATGTTCAGTTGATAACTATACAGTAATGTGGCCCTCAGGGCTGATGATTTAACGGTGATGTGGCCCTCAGGGGCCCCTCTCACCTTTCTTGTCCCGTTTAGATTTAGGCATTTTCGCACTCGCTCTCAATCACGTGTAGTTCAGGCTGGACGTGTGTCTAAGGACCCCGAGCTGCGCACAGCATTATGGGATTGCAGAGCTGTCTATATGATTGCCTGCAGGGGGCGTCATCCTGTCACCGTAATAATTTGCTATTGATTTGCCAGTATCCGGGATGTGACTGTACAGACCAATTAGATAATATATGCGATTTAACAAAATTCTGAAACTTTGCACCTAAAGATTAATCTCTATGGTAGATAGACGATCAATCCGGGATTTTATGTCTCGATGGTGTGGGTGTACGCTCTGTACGCAGCTTCCTTCTATAGTGAAGGGAGTTTCCGTCTCGACTCTATGGTGCTGCAGGCGGCGCTCCAGCGGCTACCCGGATCTCTGTGGTGATCTGGAGGACTGGCCTTCCTTGCGCTGTCATGGCGGCTGTAGTACGGCTCGGGTTACTGCTGCTCTCCATCTCCCTGGCCGCCTCCGTGTATGAGGATCAAGTGGGGAAGTTTGATTGGTGAGTGCGGGAGCGGACACTGCTGTGACCCGGTGTGACCTCTCCATAGCCAGGGCTCAGGTCGCAGAGCTCCCCCATCCACCACTGACATATGTGATGGGGAATCATACATGTAACATACAGGATGTCATACGTCATCATACAGTACAGATCTTATACACAATATTATGATCCCCACCAGCATAAAGTACAAATCCACTTTCTCACTAAGAACACACCCCAGAATGTCAGCAATAGTGCCCCCCTATAGGTCCTGTGCCGTGGCAGGAGAGTGCCCCCATATAGGTCCCGTGCCATGGCAGGAGGGTACCCCCATATAGGTCCCGTGCCATGGCAGGATGGTGCCCCCATATAGGTCCCGTGCCATGGCAGGAGTGTGCCCCCATATAGGTCCTGTGCCATGGCAGGAGTGTGCCCCCATATAGGTCTTGTGGCATGGCAGGAGGGTGCCCCCCTATAGGTCCTGTGCCATGGCAGGAGAGTGCCCCCCTATAGGTCCTGTGCCGTGGCAGGAGAGTGCCCCCATATAGGTCCCGTGCCATGGCAGGAGGGTACCCCCATATAGGTCCCGTGCCATGGCAGGAAAGTGTCCCCCTATAGGTCCTGTGCCATGGCAGGAGGGTGCCCCCCTATAGGTCCTGTGCCATGGCAGGAGGGTGCCCCCCTATAGGTCCTGTGCCATGGCAGGAGAGTGCCCCCCTATAGGTCCTGTGCCGTGGCAGGAGAGTGCCCCCATATAGGTCCCGTGCCATGGCAGGAGGGTACCCCCATATAGGTCCCGTGCCATGGCAGGATGGTGCCCCCATATAGGTCCCGTGCCATGGCAGGAGTGTGCCCCCATATAGGTCCTGTGCCATGGCAGGAGTGTGCCCCCATATAGGTCTTGTGGCATGGCAGGAGGGTGCCCCCATTAAGGTCCCGTGCCATGGCAGGAAGGTGCGCCCATATAAGTCCTGTAGCATGGCAGGAGAGTGCCCCCCCCATAGGGCCTGTGCCATGGCAGGAGAGTGCCCCCCCATAGGACCTGTGCCATGGCAGGAGAGTGCCCCCCCCCATAGGGCCTGTGCCATGGCAGGATATGTCCCCCCCATAGGTCCCGAGCCAGCGCAGGAACCTGCCCCCCTGTAGGTCCTGTGCCATGGCAGGAGATTTCCCCATATAGGTCCTGTACCGTGGTAAGAGAGTGTCCCCCTTTAGGTCTTGTGCTATGGCAGGAGATTGTCACCATATGTTCTGTGCCACAGCAGGAGAGTGCCCCCTATTGGTTCTTTGACATAGCATGAGGTTCTGTATCACAGCAACAGATTGTCACATAAATTATGTGCCATAAACCAGAGGATGCCCCCATAGTTTATGTGCTCTTAGGCAGACACTTACCATAACTATTTCTTAGGTCTATGGTAGATATGACTTACTGGGGCCATGTATGAATTTCTGTGTAAGGCCTCATTCTCCTGATGTACCCACAAGACCTCTTAATGTCCTTGCTGTGCTTGCAGGAGGCAGCAGTATGTGGGGCGGCTGAGGTTCGCTGCGCTGGAATCTGGACAAGGAGCAAAGAAACTCATTGCAGCCACAGAGAAGAACATTATTGTAGCGTTAAACTCTCGCAACGGTGACATCTGTGAGTAGTGACTGTACAGTGTATGTGTCTCTTAGAACACAGGGGGCGCTGTGGTGGTTACGGTCATGCATAGCCTGACCGCTTCACCATGGATTATCCCCCCTGTGATATTAGTGAGTGATCATATATATCACTGATTGTCTCTCTATTCCAGTGTGGCGCCACATTGATAAGGACACAGCTGAAGGCTCTGTGGATGCCCTGCTTATTTATGGGCAAGGTAAGTGTCTGCTGGCTATAACGTGCATAGGTGCATTGTCTATTAAAGTGCTTATCAGAGGCTTGGGCAGTGCCATGCAGTCCCCAATACATAATGTTTCAGTTTAGAATTTCTGTTTTTATCACCTGCATCTTCCTGTTTTATTTATTGAGGTTCACATCCAGCAGTAACCGTACTGCAGTAACACTCCTAACCACTACAATCATTGAATTAACCTTCATAGCAATGCAATAGAGACCCCACTTTTGACCTCCGGTAGATCAGAGGTTTTGACGAGAATTTGACGATTGACGTGGTAAAGAGGGGTCCTGCTACACAGCTTGGGGATACAAGTAAATTTTCAAGTACAGGCAGTCCCCTACTTAAGGACACCCGACTTACAGACGACCCCTAGTTAAAGACGACCCCCTCTGCCCCCTGTGACCTCTGGTGACCTCTCTGGATGTTACTATAGTCCCAGGCTGCAATGATCAGCTGTAAGGTGTCTGTAATGAAGATTTATTGATAATCCTTGGTCCCATTACAGCAAAAAAATTTGTCACTGGGGCAAAAAAAATTTTTGTCTGGAACTACAATTAGAAAACATACAGTTTCGACACACAAATTCAGCTTAAGAACAAACCTATGAAACCTATCTTGTACGTAATCCGGGGACTGCCTGTACACAGACAGTCCCTGTGCTTCTTCTAGGTCAGTGGTGGTGAATCTTTGGCTTGGGTGCTAGAGGTGGCACTCGGAGCCCTTTCTGTGGGTACCCAGGCCTTCACATTAACACATAGTTTGCCAGTTAGGACTCAAGGCTTCTTCCTGCGGTCCAAGACAGCCCAGAAAATACAATGCTCAGCGCTATTTTAAAGCAACCTCCTTGGCTGCCAGGACTACAGGAGGAGCGGGAAGGTATGGATAGAGATGGATTAACGTTGGGGTTCCTGCTCTGGGTCTCCTGATTCTTCCTCTTCAGGGGACCCTGGAGGGAAGATACGATCCAAATTTCTCCATCTTTCTATTGTATTGTTGAACTCGGGACACCAATACTATTAAAACCTGTGACAAAGCAGGGAGTTTGCTAAAGTTACTGCTAAAATTGTCATGTTTCCAGTTTGTGACATACAAGTGGGTTTTGGTTGTAGTTTGGACACTCTGCCTCCAAAAGGTTCGCCATTACTGTTCTAGGTTTTACGAGAGCCACTCATTTACTGTTGCCTATTTTGCTTTTCAGATGCTCTCACTATTTCGGGTGGTCGTGTTTTACGGTCCTGGGAGGTTAACATTGGAGGTTTGAACTGGGAAGCTCTTCTAGAGCCCGGCAGGTGAGGAATCATGCAAAACTTGCCATAACTATGTACATTTTTAGTTTTACCCAATTATATTACTATCCATATAACCTTATCCTAGCTTGCATTATTTGAAGTACTTTATGTCTCTAGAGGTAAATTTGCTACACTTTGCTGATCTTCTCTTTGTGTTAATATGTTCTTTCTCTGTAGTTTTCAGGCAGCTGGTTTTGCTGGAACCCAAGACACGGCAAGATACGTTGCGGTACTAAAGAACACAGTGCTGTCTCTACACTATCTATCTAATGGGCACCAGAAATGGTCTGAACCTTTGCCAGACAGGTATGAGCCATGTAGTCCTTTAGGGTGATATATAATATCCACTGCTTAACCCCTTAAGGACGCAGGGTTTTTCGGCTCATTTCTCGCTCTCCAACTTCAAAAATCCATAACTTTTTTTTATTTTTACGTGTGCAGACCTGTGTGAGGGCTTATTTTGTGCGTAACAAATTCTACTTTCCCTTAATGTTATTTATTTTAACATGCCGTGTACTGCGAAGCTGAAAAAAAATTCCAAATGTGGAAAAATTGAAAAAAAAAACGTCACGTTCTTGTGGGCTCAGTTTTTACGACTTTCACTCTTCTCTCCAAATAACACGCCTACTTTATTCTTTGGTTCGGTGCGATCACGGTAATACCAAATTTATACAGGTTTTATTGTGTTTTAATACATTTTCAAAAATTAAACGAATGTGTACAAAAAAGAAAAAAAATTTTTTTGCCATCTTCTGACGCTAATAACTTTTTCATACTTTGGCGCACGGAGATGTGTGAGGGGTCCTTTTTTTTGCGAAATGAGGCGACGTTTTCATTGCTACCATTTTGAGGTCTGTGCGACATTTTGATCATTTTTTATTTCATTTTTTATGTTATGTAAAAAGGTGTAAAAGTCGCATTTCGGACATTTGGGCGCCATTTCCCGCCTCGGAGGTCACCGCCGCCCGTAACCGGTTTTATATTTTGATAGATCGGGCATTTTAGGACGCGGCGATACCTAATATGTTTGTGATTTTTACTGTTTATTATGTTTTATATCCATTCTAGGGAAAGGGGGGTGATTTGAACTTTTAATATTTTAATTTTTTTTATTTTTTAAACTTTTTTTTTTCTTTTTTTTTTCCACTATTTTTTAGACCATCTAGGGTACATTAACCCTAGATGGTCAGATCGCTCCTACCATATACTGCAATACTACAGTATTGAATTATATGGCATTTTTGCAGGTCATACATTACAATGAGCCACTGGCTCATTGTAACGAACCTGCATAAGCCATGTAGCCTCGTGTCAAAAGAAGACCCGAGGCTACCATGGTAACCGATCGCGTCGGATCAAGCACCGACCGCGGTTATTAGCGGTAGGGGTTTTCTGCAAAATGCAAAAACCCCCACCTTTGTATGAAGAGGACTCAGCCCGTGAGCCCTCTTCATACATCCCTTATACCTCTGCGCCGTAGAGCTACGGTGCAGAGCGTTAAGGGGTTAAAGGGATATGGATCTGTAGTGTGAAGACCCTGCTGTTGTTCAAGTACAGTAATATTTTTGGCGCTGCAGCGGTCACATGATGAATCAGTGAGACTGCATATTTCCTTTAATTTTTAAGACTTCTCTTAGAAGGGGGTAATCTTTTTTTATAATTACTATATTAACTCTTATGATTCCCCTCTCCCAGTGGCACCGTGCAGTATCAGTTGCTGCATTCATCCTACAAGGGAGTAGTACACGTGGTTGGCATCGTCCCCAACGATCACATCCGGATCCTGACCTTCAGTGTGGAGGATGGATCTATCAGCCAACAGGTTAGCTGATCACCAGTCATTACATAGGCCATATATTGTATCTTGGTTGCTGATTATGATGTCTTTACAGGTTCAGGTGTCCACTCATTGGCTTCGCACTCTACAAGGCACATGCGGGGTGATCACAGAGAGTGTTCTGGTCTGTACAGACACGGTGACTGCCTCCCTCCATACCTTGTCTTTGGTCTCCGGAGAGGAGACTACTCAGCATCACCTGCAGGTCAGATACGTCTCATTACTTACAGTACAGTATGACTATGTATAGTGCATAGAGGAGAGTGACCTCTGTGTTCTGTGCCTCCAAATTTAGTCTCTTGGGGTGGAAGCGATTGATGACATCACTGAGCTCGGTGTTGTGACTGCTCCAATTAGCACGACGTCCCCAACACTGCCGCAGTTCTTCCTCCAAGTCTCTCCAAGACGCTTCTTGCTGATGCAGTATCGAGATGGAGTCCTGACCCCCCTGCGAGACTTCTCTCAGGTAGATGTCATGCCTTATCCGAAATAATTGCATTGATTAATGTATTTCCATGAGATCAGACTTGCATAGAACAGATGTGCTATTCATCCTACACATGTGCAGAATACATCCATGTAAATCAGAAATTTCCATGTAACTTGTGTAACATTTTCCTCTCTTTTTAGGCGTATATGGTTACTTTTGCTTCCACGGGTAACAAGGCAGTGGCTGCCGTTCTGCAATGCAAAACTGACGTGGTGAGCTACCTATATACTATAACATAATATAATATAACAATTGGTTATTTAAAGTGCTTTTCCACTATGTACACTTTTCCCCTATCCACAAGAAAAGGGATGAGTGCGACCTTTGGTGTTGCAACTACAAAGCCCCCCCCCCCCATCTCCCACTATGAGTTATGAAAACCTTTTGTTATATTTTTTTTCCTCTTTCTTCCTAGAAATTACCAGAGGTGGAGGTTCCTGTCGGACTGAGCTGCTCTCGGGTAAAGCCGCCATTATAATATTGGATTTGTTCTCCCCTCAGTCCTTCATTACAATCAGTAACCATGCATTTTATCTCTGCAGGATTCTGGGTCATGTGATGGACAGACATTCACCATTAGCCTTTACATGGCAGACAGTGGTCGGAGGCTCCTGGACACCACCATGACCTTCACTCTGGAGCAGAGCTGTGCCAAGCCTGATGCTGTAAGTTTCTCCATTCCCCCTCTCCGTGCTCTCTGTTCCATCTGACATCACCCTCTTACCTGTCTTTATCTGTTCATTTTCCAGTTGCACCTGCAGCTGTTCCTGAAGAAGGATGATTCGGTGGGGTATCGAGCTCTAGTACAGACCGAAGATAACCAGCTCTTGTTCCTGCACCAGCCAGGTGAACCTGGGAATTCAAAGGGATGGCTGAGACTCACAACTAGTGGCCTGTTCTTGGGATGCATGATTAATTTGGAGACCGATGAAGGTCGGATAGCCTAGCCCTGTACAGTGTCTGAAGCATACATGACGTATGCTCGCCCTGGTTGCAGGAGGAAAGGGGTGAGCACTCCTCAACCTTCCCCTCTCCATAGAAAGCCAAGCGGCTGCGCAGGTTGGTCACGACGCATCATGACTTGGTGCCGTAGACCTCTATGAGGGCCACACTACGGCCGCAGATTGTGTGGCTGTATCACAGGCCGCGTACAGTTGTGAGCATGGATCTAAGCATTGGCCATAACACACTGATACAGCTTGGCTCCCATTGATTTTGGTGGAATGTTAGTTGCAATATCACAGTATAGCCACTGCTAATTGTACGGAGCCATCTGCTTCTGTGCAGAAAACAGTGACCTTGGTACTATCAGATGTGTCTGGTTCACACCCCCTGCTGATTTATTGCAGTTTGTCCCTCCAGCACAGCTCTGCATATCTGTAGTGGTTGTGACTGGTACTGCAGCGCTCTCCTTGTAATTCTTGTTATTTTTTTTTCCTTTTTGTAATTCTTTTGTTAATGTTACTTTATATTGCATAGTATCGGGTCTAGTTTTCTATCATTAACATCTATTTTTTTTTTATTGTACACAGGGAAGACCTTATGGCTACGAGAGGAGTCGCTGGCCGATGTTGTCTCCATGGAAATGGTTGATTTACCACTTACTGGGGCCCAGGCTGAGCTGGAAGGAGAATTTGGGAAGAAAGCAGGTACAGGCGCCAAATAGTGCACCAGCTGGTTGTTGAGGGTTCCCAGAGTCTCTGTGGGTATTTTTTTTCTCTCTGATCTCGCTTGTAGTTACTATGTTAAGGTCTTTTCTTCTTTCCTTTTTGCTATTTTTATGCTGCCCTGGATCCAGCTATACAAGGTAATGCTGCCCTGCATGAGCAAATTAAGAAAATCTGTCTTGTAAACGGTGCAGTTACCCAGAAATTCTCATTGTCCAATTCTAAAATACATCTCTACTGCTTCGGCATTGAAACTACTGTTTCCTAACTGTTTAGTTCTTCTGCTATATCTAGTTGAAGGGCAATTCCAGATATAGACCCATCATTTTACTTAGAGAATAGAGCCTGAAGTACAGATCGATTCAGCTATGTTTTTTGTGTGGTTGTGCTGGGTAACTGCAACTCGGATCATATTTGAGTCATCAAAATAGTTGTAAACCCCCTTTAACATTGTATGAAAAATCTGCATGTTGTTTTTATTGCAAGTTTCTGAGTTTATATAAAGTATATGTTTTATATACTTTAAATGCATAGAAATCCACAATGAAAATAGTTTTTAATTGAAGGGGCTGTCCAGACGTTCATCATTGATGAACAAGCCTTGGGGCTCTTTGTCATTGGTGTTGGTGCTCAGCTTCAGTTCGCATTCTTTGCGTTTTGTCTCCGATTCTCTTCTGTTTTGCCCACGTGTACATGCGTCCATTCACGTCCATAAAAAAACCTGAAGGTGTAACATTGCTTTGAAAACATTACACCTGGTTTTTTTGCCTCATCAGTGAAAACAAACGGATGCTTTTTGCGGACCCATAGACTTCTATTCCTTTCGTGATCTGTATCCATGAAATAAAATGTTTCCTAATTATTTCCACGTACAACGGATCAGTGAATATACAAGCCAGTGACAAAATACCCATTTAAAAAATGGCTTTGAGAGACATCTGTGGAAATCACTGAGCCAATTTGAAAGAGCCCTTAGGCTAGGTCATCAATATCTGGGTGGGAACCTGTCACCCACATCAATCAGGTCATAGATGTACACAGCGGAGGGGGCCAAAAGCAAAGATGAATGTCTTCTACAACTGATCCTGTAATAATATCTGCTATGTTCCTGTCTCTCCCATCAGATGGGCTCCTGGGAATGGTGTTTAAGCGCCTGTCCTCCCAGTTTATTTTGCTGCAGTCGTGGAGCGCTCACTTATGGAAGATGTTCTGTGACGCACGGAAGCCGCGCAGCCAGATCCGCAACGAGATCAACATTGACACACTGGCAAGAGATGACTTCAACCTGCAGAAGATGATGGTCATGGTGACCTCTTCTGGAAAGGTGAGGGCTTTGGACTGGAAAGGTCTGGCTCTAGTTGGCAAGTCATTCATTACACAGTCTTTCATTACTGACAGGTGATGACTGGGTATGAATGGATGGTATATAGTTATGTCTCCCCTAGGGTGCATTTAACATTTTTCACGTCTCTGCTCTCTGCCAAGGAATAAGATTATCATTTGGCTACCTGAAATAGATGCATGGGCTTCTTGTGAAGTAGCAAGGATATAATGTATGGGGATGTACACAAACATGGCCAGGAGCCTTACGAAGCTTGTAGAGTTTGTATTCCCAATATGAGAAAACCAGTTCTATACAGGATAAAATATAGTAAAGGCACAGATTTTACATTAACACTGAACATCTTTAGTTTGAGCCTCTGGAGACTTCCAAAAGGGATCCCAACTAACAACGGAAAGGAGAAATCTTGATAATGCCAAGCAATAGAAACACAAAGTATTAGATAGGGACCTTATACAGTGATGTAAGACTGTTACAATGAGGATTACTGTTTATTATCTAGATATTTGTGATGTATGTGAGACCTTCTTCACTTTTCCTGCAGTTGTTTGGGATTGAGAGCAGCTCTGGAAGTATCTTGTGGAAGTTTTATCTTCCGGGAGTAAAGCCCGGAGCTTCTTTCGCTCTTGTTGTACAAAGAACCACTGCCCACTTCCCCCACCCTCCTCAGTGCACCCTGCTGGTGAAAGACAAGGTGAGACTGTCGGCTTCTGTGTGATGTACATATGTACAGAAGCATAGAGAGGCTCATGATTATTTTACTTCTGTTACTACATTAACAATAACAGTAAAGGCCAGTGGAACATAATCTATTCTTTTTTTAGGAGACAGCCGTAACCTCCATCTATGTCTTCAACCCTATCTTTGGAAAGCTGAGTCAGATGACTCCACCTCCTCTGCAGCGACCCATCCTTCAATCCCTACTGCTCCCTATAATGGATCATGACTACGCCAAAGTGCTTCTTCTGCTGGACGATCAGCATAAGGTGATACAAGATTGCAGAAAGTAACCGGAAGAATCCTTTACTATTCTATAATGACATGGTTAAAGATTGTAGGGTGTATTTTTTTTTTTTTTAAGTATTTTTTTATTTATTTTTAACAAAACAATAGTTACATACAGTAATTTGTGTCGCAACCTAACATACTTGGTTGCATAACGATCAAAGGACATACATCCTAAACATTAAAACTGAGTTGATCAATTAGTCGTACATTAGGTAGAACTTCATTAATGTTTAGCTAAGTTTGGGTTATCTGGAATGGATCCGTCCAGTGAGTGGCAGTCAATATAATATCAAATATTTAGATGTCCTATCTTTGTCATTGATGCTGCTCTGCACTGTTAGAAAGCTGGGTGTTAGAAAGCTGGGTGTGAGCAATTGCCAGTACTGAAGCTCAGCCTCATATATCCTTGTCATACAATAATATTCTCCGATCTTTCCAGGTCATCCCCTTCCCAACCACAAAGTACGTCCTGCAGCAGTTGCAGGAATTGTCTTCCACCATCTTCTTCTATCTAGTGGACTCTGAGAAGGGAAAACTCACTGGAATTCGTCTACATAAGGTAAGATAATAGATTTGGGGGTTTCTATCTTTCCTCTTGTGAAGTTTCCCCAACACTTGAAATTCTCTTATTCTTTTTCCAGGATCTTTCCACGGAGGAGATCTGGGAAATCCTGCTCCCACCAGAACTCCAGAGGATCACAGAAGTAAAGGGAAAGCGCTCCAATGAGCATGTTCACTCTCAGGGGCGAGTTATGGGTGACCGCAGTGTCCTCTACAAGGTAAGTGCATAACACTCTATACATAACACATTACGTTTTATGTATGATATCACACTCCCCATAAGGGAAACCGGTGCTAATTTTGAGATTTTGTTTTTCAATTTTCAGTACTTGAACCCCAACCTGTTGGCTTTGATTACGGAGAGCACAGACACGCACCCTGACCGCTGCTTTATAGGAATCTACCTCATTGATGGTGTGACCGGACGTATCATCCACTCATCTGTGCAGAGGAAAGCCAAAGGTCCCGTTCAACTTGTCCACTCCGAGAACTGGGTGGTGGTAAGATGCGGCTTACTCATAGTCTCTGTTATTGATTAACCCTTATATTTCTAGCCAGTACCATGTGCATCTCCATATCTCCCCATTCAGTACCAGTACTGGAACAGCAAAGCTCGCCGCAATGAGCTCTCCGTCCTGGAGCTCTATGAGGGAACCGAGCAGTATAACAGCACCAGCTTCAGCTCTCTGGACAGACCTCACCTCCCACATGTCCTCCAGCAATCCTACATCTTCCCTTCAACTATCCGCGCCATGCAAGCCACAATCACCGAACGCGGCATCACCAGCCGACACATCCTCAGTGAGTATTTACTTCTTCCCCCTATAGCCATTGCCTTGGCATCTGTGATTTCATGCGATCAGATACATACATGTGGTAAAGTATGCAAAAGTTAGGAGGCAAAAAGACCTTAGATGATGTCACCCTGGTCACATGACATTAATTGCTGATGTTGAGGAGGGATGTGGAAGAGCTGCTGGATTCCTCACTAGGATGCCATGTCTCCCTCGACTCGCTCTAGATCTAGCTATATGTAGGATAAGGTTACAAAGTTGATTTTATGGGAAATGTGAGGGAAACAATTTTTTAGCTAAAAGCAGGGTGTCATTTAGTTAAATGATTTTAATTGGTTTTAATTAAATGGTTTTAATTGTTGTAATATAAAACTGTTAATTGTTGTAATATAAAACTGTTAATTGTTGTAATATAAAACTGACGCTAAGAAGATCAGGGAACCATAGTGTAACATAGTTGGTTCCCTTGTGTTTGACCTATCACCCCAATTTGTTAGAAATATAAAACGTGGCCCTTATCTCCTTTCCACAGTTGGACTTCCATCCGGAGCAATTCTTTCCCTTCCAAAGGCTTTACTGGACCCACGACGGCCAGAAATCCCAACAGAGTATACAAGGTAAAGAGTCGCCAACAGTGTTCTTTCGGTCAGCCCATTTAATACGTCTTCCATGGGTATTGTCTCTTATGTGGAAACAGGTCTACTGAGCTGGTCAGACCACACTCTGCTAGGCAGTAGGTTGTCCTGTCTTCTGGTCATAGAGATGACCTTGTGGAGAAAAGGAGAGCATTCTCACTCTGCTTTTTCCATGGCCATTAATAAGATTACTAAAGATTAAAAAGTAATGATTACTTAAAATAATTGCTGTTTTCTCATAAATCCCCTAATAACCTTTATCTCCATTGACACAATTTTTTTCATTCTGCAGAGAGGAGAACCTGATTCCCTACACTCCAGACATTCAGATTCATGCCGAACGCTTCATAAACTACAACCAGACCGTGTCTAGGATGAGAGGGATTTACACGGCACCATCTGGCCTGGAGTCCACATGTCTTGTAAGTGCTGTGATTGTATAGGGGGACTCTGATGTTATGTATTAGGGCATCTGTGCACTTTTCTTTAACCTTCTTCTTCCCCTACAGGTTGTGGCTTATGGATTAGACATCTACCAGACTCGCGTCTACCCCTCCAAGCAGTTTGATGTGTTGAAGGACGACTACGACTACATCCTGATCAGCAGTGTGCTCATTGGCCTGGTCTTTGCCACAATGATCACCAAGAGATTGGCACAAGTGAAACTCCTCAACCGGGCGTGGCGCTAAGCCGAGGGTAACCTAAGCCAAGAGACGACCATCTCCAGAGACTTTACAGCTCTCTCCCCATCTCTGATGGCTGTAGAGCGGAGACTTGAGGCATGGACTCTGGGTCTAAGGAAATAACTGCTGTAACTTGAATCTGTGACACACCAGCCTGCCATCACCTTACTGCCACCCCACTGCTGGTGGATGGGCCTGCACTGGAGTAAATGGAAAAAGAAAGCTATGTTAGTTGAATGAATGAGCAGAATGAATTGTTTTCTTGGAATCAAAGGGGATTTCTAATTTTATGTTTTATTATTGCATTATGAAAAGTTCTGTAACTCTCTAATATAGATTTTTCAAGACCTCTTGTAACTGTCAAAGAACAAAAATACTCATTGGTGTAGAAAAACAATATAGAGACCTAATACTTCTCACATTCTCCTCTATAAACTCTTTAGGCTTGTACATTATGAGAAGGACTTTATCAAAAGGTTATTTTTAGTCCATCTATGTTAATGATACACTGACACAAAGCAGAGATCTTCGCATGAAGTGAAATGGAAAGTTGCAGAACTTTGCATCATGCATTGGTGAAGATTTAGTTACATAGTATTGGGGACCCCCTTTTAAAGGCATATGACTTGTTTGCAGGGTAAACTTACTGTTCAATACATATCCAATCACTCCCTTCCCTAATATTCTTTCAAACAAATAAGCCCCTTTAATTAACCACTACACATGTAATGTTTCCATACTTTGAGTGCTGGTTTATGCTCACTTCAAGTTATGGTTATGATCTGAAACCTATGCACTACCCTCATTGCTTGTAGTTGGACAGTCCCTTTAAATAACTGCCCCCGTCAGTAATAACTGGAAGATCCTTCATCACCGCCACAGAAGAACAAGGACAACGATGATCAACATTCTGGAGCAATGAATGCAGGATTAAAGTTACATTTTATGGATCTATGAGTATCGTGCTTGATTTTTTTGATGGTTTCCTTGTATATAACCCCCAAACAGGTCGTATCCCTATATTTGACTGTATGCATGTGAGGTGCATGTGTGATGTTAGGGAATCTGAGATTATGGACATCCTTAATTTATATAATTACTGTTTTGTGTTGCCCCAGAATTTAATGATCTCTAGTAAAAAATTTTGAGCAAAATTTACCAACTTGTTTTCAGATGCTGGGAAGAAAAATTCAACAATAAAACTATAGAAAATTTGACGCCTCTTCTGTCTCTGAAATGATTTGATGCTACACAGTTCTGTAGGAGGGTTGGATCATCATATAACCCACAGTGAATAAGCCGAGGTTCTGCAGTAGCTGAGGTCATATGATGATCTGCAGCTTTGTGTGTGTGTGTACAATAACTTTTTATAGTAGCAGGGATGTGCATGGTAAAGTGTTGTATTATATAGGGGTAGGTTGCAGCAGTTGACCAGGATCTGCAAGTGCTATGGTGAGGTTCTGCAGCAGCTGGGGTTAAAGGATGAGATTCTCCGGCAGCCAGGCTTATAAAATGCAGTACCAAATCAATTCATAGGATTAGTTTCTGCAGCTGTCCGGGTTATAACTTGAGGTTCTGCTACAGCTGTTTTGCATACAAAGAGACTTTTTAGCAGTTGGGGAATTATTTCACAATACCTTCAACATAATGGGGCACATTTACTTACCTGTCCACATCGTGATGCCCGATCCGGAATGTCCGACGATCATGGATTGTGCCGCGATTCACTAGGATCGTGCGCCCGATATCCTGCATGTGTCGCTTCTCTGCTGAGGTCCGCCAGAGTTCACCTTCTTCTTCCCGGTGTATGTGAGTGCATTTTGAATGTTAAATCCGGCGCTCAGTCCGCGGACCCTTAGTAAATGAGCCCCATTACGTTTGTTTCTGTCATATTTAGGCAGTGTATAATGTAAAATAACAAAGAGAAATCTCTCCATTTTCACACAAGATCCTGAACTATAGATGGAGTCAGATTTATTCCTAGAAGAGCTCCAACTCTGGGTAACCAACTCTCTCCCAGCTTGTATCAGAACAAAAATGCTAAAACTTCCCCTTGGCTTGCATATCCTGGGAACCACAAATGTGCCCACAGGATATGCAAGATGTGTTCACACATTATACCAGGAAACAAGATTTTATCATATTCCACAGGACATCAACATACTGTCAAATCTTATATTAACTGTAACACCACCCATGTGATATATATTATTTCCTGTACTTTGTGTAAAGTTCAATATATTGGCTGCACCACAGGTCCCCTGAAGATCAGGTTACGTAGACATCTATCTGATGTCTCCAATAATGCATATAACATATCTGCAGTCTCACGACATTTTAGAGACGTACACAATAAGAACTGTGCAGGATTCAAATGGCAAGCGATTGAAAGGGTTAATCGCCCACCGAGGCGGGGAGACCATCAGAGAAAATTGCTCAACAGGGAATCCTTTTGGATTTTTTCTATGGAAACAGGGATACCTAAAGGATTAAATGCTAGACAAGATAATATTCTTTGTTACTGATTTCCTATACTAGGATATTTTATTATATGCACAATAGTATTCCATGCTTTCTTTTCCACATTGTTATTATTGTAATCAATGCTATTTTTGGATGAATCTGCATTATGTATGAATATTCACGTCATTTTGAAAGCATTTACACCATTGCCCTAGAATAACGGATATGGGGGGGAAAAAAAATCTTATACACTACTTCCCACACCAATATGGTGGAGCGGTGAGCGCCACACACAAGATGGCCGCGCGGGCCAGATGTCACGTGCTCGCTCCTGTCTCTAGTAAAGCAGTACCTCACTTCCGGTAAACGCTCAGTCACTGTCTGGAAGGAAGATGGCGTCGAGCGGCGGTTGCTCGGGCCCCGGTTGGGAGGTGGCGGTGCGGCCGCTGCTCTCCGCCTCATACTCGGCCTTTGACATGAAGGAGCTGCCGCAGCTGCTGGCCTCCGTGATAGAGAGGTGAGGGGCCGGGGGAGAGAGGCGGCGGGGCCGGGCAGCCTGTGGGGGGAGAGAGCTGTGTCACTGCGGCCATGACAGGTGCGGGAGCGGCCCTGACAACCGACAACCCAGGACCCTGTGACAACCGCTGCACAACACGGCGTCATCCCAGGCGCATCACCCCGACAACCGACTACACCTAGTGATACCTCAGTGCCGCCCAGAGCAATGACACCCTATATCCTGACACCCCTTATGTAATGACTAGAATGTCAACCCAGACAACTCTGACACCCAAATCTGGACCCTGCCAGTCCTACCTGACCTCACTTATTGGTACCAGACTGTAGTCTCACCAGAATATGGACCCCTGGCACCCCCTAATACTGACAGGCATCACCTCTGAAAACACTGACACCATTAATTTGTAACACACTGATCTTGCAAACACCCCAAATTTGACTGTTATTACATTTATGTACTATCTCTGACACCCCAAAATCAGCTCCATAACCCTCACCGACACCTCATATTCATAATACTGCCGACACAAACCCTCCTCCCCAAGTGTCCTGATAACCCTAATGATTGCCTGACCTAGTCCTGACACCCAGGCCCTCTATGACATCTTGGATCCTCCCTCCCTGCTCTGGGCTCGGTTATTACTGTCTGTGGCCTAAAGGCTTGTTCACATGACAGATTGAGGTGCAGCACTGAGGTTTAGCAGTATTGTCATTCAGTGGTGATGATCATTGTGTACTTTATTTTGTGGATTTTCTTAGGTTACTGGTTTATGAAATCTGTATAAAAACATGTAGTGTGAACACACCCTGAGGCTGGTTGCACGTTGCTTTCTTTTATTTTTTTCCTTTGCTACTGAAATGTTAAGACACCAAGATCACAACACAACTGTGGCCTGTAACACCCCCTGTCACATGACTCCAACAGCTGTATCATTGCCCCATCATCCTGCTCCGTCCTCATCACTAAACCTTCCCCAGTCATCCTGCTCCCTCCTCGTCACTGAACCTTTCCCCGTGATCCAGCTCCCTCCTCGTCACTGAACCTTTCCCCGTGATCCAGCTCCCTCCTCGTCACTGAACCTTTCCCCGTGATCCAGCTCCCTCCTCGTCACTGAACCTTTCCCCGTCATCCTGCTCCCTCCTCGTCACTGAACCTTTCCCCGTCATCCTGCTCCCTCCTCGTCACTGAACCTTTCCCCGTCATCCTGCTCCCTCCTCGTCACTGAACCTTTCCCTGTCATCCTGCTCCCTCCTCGTCACTGAACCTTTCCCTGTCATCCTGCTCCCTCCTCGTCACTGAACCTTTCCCTGTCATCCTGCTCCCTCCTCGTCACTGAACCTTTCCCTGTCATCCTGCTCCCTCCTCGTCACTGAACCTTTCCCTGTCATCCTGCTCCCTCCTCGTCACTGAACCTTTCCCTGTCATCCTGCTCCCTCCTCGTCACTGAACCTTTCCCTGTCATCCTGCTCCCTCCTCGTCACTGAACCTTTCCCTGTCATCCTGCTCCCTCCTCGTCACTGAACCTTTCCATGTCATCCTGCTCCCTCCTCGTCACTGAACCTTTCCCTGTCATCCTGCTCCCTCCTCGTCACTGAACCTTTCCCTGTCATCCTGCTCCCTCCTCGTCACTGAACCTTTCACCGTCATCCTGCTCCCTACTCGTCACTGAACCTTTCCCCGTCATCCTGCTCCCTCCTCGTCACTGAACCATTCCCCGTCATCCTGCTCCCTCCTCGTCACTGAACCATTCCCCGTCATCCTGCTCCCTCCTCGTCACTGAACCTTTCCCCGTCATCCTGCTCCCTCCTCGTCACTGAACCTTTCCCCGTCATCCTGCTCCCTCCTCGTCACTGAACCTTTCCCCGTCATCCTGCTCCCTCCTCGTCACTGAACCTTTCCCCGTCATCCTGCTCCCTCCTCGTCACTGAACCTTTCCCCGTCATCCTGCTCCCTCCTCGTCACTGAACCTTTCCCCGTCATCCTGCTCCCTCCTCGTCACTGAACCCCCCCCCCCCCGCCATCCTGCTCCCTCCTCGTCACTGAACCCCCCGCCCCCCCCCCGAAGCTCCCCCATTTTCCTGCCCCTTTCTCATAACTGAACCTCCCCTCGTCATCCTGCCCCCTCCTCATCACTGACATCACTCCGTTCACTCCTCATCACTGACTCCAGCTCCTGGTCACCCTACTCCATTTTTACTGTGCCCTCCTCCCTTCCCCCCCCCCCATCATCCTGGGCGCTTCGCCTACTGTGTACAGTCTGAGCTCTCCCATGCTATTTTTGATCACGGTTCACACTCTGAGATGTCCAGACTCGTGTGTGATGTGTCAATTACTAGAGTGTTGGGTAAACAGGCTCACTGGCAAAGAGCCACATGATGACAGCAGGAACATCAGAGTGGCTCTGACTGCTGCAGAGATCACTGTAGACTCTCTCCGGCAACTCAGTCAAAAAGTCAGCGCTCCAGACTGATACATTGTAGCAAACCACCTGCTCTGGGAAGTCAAGGTGCTAACTTTCAGTTTGTGTGCGTTTATAGGCATTATTCCCAAGTTTCCATGTCATCCCCTATCCACGCATCACAGTGAACCACGTGACAACTTTTTCAACAATGTATCCATTCACTGAAAGCAAGCAGAGGTCCTGTAAATGAGGATGAATTGTAACCTAGCATCTATTATCATTGTACAAGGATTCCCATACTAGTGACCTTTATTTTGGTTTGGGTTGGTTATGTTGCTATGGCGTCTGGATCTCTGTCTTCCCGCTCACCTCCTGTGTCAGTAGAGGTTGGCAGCTGCTGATGTTGTCCCCTGATGATCTTATGTTTTTGGAGTGACTTGCGACCATCTTCTGCCTGGCTGGGGGGTCACCCAGGATACGTTAACGCAATGCAGGACGATGAAGAATTCCTTCCTGACCACTCTCCTAACAAAAAGGGAACTGTACAGTGCTGACCCCTGACCTGCAGACTCCCCTGTCCATCTCCAAAATAAGTAGAAATATTGCTGATTTGGCAGGAGAGTTGTAGCCGATACATTTTCACTGTTAGCTTTATCATATTTGTTCTCTGCCATTACATTAATAATAAAGCATTAATATGGCAACATCATATTCCGCAGCGCTGTACAGATCATGGGGTACGTATACAAATAAAATAAGATGTTTTAGCAAATGGGCTGGAGGGTAGGTCACTGGTTGTGCCACCCTATGTGTAAAAATGGGACGTCAGAAAGGCGCTGGTCATCAGGGGTAAAAGGTTTCCTTTTATTCAGAGATATTTTGGACAACGCGTTTCGCACTCTGAGTGCTACCTCAGGTCTAATACAATACACAAATAAATAAATTTTAATATTGATGATAAGTTAAAAAAGAGAATAGCATGCAGAGGATCGGTATACCAAAAGGAATAAAACATAGGCTTTAAAAAGTTCATATAAGTTAGGAAGTGATACATTTGAGGATAATACAATAAATATTCCTATGGCCTCCTCTAAGGTAATTGGTGATCACATTGGAAGTGGAGGAGACAGATAATACATGATGAAAAAAAAAAAATATATATATATGAATAAACCTATAGGCAGAAAACAACGTTTAAGGCTACATTCACACTGACGTATGGAGGACGTATATACGGCCAATATACATCCTCCATAGACGTCAATGGGCGCAAGGCGGCCTACGGGGGCGGTACGGTGCAGCACACGTACCGCTCCGTACCCGGAAAAAGATAGGACCTGTACTATCTTTCTCCGTAGTACGGCGCCATGCGCCATTAATTCCTATGGAGAGGGGCGGGGGTGAGCTGCGCTCACCTCCTCCTCTCCCCGTACACTGCCGTTGCCCGCTACGGTACGGTACAGGCGGGCAACGGCAGTGTGAATATAGACTAAGGTAATGACCAAATAGATAAATAAACCAATAAATGTGTTTTAAAATCATAGAATATTAAATAGTACAACATAATAAATATAATGACGTGTGACAGAGTTTGCATTGGGTGGCTTAAATATGAGGGGCCCTGGAGCCATGTTTAGGTTCGGGCCAATAGTCTATGTAGCTGGTTGTGATGGATGTCTGTATAGAGGGCTGGAGAGACTCACCTAGGCTTGTGGTGCTATGATCTTGGTTCCCCTGTTTTGGCGTGAATTTATTGGTGTGAGCGTCTATATTAAAAAAAAGGAATTGGAGGGTGATGTTTTAGAGTAATAACCTTTTCAGGCGAAATGGGCACCCGGGCCATCACTAAATAGGACACAAGGGATCTTCATGGATTCCCTGACAGCCCAGGACTTGCTGCGCTTAGTGCTATCTTTAAAGCGGCAGTGCTGCTTGAGACTACAGGAAGAATGGGAAGGTGTCAGCAGATCAGGATTATCAATGTAGCTTCAGCTTCCAAAACCTTTTTCCTATTCAGGGTAACCTAAATTTGTCACTCTCTTTTTCTACTGTATTGGTGTTCTTAGGATACTCAAACGTTTGAAAGCTATGAGAGAGAAGGGAGCAAGCAGTTACTGCTTAAATTGTACTTATATGTTGGCACTTTGTGATAAATAAGTGGGTTTTGGTTGCAGTTTGGGCACTCAATCTCTAAAAGGTTCGCCATCGCTGATATAGGGGGACACGAGCTTACAGTCTGAGGATGAAGGGGTGACACAAGAGCTTACAATCTGAGGATGAAGGGGATGACACAGATGGTGACTTGTAAAAAGTGTCCAGCCCTTCTTTGTGTTCCATTCTCTCTACTCCACGTGATGCAGGCTTATGGCTCTTACCTGTGATCAGCTGCGTAAATGTCAAAATTCTTCTACAGATCTCATGGCTAGTCTTTGTGACCTGAGCAGTGATACTTAAAGGGAACCTGTCAGCAGAAATTGACTGAATTAAGCCCTACCAGTGTGCTGTCAAGCAGCTGATCACCTTCTAGATGATATTTCTTACATGGTCCAGTGTGATGGCATCATCCAGAAAGTCAACTTTGAAGATGTGAATTGGTTGCATAAATTCATGTAGGCGGAGAGTTTTAAGAGTAATCCAAGCTCTCTATCAGCATCATCCACTGTAATAGATGATCCAGAGATATCCCTAAGCCGCTCTCCACGATCCAGTGCATGATGTCAAGCACAGGAGGAGGCGTTGAGCTTGACTTCAATTTTAAAATCTCTACCTCATTGACTTTATACTTACATCTGGCTTCAAAGTTGATTTTATGGATGATGGAGCCGTGATGGCCCATGAAATAAACATTATTAGGGAGGTGTAAAGCTGCTGAATAAGACTGGTAATATTTTATTAGTTCAATTTCTGATGACAGGTTCCCTTTAAGGTATATACTTTCTGCTTTACTTTAATTTAATGTGCGAGTTAATGGTCTGTCTGTGTCTTTTCAGTGAATCTGAGATTCTCCACCACGACAAACAGTATGAACCTTTCTACTCGTCCTTCGTGGCGCTGTCCACACATTACATCACGACCGTCTGCAACCAGAGTAAGTACTAACCACCGACCTATAACTTGGCCACATCAGTCAATGTGCTATAGTAGTAAGGGCATGCTGGTTCCTGCAGTTCAACACTCACTGTAAAACCCGACTTTCTGTGACTCCTCTCCTTTTATTCCCAAGTTCCCAGGAACCAGTTACAGTCTGTAGCTGCTGCTTGCAAAGTGTTGCTTGAGTTTTCCCTGCTGCGGCTAGAGAGCCCCGATGAAGCGTGTGCTGTGTCTCAGGTGGGTGCAGCTCTGTACCTGAAATATCACACGGAGTGACCCCTTTAACTGTACTCCCGCATACTGCACTGCTGTACTTTTGAATAATTTTCTTCAGGATGTATTATTTATAACAATTTTTTAATAACCTGCAGAAGCACCTGATTCTACTGATCAAGGGCCTGTGTACTGGTGCCAGCCGCCTGGATCGGACAGAGATAATCACTTTTACTGCAATGATGAAATCCTCAAAACTGCCCCAAACTATACAGACCCTATCTGATGGTGAGTATAAAGATATTCTGTGTGAGCTTGTTACATGGCAATGTCATTTTACACTGTAAATAAAAGAATTCATTTACATAAGTCACTCAGGACATACATTATTTATGATGTATTTTACTCCAGAGCTGTACTCACTATTCTGCTGCTGGTGCAGTCACTGTGTACATATGACAACTTATCCTGTACTGATCCTGAGTTATATCCTGTACTGTACTCCAGAGCTGCACTCACTATTCTGCTGCTGGTGCAGTCACTGTGTACATACTTGACATTACTTATCCTGTACTGATCCTGAGTTACATCCTGTATTATACTCCAGAGCTGCACTCACTATTCTGCTGCTGGTGCAGTCACTGCGTACATACATGACATTACTTATCCTGTACTGATCCTGAGTTACATCCTGTATTATACTCCAGAGCTGCACTCACTATTCTGCTGCTGGTGCAGTCACTGCGTACATACATGACATTACTTATCCTGTACTGATCCTGAGTTACATCCTGTATTATACTCCAGAGCTGCACTCACTATTCTGCTGCTGGTGCAGTCACTGCGTACATACATGACATTACTTATCCTGTACTGATCCTGAGTTACATCCTGTATTATACTCCAGAGCTGCACTCACTATTCTGCTGCTGGTGCAGTCACTGTGTACATACATGACATTACTTATCCTGTACTGATCCTGAGTTACATCCTGTATTATACTCCAGAGCTGCACTCACTATTCTGCTGCTGGTGCAGTCACTGCGTACATACATGACATTACTTATCCTGTACTGATCCTGAGTTACATCCTGTATTAAACTCCAGAGCTGCACTCACTATTCTGCTGCTGGTGCAGTCACTGTGTACATACATGACATTACTTATCCTGTACTGATCCTGAGTTACATCCTGTCTTATATTCCAGAGCTGCACTCACTACTCAGCTGCTGGTGCAGTCGCTGTATGCATACATCACATTACTGATTAGTGATTTCTGAATTAGCTGCGGAGGTTACTCAGGTGTGGAGTAGCCTTAGCTCCCAGTGCCCGGCCAGGCTAGTACAAGCCCCAGTAGCCTTTGCAGTTTATTTACATATTACTAAAACAAAGTTTTTAATTGGATTAGGTTTCAGGTTTGCTACATTACAGATTAGGGCAGAGGCAGCAGGAGGAATCTACCATCAGATCTACCGATGACGGTAGATTCCTCATGGTAGGTTTCCTTAAAAGCTTCCAGATTTGTAATGTTACAAAAGCAGTGAATACATTTTAAATATAATTACTACTTTGCATTTTTAGCACCTGACTTAACTCTTTATGTATCCTAATTCTGAACATGATGGTGGGTGTACGAAGGCTCAGGGTGTAGGTCGCTGATGCAGGACATTTTGCAGATTTTGTATAAAGAGGAATAGTTTTTTCTTACTGAAGATGTCTTGTCCCTCTATCAACAGTGGAGGATCAGAAGGATACTGCTGTTCTCTTAAGTCCTGAGTTGCGCCAGAAAGAAGTGAAGATGAACTTTCTTAACCAGTTGACGTCAGTGTTTAACCCTAGAGGCTCCACATCGTCGTCCTCGTCACACACACAGGTCAGTAATGTCCAAACTATTTTATTACTTGCTACGTCATCATGCCAGGTGGCAGTCAGTGCTCCCGGTCGCGGTTAAATTTGTTGTATTGTTGCTGGGTGACTTAGATATCACTCAGAATAACTGTGTGCTGTGACAGGGAAAGCTGGGTGGCAACCCATGTGTAGCTACTACATAAATTGTTTCTCAGATCAGTCCAGGTCTGTGGGTTTGGAGGTTCTTGCTGTCAGTATTATTGTACCCTTTATTTTTTGTTAGGTGGAAACGGAATTGGATGACGGCACATCTGATCAGGCCTCTGCAGCGAAAACCAAGAGCATCTTCATAGCCCAGAATGTGGCCAGTCTTCAGGAACTGGGTAAGATGGTCTCCATGAGAAGGCTGACTTGTGAATGGTGAATATGAATTGGCATGATTTTATCAGGTGAATACAATTGCTTTTTACCTTCCAATACTGCAGGTGGATCTGAGAAGCTGCTAAGAGTCTGTCTGAACCTGCCCTACTTCTTGAGATACATTAACCGTTTCCAAGACGCTGTGTCTGCCAATTCTTTCTTTATTATGCCGGCGACGGTGGGAGACGCCACAGCTGTTCGCAATGGGTAAGGTGTATGGAGATTTGTAATACAGATAATTGTCAGTGCACGTTTATATAAAAAAATGGGGACTGGACCTTCCTGTTCTCAGTCTTCATCAACATGATATTGGGTCATAGAGAATGATCATAATACTGCCATAATGCTTTCTAGGTTTCACTCTCTTGTCATTGATGTGACCATGGCTCTGGACACGCTGTCTCTGCCTGTTATGGAGCCTCTGACCCCTCCTCGTCTTAAAGACGTGACACTTCTGGCCCTGAGCTGCTTGTATGCAGGTAAACGTACCTTCTGCAAACCAATTTCCTTTGTCTCCTTGTCCTTTTCTAAACCTTAATGAATTCTCTTCCACTGTGCTTAGGTGTCAGTGTAGCCACATGCATGGCAATCCTCCATGTTGGGAGCACCCAGCAGGTCCGCACTGGGTCTACAAGCTGCAAAGAGGAAGACTATGAAAATGATGCTGCCACCATTGTACAAAAATGTGTAAGTGTGTGATTCCAATGGCAGACATTTGTCTCTGAATTACATAAGATGCACTCATCAACATTTTATTCCCGCAATTATAGCTCGAAATCTACGAGATGATCGGACAAGCGATAAACAGCTCCCGCCGAGCAGGAGGAGAGGTAAGAAGAATGCGTACAGAATGTCTTATGGTTCATGATTGATTCCTGTATTGTAGAAATACAGTCATGCTTCCATGAAATTGTGCTCCTTCTTTACAGTTCTAAGTTATAAAACTTGGGTGTGGTTGTTTCTTTTTGTTGTAGCATTACCAGAACTTTCAGTTGCTTGGAGCCTGGTGTCTGGTGAACAGTCTGTACCTGATCCTCAATCTCAGCCCCACAGCCCTGGCAGACAAAGGGAAGGAGAAGGATCCACTGGCCGCTCTCCGAGTCAGAGATATTACCCGGGCAAAGGATGGAGTGGGCTCCCCAAAACTTGGCCCTGGTAAAGGGTATGTTGGCCAGGAGCCAATGGCTCAGCCATTGATTATTATGTACTGGCGGCCCCCTACTTAAGAACACCTGACCTACAGACGACCCCTAGTTACAAACGGACCTTTGGATTTTTGTAATTTACTTTACATTGGTCCCAGGATAAAATAAAAAGCTGTAACAGTTATCACATGTGTCTACAATGAAGCTTTATTGTTAATCCTGGTTCTTATGATAATCCAACATTTTTAAAATTCAGTTGTCACAGAGACAAAAAAAATATGGTCTGGAGTTAGTTATAAACTATAAAGTTCCGACTTGCATACAAACTCAACTTAAGAACAAACCTACAGAACCTATCCTGTACATAACCCAGGGACTTCCTGTATTCATTTATCACTTTAGCACTTTTATAGTGTAAAGTTATATTGTTCAGTTTTGTATACACAGTGATAATAAAGTTCTAATCTTTATTGAATTCATTTGTTGATCTCCACTAATCAGTTTTTTTTGTTCTTTTTTTTTTTTTTTACCTTTTAGACACCAAGGATTTGGGGTCCTGTCAGTTGTACTGGCAAACCATGCTATCAAGCTGCTTACATCTCTCTTCCAAGATCTACAAGTGGAAACTTTACACAAGGTAATGTCTAATATAGTTTTTTTTTTTTTTGCCAATATCGTAAAAGGAATTTGTCGCAGTAAAGTCATATTGAATCCTTACATAAGTTCATTGGCAGTGCAAAGGGATGGGGGTGGGGGGTGACTGAGGAATTCAGACACAAAATCCAGCACATTTTGAGAGAATACTGAGGCCACATACTTGCATATCTATGATGGTGAAAGGATCACAATGATAATCCTCTATACTTTGGGTGATGGCACAGTCAGCTTAAAGGACCTCTACCACCAGATTACTGAGCACCTCTTGCTCGATCTCATGAGTGTTTCCACTAAAATGCATGCAAAGCACAAGGCTCTCTTTCCCAAATGCAAAGGTTTTGGTGTCTGTGAATCTGTGGTCTGGCATGTGTCCGATCAAAGGAATATGGTGCCTATTGCTTCTGGCTCAGTGCTCCTGTCAGCCCCCACTTATCAAGTATCTGCAGGATAGACCATCCATACCGAATCCTGGCCTCGTTTATATACTTTTCGATCGATTTTATTATTTTTTCTTCAATAACTATTGATCATCTTTTCGTTCTACGTCTTAATACTTTTCTTTTTTTAATACAGCAAGCCTGGGACACAGATGGACCCCTGGCCGAGCTGAGCATCACAGCACAAAGCACGTCCATCCAGAGAATACAGAGACTCATTGATTCCATCCCTCTGACAAATCTACTGTTCACAGTTTTATCCACTTCCTATCGCAAGGTGAGAATGTTTTATCCTACGGATGATCTTGACGTCATTGTGTAAACTTATTGGGTCAAGTGTTGCAGGAAGATTGATCTGACCAGGGGGAGGTTTAATATTTGAAGATGGAAAGTTTTGTTAAATTCTTCCTTCTACTCACAGGCCTGTGTGTTACAACGACAGAGGAAGGGATCCATGAGCAGCGATGCCAGTGCATCCACAGATTCTAACACCTACTATGAAGACGACTTCAGCAGCACAGAGGAAGACAGCAGCCAAGGTAACTTCTCATTAGCTGCCATGTGTAATGTGACATATAAGAACTCATAGATTTTACTAAAAAGGTTTCAATTTTCGAATTATTTTTGTGTTGTTCCAGATGATGACAGTGAACCTATCCTTGGACAGTGGTTTGAGGAGACAATATCTCCAAGTAAAGAGAAGGTTCCCCCGCCGCCCCCACCACCACCACCACTTGAGAGCTCTCCTAGAGCGAAAAGTCCCAGCAAACAGAACCCTGCAGGAAATGGCAATATTTTGGCCAGTCGCAAGGATCCAGAACTGGTATGAAAGTTTTATATTGAATACTAGACTAACCAGTAATGTCAGTTAATATTGCATTCACCATACTTCTAATAAGCGTTTCCTCATTTCTTTAATGGATTTCCCTTTTTGTTTTTTTTCTTTTGATTTATAATTGGTCAATGTGATCAATATCTGATTGGAGGGGCTCTAACACCTCGCACATTAGTCTTAAAGCAGTCACTGTGCTTCAGTAAGCACTGTTTAATCTTACAATGCCAGTGACATCATGTCCACTTGTCATGTTTTCCTGGGTACAGCTTTTTGATCCCATTTAAATGAATACCCCTGACCTCAACGCCAAGTTCACGCTTTGAATGATTTATAGCTCTGTGCATTATTCTAATGGCGCAGTGTCTTCAGACAGCTGGTTGGAGGGATTCTGGTTGCTGGAACATGGCTGATCTCATATTGGTCTCTTATTCTAAGTAGTGCTAATAATAACACCTATTTGAGATAAGTAACCTTGTATTTTTTTTCCCTACAGTTTCTTAGCCTTGCCTCCAATACACTGAACTTTATCACCACCTGCATGCTAAATTCCCGCAGCAATTTCATCCGCAACTACCTTAGCGTGTCGCTAACTGAGCAGCACATGTCCACCCTGGCTTGTATCATCAAAGACGTGGACAAGGATGGACTTAAAGGTGCATGGTCTATAGTGATGAGTGTTTTATTACCTCACTTATGAAGTAAGCGCTTCTTACACATTATTATTATTTCTTTCTAGGATCATCGGATGAGGATTTTGCTGTTGCCTTGTACCAGTTTAATCATTGTTTGGTGACATCAGATCTCCAGTCTCCTACGCTGCAGGTAGCCTACAAAACCTTAAGATAATCTATATTTAGTTTGCTTTATTCTGCGGTGCATTAAGTGTTGTTTCCTATTTGGCAGAGTGCTCTCCTACAGCACCTTGGGATTGCACCTCTTAGTGAGGGTCCTTGGCCCCTGTACATCCATCCGCAGAGCCTTTCTGTACTGTCGCGTCTGCTGCTCCTTTGGCAGCACAAAGCTAGCATGCAGGGGGAACCAGACGTCCCAGAATGTCTCCGTGTGTGGGAGAGGTAAGCGCTTACAATCTTATGAAGTTGAAACATTCGAGACCAAATCCTTTGGCGATGATCTGGCTGGATGAACACAAACACATCTGTGTTTTGACTACTTGCTATTTGTTTGCAACTTATTTCTTGCAGATATATGTGGATTTTACCCCTATTTTCTTTACTGTGTCTTGATAATTAATACAAGCATTATTCTTACTATACTTTATTCTCAGTAATAGTAAAACTTATCGTATTAGTTTTATTAGGTATAAGGTTTATTTTTAACTTTGCACTTTATCCAATATTTTCTTAAACATGGTCAAACTTCTTCTCATAGGTTTGTTGGCACCCTGAAGCAGAATGCCCTCCAAGGAGTGGTACCAGGGGACACGGAAGATGTCAACGTGGATCATCTTCAGCTTCTGCTTCTAATCTTTCACAATTTATCAGAGACGGGCCGCCAAAGTATTCTCCTGCTCTGTGTACAGACGCTGCAGGACCTGGCCAGTAACCTGGAATCCCAGTTGCCTGCTGTTCCCCTCCTCCTTGCAAGATTACTCCTAGTCTTTGACTATCTCTTGCATCAGTACTCCAAGCCACCGCTCTACCTCTTTGAGCAGGTAAGGTTTTGGAAATCACAATTTTAATGTAATTGTTGATGATTCATGGCTCTTTTATTTGTACTTATTTGTAGCTCTTAAGTGAATTGCATTACACTTTTTTCTGTTTGGGTCGTAGGTGCAGTACAATCTGCTTACACCTCCTCTAAACTCTGGAGTGTCACATGAGGGGACTGGTCGCACTTCAGCTTTGTATTATGGGTTCAAAGAAGTAGAAGAAAATTGGACAAAACACTGCACAACAGGTTAGATAATACAGCTGTATATAGGTGGTGAGGATGGGAAGCTTTGCCTTGTCTATATTTTTTATAGAACAATCACAGTTTGTTTTAAGAGGATGTGAGTATCTAGCAGGCCAGAGGCAAAAAAGGACAGCTTTCTTGCAAAAACTCCTCCTCTCCTCACCATGGGTGATGCCTGGTGTTGCAACTAAGCTCCATTCATCTCTATATAGCTGAACTGAAATACCAGCACAACGCAAGTTGTGGCACTGTTTTTTGGACGGAAGCAGCCATGATTCTCAACCTCAAGAAAACCTCTTTAAATTTAGTTGCTGAGTGAGTGTTGTGCATGGGAGCGATTGAATGTACTGTTTTATAGGGTATATTTATCCAGCATGGTGCATGTAAATCTGGAGGTCTGAATGCGTGGACATCATTGGTCAAAGAATTGCCTGAAGTATCCCATCTTGAAAGGAGAAGAGTCGGGCATGCTTCGGCTGCACGCCATTCACATCTTGGGAATTGTCTACATCATGAAATGGCATTTAAGTAATTTTTTTTTTCTCTCAGATGCTGCTCCACAGCCCCGATTCTACAGTATCCTGACTCAGGAGGCTTCTGAAGATGACCTTCATCGCCTTGATACCGAGGTAAGGATGGCTTGTTTTTCGGTCAGAGCGGACTTCTCTGTGCTGGTTTGATATTACACGTTATTTATGTTACCTATGTTTTTTTGCAGGTTTCTGAAGTTCTCTTCTCTCGAGCGCTGAAATATGATGACTTGTACACTGCCCTCATTTCTTTACTGGCTGCAGGATCCCAGCTCGACACAGTCCGGAGGAATGAGAACAAATGCATCACAGCCCTGGTAAGAGAACAGTCTGCATGGGGTAGAAAGCAGATGTCTCCCTGTCTCTGTCGTATAATCTAATGCACTTTCTGTCTTCACCAGGAGGCTTGTGCCCTTCAGTATCACTTTCTTATATTATGGAGGATTCTGGGAATTCTTCCACCCTCCAAGCACTACATGAAGCAGCTGTCACAGAATGTGTCCGGTCCTAGTGAATGCGAGATTCTTCACACCTTGCGCTGGGCTTCTCGTCTCAGAGTCCCATCATACCAGCTCTGGATAAAGGTTAGGAGACACTGTACATTTCCGCATCTGTTCATGTCAAGATTATCTTTTTTAATCATTTTCCTCTTGTTTATGTATTTAGGATAATCTTGTGAAACAAGGAATTAAATCTGATCAAGCCACGACACTGACAGAGCAGACTGCTGCCAAGTGCAACTCTATTAAGTATGACGTAGAAGTGGCGGAAGAGTACATCGCCCGGCAGGTGGGGGATTTACTGTGTGCAACATAATTTAGAATCATGTATCGTGTACTAGGTAACATTCTTTATACTTGATTCTCTTTCTTAGATCTCCACTTACTGCAGCTCTAGTGGATACACATTTGAGCAGCTGCGTAAAGGGCCCAATCTGCAGTGTATTTACACATTAGATGCGATGATCTGCAAGGTGCAAGTGTCTCTGGATGAGCATTTCTCTAAGTTGTCAGCAGAGACGGATCCTCACAAGTCCTCTCAAGTGGCTAAGAACCTCTTGCCAGCTGCTTTACAGCTTCTAGACATGTACGCTTCACTCACCCGCTGTTACTTGCTCCGAAGTCTACCGGAAGAAGGCATAGAGGAGAAGAAGCTGCAGGGCTATGCTGCTGTACTTGCTATTGGATCTTCACGTTGCAAGGCTAACACACTTGGTAAGGAGGTTGATGACTTTGAGGAAAACTTATTACATTGAACATGTCAGTTTTGCGCCATCCTGATATTGATTCCCTGTCCTCATGATCCTTGCACACACCTTAAAGATTAATTTTAAGGAAAGCCTTAGATTCCATTCGGACATTCAGTTTTTCGGATGCAGTTTTTGATGTCCAAACCAGGAGTTGAGTGAAAAAAAACAAGTTATAAATCATTCATTTTGATCTAAAATTCCATCGTGTGGGTGCAACCTAAGGCCTCATGGGGGTCAGATCACGGCCCCGTAGAGGTCTATGGCACAAGGTCCTGGTGCAATGAGCACTGTCTCACTGCACCATGGCGTGGCTGGGCGGGCGCCCTGCACAGTATGGGACCTGTTCTATATTTTTCAGGCTTTCTATTGGGAAGGGCATTATGCTCATCTGGGTTACATCCTGGATGAGCACACGTTAGTTTGCATGCGGCTGCATTCTTATTCCTCAGAGTTAAGTTGACATTCACTACGGACAGGCATATACATTTTTTTTGTTTACAAACTATTTTCTCTCTTCAGGCCCTGTCTTGATCCAGAACCTTCCTAATGCTGTACAGACTTTATGTGAGTCGTGGAACAACATTCACACTAATGAATTCCCCAGTATCGGCTCATGGGTAAGTATTAGTAAGAATGGGGATACCTATAGTCATTGCAGATATTGCAATTCATACTGTCTTATCTTCCAGCGCAATGCCTTTGCCAATGATACAATTCCTTCAGAAAGCTACATTGGAGCAGTGCAGGCTGCTCACCTGGGTACATTGTGCAGCCCCAGCCTGTCCCTTGCTGCCTCCCTCAAGCATGTTTTGCTGTCCTTAGTCCGCCTGACGGGTGACCTCATAGTGTAAGTTCTTCTAAAGTTGCCACAAGTGCAGTTTATTTATCCCGTTGATGGATTACAACATGGATTATGGTTACCTTTTGTATATACAGATGGTGCCCAGAAGATCTGAATTCTCACCAGTTAATACAGTCGTTGCTTCCTCTTCTTCTGGAAAGCAGTACTGAGAGTGTAGCTGAGCTATGCAGCACATCTCTGGAGAGAGTGCTCGGACCGGCCGAGTCAGACGAGTTTTTGTCTCGCATGTATGAGAAGCTGATCACTGGTTGTTATAATATCCTGGCACACCACTCCGACCCAAGCAGGTAGGTTTCCCAAAACCGGGTCCTTATAAGATCTTTAAGTAAGCCCAGTTATATATCCTCTGCCATCTTCTCTAGTGGTCTGGATGAGTCTATCCTCGAGGAGTGTCTGCAGTTTCTAGAGAAACAGCTGGAGAGTAGCTTGGCCCGAAAAGCAATGGAGGAGTTCTTTACTGAGAGGCAAGTGTCATGGTCAAATGGACATATTCGGAGTGTGGAATAAGGGATATGGCACTTATTGTGTTTTTCTTCTCATAGAGGGGAACTGGTTCAGATAATGATGGCAACTGCAAATGAGGCTCTTTCTGCCAAGTTCTGTAACAGAGTCTTGAAATTATTTACCAAACTATTCCAACTTAGTAAGTAATTCTGTGTTCTATAATTTTTAAATGTCCAGAAATACGGTCCATAGAAATTTCGCAAACATTTGCCCTAATCAATTTACAGCCGAGAAAAATCCTAGCCCTAGTTTACTTCGTCTCTGTGGCACTCTGGCACAACTCGCCTGCGTGGAGCCATCGCAGCTTCAGCGTTGGCTTGTTCGTATGACAACTCCACCTCCCAAGGACTCTGACCAGACGGAGATAGTCCAGGAAAACCGACAGCTCCTCCAGCTGCTCACTGCATACATTGTACGAGAGAACAGGTGCGTTTTACATTGTCCATAGCGTTCCATCTTCTCAATCTACAAGTTGATCCATGTACTGATCCATGTACTTGTGGTTTTACTCTGCAGCCAAGTTGGGGAAGGTGTGTGCACTGTGCTTCTCAGCACCCTTATCCCTATGGCCACAGATCTTTTGGCCAACGGGGATGGGTCTGGCTTTCCGGAACTCATGGTTGTGATGGCTACTCTTGCAAGCTCAGGACAGGGTGCTGGACACCTACAGCTGCACCGAGCTGCAATGGATTGGCTAGCAAGATGGTGAGTCCAAGAATCCCCTAGAATATATTGTCTTTATATACTAAAATTCAATAGTAACTCATAACTTCTCCGTCTGTTCCAGCAAAAAATATCTGTCACAGAAAAATGTTGTGGAAAAACTGAACAACAATGTGATGCAAGGGAAGGTGAGAATTACCAATATGGTTATATTTTTATATTTCTGCAATGTCTTTTTTTTTTTTGCTAATTTTAATTTCCTCCTTTTCACCAAAGCACGTTACCATTGTGGAATGCACATGCCACATAGTGTCTTACTTGGCAGATGTAACCAATGCATTAAGTCACAGCGCTGGGCAAGGCCACTGCCACCTTCCCGTGGATGGAGAAGAGCGGGCGATAGAGGTGGACTCGGACTGGGTGGAGGATCTAGCTGTTGAGGAGGACGACTCCCAGGCTGAAGATTCGGTACGTCCTAGTAAATGTAGTCATATTGTATAAAAGTGTTCTTGATCACAAGAGGGAGAAGAACATTACTTAGGAATACTTAGGGTTAAAATAGAAGAAAAAAATAGACCAAAATTACTTGGCATTGCATTTTATCCCAAAACTTGTTGGACTAAACACGGTTAGTCCAACAGTCTTTTCAAATAGATTGTATTTTACTACCAGGTCTCTTTTGGCCTGCCCTGTTAATTTATTATTATATATATTTTGTGCTGCTGGTTAATAAGAAACTGAATATTTTGCAAGTGCGGTGCTCGGCTGACATACAGATGTATTTTTCGCCCTAGGATGAAGATTCACTTTGTAACAAGCTTTGTACATTCACAATTACTCAGAAAGAATTCATGAACCAGCACTGGTGAGTCTGTTACATTAAGAGTTCTTATAACAAAAAAAAAAAAAAAAAAAAGATATATGATTTACCTGCTATGTCTATCCCACATGCTGAGAGGTGGCTGTGTTACAGAAGTGGTCCAGCATGCTTTGGGGCATTTGCGTTTCCAACCCAGAGATTAGAGTTATGTAGTTATCAGATGTACTGTCTACTTTTTTTTAGGTATCATTGTCACACCTGCAAGATGGTGGACGGCGTCGGGGTGTGCACAGTCTGCGCCAAGGTCTGCCACAAAGACCATGAGATTTCTTATGCAAAGTACGGCTCTTTTTTCTGTGACTGTGGAGCTAAGGAAGATGGAAGCTGCATGGTAAGTCTACATTCACTATCCATGTACAACTTTTATTCTTCATATTTTGTGTAGCATATTCAGGTAATTTCTTTGAACATGTTTTGCTGTAGGATATTTTATAGGATTCAGCCGATATGCCGTAAGTGTATATTGAGGAAAACGTTATTAATTACATAAATCTATTGCTTTACTACATACATGAAACATTTGCATCAAACTAAACATTACATTTCTTTTAGGCCTTGGTAAAAAGAACCCCGAGCAGTGGTATGGGATCCACTATGAAAGAATCTGCCTTCCAGAGTGAACCTCGTCTACCAGATAGTGCCATCAGACACCCTGGCTCTGCTCTCACAGACAAAGGAAAGGTGACAATCAGCGACGGCAAAGGGGACGATGAGAAGCCAAAAAGGAGCAGCTTGTGCCGTAACATTGAGGGCTGCCGAGAAGAGCTGATGGGTCAGGTGAGTGGAGGGTGACAGGACTGGTGGCAGTTCTGTGTAGACTAGAATGAAAGCTTTTGGAATTGCAAATCACACATGTGAACCTCTGTCTTTCAGGTCAATGTGTCATTTGCCCCATTGATTTTGGACATGTTGAATTTCTTGATGAGCGCCGTACGGAATAACTTCCAGCAGGCATCTGCGGTGGGGAGCAGTAGTCGAGCTCAGCAGGCCCTGGACCAGCTGCACTCTCTGGAGAAAAGTGTAGAAATGACCGACCAGTTAATGGTAAGAAAAAGAACTAAAAAGATTGTTTAAAAAACGAATTACTTTGGTTGTAGTGACCTGTAAGGGCAAATGCACAGGACTATGTGTAATTGTGTACCGAACTTTCTTTCCCGCAGGTCCCTACTTTGGGCTCGCAGGAAGGAGCATTTGAGAATGTGAGAATGAATTACAGCGGTGATCAAGGCCAGACTATCCGACAGCTGATCAGCGCTCACGTTCTACGCAGGGTAGCCATGTGTGTGTTGTCCTCTCCCCATGGCAGGAGGCAACACTTGGCTGTGAGCCATGAGAAGGGAAAGGTGAGCTGCTGGATCAGTTGTTACGTCTGTATGTTTTGTAACTATCTCACAAGTGTCTCTTCTTGGTTAAAATGTACATATTTTTTGGTTCAGGTTTGATACCAAGTCCCATTTGTCCGTCATACACTCTGCTCCCTTATCATTAAGATCCGGTTTTATACTGCATCAAATGTAAATCCAGAATTATTGTCCTATTTTTGACCTGCTGTTCACTCAAGGCTAAATTTATGAAGAATTTATTCAACGATCATTTCCTGGTCTGTGTTTCTCATTGGTCTCTAAGATGCATACATGGTGTTTTTTTTTTTTGTTTTTGTTTTTTTTTATACTGTAGATCACAGTATTACAGCTTTCAGCACTGCTAAAACAGGCAGATTCCAGCAAGAGGAAACTGACCTTGACACGTCTGGCCTCAGCACCAGTCCCATTCACTGTTCTCAGCCTCACGGGAAACCCATGTAAGGAGGATTACCTGGCTGTGTGCGGCCTGAAGGTTAGTTATTCTGGATATTGGGCTACAATATCATAATTGATACCCTTGTTGAGTACTTATAAATCTCTATAACTCTTACTACTTACTAGGACTGTCACGTCCTGACATTTAGCGGCTCAGGATCTGTTTCCGATCACTTGGTCCTCCATCCCCAACTTGCCACAGGCAACTTCATCATCAAAGCAGTCTGGCTACCTGGCTCCCAGACCGAGCTGGCCATTGTTACCGCAGATTTTGTTAAGGTTAGTGAAACCTTTGAGAAATGGCACAGACTGAGGTCCTCCTCCTATTTTGCGCTGAGGATTTGCTTTTTTAAACATTGATTAAAAAAATTGGTTTCACTTTTCCCCAGGTTTACGATCTGTCAGCAGATGCCCTGAGCCCCACTTTCTACTTCCTGCTGCCCAGCTCCAAGATTAGGGACGTCACCTTCCTCTTCAATGAAGAAGGGAAAAACATTATAGTGATCATGTCCTCTGCTGGCTATGTGTACACCCAGCTGATGGAGGAGTCCAGCAGCGCCATGCATGGCCCATTTTACGTTACCAATGTTCTGGAAGTATCTCATGAAGACTTGAAGGTTTGTATCCTGTGCTGTACATGATGACATCAAAACATCTCTTGCAAAGTGTCCTAAGGCTTTATAACATATTAACTTGTCTTTTTCTATTGTGTCTCACAGGATAGTAACGGGCAGGTCGCTGGTGGAGGTGTATCTGTTTATTACTCACATGTGCTCCAGATGCTTTTCTTCAGCTATTGCCAGGGCAAATCCTTTGCTGCCACTATAAACAGATCTTCACTGGAGATAGTACTCCTATTCCCCATCAACATAAAGGGGTATGTTGACGTTAAAATTGTGCAATGTTTTGCGCGATCCAATTATTGAAGTCTAAACCCTTTTATAGTACACTGTAATGGCTCTATACAAGGGCTGGTGTTTCCAACATTTGGGAACGTGAGCAGCTGGACCCCGAGAACAGTGCTTTACAGACTATCCTGTGGATAGATATGTATTACTGGGAATCTCTTGTAACCTTTTCTTTCCTCTTTTTACAATGCAGTTCCAATGGAGGAAGTAAGACCTCACCAGCACTCTGTCAGTGGTCTGAAGTCATGAACCATCCTGGTTTAGTATGCTGTGTACAGCAGACCACAGGAGTTCCCCTAGTGGTCATGGTCAAACCGGATAGTTTCCTTATTCAAGAGATCAAGACATTGCCTGCTAAAGCAAAAGTAAGTAGATATCAGACTAACAAAATATCCAGCAGATGAAACCATATTATGTTTGCCATGCGTTGTTTAATGCTGCCTGTCATCCGGTCATCAGAAATTGACCTAATAAACCACAACTAGTATGTTATGAAGCAGATTAGCACCTTTTAGATCATGTTTCTATTGTGTCCCAATGTGGTGGCATCATCTAGAAAATCAACATTGAAGTGAGATGTAAATTGGTTGTATGAAGAGTTCAGCACTGAAGTCAAGCTCTCCCCACCTCCTCCCCTGTGATTGACATAGTTAAGCAGACCTCAGCAGAGTAATTTGTCTGGAAGCATGATCACCAATTACAGAGAAGAGCTCATTCTGAGGTTAGGAGAGCTGGAGTACAGTGTAAACTCTGCCTCGTTGACATAATACAACCAAATTACATTTCACTTCAAAGCTGATTTTTCTTGATGATGCCCTTGAAATAGACATGATCAAAGAATCTGTTAAGCGTTTTCTGGGGATATTTAAGATATGACTTATCCTAAACACTACCGCGCCTTTGGTGTCATGTCAGCAGTGCACACGCCTGCTACAGCAGCAGTTGTTTACGTGCAGTTCTCCTCTCGATATGGGCTTTATAATATTTTTATCTCCTGGCACCATATATCTATAGTTGCAGTGCACCTTGCTCGTTTTCAGGCTGATTACATACACTGGTCAGGATGTGATGATTCTATATGTCTTTAGTTAATCATAGCTTTTTACTGTAAAAACCATAGTTAAAATAAAAGTAAGCTGTTGTGCAGTAAGTCTATAGGAAACTTTTATTGCTACCATAAGGTTCCTCTCCAACCATAGTGGTTGCAACCATTAGTGGTTCCTCTCTACTTTATCGGAGTTACTCAATTACCCTTTTTTTTGCAGATTCAGGATATGGTTGCAATAAGGCACACGGCAAGCAATGATCAGCAGAGGACAACGATGATTCTTCTGTGTGAAGATGGCAGCCTGCGGATTTATATGGCCAATGTGGAGAACACTTCTTACTGGCTCCAGCCATCTTTACAACCCAGCAGTAGCATCAGCATCCTGAAACCTGTGCGCAAACGCAAGCCTGCAGCAGTCAGTGAGTAGCTTTCAATGTCTCCTGTGTATTTGCAGCTTGTATAGAATTTCTTTGATGGTAATACAGTGATTTCTCTTCTTTCTGAAGTGACACGGGCATCTAGTCAAGTGACCTTCCCTATCGATTTCTTTGAGCATAACCAGCAACTTACCGATGTGGAATTTGGTGGCAATGACCTGCTACAGTTATATAATGCCCAGCAAATCAAGCATCGCCTTAATTCTACTGGGATGTATGTGGCAAACACCAAGGTATTCAGAATAAAATCCCCTTCACTGTTAGTAGGTGATGCCTCGTCCACAGATCTAATTATTTTCTGTACCTTTTAAATCAGCCGGGAGGGTTTACAGTGGAAGTCACCAATAACAACAGCACGATGGTGATGACTGGAATGCGCCTTCAGATCGGCACGCAGGCCATCGAGAGAGCCCCTTCTTACATTGAGATGTTTGGTCGCACAATGCAGCTCAATCTCAGCCGAGCGCGATGGTTTGACTTCCCATTTACTCGAGAAGAAGCCTTACAAGCTGATAAGAAACTCACAATATTCAGTAAGTAAAACGGATGCCTTTTCTCTTTAGTGTGCTTTGGCAGGTTAATTCACAGTACGAAGCAATAAGAGGAAGGAAAATTTAGAAAGGCTAAGTGCATTCAACTATGTACACAAATGGGCTGCAAAAAGGAGGAAAGTTTGCAGCCCGATTTAGCCAGGTGGAGATTGCATTTCCATAGGAAAGGAGTGGCAGCGCTACAAATTGGAGAAAGGATACCCTCTCTATAATTCACGGCACGATGCCCAGCTTTGGCTGGGTGCTGTGAGACACAATGCTATCTGCATCACAACTATGCACAATGGAGGTCTATGGGGGCAGTCAGCTAGCCAAAGTTTGGCGCCAGCTCACGCCAAAAAATAAATGGTGCTGTGCATCAGGGATTGTGCTGTATGCACACATTGAATGTATGCACACACATGTGCGCTAGCCATTGTATCAAAACTTAGCACATGTCTCTAAGCACATTTGCTTCTATAGGCTCATACACAAGTCATGGATTCCACGAGCCTGAGCCACAAAACTCGGAGCATGTCCTATTCCTTGGGCAGTTTTAAAATGGTCATCTTTGCGTGAGCTGTGGGATGCGCATAGGATGCAAACCACGGTGGTGTGGTGGGGGCCTAATGTACATTTAGAAAAGGGTGTAGGATATCCTGCAGCCAAACCAGTATTAACTACTAGTTTACTCCAACACAACATTTACATTCTTTCAATGCTTCATGGTTCTGCTTTTCTTAGTTGGTGCTTCGGTAGATCCAGCCGGGGTCACCATGATAGATGCCATTAAGATTTACGGAAAGACAAAGGAACAGTTCGGCTGGCCGGATGAACCCCCAGAAGAGTTTCCTTCTGCCTCGGTGAGCAGCTTGTGTCCCCCTAACTTAAACCAAGGCAATGGATCCACAGATGGCGAGGCGGCAACACCGCCCTCCACTAACGGCACAGTCATTGAAAGGTGAGTCCAGGAGTGCACAAGACAGATGTTTCCTACTTATCCAGTGATTGGAGCGGAGATGTCGCTGGTTGCTTACAATCATTTTGTTCACGTTCTGGGGTTCACGCTGAGTTTGAGCCCCATTCGCTGTTTTGGCTTCACATGTTCTTTTTATTTTCATTTTTGTTGTTTTTTTCTTTGGCTCATCAAAAGTTCTGACCCAGAACCTTTAACGATCTTGGACCGGTTAGTAAGTCTTCCTTACTCTGCACGAGTGAGTGTGCGCACAGTCTCCCCGCTGGTGTACCTCTTGCGCTTGTTTGAGATTCTGACCCTTAGTGCATGGCGGTGTCTAGGTTACCCAGTGATTTGTAGGCAAAGACTATCCAGCCCTCGTAGATGAGCAGTGGGTGTATAATGACTGGTGAGCTTGGGGCATGAGTCTTTCTGCTGATTAATTAAACATTCTACCAGTTTAGGGTCAGATAGTCCTGTTTGATGCGATAGGTCACAGAAACAAGTTTGAAAACCAATGATCCACTGAAATGACAAGCAACAGTATCAAAATGCAAATTACAATTGGGGCACAGGCCTGTGGCTTGGTGTGGTTTGGCTTGCACCCAGGAACTTTCTTGCATTAACCCTTCACCTTTGTGACTTATGACCTATTTACCAGATACGCCTTAATAGAATAAAGCAATTCTCCTTGTCTGTAAACCTGAGGTTATGCTGCAGATTGGGCGTAGCGTAACATTAGTTACATTAACTGTCTATTCTCTGCGCAGGCTGGTGGGGAGCTCTCTTGAAGCTCTGGAAAGCTGTTTTGCATTTGGACCAGTTCCTGAGAAGGTAGGTGGACAAAAGGGATTTAACCAAAATCTAAAGAACCCGGTTTTACTTTTAATTTGATGGCCTATTTACAAGAAAAGTTCATATGTGATAAGTGGGAGTTTGGAACTGCACAGATATGCTGTTCTGCCACCTGATCTATTAAAGGCGTTTGCTCATGAAAGTTCTGAAATTTCCTATTCATGTTTGCACAATAAAGATAATTTTTGACCTTTTACTTAGCAGTTTTACTCCGTGATGGTCAGTGCATTCCAGAGTGTGGTTGGGAAATCTCTAAGCAGACAGTTCATGATTCCTCTAGTGCTGTGTGTTGAAAATGTGCTTAGATTATGAGGGTCTTACTTTATCTTCACTTTCATTAAGCTTATGAACAGTCTACTAGTATCTGACACAGAAAGAGAAACTGAGTCATGAGATGGATATAAGACACAATGACACTTGGCTCTGCTATCTCACCTAATCAATATTATACAGTCCTTACTGCTATGCCCCCCTCACCTGGATCCAGAGCTTATCTTGTTTGTAGAGCAGCTGCTGCTGTGTCCTCTTCAGGCTGCTGGAAGCACGGAAGAGCCTGTGTCTCACCTATCCCTCCCCCTTCTCCTGCAATCTTAGATAAGCTAGAGGGAATTGTCTGACCATAGTCAGAATATTTACTGTCACATCCAGGCAAAACCTAAATGTAAAACGCCAGGACTGATACAGTTTGGAATGACCTCTGTGAAATGCTGTATTTTTTGTAAATATCAGTGAATTAGAGAATGTGTTATTTTGTTGTTCTGAATACATTTAATAATCTTGTCTTTGTGGGAATAGCCCTTAAAGTAAATTGAGTTTGCTCTGTCCAGTGTATAGAGGCCACATCTCTTCATAAGAATAGAGAATGAGCTGCAGTTCCCCAAATCATCATTTGTTGCCAAAAAAAAAAATACTTCCACAGGATTGGGAATAATGTGATATGTGCTGAACATAGCCCTGTTAAATTCAGCATTTAATGAAATATAAAATAATACATTAAACATAAATATGGTCTGTGTGTCTGTCATTGAATACTGCATGATAGTTTGGTCGCTTGATGTTTAGTTTTTTTTTTTTTTTTTTAATTATAAGTAACAAATTATTCATCTCTTTCTTGATTTAGGAGAAAAACAAAGCATCAGCTCTGGAGCTGGCGACAGTCCTTCTATCCATGCCCACACCATCCAGTGTCCAGATACAGACAAAGAGTCTGCTGGCAAGTCTGCACACAAGTCGTTCTGCGTATCATAACCACAAGGTAAAATTTAGTTTTTTAGACAATACCACAGCACGGATTATTCAGCTTCATGACGTTGTGGTATCCTCTGTGCAGGATCAAGCACTTCTGAGCAATGCTGTGCAGTGTCTGAACTCCTGCACTCATGATGGAAAAGACTTGGATCCAGAAGTATTCCAGAGACTGGTTATTACGGCTCGCTCCATCGCCATCATGCGTCCGAACAACCTTGTCCACTACACAGAATCCAAGTTGCTGACAGGGGAGGCAGGTTAGTGTAAGAGCGGTAGTTCTCAAAGACAGGCCATTTTCACGGCCGTAGAGTAAATAAGAATCTCTTTCAGATGTTGGTGAAGGTAAAGAGGTTGTAAAGACTAGTGAAGGGGAAGAAAGCTACGCCTTCATTACACAACTTGTCAACCAGTTTTGGAAATTACATGCATCCAAGCCCAAGAATGCTTTCCTGGCTCCTGCTTGTCTGCCAGGTAATGTGGTGCTCCCTTCTTTATAACACTTGTCTGTAGTGGTTTTCTGCCTTCTTTTATATCTATTATTTTTCTCCTGCAGGTCTTACCCATGTGGAAGCAACGGTTAATGCTCTTGTAGACATTATACATGGATACTGCACTTGTGAACTAGACTGCATTAACCTAGCATCTAAAATCTACATGCAGATGTTGCTGTGCCAGGTGAATGACATATGGAGAACAGTGGGGGAGATTGTTTTTCATGACAGGACCTTCCTATACCAGACTTGATCTCTCTCCAGCAGAGATGGTTATAAGTGATTGAAAAACATGGCTGCCTTTAAAAAATATCTTGTCTCCTGACTCTGGGTAGTGTATGGTATTGCAGCCAGGCTCCATTTATTCCTATACAGCTAAGCTGTTATACCAGCACTAACCATGGTGAGATGCTGTCTTTGGAAGAAAGCAGCCATGTTTTCAACCTCTGGACAACCCATTTAGTTAAAGGAACACTCCTTTCAAAGCTAATTCATTTAATAATGCCTAGTGCAGGGTATGAAGGGAGGAGCAGGACTTCTTCTCAGTGTAATCCTAGAACCTAGAGTCGTGCTCCTCCCTTCAGGCCAATACCTTATAATCCAATGAATCAGCTGTGACGGAAGTGTTTTTTTAAGAGATGGATGCCTCTTAAAGGGGTTTTCCAAGTATAAACAAAACAAAAGTACATTCCAACCTCATACTGGCTCCCAATTGCCACATCACTGTAGTACTTTCAGCTTCTGCTTCATCCAGTGACTGCCACTTTGTAAACAGGACATCACTTTCTTTTTCTAGGGGACTTAATTTCCTTTGTCCCTTGGTCCAAGGAGTCCAGTCCTTGCAGTGAAGCTGATCCCAAGACGCCCCCTCCCCATAACTTTAAGTTGGAGCCCGGGCTTTCAGTTCCCCTTAAATGAACTAGTTCTATCTCTTAAGCCTGAAATTCTCCTATGTCAGCTGACAGCTATACTATGCAATTGCTACTTGCTGTCCAAGGGTAAATTCACATTTGTCCGTTGTCACGCACCTGATAACTCTGCTGGGGCCTGAACTTTTTGCATAAAATATTATGATGCACAGACATCTTGTTTCTCTGATATGCAGTGGAGCTGAGAATGTACAGTTGGCTCTGCTGCAATTCTGGGAGACAACATCTCTGTGCATCACATATCAATATGATGCACAGAGTTCAGGCCCCAACGTAGTGATCAGTCGGTGGCACGGCACTTTTTATGGTCTGTAATCACGGATAAATGTGAATACTGCCTAAGCCCCTCACCATCATTCCCACATTTAATGAAGGTTCAAATGCGCTGAAAATTGCACCTAAACATGCAAATATAATCCTTTATTTAGATTTTTCTCATGCTTGTGCTCTTTTTTAGGATCCAGCTGTAAGTTTCTCCTGCAAGCAGGCTCTAATTCGAGTCCTCCGTCCCCGGAATAAGCGCCGTCATGTCACACTTCCATCCTCTCCACGTAGCAACACACCCATGGGTAAGAGTATTCTCATAATTGCAGAATATGAGTTCATTCGGAAGTTGTCATTTGATACTTCACCGGGATTTCCCTCTGCTTATTGTGATGTGAGTGTTGTCCTTCTGCGTAGCTCTATAGATGACCCAAACCCCTCAAGTGTTATCCTTGCTCTTGGCGTCACAGCCGTGAGTTTTATTCTCTTAAATCTTATCCCTTTTCCATGGCAGCCGTGTTATTCTGGCTGAGATACCCATCTCTTCCTCCTCCTCCTCCTTTTTACTTCAAAGAATGGAGCATCTTGATAGACACCCGTACATCATCATTTCAATTCCCTCTAGGTTGGAGAGCTTGGTTTCCTTCAGGTGTGGCTGTCATTAGGATGCCTCCGCCATACAAGGACCTCTTTAACCGTGAGCACTCGGGTTTCTATCACCCTTGGCTAGGAAGGGTCTCCTTTCATTGTGGTGGTTATAGTGGTGTCACACGCAGGCAGCCATGATGTTTTAGTTGGGTGCTAGTCAATTAGGTTTTGATTTACTTTGTTTCTGGCTCAGGAGACAAGGACGATGATGACGATGACGAAGCGGAAGATAAGATCCAGACTTCAGGAATACCAAATGGAGAGCACGTCAGACAGCAGAGTCAAGAACAGAATGAAGTTGACCATGGAGATTTTGAGATGGTGGTGAGAATTGTGTGTACTGACTGAGCATTGCATGACAATTTTAATTTTCTAACATTACATAGTTTGATAGGAAGAACTAAGTCGTATTGCCCTTTATTTCATCAGTCCGAGTCAATGGTCCTGGAAAGTGCTGACAGTGTCAACAATGGCAACCCGTCACCATTAGAAGCGCTACTAGCCGGTGCCGAGGGTTTTCCGCCAATGCTGGACATCCCTCCTGATGCAGATGATGAGACCATGGTGGAGTTGGCTATTGCACTTAGTCTACAGCAAGATCAGCAAGGTAAGAAGAACACAGTCTGCCATGCAGTTTCCACCTTACTGACCCATTAATAGTAAAGGTTATCAATATCAGATCATTGGGTGTCTTACACTATTTGATTATTGTTCTGCTATTGGGAATAGTGGTTAGTCACTACACCTCATCTGCAATTCAAGTAAGGCTGCCACAGAGCTCTGCTAATTACTGAGTTTTAAAGCACCACTGATTGGATATTGATCTCCTATTCTATCTTTAAGTTTTAAATCCCCTTTAAAGGGGATGTCCCTTTTAAACAGATATTTGTGTAAAGAAAAGTTGTACCATATTTTAATATACTTTCTGTAGCACTTCCTCGCGCTTTGGTAGATCTCTGCTGTCTGTCATTCTATGGGAATCTCCATTGTTTACTTCCTGTGGATAGAAAAACGGTCCCTGGTCATGTGATGTCACACAGGTGCCCGGCTCAATATATCCCTGATCATGTGATGTCACACAGGTGCACGGCTCAATATATCCCTAATCATGTGATGTCACACAGGTGCACGGCTCAATATATCCCTAATCATGTGATGTCACACAGGTGCACGGCTCAATATATCCCTGATCATGTGATGTCACACAGGTGCACGGCTCAATATATCCCTAATCATGTGATGTCACACAGGTGCCCGGCTCAATATATCCCTGATCATGTGATGTCACACAGGTGCACGGCTCAATATATCCCTAATCATGTGATGTCACACAGGTGCCCGGCTCAATATATCCCTAATCATGTGATGTCACACAGGTGCCCGGCTCAATATATCCCTGATCATGTGATGTCACACAGGTGCCCGCCTCAATATATCCCTGATCATGTGATGTCACACAGGTGCACGGCTCAATATATCCCTGATCATGTGATGTCACACAGGTGCACGGCTCAATATATCCCTAATCATGTGATGTCACACAGGTGCACGGCTCAATATATCCCTAATCATGTGATGTCACACAGGTGCACGGCTCGTTATATCACACAGTTCTAAATACTATTTGTCATAATGATCCGTTCACCTGTGTGACAACACATGATCATGAACCGGATTTCTATTCAAAGGAAGTAAACAATATAAAAGGACATTAAAAATTACAGCAAGCAGTAATCTATAAAACGGAGAGGGATTGATACAATTTTCCTAATTGTTTTCTGTATAACTTTTCTCTACACAGACAATATCGGTTATTTGCTGAAGTGATCAACCCCTTTAAATCTAAGGCAGCTTAACACTGACTTTTTTTGTGTATGTGTGTCTGTATCCCCTCTACTGTATTCACAGGAAGCAGCAGCAGTGCCTTAGGTCTCCAGAGTTTAGGATTATCTGGACAAGCACCAAGTTCATCATCTTTGGATGCTGGAACTTTATCAGACACTACAGCATCAGGTAACAGTAGTGCATGGGAACATGACACCTACTGCATGTCAATAGATTTTAGGGAACAAAACTTGCTAACTCTGCTCTGCTTGCCATGGATCCAGCCGACGCTTGCATGTGGTTCTTCCCGCCAATCTGCTTCGCCCCTATAAAGCCGCTCCGCCTCTTGTTGTGTGGGGGGCCTGTGTTTTGCTGGCTCGGTAGTTAGAGACTGTGTTTTTACCTGTAACAGCTCTCCTCATGCTTATAGCTCCAGCATCGGATGATGAAGGCAGCACGGCTGCAACCGATGGCTCCACTCTGCGCACCTCCCCAGCAGACCACGGAGGGAGCGTGGGCTCGGAGAGTGGCGGCAGTGCCGTGGATTCGGTGGCCGGTGAGCATAGTGGTACGTCTGTCAAAATTTAGTTTGATGGGTGTGAGGAGTTAAGGAGTAAGGCTAACAAGAATTTGACGGTAAAGTGGTTACTGTGATCCACACGAGTCTCAAAGATCCATATGTAAAAAGCCTTGCGTGTGGTCCCGGCAGGATCAAAACTTACTCAGTAAAACAGGATGAGCCTTGCATATTTGGATAATTTTCGTGTAATCTTACACTTTTATTCTTAGATTTTCAAAGCGGCTATTTTAATCAGACCCTTTTGAAGTGTCTCCCATGAGGATTTGGGAGATATTGTATGAAATGGGATATTTTCTTCACATGTTCTGGAAAATGCGGATCCTGACATTAAAAATGTTTTTTATAGATCACTGAAATCTGTGTATACAAAAAGGTTATCCTTAAAATATTTGAGTGCTTGGGGTCAGACACCTTGCACCGTGGCTGAGTTACTGACAGAAGCTTCATAGCAGGAGAGCTTGATCGTTGCCATATTGTATCTCATGGTCAATATTGGTGGCCCACTAAGGAAAGAGTATAACCCTAACTTTATATATTCATTACATTCAGATTATTTTTTAACATTGAGCTATACACCTGTCTCTTCTCTTATAGTATCTGGTCGGAGCAGTGCATATGGAGACACGGCTGTTGAGGGTCACCCTACAGGACCTGGAAGTATAAGTTCCAGCACAGGAGCTATCAGCACCGCGACCGGACAGCATGAAGGTGAAGGGTCTGAAGGAGAAGGGGAGACGGAAGGTGATGCACATACTAGCAACAGGTCTGTATTGTGTAAGAAACCATCTCTCATGACTAAGTTTACAGGGATTGAAAAAGTTTACAGGGATTGAAAAATTAATCATTGCTTGTTCCTTACCTCTAGACTTCACATGGTGCGTTTAATGCTTCTGGAGCGCCTCCTTCAGTCTATGCAAAGTCTGCGTAACGTCGGAGGGGTCCGGGCAATTCCTTACATGCAGGTATATAGCAATATCTTGTCGTATCATTTTACTGAGATACTGCCTTGGTGTATGTGGTAACATTTGGGGTGTTATTTTTCCAGGTTGTGTTGATGTTGACCGCTGACTTGGATGGAGAAGATGAGAAGGATAAAGGTGCCTTGGATAACCTTCTTTCCCAGCTCATTGCAGAACTGGGTCTAGATAAAAAGGTAATGGTGGGAATATTGCTCTTTTAGTGAAATTGATGACCGTGATTCTTGATACATATTTGTAATGTTCCCCTCTCAAATTTATCCTCTAGGATGTCTCTAAGAAGAATGAACGTACCCCTCTGAATGAAGTCCATCTCGTGGTCATGAGGCTTCTGAGCGTCTTCATGTCCAGGACCAAGTCTGGTTCTAAATCGTCCATTTGTGAGGTATGTGGGATGGTACTTGGCTGCTAATATTCATATTACCTTTGCCGGCTGTAGTCATATCCTTGGTTATCAGTTTTGTACTAATGTTCAGATTGTATTCTCCACCTGTATATTGTACTATTCGTACCATGGTCTGGTAGGTTGTAGTAACTGCCCCCTCATGAGACGCACAGGGATAATTTTCACTAAATCGTAACCAGTGTCCCATTTTCTTTTCCAGTCATCCTCTCTGATTTCTAGTGCAACAGCGACTGCTCTTCTAAGCTCTGGGGCTGTGGATTACTGTCTACATGTCCTAAAGTCTCTCTTGGACTACTGGAAGAGCCAGCAGAGTGATGAGGAGTCGGTGGCTACTAGTCAACTTCTGAAACCTCACACTACATCATCTCCACCGGATATGAGTCCATTCTTCCTCCGCCAGTATGTGAAGGTAAGTCGTAAGCTGCCAAAAATTCTAAAATCTAAAACCTAACATAGATGCACTTGTATAATTTGGACACTGCAAGCCTTATTGAGGGATTTGCATTTACTCTGTGCCTTTCTTCTCTTCTAGGGTCATGCGGCAGACGTTTTCCAAGCTTACACTCAGCTACTGACAGAGATGGTTCTCCGATTACCATACCAGATTAAGAAAATTGCAGATACCAACTCCAGAATCCCACCACCCGTGTTTGACCATTCTTGGTTCTACTTTCTCTCTGAGGTCTGTAAATGCATCTTCCTAATGCAATGTATGTCCATAACATTTGTGTGTAAAATGTCTATAAGCTTGCATTCACACACATGTATGCTCACCAATCCGTAGCGCTAGAGAGGAGGAGGGGTGAACACCGCTTACCCCTCCCCTCTCCATGGGAAACTGGGCCGCACACATGGGGAAAGATAGAGCATGCTAGAGGTGGAACTCTATTGCCACCGGGTCGCCATAGCAATCTATGGGGACATATTTGCGTCGGGATATATGTCCCCACAACGGTCATGTGAATGGAGCCTAAATCTGAGATAAATGTTCAATTATTTTTATTTTGCTTTTTTTATTTAGTACCTGATGATCCAGCAGACTCCATTTGTGCGCCGTCAAGTTCGGAAACTTCTTTTGTTCATCTGCGGCTCAAAGGAAAAATACAGACAACTCCGTGATCTTCATACACTGGATTCCCACGTCCGAGGCATCAAGAAATTGCTGGAGGAGCATGGGATTTTCCTGCGTGCAGGTGTGGTGACGGCTAGTTCTGGTTCTGCTCTGCAGTATGACACTCTCATTAACCTGGTAAGATGATAGAAGACCAATGTGCTTCTCTGCACCAGTAATAGAGCACAATGGTACATTGTATTTACAAAATTCTTTTATTTCAGATGGAACATCTCAAGGCTTGTGCTGAAATTGCATCCCAGCGGACTGTGAACTGGCAAAAGTTCTGCATCAAAGATGACTGTAAGCATCATTTCAGTTTAGTAGTCTGTTGGCAATATTGGAAAAAAAAATATTTAAGACTTTACAGTCTGTTCTATCATTGAAGGTGAATAACATCTCATCATGAGCGCTTGTATAATTGTCTGGATAGTGTTCTGGAGATAATGTGGGTCGTGTATCTTTAATTTTCATCCTCTTCTGTCTTTTTGAGCCATTCTTTGGCGCATTGCAGTTTTTGCGCCCTTTTGTGGATATTTTAAAAAGGCTGTCGGACATTTTGGTTTTCGGCAGTAAGACACATTGTCTTCTGTTCCAGATGTGCTAGATGTTTATCATTTAAAACTGTCTAAAATTTGCAAAACCATACTTAAGGAAAACTTCGAAAATGGAAAGAAATGACTTGGGACATTTGTGTGACATTAATAATGAATGTCTCAAAAGGAGATCTGAAAAAAAAAATCATTTAACACAAGGAAAAAGTGAGATTGATAAATTACTGAAGAAGCAGACTGGAAAAACGACAGGCAAAAACCAGCCAAAACAAACACAGATAAGATAAATGACCTCCAATGTGTCTGACCTTTGGGGATTTAACCACTAGGTCCGCACCAATCATGAGAGCTGTATGTATTGGAGCACAGATTTGCGTTCTATCCTTCTAAGGAGCTTCAGTACATAATCATCCTGGTAGCTCCATAGAAGTAATTACAATTGAAGGTTTGGGTGTACATCTGTCGTGTGGACAGGTGAATGAGAGTTTCTCTTGTGAAATTACCCCTTTCAGTGTCTTTAGATGCTCTTTCTTGCACACTCACCTTACTATACTACATTACTATAATGTAATATTTGCTACTAGAATGGATCATATTTGTCCTTTTTACAGACTTATTTTTCTTTTTGTCTTTGCTACTAATTGTCTTTGTTTTCCTTCAGCGGTCCTCTACTTCCTGCTCCAGGTCAGCTTCTTGGTAGATGAAGGAGTGTCTCCAGTCCTTCTGCAGCTCCTCTCTTGTGCCCTGTGCGGCAGCAAAGTCCTTTCCACATCTTCAGGTTCCTCTACTGTTCCATCATCTGGGTCTGGACAGCTGGGGTCTCAGAGTAAGTCATCCACCAAGAAGAGTAAAAAGGAAGACAAAGATAAGGACAAGGAAGGTAAGAGACTCTGGTATACTACATTTACTGCACCACAAATTTTTAAGATGGAGTCTTAAAGGAACACTCGAGTCAAAGCTCACTCATTGCATAATACATGGTCCAGGGCCTGAAGGGAGGGGGGGTATGACTCATCTTCATTGTATTCTAGAACCTAAAGTCATGTTCCTCCCTTCAGGCCCTGCACAAGGTATGGTTTAATGAATCTGTTGTGACTGGCGTGTTTTAAGTAAATTAGTATATTTTACAGGTGATGGGTCTAGTAGTCAAGAGGAACAGCTCTGCACTGCACTTGTCAACCAGCTGAATAAATTTGCTGACAAAGAGACGCTGATCCAATTCTTGCGCTGCTTCCTTCTGGAGTCCAATGCATCTTCAGTCCGCTGGCAGGCTCATTGCTTAGCGCTGCACATTTACAGGTTAGGGGGAGCATTCATAACTTAACTATTTCATATTGCCATTGATATTTCTTTATTGTTGTAATACAATATAAAACTAATAAAAACTTCCTGATTTTATTTAATTCAGGAATTCCAACAAGGCCCAGCAGGAGCTTTTGCTGGACCTCATGTGGTCAATCTGGCCAGAACTCCCTGCCTATGGACGCAAAGCTGCCCAATTTGTAGATCTCCTTGGATACTTCTCCCTAAAGACTCCTCAGACCGAAAAGAAGGTGAGTTCTAGATGAGGAACAGATTTTGATCTTCTAATAATATAACCATTAACTAGGTAATAAAAATTATCACTTGTTCTTCAGTTTAAGGAATATTCCCAAAAGGCTGTAGAGATCCTAAGAACTCAAAACCACATCCTGACCAATCATCCCAACTCCAACATCTACAAGTAAGTGGTGGCCTCCTATCCTCCTCCATGTTAACTATTGATGCATTTTCTTTAACTGAGGCACATGCTCCCTTTCATTACCTTTCCTATAATCTGGATACTTTATCTCTCCAGCACACTTTCTGGTTTAGTGGAGTTTGATGGATACTATCTTGAAAGTGACCCGTGTCTTGTCTGCAACAACCCTGAAGTTCCATTGTGTGTAAGTACTAGGCTAGAAGGTTTTTTTAGGATAGTTTTTTTTTTTTTTGTATAAAATGAAATCTCTTGCAATTCGTATATCTTTTTTTGGACAGAACATCAAACTGTCTTCCATAAAAGTGGACACGCGCTATACCACAACACAGCAAGTGGTGAAACTTATAGGCAGCCACACCATCAGCAAAGTGACAGTGAAGATCGGAGATCTGAAACGAACCAAAATGGTCCGAACTATAAATCTGTACTACAACAACCGCACTGTGCAAGCCATCGTGGAGCTGAAGAACAAGTGAGAAACTAACATTGTGTTAACCTGTGATAGTTATTGTGAAACTAAACTGATGGGGAAGAATGCTTCTTGGTGCAAAATTTTCTGCTTTCAAACTTTTTGATCGCATAATATCATTAATGAAAAACTATTGAATATACCGTATTTTCCGGACTATAAGGCGCACTTAAAAGCCTTGGATTTCCTTGGAAATCCAAAGTGCGCCTTATAGTCCGGTGCGCCCTATATGAGGGCAGGGGACCCTACTTACATAGGTCCCCGCTACCGGAGACAGCAGATTTCCAGCGGGAACTGCAGACCACGCGGCACGAACAACTTCTGCCGCGTGGTCTGCGGTTCCCGCTGGAGATCTGCTGTCTCCGGTAGCGGGGACCTATGTAAGTATTCCATTCTCCACCTCCCCCTCACCTTACCCGCTCACCTTCCCCGCGTTCCGCGTCTCTTCTCGGCGTCACGTCCCGTCGGGTCTCCGCTCCGCCCCCGGACCTCCGCCACGCCCCCGACCCTGCGCCTTATAGTCCGATGCGCCTTATATATGGAATTATTACATATATAAGGCGCATCGGACTGTTGCGCCTTATATTCCGGTGCGCCTAATGGCCCGGAAAATACGGTATACATCAAATTACATTGACATTGCCACCAACACTGATTGAGTGAAGGCCTTCTAATTACCTGACTATAGTTAATAAAATAAGGTTTAGTAGTATTAAACTTTCCCTTTCTACCTCTAGGCCCGCCCGCTGGCACAAAGCTAAAAAAGTGCAGCTAACTCCGGGGCAAACAGAGGTGAAGATCGACCTTCCGCTTCCCATTGTTGCCTCAAACTTAATGATTGAGTTTGCCGACTTCTATGAGAACTACCAGGCCTCCTCAGAAACTCTGCAGTGTCCTCGCTGTAGCGCCTCAGTACCAGCCAACCCTGGCGTATGCGGAAACTGTGGGGAAAATGTCTACCAGTGTCACAAGTGCAGGTTTGGACAGACCCCCAGTCCCTGTGTTCAAGTTTGTTTGCTTTTTTTTAAAACTAAAATAATTGTGCTACATGCATTTTCTTAGATCTATTAACTATGATGAAAAGGACCCATTCCTGTGCAATGCTTGCGGGTTTTGCAAGTACGCCCGTTTCGATTTCATGCTCTATGCGAGACCTTGCTGCGCTGTAGATCCTATTGAGAATGAGGAGGATCGGAAGAAGGTGAGGCCTCATCTAACTGTTGCATAATGTACTGTACATCATCTCTCTGTACTTATATTTATTATTTTATAATATATATTTATATTAATATAAATTGGAACCAATTAAAGTTGAACCTGTCACCAGTTTTTAGCCCACTAAACTAGCAGTCCTCCCAGGTAGGGTGTGAAAGATCCTTTCTAAAATCCCTCTATTATGTAAAAATCTCACCCATATACTTCTAAACTCTCCTGCTCATTTTCATATGGCTTTGGAGAAGTCATATTTTGCCTAAAAAATCAGTCAGATTTGGATGCCAGAGGGGGAGAGTCACTTCAGATACCCCTCTCTTCGGTTCTATAGTACCTAGTTATGTCCAAAAATGCTTGTAAGAAATACACACCACAAGTTCATGGCTGTTGTGCGTTTCATACCTAGGCTGTCACCAACATCAACACTCTGCTGGATAAGGCAGACAGAGTCTATCACCAGCTCATGGGTCACAGACCGCAGCTAGAAAACCTTCTGTGCAAAGTTAATGAAGCCGCCCCAGAGAAACCACAGGTAAGGATTCGCCTCTGCTATAAATAATTGCTATTCTAAATTTTCCTATCATGCAGCGTCACTCTTAACGTATCCCCTTTTGTAGGATGACTCTGCCAATGCGGGAGGGATAAGCTCGACCTCGGCCAGCGTGAACCGCTACATCCTTCAGCTGGCCCAGGAATACTGCGGAGATTGCAAGAACTCTTTTGATGAACTCTCCAAGATAATTCAGGTTATAGGATTATTACAATACAGAATGGAAAAGTATTAAAATGCAAGAGAGTTATTCTGATATTTGTAATTTTTATTTTTAATTAGAAAGTCTTTGCCTCTCGGAAGGAGCTTTTGGAGTATGATCTGCAGCAGAGAGAAGCTGCCACAAGGTCTTCTCGGACCACTGTGCAGCCCACCTTTACTGCTAGTCAGTACAGAGCTTTATCAGTGCTGGGATGTGGCCATACATCCTCCACCAAGTGCTATGGCTGTGCATCGGCTGTGACAGAGCACTGTATCACCCTGCTGCGTGCCCTGGCTACCAACGGCACCATACGGCACATTCTGGTATCACAAGGACTTATCCGGGAACTGTTTGATTACAACCTGCGCCGTGGACCTGCATCCATGCGTGATGAGGTGCGGCAAGTCATGTGCCTTCTCACCAGGTAGGATCAGATCACATGTTCTTAGCCATCTTTTTTCAGTATTGTTTCCTGTTTACAGTATGTTTTTTTTTTTTTTTCCCCTTTGATAGGGACAATCCGGAAGCCACTCAGCAAATGAATGACTTAATCATCGGGAAAGTATCAACAGCCCTTAAAGGACATTGGGCAAATCCAGATTTGGTAAGTCAGCGGCTTTTACTCATTTATGTCCATTACTTAGTATCAAGGGAAATGGTTAAAGGAGAGTTCTTAGTATCTGGATTGGTGATAACTTGTAGAATGTTTGAGGTCTTATCGTTGGGTCCACACCGATCACAAGAATGGTTTTTTTTTTTAGTTTATCGTAGCTGAGCAAAGAGAATGGATGGAGAAGTGCAAATGCTGAAGCTGTTGCTCCTCTCACAGATTATGTATCTAAAAAATAGATCCTCAGCGACAGTGCAGTTAATAATTTTATAAAACTCTTAACATTTCAGGCCAGTAGTCTGCAGTATGAGATGCTGCTGCTTACAGACTCTATATCCAAGGAGGACAACTGCTGGGAGCTGCGTCTGCGATGTGGTATGTTTAAACCATAGGAAAGAGGATGTGTTTTGTTACCCATTATTGTTCCAGAACTATAGGCTGGCTGTGAGGGTTAGGCCCAGTTCACATTTGCGTCTGGACTTTCTGGTCTATTTAAAGTTGGCCTAGGTGAAACTAAAGATGGAAGGTGAATGTGAAAGTCTTCCGTCCCTCATACACTTTAGAGGACCTTCTGTTATCTTCCGTTACGCATCCATTGTTAACAGAGAAAAGACACTGACTGCTCTTTTCTTAATTTTTCTTAATAACAAAATGTTTAAACCGAACCTGCTGAACACAGGTGTGAACTTAACCTAAGCTGGCAAAATTCAGATTTTATTGAACAATTTTTGAATTTACAAACAATTAACCATCTCCACACGCCTTTACCACCCCCTTGTTCACATATTGAAGCCTATAAAGAGAGTAATACAACAGAGGCGATCACATCTCCCTCTTATGGACATTTTTAAGCCTCACTAATATCTGATTATCCATTATATGATTGCCTACAGCAGTGATACAAAAACTCTCAACAGTCTTAACTTTTCAGCATTGTGTTGAATGTTCCAAAGAGATGAGGGTTTGTTTTGCAGGTCCTATAGTTGTGTGGTGTTGAACTATTGTTTTTTCTTTCCTCTTTGTGTATGTAAATCACCTTGTTTTCCATCTCTCACAGCACTGAGCCTCTTCTTGATGGCTGTAAACATCAAGACCCCTGTTGTGGTGGAGAACATTACATTAATGTGCTTGAGAATCCTGCAAAAGCTCATAAAACCTCCAACACCTACCAGCAAGAAGAATAAGGTAAGATCAACGCTAGTGCTTGCTCGTCTAGAGTCGCCCTTTATTATAATGCAAGTTGTTTCCAGTGCCAAGTATGCAAGTCCCATCGTCTTTTGTTTCTGTGTTTCAGGATGTTCCCATGGAGGCGTTAACTACAGTAAAGCCATATAGCAATGAGATCCATGCACAGGCCCAACTCTGGCTGAAGAGGGACCACAAAGCAGCTTATGAAACCTGGAAGAAATGTCTCCCAGCACGAGGTAAGACAAACCCAAATCCAGCCTTGTGGTGTTGAAGTTGCACATGTTTTTTATGTACAGGATTTTCTGTTTACTGCATTGACACCGAAGTCACTGATGTGAATCTGCAATATCCAATCTCTGGGTTCATTTACTTGGTTTGGTTGTGTGACTACACTCCAAGCAAGATGTCGAATTTACTATCATAGTAAATAAAGATGGAAAAAGACGTAAAGTCCAACCTATTAATTCTACATTATACTATTACTTTTCCTATAGGTTACACTCATGGCAGTAGGAGACAGAAGTTCTGCCAACGTGCAGAAGGGGGATTATTTTAATTTGTGTGCTTTTTCTCAACTTTTTCAATCAGGGGTAGACACCAGTGGGAATACGCCTAGCAAAGCTGAGCTGAGGCAGATGTATCTACAAGAGAAGTACGTTTGGAAGTGGAAGCAATTTATGAGCAAGAAAGGCAAGAGGACCACCCCTCTTGATCTCAAACTGGGTCATAACAACTGGCTAAGACAGGTAAGAGTCTCTCTCCCAAGCATCTGGTGGTGCTGGGCTTCTTGTGTATGCATATTTAGCATCTGTCATGCTTGGTCTTTGGTGGTTAACCCCTTGCCGTCCTCTCACATAGGTGTTATTCACTCCGGCCACACAAGCCGCCCGCCAGGCAGCTTGCACAATTGTTGAGGCATTGGCAACGTTTCCCAGCCGCAGACAGCAGGTCCTGGATCTCCTCACCAGGTCAGTGTGCAGAATAGATATCCCCCTGTGTTATGATCTGCAGTAGATCGTGTGCTGAACTCCCGGGCATCTTTCTTTCAGCTATTTGGATGAGCTTAGTGTTGCTGGGGAATGTGCCGCTGAGTATCTAGCGTTGTATCAGAAACTCACTAAGCCGGCTCACTGGAAGATCTATTTGGCAGCGAGGGGAGTGCTGCCATATGTGGGAAATCTCATCACTAAGGTAAAGAGCTCAATCCTTGCTTAACATGTTCATGCTGATCATTAAAAATGGGAAATGTAATTGGTGCGTCCATTAGACTTCCGTCTCATTGCACTCCGCTGTCTGTTATCCCATTTGGGTTTTTTTTCAAACACACACATCTTCTCCTGATCCTATTTATGTATTTCCATGTAGTGTTATTACACAGGCTACATATTTATTTTGTTCATATGTAGTCATAAAAGATGGCAAGTAGGCCATCTGTCACAAGGATTCTCATATTTGGTGTTGTTCCTTAGGAAATTGCCAATCTACTGGCATTAGAAGAGGCCACTCTCAGTACAGATCTGCAGCAGGGATATGCTCTGAAGAGCCTCACAGGTGAGCCATTGTGATATCCTGCACTCATACTCTTTGTATACAACTCCTTTCTTCTTTACCATGGATGGAGCTAAATGGATAGGGTGTCACTGCTCATTCTGCTGGAAAATCTGGATCTTAACTTAGGATTTTGTTGCATGTTCTGAGCCTCAAACTCGCAATAAAATCCATCTGAGATCCGTTAACATCCATTGTTTGCATGTGTCACCTGGAACATACACTGTGCAGGGAATGGGTCCTGCAGCTTCATAGTAGTCAACCATCCATGGTGCTCTGAGCCACTGCTGCTCTCCAGTGTCAGTATTGTAATATACTATGATCATGTTTTTAATATATAGCAGTAGTCCTGTGTGGATGCAGGGGCTCCTTTCATCATAGATGATTTAGATGCTAGGAGCCCTTCTCTCTGCATAGTGTTCGAACTGGGAGTCGATGCCAGCACATGGACGCAATACAATATTGGGGACCCGCTCAATTACTTAACGTTGTTCTACAAGTGTTCCAATATGATGACATTACACGTTCCCTTTCCCTCAGGTCTCCTCTCTTCATTCGTGGAGGTGGAATCCATCAAACGTCATTTCAAGAGCCGTCTGGTCGGCACTGTGCTCAATGGTTACCTCTGCCTCAGGAAACTGGTGGTGCAAAGAACTAAACTGATCGATGAGACCCAGGACATGTTACTGGAGATGCTGGAGGACATGACTACTGGTAATGACTGTCGTCTTCTTTGTCATATTGCTGGCTTTTTGCTGTTTTATTGTAATTTTGAGACTTTTGGTTGATCAAGTAGAGAAATTGTGGTGGTTTGGTGGAGACCATTACCTAATAGCTAGTCCTCTTTATGTAAGTCAGTTGGTCAGTCACCAAAAGTGACTTGCTTATACTTACTTTACAGGTACAGAGTCAGAAACCAAGGCTTTCATGGCGGTTTGCATTGAGACAGCAAAGAGGTATAGCCTGGACGATTATAGGACGCCTGTCTTTATATTTGAGCGGCTCTGCAGCATCATATACCCGGTGAGTGGCCAATGGAATTACATGGTCTCTGGATTGTTCCTCGACTAATATACTGCCGCGACTTATTTGTTGCGATTGTGTCTCTCCAGAAGGGTTTTGTAGCAGTGTCTGAAATGATCATGTTTCCTTTCATCAGGAGGAGAATGAAGTGACAGAGTTCTTTGTGACCCTTGAGAAAGACCCTCAGCAAGAAGACTTCCTCCAGGGCAGAATGCCGGGAAACCCGTACAGCAGCAATGAGCCAGGAATCGGTCCTCTGATGAGAGACATCAAGAATAAGATCTGCCAGGATTGTGACCTGGTGGCCCTTCTAGAGGACGATAGTGGGATGGAGGTGAGAAGCGCCATATCAACTTTTTATAGGGTGTTTTTAAATTGATCACGTTTCCATATCAGATCAGTGAGGGTCTCATCCTCAGCACCTGTAGACCAGTAGTCATAGAATGCCGCTATCTAATGTAGAAATTGTTTTCTTCCTCCAAAAGCAGCTGTCGGGCAATAATCGTGAAAATCCCTTTAAAATAAATTGATAAATTGCTGATCTGCCATAGTGGCCATTTTTTTAAATAATCATTGTCTCATTTCCAGCTCCTAGTGAATAACAAGATTATCAGTCTAGACCTGCCAGTGGCCGAGGTGTACAAGAAGGTCTGGTGCCCGACTAATGAGGTACGGCTTGTTCTCATCAGACAACCATTTATTGCCCAGAAGTCTCTTAAGTAGCACCGACATGTAGTGTTATGATTTTTAAATCTCTAGAATTAGTTTTTGAGTTTGCAATTTATCGGAGACTGTATTAAAACCAGACCTAGATGAAGATGGGAATCATATAAGTTGTTCAGAATTAACGTTTTGTGACTTTGTATTCATCTAGCTTGAATGTAAAGTTCTTTGGGTATTCTGTTACATGCAGTATTGCAAAACTACAACTCCCAGGATGCCCTGACACAGGCAGATTTGTATTATTGTACCCTTCAATGTTTCAGGGGGAACCAATGAGGATAATCTACAGAATGAGGGGACTTCTCGGGGACGCAACAGAAGAATTCATTGAGTCTTTGGATTCGACCACAGGTAACCTCTCCATTGTTTAGTATCATACTTTAGTGTCATAAACCAACTTGAGGAAACCGATTACCAATTATTGTGCATTAACAGATGAGGAAGAAGACGAGGAGGAAGTGTATAAGATGGCGGGAGTGATGGCTCAGTGTGGAGGACTGGAGTGTATGCTGAATCGTCTGGCTGGTATCAAGGACTTTAAGCAGGGTCGCCATCTTCTTACGGTGAGTGTAAGCTGTTCTGGCATGCGCTTGTGTGTTATGATTTGTACAGCGCTACAGAATTTGGCGCTATATAAATAAAAAAAGTGTATTTTTATATGAGTAATTTGTGGCTTATGCTCTGTCCTTTTGGTGCAGGTCCTTCTAAAGCTTTTCAGCTATTGTGTCAAGGTGAAGGTAAATCGACAGCAGCTGGTGAAACCCGAAATGAACACACTCAATGTGATGCTGGGCACCCTGAACTTGGTAAGACTGGCATTGATGGGCTACTGCTCTAGCACCAGCATGGATGTTATTGGTGACTTACATTGTCCTCTCTTTCTCAGGCCCTAGTGGCAGAACAGGAGAGCAAGGATAGCGGTGGAGCTGCTGTAGCAGAACAAGTGCTGAGTATAATGGAAATCATATTGGATGAGTCTAATGCCGAGCCTCTCAGTGAGGACAAGGTGGGGGGCTGTTTATCTCTTAATATTTCTCTGAAAACTGTAGGGATCTCTGCTTCTAGAGTTAAGAAATTGTTAGTCTATAGTGTTCCTATTTGACTCCTGGTGTTAAAGAAACCTCAGATTACAGACAAAGTCCTAGGGCAGTGATGGCGAACCTTTGAGGTCGAGTGCCCAAACTGCAACCTAAAACATGCATATTTTTTGCAGTAACGTATAGCAATTTTCTTGCTCTGTGCTGTACCACGGCTTTCAATTGGCCTAGAGGGCACCAATATCTTTGTCAGAAGGAGAGGAAATTTGGGTTGCCACTAGATCTACCCTTGAGAGCCCCCTGAACAGGAATATTCATGGGGCCGCACAAAAGGAGCTCAAATGATAACCTTACCCTGTCCACGCCACCTCTGCCAACCGTGCCATAGGTTTGCCACCACTGTCCTAGGGGATAGATCACAGCCACTTAGTGGTCCCTACTTTGCGTTTCAGAAGACTTATAGATGCGATGGGTAACCTCTTTCATGTGTATACTGAAGTATTGGCGTCTAGTGTTGTCTAGTGGCTTTTCAGTGTTGTTCGATCCAAGTTAACATTTGGTGGGAGCAAGACAGCTGTATGCAGTGATATTGTACATTGTGATGCCTATGCATTGTACTCACTGGGCCTGCAGCGATGTCTCGCTACTTCCAATGTCATCTTGCGTTAGATAACAGGATTGGAGACTGACTTTAATTGCTTCAATTATTTTTGCCTCAACTATCTACTTTCAAAATTAATCCTGGTCTTGTAAGACTGCAAGAAGTGAAGGTCTGTCCTACCCATCACAGCACAGCAGTTGAGGAACTGTGTAATTCACTTTTGTGGCATCTTCTTGTTATTGTAGCCTTATTGTTGTTATAGCCTTATTGTTATTATAGCCTTATTGTTATGGTATATTCCCACTAGAGCCACTAGGTGGCACCACACCACCTGCAATGAGATTTAGATTTGTAGAAGAGGCGCTGACACTATTAATCAGTGACTTGATAAGTTTTATCAATATATATTCGCTTCATTTTGTACAGCTAATTTGACATTTCTTCCCCTTGCTCTCTTGCCTTTACAGGGAAACCTGTTGCTCACCGGTGATAAGGATCAGCTGGTAATGCTGCTGGATCAGATCAACAGTACCTTTGTAAGATCAAATCCTAGTGTGCTGCAAGGCCTGCTACGCATCATTCCTTACCTGTCATTTGGAGAAATGGAGAAAATGCAGATTCTTGTGGATCGCTTCAAGCCGTACTGCACTTTTGAGAAGTGAGTCTTGTTGAATGGGGATGAATGGGGCAGACTGCACATGTGTGACTGGCTGCTCTTGTTATCTCTGGGTGCGATGGGGGTACAGTTCTCATGATCCTTGGGGTCCCATCGCTGAGACCCCCAACAATCAGCAAGTTAGGCCCTATCCGCAGGATAGCTTTGTGGGAAAACCCCTTTAAGTATTGTGTTTGCTCTGAATGAATTTTCAAGGTAGTCCATTAACAATACACAAAATGTCACCATACAAATTTCAATGAGTTAATCATGTTTTGCCCTTCTAGGTATGATGATGAGCACTGCACAGATGACAAGGTCTACTTGGATTGCTTCTGTAAGATCGCTGCCGGCATTAAGAATAACAGCAATGGCCACCAGCTCAAAGACCTCATCCTTCAGAAGGGGATCACACAGAATGCCTTGGACTACATGAAGAAGCACATCCCCAGTGCAAAGAAGTAAGGACCCTATTATCCTACTGACCAATTCAAGACCTCTTTAGATAGTTTAGCCCCCTCTCCCCATACACTTTAGAGAACAGTTCAATGGATCTCCTTATAATATAATATGGCTGCCGCACTCTTTAACTTCCCCCTCCCCCCAATGGATGATAATGGAGAATAATCATCAGGCTGAATTACAACTCTTGATCCTTACATTTGGAAATAACCTGCTGCCAGATGTGTTTGGCCAGCAGCTTATTCCCCTGGACCTATTTAGGATACTTACATTCTTGGTTCAGTCAAGCATGCATGTGTATATGGGTATCTGCAGGAATGACTCATGGCTGATAACTATCAAAGGCACTTAATTGTAAGTTCTCCAAATGTCTTGTAACAGATAAATATTATTTGAGGTATTGGAGTTGTCTCCCAATGTTGGAATTTTGCTTTAATATTTGTCCATTTAGTCATTCTCTATGAACTGAAAACATCAGGCGTACATCACATGTATTCTCGAGTCTTGGATGTTTAGCTCACTGACTATTATTGGTATTGCAATGGTACAGATTTTGAGCTAGACTAGATTATTCCCATTCCATGACAGCAAGCAGAGGTGGTTAAATAGTTGGTTTATTATTTGCTTTTGTGAGCTGTTACATGGTTTCCTGTCTGCATATGTTTACAGCCTCTTGTCTCTTTGTCCCTTTCAGCTTGGATGCCGATATATGGAAGAAGTTCCTCTCTCGCCCTGCCCTCCCCTTTATTTTGAGGTTACTTCGAGGATTGGCCACACAGCACCCCCCTACACAGGTGAGTGTTCCAGCTCCCAACACCTCATGGGCTACCCTTGTGATTTCCAGCAAGATCCTGCATGATTTACAGCGTGATGTCAGTGTTTATTCACACTAAGTGCCTTTTGAAATCGTTCCCACAAAAACATGCAGAATTCTTGTGTTCATCAAAAATACAGGAGCCCATTGTATTTTAGGGGGATGACCTAATAGCAGCTTACTGACTGAATGCTACATAGTGTAAGGAGGTGATCCCTATCTTTCCTTCTTTCTTTACTCATCATTTTGTATTTTCCAGCAGGCTCTTATAGGTACAGACTCCATCACTAACCTTCACAAGCTAGAACAGGTATCCAGTGATGAGGGGATCGGGACCCTTGCAGAGAACCTGCTGGAAGCCCTCAGAGAGCACCCCGATGTTAACAAAAAGATTGATGCTGCCAGGAAAGAGACTAGAGCCGAGAAGAAACGTATGGCCATGGCAATGAGACAGAAAGCGCTGGGCACCCTCGGCATGACGGTGAGTGGGGCAGTGTTCAATAAAGGGTACTCCCAACATGACCATTGTACATGGTTTCTGGGAGATACTTAAAGATGTGAACTTCGAGCTTTCGCTGCCTACAGATATGAATCTTTTTTTCTTCTCCTCCAGACGAATGAGAAGGGTCAAGTAGTGACTAAGACGGCTCTTCTGAAGCAGATGGAAGAATTGATAGAAGAACCAGGGCTGACCTGCTGTATCTGCAGAGAAGGCTACAAGTTCCAGGTATCCTGAACAGTTAGTTTTACTGCCAGAAATTCATCGATTTTAGGGGAATTGTGTTTAGAGTAACACCATTCCCCTAGTTACTTTTTGACCCTTAGATCCAGAAAACTCCTTTGAGGATTATTGACAATTGTAATATCTTTCAGCCCACCAAAGTGCTTGGCATCTACACGTTTACAAAGAGGGTCTCTCTGGAGGAAGCCGAAAACAAGCCCCGCAAGCAGCAGGGATACAGCACAGTCTCTCACTTCAACATTGTACACTATGACTGTCACCTGGCTGCTGTGAGGTAATCTGGGGATTTGGGGTTACTGGTGATCCCTCCTTGGGTGGGTTTTAAGAGAGGGCTTGTTGGGTACAATAATAGCTAATTCCTGTTGGCAGATATGAGTTAACGCTCCTGCAGCAATGTTTAATATGTCATATTTACAGCAATGGGTTGGGGCCATTGTATTGGGGTTTACATCTTGTCTCCTCACACACAGGTTAGCTCGAGGACGAGAGGAATGGGAGAGCGCAGCTCTGCAGAACGCCAATACTAAATGTAATGGCCTCCTTCCTGTCTGGGGACCCCATGTTCCAGAGTCCGCATTTGCCACATGTTTGGCCAGGTAAGAGACGTTTGTGTGTATCTGTAGCTCCTGCTTCAGTGTTACCACACATCGGTTTAATGCTACACAACTGATCTCCTCTGTAGGCACAATACTTACCTCCAGGAGTGTACCGGTCAGAGGGAACCCACCTACCAGCTCAACATCCACGACTTGAAGTTGCTGTTCCTGAGATTTGCCAATGAACAGTCATTCAGTGCTGACACCGGAGGAGGGGGAAGGGAAAGCAACATTCATCTCATCCCCTATATCATACACACCGTGCTTTATGTACTGAACACGTATGTATCTGGTCGCATACCTGATAGACTGGGAGTCCCACATCTATTTCAAGAACATGGTTCAGCCACATGGTGAGGGTCCTGTGCATGCACTGAACTCCCTGTTCAAGTGTAATGGGATGGGTCCCAAAAAAAATGAAATGAAACCATACAGGCTAGGTTACTTTTTGCTCTCCGGTGGCCACCTTTCTTATTGGCCAGGGCTCTGTGGACCTAAGTTTCTTGAAATGGGTGTGGACCTGTTCCCTGGATAAATCACAAATATTCTAGTCAGGGAATACCCCTTTTGAGCAGAATAATTCCAGTTTACCCCCAGAAGCTGTAATGTCTCCAGTTACTGACAGCAGGCAGAGATCTTAGATTAGATTATAACCAAGTGTCTTTATGGCTTCATGCACTGATCTTCATCTGCCTTATTGTTGCAGAACTCGGGCCATATCCCGCGAAGAGAAAAATGTCCAGAATTTCCTAGAACAGCCCAAAGAAAAGTGGGTAGAAAGTGCCTTCGAGGTGGACGGACCCCATTACTTCACTGTCCTCGCACTACATCTCCTTCCTGCAGAGAAGTGGAAAACCATCCGCATAGAGGTGCTGCGCAGGTTGCTGGTGGTCAGCCATGTGCGGGGGGTGGCACCAAGTGGGGCAAACAGGTAATGGTAACTGCTGCGCAAATCGCAAACCTCATGCACTGTACTACACACAGGTATCTGTTGGCAGTACTCCTGGTAAATTAAAGATTATAAGAGGAGTGGCTGATATCAGTCACACACATGCATTCAGGTGTTGTTAGACATATGAGACTTAAAATGATGATCATAAAGACAAAGATGTCCGCACTCCCTCTCATCACTATAGCCATCACCTCCAGGCTGGAGAACAATAGAATTGTAAGAAAATGCTAAATGTGCATAAAGCTGTTTCATCATCACACCAGGCTCTATACAGTCGCTTAGAGGGCTTGTATCCACAGTGTAGGGAATAACAATGTGCTGGGGCTTCTACTGCTGGGACCCCCACGAATGGAGCGGCAAGTTCGGTATGCATCCTTCCGTTACATACACACTCACTCACTCACTCTATGGGAGTGTCGTAAATTGGCTAGCATAGATTCTCCCCCTGCTGCTTTATTAATTGAGAACGGTACCCCTATCTTTGTGATCATTCAGGTCCCCACTGTTCAGATTGTTATCCCTTAGCCTCTGGGTAGGGGAAGACAATCCTACTTCCAACAACCCCATTGAAGAGAAACTACCAAACCTCACCCCCCTCCCCTGCAGTATACACAAGGTTGTTGACTGTTTCCAGTAACACCCGGGTGCATATTGTTTGGTGCTCTGATGTATAAGGCACATAAATCTTTAAAACAATAGATACTCTATTATATGTAGGTTATGTATATAGAAACCTTATGTGTTGGCAGATGTGAACATGTCAGTAAGGGTTATTGAATATTTATGGACTATCGGTGTACATTGGAGCCAGTTAAAGTAGCAGGTCGTATGATCAAGGTCAGGCACTGGTAACTAATAACTAGAATTATTGTTCTCCTGAAGAGATTTGGGAAGTGTAGAGACTCCATTCAGCTCTCGCACACTGCTTATTGACATTGAGCTCACAAAACATCTTAGACTTAACAATAATTTTGCCTGAGGATAAGTGTTACTGTTGCCCAGTAATTTTCGCAGTGTTTAACAATCCCCCTCCAGGAGCTCCTGAAAATTGTTAGTAAAACATGTGGTTGTACCAGAGCGCGGCCCTGACCGGCCCATGCAGCGGGGACATCTCTGAGATTCCAGCGCTGGGCGAGTCTGTCCCGGGAAGACGTCTTTTGTCTGTGGGCGGGTTACATAACAAACCAAAGTAATTGTCTCTCTCTCCGGGGAAGGTGATGGATGGTTTTAATTACTTTCTCTTCGCTTTAGACGCAATTAATAGACGTTCAAGCTTCATTAGACCATTGGGGAGGCGTCCTCTCAGCGATGGGCGTTGGTTTGCGTCTGATCCTTTGTGCTCCTATTACTTTTATATTATTATGACATTTAGTTGGGGTCTGTGCTGTGTCAGATATTTTTTTCAATACTTTAGGATTCTAGTTGTTCTCACTTTGTACATTGCACTACATGTGGATTGTTTACATTGTCAGGTAGCAGCTAATGGGAACAGATTTGTAGGATTAACTTGTCGTTGTACTTGCCATGTCTCTACAGATTGACAGATAAAGCAATCAAGGATTATCCAGTGTATCGCTCTAGTCTGCTCTTCTGGGCCCTGGTGGACCTCATCTACAACATGTTCAAGGTAACAATGCTGCTGCAGTCTGCGTCAGAAATCTCTCATGCAGGTCAAGCTAAACCCTCAAGCAAAAAAAGTAAAAATCTGCTGCAGGGCAACAAGACGTTACGCTGTTTTGCTGTGGCACCCCACAGAGGTTTCGACCGTACGTAGCAGGTCACTTTGTGCTGTGGATTTGCAGTTGCAGCACGTGGTAAAGCAATTCATATGATCACCCCATTGCTGCTACTGTGGATAACAGGATGAAAGCTGCTGATGGCAATCTCATGTAATCCCCCTTTGTGTTCCTGTAACCTAGGGGAGATTTACAGTATAAATTGTGGTAACCTTGTACCCGAGTGGTATCCTCCTAAAAATTGGGGGCATACCTGCAGTTTATACCCCCCAACAATGCAATGTCAGATTTCATTTCTGCCGTCCCATTGAAACCTTTTGAACGTCTTTGCCCTGGAACTTTTGTTAAGCAACTTTCATTTAGTTCTGACCTTCCCCATTTGTTCTCTTAAAGTGTCCAGCCCTTGTTTACTGTGAAGTTCTGTTAGACATAGTTAAGTGAGTGCATTCTTTGGTCTGTCACCTGTCATCTCTGCCTTTCCTCCATCGCTCTCAGCAGGAGGCTCGCCCATACATGGCATCTCATGCAATAGAAAGGGCTGTATATAACTGGCTGTGTTCAGTGCTGATCGGTTATTAGCCTCTGTTATCATGCACCACTGCCCCTTTGATGGCTACACATGCCCTGATGGAGTGAATCTCTTGGGGGTAGAAGAATACTTAAGGCTACAATCAACTTATGTTTTTTGTATATGATGGTGAAGCTCCTGACGTATACACTGAATGTTTCCATAGTCCTTTTTGGCTCCTTCTATACATCACATCCTGCAGGAGATTCAGGACAGAAAAATGCAGCAAGCTACATGTTTCCCTCCTGCTGAGCGACGTATGCGTTCGGTGGAGGACATTACGGTCTATGGGGGGATGGATGCATATTATTGCATCTATCCCTAGCCTCCACTGAGCGTATGCTCAGAGGTCCCCAGGGACGTCACTCTATAAAAGGACAGTGATCTCTGGGGAAAAAGTCCTCAGTGTCAGCAGGAGCCAATCATTCTCCCGACATATTCTTACAAGGAAGGGCTAAAACGTGATGTGAATGCAGCCTAAACAGTGCCTCAGTGGAGGTACTAAAGAATATGACCAAGATGCTATAATGTTATAGATTACACCTGATGTGTATTTTGTCTTGTAGAAAGTACCGAATAGTAACACAGAGGGCGGCTGGTCCTACTCCCTGGCAGATTACATCCGGCTCAATGACATGCCCATCTACGAGGCGGCAGACAGGGCCTTGAAGACCTTCCAGGACGAGTTCATGCCTGTAGAGTCCTTCTCAGAGTTCATGGATGTTGCTGGTTCGTCACTCAATTTGTTTTAAAGGGAACCTGTCATCACATTTTCACAATTACAGCTGGTTCCCAAAGAGCTCTATTAACAGACGCCCTTCTATTAGTTAAACATAGTTTCCCTTGCATCCCCATAAATGAACTTTATCTTCTATTACCTGGCATCAGAAGGGGGCTTTTCCAGCTTGGCTGGCCTCTCCCATCTACTCCTCCCCATGCCTTATGCCTCTTTACTATTCTGCAGTTCATGTCATGTGACCAGGGTGATGTCATCTAAGGTCCTTCACATTACCAAACTGTACCCCATGTATTCAACTAATCACATTATTCTTCCATGGACTTACTACAGCTCTGCCATCCATGCGATCAGATACATACATAGGGTACCTGAGATGTTGTCACTCTGGTCACATGACATGAATGTAACACTGTAAAATTGACACAATATTTCCCATATGTACATAGAGCTTTATATGTCTAGTTGAATATTAGTAGACAGACCCTATAAGTACAAGGAGGCAGAGCAGTGATATGAAGAGTCTCAGAGCTGTCAAAGTATTGGGGCGTGGTTCACTGGCAGCCTGGGAGAGAAGAATCAAACCTAGGAGAAATTGGTCAGGAAAATAAATGTGCATATCAGAAAAATGCCTGTAACTAAGGTACATTGCCCCACTGGCAGCTAATTATAGATCGTTTTAGATAGCTAATTTGATATGGAGAGACTCGTAGCCTCTTGCCAGCAGGCGTTGTTAGGATAACAGGTCTTCTTTAAAGGACATTTACCACCAGGATGAAGGACTGTATGAAAATGAGCTTGAGGGGCTCCAGGCTCCATTAACATCTATGGAGCCACTCAGGCTCATTTGCATACAGTCCTTCATTCTGGTGGTAGATGACCTTCAAAGAAATTTTGACCTGAACTTTTTTAATGTTCTCTACTTGACCTACTATAGGATATTTTTTTTAGCTCCAGCTTTTTAGTCCTGTATTACAAGTTTACAGACTTCCCCATTAACTGACAGCAAAGAGCTTGAAGAGCCCCAGACACATCAGCAGCAACTATCTATTCTGTCCTGATAGTTTTGTTTCAGTGTGTCAGTGTAGTTATAATTTATCGGGTTATAGCATTTGTGTAGAATGGGCACAACTGTAGCCAACACCATTAACATCTTTATTTTCGCGTTATCAAAAGCAAGCAGAGGTCTTGGCTTGTGTATGAAGTATATACAAGAAAATTTTGTACTAAAATTGACATTTTATTTTGTGTTTTTTTCACAGGACTTTTATCTGAAATCGATGACCCCGACAACTTCTTGAAGGATCTTTTGAACTCTGTTCCCTGAGCCCCCTGTGTTCTTGGTCTCGGGGCGTCCATGTTCCTCCCCCGGCTGTTGCAGTAAAGGGTGTTTTTGCTCCATCTTTTTATTTCTCATATATATTTAGGGGGAGACAGTGAATCGCGCTATATCCCACCATCATCTGCAGACGCCGCACCTTCTCTCTGGGTCACCTTCATTCTTTTATATCTTGGGTTTTAAAATCTGTCACATCCTCCGGTCAGATTCGGCTGCTACGTTTTTTGTTTTTTTTTCCTTTTTGTGTGCGTGATGTTTTTTTTTTTTTTGCCCCTTGTTTTGGCGTGTTTGTGCTTTCCAGATTAAGACGTAAAAGCCAAAGGTGTGTTGGGGACATCACTGCTGACAAGAAATCCCAGGAGGAACTGGACCGTCCCCATCCCGACTGCATGAAATGTTCAGCCACCAAAGACACATTAATTGCATGCAAAATGCTCAGTGTCCTGTGACGCCCATGGGGCGGGGCTTTGTGACTAAGCCCCTCCCCCTGCGTCACAGAGACCCCAATCATATTCCCACATGTGACTTTGACAATCTGTATCGTGCGGTGCTGAATCCGGCTGAGCCCACCAGCGGCGCCTGTGTAGACCGCGCTGTTCCAGGGTAGTTGGCGCGCTCGCCGCTTGAGCCTCCGCAGCCGCCATCAATTTAACATGTAACTAACTAGCTGTTGTCTGCTTGATACAATAAATCTCATCATAAACTTCTTCTGCTTAGCGAGTCCTTGGGGGAAGCGATCGAACTGTCAGGGTCTGGATTGTGTCTTCATCCACATTGATCTAATTACGTCTCACAGGAGCTACAATAAGATGGTACGTACATCCTCTATACAATGCAGTGGTATAGAAGCCAAAGTAGTGACTAGTAAAGATGGAACATACCAAAACCTCAGCTGTGTTATCATAGAAACCAAAGTATTAACTAATGAGTATACACCTCTCCAAAGCCTCAGCTGTCTTGTCATTGTATAATAGAAAGTTCTCAAACTTCCTATTATACCCAGGATTAGAGAAATATGGATGTTTTGTGCTACAAACAGCGCCACACCGGTGCACAGGTTGTGTTTGGTATTGCACATTGACTCCATTGACATTAAAGTTATAAAAAGAAGAATTTAAATAAAAACAGGGATTGGGCTTCCAGATCCGAAGTGATGGCATTATCTGCATTAGCTTCTTATATTCACGATCTCAGCTTGCTTTCTCTGTATGGAAGCATGTCTCACATCTGGGACCTGAACAGTCCATCCAGAGATGCTTCATGCAGGCCCAACATGAGGATTTGTTAAAGTGGCCCAGTCCAGGCAATGTTCTGTGACCTAAGCAGCCTGTTCTCCCGACTAATACCTGTACTGATACACTGTAACAAACACTTGAATTGGGCTACTGATGTCTTTTAGTTTGCAGTAAATATAGTATGGATGGCATGCACTTGCCACAAACCCTCAGCTGTGAGAAGTGATCAATATGTACAAATTATCAAACTCTAAAAGTGATGCCGTTCATGGACAGCAAGCGTAGATCTTGACAAGGAAAGTTTCAGAAGCTTTTGGTTATAGAATAATCACAATTCATCAAAGTAATTGAAGTGGTGCAGTCCTACTGCGGAGCCGAGGGGCACAAGTGTTCCCATTTCTGCTTCAAAGCTGCGGGAGGCTTCAGGGCTCGTCCTCTGCCAGGATAAACCTGAGCTTCTATCTAATGATGTTTACTGGTATCCAAGCCAAATTAATTGGGAATGACAGATCTGGTGCTGGGAGCTGTAATCTCACATCCCTGCCCCCTGTAGCTTATTAATATTGGATATTCTACAAGTTTTGGGAGCCAATGTGGCTACACTATGACCCAGCTTCTCTAGGTCCCTGCACAGCATATCCAGGGCTATGCAGAAGCACAGAACCAATATTATTCAGTATCCAGGCCTTAAAGGGAATTTGCATGCAAAATTCCAAACCATTCCTTGAAGAGGTTTTTTTTTAAATTTCATTCTTTACCTTTATGTTCCAGGATTGTAGCTTCTTGAAATGCAGTAGAGGGGTGTTTCCTCACACTGCTGTGTCCTTAACTCTATGGGTTGAGCTGTTCAGCAATCCTGCTTTTATGGTGCAGGCTTCTGTCTAAAGACTACAGCATTTTCAGAGAAGGGAGGGCCTGTGGAGAAGCTCAATGCAGGGAGCTAAGAGCACAGCAGTGTGAGGACTGCTGCAGTTCTGGAATATAAATCTATAACTCGCAGTCCTGCTGCTACTTACCTACACGATGGTCTCCACTCACACTACCACTAACACGGGCAGCATTTTGCATGGTCCCTCACACCTGCTCACAGACTCTGATGGGGAATTGTTCAATGCTTCAATTTATGAATTCTAGGGACTTTGCTTTGTATCTTGTGATCTGAAGCCAAAAAGGAGGTTTATTTATACTGAGTGAAGATCTAAAAGTTGTGTGGGACAGCCCCGGGCAGACGAACCCCGTGCAGGATTCCCCAGACACTAGCCGTCTGTTCTGCGATGAAGAAGCAACATCATACGGATGAAGGAGAAGGGAAAAACTTAAAAAAAAAAAAAAAAAACTTTTGTAACGTGGTCACTCCCTTAGTGATACAAAAGAATGCTGCCCCCCTGTGGTGAGGTAACTCCCGTCTGCAGCACTGGTGTTAATATGTAGTGGTATTTTTCGTCACCGCCCTGCGGCGATGTCTGGCATCCGAAATATCAGAAATGTTGTAACAACAACTAGAGAGGAAAAACCCCTGAGTATAGATCTGTCCCAATGTGCTGAGTGTAAAGCTCCAGTATTTGTCGTTGCAAATCTCATTACTAAAGCAAAGTTGTGTTTTTTTTTTAGTATCTGCTTTTGTTTTTGATACTGATGTCCTGTCCTTGTGATAGCTTATCAGGGGGTCCAACGTGTTCTGTGCATCCTCTGGCACCAGAACCTATACAGTCTATAAAGCTACCTGCATTGTATACTGGATCTTCTAGTGTCATGCAGGAATGGGTTTCGCCAGAAGTATTGCCTTCTATAAAGTGGACTGTACATTGGCTTCTGGTTTCGGTGCTGCTGAGTCTGGAGTCTAGGTGTTTGACCCCCATGTATTGATGTCTTCTCAGGGTCATAGGTTATTAGTAGGACCAGAAAATCCCTATACTACTCCAATCCACAGTCCCCTTGCATTAGTAATCAGATTTTCTTAAACAGGCTCCTCCATGGCCCTGGTGCGGAGGCCAACCCGAGTCATCAGAGAAGGTCTAGTGGATCGGAACATTCTACCTGGTGACTGTGGTTGTTACAATGTATCAGTAGCAGCCAGACTGTCAGGACTCCTTTTAAGAACTAATGTCGTAGAAGAGGTAAGGTAGAAGACATATATGAGCAGCTCCTCAGGCTCCTGACCTCATGTGATACACGAGACGTAAATTATACACTGTCTGACACATATGAATTGATCCGGACTCTTCCCAAATCGCCTAAAAAAAGAACAGACGCTCCACCCTGGCGTTTCTCAATCGATGTCTATTGAATAGATTCTGATGACGGTGACAATATCTGGGCTCCACCTGATGATATCACAATGCGGGAGCCGAGACGTCCTCCTAGTGGACATCAGTGAGTCACATCCAGCAGCTACAGGCACATAACTATCGCTTGTCACCTGCTTTATGGGACGTGTTGTTCACTACATTATATGTATGATTCACTGCTATATATGAGCATTTGTAAGTGTAGAATGTGGCCCGAGAGGAGTCCACACTATATATGGCAGAAGATCCAGAATCGGATATTAATGTTTGGGTCTTCAGACCAGTGCAGAGTAGAATCTGCTGCTCCGGATTAGTCCCAGCGTCTGATGCTGGATCCGGTGAGTTGTACTTTTCCCCTTCTTATTAGTTGGTCTAGTTTGCTGCACTATGATATTGAATTTTCTGCTGAGGACAACCCCACACCTTTTCGGATGAGCCTTAAAATGGTCTAAAACCCTCAATAAATGTGGTGCACCGATAGATGCATCTCCCCCTACATGACTTTTAAGTTTCTGCTAGAGAATGTTTCCTACCGTCGTCCATAACTTATCAGTGAGTTCTAACAGTACAAATATTGAAGCCCCCACCCCTATGTGTGTGAGTACTACCCCCCTGCATATAATGTTATAGCAGGTACAGAGTTCAGTACCAACGTTAAAGAGAAACTGCTATTTAAATTAACCCACCCAAAAATTATCACTTCATTAAAAACTATTATTGAAAAGCATTGACAGGGTGATGTCATCTAAGGACTTAGTGAAAAAAGCTAGAACAGACTGGTAATCACGGAAGAGTCCAACGAAGAAGCACATGTAAATGTATGTCCTTTATTCATATAAAATAGTTTCATTCAACACGAAGAGACGACGGTTAATGCATTTCGACTTATAAGTGTTACCTGTGCAACCTCTACCCTATGTATGTATCTGATCACATGAAATCACAGCATGCCTTTATATGGATATTGGGGAGGAGTGGAAGTCCATTGAGGCTGCTGTGATTACATGTGATCAGCTACACACACGAGGTAGATGTTGCAAACGTAACAAAGTAAAGGACCTTAAAAGACATCACCCTGGTCACGTGACATTAAGTGCTGAATGTTGAGAAGAGGTATGGGACATGGGGAGGAGTAGATGGGAGGGGCCGGACAAGCAGGACACACCCTCTCTAATGCCATGTTATATAAGGTAAAGTAGATTTACGGGGAAAATATTTCAGCTTAAAGACGGTTGTCGGTTAGTTACTAGGGCTCTATGGGAACAATGTGGAGACGGGTTCCTTTAAATACGTCATAAATTCTATCCAAATCAACCTCGATCTGGACCAGTAGCCAAAACTCTCCTGAGATGTTATTCAATTTTCCATATCTTAGGCTGCATTGCAGTTGCATTGCGTTTTTGCGTCTGAAGGACTTTTGTCTAGCAATCTGCAATGTGATTTATGGCAAAAACTAATTTTTGGGTTGATTTATTTATTTTTTTTGTAATTTTTTTTTTTTAGGGTTTTTTCTATGACTCTTTCCAGTACTCTTCTGTGATGTTTATCTCTAAAGCCCATGATCTTACTTGCCTTTACAGCAACTGGCTGCTGCTGTTATATTTAGCTGTGAAGGTCCAGGCAGGGCGCTGCGGTCCAGGAGCTTCTAGTTTCCTTATGTTAGAAACTATCTTTAGAACGTAATTACTTTAATTATTGGCTACTTCACCTCTGCCCCTTACCTAACAGAAGAAGTAACCTAACCCCCGACCGCCACCAATAACTCTAATTAGGTGCCAGGGGTAACGAGGTTTGGGCTTCAGTCACTGGATCCATAACAACCTTCAATGTATCAATGACACTTCTGCCTGTAAATATGTGTCTCACATGTCACCTGCTCATTGACCTCAGTATCCACAGTGTGGAAAACTATAGTCCTGTAGATGGGTCCTGGCAGAACCTTACCTAAATTTACTTTTAAATCACTGGGATTTTTTTTTTTTTTTGTAGAGGTGCACTAGACTAAATATCTGCCTGACCTCTCTCCTGCTCATTGACCTTTCAATCCACACTGGATGACATTCAGAGAGCTATAGTTGTATTGTAAAGTGGGAAGGTCCTGGCAGGGCTCTAGCTAGATTTACCTTTTACATTACCAGTTTGGTTTTTGGTAGAGAACCAATAGACTAAATGTGCATCTCCCATTACTTCCTAGTTGACTTCAGTATCCAACATGGCTGTAGTGTAATGAACTATAGTCCTTTGGTAAAGTCAGCTAGTGGAAAGGTCCTGGCAGGGCTCTATATCGTTTTAGCAGTTACAGCATCAATAAATGCCTGCTAAAACATCTAGGTTCATATATAAGGCGCACCGGACTATAAGGATGAATGACCAGCAGGTGGCAGACCTGTGCACAGTACAAGGCAGCTGTTGTCTGTAAGTACGGTTCATATATAAGGCGCACCTTTGATTTATGAGAAAATCAAAGGATTTTTAGTGCGCCTTATAGTCCGAAAAATACGGGAATAGGCCACAAACAATGGTCCTATGGGACATTGTTCCCTTCCTGTGTATTATCAGCAAATGTGCGGCAGAATAATAGACCACCCATAACAGACGGGGTCCATAATTTGTGTCCCCTTCAGCTTACTCATGCACACAGCTGCACGCATGAGCCCATAGAAAGCTATGGGGCTGTAAACTACGGATGTGTCTATGAGGACTTACTTTTACATTACTGATTGGGTATTTAGCAGAGGACCAATAATTTGTCTTGTGTCCTCTGTTCATTTACCTCAGTATCCACAATAGATGAAGGTCCTGGAAGGGCTCTAACAACTCAAATAGTCAAGTAAATTTCAGTAGACAGTAAATTAAGTAAATATGGGTCTTCCATATCACCCCCTCATTGACCTCATGCTATAGTTCTTTGGAAAAGTCATTGAGAGGGAAGGTCCTGGCAGGGCTCTACCTAGATTTACCTTCCTATTGCTAATCAGGTTTTGGTAGAGGAACAACATAGTATAAAATCCTCATCACAGGTCAGTGTAAAACCATTCACGAAGCGCTACAGCTCTAGACTGGACCTCAGTTGTTTACAATCTGCTAATTTTGGCTCGTAGCCATTGAGACGATGTGTCTATCATCTACATCATCTCTTACATCTCATCTGTAATAAAGACGATAAAGACTCCTGAGAAAACAGCGGAGAGGGATGTCTGCACACGTTGCGAGTCTCGGCTCGGAGCTATAATCTTTTCCCTGTGACTGTCTGTGTTTCTCCATGTTCTTCATGCCACACCTCAGGTGTGTCCCCTGCATGTGGTGCCAGCCTCATACCCGCCACTCTCACCTGGCACCTCCAATTATATCATAATTTCCATTAAAGTATTACATCGTTATGTTCTAGAAATTCTGGACAGGCATCTGACCAAACCCATGGAGCCACAAATTACCCACAATCCTACATGGGGGATCATGATCATCCGAGAAACCATTGTCTACCTACAGCAGTTACAATCCCACCATGGGAAACATCGAGGCCACAGAATGGCAAATTTTGTGAAGATTTCCCTGTCTTATGTTTGTGACGTGGGGTAGTACTGTAAGTTCGAGACTTGGGCTGAAAAGACTTGAGACTGATCGTGAGCCTTGGGCTGCAAAGAGATTGTCCCACCAATGGCTTTTGGATCATCTGACGTTTGTTACAAAGAAACTATAACATAAGTAAATGTATTACATGGAGAAAGCACCAAAACCAATCTCAATACATAGACACAGCCCTAGAACCAAGCGTACTTCATAGATAAACCACCAGAACCAAGCTCACTGCATAGACAAGTGTCAGAAACAACCTTAATACATAACTGCAGCACCGGAACCAACTTTACTACATCATTTATTTATATAGTGTACACAGATTACGCAGCGCTGCAAAGCGCTTGCCAAATGAGTCCCTGTCCCCATGGGGCTCATAATCTAATCAACCTACCGGTATGTTTTGGAGTGTGGGAGGAAACCAGAGCACCCGGAGGAAACCCACGCAAATATGGAGAGAACATACAAACTCTTTGCAGATGTTGACCCTGGGACTTGAACCCAGGACCCCAGCGCTGCAAGGCTATAGTGCCAACCACTGAGCCACTGTGCTGCCTGGAACCAACCTTACTACATAGATACAGCACCTGAACCAAGTTTAGAACATAGATATGCTAGCAGAACCAAGAATACTTTGTAGATATGTTAGCATCACCAAAATTACTACACAGATACAGTACCAGAACCAAGCAGAGTGAGACAGTCTTATACTACACCATATTTATTACAGTGTCTGATGCTGGATGCTAAATGTGATGTAGTATAAGCCAATCTCCAGGTAGGTCACCCTCATGGGAGATGCTGCAGAATCGACAACTCATAATAATAATATTTCCTTTTTTTTATATATAACGCACACAGATTATGCAGCTCTGCACAGAGCTTGCCAAATCAGTCATGGGTAATAACTAGCCCTTACTTTAAAATTGGGGACCAATTGATGACGTCTTTGATTAGAGGAGTCTCTTTCATTTTCTTCTTCCCCCTAAGCACCATGTCAGCTTCTTCCAGCCATAACTCATCTGTACAGATTTAGCATCAGAAAAATATTTGGTTTCTCTCTTCATCATCATCTTCTCCAAAATAATACTGCTGTTCCTATAGCGATCACTATTATGCTAACACACTATCAAATTTTGTCACAGGAGCCCCCACGGTAGTCAATATAGTCACAGGGCTCCCCACGGTACCCAATGTAGTCACAGGGGCCCCCACGGTACCCAATGTAGTCACCGGGGCCCCCATGGTACCCAATGTAGTCACAGGGCCTCCCACAGTAGCCAATGTAGTCACAGGGCCCCCCACAGTAGCCAATGTAGTCGAGGGGCCCCCACAGTAGCCAATGTAGTCAGGATGCACCCAGTAGCCATTAGTCACAGTGGTTCCTTTCCATAGTTTTGTCTTTCACGTAAACCAGTTGGATTCCACACGACACATAGAACGATCCTTGTTATTGTAGGTCAGATTGATGAATAATTCACGCAGTTACATGACCTTGCAGTGGAGTGTTTCCGCGTCCTCTTTGTGTTTAGTCACCGTTGATTACAGGACGGACTGTCACTTACTGCTATAATGTATTGTTTTATTACAGAGGCTATAAACTATATACAGTATACACTATGAGTACAATGTATACTCTGCTACTACCAGTTTTATGGGACAGTGTTCTCTATAAAAGCCTCAGTTATAGGGTGATGGGGTGCGATGTGTCACCTAATAATAATAATCTGCCGCCTACTTTCACCTTCACTATATAAAGTGTAAGTGACACAAACCTGAGTCACCCACGAAATGTGTAAAACCCAAGAATCACGCAATAATTATATTCATGAAAACTTGGAGTTGTCCATAAGTCAGATTACAAAAAATTCCCTAAAAAAGTTGGGTGACCACCAATGTGGCTTCTATATCCAATTACCCAGGAGTCACCCAGCTTTAGTAGGTTCCTGCATGTCAGGTCTGTATGACTGCCCATTGACTATACAGTATACAATGTGCTGCAGACTGACAACATATCTGGGAGGATCTGTCACTCCAGTGCCTAGAAATGTTAATATGTTGGGGCAGCATAGTGGTTCAGTGGTTAGCACTACAGCCTTGCAGCGCTGGGGTCCTGGGTTCAAGTCCCAGAATCAACATCTGCAAAGAGTTTGTATGTTCTCTCCATGTTTGCGTGGGTTTCCCCCGGGTCCCCCGGTTTCCTCCCACACTCCAAAACATACTGTTAGGATGATTAGATTGTGAGCTCCATGGGGACAGGGACTGATCTGGCAAGTTCTGTGCAGCACTGCATAATCTGTGTGCACCATATAAATAAAGAATTATTATTATTAGATGTGACCCAGCTTTCCCAAGAACAGATAACATGTGTAGACTCCAGTTGTTCTGGTTACTGGGGCCATTGGCCACCTTTTAGTCATGAAAGTGTCTACCATTGCATGGCGGTATTACTTATCACTGTATGGTCATTACAGCACTGTATAGCACCAGCGGCACGGTTATGTGGTACTATACTATGTAGTGTATGGCAGTGCACCATATGGCGTCATACAGGTCACCATCCACCAATCCACTATTGTTCGTGATATTGCGATTGTTTTTCCTGTATAAATCTTTTGACTTTCTTCCAAATTTGAAGGATTCTGCGTCTTCCCTATAAGGTAATATGATCATCGCTGCTGTTTGTGTACAGTACAAGTAATTATATTGTGATGACACACTCCCAGATTACATAAAGAGGGGGCGCAGCCAATGAGATCGCCTCGAGAGTTTAAGAAATGCAATTAACGTTACATAAAACAAGAAGCTTTCACAACTTATTCTCTATAAAATGGAGAACATTCATCCAGCAGAAGAGGATTCAAGTCACAAGGTGGAGTGTCCTGGGTGGAGTCCTCCTTTAATTTTACTAATAGGAATTCATGCATTACACTTACTGATGTCACAGGGGGCGGGGCTGTGACTACCTTTGCTTTGTGTCATGGAGGAAAGTTTGTATCTGATTCTGTTACTGATGGATTGAGCTTTGTGAATTGATTGTGTAGTATATGACAGGGACAAGGCTCCGTAGCTGAGTAACATTACAGGACATTTATATCTGCAGCCATTACAAACCCAACGTCCTAACAACCTACCTATATGACGGTCGCAAGAAACTCCAAGCCCATCTCTGCCAGGATGATCCAATAATCACAGATCACTATAAATAGTGACACTTATAACTTTTTTCTGATATTCTAATTTATTGAGAATCCCTTGTATGCAGTTCATCACATATTACTATTATATTTTTTCAGTAATTCAATTCAAAAATTATATTAGTTATATTGAGTCATTAGAAACAGATTGAACTTTTTCAAGTGCTTATTTATGTTAATACAGATGATTATAGCCACAGCCAAGGAGAACAGAAAAGTCAAGAAAATTAGAATAAATAACCCAAAACACCTGCAAAGGCTCCCTAAGTGTACTGAAAGGTCCCATAGTCTGGTTCAGTAGGTGACACAATCATGGAGAAGTCTGTTAACTTGACCGATGTCCAGAAGGCAGTCAATGACACTTTCCACTCCCTCATATTGTGGTCCTCTCTCATCTTCAAATTGTGGCCCCTCCTCATCTACCCCTAACTATGTCTTTCATGAAGCTTAATGACAAGATATGGGATTAAAGACAAACTATTATATCTCACAACTGTAAGGCGGTTTCAAACCCCCGCCCCCCCCTGAGCCCCCCCCCCCCCCTTCCCGCCATGACTCATTGGATTAATGCAGAAAAGCTCATGAGCTCTTGGCTCCTTTGCTCCCCATACATCATGCAGGCCACCAGCATCAACCCCTGTGTGATTCTAGATGCGGTGCAGGCGTGTTATGCCACGTACACCTGCGCCATGTCAAAGACCTTGTGATCAAGGCGAAGAAGGTGCAGAGTGGAACAAGGTAATCATACTTGTTTTTTTTAAATAACATTGGCTACTGTGGAAAATCACTTTAACTAATGGCTACTGGGGGAATCCCTGTGACTGCTCGCTACTAGGGGGCAATCACTATTACAACTAGCCACAGGGAACAGACTTGTGACTGCTGGCTACTTGGGGACAGGCTCTGTGACTACTGGAGGGCAGGAACTGTGACTATTAGCTATTTGGGCTGGCTCTGCAACTGCTGTCTACATGTTCTGTGTTTACTGGCTACAGGGGGCATCACTGTGACTACTGGCTATTGGGGCAGGCAATGTAACTACTGAAGCAGGCACTATGGCTAATGAGGGCAGGCACTGTTTCTATTGGCTTTTTTTTTGGACAGGCTGGTGGGTCTATTGACTTCTTTGGGGCTGTTGCTGTGACTATTGGCCCATGTGGATGCCTGTGACTATTGGTTACTGTGTGGAGGCACTGTGATTGTTGTGTACCATTTTCAGGCACTGTGACTAGTTTAGCTGCTGTGTGGGGGCATTGTTACTGTATTGGCTACTGTAAGGGGAATGTTTGTGATAAGAAGATAGAGGAGATGATGAAGTGAAGAACCTACAATATTTGTGTTGCTAAATCTGCAGCGATGTGGATGGAAGAAGAAGTTTTCTTCTCTGATCAGAGGTTATGGGATTTACAGTAAGTGCTGGCGGGACACATGAGATCACAATTCAGCGCTCAATTCTCAATATGTTGAACATTGAGCTTGGTTCTGTTTTTTATATACTTAGCAGTGTGCTACATTTTCCTACTGAACTGGCTCCTGGTGCTGTATTCTGTCTTCTGATCTGGTGTTCTGGTGCTCTTGTTATTTACTGAACTTGGTCAAAGTGCTGTATTTAAGTATTGGGCTTGGCTCTGGTGCTGTTTTTATGGATGTAACTTTGTTATGGGGCTGTACTTATAGTATGATCTTGGCCCTGTTGCTGTATTTAACATGGTTCTGTTGTTTTATGTGTTCTGCCTTCTGGATCTTTGCTGTTAACACATCATTTCTGTATTTATGGTTCGGTAAAGGGGATTTATACATCTGTATGGGAGTTCATACATTGATTAAATAATTGTAAACACAAAAAGGTTGATTTAAATGGTCTATTTCTATAAAGTGCATTTTAAGTATTGTTATTGTTGATTAGAGCAGGTATCATTTTTTTCTCACGCTGCACAAAGGGACGGACTTCTCAAAGGGACGGACTTCTCACTCCCAAAGTAGCGAGTCTGTTCTTAAAAATTTGAATCCCACCCCTGACTGTTTCAATGTGTTTGTGTCTCATCAGCACAGTGTAGGGAACTGGTGTAGCTGAGTGCGAGGCTTGTGACTAGGGTGTAAGAGCTCTCTTCATGGAGACTTTCAGCATCGATGGTACTGACAGTAGTAGCGGTGTACTGAGCTCAGCCCATGAAATCAGGGACCCATACTGGGAGGCAAATAATACCCCGTCCTGTGGATAAACTGGAATACCGCTTTCAGACAATTACTGACCTTGAAAATATAGAGGAAAATCTGTAAAAAATTCAGATCACGTGTGTCATCTGGCGACTGAATATCATTTACTGCCAAGGACGCATGAAGGGTTACCGGCAGTGAGTGACATCTGCTGCAGACAAAGGGGCACATTTACTTACCCGGTCTTGTTGCGATCCCCGAAAATGTAAATAAGCCCCATTATTTAGCTTCCACTAAATTCCTACTCCCAAAACAAAAAAATTCCAAAAATGTAAAAACTAACATATATGTGAACTGAAATAAACTGAAGTGGAATGTCCGTTATTTTACTGGATACAAAGTATCAGTGTAAATAACGGACACTTTTGGGCTTATCAGGACATCTATGCCACAAAAGCCCTGATATAATCGCAAATACTAGTTTATTGCTACCACTTGCGATTATTTGCCCTGGCAGGAGATTGGGCAGTGTGGGGCGTTCCAGATCTTAGTAGAATGTTATCCTCATCAAATCTTATCTTATCCTGATCGTATCTGATCTGCTTGTATCTGGTCCGATCGTTTATGATCTTACCTTGATCTTATCTCATCCTGATCTTATTCGATTGTATCTTATCTGATTGTATCTGATCTTATCCTGATCGTATGTGGTTTGATCGTTTATGATCTTATTTGATTGTATCTGATCTAATTGTATCTTATCTGATGATATGTGATCTTAACCTGATCTTATCTTATCCTGATCTTATTTGATGGTATCTTATCGGATTGTATCTGCTCATATCTGATCTGATTGTATGCGATGTTTATCTTCTTTTAGCCTAATCTTATCTGATTGTATCTGATTTGATTGTATCTGATCTTATCTGATCGTATCTGATCTTATCCTGATCATATGTGGTTTGATCGTTTATGATCTTATTTGATTGTATCTATTCTAATTGTATCTTATCTGATCGTATTTGATCTTACCTTGATCTTATCTCATAATAATCTTATTTGATTGTATCTTATCTGATTGTGTCTGATTTGATTGTATGTGATCTTATCTGATTGTATCTGATCTTATCCTGATCGTATGCGGTTTGATAGTTGATGATCTTATTTGATTGTATCTGACCTAATTGTATCTTATCTGATAGTATGTGATCTTAACCTGATCTTATTTGATTGCATCTTATCTGATTGTATCTCTGATTGTATCTGATCTTTTTTGATGGTATCTGATCTGACTGTAACTGGTCTTAATCTGCTTTTAATTTTAGCCTGATTTTATCTAATCTCAGACATGGACTTTTTAGGATCTTTTTAGACAATTTAGTATTTCTTCTGAAAGGGGTGCGTTTCACCTGGAAAAATGTGAGGCTTATGTAGGCGCCAAAATTTTGGTGCGTTTTCTGCTGTGAACAAAACCAACCAATAGGAGGTAGGAATATGGACTAACCAGTGTAATAATATGATAAATCTGGTGCAGTCTCATTTCACTGTGCAGCTTTTAGAGAATGTTAGTAAATTTGCCCCTTTCAATTTGAAGACGTCCCGGCAGCAGAGAGAACAGAGCGCTGTGTTGTCCTGTATCCTCTGTGTTGTCAGGAGCTGCAGACGCAGCGGGATGGTTGCCAGCTACTGTGACTGGAGCCTGCGGCAGTAATATGGTCCATGCCCCTTTTAAGGTAATGATTTACCAACCGCATGATTAGTCTGCTTTATTAGCACACCTCACTTGTTACAATGTATCAGTCAGGGCGGTGCTCATACCTGAGCTATAACATCACTCAGAGAAGCTACCAGTGCTCGCTGCCATACCGCCCTGCACCGCTGTACATCATGTCCTGGGAAATACCAATAAAATGTTAGGACAGAAAAGATCATGGGCTGATGCCGCCGGCTCATCCACCTGAGCCGCAGAGACAACCCCAGAGGAGCTGATAGTGTAAGGTCACCCCGGGATAATGACAAGTACTGGATCATGGGATGTTCTGCAGATCAGGGCTGGATTATAGGCAGGGTTCCGGGGGCGTGCACCCCAGGGCCCCCACCAGATGATCATGTCTGACAGTGTTAGGAATTTCTAGGTTTGATAGATTGCAGTGTAACTAGCAGTGAGGTAGATTTTATGGGGCCCAACTATGTGCAGGGATGTTCTCCACACACAACAAATCAGAATGTGAAGGGAAGTTGGATTATGAACTGTGTGTATTATCTCTGTACTGTAAAATCACTGTGTGTAATATCTCATCATATAGGGGCCTCATGTCCTCCCTCCATCTCCCTTCATATAGTGTCCTCCTCCATCTCCTTCATATAGTGGCCTCCTATCCTCCTCCATCTCTCCTTATATAATGGCCTCCAAGAGGCAGGAGAACCCGGGGGAATGAGGGCCAATCCGGGACATTCTCCCAACCCCCCAGGACAGCGGGATAGCACCCAAAAAAATGGGCCTATTCCACCAAATCCGAAAGGTTGGGAACTATGGATACAAACTACATGTGTAGTCTGATGCTGCAGTCACATGATACACCCCCTTCCTCCTATCACCCGTAGTGTGTATGTTATCAAAATGAGAGAGTGATTACATTTGGAGAATACTCCACACAGGGAGGTTTGTAGTCTGTAACTATGGTGGTATCTCTGCATGGATCCTGTGTATATGGTTTCAGGACAAATTTTCAAAGATGTTCCCTCTTGGATGCACAAGACTAATGACAAATGTAAGGTCTACTCCCCCCCTACCTCCCCCCCCCCCATCCATTCACCAGTCATCCATTCATCTGGTCTAGTGTCACCTGTATCTCTGTGTCCAGTGTATCCTGTGTCTGGTCTGCATTCCATGTCTGGTTACATAATGTCAGGTTTTAAGAGGGAACAATAGAGCAGACAAGGGCCCCCTGCACGGTCATGTGATACTGAGGCCAAGCCCCAGATCAACTTACATTTCTGTAACCAATCTCCTCCATTGGGAAGGATGAAAGCAAGAAAACTCCTGTCACCAGAACCGACCCATTGAGTTGCAGAATGGGAAGTTCTACAACATTGTGGTTATATTCTTGTACATAGGGGGCAGAATTATAGTACAGGCAGTCCCCTACTTAAGGACACCCGACTTACAGACAACCCATAGTTACAGACAGACCCCTCTGCCCACTGTGACTTCTGGTGAAGCTTTCTGGATGCTTTACTATAGCCCCAGACTGCAATGATCAGCTGTAAAGTGTTTGTAATGAAGCTTTATTGATCATTCTTGGTCCAATTACAGCAAACATTTTGAAACTCCAATTGTCACTGGGACAAAAGAAAAAAAAATTGTCCAGAACTTCAATTATAAAATATACAATTTCGACTTGCATACAAATTCAACTTAAGAACAAACCTCCAGACCCTATCTTGTATGTAACCCGGGGACTGCCTGTAGTTATATTCTTGTACATAGGGGGCAGTATTATAGCAGTTATATTCTTGTACATAGGGGGCAGTATTATAGTAGTTATATTCTTGTACATAGGAGGCAGTATTATAGTAGTTATATTCTTGTACATAGAGGGCAGTATTATAGTAGTTATATTCTTGTACATAGGGGGCAGTATTATAGTAGTTATATTCCTGTACATAGGGGCAGTATTATAGTAGTTATATTCTTGTACATAGGGGGCAGTATTATAGTAGTTATATTCTTGTACATAGGGGGCAGTATTATAGTAGTTATATTCTTGTACATATGGGCAGTATTATAGTAGTTATATTCTTGTACATAGGGGGCAGTATTATAGTAGTTATATTCTTGTACATATGGGGCAGTATTATAGTAGTTATATTCCTGTACATAGGGGGCAGTATTATAGTAGTTATATTCCTGTACATAGGGGGCAGTATTATAGTAGTTATATTCCTGTACATAGGGGGCAGTATTATAGTAGTTATATTCCTGTACATAGGGGGCAGTATTAGAGTAGTTATATTCTTGTACATAGGGGGCAGTATTATAGTAGTTATATTCCTGTACATAGGGGGGAAGTATTATAGTAGTTATATTCCTGTACATAGGGAGCAGTATTATAGTAGTTATATTCTTGTACATAGGGGCAGTATTATAGTAGTTATAGTCTTGTACATAGGGGGCAGTATTATAGTAGTTATATTCCTGTACATAGGGGCAGTATTATAGTAGTTATATTCTTGTACATAGGGGGCAGTATTATAGTAGTTATATTCTTGTACATAGGGGGCAGTATTATAGTAGTTATATTCCTGTACATAGGGGGCAGTATAGTAGGTATATTCTTGTACATAGGGGGCAGTATTATAGCAGTTATATTCTTGTACATAGGGGGCAGTATTATAGCAGTTATATTCTTGTACATAGGGGGCAGTATTATAGTAGTTATATTCTTGTACATAGGGGGCAGTATTATAGTAGTTATATTCTTGTACATAGGGGGCAGTAGTATAGTAGTTATTTTCTTGTACATAGGGGGCAGTATTATAGTAGTTATATTCTTGTACATAGGGGGCAGTATTATAGTAGTTATATTCTTGTACATAGGGGGCAGTATTATAGTAGTTATATTCTTGTACATAGGGGGCATTATTATAGTAGTTATATTCTTGTACATAGGGGGCAGTATTATAGTAGTTATATTCTTGTACATAGGGGGCAGTATTATAGTAGTTATATTCCTGTACATAGGGGGCAGTATTATAGTAGTTATATTCTTGTACATAGGGGCAGTATTATAGTAGTTATATTCTTGTACATAGGGGGCAGTATTATAGTAGTTATATTCCTGTACATAGGGGGCAGTATTATAGTAGTTATATTCTTGTACATAGGGGGCAGTATTATAGTAGTTATATTCTTGTACATAGGGGGTAGTATTATAGTAGTTATATTCTTGTACATAGGGGGCAGTATTATAGCAGTTATATTCTTGTACATAGGGGGCAGTATTATAGTAGTTATATTCTTGTACATAGGAGGCAGTATTATAGTAGTTATATTCTTGTACATAGGAGGCAGTATTATAGTAGTTATATTCTTGTACATAGGGGGCAGTATTATAGTAGTTATATTCTTGTACATAGGGGCAGTATGATAGTAGTTATATTCTTGTACATAGGGGGCAGTATTATAGTAGTTATATTCTTGTACATAGGTGGCAGTATTATAGTAGTTATATTCTTGTACATAGGGGCAGTATTATAGTAGTTATATTCTTGTACAGTATTATAATACAGTACTGAGATACTGTAATTGTATGAGGACAGCTGAATGCCCTTGAATAGTGACTTGCGGTCGTGTGCCAGGTACATATGTTTACAGCACTTATCTCCGCTGCCTTTTTTTATCTCATTGTCCCCTCAGTAAACACTTTTCTCCTTTCTCAGGTGATGTCACCTGTTGATTTAGGACAGGGAGGAGAATTTCCTCCTTTTATCTGTTCATTCAGGAGGGTTGGTTCTCTTTGCCCAAATGAGTCTCTGGCCCCTCACATTAGAACCTGTATTTATAAATGTGCCCCTGGTTTCCATTAACTGACAGTAAGCAAATATTGTCTCCATATGCAACACCCCTGCCAATGCATGGGATGGGTCAGTGTTGCGAAAATGCCCTTTTCTATGCCAGTAGCTACCTGATAATATTGATCACCTCACTAGGATGTCTGTAGCATGGGAAACTTAGGAATCGCAGCTTGAAGCCACTACCTGGTAAGGCAAGAGTTAACCTGTGAAATGTTATTGACCAATGACATCCTTTGTACTATTGTAAAGCAGGCTGGAAGCTGATTGGAGAGTGATGTCACCTGACCAGGGGAGTATAAACAGCCCTGGTGGTCGGGAGCACATGGTGAGAGCCAGGGGCGCACCAGCCATGAGGCGAGTTGAGACTTTCGCTTCAGGGCGGCACGCCTCCTGCTGGTGGAGGGGCGGCATTTTGCAGGCTGCTCCACTACTACTAACAACAGTATTTGCATCATTCAGATGCGAGTACTATTGCTGACAGCACCGCGCAGGACGTCCTGTGCGGCGCTGCTGTGACACAGGAAGCCCTTGCTAGCGCTTCCTGTGTCACTAGCACAGAGGCAGCCTGGAGGAGGAGGAGGAGCGGGAGCGCCACATTCAAACATGTGGCTGGTCTCCCTGGTGCAGCCCGGGCAGAGCTGACAGGAGAAGCCCCGCCCACCAGCCCGGGCCTGGTGCACAGAGGAGACAGCTCCATCCACTGCCATGATGTATCCCCTGCCTGACCTGGACCTGCTGCTGTATACCAGGTAAGTGACAAGTGTATATACATGTGTGTGTGTCTTGTCATGTGTATATATGTGTGTTTGTTCCCTGTTTATATGTGTTTTGTCATGTGTATATGTGTGTAAAACATGTCATGTGTGTGTATATAGAGGTATAACATGTAATAGCTGTATATATATACGATATATATATATATATATATATATATATATATATATATGTATATTAGTGTGTATATAGATGTATGACATGTAATAGCTGTATATATAGGTGTCATGTGTGTGTATATAGAGGTATGACATGTAATAGCTGTATATGTATAGGTGTAGTATTTGTGTTTATATAGAGGTATGACATGTAATAGCTGTATATATATACGGTATATATATATATATGTGTAGTGTGTATATAGATGTATGACATGTAATAGCTGTATATATAGGTGTAATGTGTGTGTATATAGAGGTATGACATGTAATAGCTGTATATATAGGTGTAGTATGTGTGTGTATATAGATGTATGACATGTAATAGCTGTATATATAGGTGTAATGTGTGTATAGAGGTATGACATGTAATAGCTGTATATGTATAGGTGTAGTATTTGTGTGTATATAGAGGTATGACATGTAATAGCTGTATATATATATAGGTGTAGTATGTGTGTGTATATAGAGGTATGACATGTAATAGCTGTATATATAAGTGTAATGTGTGTATATAGAGGTATGACATGTAATAGCTGTATATGTATAGGTGTAGTATTTGTGTGTATATAGAGGTATGACATGTAATAGCTGTATATATATAGGTGTAATGTGTGTATATAGAGGTATGACATGTAATAGCTGTATATATATAGGTGTAATGTGTGTATATAGATGTATGACATGTAATAGCTGTATATATAGGTGTAATTCGTGTGTGTATATAGAGGTATGACATGTAATAGCTGTATATGTATAGGTGTAGTATTTGTGTGTATATAGAGGTATGACATGTAATAGCTGTATATGTATAGGTGTAGTATTTGTGTGTATATAGAGGTATGACATGTAATAGCTGAATGTATTGGTGTAATGTATTATATATGTGTGTTTATAGTGGTATAACATGTAATAGGTGTGTATATATAAGTGCCATGTATGTGTATATGCAGGTATACCATGTAAAGGGTGTAGATATAGGTGTAATGCGTGTATGCTGTATATACAGGTATAACATGAAATATATATATATATATATATATATATATATATATATGTATATATATATGTGTATATATATATGTATATATATATGTATATATATATATGTATATATATATAAACCTATGTATATATATATATGTATATGTGTGAAATTTGTGGTGTGTGTGTGATATGTATACAGTGATTGCTTGCTTTGGGGGGAGCTGTATACAGTCATTGATGGCTTGGGGGGAGCTGTATACAGTCATTGATGGCTTGGGGGGAGCTGTATACAGTCATTGCTGGCTTGGGGGGAGCTGTATACAGTCATTGCTGGCTTGGAGGGTATATTACTGTTCCCTGTCTGGACTACATTCAATGGGGATCCTGGCTGTATATGTTTTCAACTACATGACGGTACTCTATGAATTTTATACTACATGACTGTACACTGTATCTATCTTGCACTACATGGCGGTACTCTGTATGCATTTTGCATTGATTTATTTTCACACCAAACCAATATGATGGATCTGGTCCTGACACTCCCTTATATATTACATAAATTGGGGGGGGGGGGCGTCTCTCTATGGCTCGCCTCAGGCAGCAGACAGGCTTGGTACACCCCTGGTGAGAGCAGAGAGTCAGACCTCATGGTCAGAGTCAGGCCAGTTTTAGTCAGTCTAAGCAGAAGCAGAAGAGAGTTTAGCACCTGCCTGTGTTGCACCAGCCAGTGTCATAATACCAGGAAGCAGAGGTGTCTCAGGGAAGCTGCCTGACACCTTGGGCAAGTCAGGAGACTAAGCCCCAGAGCAGAGGTCCACCTTCTGGACTCGGCTCCATCTTTACCAGCCCAGCCTGAAGTTCCTACCAGCCTGCACGCAACTCTTCCTGTGGACCAGCTTTCTCCATCTACCTTCCAGCCTGCTGAACCTGCTGCTGCTATTAGGCCGTTGCCTGCTGTTTGAAGTTGAATAAAGAACTGTAAGTTGATTTGCACAACGTTGCCTCCATCTGATCCCTGTATACGGCTGTTACCACCACGGGCTACCCATCCATTACCCAGGGACACACACTACAGACACTCAGGGGTTGCCCCGGGGAGAACCAGTACATCAGCCTCTCCCTCATCTAATTTCTTGCACACACCACCCGCTGCAGACCTGCCAGGCTGTAAGACAGCCCTCCGGTCCCCATACCAAGCACCATGACATCAGCGCACCCTAGGCCGCAATAGCCAGCCACTCCGGTATTCTGGGCTCCGGCTGCCTCCAGGCCCAAAGAAAAGGCTTGGCCCCGGTGGAGGATGTCGCACATATATATATATGGATAGGATGTGTTATATAGTGAAGATTCAGTGGTTTTTAATGACTGGCGCTCGCTGCCACCTGTTTTAAAACCGTGTCCGAGGATTTATCGAGTTGGTGGCCCAGTGTCTGCGTCTGTAGAGGGAGACGGTCAGATGAATGGCTCCATTCATCAGAGGACTTGACGCTTGGGGTTAATTAATTGGGTTGTACAGTCATGTCCTCTCAATAATGTACCCACCCAGCTGGGATTGTAGGGAGGGGGTAGGGAGCGCTGAATGGTCCCATTGTCCTCCCCAATATTGTGCTGTTTGTGATAAACAGAGGGACATTTGGCTGAGTGACCCATTCAGTGACGCTCGCCCATTTCTTATTGGATCTCATCCTCAGACGGTTTGTAAACACTCGGCCATCTTTATTCTTTGTTACAATGTGCCAGCGAGTCTCTGAGGCGGAAGCATTGCTCCAGACTTGGATCATTTGTTGCATCTCAGTTACCAATTTTAAAAAGCTTAATCACGGCACAGGCGCGATTTTGGCTGCAGCTCATAACACACAGCAACACACACACAGCTCCCTGTCAAGCTGCTCCCCATCCTACAGGCCACCAGTGTTCGGCTTCTGAGATGCACCAGACACGGAGCAGGTGAAAAGTGATGGCACATTTGCCAGCAACAGGTCAAAGGATGCTGAGGCTGGTTCTGGCAGAAGTCTGATGTCAACATTCGTCACCAGTGATGCCTCTTTTGCATTGGGAGAAGAACGTACCAGATACTAGGGTCAAGGGTGGTGACTAATGTCCCCTGGAAGCAGGCACTGTGACTACTGGCTATTGTGGGGGTTGGATCTGTGCATATTGGCTACTGTGTGGCAGGCATTGTGAATATTGGCTACTGTGATGGCAGGCACTGTGACTATGGGTTACTGGGTGCATTGGCAACTGGGAGAGCAAGCACTATGACTACTGGCTACTATGGGCAGGCACCTTGATTACTGGCAACTGTGGAGCGGGTGCTGTGATGAGTAGATGCTTTGGGAAAGTTCTGTGACTATTGGATACTGTAGGGCAGGAGCTGCAACTATTGGCTACTGTGTAGGGGCAATGTGACTATTAATTACAGTGTGGAGGCACTGTGATTTTATATGTTACTGTGTTGGGGCACTGCTACTCTATTGTCTTCTCTGAGTGCACCATTATGATATTAGCTAATGTAGGGACACATTATTGTATTGGCTACTGTGGAGGCACCATTACTTATATTGGCTATTGTGTAGGAGTACTGTGACTATATTTGGTACTGTGTGGGGGCACTACAGCTATGTTGGCTACTTTGTGGGGGCACCTTTGATATACTGGTTACCACAGGTGAACTGCTACTACATTAGCTAATTTGGGGACACTGTTAATAAATTGGCTAGTGTGGGGCACCATTACTATATTTACTAATGTGGGTACACTTTTACTATATTGGCTACTAAAGGGAACTGTTACTATATTGGACATAATAATGATCTCTAGGGGAACACCAGAATAGTATCCCAGTAGTGATACTGAGGCGGAGCAGCTGATGGTGAATTGAGGAACCTAACAAATTTGTGCTGCTAAATCTTCAGAGAAGAGTCATGCCTGGAAGAAGCTGTCATGGCGACCAGGTAGAAAAAGCAGATGAAGGAGTCTCCTCTGATCAGAGATGGGATGGTAAAGGTTATTGGATTTGTCTCTAAATGAGAACATACAAATTAATTTAATCTAATCTTCTATACTGTGTTCCAAATTATTATGCAAATAGGACTGATAATGTAAGAATGTTTTTGCTTGTCAGTTAAACTCCTTGATGGTGATGTGTGTCAGGGCTCTTTAAATCACTGAAAGCAATTGCAGACACCTATGCTAATTAGTTTGGCAGGTGCGTCCGATTAAAGGCAAGACGTCTGTCCCACATTATTAAGTAGCCTACATTTTCAGCCAAAATGGGAAAGAAAGAGGATGTGTCGGCTGCTAAGAAGCAACAAATTGTGAAGTGTTCAGGTCACGGCATGACTACAACCAACATTGCCAAGATACTTCATCGTGATCATCGCACAATCAAGAAGTATGTAGCCAATCACAGCACCAATGTGTGAGCGCTGATAAGGGAAAATTGAGTACTCTTTCCAACATGCAATTACGTTATAGCAGCAGACAAGTTTTTGAAGCTGTTGGTGCCTCCAAGTCCCCCAAACAACAAGATGCAGGGTCCTTCAGAGGTTTGCAGCTGTGCGTAAGCCATCCTGTCCACCTCCTCTATCCACTGCGCACAAGCACTGTTTTGTTCACCGATGAGTGCCGTGCAATGCTCGATGGTCCAGATGGATGGAGTGGAGGATGGCTGGTTGATGGACACCCCATGCAAACACGGCCACGGCGCCAACAAGGAGGAGGTGAAGTAATATTTTGGGCTGGAATCATGGGGAGTGAATTGTTGGCCCCTTTAGGATCCCTGAAGGGGTAAAGATGAACTCCATAATGTATGTGGAGTTTCTCCAACAGCACTTCCTGCCATGGTTCAAGAAGAAGAAGTGAACATCCGCTGCAAGATCATTTCCATGCATGAGAATGCACCATCTCGTGCTGCAAATAACACATCTGCATCTCTGGCTGCTATGGGCATAAAAGGGGACAAACTTATGGTGTGGCCCCCATGCTCCCCTGAACCTCAACCCCTCTGAGAACCTCTGTAGCATCATCAAAAGAAGTGTCTATGATGGAGGGAGGCAGTTCACATCTAAGTAACAGCTCTGGGAGGGTATTCTGTCCTCATGCAAAACAACTGAAGCAGAAACCATCCAACAAATTCTGACAAAACTGACAAATTCCATGGACGAGAGAGCTCAGACGCTCCTTTCGAACAAGGGGTCCTATGTGCAAATGTAACATCGCCTAGAATAAATTTATGACTTGAAAACTGTTTGATTTCAGTTTGTAATAACCTGCTAAGGCTACATTCAGACACATGTGTGCCCGCCGTACCATAGCACGGCAGGCACACGTCGGCGCCCGGGAGAGGAGATGAGCACTGCTCACCCCCGCCCCTCTCCATAGGGGGATACATGGTGCACGGTGCCGTATGGCGAGAAAAGATAAGACATGTCCTATCTTTTCACGGCTATGGAACGGTACGGTAAAATTTGAATCACATTTAGATGAACGCCAGTCTCTGCACAGTGCACACATAAGAACCCCTGTGTATCCAGATACACAAGGGGGATCTACTTATACCATGGACCTATAGCCTTTAAACACACATAAAAGATGCTCTGTGGGGACAGGGGGACCCACCAATGGACCCTGGAGTTAGGGGGAGCTCCCTATGTACAATGAAACACAACATTGCCTCTATATGTCACCTCATATCTGTGATAGGTATGTATACTATAGGGAAGTCTATGTTGTGTGCAGCTTATAGTCTAATATTAGGAACTCAGGTTAGGGTGTTCCCTCCATGGTGTCTCATTTCTTCTGTGATTAATGAGTTTGTACATTTGTGCCATAATTTATGTAAATCCCCTGTTATGTTGCCGTGTTGGATAACACCCAACAAATAATTTGAAAAAGGGAGGTGCTACTATTGAACCTGCAGCGAAACTCCTGGGTGCTGATGATGGGTGTTGTGTATGTCCCAGTTCTGATTATTATTCTAAAGAGCAGGATATTAAGGAACGACTCCTCATGGACCGGCTGCACATTCTACCCCCAAATCTGGACTCTGCACCTATCACTGGAATGGGATGAGCTGCAGTTCCTCATTACAGCCACTATACAATGGATGGAGCTTTCCACTCCTGCTCCAACACCTGTATAAGTTCTGGCACTGGGAGGCAGCTGATTAGTTCAGGGTCCCATGATCACATAGTGATGTCCTTGAGGTCAGACCATTCCTTTAACTCAAGTTATGATAACTCAAAAAAAAGTTCTGCAAAATTTAAACAGACTTTGCATTCTCCTCTCCACCTCTCTGCTAGTGAATGGGGACAGAGCCTGATCTAACGCTTCTCACAACTGGAGGTTTGTTACAATGTTTCAAATCTAATCAGTCTCTTCTGTGCTGATAGTTTGTTACAATGTATCAGTTCAATATAAAAATGTAACAACTGGAGAGACAGAAGATTCTATAAGGTTTGCACATATTTTCGCTTCAGTGCTCAGCGGCCTCAAATATTTTGGGAACAATTACAGAAAATATTCATTGTTATACCCTCCTCTGATCACACCTCTCCAGCACGACGCGCAGCATTGTTAAAATTTTTTTCATTTTGCTGCCCAACCGGATTTGGCGATTTATCATTGTGATTGAGAAATAAACAACATAATAGTTTTGGAGTAAGATGTTGGTCTAATGATAGATCTGCCCCACTGTGCCCTAAAAGAACTGAGCTGTAGTGCAAAGCATGGAGGGGGGAAGAGAAGCACACACCTAATCAGACAGGTAGAGTATTCCGGACAAGGGCAGGGCCACTTTTTGTGGCATCCAAACCATCCAAACCAAAACAAACCAGAATCAGGAGAATCAGAATCTGTCAGGGTGCAAGGTAAGTTAAAACACACAATTATATTGTAATGAAAATGCTTAAATAAGGCAGAGATACATTTCTCTGAAGCTGTAATGGGCTTCTCTAACCTGTCTTTAGTGAAAATGACGTGCCTGCTGCCGGGTTCCCTTTAAGACAGGGGTCGCAAACTCGCGGCCCGCGGGCCAACTGTGGCCCGCGGGACAATATTTTGCGGCCCCCACCTGGAAAAGCACCGCCCGCCGTGTATTCACGGCGGCGGTCGGGTCACGCTGCATGGAGAGGGCTCACGGGCTGAGCCCTCTCCATAGCCGGTAAGTCTTTGCTGCATATTGCAGCAAAGGCTTACCGGTAACACCCGCGATCAGTGCTAGCACCGATCGCGGGTGTTTGCACAGCGATAGCTGCCGGCAAAGCTGCCAGCAGCCTCAAAAAGATAGCGGCGCATGGGTGCCGCCATCTTACCTGGGATCGCCGCTCCCCGTGACGTCATCGGGGGGCGGCGATCCGTCTCCATGGTAGCCTCGGGTCTTCCGAAGACCCGAGGCTATTTCGTTTTAACCCCTTCATTACAATGTGCTGATAGCACATTGTAATGAATGAGGAGGAAAATCCCCATATATTGCCATACTGTAGTATGGCAGTATATGATAGGATCGATCAGACAACCTAGGGTTAAAGTACCCTAGGGAGTCTGAAAAATAGTATAAATAAAAATACAAAAAAGTTTAAAAAAAAAAAATTATAATAAAAAAACCTAAAATTTCAAATCACCCCCCTTTCCCTAGAACTGACATAAATATAAATAAACAGTAAAAATCATAAACACATCAGGTATCGACGTGTCCGAAAATGCCCGATCTATCAAAATATGATAATGGTTTTTCAATGCTTTTAACCCCGTAACGGAAAATAGCGCCCAAAGTCGAAAATGCCACTTTTTTGCCATTTTGAAAAATATAAAAAATCTATAAAAAGTGATCAAAAGGTCGTACAGTCCTAAAAATGATATCATTGAAAATATTATCAAATTTCGCAAAAAATGACACCACCCACAGCTCCGTACACTAAAGTATGAAAAAGTTATTAGCGCCAGAAGTTGGCAAAATCAAAAAAATAATTTTAGTGCAGGAGGTTTTAATTTTTGTAAAAAACATTATAAACCTATAACAAATTTGGTATCCCCTTAATCGTACCGACCCAAAGAATAAAGTAGACAAGTCATTTGGAGCGCTCAGTGAAAGATGCAATATCCAAGCCCACAAGAAAATGGCGCAAATGCGTTTTTTCACCATTTTCATTGCATTTGGAATTTTTTTCCCGCTTCCAAGTACATGGCATGGAATATTAAATACCATCACTATGAAGTGCAATTTGTTACGCAGAAAACAAGCCGTCACACAGCTCTTTACGTGTAAAAATAAAAAAGTTATAGATTTTTGAAGGTGGGGAGTGAAAAATGGACATGAAAAAAACAGGAAAGGGCCCGTAACCGGTTAATCCCCTTCCCTCCGGTACTTGAAGAAGATGAAGTCGTCGCTCTAAACGCACTTGGTGCAGGTCAGAGCGGCGACTTCATCTTCTTCGATGGGAGGGACACGGGGAGACAAGTACCGGGGGGGAGGGGGGGGGGGGTGGAGTGTCCCTGACTGGGCTCAGTGCGGTAGGAGCTTGGGACCCCTCGTTGCACAGGACGCGTTCATAGAGAAAACACGTCTCCCAGCTCGGGGCTTTCTTTGCGCTGGGAGACGCCATGACATTTGAATCTGAATAATGATATTTTGTAAGCGCATTTTGTGTGGAAAACTTGATGCGGCCCAGCCTTACCCAGAATCTACCTCCAGCGGCCCCCAGGTAAATTGAGTTTGAGACCCCTGCTTTAAGACCTCTAGCTTAAAGGGCACCTACCACCACGATTCTACCTATAAAGGTAGAAGGGGTGGTAGGGGGATGAATGGGACGTGAGGATAGCCCTTTTTTGGGCTGTACGCCCTCATCCGAATACCCGCCATTCTGCGCATGCGCGGTCATAGCTCCGAGGCCAGAGCTACTGCGCATGCGCAGAACGCCGGGTATTCGGACGAGGGCGCGCAGCCCAAAAAAGGGCTATCCTCACGTCCCATTCATCCCCCTACCCCCGAAGATGACATGGTAGGCGGAGAAACGAGGCTACTGGGGAGTGGAGTAGCCGCGATGGTAGCCTCATGTCCGGCTACTCCACGCCCCAGTAGCCGCTTAAAAAAAATTTGCATATCTGCGGATTAAAGTTTACTAAAGGATAGCCGGGACGTGAGGATTAGCCCAAAAAAGGGCTATCCTCACGTCCCATTCATCCACCTACCACCCGATCTACATTTATAGGTAGAATCGTAGTGGTAGGTGCCCTTTAAAGCTAATGCCGATATGCTATGGAGCAAAGCTACAGTGTAAATCAGAGAGGAAAAACCAAGTACCTAACCCTTAGCTGTCCATCCACTGCAGCCTATATATGTTATATTAATGCATATGAATGCGCAGCGGTGTCTGGTATGTGCTATAATGATGGGTGGATTGTTTCCTACACGGCAGATGACAGATTTATTGCCGCTGAGCAGCAGACATCCTCCAGTGTGATAGCAGATAAGGTGACGGTAATATTATGTAACCAATCATTCTCCCGCTCTCAGTTATTCAGTCTCAGGATCTTGTAGTCTGTGCTGCAGCATATCCCTCCGCGGCCTGGGTCACATATAAACTAACCCTATGACCTTATTGCGCATTACTAAAATGTCCCTGTTCTGAGAAAATCTGTGTGCTGAATTCACGGGGGCCACCATATCAGGGGGAGATGAGAGAAGCTACAATATTTTCTTAACCCCAAAAAAAATTCCCTAGTGGAAGACACGATGAGGAATGATGGAAATTCTCTTTGGAATGTTAAAAGTTTAACCCAGGAAGAGGTAGGGCTCACGACCACTGATGGCATACGGCCCCGGGTACTACTAATTATGTGCTGTGATAGATAAACCATTGTTTTTAATATTTGAAGATTTCTTAAGGACTGGCTATGTTCCACAGGACTGGCGCATAGCAAATGTGGTACCAATATACAAAAAAGTATCAAAAAGCAGCCAGGAAACTACAGACCTGTGAGTCTAACTTCAGTTGTGGTATGTTAGAGAGTATCTCACTGTGCATAACCTTATAATCCAGAATTAGTATTGGGTTTATGAGAGATTGGTCCTGTCGGGCTAATCTCATTGGCTTCTATGAGGAAGTAAGATTTAGTCTGGACCTGGGGAAGGCTGTGGATGTTGTGTATCTGGACTTTCCCAAGGCATTCTATACGGTGCCACATAAAAGGTTGGTACATAAAATAAGACTGCTAAGATTAGGTGAAAATCGGTGTATTTCGAGAAGCAATTGGCTTAGTAATAGAAAACATTAATGTCACATTGTCAGATTGGGTTGAAGTTACCAGTGGAGTCCACAGGTACTCATGATCTTATACAGGGTTTACACAGTAGAGTTTCCATTTTTGCAGATAATACTAAGCTCTGTAAAATAATTAATACAGAAGCGAATGGTATAATATTACAGAGGGATTTGTGAAAACTGGGATAATGGGCTGATGAGGTTTAATGTAGATAAATGTAGGGTTATGCACTTGGTCCATGGAAACCAAAAGTACAATTATGTCCTTGACAGTTTACTTGGTAAAACCTCAACAAAAAAGACTTGCTGTATTGATGGATAGTAAACTTCATTTAAGTTCTACCATCACCATAGACAGGGGGCATCTTCTACACCTAGAAGAGAGGAGGTTCTACCATCACCATAGACAGGGGGCATCCTCTACACCTAGAGGAGAGGAGGTTCTACCATCACCATAGACAGGGGGCATCTTCTACACCTAGAGGAGAGGAGGTTCTACCATCACCATAGACAGGGGGCATCCTCTACACCTAGAGGAGAGGAGGTTATACCATCACCATAGACAGGAGGCATCCTCTACACCTAGAGGAGAGGTGCTTCTGCCATATCCATAGACAGGGGGTATCCTCTACACCTAGAGGAGAGGAGGTTCTACCATCACCATAGACAGGGGGCATCCTCTACACCTAGAGGAGAGAAGGTTCTACCATCACCATAGACAGGGGGCATCATCTACACCTAGAGGAGAGAAGGTTCTACCATCACTACAGACAGGAGGCATCATCTACAAGTAGAGGAGAGGAGGTTCTACCATCACCATAGACAGGGGGCATCCTCTACACCTAGAGGAGAGGAGGTTCTACCATCACTATAGACAGGGGGCATCCTCTACACCTAGAGGAGAGGAAGTTCTACCATCACTACAGACAGGAGGCATCATCTACAAGTAGAGGAGAGGAGGTTCTACCATCACCATAGACAGGGGCATCCTCTACACCTAGAGGAGAGGAGGTTCTACCATCACCATAGACAGGGGGCATCTTCTACACCTAGAGGAGAGGTGCTTCTGCCATATCCATAGACAGGGGGCATCCTCTACACCTAGAGGCGGTTCTATCATCACCATAGACAGGGGGCATCCTCTACACCTAGAGGAGAGGAGGTTCTACCATCACCATAGGGGATATCCTCTACACCTAGAGGAGAGGCGGCTCTACCCTCACCATAGACAGGGGGTATCCTCTACACCTAGAGGAGAGGTGGTTCTACCATCACCATAGACAGGGGGTATCCTCTACACCTAGAGGAGAGGAGGTTCTACCATCACCATAGACAGGGGGTATCCTCTACACCTAGAGGAGAGGAGCTTCTACCATCACCATAGACAGGGGGCATCCTCTACACCTAGAGGAGAGGAGGTTCTACCATCACCATAGACAGGAGGCATTCTCTACACCTACAGGAGAGGAGGTTCTACCATCACCATAGACAGGGGGCATCCTCTACACCTAGAGGAGAGGAGGTTCTACCATCACCATAGACAGAGGGCATCCTCTACACCTAGAGGAGAGGAGGTTCTACCATCACCATAGACAGAGGGCATCCTCTACACCTAGAGGAGAGGAGGTTCTACCATCAGTATAGACAGGGGGCATCCTCTACACCTAGAGGAGAGGAGGTTCTACCATCAGTATAGACAGGGGGCATCCTCTACACCTAGAGGAGAGGAGGTTCTACCATCAGTATAGACAGGGGGCATCCTCTACACCTAGAGGAGAGGAGGTTCTACCATCACCATAGACAGGGGCATCCTCTACACCTAGAGGAGAGGCAGTTCTACCATCACCATTGACAGGGGATATCCTCTACACTTAGAAAAGAGGTAGTTCTACCATCACCATAGACAGGGGGTATCCTCTACACCTAGAGGAGAGGAGGTTCTACCATCACCATAGACAGGGGCATCCTCTACACCTAGAGGAGAGGCAGTTCTACCATCACCATTGACAGGGGATATCCTCTACACCTAGAAGAGAGGTAGTTCTACCATCACCATAGACAGGAGGCATCATCTACACCTAGAGGAGAGGAGGTTCTACCATCACCATAGACAGGGGGCATCTTCTACACCTAGAGGAGAGGTGCTTCTGCCATATCCATAGACAGGGGGCATCCTCTACACTTAGAGGAGAGTAGGTTCTACCATCACCATAGACAGGGGCATCCTCTACACCTAGAGGAGAGGAGATTCTACCATCACCATAGACAGGGGACATCCTCTACACCTAGAAGAGAGGTAGTTCTACCATCACCATAGACAGGGGGCATCCTCTACACCTAGAGGAGAGAAGGTTCTACCATCACCATAGACAGGGGGCATCCTCTACACCTAGAGGAGAGGAGGTTATACCATCACCATAGACAGGGGGCATCCTCTACACCTAGAGGAGAGGAGGTTCTACCATCACCATATACAGGGGGCATCCTCTACACCTAGAGGAGAGGAGGTTCTACCATCACCATAGACAGGGGCATCCTCTACACCTAGAGGAGAGGCAGTACTACCATCACCATTGACAGGGGATATCCTCTACACCTAGAAGAGAGGTGGTTCTACCATCACCATAGACAGGGGGTATCCTCTACACCTAGAGGAGAGGTGGTTCTACCATCACCATAGACAGGGGCATCCTCTACACCTAGAGGAGAGGAGGTTCTACCATCACCATAGACAGGGGGCATCCTCTACACCTAGAGGAGAGGTGGTTCTACCATCCCCATAGACAGGGGGCATCCTCTACACCTAGAGGAGAGGAGGTTCTACCATCACCATAGACAGGGGGCATCCTCTGCACCTAGAGGAGAGGTGGTTCTACCATCACCATAGACAGGGGGCATCCTCTACACCTAGAGGAGAGGAGCTTCTACCATCACCATAGACAGGGGGCATCCTCTACACCTAGAGGAGAGGAGGATCTACCATCACCATAGACAGGGGGCATCCTCTACACCTAGAGGAGAGGAGGATCCACCATCACCATAGACAGGGGGCATCCTCTACACCTAGAGAAGAGGAGCTTCTACCATCACCATAGACAGGGGGCATCCTCTACACCTAGGGGAGAGGAGGTTCTACCATCACCATAGACAGGGGCATCCCCTACATCTAGAGAAGAGGAGGTTCTACCATCACCATAGACAGGGGACATCCTCTACACCTAGAGGAGAGGAGGTTCTACCATCACCATAGACAGGGGGCATCCTCTACACCTAGAGGAGAGGAGGTTCTACCATCACCATAGACAGGGGGCATCCTCTACACCTAGAGGAGAGGAGGTTCTACCATCACCATAGACAGGGGACATCCTCTACACCTAGAGGAGAGGTGGTTCTACCATCCCCATAGACAGGGGGCATCCTCTACACCTAGAGGAGAGGAGGTTCTATTATCACCATAGACAGGGGGCATCCTCTGCACCTAGAGGAGAGGTGGTTCTACCATCACCATAGACAGGGGGCATCCTCTACACCTAGAGAAAAGGAGCTTCTACCATCACCATAGACAGGGGGCATCCTCTACACCTAGAGGAGAGGAGGTTCTACCATCACCATAGACAGGGGGCATCCTCTACACCTAGAGGAGAGGAGGTTCTACCATCACCATAGACAGGGGACATCCTCTACACCTAGAGGAGAGGAGGTTCTACCATCACCATAGACAGGGGGCATCCTCTACACCTAGAGGAGAGGAGGTTCTACCATCACCATAGACAGGGGGCATCCTCTACACCTAGAGGAGAGGTAGTTCTACCATCCCCATAGACAGGGGGCATCCTCTACACCTAGAGGAGAGGAGGTTCTACCATCACCATAGACAGGGGACATCCTCTACACCTAGAGGAGAGGTGGTTCTACCATCACCATAGACAGGGGGCATCCTCTACACCTAGAGGAGAGGCGGCTCTACCATCACCATAGACAGGGGGCATCCTCTGCACCTAGAGGAGAGGTGGTTCTACCATCACCATAGACAGGGGGCATCCTCTACACCTACAGAAGAGGAGCTTCTACCATCACCATAGACAGGGGGCATCCTCTACACCTAGAGGAGAGGAGGTTCTACCATCACCATAGACAGGGGGCATCCTCTACACCTAGAGGAGAGGAGGTTCTACCATCACCATAGACAGGGGGCATCCTCTACACCTAGAGGAGAGGAGGTTCTACCATCACCATAGACAGGGGGCATCCTCTACACCTAGAGGAGAGGCGGTTCTACCATCACCATAGACAGGGGACATCCTCTACACCTAGAGGAGAGGAGGTTCTACCATCACCATAGACAGGGGGCATCCTCTACACCTAGAGGAGAGGAGGTTCTACCATCACCATAGACAGGGGCATCCCCTACATCTAGAGAAGAGGAGGTTCTACCATCACCATAGACAGGGGACATCCTCTACACCTAGAGGAGAGGAGGTTCTACCACCACCTTAGACAGGGGGCATTCTCTACACCTAGAGGAGAGGAAGTTCTACCATCACCATAGACAGGGGGCATCCTCTACACCTAGAGGAGAGGTGGTTCTACCATCACCATAGACAGGGGGCATCCTCTACACCTAGAGGAGAGGTGGTTCTACCATCCCCATAGACAGGGGGCATCCTCTACACCTAGAGGAGAGGAGGTTCTACCATCACCATAGACAGGGGGCATCCTCTGCACCTAGAGGAGAGGTGGTTCTACCATCACCATAGACAGGGGGCATCCTCTACACCTAGAGAAGAGGAGCTTCTACCATCACCATAGACAGGGGGCATCCTCTACACCTAGAGGAGAGGTGGCTCTACCATCACCATAGACAGGGGCATCCTCTACACCTAGAGGAGAGGAGGTTCTACCATCACCATAGACAGGGGGCATCCTCTATACCTAGAGGAGAGGAGGTTCTACCGTCACCATAGACAGGAGGCATCTTCTACACCTAGAGGAGAGGAGGTTCTACCATCACCATAGACAGGGGACATCCTCTACACCTAGAGGAGAGGAGGTTCTACCATCACCATAGACAGGGGGCATCCTCTACACCTAGAGGAGAGGCGGTTCTACCATCACCATAGACAGGGGACATCCTCTACACCTAGAGGAGAGGAGGTTCTCCCATCACCATAGACAGGGGACATCCTCTACACCTAGAGGAGAGGAGGTTCTACCACCACCTTAGACAGGGGGCATTCTCTACACCTAGAGGAGAGGTGGTTCTACCATCACCATAGACAGGGGGCATCCTCTACACCTAGAGGAGAGGGGGTTCTACCATCACCATAGACAGGGGGCATCCTCTACACCTAGAGGAGAGGTGGTTCTACCATCCCCATAGACAGGGGGCATCCTCTACACCTAGAGGAGAGGATGTTCTACCATCACCATAGACAGGGGGCATCCTCTGCACCTAGAGGAGAGGTGGTTCTACCATCACCATAGACAGGGGGCATCCTCTACACCTAGAGAAGAGGAGCTTCTACCATCACCATAGACAGGGGGCATCCTCTACACCTAGAGGAGAGGAGGTTCTACCATCACCATAGACAGGGGGCATCCTCTACACCTAGAGGAGAGGAGGTTCTCCCATCACCATAGACAGGGGGCATCCTCTACACCTAGAGGAGAGGAGGTTCTACCATCACCATAGACAGGGGACATCCTCTACACCTAGAGGAGAGGAGGTTCTACCATCACCATAGACAGGGGGCGTCCTCTACACCTAGAGGAGAGGCGGTTCTACCATCACCATAGACAGGGGACATCCTCTACACCTAGAGGAGATGAGGTTCTACCATCACCATAGTCAGGTGACATCCTATACACCTAGAGGAGAGGAGGTTCTCCCATCACCATAGACAGGGGGCATCCTCTACACCTAGAGGAGAGGAGGTTCTCCCATCACCATAGACAGGGGGCATCCTCTACACCTAGAGGAGAGGAGGTTCTACCATCACCATAGACAGGGGACATCCTCTACACCTAGAGGAGAGGAGGTTCTACCATCACCATAGACAGGGGACATCCTCTACACCTAGAGGAGAGGAGGTTCTACCATCACCATAGACAGGGGGCATCCTCTACTCCTAGAGGAGAGGCGGTTCTACCATCACCATAGACAGGGGACATCCTCTACACCTAGAGGAGATGAGGTTCTACCATCACCATAGTCAGGTGACATCCTATACACCTAGAGGAGAGGAGGTTCTCCCATCACCATAGACAGGAGGCATCCTCTACAGTCCTGTTTGTTACAATGAATTGAAAGGGAGTTATACAGGTTGGACTCCATTGTGATACATTGTAATAAAGTAAGAGCACTGGGGAGATTTGCTGTGCTGCGCCTCCTCCCTGCACTGAGCTTTGTCTAGACTGGACACATTGCAGCAGCTTCTGGGTGATTCATCTACATTTACATGACAGAAGGAAGAAGAAGCTACTTGTATTTAGTAACATTTGACCTGAGGCGGGAGGAGGGCGATCAGAAGATTTTCTCACAATTAGAAGAAATATTCCACTAGTTTGTTGTTTCAAATTTTTCCAATTTTCAAGATTTCTGATTACTGTCCTTACATCAGAACCTCCTGCTGTCTCTGCAGGCGATCTATAGCCGATCCTACTCCATGGCCTACACAATCCGCACTGTACACCGATACATTGTAACAAATTACAGCTACTACAGGCAAACACATAGGTGGAGGATGAAAGAGGCAACAGATAGCGCCACTCTCTGACCGGTGGTCAGTCCAGGTTACTGCAGATCAGCTCCCATTTATATGAACAGGAGCTAAGCTGTGTATTAGCTGTTGAGAAGGTATTATCTGAAGGAGTTCTGGGTCTTGAACCCAGATCGCAATCTGATATTAAGGAATTGTACTCGGGATGGATCATCATCATTTAAGGGCCCCTTTAGAGGAATCTACCATCAAAACTAAGCATGGATAAAACAGCAACACTCATAGATCCAAGTAATCTTCTTTTAAATGAGCAGAAAGCACTCATGGGGTTGTTACCGGAGACCCTCTGTAGCTTCATGGATTGTTACACTGTGCCCCCTTCTCCTGCTCAGTACTTCCCCCTACCTCTGCTGTAATCCTAAACAGTGGGATGGGGGAAGTACTCCTGCACAGTGAAACAACCTGTGAAGCTATAGCATGGAGGGGCCCTGGTAACACCCCCAGAGCCCTTAAGGTTCATTAGCTCCAAAAATTGATTTTAGGAGGGAGGAGACGATAGATAACAAATATAAGAAGATTACTGCAGTCACAGTGCCTGGATATATGAGTAAGTGTCCCTGGTTTATCAGGATGGGATTTTGATTTCCTTTAATTTAAGAAGCAATTTTTTACACAAATGTAAGTTTTCTAAGATGTGACTTTCTGATGTGGGCACAGGGTGACTTGGTGATCTTTGGCCTTGAGTCACAGCCATAGAGGTCATGTAACTCTCAGACCCTGCTTGCTATCAGACACCAGTCATGGTTAATTAAAAAAATAATTCTATATATACAGCAATTAACCCTCATTTACATAAAACCTTAAGTCTGTAAAGGCGTCGCTTTTTAAGTGGATCATTTTCTGGATTATAAAATGCGACTCGGAGGATGAATGTACACAGGTGATCCTGAGAAAATAGAATGAATATATGAGAAGTGATGGGGGACGGGTTCCTAAAAGGGTTAATCCAAACCCACTACTTGTGGATATGCCTTAAAGAAGAGCTCCTACTTCGGAATAAGGAGGTGCCATGTCACAACCTCTTCATATAAGACCTACCCCGAAAATAAGCCCTAGTTACTAACAGCGATATCTACTGTAGCACATATAATTACAGTTCTGGTGTCATTTTAGAGAGTAGAATCTGCACTTAACTGTTATAGAAAATATTTGTTACAGGCAGGAGAGTTGTTTTCACATGCCGCTCCCACTTACGCCTCTAACTTTAATAAAGTATATCTTCAGTTCTGTGGCACTTACAAACACAATCCTGATGCAACATTAAAGGGGCATAAAAAGACACAAGATGTTAGGGTATAGAAGTTATAGATGTTTGAAGTCTGTCCCATCCAACCTGTTAGCAGGGAGAAGTAGGAGGAGCAGGGAGCTGACGGATACAAGCCGCTACATTCCCCTCCTGATATTCTCTGTGCTGCTGTGGTTAAACCTATCCATAATGTTTTAACCCCTCTTCCTCCAATATCAGAAAACTACTCAGCATAAATACTCATGGCTGCTTGGGTCTGCCATTTCTATGGTGTCCAGAATAGAAGTCATTGGTAAAAATTGCCTACCAGCAGTAGTAAATTATAATACAGGCGGTTGGGTCTGTAGCCTGGGGCCCAAGCCTTCTAGGGGGCCCGAGGCCACCCAAACCAACCACCAAATTTTACACTGAGAAGGACCTTCACCCATGACATCCTTATACAGTTGTTCCTGCTCTAAATACATATGTACACAAGAGCCATTTCAGGACCTTTAAAGGTCCTCCAAAGGTCCTGAAACCACAGATTAATAGAAGCAGAAGGGCCAAATTCTCCATTCCCCAAAAAAGATTCCAGTTCCTGATGTAGGAAGGGATTCCAGACTTTTAGGGACTATAATATTAATACAACCCAGGGCCCATGGCAGTCTTAATCCGTCCCCTACCTCCTAGCTATGGTCTTGGGGGTAGAGTTTACCCCTTCTGTCACCATAGACACCTAGTGTCCCGTGTTAGGTCCACCGCCCTGGTCTCACCCGTCTGGGCCGCCATTCCTGGCACCTACAATGTATGTGATGAGGAAATCATTATGATAAATGAACGAGACGTTACATAATTATTAATGAGATTTCTGCATTGTGCTGGGAGCAGTTTATATAGATGGCGGTATTATATACCGCGCTGCTTCATTTACACACAAAGCGATGTAGGAGGGTGCCAGCAGCTCTGTGTACCCAACCTAACACTGGCATCAATCTTCACCCGCTCCTGTACAAAATGTCCAGAGGGGAGCAGGTCCCTCCTGTCCTGACATCTGTCACCAGAAAAACCGCTCTGCACAGACATGCATTTTCCTGCTTGCTGTCAGTGAATGGAACCATTCAAAGGCATCCATCCCTGATCTGATCCTGATAGACTACAGTGTACCATTTACAGTATATAACACATTGTAAAGTGCTGCCCTTTACACAATACAATTATACATCAGATGAAGTTCCTATAGATTGCAGGCCGTATAGTGCAATACCTCACAATGGTCCCCTATTATACAGTAATGTCCTGTATAAATTGCACGCTGCACAGAGCTGCCCCGTACAGAATAAGCACAGTGCTCCCCTATAGATAATGCACATTATAGAACTCCCTATTGATCAAAAACTGTAAAGCACAGCATCCCCTATATATCAATGTTCAGATGGCAGATGATGGGCAGCATACGGGCAGGTACATGGCAGATGATGGGCAGCATACGGGCAGGTACATGGCAGATGGCATTTACTGTGAACTATTGCTCCTAGGATGCAGTAAAGAACCTAGGAACTACAGAACCAGATAAAAACTTGCGTGTTCTGGTTACTGGAAAACTAAATGTCCGGCTGCAGCTGCAAAAGCAACTCTGGATCAACACTAGAAATATACACTTGCCGGCCACTTTATTAGGTACACCATGATAGTAACGGGTTGGACCCCCTTTTGCCTTCAGAACTGCCTCAATTCTTCGTGGCATAGATACAACAAGGTGCTGGAAGCTCCTCAGAGATTTTGGTCCATATTGACATGATGGCATCACACAGTTGCCGCAGATTTGTCGGCTGCACATCCATGATGCGAATCTCCCGTTCCACCACATCCCAAAGATGCTCTATTGGATTGAGATCTGGTGACTGTGGAGGCCATTTGAGTGCAGTGACCTCATTGTCATGTTCAAGAAACCAGTCTGAGATGATTCCAGCTTTATGACATGGCGCATTATCCTGCTGAAAGTAGCCATCAGATGTTACAGGGTACATTGTGCTCATAAAGGGATGGACATGGTCAGCAACAATACTCAGGTAGGCTGTGGCGTTGTACCAAGGGGCCCAAAGAGTGCCAAGAAAATATTCCCCACACCATGACACCACCACCACCAGCCTGAACCGTTGATACAAGGCAGGATGGATCCATGCTTTCATGTTGTTGACGCCAAGTTCTGACCCTACCATCCGAATGTCGCAGCAGAAATCGAGACTCATCAGACCAGGCAACGTTTTTCCAATCTTCTACTGTCCAATTTCGATGAGCTTGTGCACATTGTAGCCTCAGTTTCCTGTTCTTAGCTGAAAGGAGTGGCACCCGGTGTGGTCTTCTGCTGCTGTAGCCCATCTGCCTCAAAGTTGGACGTACTGTGCGTTCAGAGATGCTCTTCTGCCTACCTTGGTTGTAACGGGTGGCGATTTGAGTCACTGTTGCCTTTCTATCAGCTCGAACCAGTCTGCCCATTCTCCTCTGACCTCTGGCATCAACAAGGCATTTCCGCCCACAGAACTGCCGCTCACTGGATGTTTTTACTTTTTCGGACCATTCTCTGTAAACCCTAGAGATGGTTGTGAGTGAAAATCCCAGTAGATCAGCAGTTTCTGAAATACTCAGACCAGCCCTTCTGGCACCAACAACCATGCCACGTTCAAAGGCCACAAATCACCTTTCTTCCCCATACTGATGCTCGGTTTGAACTGCAGGAGATTGTCTTGACCATGTCTACATGCCTAAATGCACTGAGTTGCTGCCATGTGATTGGCTGATTAGAAATTAAGTGTTAACGAGCAGTTGGACAGGTGTACCTAATAAAGTGGCCGGTGAGTGTATGTTACATGATTATGTGTCTTATAGATTTCACATCGTGCAGTGCGATGCAATGTGCAGTCTGCTAACAGTAACATCTGCTCCAGATATTGTTCCCCTATAGATATCATAAAGTACAGCCCAGTTTGTCTCTAACGATATTTCACATGGCACGGTGCAGTCCCCTATAGATGTAGTACAGCACAACCTGATATTCCTGGTATTCCTATACATTTGAAACACAGTAAGGCATATTGATATGTGGTCCTATAGCTATGACATACAATACAGCATAGTGCCCTCCTCTATGACATATAGTACAGCATGCTCCCTATAGACATGACATACAGTACCACAGGTATGGCTTTAAACAAATTTCATGAACAGTCACAGTAAGAGGTCAGTCCTTTAGCCTTGCAAATAATAACACTTTGTAATTTACACAGAGTAGTATGTAGGACAGGGGGCCCTGGGCAAATGCCTAGTTTGCAGTCCCCTAACGCCGACCCTGATAGTACAGTACACTCCCCTATAGATATGACATATAGTACAGTACACTCCCCTATAGATATGCCATACAGTATAATATACTCACCTATAGATATGGCATACAGTACATCACGCTTCATTTAGATATGTCATACAGTACAGTATACTCCTCTCTAGATATGTAATACAGTACAGTATACTCCCTTATAGTTATGACATACAGTACAGAACACTTTCTTATAGACATGACATATAGTACAGCCCAGTCCCCTATAGACATGACATACATTACAGCCCAGTCCCCTATAGACATGACATATAGTACAGCCCAATCCCCTATAGATATGACATAAAGTACAATTTGGTACACTACAAGTACTTATAGACATGACATATAGTACATAGTTTATCATGATACCCTATAGACTTAACATATAGTACAGCTCACTCCCCTATATACATCACATGACATATAGTACAACTCAATCCCCTTTAGATATAACATAAAGTACAGTGCACTCCCCTAGAGACATAACATATAGTACAGCACACTCCCCTATAGATATGACATACAGTGTAGTAAAGTCCCCTATAGACATGACATATAGTACAGTACACTCCCCTATAGACATGACATATAGTACAGTACAATCCCCTATATACATGACATATAGTACAGTACACTCCCCTATATACATGACATATAGTACAGTAAACCCTCCTATATACATGACATAAAGTACAGCCCACTCCCCTATAGACATGACATACAGTACATCCCACTCCCCTATCGTTCGGGCGCTGATGTCACCCGGCAGGGGGTGTGTCCGGTGCGCTGCAGGGCGTGCCGCCAGCAGGGGGCGGGGCTGTACATAGCGCAGGCTCCTCCGCCCCCCGCTATTGCCATGGACGCGCCCGGTGCAGGAGCCGCATAGGAGCAGATGACGGGCAGGATGATGAACTCGTCCATCTTCGGGGAGATGATGCGGGAGCTGGAGCCGCCCGCCTCCCCCTCGCCATCCCCGGGCTCGGCCGTCACCCTGGCGCTGCGCAATGACCTGGGCTCCAACATCCACGTCCTGAAGACCCTGAACGTGCGCTTCCGCTGCTTCCTGGCCAAGGTGCACGAGCTGGAGCGCCGCAACCGCCTGCTGGAGAAGCAGCTGCAGCAGCAACGGGAGCAGCAACAGCGCCGCCTGCAGGCCAGGACCCTCCAGCGCGACCAGGCCGTGCAGACCGAGCCCCCCAATGCCAACGAGACCCCCGCAGCCCACCCGGCCCGCTACAGCCGCCTGCCCGGCACCATCTGGAGCTACACGCACGTGCGGCGCACCGGCGGCGGCGGCCTGCAGACCCTGCACGGACCCGGGGTCTCCTGGACTCACCCGGACGGGGTCGGGGTACAGATCGACACCATCACCCCCGAAATCCGGGCGCTCTACAACGTGCTGGCCAAGGTCAAGAGGGAGAGGGACGAGTACCGGAGAAAGTAAGTGCCCCGGCCCCTCTGCCTGCTCCTCCTGTCACCCGGGCCCCCCTGTCTGCTCCTCCTGTCACCCGGGCCCCTCTGCCTGCTCCTCCTGTCACCCGGGCCCCCCTGTCTGCTCCTCCTGTCACCCGGGCCCCCCTGTCTGCTCCTCCTGTCACCCGGGCCCCTCTGCCTGCTCCTCCTGTCACCCGGGCCCCTCTGCCTGCTCCTCCTGTCACCCCGGCCCCTCTGCCTGCTCCTCCTGTCACCCCGGCCCCTCTGCCTGCTCCTCCTGTCACCCCGGCCCCTCTGCCTGCTCCTCCTGTCACCCCGGCCCCTCTGCCTGCTCCTCCTGTCACCCCGGCCCCTCTGCCTGCTCCTCCTGTCACCCCGGCCCCTCTGCCTGCTCCTCCTGTCACCCCGGCCCCTCTGCCTGCTCCTCCTGTCACCCCGGCCCCTCTGCCTGCTCCTCCTGTCACCCCGGCCCCTCTGCCTGCTCCTCCTGTCACCCCGGCCCCTCTGCCTGCTCCTCCTGTCACCCCGGCCCCTCTGCCTGCTCCTCCTGTCACCCCGGCCCCTCTGCCTGCTCCTCCTGTCACCCCGGCCCCTCTGCCTGCTCCTCCTGTCACCCCGGCCCCTCTGCCTGCTCCTCCTGTCACCCCGGCCCCTCTGCCTGCTCCTCCTGTCACCCCGGCCCCTCTGCCTGCTCCTCCTGTCACCCCGGCCCCTCTGCCTGCTCCTCCTGTCACCCCGGCCCCTCTGCCTGCTCCTCCTGTCACCCCGGCCCCTCTGCCTGCTCCTCCTGTCACCCCGGCCCCTCTGCCTGCTCCTCCTGTCACCCCGGCCCCTCTGCCTGCTCCTCCTGTCACCCCGGCCCCTCTGCCTGCTCCTCCTGTCACCCCGGCCCCTCTGCCTGCTCCTCCTGTCACCCCGGCCCCTCTGCCTGCTCCTCCTGTCACCCCGGCCCCTCTGCCCGCTCCTCCTGTCACCCCGGCCCCTCTGCCCGCTCCTCCTGTCACCCCGGCCCCTCTGCCCGCTCCTCCTGTCACCCCGGCCCCTCTGCCCGCTCCTCCTGTCACCCCGGCCCCTCTGCCCGCTCCTCCTGTCACCCCGGCCCCTCTGCCCGCTCCTCCTGTCACCCCGGCCCCTCTGCCCGCTCCTCCTGTCACCCCGGCCCCTCTGCCCGCTCCTCCTGTCACCCCGGCCCCTCTGCCCGCTCCTCCTGTCACCCCGGCCCCTCTGCCCGCTCCTCCTGTCACCCCGGCCCCTCGTGGAGATGTGTGTGACGATAGTGTATAAGTATTATAGGACATTATGTGGCGGTATTATACGGACTGAAGTTACAAGAACTATGGATTCTGTCAGTATGCAGGTGTATACCCTATATGTTGTATACAGGTGCTGTAATGTTTCTGTAGATGCCATTATATATATTAGTGTAAGCTGTGTGTATGTGGATGCTGACACTACAAGGGTGAGATAAACCCTATTATTGTATATGGATATAATGTATGTAAAATGTTGGGCAGGATACTGTCACTATGCAGGTTTATATACAGTGTTTGAATCTATGTATTGTATATGGATGCTGTCAGTATGGAGGTATATACAGTGCTGGGCTGTTCTGTATACGTTGTATATGGATGCTGTCAGTATTGAGGTATATACAGTGCTGGGCTTTTCTGTATACGTTGTATATGGATGCTGTCAGTATGGAGGTATATACAGTGCTGGGCTGTTCTGTGTACGTTGTATATGGATGCTGTCAGTATGGAGGTATATACAGTGCTGGGCTTTTCTGTATACGTTGTATATGGATGCTGTCAGTATGGAGGTATATACAGTGCTGGGCTGTTCTGTGTACGTTGTATATGGATGCTGTCAGTATGGAGGTATATACAGTGCTGGGCTGTTCTGTGTACGTTGTATATGGATGCTGTCAGTATGGAGGTATATACAGTGCTGGGCTGTTCTGTGTACGTTGTATATGGATGCTGTCAGTATGGAGGTATATACAGTGCTGGGCTTTTCTGTGTACGTTGTATATGGATGCTGTCAGTATGGAGGTATATACAGTGCTGGGCTTTTCTGTGTACGTTGTATATGGATGCTGTCAGTATGGAGGTATATACAGTGCTGGGCTTTTCTGTATACGTTGTATATGGATGCTGTCAGTATGGAGGTATATACAGTGCTGGGCTTTTCTGTATACGTTGTATATGGATGCTGTCAGTATGGAGGTATATACAGTGCTGGGCTTTTCTGTATACGTTGTATATGGATGCTGTCAGTATGGAGGTATATACAGTGCTGGGCTGTTCTGTGTACGTTGTATATGGATGCTGTCAGTATGGAGGTATATACAGTGCTGGGCTTTTCTGTATACGTTGTATATGGATGCTGTCAGTATGGAGGTATATACAGTGCTGGGCTGTTCTGTATACGTTGTATATGGATGCTGTCAGTATGGAGGTATATACAGTGCTGGGCTGTTCTGTATACGTTGTATATGGATGCTGTCAGTATGGAGGTATATACAGTGCTGGGCTGTTCTGTATACGTTGTATATGGATGCTGTCAGTATGGAGGTATATACAGTGCTGGGCTGTTCTGTGTACGTTGTATATGGATGCTGTCAGTATGGAGGTATATACAGTGCTGGGCTTTTCTGTATACGTTGTATATGGATGCTGTCAGTATGGAGGTATATACAGTGCTGGGCTGTTCTGTATACGTTGTATATGGATGCTGTCAGTATGGAGGTATATACAGTGCTGGGCTGTTCTGTATACGTTGTATATGGATGCTGTCAGTATGGAGGTATATACAGTGCTGGGCTGTTCTGTATACGTTGTATATGGATGCTGTCAGTATGGAGGTATATACAGTGCTGGGCTGTTCTGTATACGTTGTATATGGATGCTGTCAGTATGGAGGTATATACAGTGCTGGGCTGTTCTGTATACGTTGTATATGGATGCTGTCAGTATGGAGGTATATACAGTGCTGGGCTGTTCTGTATACGTTGTATATGGATGCTGTCAGTATGGAGGTATATACAGTGCTGGGCTGTTCTGTATACGTTGTATATGGATGCTGTCAGTATGGAGGTATATATTCTGTGCCTGCACCACTTGCTTGTGTATATTTAGCTGCTGAGGCAGTGCGATTATAACAGGACCTGTGAGGCTGATGCTCCACGTGTATAGAGGAGATCCAGGTCCCATCATCCGCTCTCTATGCACAGATGAGGGTTTGTTACAGTTGCTCAGTCACTGATCAGTAATGACCCCGGATACATTGTATGTGATGTCTTCTGTGCCATGTGCTGGGCTTTACCCTGGAGCTGCCTCCTCCTGGCGCTGAGCGCTGACTCCGGCTATTCCTGGATTTCTTCCTCCTGTAAATATTTGGAGTCTGGCGGTAGCGCCCGTCCTGGGATTACAGCTGCGCTTCTGTTCTCTGCGTTCTCCATAAATCCTCTTCCCGTCCAGTGACACATAACCCTCTATATGGTTCTATAGATTAGGAGGAGCAGAAGACGTTTTTAGAATAATGGATTTATTTTTGTATTGTTGATTAGAAGGAAGTTTTTCAGGGACTTTGGAAAGTTGGGTCACACTCCTGGCTGTGCTGTACTTGGCCGGGGTAAGGTCATTGTCCGGGAGGGCTGGGGGTCAGCTGCTTTGATGTAGGAGATAACCAGAGTTCAGGCCACTGCTTTATTTACTCGCAGAACTGATATAATGGGGAGGGGGGGTAAGTATGTGCCCCCTATGTCTCGTCAAGGAATGAGTTTAAGGGGGGATCCATTCAGCCCCCAGGGAAGAGAAGTATTACACACTGGTGTCAGTAGGTGTCTGTAAATCTGTGCCTATAGCGGGGGGGGGGGGGGGGGGGGTCTAGTTTGTGAGCACCTCCTGCAATGATCACATCACTCAGTCTCCTGGCCTCAGTATAGAAGTTTAATCCCTTGTGCAAACAGTCACTGACAGCCCCGGGGGTGCCATCTCTGCATGGCTGATCATGTGTGACCAACAGCGGGCACCAGGCGGGGGCCCAGTACAGGATTGGTCAGGGACTGGTCCGTTGTATTGATGCTCATGGCTGGTTCAAGCAACATTTTTATTTTTATTCTGTTCCCTTCTAAAGAATGGCTGGACCATTACACAAGCTCTAATACCTCTTGTGTCACCCCCTCATCCCCATAGACTGTAAGCTCTTGTGTCACCCCCTCATCCTCATAGACTGTAAGCTCTTATGTCACCCCCTCATCCCCATAGACTGTAAGCTCTTGTGTCACCCCCTCATCCCCATAGACTGTAAGCTCTTGTGTCACCCCCTCATCCTCATAGACTGTAAGCTCTTATGTCACCCCCTCATCCCCATAGACTGTAAGCTCTTGTGTCACCCCCTCATCCTCATAGACTGTAAGCTCTTGTGTCACCCCCTCATCCCCATAGACTGTAAGCTCTTGTGTCACCCCCTCATCCTCATAGACTGTAAGCTCTTATGTCACCCCCTCATCCCCATAGACTGTAAGCTCTTGTGTCACCCCCTCCTCCCCATAGACTGTAAGCTCTTGTGTCACCCCCTCCTCCCCATAGACTGTAAGCTCTTGTGTCACCCCCCTCATCCCCATAGACTGTAAGCTCTTGTGTCACCCCCCTCATCCTCATAGACTGTAAGCTCTTGTGTCACCCCCCTCATCCTCATAGACTGTAAGCTCTTGTGTCACCCCCCTCATCCTCATAGACTGTAAGCTCTTGTGTCACCCCCCTCATCCTCATAGACTGTAAGCTCTTGTGTCACCCCCTCATCCTCATAGACTGTAAGCTCTTGTGTCACCCCCTCATCCTCAGACTGTAAGCTCTTGTCACCCCCTCAACCTCATAGACTGTAAGCTCTTGTGTCACCCACTCATCCTCATAGACTGTAAGCTCTTGTGTCACCCACTCATCCTCATAGACTGTAAGCTCTTGTGTCACCCACTCATCCTCATAGACTGTAAGCTCTTCTGTCACCCCTCATCCTCATAGACTGTAAGCTCTTGTCACCCCCTCATCCTCATAGACTGTAAGCTCTTGTGTCACCCCCTCATCCCCATAGACTGTAAGCTCTTGTGTCACCCCCTCATCCCCATAGACTGTAAGCTCTTGTGTCACCCCCTCATCCCCATAGACTGTAAGCTCTTGTGTCACCCCCTCATCCCCATAGACTGTAAGCTCTTGTGTCACCCCCTCATCCTCATAGACTGTAAGCTCTTGTGTCACCCCCTCTCATCCTCATAGACTGTAAGCTCTTGTGTCACCCCCTCTCATCCTCATAGACTGTAAGCTCTTGTGAATGCTGTAGCTACACTGATGCAGAAACGTATCTTGTTTAATCCCTGAACTGAGTGGTTTTGCTGAAATAACAATTATAAAGTTATTATATTGAGGCTCTGCTTCTCCTGTGGCTGCCCCAGCGCCCTCCTCACCCTAATTATGTACTGCTCCAGAAAATGATGTAATCCCTGTGTTGTCCCTGACGGGCTGAAGTAATCAATCACTGCACCATCCCCCAGCTTCTGTGTATGTTTATAAACTGTAGCCTGGATGCAACCCAACTTTCCCAAGGTCCTGAATTTTATAATTGTCTTTTGAGCAAAACCACTTGGATCAGGGATTAAACAAGATACGTTTCTGCATCAGTGTAGCTACAGTATTCTCAAGGTATGTTTGCTTCACAATGCATTAAAACACATGGTAGATTTGCTTTAACGTTTTTATCTTTGTCCCTCTACTTCATTGTGGTTAGTCGTGTGCGGACCTGTCCCGCCATTGTCCTATTAATCCCTGTTGCGGTGACATAAGTGCTGCGCTCCTGTATGTGGGAGATCTCCGCACCGTGTGACACATCCGCGCTAGAATAAACATTATATAATCGCCTGGTCTTAATCTGGGCGCAGGATGAAGCCTCGGGAAGAACTGGCGCACGGATCGGGTGACGTCTGGGGCTTGTTTGATAATGGATCCCGGCCAAATGTTCTGTAATAAGACACTTCTATACATGAGCACCTATGGAAAGCTTCACCGACAGAGAAAGTTACCGTTCTGATACATTGTAACAAACTATCAGCAATGGAGACAGACTTCTTCTGTGGGTGCTGTAATTATTCACAGTGTGACATTGTGACAAATGTTCCATATTGGCTCTGGATCTAGTACATATCCATCTATTCATTGACAGCAAGCATGGGGCTTGAAAATAGTGAAGAAAGAAATGCAAAAGAATGTTGGAAAGTTTCAGATCTCAGCATTATTCAGGAGGTATATTGGGGGTCTTTTATGGGGGGCCGATTTTTGGAGTATAATTGATCCCACTTTAATAATACTCCTTTAAAGGGATTCTGTCAGCAGCGTTTACAATGGAATGTTGTGCACAGTGTTGGGTCCCATGAAATCTGTGTTTGTTAGTAGCAGCAGGACTGTGAAATATATGGATTTATATTCCAGGAATGCACCTTCTCCATGTGCTCTGGGTATGTGTCCTCACACTGTTGTGCTCTGTGCACTCTGGGACACTTTTCATTTTGCTTCATGTTTTATCTAGATTATTACAATAACTCAATGGAGACCCCACTCATAATCCGGCTGTAATGAATCCCACCCTGCTGCGCGCCCCTATTAACCCCGTCACCTGGAATGAAAACATTTCCAGTGGAAACAAAAACATTTCCTAATATTTCATCGGCTCAGTGTGGGATCGGGGTGTAATGAAGAGGGACTGAGATCTGGGGCAAGGTGGGGGCTGCATGGCCGGGGGCTGGGGGTCTCGCTCACGGATTTGTTATTGTAGAACTTTGCTACAATTTGACACCTTGAAGTGTTAATATAAAGTGGATTATTATTGAAGGGGGAGTTCATTTAGTGGACCCCAACCCCCTCCAGTCTGCAGAGGGTCCCAGGGTTTATTTCATACCAGAATCTTGGAGACCCTCGAGGTGGGATATTGGTTACAGCCTTAAAATCCATCATATACATCACAGCTGCCAACCCAAATAATAGGAGACCCCTTCACCCCTTCATATGCCCAATATATCTGTTATCCCTTGTGCCAGATTGTTGGGGATGGACCTTTCGTGACCACTTTATGATACTTCAGATGGGTCACTGGTAAAGTTTAAAAAACAAGTAGTGTGAGCCCCCCAGCCACTTCTAGAGCCCCCAGAGAGGTCACTTCATAGAATCACCGAGACTGAGGATGGAGAGACCCGGGAGTTGTATGGAATTTTTATGGGAATCCTTATTATAGCATTGCATGTAAAGACCCCAGAGATGAATACAAGGGGGGTGGGGGGCACAATACTGGGGTGACGGCCCCTTGACTACATATTACTGCAATGTCTTCTCGCTCTCCTTGACCTGAGTTGTGTCCCGGGAAAACACTCATTGCACGGAGGTTCCCAGCCGCTTGACTCATAACAACTGACAGCAGAGAACAATAGCTGTTTGCTTGTTATAGGATCTGTACTTCATGCCCCGGTCAGCAGGACGTGTACACAGCTTGTTCCTTCCTCAGCTGACGATGACCAATAACCCTTATACAGAAATGAATAGACTTACAGGAATTCCCAAAGTGTTTCCCTAAATAGTGTTCTGTATATGAGGGAGATTATAAGTGATAACGCACAGCTGAGGGCTTGTTACAGTGTATAGGTATGCAGACAGACATCTGTGAGCCAAAGCCTTTCCACTGAAACATTGTAACAAGTCTAGCAAGTGAGCAAATAAAGGAGTGCTGCTCTGGAGTATAATGCAAGATGTAACTCAGGATCAGTACAGGATAAGTAATGTCATGTATGTACACAGTGACTGCACCAGCAGCAGAATAGTGAGTGTAGCTCTGGGGTATAATACAGGATGTAACTCAGGATCAGTACAGGATAAGTAATGTCATGTATGTACACAGTGACTGCACCAGCAGCAGAATAGTGAGTGCAGCTCTGGGGTATAATACAGGATGTAACTCAGGATCAGTACAGGATAAGTAATGTCATGTATGTACACAGTGACTGCACCAGCAGCAGAATAGTGAGTGCAGCTCTGGTGTATAATACAGGATGTAACTCAGGATCAGTACAGGATAAGTAATGTCATGTATGTACACAGTGACTGTACCAGCAGCAGAATAGTGAGTGCAGCTCTGGGGTATAATACAGGATGTAACTCAGGATCAGTACAGGATAAGTAATGTCATGTATGTACACAGTGACTGCACCAGCAGCAGAATAGTGAGTGCAGCTCTGGGGTATAATACAGGATGTAACTCAGGATCAGTACAGGATAAGTATTGTCATGTATGTACATAGTGACTGCATCAGCAGCAGAATAGTGAGTGCAGCTCTGGGGTATAATACAGGATGTAACTCAGGATCAGTACAGGATAAGTAATGTCATGTATGTACACAGTGACTGCACCAGCAGCAGAATAGTGAGTGCAGCTCTGGGGTATAATACAGGATGTAACTCAGGATCAGTACAGGATAAGTAATGTCATGTATGTACACAGTGACTGCACCAGCAGCAGAATAGTGAGTGCAGCTCTGGGGTATAATACAGGATGTAACTCAGGATCAGTACAGGATAAGTAATGTCATGTATGTACACAGTGACTGCACCAGCAGCAGAATAGTGAGTGCAGCTCTGGGGTATAATACAGGATGTAACTCAGGATCAGTACAGGATAAGTAATGTCATGTATGTACACAGTGACTGCACCAGCAGCAGAATAGTGAGTGCAGCTCTGGGGTATAATACAGGATGTAACTCAGGATCAGTACAGGATAAGTAATGTCATGTATGTACACAGTGACTGCACCAGCAGCAGAATAGTGAGTGCAGCTCTGGAGTATAATACAGGATGTAACTCAGGATCAGTACAGGATAAGTAATGTCATGTATGTACACAGTGACTGCACCAGCAGCAGAATAGTGAGTGCAGCTCTGGGGTATAATACAGGATGTAACTCAGGATCAGTACAGGATAAGTAATGTCATGTATGTACACAGTGACTGCACCAGCAGCAGAATAGTGAGTGCAGATCTGGAGTATAATACAGGATAAGTACACATACTGTATTACACCCCAGTGCTGGGTTTCCTCTGTTAGTACAATGACTCCTCTGGTAGGAAGCCTCTCTCTCTGTGACCTCTATGACTGCAGGATGCTGAGTAGGTGACGCCATACGTCATAGAGGACGCCCTGTGCCCACCCTGTCTCTTTGCCCTTGTCTGTGTGCTGTTGCTGCTCCCATCGGCTGTGAGAATCCTGCATTCTCCTTGGTCACTGATGTGGGAGATTTATTGGATTTCTCTTGTATCCGGTAAATCTTTCTTCCCTGTAATTTAGCTGCAGGGACTCGCTATAAAGCTGATGATCCAGGGCCGGACCCCTACATGGAGATGCTACACGCCTGTAAATGCCTGCGCGCTGCTGTCACACTCTCCCCCATTCACAACATTCAGCGGATCTCACTGTACCTTTCACTTTCATCTGCAAGGATTCTGCTGGGAAACTCCCAGCATGCCTTCATAGTACAGTGCATTCTGGGACTTGTAGTCCCACAACAATGTATGAATCACTGACTCAGTCGCACTCTGCTCAGAATTCCTATATTTGGTTATTTTGTTCAGACTCAAAGCGAAACTGCAAATCACCAGGACAAGCTCAGCGCAGATACTGATTCAGAAGGGGGTGATGTGTGAATATTGCCTAATAGTGAATGCAGCTCTTGTCAGGATACCTTGCATGTTAACTATGTGTCCCAGAATGCCTCAGGGCTCTGTAAGATGATGGGTTTCACATGTGGACCACTAGTTTGGACAAGTTCCCCAAGATTTTCCCCACAGATCTGACCATAACGGTTAAGGTGCAATAAAAGACATCAGTCTATGTGAACCAATCTCACTACAGGCACTGAACCAGCAGGGAATGCTGGGAGATGTCAGCGGTGAATACTGCAGAATGGTGAATGCAGCTTTTGTCTTGATACATTGTAGCTAGCAGAGAGGTTAGTGAATAGCGGAGTCTAGACTGGATACAGTCCGGGATTACTCACTTACTGACCGCAAGCAGAGATCTTGAAAAGAAGGATTTCAAACCTTGGTAAATTAAAGGGGTGCTCTAGCTAAATGAAGAGAATCCCTTTAAGTCTGCCATTATCTAAGTTCACTATGTGGTCCCTTTAAGTGTCTGCTTGCATCGCCCTCACCTTGGCGTCGCGTTGCTGTGCCGGGTGGTGATGGACATTCCTGGCATATTTGCAGGGCTGAGCCAGCGTCACCCCGGGCTCCCTCCCATCATGCACAGCTGGTCATTATCTCCCGTATTGTCCACCTCCTAAATAAATGTTATGACACAGACTATAAATAGAGGCTGAGATTTGGTTATTGGATGACTCCTCCCTTAATGGGGCGGAAATTAAATTGCTGCTCCTTTTTAGGTGACTATTGACTACTCCGATCACATTCATTTCCTTGTATCCCTTTAGATGGAGCGATCCCTCTCTCCCTCTATGTATCCCTTTAGGGGCACAGATTGATTCTTCTGATACATTGTTACAAATCCTCTGCATCAGCATTGCATTACTTGGTAATATAGTGTCTACCTGCAGCCTACCACTAGGGGTGGCTGATGTATTACTATTGTATACGGAGTGCCCCCTAGTGGTGGGTGCAGATGGCTAGAATTCTAGAAGTTAGTTTTTGTTTTTTTTACATCTGGATCATGTTTTTTGGACCTGAAAAAAAAATTGTATGTTAAAAAAAATATACATTACAGCTACTTAATATTGTTCTCCCTCCCTCCCCCTTGTGTATATAGAAGGCTGGCTTGTCGTTCAGGGTTGTAGGTGAGCTGGGTGGCGCTCACGTGAGAACTGTAATGGCTTCTATTTACACGTGACGGCTTCCCAGGATCTAAATTCTTCAAGTCTGGCTTTCTGCAAAGTGTTTACAAAAATGTCACATTGCCCGACCCTGAACAGGTTGAGCAGGTGACAATGTCTGCCCCCCCCCCCCCGCCCCTCATTTATTATTGTGGCGTGAAAAGAAATCATTTCACACGGCCGCAGGGTGGAAATAACTTCCAGAGCCCTGATGTTTGCATCTGATCTGCTTTTCCATTCTTCGTAGTCCATTTAAAGGGCCAGTAACCAAATGTCCAGAGCCTCTACTCATGTACGCTCCCTAATCCTGATTCTCCATCTCCCTATTCCCAGTAATCGGCACATCCCGCTCTAATCCCGTTAAATGTGTAATTTGAGGGTCACCACTTCTGCATTTGTCCTGTTTGATTTTCCATTTTTGTGCGGAGGTTGTCACAGCCCCGCCCACTGGCTGGACATCGCTAAATGGCAGGAAGACTTGATGGGAACTTATGACCTGTCACAAAAGGTTCAGTTTTACATTTCATTTCAATGTCTATGTGTCGTGTAATAAAGTTGGAGATCCCCTTTAAAGGGAACTTATCAGCAGGTGCATCTATATAGACTGCAGCAAGTGTTAGGTTTTGCTCCTGGAGATCAGTGTCATCATTAATGTGTATGTATGTACGGATTTATATGCCAGGATTGTATCTTCTCCAGGTGAAATGGTGGTGTGTCCTCACACTGCTGTGCTCTTAGCTCTGCAATGGTGAATGCAGAGAACACAGCAGTGTGAGGACTACTGCATTGCCCTGCTACAATCCTGGAATATAAATCCATATTTTACAGTCCTGCTGCTAGTTATAGAAACACATCTCTCCAGGGCCGATAACTCACCTGTCTGCCGTCTGTATGATCACACTCGCCAAAAATTGACCTCTAACTCTTCACCCTACAGATGTAGTGTTATATGCAGATCTCAGAGGTGAAGATGCTGCCTCCACCTCCTGTCACTTCAGATTAGATCTTCAACATCTAGTGATGGAAATGGGAATTGGCGCAGAACATCCCTCACAGTGTTCAGGATCTGCAGCCCTAGACATCAGTGATCCGATATGGTCACATAACTCAGGATCAACTCTGGAATAATGGAGTCTTCAATGATAGGATAGATACATTTGGTGGATCACTGGTTAGCACTACAGCCTTGCAGCGCGGTGGTCCTGGGTTCAAGTCCCTTCCAGGTCAACATCTGCAAAGAGTTTGTATGTTCTCTCCGTGTTTGCGTGGGTTTCCTCCCACACTCCAAATCATACTTGTAGGTTGATTAGATTGTGAGCCCCATGGGGACAGGGACTGATGTGGCAAACTCTGTGCAGCGCTGCGTAATCTGTGTGCGCTATATAAATAATTATTATTCAATTGTGTCCAGTGATTTACTCTATCAATCAGAATTCTACAATGTATCATTTCATAACAATGACCATGGTCTGTGGTCAGTATTTGTCTGCCATGATAATGTCATGTGACTGTGTGATCCGTGACTGTAGTGGGTCAGGGCAGTTGTGTTGGGCTGTATGCTTTGACCCATAGTAGTGCACACTGCAACAAATTGAATCAGAGCACCTCTCCTTATGGAGCGGAGCAGACAGACTTGGATCCATTATGGCCGTCTTTCCAATCCCTCCTGTACGATGTGTCCACTCCTTATTCATGTAACGTGGGTGACTTTCTTCCTCTCTGGTCCTCCATGTGTCACATTGTACATCGGATGTCGGAGCAGATCGTCTCCCCCCTCCCATCCCTGCACACATCTGACTGATAGAATTACTACTATTGGATCTTTATCCATCAGGTTTCACCAATATGTGTCAAAACAGAGTCCAGAAATAGATCTGGCGCAGACTGGCGCCTGCTACGTCCATCTTGTCCTTGTGATTGACTATTTTAACACTTTAATCCCCCCTCCCCCAATCCTGGTGGTATTGATACAATGTAACAGACTGGAGATGGCAGAGTTACCTTTATATAATAGTGTTACGTTATATCTGTTATTCCATTTTTTTCTTTTAGTAAACATATTGGGGGGGAGGGGGGTAGATGATGGGATGTATAGCTCCCCCCTCTCCTTATGTTGATGTGGGGATGATTATGGGATGTAGACTTCCTCTTCCTGGCAAGATAAGGGTTACTATGTACCCACCTGTCACTGTGATGCATGATGATGGAATGTAGGGGGTTTTAACTACGTGGGTGCTGACAAGCTTTCACTTGTGGTTCATAGGGGAGGATGACATCATTGGCTGATATGTGCTGGGTATGGGGGTGTTGGTGCACGTCTCTGCTATATAGGAGGTAGTGATGATCTGTATGTGGTGGGCACTCTTTTGCTGTAGATTGTAAGCTCTGAAGCCTCGCTTCCTCCTCTTGTAGGGATATGTTCCTTCTTGTTGGTAATCTGAGTATCGATTCATTGTAACAGCGTATCCTCCGCCAGCATCCAGGGGTCACCTCTGTCATATTCAGTGGCTCCGTTAGCCCCCAGTATGGCTGCAGATATAATGCAGGGTCCTGGAATTAATTTTCTGTTAAAATAGGCTGAAAGAAGTTTTTTTAAGACCTTTTAGTTGCTTGCTATGTATTGTCCCTGAGGAGATGTATAATCATACCTTTGGTGCATGTAAGTAGCAGCAGAACTGTGAAATATGGGTTTATATTCCATGATTGTAGCTTTTAGTTTTCCTTATATATGGATCAGTGCAGAGAGCAAAGAGCACAGCAGTGTGAGCACACGCCCCCAGTGCTACAATTCTGCAATATAAATCCATATTACACAGTTCTGCTTCTACTAACGACATACACAATTGATTGTACAGATCTCTAAGGCCATAGTCACACCTACTGTCAATCCCTTTAAAATTGAGGCTGATTAATTGGACATTGTGTGAGATTTGATTTTGCATAAATGACTTTAAACAAACTTTATTGATTTGTCACAAATCTCTGCCTTCTCTCTGCCTGTATCTCCTGTACTGTACATGGATATATTTGTTAGCTTTCTGCTTTTGTTTGATTATTTTGAGGTCTTTCCTGTATTTTCCTCTGGGTCATTCCCGGAGGGTTCAGTGCAGTTTGTATTTTAGGACGTTGCCCCTGAGAACCTTAATATAAGTAAACATTGCTGAGCGAAGTCCTAGGGTGAGAGGCCGCCGCACACTATACTGCTACATTGAGGTTACTGCAGAGGGTCCCCCAACCCCCCAGGAATAATGTATATCCGCCCTGTTGTGTTTCCTGCTTCTCCATGTCATGTATGTGCAGATTTCTGCAGGATCAACAATATCCTTCCAGTGTAGAAGGTGCTCCCTCCTGTCCCATCCCTCCCCAAACCAACTGTGACGGAAAGTGCTCCCTACTGCCCCACCCCCCAATTAGGGCGTAAAGTGCTCTCCGGTGCCGAAGGTGCCCCCCTACCGCCGTGCTCTCCGGTGCCGAAGGTGCCCCCCTACCGCCGTGCTCTCCGGTGCCGAAGGTGCCCCCCTACCGCCGTGCTCTCCGGTGCCGAAGGTGCCCCCCTACCGCCGTGCTCTCCGGTGCCGAAGGTGCCCCCCTACCGCCGTGCTCTCCGGTGCCGAAGGTGCCCCCCTACCGCCGTGCTCTCCGGTGCCGAAGGTGCCCCCCTACCGCCGTGCTCTCCGGTGCCGAAGGTGCCCCCCTACCGCCGTGCTCTCCGGTGCCGAAGGTGCCCCCCTACCGCCGTGCTCTCCGGTGCCGAAGGTGCCCCCCTACCGCCGTGCTCTCCGGTGCCGAAGGTGCCCCCCTACCGCCGTGCTCTCCGGTGCCGAAGGTGCCCCCCTACCGCCGTGCTCTCCGGTGCCGAAGGTGCCCCCCTACCGCCGTGCTCTCCGGTGCCGAAGGTGCCCCCCTACCGCCGTGCTCTCCGGTGCCGAAGGTGCCCCCCTACCGCCGTGCTCTCCGGTGCCGAAGGTGCCCCCCTACCGCCGTGCTCTCCGGTGCCGAAGGTGCCCCCCTACCGCCGTGCTCTCCGGTGCCGAAGGTGCCCCCCTACCGCCGTGCTCTCCGGTGCCGAAGGTGCCCCCCTACCGCCGTGCTCTCCGGTGCCGAAGGTGCCCCCCTACCGCCGTGCTCTCCGGTGCCGAAGGTGCCCCCCTACCGCCGTGCTCTCCGGTGCCGAAGGTGCCCCCCTACCGCCGTGCTCTCCGGTGCCGAAGGTGCCCCCCTACCGCCGTGCTCTCCGGTGCCGAAGGTGCCCCCCTACCGCCGTGCTCTCCGGTGCCGAAGGTGCCCCCCTACCGCCGTGCTCTCCGGTGCCGAAGGTGCCCCCCTACCGCCGTGCTCTCCGGTGCCGAAGGTGCCCCCCTACCGCCGTGCTCTCCGGTGCCGCAGGTGCCCCCCTACCGCCGTGCTCTCCGGTGCCGCAGGTGCCCCCCTACCGCCGTGCTCTCCGGTGCCGCAGGTGCCCCCCTACCGCCGTGCTCTCCGGTGCCGCAGGTGCCCCCCTACCGCCGTGCTCTCCGGTGCCGCAGGTGCCCCCCTACCGCCGTGCTCTCCGGTGCCGCAGGTGCCCCCCTACCGCCGTGCTCTCCGGTGCCGCAGGTGCCCCCCACTGTGGCTTACTCCTGGTTTCCCAAGTGCTCCCTATGTCTAAAGTTAAGTACCTATAATAGTTAATATAAGGGAGAACTACATGTGTGAAATGACTAATGTGACCCTTATCCAATACATTGCTCATCTCCGATGGTAATGTATCCGTGATAGATTTCTCTGCCCACACCACTCCCTCGCCCGTTTGTAGTTTATGCTTCTGGCCTTGTATCACCATTGGGGCTGCGGTGAACCCCTCCCTACAATGTCCGGGTCATTGTCCTGGGATGATGAATAAATAATTGTCCGTGTTTCCATCTTCTGGAGTCCTGGCGGTTCTCGGATCCTGGCATGAAGCCCCCTCTGGGTGTAGTAAGGCGGCGGCGGGGAGATTGCAGCATTGCAGAGTGACACGGGCTGAACGCTTTCCCTGTGTCAGCGCTATTGTCAGGAATTAGCAGTCCGGTCAGACAGTCTTAAAGCTGTAGTGTCACCCAGGGTGGAGGGGTGAGGGTCTTTTTATGGGGGGGTGGAAGCAATGGATAGACAACTTCTTGTATCAGCAGATTGTAGGACGTTGTGTTACATTTTTGTTACATCCTTTAGGTCAATATGGCAAGTAGCGTGCAGTGTTGTTGTGTCCATCCGTGCAGTCGCCATGGCCGCGGTGACGTCATCAGTAGGTGACAGATTACCGTCTTGCGGGCTGGGCCTCAATGCCCCATTGAATCTTCTGAATGCAGAGACTTGCAGACTTTCTCCTTTCTGTGTCTCTTTCTGGCTGAACTTTAGGCCCCTTTGTCCTGTGGAATGCGCCTTCTCTCCTCTTTGTTGTAGGATTCCCAGACGGATCTTGTATCAGGAGCTTTACATCCACTGCGGACAGAAGCTGTGACCCCAGGCGGGCGTGCGGAGAGGCCCATGTATCTGTGGGGTGTGGTGAGGGCCAGATATCAGAACACATGTTCTGCCCTTGAAAAACATCTGACTTCTTGTATTGACGTTGCTGCCAGATCTCACTGCAGTGTCCTGAGCGTTTATTTATTCAGGATAGAAATTGTATAAAATATTATTCCCCTGTAAGATTACGGTATCTACCATCACAATCCATCATGATAAACCAGGAACATTACTCATAGATCCAGGCACCGTGACTGCGGTATCTTCTTATATTTGTTAGTCGTGGCCTCCTTTCTAAAATAAATTTTTAAAATTATGCTAATGACCCAGAAGTGCAGTTACAGTTAGTTACTGCACTGTGCTGCTGCCTTGCGCTGTGAAGAGAGAGTGTTCTAGTAACGCCCCCCCCCCCCCCCCCCCAAGCCCTTTTGACTCATTAGTATAATTATAAAAGTTGATGTTAGAAGGAAGGAGACCACCGTCACAGTGCCTGGATCTCTGAGTAAGTGTCCCGGGTTTGTCATGATTAGTTTTAGATGGAAATTGCTATGAACTACTGATTCTTTTGCAGGAAATTCCCTAAAATATGTAGGTCCTGTAGTTTTTTTGCATCTCACAGGACCTGCATCACCAAATGAGTGACAGAATGTCACTTCCTTTGTCCTCACAATGTATATTCACTGTAAAGTTGAATTCTTAGAACCGCCTTCTTCCAGGAATAGCACCACAGCCGTCCATAGGTGGCATATAGCATCGTGCTGACCCTGCGGACCCCTTCCTCCAAGGCTGGGCCTCTATAGATACTGTGTTATAGAGAAGTATTTATTTCCTAAGACAGTGGTGGCGAACTTATGGCACGGGTGCCAGAGGTGGCACTCAGAGCCCTTTCTGTGGGCACCCAGGCCATCACCCGAGAGGACTCCAGGTATCTTCCTGCAGTCCCAGACAGCCCAGGACTTGCTATGCACCGACCTACCTGGGACTACTGGAGGAGTGGGAAGGTGTGGACAATTCTTCCTGTTTATGGGACCCTGGAGCAAAGCTACAATGATTATCCAAATTTCATCTAGTTTCTGCTTTATTGGTGTCCTCAGGTGCTGATATGAATGAAAACTGTGACAGAGCAGGGAGTATAAATCACAAATTTAATTTCTGTGTGGGCACTTTGGGATAAATAAGCGGGTCTTGGTTGTAGTTTGGGCACTCGGTCTCTAAAAGGTTCGCCATCACTGCCCTAAGGGCTTTGCGGATGTTTGTCTGGGGACAATGGGTGGAAGATGCCGCCAGCTGTAATTTCTGCAGATTGTCACATGCCAGTCACATCATGTCACAGGTATGAAGATGACAATTCTTCTAGTTAATGTCAACATATAATGTTGCGGATACATAGTGACTGTTACCCATGTGATCCGCAGAGACAATGTGACGGTGCTCGTTCTACTTGGTATTAGTAAATGTTATCACATGTTTTAAGCACCGGCTTCCGATTGTTGGATCGTTGTTAGGACATCTTATAGGTGATAGTGGGGTGACATTGTTCCCTTATGTCACTATATGGTCAAGCCTACTAGCACCATCAGGACCTTTAGGTGCTGCTTCCCACATGTGTTTATTTCTTCACTGCCTTGATCAGAGGTGTAATCTGTGACTTCAATATATCTGATTTATCTACAATGTAGTCTGAAATCTACCTCCTCCCTCTCCTCTGTACTTTACACTGCAGCTGTTTTTGTTCAGATTGGCTGAGCTCAGCCGGAATCACTACATACAGGGAGAGATGATGTACATTACATCATGTAGGTTATATTCTGATGCTGTATGTAGACGGAGCCACAATAAAGGGGCTGGATATTCCCTTCCCTTATGATGTCTTCTGTACTTTACAATTTCCGATTTGTAGCAGATTGTTACATGTGATTCCATCCCTGACTGTAAGAGGTTACATTGTATCATAGCGAGGAAGCGATCGGATGCTCCAGCTGGAAGCAGATGTCTCATGCCGGAGCGATCAGCAGTCATCACTTTTCAGAAACCACATGTGTGTTGAGGGGCCGCGGCTCCTGTCCACGTGCCAGCCACGTCATTATCCTATATGGGCCTAGAGCCGGCTGTGGAACTATAACTCCCAGATACTGACTATTGCGCTGACATCCAGTGTTGGCGGCGTGCAGTGTGAATATCAGCGCTCAGAAACTCATAAAATATTCACATCTGGTTATTTTCTGTGCGAGGAAAATTAATTTCTCTTAATTTAATTGTCCTGGGTCATGGTTCTCGCACCAGGGATGTTCCGCACCTCTGAGGATTGCAGAAAAACTAAAGGGGATTTTGGTGTGGAACTGCTGGCCTTGAAGGGACAATGCAATACTAACCATACCAAATAATTTCTATGTTTTGTGTGTTGATGGGGTTAATCAGCATTGTTAAACTTGACCTTCTTCCAGCAATGGCGCCTCCCTTGTCCTTAGGTTATGTCTGGTATTGCAGTTTAGGTCCATCAAAGTAAATGGGGCCGAGTTGTAATTTTACACACAACCAGGGCACATATAAGGCGCTGTTTTTGGAAGATAGTAGTCAGGTTTTTTTTTTTTTTTTTATTATTATTTCTGTTTATTTATATAGCCCCATCAAATTCCGTAGCACTTTACAAATCAAGATTATTATTATTGATGGGAGTCTTGTCTAACTTTTTTTGATTGTTTCTACAATGTTTGGCTTCTCCTAACAACTTAGGCCTGGTGCCACATGATGACACCCGGTGCCTTAGTCACCGCTCTATAGTGACGTGACGCACAACTATGTCATTCAGTTCCTCACTATATATTGTCTTCTGTTGCTAATGTTGTCTCACTACAATGTAACAAAACATCAGCTGTGAGAAATGTTAGAGGTTGGACATGCCTCCCTTTGGTATGGTCCCAGCATACGGACCCCCAGCGAGGATAAGCGGCTGTGGGGTTGTGTGCGGTTGCTTGCTGGATTAGGGTGAAGACACACATGGCGTTTTTGGGCCGTTTTTACTAAGTGCGTTTTCAGATCGTTAAAAACGCATGCGTTTTTGTCAGTTTTTCATTGCGCAATTTCGGAAAAACGGACAAAAACGCATGCGTTTTTTAACGATCTGAAAATGCACTTAGTAAAAACGGCCCAAAAACGCCATGTGTGTCTTCACCCTTAGGAGGAAGGTAATGAAGCTTCCCCCTGGTAGGGCTGGGCAGGGGGGAGGTTTACAGGTTCTGATCCTCCATCTCTTATTCTCCTTTTTTATTAGTGTCAGTAAATGAGGCTTTTGTCATCCATCTGCCGGGGTGGGGGGACTCCTCGGTTTCGGCTTTTGTACTGTACATGTGATATCATGTACCGGGGCGGTGCTGCCCCCACTTCTGACAGGCAGGAATCAGATCCTGGGGGGGAAAAACTGATGGCTTATTCTTATTATCTGCCTCTTTCACTGGTGGTCTGAAGAGAATTCATACCCAGGCCCCGGCTTGTCTTGTGCGTGTTCCAGATATCCCACCCCTTTAATAACCCAGAGGCTGTATACTTAAAGGGGAACCCCAGTGCATAGCAATACTGAATGTTTTTGGGGGTCATGTTTCTTTGCACCCCTCAGAGGTTGCATTCATTCATCAGACGAGCCCACCCTGTATAGTGTATGACCTCAGATGTGCCAGGTGCAGTCCTGGAAGCTGCTGCGGGGCTCATGCTGCATCTGACCCGTAGTGCTTTTTCACATTGTTAAACCATTATTGATCAGACCCCCATTATCCTGCTGCATTATTCATGAGACGCAGCTGATGACGATGTGAGGCACGAGTACCCCAATAGGGGCATAACCTGAAGACCTAACTCTGTACAAGGCTTTCTAGTTATAAGAAATCATGTCGCGTATACGGTCTTAAACATATCCAGATATCGTCTGCTCTAGAGCTGCGTACATGCTCATTCTGCTATTAGCGAAGTTGTTCGTTTGGGGGATAGATCTTCCCTTCAAAACTCAACAAAATCCTGAATGCAGCTTTGAATGTGACTGGAGTATTAGTCCTGTAACTAATGATAAGCACAAGGCGATCCCAAGTGTAGACATTGTCCATCATACGGAGAGGTGACCCAATGGCTCCTCCATGGTGACATCACTCTGATACTTTATGAAGCCATCGGCTCATGACATGAACACAATCTGCAACAAGTATTCAGGGATAATTGCTCCTCGATTACTTAAGTTTCAATTCAGCAGAAAGTCGGTGAGATGTCCCGCGGGCGAGGAGAGGCGAGCGTACAGGTCTCCACACACCCCAATGCTTATAAAAGTCAGGAAACTCATGTCAGCGCTACCAGGCGGAGGCTTACACCAGATTATACTAAAGCTGTAGATTATATAGGCAAATCTGATGGGAAATCTAGAGATGTATTCATTTTAAAGGGATACGCACACTTGGTTTGGTCAAACGTGCATATGCTAGAGGAGCGGACTGCAAGCCTCTGCTTGACCCAATTATGGACCTCCGGGACCCTCTTGGACCCATGTCTGCCCCTCTTCCACCTCCGGTTTCCCCCCCGATGCCCGCTGTTGGGATGTCCACACACACATGAGGTGGTTGACCAGGCTGTCCCCTGGATTATCCCTGGATGTGATGTGCAGGAGAGAGTCTGGAGCTGCAGCAGTCCTCCCCCTTCTCCCATGTGGATTAGTAAATTGATGCCGTCCTTTAGGTAACGGATTCTCTTCCAGCAGACATGTAGGATGCATACAGATGAGGGAGTCTGCTGCGGCCCCGTTGCCTGGCAGCGCCCTGTAAACCACAGGCGGAGGGGCCGGATGCTGCACCAGGTCTGTGTATAGAGACCCTCCATGTAAAGTGGAGAGGCTGAGGTCATGTGTTTTCCCAGATCCCACATATAGACCGGGCTGCGGCATACTTGTGCACCCACCTCATGGAACATCATCATGTGCGGGGAGAGACTCTGCAGAACATCTCCAGATCTGTCACGGAACAACTCTGGGCTATGTTAAGTGGAACACCGCAGAATATTACACTGATTATCCCTATTCCCTACCATCCACAGCTACTAGAAAAATCCTTTTCCTAGAAGATCCTGTGCCAGATTTTTATTAATTTACAACATAACCTGCAGCGCTGTATATCAGTCCCTTGTGGGGCTCACAATTTAAATCCATATTAAAGGGGCATTCTGCGGGTTTTATAATATCCCTCATTGTCATCTCTTGCTGCTAAGTGGGGTTACAACCATCACAACCATTAAATTGGGGTCTCATTCCCCCTAATAAACGAATCAGCAGGTCAATGGGACAATAGGTGGTCCAGTCCTGTGCAATGCCATAGTGGCTCATGCCCATAATTGTGGGGGTCATGGTGTTTGCACCTCCACTGATGACCCCTGTTGTACATTGGGAATACTGTGCTGCTAGAGGGGATTCAGGATTTGTAGGTGGATATAACATGTTGCTGAGGCGGCTGCTGACTTCCTCCAGGAAATGTCAGTGTCACGAAAATACTAATTTGAAATGTTCTTCTCTGGAGGAAATGACTGTCTGCAGAGACTGGTGCAGTGATCCGAGAACATGCCCAGAGGAAGTGGTTACTGCAGGGTGGGGGTTCACTGTCTCCTATATACAGTTTTATTTATACCCCTAGTAACCAAGACAAATATTTATCTTGAAGAGCTCTGTAATTTTACCTTTTGTGTATACAGATTTATATTTTAGTGTACGTAGATGTATCCTCACACTGCTGTGCATTATATAATAATGGCTCTGTGCATTATATAATACGGAGACATCAAACTGCTCCACAGCGCCGTCCCATTCATTAAAGCTGTAGCAGATTTATGTTTTTATGCATCACCAGTTGTTCTGAGCAGAGGGGAGGGGCTATGCAGTAGCTGATTGCAGAGAGCTAAGAGCACAGCAGTGTGAGCACACGCCCTGGATTATTTGGACATAGTTTAAGATGGGATAATGGGGGATAGTAACTGTAACTGTTCTGTTATCGCCAATGTCATGCTGCTGGAATGTTGGGTCAGATCCAAGTACCTGTCTCTATATAGTGTGGGGGTGTAATATTTTTCACCTGGAGGGACCCACAATTGGGAATCTTGAGGTGATAATTGCATCCATAGTGTGATCCGCAGCCAGGAATCCTCTGGCGCTCGCGTCATCTTCACATCACTGGGGTGTGTTACATTGGGCGCGACCGACACCTTGTCAGCTACAAATCCCTGTAAATCTCCTCCGCGCTCAGCGCAGACAAAACTCTCAAGTAGTGAGTAAAACCCTTTTCATTCCGACGTCTTTAATGGATTACATCATTTGTCTCCATTATCCCGCAGCTTTATAATGTGAATGACTCCAGAGTGGAGAGTCAGTCTGTACAGGAGAGCCGCGTCCGGATTTATGCAACGCAAGTTTCCAAATTCCATACAAAATCCTACACAATATAGGAAAGATTCTTGGTTCCATTGGTATTCAGAAAAGCTCTATGACTACCAACATGGCCCCCGCGTCCTAGGATCCATCTTTCTAGAATCCTGAACAGTAGTTGTTAATGATCAGTAAAAAAGGTACAGCTTAGTTTTTGTTGCACAACAAATGTCACCCCGATACATTGTTACATGTTACTTGCCCTGATACATTTATGCTGCTAATCATAGAGTTTATAGGTGATTGTCTATGTGGGAAAACAGCAGACCTAAAAGATCACCATTCAGTGATGGCAAGCAGAGTTATTGAAAATGGTGAAGAATTGAAACGCACAAGTTAATATAATCTTTAGACTATGATCTTGATTTACATAGTCGTAAACCCACCTCCCCTTCCGCATCTACTCCTGACTCCCCTGTGCACATGCATGCTTGGTTTAGTATTGCTGGGCATGCATGTATTTTGAATATGGAGAAGGAAATAACCCCTGACTGTGACCCGTCTAAAAAGTATAGGAAGGAGTATGTAAAATTGCAACATGACTGATCCTCCTTTCTCCTTACACCATACATGTAGGCGGGTTGATGGGGGTCAGCTGCTACTCTATAGGGGCATGTTACATCACTATATTTGGGGTGGGGGCATGTTGTGTTAAGAGGAGATCTTACAAAGGAATTTGGCTTGGATGGAATTTAAATGAAGCAAAAAACATCAGCTGTCTGGTAAACATCCCCCGGGGTAGAGATGTGAGGAGGTGCTGGATTTAGACTGGTTTCTCTGGATGCCCTGTGATATGGTGACCACTGAATCCTCTGCTCCCGAGAAGAAGAATGTATTAAAGCAAATCCTGTAAAATTTTTGGTCCTAGCAGAATCCATAACCTGGCGACCTGCTATAAGGGCAGTTAGGGGGTTAATCTTCCGTGCCATGCCAGCCCTCGTATGCAGGGATTGCACAGGTAGGTCATATTCCCCGTCCGCCATTGTCAGGCCAGGTGCACTTGCTGAGCAGTGATTTACAGCGGGCGCGGAGGGGGAGCGGGCGCTTTTATCAGTTTAATGCTTCCTCTGGAAATCTTCCAGGAAAGGCAGCTTGGATTAAAATTCAGCATCTGGACGCTCAGCGCTCAGACAGCCTGTAATTACAAGGCTCCCGAGCGAGGCCTAGAGGACAAGTATAGCCCTGGCGGCCATGTGTTGTCATCATCATCAGTGCTGACATAAGAAATTACACGTACCTACAGGGGGAAACAGATTGTCCCATAATAATCCTAAACCTGAAAGGCAGATCCAACTAATATCCATTACTGTACAGTGTGTTGTGTAAAGATCTCCACCTGGAGAATAGTGAGTGCTGCTCTGGAGTATAATACAGGATGTAACTCAGGATCAGTACAGGATAAGTAATGTCATGTATGTACACAGTGACTGCACCAGCAGCAGATAGTGAGTGCAGCTCTGGGGTATAATACTGGATGTAACTCAGGATCAGAACATGATAAGTAATGTCATGTATGTACACAGTGACTCCTCCAGCAGCAGAATAGTGAGTGCAGCTCTGGATTATAATACAGGATGTAACTCAGGATCAGTACAGGATAAGTAATGTCATGTATGTACACAGTGACTGCACCAGCAGCAGAATAGTGAGTGCAGCTCTGGAGTATAATACAGGATGTAACTCAGGATCAGTGCAGGATAAGTAATGTCATGTATGTACACAGTGACTGCACCAGCAGCAGAATAGTGAGTGCAGCTCTGGGGTATAATACAGGATGTAACTCAGGATCAGTGCAGCATAAGTAATGTCATGTATGTACACAGTGACTGCACCAGCAGCAGAATAGTGAGGATACTCGGGATGAGTACATATCTTTGGGACCGGTGAGTGCAGCCTTTGGTTTGTTACTGGTTGCCAGGGCAGATATAATTGTGTGATTGGTGACGTCTCGGTGTATCTGGGCTTGCATTGTTGTCCTCCGGGGTTCGTCCTAATAACTTACATTCCATCAGTCTGTGTAATGTGTGAACAAGGTGCATCTTGCTGGGGGTGAGTCGGGAGGTGCAGGAATGCTACACACAGCACATACCGCCGCCGCTTATCCTTTATTGACCATCATTTTATCTGCGAGTCATTTTTCAAGGGAAATCAAGAATGTGTCATGTTGTGCGGCTGTGTCCCTCCCTGCAGGGTGATGAGGTATTAATATCCAGGTTGTTATTACACCTGTCGTGTGTGTACCTGAGGCTGATATTCTCGCATTGCAGAATGGGACGATTTCACCTGCTTATTAGGCCGGTGCTGTGCGGCTTAAAGGGTTATTGATTAAAGGGGAGTTCCCATATCAGCAAATAAATGTTATTGTTTGTACAATGAAAAGTTATTCAAGTTTCCAATATACTTTCTGTATCAATTCCTCACAGTTTTCTAGATCTCTGCTTGCTGTCACTCTATGGAAACCTTCTGTTTACTTCCAGTGGATAGAAACCTGCCCATGGTCACACAGGTGCACGGCTCGTTATATCACACAGCTCTGATAACTCTCTGTGATACTAACGAGCCGTGCACCTGTGTGATCACCGTCAGATCTTTGTCCAATAGAAGTAAACTTGGAAGCTTTGTATAGAATGTCAGCAAGCAGAGATCTAGAGGAAGAATTGATAGAGAAAGTAGATTGGAAAATTGTATAACTTCTTATTGTACAAACAATAACATTAATTTGCTGAAATGGGAACACCCCTTTAATTATCGGTATCATATATATGCAAATCGGCCTGCAAGTGCATGGAGGGCGGGCCCAATTTTGCCTACAGGCAGCTGATGCCCAAAATGGCAGTTACGACTAAAATTGCAATAATTCTGGGAACATTTTGAGCTCCTAATAATGCACTTGCTGGACAATTAATATTTCTGCTTTGTTCTATTAGCATAATAATAATAATTCCTTAATATAGCACACAGATTATGCAGCGCTGCACAGAACTTGCCAAATCAGTCCCTGTCCCCAATGGGGCTCACAATCCAATCAACCTACCAGTATGTTTTGGAGTGTGGAAGTAAACCAGAGGACCTGGAGGAAACCTATGAAACACTGAGAGAACATACAAACTCTTATGTGTGTTCTCCGGTCCAAGTTCTGTGCCTCGTCCATGCTTTGCACTGCCCTGAATGTGCCTGGATTGCCTGCCCTCGTACGCCGCGTCCCTGTAGGATGCTGGGAGGACGCAGGCAGCAGAGCCCCACAGCGCGGCCGCCCCAATCTCTGCTCCGCTTATAAACTGCCTGGAATGCAGCTAAAATAGAGACATATCTCACATGCCGCAATATGGAGTCACAGACTGCTGCTATCCGGGGTATTGGACGCTCGCCAGGGGCTGAGGCAGGAGATCGCTTCATCTTATTTCTTGTCACCGAAAAGACTTTGCTAAATTTAGTCTTTTCCCTGAAACCGAATCTGGACCTGAATCCATCCAGGAGCCGGGAGGGAGACGTCCATGTGTATTATCATCCTCCATACATCACACACAGAGATCGCCCCCTGTGTTTATTCACATATTCCGTGTCCTTTTGCGATTGCATAACCAGTGCTCATCCTGGGCCTCCTGTTTCTTGATCAACTGAAAAACTGATATTTTTAACCACAGTTATGAATCTACGTATGATCCTTCTCCGCTTTGTATTGTGTAATATTATACTCCCACCTGGTATAGCCACGTCCCAGGATCAGTGGATGGGGCCCTGCGGAGGCGACTCGCTACAGCCTGAAGACGTATTGATTAGAAAGGATCTGAGAGTTCTGATGAGTGGACGGATTGAGGGAGAGAGCTTCTCCCAGAAATGCTTCACATCTCTCTACGGTGTGCAGCTTACCTCCTCACACTTGTATAGTCTTCCTGCAATACCTGACTCGCCCTGAGGACAAGGGTGGCACTGCTTCTGGAAGATGGCAGCCATGTTTTTCTAAACGTAACCCTTTTAAACTTGGCAGCTCTATATGACTATTTTCGGCTGACCTCTCCATTCTCTGTGACTTGTTTGTTCTGGGGGCAGGCACCAGCAATTGGGTGAGAAGTCCACTACTCATTTGGGAACAGTTGTCCGGGTTTCCGGCTTTGTCAGCAGCTTGACTGGACATGTAGAGTTTTTTGCAACAAGATTTTCCAATTTTAACATATCCAGTGACAGCTGCAACCCATAAAGTGACTTCTACTCCATTCACATCCAAAGCTGCATTTAGAATCCTAGTGGGGTGCGGCTGATGCCTTATAGTACAGTGGGATGTGGAGGGTTCGTTTCTGTGTCGGGTGTACTCTGCAGCTGTCACATCCAGTTTGTATTTTCATGCTCCCTAAAAAATTTGGATTGTTTAAGACCCCTTTAAGAAGTGAGATTAGAGCCGGAAGCCATGAATACGGGCATTCAAGTGCCTCATACATTGAACTTGGGGGGAGGAAGTGAGATCCGAGATCCGGTGATTTAACAGGAAGGAAGCGGAATGTGACTATAAATATAAATTGTAACAATTCTCCATTTTTCTTAGTTTCCTATTGATTGAGATTTTCTTGTCTCTCTGCAGATGGGAAGAAGAGATGGCCAAGAGGACGAATCTGGAATCCATGGTGGAGAGCCTCCAGGAGGTAAGGTTTTTTTGGTTCTCCTGAGAAGGCGCCTTCTCCCTGTGAGCACTGATTTCACGGCTCCTCTTTGTTCCCAGGAGGCGCAGGAAGCTTATAACGTCCATGATGAACTCAACGAGAAGATCGAGAGGCTGAAGTCCGAGCTGGTGGTCTTCAAGGGTCTGATGAGTGATGTAAGTCCCATGTATAAGCTCCTCCCACTTGGCGATCACTGCGGAATGTTTTACCCTCACCGCTTCCTCTGTGTGAGATCCTGAGCACTGATCCGTGTGGCTGTACCGGGGGTCCCCTCCCTCCGTAGAGGTTGTACAGACCACTCACCCCGCTTCTCCATTGGCCGGTGTGGCACATGAATGGGCTGTGTCTTAAGATGCTGATTGCATTGTGGGTTCAGGTTTGTTGTGGAAGACCCCAGAGGTAACACTGTGTGCTGTGTGTGACTAACCGCTGGTACATGCATGACGGGGTCTCTGCACGTGTGACCGGTCCGGAGTGGACACTGCTCTGTAGGGATTGTCCCCGCAGTCCACCCTTAGGTACAGGTATTTGATAATATGCTAATTTTAGTAATTAATAAAGGTAATTAAATGGATTGCACACTAAATTATCCTAATGAAGAGCCCACCAAGCATCTAATGAGAATTAGCAAGATATCTGCTTGTTGTCAGTGACTTGGAACTTTGCGGTCACGTTAACCCTGTCCCGACTTACTGCAAAGGCAGCGTTCACACACATTGCATTGACTTGGATTTTAGAAGCACAATTTGAACACCGTAGGGAGGAGCTGGTCTACATCACAGTGAGTTTACACCTATGTGAACAAGTAACACACGTCTTATATACTTTATTAGCAAAACGCTTGATGCTTGGTCCGGATTTGTAAGTGTTTACAACTAAACTTAAAGGGGCGTTCCCATATCGGCAAATAAAATGTTATTGTTTGTATAATGAAAAGTTATAACATTCTCCAATATACTTTCTGTATCAATTCCTCGCAGTTTCCTAGATCTCTGCTTGCTGTCATTCTATAGGAAGCTTCATTGTTTATTTCCAGTGGAGATGTGATGCAGAAAGTATATTATAAAGTTGTATAACTTTTCATTATACAAACAATAACATTAATTTGCCACAATGCGAACTCCCCCTTTAACCGCGATCGGAGAAAGCTCCTCCACGCTGCCCGAATTGTGTTTCTAAACGCAAATCAAACGCAGTGTGTGTGAGCGCCACCTAAAGCTGTTACCGTGTCAAGACAGGGCTTATCTTATGTTTGATACATTGTAACAGAATAGACAATCGGGAGTTCACTGTTCTGTGTACAAAGAATTGTCTAGAATGGATACAATGTAACAAACCTAAACTGGCAGAAAGTGTTTACAGTTACTGCACTATCACCTAAAAACCATCTCCATTATGGAACGATTAATCCTTCATTACAGTAAAATAGAGTAGATTAATACTATATCTCACCAAAATATATCTATTATATAAACCTATTGTTTAAAAAGTGTTAAAACCGCGATACCCCTGTTTATAACACTAACGAAAGTAAGTACCGGCACCAGCTCACCCATAGCTGGTGCTTGGTACTTACAGCTTACCCCTGCCATTCTAACTGGTAGGTTTCCTTTAACTTAGTGTGTCTTAAAGGGGCTTTCTCCTCTCTTCCCTTCACAACACATGGACCCATGGCTGAGCCTAGCCATTATATATGTAAAGGAACCAGACACTAAAGTGTTAATATTCCAGGATTGTAGCTTCTCCAGATTCACTTGGTAAAGGTGTCCTCAGACTGCTGTGCTCTTTGCTCTCTGCTTTTATGCATTGAATTGCATAAAAAGCTCTCCCTTCTAAATGACTGCTGTAGTATTTGACCTGAACTCAGAGCAGAGTTGATGCACAGAGCACAGCAGTGTGAGGACACTTAACCCATGAACTTGAGGAAACTACAATCCAGGAATATAAATCTGTATTTATTTGTCCCACTGTTACTCACACACAAGGGTGTCATTCGAAGGCTGATACATAACATTACTACATGATCACAACTGCTGTTGGGATCAGTGATCCCTACCGCTGTTGATCCCAAATGCTATCAGCAGTAGGCTATAGTAGGATTTTGCGAATACATTCCGGTCATGATGCAGTTAACGGGTTCAGAGCTGTAGATGAAAACTGAATCCATATTAGGAGTCCTCGCCAAGAGAAACACAACAATGAATAATGTGTCGCTCCCCGGGATGTAATTGGAGTCTGGTAACCAGCAGGAGAGTCTGTTCTCCCATTGTCTGCGCAGCCTTATCTCCCCCACAAGTCAGTCATAGGAAGTAGTCCAGGGGCTCCAACATGGCGTCTCCAGCCTCTGTCTGGGGAGGTTCTATATGGACTTTGTTCTGATAAGCTGCAGCACTGGTAGTGAAGGAGTTAAAGGATTATCCCACACAAGGTCTTATTGTTTCTGATCTGCAGACTGTTCTATTTTTACCCATGTTCTGTTTATGGAGTCATTCAGGGTCTTATGTAGCCATTTATATTCCAGGATTGTAGCCTAAGTGCACTAGGGGTGTGTCCTCACACTGCTGTGCTCTTAGTTCTGTGACTTGTGCAGCTCCAATGCTCCTTCCCTCCAAGCTGTAGCTGTAATACTACAGCTTCCACTACGGATGCTGAGCTAATCCGTGCAGAGAGTGGGAGAGCACAGCAGTGTGAGGATACACCAGTAAAGGTACAATCATAGTTACACTTCTAGTAACACAACGTTTGTTTCATGACAATACCTCACACTGGCTACATGATTCCCTTAAAGGTAATGGTGATTTTCTGCACAATGGGGTTACATAAGTCTTGGTGAGATGGGGGTGAGGTCCCTGGTCTCTGGGGACACCGTGCACCGGTTCTCATGCTCCATTTACAGTAGGTGTAGCAGGGGTGGAGCATCCTGCCCTATATGCAGAGGCCTCATTACATAATTGTTGAAAGATCTTCTTGTAAGTACAATAGGGAGGTGACCGTGGGCTATTGAGGTTGGTGGCGGGTGGATTGCCGCTGTTTATGGAACTGATGTAACAATCATCCCAGCAACGCCAAACACCTTGTAACACCAGCCACAAGCATCTATTATATACCAGGCAGCGTAACCCTTATAGGGTGGAGTACAAGGACTCGGGCGGGAGCCTATATCTGCTCAAGTTACGGACTATGCATCTATAGTGCAGCCCCACTAATAACCTCTTAAAACTACACAAGAACTCTGCAGATACTTTGCTTTACAATGTTATATTGGGTCTTCTACTCCAATCACATCCAAATCTGCAGCTCTGGGAGTGACTGTAGCAGGGCAAAATAAGATCAGGACGTTATTGAATTATTTCTGTATTATTATCTGGTAAACACATCTGGTTATTCTAAATTAGGGTTAGGATCCTGGATTCTGGAGCTTAAAGGGAACGTTCACCATTTTATCCAATAATCCTTCAATAAGTGTCACTGATTCTGGAAAAAAAATTCCCGAGTTATACAGTTCAGTTTAGCGTATTTATATGCAAATTAGCTGTTCCGTCAAGTGGGCGGTTCCTGCACCATCCTCCTGACAGTGTTCTGGGTGCCAAACTAATGGCCCTGATTGCTTGGGAATGTAGGGGGCTACAGAAAAAAATTCCAGCTGCGGAGGAATTCGTGGAACAACATCTGTTAAGGGGATGAGGTGGAGGGGGTTGGTGATAAGACTTTTCTCTAAGAGGAGAGATTTTTGTGATGCCGTTCTTATTAGAGAAGATAATGTACAAATGTCCCCTGCAGCCCATGACTGATCTCGACTCAAAGATCCAGGAAAAAGCTATGAAGGTGGACATGGATATCTGCAGACGGATTGATATCACTGCCAAGCTGTGTGACGTAGCACAGCAGCGCAATTCTGAAGACGTATCCAAGATGTTTCAGGTGACCGAGCCTTGTCTCTCCTTCTCTCTCCCCAATCTTCTCATGCAGCCTCTCATACACTTCTATCCGGTCATGGTGGAGGGTAGACTAGGCTCCTCTTGGTGGTGAAGACCATCTTGGCTCCACTATCGTAGTGTCTGATGCGACTCCTCTTCTTCAGGTTCTGTGTTTTGGTGTCTGTGGTTCTTTCCGTCCTCTCCTTTGTATCGGTGTCTCTTTCTCTTGGGTAGTTGGTCTTTTTCGGGTGGCAGGCAGGGCTTGCTCTTCACCATGCATCCCGCTCCACACTGCATGCTGGCGGCTGCCACTGTATGTGCCCTGTGGTGAATGCAGTCTTGCAGCTTGATTAATGCATCTCTTGTACCCCTGGACTAATGTTTGGGGGAAGGGGGCTCCTCTGTCAAGGTCGTTTGTTACTAACAGAGTTGACAATCTTTTATCCATGAAGGTGGGGACAGTGTCTAAAAAGAAAGAGCGGAAGGTGATGACTGAAGATGACATCTCGGAGCAGGACGGGGACACCGGGCGATTCTCTGATGATGAAGTCACTTGTTCCCTCAATATAACGGATGAGATGAAGAGAATGTTCAACCAGTTGTAAGTCCAGTGTAATCGATGTGGGATAGTGGGACTGAGCATGCATGTACATAGAGGGGTTGGGGGGAGTAATGGCTATGGAGGGTGAATGCACTAGGCACAATCCGTGCCTTACTTGAACAAAAGAGCTCATTTTTGAAGATTGGTACACTTTGATGATACATTTGTTTCGGTCAAATGACAATCGCTCTAAAAAGGGCGTGTGACAAAGTTCAAAATTCAACATCGAATTAGATCCCCACTGTACCCCTGCTAAAATTGGTATTAGTATTATTCAAATCCGTCCACCCATTCAAAAGATATGGCCCCTGGAAGTTTATATGTGAGGTGGTGCATAGTAGCCAAGGGGGTGGCAACGGACACGCCCCCGAGGAAATACAAAAGGTTGCCACCCACTTAGCGCGTATGAGCAAGTTGAATTCTAAACTTCCGGGGGCCATAACTTTTGAATGGGTGGACGGATTTGAATAAAACAAATGCCAAAAATATCAGGGGTATAGTGGAAATCTAACGATATGAGATTTTGTACTTGTACTTCTTAGAGGGAATGTCTCAGGACATGTTGGTCAAGGGCATTGATAACCAATAAGATGTGTCATTGAGCATTTTGTATTTGGGGGAATGGTCCTACTTTAGTGGTGTACAATACACGACATAAGAGCAAATACGCGACCAAGTTCCCAGGACTTAGGCAAAATCCCCAGATACTGGTGAGACGGAGCGCGATTATTCTCCAGTGCATTCCCTGGACTACATATCTCGGCTTCCTGCGATTAGCACAATTCCAGAGTGAGATTTGTTTTCCTGGGAATAGGATGTGACTGGCGGACGTCCTAGAGGTCTGGGCCAAGTCTGCAGCTTCTCCCCAGGTCTGGAGCAGCAGATACTTGGGGGAGGAGGAGGCTTATGTGAAGTATGCTGAGCAAGCTGTTAGATATCTTAAAATACCGCCCTCCCCGTCCGTCTGTGCGGTTTACTTTGGCCATATTTATGCATCATGATTTCATAGAAAGTCAGTCTGCCAAATGCGATCCGCCGGCTGTGGGATGAATGTGCATAACTTCATATCTCATGTGTAGAACCAGCAGTCATTCATCTGATGATCTTAGCCAGACGCAAGGCTTTCTTCATCCTATACAAATCCATATGATGATATGGGTCCTGATGACATCACCAAGGGCTTCAGTGATGTCATCTGTACAAATATTGTACTTGAAAGAAGCCTGATCTGGTGGTTTGTAGACTCCATGTTTAAAGGGATGGTTAAGGAAGTCTTAATTTTTTTTTTTGTTAAGCTTAGAATCCATCCTGATGTTTTTTCCCTAAACTGTTACATTGTAACGGAACACCAGGACTGGAGAAAGGTTTGTGCGAATGTTAATGCTGATTACATGGTAACAAGCCATCAGCTGTGCAAGTAGAAGGAGGAACATGTGGGCTGTACAATGGATTTTGCCCTTATTATACTGCAGAAGATTAATTTTTACTGTGACTTTAAGAGCATAAAGTACAGTGAATATTTTGTAGGATGAGTCATTACATTCCAGGCTCCGCAGGGTTACATCCCACCCGTACGCTGTATGATGCACCCGCTGGGAGAGATCATCACGTATATATCCTTATATGACACACAAAAGTGTAATTTCCTGGGGATGCAATGCAGCCCTGTGTTGTACAGGCTCGGTGTCATAGCGCCACCAGGTGGCCAAATCTAGAGCAAGCAGATCCCAATCAAAAATGTTTCGCTTTGTCTTCCACAGACGGGAGACGTACGACTTTGACGACGATTGCGACAGCCTGACGTGGGAAGAGAATGAGGATACATTGTTACTATGGGAAGATTTCACCAACTGTAACCCCCCTGTGGAGGCCCCACCAGAGGTCAGTACCACAGGGCAATGGTAGTTTCCCAGTGGGTAACATGTTATTTTTGGAGGCTGTTATTCTGACTGTCCAGAACACCCAGAACCCATCGCGTCCTATTACAGTTTACTGCGCTGAGTTACTTTATCAAAACTTGCAAAACTTTTTGTTCTGAACCTGATTTCTCTCTTTAGCAGGAGGAAACTTTGGGAGATTTGATACAGGAGACAGAAACCTTCTTAAAAACGAGAGACAAAGAGTACCAGGAAACCATAGACCAAATTGAGGTGATGAAATATTACGGGGGCCCAAAACTTCAGTTTTCACATAATTTTGTTCTTCTCTTTTGCTGCAGTGATAAAAAATTCTGCTTGCTCTGGGGTTGCCCTGTTAACTCTGCACAGACTTCCTGTCATGTGACCCTCACTCCTTTATGGAAGTCGAGGTCACATGACAGGAAGTCTGATACTGTTCTGTCATGGTGACCCCAGAGCGAGCACAATGGTCAAAACCATTGAGGTAATATTCTGTTTCGGTCCTAAATCTATAAAGTTATTACAGTCTTGTCTGTAATCTTAAAGAGGGTTCACAATGTCCTGATTAAATATCAGTAATGTACAGATTTATTAATTGAGACGAAGCTCAAGAATACTAATGATGTCAAAGTTGCATTATAAATAAGATCGCTGTCATGTCTGCCTGAGATGAGGATGAATCAGTCTTGGTACATGCTGCCCCCTCCAGGACATGTAGGGTCATTACATTTCTCTCTTCTGGGGGTTTTGGGACTGTGTGGTGTCTGTACTTCACACTACACTCCATGAATCTCACCTGAAATACCATCATGCACTTAATATTCTCTGCCGCCTTCATGCAACTTTGTATCAAACTGCAAATGCGACCCAAGCAGATTTCTACATGAACTATCACTTACAAAGCTGCCAGAACTGATGAGAACCATAATCCCTACTCTTATTTTAATTTGACTCCCGGTTTACACCCTCTGTAGCTGGAATTGGCCAACGCGAAGAGCGACATGAACCGGCACCTCCACGAGTACATGGAAATGTGCAGCATGAAGAGGGGTCTGGACGTGCAGATGGAAACGTGTCGAAGGCTCATAAAAGGATCGGCCGGCAGGTAGGTCGCCCTGGATGTGCCCTGTATAGGGGGTGAGTTGGTTTAGGTGGTGCTTGTTGACAATTTTAGGGCATCATCTATGAGAGCACCCACACATGGGATGGATATATATAATCTAGTGCTACATGAGGTGAAGTGCCCGCTAAACCAAACACTGCCAAATAATAATAGAACAAAATCACTGGTGTCGTTATTGACAGAACAAATAATTAGCAGGTACAGAGTCCTCCCTCCTAGTGACTTCATACAACTGGTTAATAGAGTACAAACCTATATACTGTCTGAATATGGTCTATACATGTTAGATGGGGGGGGGTTGCAAAGGGCAATAGAAAATAAAGTAACGGAGGCCCCCTCAGCATAGCCAAGAACAATCCTTTAAGTGGACTATTCATGAGTCAAATTTTATCTATTTGGGGCAAGAGGTGTCAGAATGGGTTACAAACTTAATCATTGGCCACTGCCGAATTGACTGAACAGGAACTTACAGCAGCATCGTCGTCTGTAGTCCTCTACGATGCTGTAAGTTATTGGGTCCCTGCAGGACTGTGGTCTTGTACTGAATTTGTGATTTCTGTACAGGACAGTAGTGATACAGGAAGGGGGGGGGGGACACTCCTATCATCATAGATGACTTTAGGCGACTGTGCTGCTGTGAGTACCTGTACAATGCTCATCATTCTTATTCACAGGTACTCAGAGCAGCATGGATGTCTGTTGTCCCCAATGTCTGATGCCCTGTAGGATTGAATGCATGATTATAGTACATGACATCAGTCCTGTGGGGGAGGTAGGGGGACTCCTACCATCAGTGATGGCTATAGGTGACTGTGCTGCTGTGAGTATCTGCACAGTGTTCATAATCCTTTTTTTTTTTCTTCTGACAGGTACTCACAGCAGCATAGTTGTCTGTAGTCCTCTATGATCCTGCAAGCTACTGACGCCCTGTGGAATTAAACGCATGATTATAGTACACGGCAGTAGTCCTGTGGGGGAGGTAGTAGGACTCCTACCATCATAGATGGCTATAGGGGACTATGCTGCTGTGGAGTACCTGCACAGGTTCTCACAGCAGCACAGTCGTCAATAGTCCTCTATAATGCTGTGAGTTACTGACTCTCTGCTGGACTATGGTCTTGTACTGATTGGATGGTTACAGTAGTTGTGCAGGGGGAGGGGGGCTTGGGGGTTAAGTAGAGACATAACTATAGGCGACTATGCTGCTGTGAGTACCTGCCTTACATTATGTCTTGCTTGGTTTCTTGCAGGAACTCTCCGTCCACCAGTTCTGTGGCCAGCAGCGACTCAGGGAACTCGGACGAGATGCAGGACGAGTTTGAGAAAGATGCAGACGGAGATATTACCATCAGCTGATAAGTGAAGCCAGACGGACTTTTTTTCTTTGTCAGAGACTTTACCTAAGGGGTTCTTTTTCCGAAGACCCCCCCTTTACGTCCCCCTTAATTTGGTGCTGTAAATGTCTATTCTTCTACAGAAAATCCTGTAAATAGAGAAAAAAAACAAAAAATTTTGTTTAAGACAAAAAAAAAGTGCTGTATGAAATGTGCCTTCCCCGCTTCTGAGCCACCTGGACTAAGCCACGGATGGAGCGCTGTGGCTCGGGCGCACCCTAAGCCTACACACACGGGCTGATGTAGTAACAGGCGGCCTATGAAATGTCTTCTAGGTGCACATTACCTTGGGGTGCTTACGGCAGCCAATCATTTTGTAGGATTACAGTTACCATTTTATGGGGCCGTGGTCTGTGGCCACGGCTCCGGGGATTCGCTTATAGCACTTGTAAGAAACTGAGCAACAAACCAAATTCTTCTATTTAGTTTAATGGTGGGTCAAGATGGCGGCATTTGCCTTTGAGGAGAGAAGGGGCAACGCAGCGGCTGGAGAAGGTGGCACTGTGTGTGGGACTATGCAATATGTTTGCCTTATTTATACGAATGTTACTGCGCCTTTGTCATTGTATCATAGGGTTTCCTTTTTACGGAGTTTGTTACATAACATTTTTTTTTTTTTTGGAATCGGTGGCACTTATGGACCCAATGGAAAGAAAAAGGGTCTCCCGAAAATGTCTGCGTTAAAGGGAAAGCGCTGCTGCAGTATGTTTCTATGAACGCAGGAGGTTAAGGAGAAGTCTAGTGGGTTGTCCTGCTCGGGAACGCCTACTTGACTCTTAATGGAGGAGGAATTTTTTTAAAATCAAAAGTTGCATATCAGTAAGTTACATATCAATCAGTCTTTTCGATTCCTCCTGAATGTGGAACATGGAAGTTCCCAGCTGGGTTGTCACCTTGTGTGGAGTATTTGGATATTCTAATGATCGAGTTCTCTTGGATTACTATACTGGTTGTATACGCTATTAGGCTGAATTTACACAAACGTATGCCCGCCGGGCTGGAGAGGACGAGGGGTGACCCCTCCCCTCTCCATAGCAGAGCTTGGCGCACGGCCGTACACACAGGGAAAGATGGGGTATGTCCAATCTTTTTCCCCGTGTACAGAGTGGTACTGTGCCGCACGTGTGTGGCACTGTATCGCTCCGTGCGGCCATTGTCCTCCATACAGTTGTGTGAATGTGGCCTTAGGATATCAGGACTCCACACCAGAGAATAACTCATTCATTTAAAAGGGGTTTGAACGCGAGTTTCGATGATCCCTGGAGATCTGTGTAATCGTTTATTATGGCTCTTTCACATTGGTGTTTATGTGCAGCTTCAGTTGCACATCTGTTGCATTTTTTTTGTCCATTTTTTGTCACACCCCCCCCCCCCAAAAAAAAAGATTTAACGTTGCTTTTAATGATTACATCCGGTTTTTCAGCCTCATCAGTGGAAAACACAGGATGTTTCATCAGTTTCTTTTTTGCGGCCCCATAGACTTCTTTTGCCTTCCGTGATCTGCATCTGAAAAAAAAAAAAAAAAAAAAGTCATAATTTTTTTTCCCACTGACAACTGATCAGTGAAAATACAAGCCAATGAGAAAATCCTCATAGAAATCAATGGTTTTGTGAGACATCTGTGGGAAAACACCGAACCACGGACGTGCAAATCAACGGCAATGTGAAAGAGCCCTTAATGTATGTTGTTGGCAGTAGCAGGCAGACTGTAGGAAAATATGTATATTTGATGATTGTAGTTTCTCTCTCTGGGATAATGTCCTCACACTGCTGTGCTCTGTGTTCTCTACAATGAGCTGCTGTACAGCCTCTGCTCTATGTACAAGCTGTATTCATCTTATTAAATACTGTAGCAGATAATGGGAATGGAGGAGCTGTAAAGGGCAGAGAGCAAAGCGCCCAACAGTTTCAAAAACAGTCACATATTTCACAGTCCTGCTGCTACTAACAATATACACAAAGGTATGATCAGATCTCCAGTGTATGGTGAATGCTTTATAACCAGTGCACCTATAGTTATTGCTTTGCTATCGCACTGGCCTTGACTCAGTATTTGGTGGTTCTGCAGAGGTTCCTGTAGCCAGTATTGGATCCCTATTCTGTGGCGCTGGTTCCATCACATGTCCTGCACAGCTGCTACGTGGCACCATATCCTGTACAGCGGGTGTTGTAAAACTTAAAGCCATTTCTGTATATAGAGGAGTATTTGTTAATTTATTCATACCCCGGTGGCCTTCTGACTTGTAGTTTGTTGAGATTTCTAGTGCTTTGCGTTGCCTTAGTTACATTTGCTCACCCTTGCCCCCGTATTGTATAGCGCCTTGTCCTCTGACCATCCACGGTAACTGCAGAGGAAGATGGAAATGTTATTGTAGAACTGCAGTGCATACATCTGACCTCCGGGGGAGCTCTAGGTCAGATGGACTACAATTTGGATACCATAGAATTTGGTTCATGTTACATGTGATTATTATGCAAATTATCATTTAAATTCCATCAGTTTTTGCCCTCTAGTCGTATCTAAAGCTGCTAATTCTTTTTTCTGTAGTCACATTTCTCTTATTCAGTATCAGGGACTACGCCCTCCAGTGGTGAGTTTTGTGTAATGCAGTCAGAGTAGTACAGTGCTCCAGAAACTGCAACTCCCAGCATCCGTCATTCACAGCTATAGCACTTTTAAAAACGATTAGGAAACATAACCTGCTGGGAGTTGTAGTTTCCTCTCCCGTACAGTAGATACTCTGCACTTGTATCATGGGTTTTGTCTGTCAGCGGATTCCTAGTAATAGGCAGGAAGCCTTTTTAATGCAGCTTTGGATGTGACCAGAGAAGATGACATAATGTAAATCAATATCCCTAGCAGAGGTACTGAATATTTCATGCAGCCATAGCCCTCAAATAGATGCGGAGCCCTTCTTTTATAGGTTCCTCTTCCTCTGCAGCAACCGTGGAGGCAGGTTACAACCAAAACCTCTCCTCTGCACCTGCCCCGCACCATGGCGCCCCCTACTGGAGCTCGTAGGCGAGACGCCTGTGTATATATAAACATCTATACCAACATTTTGGGTTACACTTTGTACCAAATAGCTGCTGGGTGGTAGGTGGCTGCAGATCTCCTTCTGTATCAGCAGATTGTAGATACTTCTTTTGTATTTTGTATCAGAATAGATGTGTCATATTGACATGTTTTATAGACTATTGTCAGGACTGTTTTATTACTCTTTTATAGGGGGCTGGGAAGGGGTTTTTCTTTGACTTGACTATTATAAAAGACTTAGTTGGATGCTTGATTGTGCTTTGAAGATGACAATTCCCTTTGTACACCCTTTCTTATCCCTGGAAAGTAATGGTTTACTTTAAATGGAGTTTTCACACAAAGGAAAGTCGGGCCCTATGCACGGGGTGTGAGGGGCGACCAGGGGGGTCCGACACCACTGATCAGCAAGGTAGGTTCTATCCCGTGGATAGGGCCTAACTTTCCTTTGTGGGAAAACCCCTTTAAATCCTGGTTAAAAAAAAAAGCCCATACACCTTGAGCAGTGGCATGTGGATTACCGCACTGTCCCTATAATTGGAGGGATCTATGGATATCCTATAGACTGCAAGTGCAGCTTCAAATGAGAAATTTTCTTTAGTAAAGTGCAATACACCCCTTTCATCCTAAGGGTACATGTACATGGGTGCACCGCCTCCGCACCTAAATCACTGGCAAAATCTGCAGCGAGCCCAGGTGTAATACAACAGACTGTGCAGCACATAAAGAAATAAGATCCAATGCAGAAAATTCACTTTAAAAAATGCAGTGTTTGCAACGTGTAGACAATCTGCTGCCGTACTGGATTTTGCGTAGACTGGCAGTATTGTATCCGCAGCAGATCCTCTGTGCAACATTGATGGAAGAAATCTACATTTCAGATAATTTCTCACACTCTGGTGCTTGGTGCTGCCTGGCGTAGAATTACCAGTACCTGACACAATCTATAGGTAGTGCACGGCCGCTTTGTGTGGAGGTGGTATAAGGGGTTAAATAGTCGCAACTCCTGGTCCTGTGCCAGGAATTGTGACTATTTTGGGGCTTGTAGCCGTGCATACGTACAGTGAATCTGTATGAATACTTCTATACATCTACATGGGATGGATCGCTGCAGAATCCCCGCTGGAATATCTAGTGTTTTCAAGTGGATGAGAATTGGCACAACAGTAAAATCTACACTTTGCAAACTATGTTGCATCTTTTGGAGAATTTATTTTTTTAATGGAATGTCACGACAAAATGTATCCAATTCAAGGGAAGTCACCAGTCTGTTACGACTATAGGCCGTAGTGAGTAACACACAAAGGTTTAGGGTCCCAGGATTGTAAAAGCTGACAGGTTCCCTTTAAGTAGAGTAGCATGGAATCAATAGTTAACACTTTTGAGGAAATCTACCAACAAAATCCATCCTGATAAACCAGGGACACTAAGTCATAGATCCAGGCACCGGGACTGTGGTCATCTTCTTATATTTGTTATCCATGACCTCCCTCATTCTATATTCAACTTTTAAAAATATGCTAATGAGCCAGAAAGGCTTGAGGTGGGGGGTGTTACCAGAGCCCCTCCGGACTGTAGCTTCACTAGCTAATACACTGCAGGAGCATGTCTTGCCCTCCCTCCCTGCTACCTCCTAGTATGTAAGAGTACATCAGGCAGAGGGAGGGGGAGACAGTTCTGGCTCATTAGCATACTTTTACAAGTTGATATTAGAAGGAAGGAGGCCATGGATAACAAACTTAAAAAGGTTACCCCAGTCACAGTGTCCCTGGTTTATCATGATGGATTCTGATGGTAGATTTGCTTTTAAAATCAATCAAAATCTCATTGCATCCCCCAAAAACCATATACTAATATTTGTAGAAGTCACTATCCACTAGAGCTCCCCCTATTGTAGGGAGGTGTATAAAGCAGCGGGTGTAGTGTATATAGGATGTGGGTAGTGGTTTGTATTTTGCATGTTGGGAGCAGAGAAGATTTGTCTGGAGGCAGTAGAAGAGGATGTGATAAGTATCTGTATCCTGGGGGGTTCTCTCTAATATATTTATAAAGTAAATCCTGTATATTCTATTTTTATGAACAAAACTTTTTATAAAAACTTGAAAAAGAAAAAAAAAAAATTCTTTTGGGATCAGATTGTTCTCTCCGTTCAGTATTCCTCTCCGGCTGTAACAACATAACATGATGCATGAATAGGTTTTGGAAGCGTAAAAGCAGATTAATTGCGCACAACCACAAGAATTAAACATTAACCATAAGTTTTAGTGAATTTATTTTGTGTAAAAGTTGCACGGAGATGCAGTCCTGCAACTTTTACAAGTATTTAAGAAGCAATCCTCCCCTCACATCTGCCATGTATCAGTGTATATAGGATATAACTTCTCCCAGCAGATGAAGGTTTCTCCATTCATTGGAGAAGTTCCACAGTTACTGTACACCAGCGCCACCTAGCGGAGAAGGTGGTTATTGTAGGTGAATATGGCTAAAGAAATGTGAAAAATTTGCATTGGCCGTGACCAACTTCACTCCTTTCACCTCCAAATTTTCGTAGCCTGACACTGGAGAATGTAAGGCCTGTTCAGTAACTTTTATTTGTGTGTTTTATCCACTTCTTATGTCTTAATCAGATGCGTTTGGCTGTCTCGTTTTGTGTTTTCGCTACAATGTGGCGGAGATGATTAAGCTAAATTTTGTGGTGGCAACAGGCAGCCAAGGTCCTCCTGTCCTCTAGGTATCCATTGAACCAGCCAATCGGGGTGATGTCACACTTGGACATGTGACCTGTGCTATGGGAGTCCCTTACTATGTCTAGCAATACTTTGGGGGGTCAAATTGGCAACAATTAAAAAAATATTGGGGGGGGGGGGGGTTACTGCACATTCCACTTCTAAAGTGGCAGAATATTTTACCTAGAGGGCGCCGCACTTGAAGCCAAATGGACTGTATATCATGTATGACTAGGTTTTTACTTTGTGGGCGTTGGGATGTATGTACAGTTATTGTTACTTTTTGCATTATTATTATTATTGTATATTTTGTTATATTTTCTGCAGCCTCTTGGTATTCATTCTCACTACAACAGTCACAGAGCCATTTCCAGAAACCATCATATAATGTACGTTCTCCCGGGTGGACTGCATGCTGTTGCTGAGCAATACCTTGCAGTTCCACCAGGGGGCAGGGGCCTGATTCATAGGATGTGGTACTTTTATCTCTTGTTAACCGAAACAAACAAAAAAAACTTTCAATAAATGCCAAAATTCTTCAACTGTTGTGTATTGTATTATTGTAATTGATCATAATGGACCTAACTCCTTCTGTAAGTGTGTGTTTTTTATTATTTTTTTTTTAACACCTGCTTAATCATGTCACTCCAGAGCTGCACTCACTATTCTGCTGCTGGTGCAGTCACTGTGTACATACATGACATTACTTATCCTGTACTGATCCTGAGTTACATCCTGTATTATACTCCAGAGCTGCACTCACTATTCTGCTGCTGGTGCAGTCACTGTGTACATACATGACATTACTTATCCTGTACTGATCCTGAGTTATATCCTGTATTATACCCCAGAGCTGCACTCACTATTCTGCTGCTGGTGCAGTCACTGTGTACATACATGACATTACTTATCCTGTACTGATCCTGAGTTACATCCTGTATTATACTCCAGAGCTGCACTCACTATTCTGCTGCTGGTGCAGTCACTGTGTACATACATGACATTACTTATCCTGTACTGATCCTGAGTTATATCCTGTATTATACCCCAGAGCTGCACTCACTATTCTGCTGCTGGTGCAGTCACTGTGTACATACATGACATTACTTATCCTGTACTGATCCTGAGTTACATCCTGTATTATACTCCAGAGCTGCACTCACTATTCTGCTGCTGGTGCAGTCACTGTGTACATACATGACATTACTAATCCTGTACTGTATTATGCTCCAGTGACAATTTGCCTGTGAGCCGTCTCCATACTCTCTTAATTGACTTGTGATGTACTAGTATGTATGGGGTAAAGGGTATTGGGTAATTTACCAATATACATCTATTAATAGTCTTGCTCCGCTTTCTTGATGTGATTTTTTTTATCTGCTTTTATGATAAGTGAAGCCTTCTGTCTTTTACCTCATCAGCCAGAGATCCCTGTCCATAAAACGGCCACAGATGGAGGGTCATGTGCAGGGGTGTAACTTGAGGGGGTGCAGAGTTGCGATCGCACCTGGGCCCAAGAGGTTTAGGGGGCCCTTCACTTTCCCATATGAGAAGACTACTACTATGAACCATACATTATAGTTGGGGAGGGGCCTGGCACAGACTTTCTACTGGGGCCCATCAGCGTCAAGTTACACCACTGGTCATGTGATCTGTAACTGTCCATGAACAATTGCTCAGGTCTTAATGATAATATTCACAAATACTATCATAAGGTCCTGGCAGGGCGATTGTTCATGGACAGATAAGATCACATGACCCTCCATCTGCGGCCATTTTATGGACAGGAATGTCCGGCTGATGAGGTAAAAGACAAGAGGCTTCACTTTACATATCAGGAAAGTGGAGCAGAACTATTACTAGATGTATATGGGTAAATTACCTCATATTCTGCCCCCACATTTACACACACACACACAAACAAACCATGAGGTCAATTGGCCCTGGCAGGGCAGTTATGGTTGGACAGTTGGGATCACATGACCCTCCATCTGCAGCCATTTTAGGAATCACTGCCTGATGAGGTAAAAGACAGGAGGGTTCACTTTATATATCAAGAACATATTAGTGAATTACCTAATATCCTGCCACCCATTACAAAAAACATGAGGTAAAGTGGTCAATTCCTGTAAGGCTGCGGTCACACATGGCATTTTGAACCCGTTTTTGGCCCGTTTTTAAGCAGTCCGTCAAAAAACGCATCCGTTTATGACCATTTTTAATTAAGATAATTGGTAAAACCTGTCAAGCACAGATGCCTTTTTTTGACAAACTGCTTAAAAACGGCTTCAAAACGTGTGACCGCAGCCTAAGCCTGGTGCCACACGTAGCGCTTGCGAACGCCTGCTATCGGGAACGAGCCGCCGGTGTTTTGCATTAAATTCACGCAAAGCACTGGCGGCTCGTTCCCGATCGCAGGTGTTTCCATAGAAACCCCGATGCGATCGGGCCGAGGCCCGCCCCGGTGGGCGCGACTTTGTCTGCGTTTGCAAGCGCAGACAAAGCGCTACGTGTGGCACCAGCCTAAGTCGTCAATTCTATCTGCATCCATTTCAGGATTTGGACATGGCTCCCACTATCTGGGATGATGGAGAGGGCTTATCTACACACCATCCCCTCAACTAGGGATAACTGGAAGAGAAGTGGAAAGTGGATGTATGGGTACAGGAGACTACAGCGGGGCAGCTGTGCCGGCCAACAATCCTAGCTTTGACTTACCGTATTTTCCAACTTTTCCTGTTAAAATAAAGAGTTTTGGATATACTCGCCGTATAAGACTACTCCTCTTCCAATACACATATGGTAAAAATAAAAAAAAAAACCATCAGATTTGATTTGAATACAGTAATTTAATGAATTAATCTTCTGCAACAACAACAACAAAAAAAATCTTCATTTTTTATATGTTGAAATATGGCGAAAAAGTGACTTTTCAGACATTTGGGTCTATTTTTTGTTACAGGGCTAAACGCTGTGAATAATATTTTGTACAACTGACACATTGTAACAAATGAGCTGAAAACCTACAAAGACCTAAGTCTGTCTTGGTGACAGATGATGTCATGGGGAGCAGTGATCTCAGCCACAATGACAGGGCCCTGGTCCGCTGGCTTTTTACACCACCTGCAGCTTTGCCAGTGGCAATTACAGGGTTAACATCCTTTAACACCAATATGCAGTAAATAACCCACCTTGTATGGAGAGGGCTCAGCCGCCATACGTCCGTCCGTACGAGCAAGATGCAGGCGTCCTTGATGTATGGCTATGCCATAGCCCGGGCATCCCGGACGCTTGCATCTGGTTTCAATTTTCAGGGGTTAAAAGCCTGGATATACAGTATTTCTGGCGGTGGTTGTAATTATTTCAGGATTTGTATGCAGGAAACCTAGTGTGAAATCCCCGATAAAGCTCCCCCAATGTAGAGGAACATCCGCTGGTCCTCCATGGTTTATATTGTTCCTTCTTTGTTCTCCGTTCACTTCTGCAGAGCAATGTGGAGAAATCTCAGGGAATGTCTGCAAATGATGTTCAGAAAATCTGCCAAACCTACAGAGAAATATGTAGGACCTCTGCATCAGATACTGACTGCCGGAGACTACAGCGCGTCCGGCTTCTCCCCACTGATCCAGGGAAGATTTATCCAGGTAATGGAGAGTGAGAAGTAACACCGAGCCCACAGAGAGAGAGATGAGATAGATATGAGGCAAATAGAGAGAGAAAGAGAGTAGACAGATAAATCTCCACAGTGGGGCAGATTTACTTACCCGGTCCAGTCGCGATCCAGCGGTGCGCGTTCTCTGACGAGGATTTGGGTCTGCTGGGATTCACTAAGCTCATGCGCCTGATATCCATCAAGTGTCGCTACTGCGCTGAAGTCCGCCGGAGTTCACCTGCTTCGTCCCGGTGCATGTAAGTGCTGATCTTGCGACACAAATTATTTTTTAAATTCCGCGGGTTTTCCGAATCCGTCGGGTTGTCCAACGGCCACACCCCCTGATTTCTGTTGCGTGAAAGCCGGCGCCTATGCGCCAAAATCTGATCGCGTGCGCCAAAATCCCGGGGCAATGCAGGCCAAATCGAAAATAGTCGGGGAAACCCAACGTAAGTGCGCAATTCAAACCCTTAGTAAATGACCCCCAATGTTTCTATATTTTTCTAGGTAAATGAGAACCTGCGATTGGATGAACAACCCGCAGATATAAAAGTGACAACAATTGCGCTGGTCGTGATAAAATCTGGATGTCCAGTACCAGCAATGATATTTGCCGGGGAAAGCAGCTCTGAGGAGGAGAACCATCTCACCAGGTTAGGCATCTTACTGTTAGGTCCAGAAATATTTTGACTAGGACACAAATTTGGTTGTTTTCTTTACTTGAAACATATTCAAGTTATAGTTATATAATGTACAGGAACATAAATTCCAGACTTTCACTGTTCATTTGACGGTTTCAATATTAAAACTGCATGCGGTCAAAGCAGCTCTCCATGCAGGTGAAACAAGGCATCCCTAAGCTGCGGAAATAGCAAAAACTCATCCGAAAACATTGCTACAATATTAGGATTGGTAACATCTAGTTTGGTTCATCCTGAGAAACTAAGTCCTGGTGATCTCATCAGTGCAAAAAGACCTGGACACCCACAGAAGACCACAGCGGTGGATGATCGCAGGATAATTTCCATGGTCAGGAGAAACCCCTTCATAACCAACCAAGTACAAAACCCTCTCCAGGATGTAGGAGATGTATCAATAGCCAAACCTTCCATAAAGAGGAGATACATGAAAGTAACTACAGAGGGTTCAGTGCACGGTGCAAGACTCATAAGCCTCAAGAATAAAAAGGCTAGATTGGACAATGCAACAAAAGTCATCTAAAAAATCCAACATATTTTTCGAAGAACGTTCTTTGGACAGAAGGAACCAAGATCCAACCTCTTCCAGAATGATGGAGAGAAAAAAGTATGGCTAAGGATCCACAGCTCCGGATCCAAAGCCTTCCACATCATGTGTCACACACGGAGGAGGTAGAGTGATGGCTGCCACGGGCACTGGGTCACTAGTGGTCACAGATGATGTGACACAGGACAGAAGCAGCCAGATAAATACTGAGCCATTAAAAAATTAGACCTGATCCCTATGGAAATATATGTTGAGGAGCAACTAGTTCAGGAATAATTCCCAGGTAGAATTGCTCATATAGCACATGTTAGCCACCCAGTGTTTTGTTCTTTTTTATGAGAATATTTGCAGAGTATCAGCACTGTACAGGTAGTCCCCGAGTTACGTACAAGTTAGTTTACTTGGGTTTGTACTTAAGTTGAATTTGTATGTAAGTCGGAACTGTATATTTTATAATTGTAGTTCCAGACAAAAAATTTTTTTTGCCCCAGTGACAATTGGATTTTCAAAGTTTTTTGCTGTAATGCGACCAAGGATTATCAGTAACCTTCATTACAGACACCTTACAGCTGATCATTGCAGCCTGGGAGTAAAGTAACATCCAGAGACTTCACCAGAGGTCACAGTGGGCAGAGGGGTCCGTCTGTAACAAGGGGGTGTCCGTAAGTTGGGTGTCCTTAAGTAGGGGACTGCCTATATTGAGTGTATATAGCTGTGATAGTGTTTTATAGTCAACATGTGAATCTTGGTGCATACTGTTTGTAGGTTGTAAGAAGGAATAATTGTTCTATATATTCTTTACCTTTTTAATGAGAATTTTTGCATTCTTAGGAGCAAAACTTTTTTTGTCATGGCAGCAATTAATTAAATAAAGTTGTGTATAAATATTTGTGACGAAGCCAACCAAGTGACACCCAGGGTCAGGCGATGTGATTCAGTGATCTGGAAGTTTGATTTTATAGCTCATTTTGAAGTTTCAATAAGGTTTTATTGTTTTAAGAACAAAGGAAAATGCCTTACAATAGGTCAAGGCGCAATATGTACCCCACGCAGGAGGATTAGTAATGAAAACAGAATTTTCTTGATACATAGCCAGCTTCTGTATAGTTAAAAACAATTAAAAAAAAAAGGGGAACCAGGGAAGGGAAGGGGACACAGGGAGAAAAGAATACAGGTAACAAGATCACAAGATCTGTATAGTGTAGAATATGTGTGCAACACCCCTGCCAAAGCATAGATATGGCTGTGTACCACCATGGGATTCACCATTGATCACCCATTGATCAATGGGATTGATCATGGGATCACCCATTGATCTTACAGACACTCCGGGGTTGCACCAGGGAGAACCTGTACATCAGCCTCTCCCTCCATATTTCTTGCACACACCACCTGCTGGAGACCTGCCAGGCTGTAGGACAACCCTCCGGTCCCCATACCAAGCACCGTGACATCATTGTACCCTAGGCCGCAACCGCCAGCCGCTCCGGTATTCTGGGTCCCGGCTGCCTCCAGGCCCCAAGAAAAAGCTAGGCCCCGGTGGGGGATGTTGCATATGGATAGACCAACACTATGGGGCTCATTTACTAAGGGTCGCCGAGCACAGTGAATCACCGCACAGTGCATTATCGTCGGACAATGCACTTTCTGGGAACTCCAGCGGCCGGGTAAGTAAATGTGCCCCTATGCGTGGAGAAGTGCTGGAGCCATGTTGATGCATATTGGACTGTTAGGGGGACAGGGATAGAGCTCTTTCCAGGGTGGGGGAGCCTTGTGAAGAGATTCATGGGTTCCAGATCCCTTCAAACAGTGGGAAGGCGTCTGTACTATTCGCCTCAATTCTCTCAAACAGCATCAGTAGGTTGATTCTGTTCTCAACCGCAGTAAAGGATAGGTCCGGAGATTTCCATGTAGCTGGTATGTGAATTCTAGTCGCTAAAGCTATGCATTGGACTAAGTGATGGGCACTATTATAGCTCATTTTTTGAGTATAATAAATGACACTTAACTTTTATTTAGATTGTACAGTCTGCACCTGTCTATTCAGATTCCACCTAAACTCTTGGACAAGAGAAGCCAGGCGACACAGAGGAGTTGGTCATCCAGGACACAGGATTGAGGAGGTTTTGTAAGACGCACAGTGTGAACTGTGATGTGATGACACAGATCTATATCTCTGGCCCAGATATCTCCTCTCTTCTAGCCAGAATTCCAGATTGTCAGCTCAGCCATCTCATCCTTCTGTTCTGGTTTTCTAGAATTTAACACATATAAAATGGCAATCATAATTATTTCCACCTAACACATCCCTATCACCAGACCTAACCGTCACAATTCATGGCTCCACACTCTCCCTGGTCTCTAAAATCCATTGCCCTGGAGTCATCTTTGAAACCTACCATTTGCTTTTATGCACTGTGAACCAAAAATACCTTGAGAATGCTGTAGCTACACTGATGCAGAAACATATCTTGTTTAATCCCTGATCCAAGTGGTTTTGCTAAAAAAAAAAAACAATTATAAAATTATGATAATGAGGCTCTGTCACTCCTGTGGCTGCTCTGGTGCTTCTCCTCACCCTAATTATGCACTGCTCTGGCCTTGTACCGCCCAACATAAGCCGAGAATACGTCATCACTGTGTTGTCCCTGACAGGTAGAAGTAACTAATTGCTGCACCATCCCCCTGTTCCTGTGTATGAGTCATCCAGCTCAGGTTGATTAGTCCTTTCTGGATAGTTCAGGAAGCTCCGCATGTAATGTGTTTATGTAGTCACCCAGTTTCCCAAGGTTCTGAATTTTATAATTGTTTTTTGACCAGAACCACTCAGATCAGGGATTAAACAAGTTATGTTTCTGCATCAGTGTAGCTGCTGAATTCTCCAAGTATGTTTGGTTCACAATGCATAAAAACAAATAGTAGATTTTCTTTAAGCCTCACAAACAGGCCCTTACTACAACCTTCGGCCTCCATCTCAAGGACATTGCATATAAAATTACTAGTCCATGCTCTCATGATCTCCCGCTTGGACTACTGCAATATTCTTCTCTGTGGTCTCCCTGCTAATTCTCTAACACCTCTCCAATCCATCCTAAACCCTGCTGCCCGGCTAATCCATCAGTCTCCTCGCTTGTCCTGTCTCTCCACTAGTCACCCATTGCACAGCAATTTATGTTTCTGCTTTACTGTGTTACGATCCGCTCTTCTAATACTCTGGAACCCTCTACCTAAATGTGTCAGACCGTCCCCACCTTCTATTTGTTCAATATTTGTTAATGTAACTGATCCCAATTTTTATCTTTGACTCTTGGATGATTTCTGAGGTATTCGGGGGAATACCGTGAGCTCACAACCAGCCAAACCGATTGGTCAGCATTTCAGCAATGACCGAACATATAAAGCCAAAGCCAATCCCAGAACTTATTAAAGTGGAATATTCTTGAATGGCCGAGTCCATCCCTGATCTCAACCCAATGGAGCCGCATTTCACTTGTTAAAGACTAAACTTCAGACAGAAAGGCTTCAAACAAACAACAACAACTAAAAACCGCAGCAGTAAAGGCTGAAGAAGGAAACTCAGCAATGTCTGGTGATGTCCATCAGGCAGTCATTGACAACAAATGGTCTTCAACCAAATATTAGAAATTAACATCTTATTTGCAATTACTTAATATGTCCAATTACTTTTGAACCCCTAAAATGAAGGGATTGTATTAATAAAAAATACTTAAGGTCCTCACATTTTATGCAACTAATTTGTTTAACTCAATGAATTAAAGCTGAAAAATCTGAACTTCAACTGTATCTGAGTTCAGGTGATGTACCAAACCAAAACTTGAGAAATGTTGTCTGAGATGTCAGAAATCTGGGGTGGGTTTTGTCAGGGCCAGCACCAGCACTCGGCATACCTGGGGGGGGGGGGGGGGTGTTGGTCACATAAGGAATCCATAGGGGTGAGGGGGGCTGCATCTAATTAATTCATAGGGTATGATAAGCATGAGGGGGCTGTTTGGGATGTTAAACTAGGAAATATTTTAGGAAACAGGAGACCGTTTTAGTTTCTGAATTTATAATGCCATCATGTGAGTTCACTGTAAAGGGGCCCACTGAGGTTCTGGCGCCCTACTGAAACCTGGAGCCGACTCTGGGTTTAGTACACTGAATGTGGAATTGTCCTCAACTTGTGGTGCTAGAACTTGTTAATGCCGTTTAAGGGACTATTGTGCCTTTTTCAGAAATAATATGTATCCTGGGGTATATTTCTGACATTCCAGTAATGGAGAGCCACAAATTGGCGATTCAGTGACTTTTATATCTTGCTTGTAAACTGATAGCCTTCCATTGGAAGAATCCTCTTCCCCCTATATCAAAATATCAAAATCTAAGGATAGACTTAATCTATCTAGAGGCCATGTGGAGCCCCTGTTAGATCACCCAGGTTTGGCTCCTTAGACACTGAATGTTTCGTCATCTTCTGGTATAAGTTGCTGTTGTCGTGGAAAGTCTAAATTTGTGGCTCCTCAATAATGCATTGGTCTGGATAGTGCACCGCCTATGCCTGTAACTGTTATACATGTTATGAGTATTTTGTCTTCTACACTCTTGCTGAGTGATATTGCATAGTTTAATGATCCAGAGGCCTCTAATTTTCCACTACTGGACGGCTCTCATACCGTTACTTTAAGATGTGGATGCTGGTGCTCACCTGGGGTCGGAGGAAAAGTAAGGGATGGTTGGATTTTGAGATGTGCGTGTTGTCTTTTTCCAAATATTTATGGACCTAAGTGTATCATGCTCAACTAAGTGTACCCTTAGCCTTACCTGTAGCAACCAATCACATGTATACGAGTAAAAAAAACACACTGGAATGTGATTGGTTGCCGAGTTATGTTATATAGTTATATAGGAAATTTAAGCATAATAAACACTTAAAATGTCTACTATATTTCTTGCTGACAAGTCTTAATTCTTTGCAGATTATATCCATTACAGCAGCTGAGGTTCAGCATGGACGAGGCCACGCGCACCTTGAGGGTGGAGGTCCCTAATAAGGGAGCCTTCTACTACAAGCTTCTAGTTCCTGTGGAAGCAGATCCGGAATATCTGTCCAGATGGATAAATATCGTTGACTTGTTGGATGATCTGTGGTACGTCATGTTCTGCGTTTCATTAGTCTAACTAGAGGGCATCAGGTACAGATTGGTGATAAAAACCAGTCCGGCACTCATTCCCAAGTCCACATACATATATTACGATTACAGATCCTGTATACATACTTCACCAGTTCTCATACATACGTACACTGGAGATCAAAGTTAGAGAACATACAATTTAATTAATGTCAAGGTCATTGTGTTGACCTATGTTAATATATCCTAACATGAGTAAAATACCAGAGTTTCCAGCTCATTTCATGAAATTGTATATATTCTAAATCACAGAATAAAAATATAAATTAGATAATTGTAAAAGAACACTGATCAAAATTAGAGAACAGATACCTGCAAGTTGTGCTGTTCCAAAGTGAGAAACCCTCCAAAAGCAGGTTGTCAAGATGGAGGCCAAAAGGATGTCCCTAACAGCCATAGCAAGAAAAGTTGGTTGTTGCAAGTTAGTGATTTCTGGTTTATTGCATCTTTAAAACATCATAAACCTTTCAAGTCCCCCAAGAATGCTGGTTGCCCTCGAAAACAAATGCAAGAGAGGACAGGATAATGCAGAAAATCTCCATGGGTAATCGTTTCAACACTGCAACTGCAATTGCTCACGAGTTCAGCATTGAACAGGATAAGGATCTGTCTCATTCTACAGAATCTCAACGTTTGAGAGCATTTGGAGTGAAAGCCCACTCTGCACATAGAATCAAAAAGCTAGACTCACCTTTGCCGAGGAGCATGTTGTGTGGACAGAGGAAAGTGTCCATAGGTAATTTTAGTGATGAAAGGCAAGTTTAATTTATTTGGACCTGATGGAAAACATTGGGGCAGATTTATCAAGCCGTCTAAATGTCAGAATATACCTAGTTGCCCATGGCAATCAATTACAGCTCTGCTTTCATTTTACCAGTGCTCATGAATATTTTAAAGGGGAGCTGTGATTGGGAAACTAGGAATATTCTGACTTTCAGACCGCTTGATAAATCGCATCTACAAACTGGAGAAAGACTGAACCCAAATTGTGTAAAAAGTGTCATGGTTTGGTGAATGTTTTCGCTAGCAGGAGTTGTCTCATACAGCTACATGGCAGAGAGGGCACCTGACCCGTTCTGTGCGAGGAGCGGGCCCCAGAAAGGGGGATTCTGGGGGGACAGAAATGGGAAGAGGTCTGTGTGAGGAGGTACCAGATATGTGTGGGAGGGAATACTGTGTGAGGAGGGGGCTCCAGACCTTGAGCGGTGTTCTATGTGCCCTGTGACTACTGAACACAAAAAGGGATCACTGTGACTACAAAAATGAGTGTGGTTTGCTTACTGGGGGCAATATGAATATTGATTACAAAAAGGACTGTGACTATAGGTTACTGTGGGGGCACTGTGACTACTCACTTGACTGTGGATATTGGTTACTGGGGGGTCACTGTGACTATTGGCTACCAAGGGCACTGTGAATACAAAAAGGACTAACTATTGGTCACTGATGGGGAATTGTGACTACTGACTACAAAAAGGAGTGTGACTTGGTTACACTACTAGGGGACTATTATTGCTAGCTAAAGAGGGTACTGTAACTATTGGCTGCTTGAGGGACACTATGACTATATTGGCTACTGTGGAGTCACTTACTTTATTGGCTATTGTGGGGACATAATAGTAATTTTAAGGTGGTGTAAGACAGCAGTATTAATTTTGTGATCAGAAGGAGGAGGAGATAAGATAATCCTTTATTATAAGTCCTACAATGGGGAAATTCCCCACTGAGATGATGAAATAATGGACCTAAATTATTTCTGTGTTGCTGAATCTTTACAGACAAATTGTAGCTGGAAGAAGCTGACATTTCAGCTCAGATTGAAGAATATGAGGAAAATTCTAGCCAAAGACGTCATATGTGCGGATCACCAGATTTTACAGTAAGTTATGGTATTACCTGTAAGATTACCCATTATACAGCATTTCCTTTGTGCTCTGTTATCTTCTCCTATCAAGGTAACTTAGATTGGGACAATCTTCCACTATGTTAGACGTATCATCCAGCCTCTGACACTGATAAATCTGGTGCAGTATATAAGACTGTCTGTCTCACTCTGCTTAGTTCCAGTAACCTAGCTATGTAGTAAGTTGGGTAATGTATCTATATGGTCAGCCGGGGGCTGTATCAAGCTTGGTTCTGGTAATGTAGTAATCTTTGTTCTAGTGCTGTATTTATCTAGTAATCTTTGTTCTGGTAATGTTCTTTAGTTTTGTTCTCAAGTTGACTTTGTGTGCATGTCGGAACAGGTATATTTTTATAATTGTAGATCCAGACAAAAAAAAAAAATGTCCCAGTAAAAATTGGATTTTCAAAATTTTGTTTTGTCATGGGATCAAGGATTATCAATAAAGCTTCATTACAGACACCTTACAGCTGATCTTGCAGTCTGGGACTAAAGTAAAGCATCCAGAGACTTCACCAGAGGTCACCGTGGGCAGAGAGGTCCGTCTGTAACTAGGGGTCGTCTCTAGACAGTACAAGACTCTTGTACTGCAGGGGAGGAGCAGGGGGCAGAGAGCACAACAGACAAAAGCACTTCCTGTCCAGCAGCAGAGCATAGAGGAGACAGCAGCAACTCTACAGACAAGATAAGCTCTGGATCTGAGGGGAGGGGGCATAGGAGTGATGACTGTGTTTTATTGATTAGGTGAGGTAACAGAGCAAAGTTTGTCATTGTGTATTATATGCATCTCATCTCTTTTTCTATGTGTCAGATACTAGTAGAATGTTCAGAAGCTACATGCAAGTGTAGATAAACCCTGTACCCTGATAATCCAAGCACATTGTCAGCACACAACATCTCTTAGTACAGAGGGATCATGGAGTCTCTGTTATGCAGATTTTTCTATCTGGAAAAGGTTGTGTGTCGCTTATGTTTTATATTCTGGTGTTCCATGTGTTCATAATCAATTATATTTCTTTTTTCTTCAGGCGACAACTTCACTACAATTCATTGGCTGCCATGAATAAACAGATACTAAACAGCCGGACAACAAGATGTAGGCACAGGGCCAGGAGGATTTTTGGTTTTTCATAAAAAGTACTATAGCAGCCAGAAGGAGAAAAGGAGATAATAAAGTCATACAGAAAATCATAATAGCTAGTTATTTCTCCAAGGGTGGTCCTACAAGCCAATGATTACTTTTGGGTGCAGACAGGGCCGCAACTGCCATGAGGCGAGATGAGAAGGCTGGAGCTCAGGTGGCAGATGTCGGGTTTCTTAAGGGGGCGGCACACAGGTGGACCAGCATTCACCTCGCCGCTCCCTCCACTATACTTAGTTCTGCAGCAGCGCCTTTGTGCGGCTGTAGGGTTATACTCGTTAATGGCTGTGGCAAGTCAGAGCTACACTGCACCATTGTCAGATGCTGTATAATGGCTGCGCCCGGAGCTCCAGCCCACGTGCCGTGCCAATACACACTTCCTGTCAGCTGGCAGGAAGTGTGTTTTTCTAGCTGTGCAGTGAGGCAGTGAATATGAGAAATAGCAAAGCACGGTTTGGCAGCACTTCATACACCTCCACGTAACTTCGTTGAAAAATGTTCTTTATTAAAGCAATCGCAATACAAAAAAATGGACAGTGCAAAGATCTACGCGTTTCGACGCAACAGCGTCTTAGTCATGATCATAATAAAACATACTGATACACTCACTTATAAACTCTAACTTACCCAATGAATGGGTCGACTCGGAGAGGAGGGAGGTGCTCCCCGCCAAACAATCCCTCGATTTCATTCAGATCACCGTAGCGGTGAGGCCGCAATATCGTGTGCACTTCCGGATATGGACAGATCACCTGTTCCGGATCACATGATCAAAATGGACCATGTGACCGGGACACACCTCCTCCCATCCGAATACAGAGAACATATAAGTATAAACATGTATAATGGTGCGGAAATATGTTAAAACACGGTTATTTCATAACCCGTATGTTAAAATTGTCTTAACGGAACCAGAAACACAACAATATTAAAATGTAAAATACATTCCAAAAAATTCCGTCATCCAATTTCTGCTTGGCAAAAGTCTTGTAAGTTTCCATTTTAAAGTTGGTAGTACAGAAGCTTTAAAAAAAAAAAAAAAAAGGAGAGGGTAGGAAATATTACTTACAGTCATAGAATCACTACACAGAGAACAGTAGTATGACCCACGTACTGTTTCTGACAGAGGGTGCAACCTGCTAAATAGACTGCATTTTCTGTATTGCAATTCATGTAACTTTTAATATCATATTCATTACCCGTGATAAAGGAGCAAAACTTGCTCTGTGTTAATAAATAGGTACATGCTTTGCAAATTTTATGTCCACATGGAAAACATCCTGGAAAACGTAGCCAGCTGGGAACATTAGACCTATTGGAGTTGCTATCATATAAACTTGGTGACAGAATAGATCCTATTGTCTTAGCCCTCCTAGCTACACACCTAACCCCCGACTCTACTATAGGAAATAAAGTATCATCCTGAAATAATATCGGTAGATACTTATGTATAATTTGTTTAATTTTTGGAAATTGTTCACTGTAACAAGTGGAAAATATCAAGTTGCGTGCCCCCTGTTCACGTGTGGACTTTACTGCGGACACTTTATTTGTTGTGAGAAGTTCTCGTTGGTTCACCTTTGATATTTTGTCTACTGCAGTTCTTAAATCCTGAGGTTTGTATTTCCTAGCCGTGAGTCTATCTACCAGGTTATCTTTTTCTACAAGGAACATGGTGTCCTCCGTACAGCTTCTGCGGAGTCTCACCATCTCCCCGTAAGGGATGTTTTTAACTACGTGTGGTGGATGGCATGAAGAAGCTAATAAAATGGAATTGCCGGCTGTGTCTTTTCTATAGGGACTGGCTATAATAGTGTCATTTTTCCCCTCCAAACAGATGTCCAAGAAATTAATCCGAGAGCCCCCAAACTGGTGTGTAAACTTCAAGTTCATATCATTGTTATTTAAATAAGACAGAACAAATGATTCGAATTCTTCCCTATTTCCTCTCCAGATCCATATCAGGTCGTCGATGTACCTGCCCAGCCATACAATCGACTCCTGACATGGATTACTGGGAGAAAAAACATAAATATCCTCCCATTGAGACATGTAGATGTTAGCTAACGAGGGGGAGAACTTAGCCCCCATAGGTGCCCCCTCTATTTGTAAATAATAACGTCCATCAAATAAGAAGAAGTTATGTTTTAACAAAAATTCAACCACTATACCAATATACTCAATGAGATTATGACTGTAAGTGCTGTATTTCTGTAGATGTTGCCGCAGGCAATGGAGACCCCTCGTGTGGGGGATGGACGAGTAAAGCGCTGTGACATCACAGGTAGCCCACCCGTACTCATCCTGCCACACGGAGGTGTCCATTATCTGCAGCACATGTTTAGTATCTTGTAAGTACGTTGGTGTGACTCTGGCAAGTGGTTGAAGATAATGGTCCACCAGTGAATATGAGAAGCCCTCACCGCAGAGGAGGAAGAGGAGCAGCCTGAAGAAGTACTTCAATCAACACTGCTGTAAGGGTTAACAAAGTGAAGATCCCTGCTCCACTGAAGGTGCCTTCAGTGGGGTAGTGATCTTCACTGCTGCCTTAGACCACCAGTGACAGGAAGGCACCTTCAGTGGGGCAGGGATCCTCACTGCTGCCCTTCTTAAAGGAAACCTACCATTTAGAATGGCAGAGGTAAGCTGTAAGTACCGAGCACCAGCTCAGGGTGAGCTGGTGCCGGTACTTACTTTCGTTAGTGTTATAAACCGCGGTATTGCGGTTTTAACACTTTTTAAACTCTAGACCAGAACAGGCTTCGGTGCTGCGCGGGACCGTGCGCGCGCAACATCTCCGCTATTTCCTATGTAGGCGCGTGCACAATCGTGCGCACGCAGCGCCGAAGCCTGTTCTGGTCTAGAGTTTAAAAAGTGTTAAAACCGCAATACCGCGGTTTATGACACTAACGAAAGTAAGTACCGGCACCAGCTCACCCTGAGCTCACCCTGAGCTGGTGCTCGGTACTTACAGCTTACCCCTATCATTCTAAATGGTAGGTTTTCTTTAAGCATGCACGACTGGCATGCTCTAAGGGTTAAGCATGCATGACTGGCATGCTCTAAGGCAGTGATGGCGAATCTATGGCACTGGTGCCTGAGGCGGCACTCTGAGCTCTTTCTGGGGGCACCCAGGCCATCACCCCAGCATGAAGTACACCAGACAGGACTCAAAGAATCTTCCTCCAGAATCTTCCTACAATGATGGGCGAATTTGCCCTCCTTCTTTCAACTGTGTTGGTGTTTTTAGGAGGCTGAACGATTGAAAGTTGTCAAAGAACAAGGAGAAATAAATTACTGCTTAAATTGCTGTGCTGGCACTTTGCAGTAAATAAGTGGCTTTTGGTTGAAGTTTGGGCACTCAGGCTACAACAGGTTCGCCATCACTGCTCTAAGGGTTAAGCATGCACAACTGGCATGCTCTAAGGATGCATTTACACAAACATATGTGGGCGTATGTACGGCCACAAGCTTGTGGCCATACATACATCCCCCATAGACGACCATGGCCACACGGTGCCACACACATATGCAACACCCTCGCCGATGCAATGGCGAGGTAGTGCTTGCGAATACGTCCCACCTGTAGGTAACACCACATTACACTACATGGTCCTTATAGGATCAAGGGGAAATTGCAGTGGTTAATCCTGCCTGGCAAGGCAGATGTTAATTTGTGATGTAATTATGTCAACCAATGTCTGTGTTACATCCTGTCTCTGTGCACTGAGAGGTAATTGGAGGAGCAGCCACCACCTGACCAAGGGAAGGTAATAAAACCTCTGGCCAGGAATGTTCTAGAGGAGTCTCTCTCCAGAGAGAGAAGAGAGCAGTCTCTCCCAGAAGGGAGAATAGACCGGTCCTAGTCAGGCCCTCTGGGTCTGCAGGACGCAAGCAGAGAGTAGTTAGCTGAGCAGTAGCTCAGAGACTCTAGCACACCAGACCAGTGCAGGAAGAGCCTAGCCCCTGCCTGAAGTGGAACAATAAGACTAGAGTTAGTTTAGTGAGGAAAGGGGTATCATCCTACCTTCAAGGGTGATACCTGAAGAGATCCAGGACCGAGCTGAAGCCTCCTCTAAGGACACAGCTGCCTCCCAGCCTGCCCTTACATCCAGGCTGGTGACCTACATCCTGCGGCTCCCTCCAAATACCTCTCCAGTACTCCATCTACCTGTTAAAGGCACGTTTGCTGAAGTTCCTGCGGTTCCAATAAAGAACTGTAAGTTGTTTTCTTCAACCTCTGCCTCCGTCTGGTCCCTGCTACTACAACTCCCATCATCACCGGCACCCTGTCCACCACACAGAGACTCACACTCGGGACATTAAGGGGTTGCCCCAGGGAGATCCGCTATAGCAGCCGCTCCCTCATCTTTTCTTGCCAACACCACCCTGCTGGAGACCTGCCAGGCTGTAGGACAGCCCTCCGGTTCCCCCGTACCAAGCACCGTGACAATAGCGTGCTTAGGCCGCAACCGCCAGCCACTCCGGTACCGCGGGCCCCGGCTGACTCCAGGCCTCACCTCAAGGGCTAGGCCCCGGTGGGGGATGTTGCACATACTGTTATGTGCTTCTACTGAAACACATGTGATCAGTAATGAGCACCCGGTGTTTGGCATGTAAACAATGCAGAACACCAGGTGCTTCTTACTGATTGCATGCGTCTCAGCGGCAGGTCACATATTTTTATTATACACATTAACGTTTTCTATTTTTTTTCACAGGTTTCGGGACCCTTTGGATTCTTTTTCAAACAGAAAATTTTATAACATCTAATATAATGGTTAATCAGGGGTCTGCGGGGGTCTGGGGGAGTTTTTATTTCATTTAAAAAAGGTTTCATTTGTGTGTGTTTTATTTACTTTTACAACATTACAACAAGACTCCAAGCCCCAAATAATTCCCCTGGGACCCACCGTCACCAGGGTTGTCAGAAAGAGGCTGGTACCCACAGGGATAGATAATCTACACTGATGGTCTGGCCCTGAGGCGGCAGCAGTCTGGTTTTGCTAGGCCAGGAAGGGCCAATAACAGGGGCTTATCCTGCCCTGCTAGGCTGCAGCTGGTTGTATCTGGCTGAAGAAGGAAAACTAGGGGAATCCTACAGGGTTTTCTTTTTTTAATTATTGATAAAAAACAAAAAAATTGTCTGTCCCCCCCTCCATAATTTTCCTTCGTAGTGTAGATAGTCTGGTTCTGCGGCTCTTCCTGACACCCCTGGAGGCGGTGGGTGCCGGGGTTATTATTTGGTGCTAGCATGGTCACCGTCTATAAGATAGTGAAGTATTCAATGTTATAAAAATAAATAAAACTCACTTCTTGAAAAATAATCCAAAGGGTCCCGAAACCTGTGAAAAAAAAAAAATAGAAAACATTAATGTATATAATAAAAATGACAGTTATAATGCTACTTAATTGTCCTCCAATACTTTCAGTGCTACCTTCCTGCATGGAAACTTATAATGGACTCTCTGCTCTCTTGGCTGCTTTTCTATTTACATGCGCAAATTGTACAAATTGTGTAAATGCATCCTTTTTTACTATGAGTGACATCTACCAGTTTTACTGGTGGTAGACTGTCCAAACTTATATGTTCATTGTTTAGCAAAGATTTTTTTCTGATACCTATTATGCTGCAAAATTTGTTGGTAGTATTCAGACTTCATGATGCCCTGCACACGGTCAAGCAATCCAGTGCCAGAGGCAGCAAAGCAACCCCAAAACATCAGGGAACCTCCGCCATGTTTGACTGTAAGGACCGTGTTCTTTTCTTTGAAGGCCCCTTTTTCTCCTGTAAACGCTTTGTTGATGCCTTTTCCCAAAAAGCTCAACTTTTGTCTCATCTGACCAGAGAACATTCTCCCAAAATGTTTAAGGCTTTCTCAGGTGAGTTTTGGCAAACTCCAGCCTGGCTTTTTTTTAATGTTTCTGTGTAAGAAGTGGGGTCTTCCTGGGTATCCTACCATGCAGTCCCTTTTCATTCAGACGCCAACGGATAGTACAGGGTGACACTGTTGTACCCTCGGACTACAGAGCAGCTTGAACTTGTTTGGATGTTAGTCGAGGTTCACATCTAGGGAGGTGCCACAGTGCCAGGGGCTTTAAACTTCTTGACGGTAGACACAGGGACATTCAGGTTTTTGGAGATGGACTTGTAGCCTTGAGATTTGCTCAGGCTTCCTCACAATTTTGATTCTCAAGTCCTCAGACAGTTCTTTGGTCTTCTTTTTTTCCATGCTCAATGTGGTCCACACAAGGACACAGGACAGAGGTTGAGTCAACTTAAATCCATTTCAACTGGCTGCAAGTGTGATTTAGTAATTGCCACCACATGTTAGGTGCCACAGGTAAGTTCCAGGTGCTGTTCATTAAACAAATTAGAGAAGAATCACATGATTTTTCAAACAGTGCCAATACTTTTGTCCACCCTCTTTTTATGTTTGGTGTGGGATTATATCCAATTTGGCTTTTTTAACCCCTTAACGCTCTGCGCCGTAGCTCTACGGCGCAGAGGTATAAGGGAAGTATGAAGAGGGCTCACGGGCTGAGTCCTCTTCATACAGAGGTGGGGGTTTTTGCATTTTGCACAAAACCCCCACCGCTAATAACCGCGGTCGGTGCTTGCACCGATCGCGGCTATTAACCCTCTAAACGCCGCCCGCAAAGTCGCGGGCGGCGTTTAAAAGACGGCGGCGCGTGGGCGCCGCCATCTTTTTTTCGATCGCCACGCCCCCGAACGTCATCGGGGGGCGGCGATCGGTTACCATGGTAGCCTCGGGTCTTCTCTTGACACGAGGCTACATGGTTTATGCAGGTTCGTTACAATGAGCCAGTGGCTCATTGTAATGTAAGACCTGCAAAAACGCCATATATTGCAATACTGTAGTATTGCAGTATATGGTAGGAGCGATCTGATCATCTAGGGTTATTGTACCCTAGATGGTCTAAAAAATAGTGAAAAAAAAAAGAAAAAAAAAAGTTTAAAAAATAAAAAAAATTAATAAAATATTAAAAGTTCAAATCACCCCCCTTTCCCTAGAACGGATATAAAACATAACAAACAGTAAAAATCACAGACATATTAGGTATCGCCGCGTCCCAAAATGCCCGATCTATCAAAATATAAAAACGGTTACGGCCGGCGGTGACCTCCGAGGCGGGAAATGGCGCCCAAATGTCCGAAATGCGACTTTTACACCTTTTTACATAACATAAAAAATGAAATAAAAAATGATCAAAATGTCGCACAGACCTCAAAATGGTAGCAATGAAAACGTCGCCTCATTTCGCAAAAAATGACCCCTCACACATTTCCGTGCGCCAAAGTATGAAAAAGTTATTAGCGTCAGAAGATGGCAAAAAATTTTTTTTCTTTTTTGTACACATTCGTTTAATTTTTGAAAATGTATTAAAACACAATAAAACCTATATAAATTTGGTATCACCGCGATCGCACCGAACCAAAGAATAAAGTAGGCGTGTTATTTGGAGCGAAGAGTGAAAGTCGTAAAAACTGAGCCCACAAGAACGTGACGCACGTGCGGTTTTTTTTCAATTTTTCCACATTTGGAATTTTTTTTCAGCTTCGCAGTACACGGCATGTTAAAATAAATAACATTACGGGAAAGTAAAATTTGTTACGCACAAAATAAGCCCTCACACAGGTCTGTACACGTAAAATTGAAAAAGTTATGGATTTTTGAAGTTGGAGAGCGAGAAATGAGCCGGAAAACCCTCCGTCCTTAAGGGGTTAAAATTCTTTTTGTGGTTTTCCATTGAAGACAAATTAAAGCGGTTGTCCGAGTTTTGAAAAAAAACTATATGTGGCCGGGAGCGGGCAGCCTAAAACAATAAAGATGTACTTACCTTCCGGTGCCCTTCGGTATCCAGCGCTGCTGTCGCTCCGGCCCCCACACACAATGGATAGGGATGGATAGGCGTACCTGGCCACGGCCGGCCGGAAGCTGAATGACGCGCTGCTCCAGCGGCCATGTTTGTTTACATGGCGCCTGGACCGGAGCGACAGTAGCGCTGGAGACCGGAGGGCACCGGAAGGTAAGTACATCTTTATTGCTTTAGGCTGCCCGCTCCCGGCCACATATAGTTTTTTTTTCAAAACTCTGACAACCCCTTTAAATGAAGATAATAATACCAAAGAATTTCTGATTGCTATTATTATTTTGGAAAAAAATGAGTATTATCTGACATAATTTCAGGGGTGCCAATACTTTTGGCCACCACTGTACATTGTCCAGCATGATTTATCTGGCACAGAATACAACTGTGGGGTCTAAAGATACACTGAACTGTTTACTGATCTATTTATAAATCTCCCTCAATCAAAAGTATTGCAGATTGTAAATAAGATAGTCCAGATATTAGAGTCACAATTAGCTCTCTAGATCTGACAACATTACACATGTGACATCAACATTAGAGTAGTGGGGTCAAACATTTTTACTTGTTGATAGTAACAGCTGAATCTGCTTTCTAGATTGGTAGGGCTTAGTGGACTGTACCCTCAGGGCGCGTTCACACGTTCCGCTAGCGCCGTGTTCATAACGCTGCGCTAGCGCACAGGGGGCGGAGTTTGGGGCGATCGCATATGCGTTTCCAGAGAAACGCATGCGATCGGGTTATTAATTGCATGCGTTTCCCGGGAAACGCATATGCGATCGGCCCGAGCCCCGCCCACTGTGCGCTAGTGTCGCCTTATGAACGCGACGATAGCGGAACGTGTGAACGCGCCCTCAAAGAACTTTGCAAGTTCTTGTCCAGCACCAATCCTTGGTGTTACTGGTGGTGCACTGGGTTCGGTACTCAGACCTGAACAGATTTTTAAAATCTGGGTTTGGACAGATCAGTCATGTGGCATGTTTGTATCTTTGCCCAAGTAAAAGGGGCTGATCTGCCATACCAGGCAAAGCCACTTCTGAATACAGGGCATTGTGCTTTAGGAGCAGTGAAGAGACTGTAATGTATGTATTCGGATACTGTCAGACCCCTACTGCTATGATAGTGATGACCTATTTTGACGATATGCGATAAATATTGATATGCCAGATTGTTTTTAGTGGTCATAACAAATACCAGCAATGATTGCATACATCATAGTGGTGCTGCTCATACTAGAGATGTCTGACAGTAGTGTATCCCCTTCTCTACCAATCAGATCATAGTCATAGGGTGACAAATAAAACGGAGGCTTTATATGTAGAGTCCTGTGTGTTATTACAAGTACACAGGATATTATAGGAATATCTTTGAATCTAGATTTGCCCTTTGCATTGTGCACGACTCAAGTAATTATTTCGCAAAGAAAAAAATGTAACCTCCACTTCCACACGTGATCCAAAAAAACACACTATGAGATGAGGATTTATAAATTGTTAACTACACCTTACTATGAAAGTGAATATAAACCCTGTTCACTCTATGCGGCTATTATCCGTTAATATGACGTTATAACACGACTGAGGACGTCACTACTCTCCTTATTTTGACAGTGACAGAAGCCCAGGGGGGCGTTATATGTTTGGCGGCTTTCTATTGGATGGAACATTCTAGTGTGTAATGTGATTGGCTGAGGGCACACCAGCCCTCGGCTCGTACCATTCGGTTCCCTATATAGGTAATAAACCGCACTGTGATAATAGAAGTTACCGGAGACGTGACGTGTGTAATACGAGGTGACGTCAGAGATTACCGGGGACAGATGACAATATATACGCACAGGAAATCTTATAATAACGACCCATGCGCCCCTTTAGAACTCCAGAATGGTTTAGTCCAAACAGATTCTCCTCGGTTATATGAGGCGGCTCCTGATTGGCCGCTTCTACCTGTCAGTTACATTGTATCGGTAGTGACAGCCGCAGCGTCTAGCAGCCTGTGTCCTGTACACACAGTGAGCAGGTTACCGCAGGTGTATTATCACAGTGCAGGGTCACCGTCACCACGTGTCACACAGCATGATCAGGGGGGAAACTAGTGACCCTAAGAACTCCTGACCCACCCCCAACACCGCCCCTCTCTGATCTGCCAATAGGAAGTCATGTTACATGCAGGACCCCACCTCCTCCACACTGAGCTGAGTGCAAGGTGAGCCCAGCCTGGGGTAGTGACATATAGCCGGGAACATGCTGCACATTAGGAGGGCCCTGAGACAGTCCTGGGCAGGGTGAGTACCCCAACCCCCTATATAATAACCCCCTGATCCTCACTGACAGGTGCCCCCACCCATAATGGACCCTAGAACCCCTATAGAACATGATGTTCTGCCAGTGCAACCTGCTGTGCCAGCCTGATGTGTAAGGTGTAGCATGGCAGCACTGCTCCCTTCTGTATTATCTACTATACCAGTGTCACCCCCTGTGCTATGCCAGCCTGATGTGTAAGGTGTAGCATGGCAGCACTGCTCCCTTCTGTATTATCTACTATACCAGTGCCACCTCCTGAGCTATGCCAGCCTGATGTGTAAGGTGTAGCATGGCAGCGCTGCTCCCTTCTGTATTATCTACTATACCAGTGTCATCCCCTGAGCTGTGTCTGCCTGATGTGTAAGGTGTAGCATGGCAGCACTGCTCCCTTCTGTATTATCTACTATATCAGTGTCACCCCCTGAGCTATGCCAGCCTGATGTGTAAGGTGTAGCATGGCAGCACTGCTCCCTTCTGTATTATCTACTATATCAGTGTCACCTCCTGAGCTATGCCAGCCTGATGTTTAAGGTGTAGCATGGCAGCACTGCTCCCTTCTGTATTATCTACTATACCAGTGCCACCTCCTGAGCTATGCCAGCCTGATGTGTAAGGTGTAGCATGGCAGCGCTGCTCCCTTCTGTATTATCTACTATACCAGTGTCACCCCCTGTGCTATGCCAGCCTGATGTGTAAGGTGTAGCATGGCAGCGCTGCTCCCTTCTGTATTATCTACTATACCAGTGCCACCTCCTGAGCTATGCCAGCCTGATGTGTAAGGTGTAGCATGGCAGCGCTGCTCCCTTCTGTATTATCTACTATACCAGTGTCATCCCCTGAGCTGTGTCTGCCTGATGTGTAAGGTGTAGCATGGCAGCACTGCTCCCTTCTGTATTATCTACTATATCAGTGTCACCCCCTGAGCTATGCCAGCCTGATGTGTAAGGTGTAGCATGGCAGCACTGCTCCCTTCTGTATTATCTACTATATCAGTGTCACCTCCTGAGCTATGCCAGCCTGATGTTTAAGGTGTAGCATGGCAGCACTGCTCCCTTCTGTATTATCTACTATACCAGTGCCACCCCCTGAGCTATGCCAGCCTGATGTGTAAGGTGTAGCATAGCAGCACTGCTCCCTTCTGTATCACCTACTATACCAGTGTCATCCCCTGAGCTATGCCAGCCTGATGTGTAAGGTGTAGCATGGCAGCACTGCTCCCTTCTGTATCACCTACTATACCAGTGTCATCCCCTGAGCTATGCCAGCCTGATGGGTAAGGTGTAGCATGGCAGCACTGCTCCCTTCTGTATCACCTACTATACCAGTGTCATCCCCTGAGCTATGCCAGCCTGATGTGTAAGGTGTAGCATGGCAGCACTGCTCCCTTCTGTATCACCTACTATACCAGTGTCACCCCCTGTGCTATGCCAGCCTGATGTGTAAGGCGTAGCATGGCAGCACTGCTCCCTTCTGTATTATCCACTATACCAGTGTCACGCCCTGAGCTATGCCAGCCTGATGTGTAAGGTGTAGCATGGCAGCACTGCTCCCTTCTGTATCACCTACTATACCAGTGTCACCCCCTGAGCTATGCCAGCCTGATGTGTAAGGTGTAGCATGGCAGCGCTGCTCCCTTCTGTATTATCTACTATACCAGTGTCATCCCCTGAGCTGTGCCAGCCTGATGTGTAAGGTGTAGCATGGCAACGCTGCTCCCTTCTGTATCACCTACTATACCAGTGTCACCCCCTGAGCTATGCCAGGCTTATGTGTATGGTGTAGCATGGCAGCGCTGCTCCCTTCTGTATCACTTACTATACCAGTGTCACCCCCTGAGCTATGCCAGCCTGATGTGTAAGGTGTAGCATGGCAGCACTGCTCCCTTCTGTATTATCTACTATACCAGTGTCACCCCTTGAGCTATGCCAGCCTGATGTGTAAGGTGTAGCATGGCAGCACTGCTCCCTTCTGTATTATCTACTATACCAGTGTCACCCCCTGAGCTATGCCAGCCTGATGTGTAAGGTGTAGCATAGCAGCACTGCTCCCTTCTGCATTATCTACTATGCCAGTGTCACCTCCTGAGCTATGCCAGCCTGATGTGTAAGGTGTAGCATGGCAGCGCTGCTCCCTTCTGTATTATCTACTATGCCAGTGTCACCTCCTGAGCTATGCCAGCCTGATGTGTAAGGTGTAGCATGGCAGCGCTGCTCCCTTCTGTATTATCTACTATACCAGTGTCACCTCCTGAGCTATGCCAGCCTGATGGGTAAGGTGTAGCATGGCAGCGCTGCTCCCTTCTGTATTATCTACTATACCAGTGTCACCTCCTGAGCTATGCCAGCCTGATGGGTAAGGTGTAGCATGGCAGCGCTGCTCCCTTCTGTATTATCTACTATGCCAGTGTCACCTCCTGAGCTATGCCAGCCTGATGTGTAAGGTGTAGCATGGCAGCACTGCTCCCTTCTGTATTATCTACTATGCCAGTGTCACCTCCTGAGCTATGCCAGCCTGATGTGTAAGGTGTAGCATGGCAGCGCTGCTCCCTTCTGTATTATCTACTATGCCAGTGTCACCTCCTGAGCTATGCCAGCCTGATGGGTAAGGTGTAGCATGGCAGTGCTGCTCCCTTCTGTATTATCTACTATACCAGTGCCACCTCCTGTGCTATGCTATGTTCTATCTCAGGGACCCCCACTCATTTCTGGTCCTGAACACCTCTTATCATCCTAAGCATTTAATTGTGTATAAAACTTAAAAAAAAACCTATAATATTCAGCTGCAGGTCTTTATTTTTCCCTTATAGTGTGAATAAGGTCTGTAGGAATCTCATCCAATACTGTAAGTGCTATGGAAACTCCACCTGTAAATCCAGAAAGACAATCCTTTGCATATCTTACATGTTGATACTTTCTCTAAGACAAACCATGCAAATTAGATAGCGATCACCTGATCAAGAGTTCACCCTCTAGTTATCTGTCCAGACAGCCATGTAAACATGCACGCCCAGCTCAGCACAATACTGCAGGTTTATTTCAGGGTTGTAGAGGTCATCTGGTGCCAGACGCTTCTGTCCACTGCCTATCAAGGTATCTCATGCTGAAATGCAATGTGCTGGGTCATTGTTTCTGCTTTTTGGGGACAGTCCCAAGTACTTATTGTATGCGGCCAGTTCTGACAATATTCATCTATTGTGAGAGGGCAGCTTAAAGTGTTTGTACCAACCTTTTAAAGGACATCTACCACCAGAAAGAAAGACTGTATGGAAATGAGCCTGAGGGGCTCTAGGCTCCATTAACACCTATGGAATCTGGAGCCCCTCCTGCTCATTTGCATACAATCCTTCATCCTGGTGGTAGATGCCCTTTAAGTTAACAAGCTGATTGTTAGGAGTCAGAAAATTAGGACCCTACTGATGAGGAGAACAGGGATTCTATTCGTACTAATGGGCGGAGAGGACAGCCAAGCATATGCTGCTCCATTCAATAGTAACACAGTGTCAGAAATTGCTGAGCACAGCGCTCTTGATCTCCGGCATTCCCATTCACTTTCTAAGGGAGTGCTGGAGATAGAGTACAGAACTCAGTTATTTCCAGTAATGCCATGGAGAATGAATGGAGTAGTACTCAATGTGCTGCTCCATTTACTGAGGAGAAACTGCACTGCACTCATAATCAAGTGCAGTCATGGGTGATCAGACCCGTCAGCATGTTATCCCCTATCCTGTGATATTTACTCTAGGAAAACCCCCAAGAGTTACAGTATATGGTAGAAAGCAGTGTGGAACAGGACACCATAGAATAGGTTATAAATATTCCTTGCAGGTTGTAACTTCTACAGAGTAGAGAGAGCCAGAAGCTGATCAATGTATAGTGGTCTGGCAGAAGCTAATCGCCCCTAGGCATGAAAGGATCGGACATGTTGCAATCCATCAGCATGATCCTTCCCTCCATATCACCATTAATCTTATCCTATTTGTTTTAGAGTACAGGCAGTTCCCGGGTTACATACAAGATCGGTTCTGTAGGTTTGTTCTTAAGTTGAATTTGTATGTAAGTCAGAACTGTATATTTTATAATTGTAACTCCAGGCAATTATTATTTTTTTGGTCTCTGTGACAATTGCGTTTTAAAAATGTTGTATTGTCATAAGATCCAGGATCAACAATAAAGCTTCATTACAGACACCTGTGATAACTGTTACAGCTGATCATTGTAGCCTAAGGCTAAAGTACAGGAAATTACCAATATCCAGAGGTCCATTTGTAACTGGGGGTCTTCCGTAAGTCGGGTGTTCTTAAGTAGGGGACCACCTGTATATATATTTTAGTAGTTGGATTTCCAGCTAGCTCCATTCTGTGTGGACTCCGTGTCATGTCATCATGGTGATCCGGAGTTTACATTCATTCTGCTTTATAGCTGCTATAGTCAGACAGCTACTATGTATGACCTGGATCTGCCAATGACACATTGATAAAGAGTATATGTGGTATCAGCAAGGTTATTTCTATGCGAAGTGCACACACTTCTAGCTACAATGACATGGACATTGGCCTTTTTTATTTTTTTCTCCAAGACAGTTTTTAGGAGCAAAAATATAAAGTGATATCATTAAACAGATCCCCATCACTTATCACTAAGCTGTTGGAGAAGCACATCAAGTGATCTTGTATAATGCTACAATGGTGCAGAAACCAACATTTTGGTAAGCTTTGTCTCAGAACAGAGCTTTATCAACCATATAAACTATGAACTGTATTCTAACCATATGGGCATTGTTAGGACAGGGAAAATATCTTGTGCTTCACATAGTCTCTGTCCCTGCCTACCTGACAGCCCTGTGCTAAACCACAGGTGGCAACTGGGTAACAGTTCCTACCCTGGATAAGTGTGCAGTAGAGACACAATACAGACTAAAAGGCATACAAACTGGGTTGAAAAGACAAAGTTAATGGTTGCCCCAGATATGAATAAGCAGGTATATACAGATTGACCTGAGCCATCCCAGAAGCTGATTGGAACAGCCCTCCAGCAATCCCATAGAACTGTGTGCACACACATTCCCTAGAGAGAGGCTGCTTAGCTGTCAATCAGCTTTCTGCAGAACATTACACCCACATTGATCTGTCAAACCTTGCTCCAGCTCCAGTTCCCATGGGATTTTTGCACTTTTTATGCAGAAAAAAAATTCCGAAAAGTTTCAGGAGAAAAATAAAAGGTTTATTGCAAGTGAATTTTTCTTGCACATCCAGTGTTGTGTTACTAATTCTATAATCTGTAGTGAAAACTCAGTGTACAACTGATATACCGCATATTGTATACATGCTGCAGGTACATTTTCTTAGCAGATTGCCAGACATCCTTAGTATTCTGTAAAATTTCAAACATTTGGCTACCGGTTAAACTTATTATCTGCCGCTTTTTTGTAGCATACCTTACAATAAAGTAGAGACTGTCAGGCACTGCCGGGCCGACACCTGCTTAATACAGATGAGAATCCACATATGTCTGACTACTATAATTACTTACACAATGTGACCTATTCCTGTCACACCGCACAACCCCTCGTGGGAAGCAGCTGACGGATCCCACAGATGGATCATCAGCTGTAGAAGTCATCTGTAGTTTCATTATTCTAATTATATTTCACCAATGGGACAGGGCAGTAATGTCTTATACGTATACAGATACAACGTAACAGCTAATCTTCCAATAATAACTCACATCTGCTCTGTAATAATTCTCAATTCACAGATCAGTTTTAGTGACAGCTGCATTCATTTTCAGGGCTTGTATTCTGTAACATATGTCCATGTTAATTTTTATACTCTATACCCAATATACCTTTTTTATCCTAAAATGTGAAAGTTTGGAGGATTGTAGGAGGTCCTGGGTGTGTAACCAGTTCTGTGTTTTCTTTCCAGGCTGCGCTGGCATCACTGCGCAGCCGCCGAAGTGAAGAATGAACCAATTCTGGAGTTTAAACATGGCAGCCCGGAGAGAGCAGCTCTGCAGAAGGTAGGTACCTCTTGTATTCCCTGTGCTATAACAATGTGAAAGCATCTTATGTAATAACTTGCTGTGCAAGAACTTTATTACACCTTATTAATTATTTGTGTTTATATTGAGAACTGGGTGTTACCATCGCTCTTGTCAGAGAGGTGCGGCCCTGGATAGATCTTCACTCATGAAGTCCTCATACATCAGTCCCTGCTATCAATACACATGTACACAAGAACCATTTCAGGACCTTTGAAGGTCCTCCAAAGGTCCTGTAACCACAGATTTAAATCGGCAGAAGGGAAGCATCCTCCGATTCCCAAGAAGCCGATTCTAGCACCATATGTATAAAGTTATTCCAGACTTAATCTAGGGCAGTGATGGCTAACCTATGGCACTGGTGCCAGAGGTGACACTCAGAGCCCTTTCTGTGGGCACTCAGGCCATCACCAGAGATGACTCCAGATATATTCCTGCAGTCCCAGACAGCCCAGGACTTGCTGTGTACAGAGCTATTTTAAAGTGACAGCTCTACCTGGGACTATTTTCTGCTTTATTGGTGTCCTCAGGAGCTGGTATCAATGAAAACTGTGACAGAGAAGGGAGTATAAATCACAAATTAAATTTCTGTGTTGGCACTTTGCGATAAATAAGCAGATCTTTGTTGCAGTTTGGGCACTCGGTCTCTAAAAGGTTTGCCATCACTGCCCTATGCTATAACAATGTGAAAGCTTCTTATGTAATAACTTGCTGTGCAAGAACTTTATTACACCTTATTAAATATTTGTGTTTATATTGAGAACTGGGTGTTACCATCGCTATCATTGTCAGATTGTCAGAGAGGTGCGGCCCTGGATAGATCTTCATCCATGAAATCCTCTTACATCAGTCCCTGTATCAATACACATGTATCCAAAGGTCCTGTAACCACAGATTGAAATTAGCAGAAGGGAAGCATCCTCCATTCCCCAAGCAGCTGATTCTAGCACCATATGTAGAAAGTTATTCCAGACTTAATCTAGGGGATATAATATTCATACAGCCCAGGGCCCATAGTGGTCTTAATCCACCCCTGCCTTTATATGTATATTTATTGAAAAGTGCATTTCTAATCATGAATAGTTCTCTAACTTTTTAATAGTATTCAGTGAGTGGAGAAACTGTAGTTTAGATATTATATGATTGGAGAAGAAATGAGGAGGCTGCTGTGCAGTAATATTACACATTTGTTGTGTACATGAATTGAGTGTCAGGGTGATGGATCCAGTAATCATTATATTTTTTAGGTTGGTTGGATGATTCCTAGTCACATACAGTCAATAATTCACTATAGCCTTGCTGATGTAGCGTCTTGTACTGTTGTACCTTGGTTCTTTGGCCAGACATGTCCGCTGTATCTGTACTCATTAGATGTATACATTTACTATTTTAGACTTCAAAAACCGGGTCAACCAGTCTATATGCTTAGAGAAGTTCATCTATTAAAAACTTAATGCTACACACAAATTTTAGTCTATTTAGGGCCCTTGGTTGGACCGGCGAGGTTTAGCTGCATTGACTCTGGTACAAGACTGAATATTTCACAACTTTTTGGCGTGAGCCCTTAGCGTCGCTGAATGTGCCAACTTGTGACTACTCCATTGTACTTTGCCTGGTTTCGGGGGCTGCCAACCGATGTTAGTGTATTTGTATCGGATTTTGTTGGGTACTTTTGATAAAAATGTATTATCTTGTGAATGTAATAACTATTCTGTATGTCTGGAGACCTGTTTACTACAGAACTTGTGCACATGCATTGCAAGGCGGCTATCTACAAGATACCGGATACCACGGCCATTGGTGCTCATCTGGGGAGGGATGGGGGTGGTGGTAGGACTTCCCTTGTATGTTGGGTTTTTATGGTTTAAAACTGTTTACAAAATAAAAGATATTTGATTAAAAAAAAGATGTGTATAATATCAGGCTCCTTGTCTTATTTGCCCTCTTCTAGGCACTACAAGATCTTAAAGGTAAAACTGAAGAAATCCCCTGTGTGGTGGGGGGAGAAGAGGTCTGGACCAAGGATGTCAGATATCAGCTCTCAGTAAGATTTCCTGCTGCTGAACCAGATTAGAAGAATTTTATTTCAGAAATGTTATTGCTCAGTAAAAGACAGTACAAACTTGGTTTCCTTTGACCCACCAAATCATCAATCCTTAGAAAAGAAACTTAAAACGAAAATTCGTATCAGCTCGTGTCTTCAGCGTGTGCTCAGGATACCTCCTGGATCTTGGAGTTTGAAGATGCAGTAGAAGACAAAATTATCCAGCACCAGCTTTGGCATAAAACATGGCATATTTTATTGAGCCTACTTTATTGAGAAAATTTTCTCAAAAATTGTGCGAACATAGGCATCGGTTCAGAAGAATACAAATGTGCTTGCAAAAACGATGGAAAGACAAAACTGCACAATCCTGCGCCCTTACTCATGGTTAAAGGGGTGTTCCCAATTAATGTTATAGTTTGCATTATAAAAAGGTATACAACTTTCCAATATACTCTATGTATCATTTCCTTACAGCTTTCTAGATCTCTGCTTGCTGACAGTCTATACAAAAGCTTCTATGTTACTTCCAGTGAACAGAAATCTGACCATGGTCACACAGGTGCACAGCTTGTTATATCACACAGCTCTGATTACTCTCTGTGATACTAATGAGCTGTGCACCTGTGTGACCATGGTCAGATTTCTGTCCACTGGAAGTAAACGTAGAAGGTTCCTATAGTATGACAGCAAGCAGAGATCTAGAAAACCATAAGAAATTGATACAGAAAGTATATTGGAAACTTTTATGACTTTTCATTATACAAAAAAATAACATTAAATTTTCTGTAATGGGAATACCCCTTTAAATGACCTTAAGTAGGGGACCGCCTGTATTGTGTGGCAGCCTTGGCCCCTCACTATCAGGATGGTCATAATGACATATCAAATATTTCTTATGTAGTAGATAATGTGCTTTCAGACACAAAAAACAGTACAAAAAAGATTATTTGTTCCAAGAATAACTATTCAACATCTGCATTGTATGTACAGACTTCTCAGAGACAATACCATAAGCCTTATCTATGGCTGAGACGTACACTCAGTATTCTTTTCTTATTATTTCTCTTCTCAGCCTTTCAACCATTCACACAAAGTGGCCAAGTACTGCTACGCGGATAAGGTGAGCCCAGGCAGTGTCATGATATATAATGTTATGGTCACACAGTATCTATAGATGTATCTAGATATTTCTGTTTGAATGATTTTGATACAGTCTTTGTGTTGCAGGATCTGCTCAATAAAGCCATCAATGCTGCCTTGTCTGCTCGCAAGGAGTGGGACCTGAAACCGGTGGAAGATCGGGCACAGATATTCTTTAAGGCTGCAGATCTTCTCAGTGGCCCCAGAAGAGCGGAGATTCTGGCAAAGACCATGATCGGACAGGTAAAATCCACCCGTCAGACGGGATGCCCCATCTAGCTTCATGTCTTATCCACAGTTATAGGAAACTTTATTGGATTCTATTTACCCTACAGAAAATCTAAGAATGCCTAAATGTGACACCCTTCTGTATTTACAACACATATAGAACACATATTGGCCTTTCCTACATATATCTTCCTAATGCTTCCCTATATGTTTGTACAGATTGTAAGATTGGTATTTTTGACTCAATGAGTCAAAGTGTTATGTCAAACATCTCCAGTGAAGGTACCATCCATTGGCCTGCTTGCTTTTCATTCCACTACTATTTTCCTTTTAGGGTAAGACCGTCATCCAGGCTGAAATAGATGCTGCGGCTGAACTTATCGACTTTTTCCGGTTCAATGCCAAGTATGCTGTACAGCTGCAACACGAGCAACCCATCAGTATACCCATCAGCACCAACAGCATGGTATACAGGGGCCTGGAGGTAAGTGGCATTGATGATATGAGGTAAATGGAGGTCAGTCAAATAAAAGCACTGAATAATCATGACTCCTCTCTATTTCTTCCTTAGGGTTTTATTGCTGCTGTGTCTCCATTTAACTTCACAGCTATTGGGGGGAACCTCGCTGGTGCTCCCGCCTTGATGGTAAGTCTTTGTGAGTGATGTCTACGAGCTGTAGTCCATTATATCAGGCAGAACATCCAGTGTGTGTTTGGCTCTGACCATTGTAAACGTCAGTGTTTACAAAATAACTCACATTGCTACAATGTATCTATATGTCTCTGGGACCGTAATGATAGAACGCATCATGGTGAATCATGGGGGATACGCCATGAAGCTCCAGCAAGGAATTTGCGCAGGTTATAGCTAATGGGGTGCGTAAGGTGTCCACACCCCCTCGACGTTGAGTTGGCATAAGGTGGGAAGGAGATGTAATACTTGGTCGTGCTCCATGAATTCCAACATTATTAAGGCTTGTACGATAAATCCCCCAACATCTGTCAAAATGATTGGAACTTTGTCTCAAACGCTTTTGTGAACCGAAGCTTAGAAGTTGTTTTCACTTGCAAAACATTAAAAGTAACAGCTATGGGTGTGGAACCAGTTCCCTGAGGGTGTGGTGGAAAAAGTTCATGTGTTTTGTAAGCGGTAGCAGTGACTGAGGACTGACCCTGATGGAAGATGTTGATGGACATATGGATGGACATACAAGTTGGGGGACAGTTCGTGCTACCCCTCACCTGACAGTCATTGGATAATCGGGCTACACAATGTTTCACCAGGGTTGGTTAATTTGACTCTGCCACAGGAGAATATAGTGTACAAACACCACGGCTCCCTGGACAAGTTCTAGAGAGTGTAGGACTCCTGGTGCTCTTCCCCAGATACCCTTTTTAATGTCCGTAGTTTCAGAGTCTCTCACCCGTTTTAAATTTTTACTATGGTTCTTCTAACTCGATACAATACAAATGGTAACTGAGTGATGGACGCCCTTCCTGTACCCCTCTGCACATTGCTGACAGGAGGGATTTCCCAATTTACAGGGAAAAGACGGCTGAGTATCGTGTTTCCTAACCCTAGTTCAGTGATGGCGAACCTATGGCACGGGTGCCAGAGGTGGCACTCAGAGCCCTTTCTGTGGGCACTCAGGCCATCCCCCCCCCCAATTTCACCAAACAGGACAAAATCCACCAAATCTTCCTGCAGTCCCAAGCAACTTAAGGGATGCTGCTCTCAGTGCTATTTTAAAGCGCTATTGGCTGTTTGAAACTGCGGGAAAAGTGACAAGGTTTTGACAGAACTGCATTGTCTTTGGAAGTCCTTCTGCTGGACCCACCATTCTTCCTAGAGAAAAGCTACAATGACGGTCTGAACTTATTTGCCCACCTTCTTTCAACTCTATTGGTGGCCTTAGGAGAGCCAATACAATTGAATGATGTGGAAGAACAGGTAGCAATAAGCTACTGCTAGAAATGCCATGTTGGCACTTCATGGAAAATAAGTGGATTCTGGTTGTAGTTTGGGCACTCGGTCTCTGAAAGGTTCGCCCTCACTGCCCTAGTTGCTTTTACTTTACTGTATTGCTTGCCTGACACCACTCGACCAGGATGGTTATTGTTATATGTAAAATTTGGGGAGGGGGTTTAAAGGACACCTGTCATCAGGTCTGTCACTAGTCCTGTCACCTCTACCTGTTGCAGCAGCTCACAAGGATCCCATCCCAGGCTTTATCTAGTTATTTCATACATTATTCATTGTAAAATCATCTATTCTTTATCATGTAAATGAGGCAAGTCACATGGTCAGAGGCAGTGATGTCACCCCTGTTACCCCTCCCCTCTCCTCCCCCTGCTCATGTCTGTGTGTAATGTATAGTAAAGCATGGCTAGTGTGTGTGCTGCATCTGCTGACATGCTGCATCGTCCTAATACACAGAGACACAGACATCAGCTACACAAGTACCTATAACATGGCTGCCTGGAGCTGCTGTATCTCTCCTAAACACAAACATGCACACACAGGCTGCAGGGGGCGTGGCCACCACCACCAGGAAGCACATCATTATACAGCCTCACATCATTATACAGGCTGTCAGTCATGCACTGGGGGTGTGGCTGTACCTCCCACTCATGAATAGAGTGGACAGCTTGAATATGCTAATGCTTCATTGGACATTTCACAGGTCATTTGCATACAGCTTTAGGACATTGTCCCTCTACATGCCTGTAAACCTAAGCAATGAGGTAAGCAATGAAGGGATAGAGGCAATGTTCTCTAATGGCAGTTTATGAAAATATATTTAGTTTAGGGGGGTTATTTTGCATGACGGGTTCTCTTTAAGGCTGTTGCTTTGATGCAGAATTCTCCACGAATGGCGAATTATTACGTTATGATGTACGTTGTTATTTCTGATGTACCTCAACTAATGTTCCTTGTTTCATTCATCTGTCAATAAAGCGATTAAAAAAAATAAATAAATAAATTCAGGTGTTAGGGACATATAGCAATAGGGTGTATTAGGTGCAGTGTTGGTATCTATTTCCTGGTTTATACACTGGTTGGGTGTCTCCCCTGACCCAATCCCAGCCTTGATTTCTACTTGTTTTTTTTTGTTGATTTTTATCTGCAAATATTGATATTTATGTGGTCTTCAAGGTCTGGTACTGTTGATAGTTAAGTGTGGTGATCCTTCACTATCTGGTTGTGATATGCTTTTTAATTGTACTTATAAAAGTTAGGTTTTAACATGCTCTGCTTGCCTGGAGATATGGATAAGCTCTAATGCAACTCCCTGATCTTTTTGGGAGAGAGAAGCAAAGGCCAGAGTGTGATTTCTCCCCTGGCCTGACCAAGTTGAGTCTTCACATATGCGTAGGATGGGGTGACCAGGTGAACTTCAATATGAGTCTTATAACCTAACAATGGGATTAAGTGGTCAGACTTTTTGCATCAATAACTTTGTTTCAGAGAGGGAAGCAAACCATATGAATTTAAAGACGTCTGTGTATGTGCGTGCAACCAGAATTTGGAAATGGTTGCGGAATTACAGGTTTATTTTACATTTAGGAGATACATGGGACAGTTCTCATTTTCATCCGAAGGAGCCTCATAGCAGTCCATATACTCATAAAGATTATGCCGAATATGAATGTTCCCTTATAGTAACTCCCCATCAATTTGTATGACTAGTGTAATCCCTGCAGCTGGTTAATCTCATGTTATTTGCACATATTCTATCAGTGTTTCATCTCTGACACCTTAGTGAGTTCGGATGGGAATGTCTCTCCCGTCTAGATAAATACAGGGTGATGTGTGAGCGGAGAGGAAGGGGCCGGTGATTAAGATCGGGTGTCGTGTCACCTGTACAATAGATACAGGCAGAAAGTATTTGCAGGTGCAATATTTCATTCTCCGTAGGATCAGGTGGCTTCACATCTGTGGTTGTCCCTGCAGCTTGTGACACAATGTAGAGGTTGGACAGTCAAGATAACTTTGACTATTTGTATATTTCAAGGGATGTTTCATAATCACAACTTTTTATGCCATGTGTGTCTGTAAGAGAGAATATGTCCTACTGGAATAAAGCTCATACATGAGACATGGTGGACCCCCAGCACTGGCCACCTATCCTGTAGATATAGGAAATTAGTGCCTGGTGTTGTAAAGAAACACTCTGTCTGATACTGTCTTCTCTTTGCGCACAATATAAATTTCCTTATCTTTTTCCTTGGTCCAGGGTAACGTGGTCCTGTGGAAGCCTAGTGACACCGCCATGCTGTCCAATTACACAGTGTATAAGACCCTACTAGAAGCCGGCCTTCCTCCTAATATCATCCAGTTTGTTCCTGCAGACGGCCCAGTGTTTGGCGACACGGTCACCGGCTCGGAGCACCTCAGCGGAATTAACTTCACCGGGAGCGTTCCGTAAGTGTCATGGCTTCAGCATTATAATCTATGTAGCTTTATAGTAACATTGTAAATACAGGATATATTTCTGCAAACTTGTTTAGACTCCACTTATAGAACTGCAGACTTTGTAAGTTTCACTAATGTGTTAAAAGGTTAATAGTTTAGTTTTGGGTGTTTTTTACTTAGAACTTTCAAGCGGCTCTGGAAACAAGTATCTGAGAACCTGGACCGATATCGGACGTTCCCACGATTAGCTGGAGGTGAGAGATCATTCAGCTACAATATGTGACTGTATAGGGAAACAACTCTCATCTCTTGTGTCATGCTAGTTGTCCCTCTCCCAAGAAAAGGAGTCTTTACATAGAGAGACTGAACATCTGTCCTATTGTACAACTTCTCACCGCTGAGGGTCTGTTATAGTTGTATCTAGTGAAATATTCTTTATCAATTCTTTTAAAATTTAAAGGGGTGTTCCAGGACCATTATGTAGGATATCAGATTAGGTGATCCGAGGACCTGCACCCCCATTGCATGTCTGGTGGAAGGTAGTGATGTGTTGTTAGCAAACGAGCCGCCTCTAAGAGCTGTCTCTTGTTCGTGAACAATGTGACATTGCCCCTAACAGACTCACCACACCCCCTTTAACCCGATACAATCTGGTTAAAAGTGGAGTGGTCTGGGGTGATTGACTGGCCTCCAGCTCCCTATTATATATTTAATAGGGAGCCGATCAGGAGCCAGAAGTGCAGGCTCTTCTTAGTGAGCAGAGTCTAATGAGCCAGCTCGCTAAGAAGAGCCGGATTTCCCATCACTAGTGGAAGGAGCTGCACTACATTCTCTGTATGGATTACATTGGTCCACTAACATATACCCTTAGATGCAACTCTGCTCTGTAGTACAGCACTTCAATCGCAACAAATTGCCATAACTTGCACAGATGACACTACAGACTGTATGAAGATACATTTAGTCAGGGAGAGGAAACCACTTGTTTTTCTTGCCTTATCTATAGTGTCAGGACAATGCATAATGCTCAGTTAAGTTCATCTTCCAAGTTCTCTTATCCCTTAAATTGCAACAATGACTATAAATATTGGTATGAAAGGGGTTCTCCAGAATTTTGTTATTGATCACCTACTGTCATGATATCAGGATCCCCAGGAGACTATCCATATACGCGGTTTTTGACAAGTGATGTCACATAACCTGTTTGCAGGGAATTGGGGGCTGAGCCGTAATACCGTACACGGCCACTGTGCGCTGCTTGGTGATCAGTGACTGCAATGATCATACAACGCAAATTACAAATCAGATATCCTTGATCATTGGGAAAAATTCATGCATGACTCTAGTTAAAGGGGTTGTCCAGGATTTTCCAATAAAAGCGACTTTAATCTCCTATGCAGAATGCGGAGGGAAAAACTTCCATTTTGTCCACAAGTCGGCTGATGTTGAGAGCGCGGTGAACGGCGTCCTTCGTTCGGCCTTCGAGTACAGCGGTCAGAAGTGCTCGGCCTGTTCCCGGCTCTACGCACCCGACTCTCTGTGGCCCCAGATCAAAGCTCGGCTTCTGGAGGAACATGGCAAGATCAAAGTAGGAAATGTGAGTACGGATTTCCACCTCTCGTAGGGACTTTCTTTTTTTTTTTTCCTCGGGAGCTCAGCGGGTGTCTGATGGGATTAGAGCCCGCGTTAGGCCGCGGCTAATACCTGCTGAACCATCCGCCTTCTCTTATCCTGTCAGGGAGGAAGAGAAAATGAAGAGTTAGGGAATGCGGCAGGAATTTATTGTAAGTAGCCGTTAACCCGATACGTTAATTGAATAGAAGCGCCCGTTCCTTGTCAGGTGGGAAGTGTAATTTTAGAAGCTGGAGGTTGTGCGAGGATTTAGTCCATGTTCCCACTCCGCTTTTTGATCCATGACAAGCAGTTAGGAGCTTTGGGTAACAAATTAATGAAGTGTTGGATCCTGATATTCTCTGATCTGGATTCTCTGCTTTTAATTCCCTCAGCCTGCAGATGACTTCAGCACCTTCACGTCCGCCGTTATTGATGAAAAGGCAAGTACCCCGATCCTTCTTTCTGCCTGCGTTTTATTAGATCAGTTTATAATCACATGTTATTATTGCTGGAAAGGCTACGTAGACTTTTTTTTTAAATTCCTTTAATCCGGAATCAATAGAATCCTGGATTGTTAAACATTCTAAATTGTCAGACAGTTCTACAAATGTATCTTCCACAATAAAGAAAACACATACAGATGGGTCCCTAAACACAAACTCGACTTACAGACCTGCCACCATAGACATTGTTAGAAAAACTGCACTGAAATTTCCCTCTATTGAGTCGCAATGTGTCTGGACACACAGTCTAAACAGTCATGAGTTAGATGTAGGCCTCAAATGAATTCTGGGTAGTTGCATTGCTTCTGCTCCTCCTGTAGGAACACATAAAGGATACATATGCAGGCAGTCCCCAGGTTACATACAAGATAGGTTCCATAGGTTTGTTCTTAAGTCGAATCTGTATGTAATTCGAAATTGTATATATTTTACCATTGTAGATCGAGACAAAAAATTTTTTTGCCCCAGTGACAATTGGAGTTTCAAAATTTTTTTGCTGTAATTTGACCAAAGTTTATCAATAAAGCTTCATTACAGACACTTTACAGCTGATCATTGCAGTCTGGGACTATAGTAACATGCAGAGGGGTCCATCTTTAAATAGGGGTCGTCTGTAAGTCGAATGTCCTTAAGTAGGGGACCGCCTGTATCTGAGCGTTTGTCTTCTTTCCCTTCAGTCATTCAGACGGATCCAGGGCTGGATAAAACACGCTCAGGAGTCTCCCAGTCTGACCATCCTGGCAGGGGGCAAATGTGACAACAGCGTTGGGTATTTTGTGGAGCCAACAATTATCGAGACCAAAGATCCCAAGGAGAAAATAATGTCTGAGGTATGGAGTTTCTGATGAATATCTCTAATAGATTGTAAGCTCTTGCGAGCGGGGCTCTGATTCTAATTGTTGACCATGCTATTGCTCTGTAAGGTCTTATTTTGTTTGCACAGTATATGTATCCTGTGATCTGTATAGCGTTGAGGAATATGATGGCGCTATAGAAATAGAGATTATTCAGTATCCGCAGTATATGGATAACATGGACATCGCAGCGGCTCAGTGGTTAGCACTACAGCCTTGCAGTGCTGGGGTCTTGAGTTCAAGTCCCGTCCAGGTTGAAGAGTTTGTATGTTCTCTCTGTGTTTGCGTGGGTTTCCTCCAGGTCCTCTGGTTTCCTCCCACACTCAAAAACATACTGGTAGGTTGATTGTGAACCCCATGAGGACAGGGACAGATTGGACAAGCTCTGCGCAGCGCTGCGTAATCTGTGTGCACTATATAAATAAAGAATTATTATTATTAACATGCTTATTTGTTGGGGGTCGAAGGGCTGAGACCCCACTGATCACAAGCTTCCAGTATCAATCACTGTGTATAGGACAGAGTACAGGATTCGGCTTTCTCTGGCAGTACCATAGAGAGGGTACCAGCAAAACCTGCCCCTTCATTTATAGGGGGGGATGGGACCCCTATTCTTATGATAAGCGTTGTTCTTGTGGTCAGACCTCTCCAATCCTCTATCCTGTAGAGAATAGTGTTTCACATGTTATAACGGGGCATAAATCAAGGTCCTGTGGATAATTTTCTGATTATGTGGGGACTATAATGTCAGGTCCCCTCTTAACTACAAATTTTCATGTATTTTACCCTTTATTTTTCTTGCAGGAAATCTTTGGACCTGTGTTAACGGTTTACGTCTATCCAGAGAATAAGTACAAAGAGGTTCTGCAGCTGATAGACTCCACTTCCCCTTTTGGCCTCACGGGGGCAGTGTTTGCACAAGACAAGTAAGTGCTTGCTCCGTAGGGACTAGAATTCAGTCTGGTAGATACAATTTATTGCAAGTTTAATAAAGATAAGAACCTGGCACCAGACATGGCATAATAAATCTATATCTCTTATCTGCTGTAATCACTTTATGACTAGAGGTGCACACAATCAGGTCAATATTAACCCCCTTCCTATACAGAATAATGGAATAATAGAGCGGTAGTCTTATCTAACCCTCTGATAACAGACAATAAATCAGCAAGTCATTGCAGATTACCAAAACTTTGCCTAGACCAATAGTCCACACTATTTGTGGTCCTTATGTGCAGTCTCTTCTCTCTGTAACCTTTATCTGTAATTTCCAGTTGTAGTAGCACTGAGTAATTCCTATGATTCCTGGTCTACAAGGAATTACAGATTTGTGCTGCTGATATTCATTCTCTGTAGTTATATTTCACCTGAATTTACATTGTATTGTTTCATTTTCTGCTCAGAAATGTTGTGCAGGAGGCGACCGCAGTCCTGAGAAACGCTGCTGGAAACTTCTACATTAATGATAAGTGCACGGGAGCAGTGGTGGCTCAGCAGCCATTCGGGGGATCCCGGGCATCAGGTTGGTTCACAGATCTTTTATCTCATTGAAATGGAGAATTATTAACCAAGTTCTCAAGTAACAAGTAATTTACTGCTGAGGCTCTGTACAGTAATGTCACGTTATAGAAACCATCACCCTCCCCAATGTATTATACTGTAAGATAATTCTGCACAGTAACAATCACCAGAATAGTTTGTGCAGCTCTGGAGTATAATACAGGATGTAACTCAGGATCAGTACAGGATAAGTAATGTCATGTATGTACACAGTGACTGCACCAGCAGCAGAATAGTGAGTGCAGCTCTGGAGTATAATACAGGATGTAACTCAGGATCAGTACAGGATAAGTAATGTCATGTATGTACACAGTGACTGCACCAGCAGCAGAATAGTGAGTGCAGCTCTGGGGTATAATACAGGATGTAACTCAGGATAAGTAATGTCATGTATGTACACAGTGACTGCTCCAGCAGCAGAATGGTGAGTGCAGCTCTGGAGTATAATACAGGATGTAACTCAGGATCAGTACAGGATAAGTAATGTCATGTATGTACACAGTGACTGCACCAGCAGCAGAATAGTGAGTGCAGCTCTGGGGGTATAATACAGGATGTAACTCAGGATCAGTACAGGATAAGTAATGTCATGTATGTACACAGTGACTGCACCAGCAGCAGAATAGTGAGTGCAGCTCTGGGGTATAATACAGGATGTAACTCAGGATAAGTAATGTCATGTATGTACACAGTGACTGCTCCAGCAGCAGAATAGTGAGTGCAGCTCTGGAGTATAATACAGGATGTAACTCAGGATCAGTACAGGATAAGTAATGTCATGTATGTACACAGTGACTGCACCAGCAGCAGAATAGTGAGTGCAGCTCTGGGGGTATAATACAGGATGTAACTCAGGATCAGTACAGGATAAGTAATGTCATGTATGTACACAGTGACTGCAGCAGCAGCATAATAGTGAGTGCAGCTCTGGAGTATAATACAGGATGTAACTCAGGATCAGTACAGGATAAGTAATGTCATGTATGTACACAGTGACTGCACCAGCAGAATAGTGAGTGCAGCTCTAGGGTATAATACAGGATGTAACTCAGGATCAGTACAGGATAAGTAATGTCATGTATGTACACAGTGACTGCACCAGCAGAATAGTGAGTGCAGCTCTGGAGTATAATACAGGATGTAACTCGGGATCAGTACAGGATAAGTAATGTCATGTATGTACACAGTGACTGCAGCAGAATAGTGAGTGCAGCTCTGGAGTATATAATACAGGATGTAACTCAGGATCAGTACAGGATAAGTAATGTCATGTATGTACACAGTGACTGCACCAGCAGCAGAATAGTGAGTGCAGCTCTGGGGTATAATACAGGATATAACTCAGGATCAGTACAGGATAAGTAATGTCATGTATGTACACAGTGACTGCACCAGCAGAATAGTGAGTGCAGCTCTGGAGTATAATACAGGATGTAACTCAGGATCAGTACAGGATAAGTAATTTCATGTATGTACACAGTGACTGCACCAGCAGCAGAATAGTGAGTGCAGCTCTGGAGTATAATACAGGATGTAACTCAGGATCAGTACAGGATAAGTAATGTCATGTATGTACACAGTGACTGCACCAGCAGAATAGTGAGTGCAGCTCTGGAGTATAATACAGGATGTAACTCAGGATCAGTACAGGAGAAGTAATGTCATGTATGTACACAGTGACTGCACCAGCCGCAGAATAGTGAGTGCAGCTCTGGGGTATAATACAGGATGTAACTCAGGATCAGTACAGGATAAGTAATGTCATGTATGTACACAGTGATTGCACCAGCAGCAGAATAGCGAGTGCAGTTTAGGATTATTATAACTCCAATACATGATATCTAATGTGTATTTCTGTATAGGGCATGTGTAATATAGTAAATTTACTTTTTCAACAGGAACTAATGACAAACCTGGGGGTCCACATTACATCCTGCGCTGGACATCGCCACAGGTCATCAAAGAAACCCACGTTCCTTTAAACGAGTGGAAGTACCCCTACATGCAGTGAGACTGGAGGTCCTACACGTGGCGTTTCCCCCCCTCATTGATAATCCTGGAGACTACTGAACAGTATTTTTAGATGCATATTTTATTTTAAAATTTTTAGCCAATTATTTTAACAAAAAATCTACCTTTATCCCAAACTCCTGCATTTCTTCCAACCGCAATACAAACTCTTTAGCGCCTGGATGTGGACGCCTTGAAACCGGAGGCGATGGAAATCCTAATTAAGACAATCGTATTACGCGTCCAGCACCTGCTCTAAGCCGGGGGAGGAACAATGACCTGCGGATCTGATAAATCCAGGGATATAGCGATATAATGCCGCCATTATTCCATTCTCTGGCGCTAGGAGGTGCGGAGCCTCTGCTGTTTTGTACAGGGATTGACTTTGTTACATACGTGGATCTAATGTTACAGACTGTAATGATCAGGATTTGTACGGCTTATGGTGGTTTCCGTGTTATCTTAGGACTCTTCATATTGCACTTATGTCTGTGGAGTCTGGTGACGCGCCTTTAGTCCGGTCACTTCTGATTTTTCCCCTCCATTACTCTCAGGTAGCAGTCTATAGGTCGGCGCTCCCTACCAGCGTTTCGTTATTTTAGGTTGTAATGAATTATATGTTTTACAATGTTGCCAAATGTATCTTATAGTACAATCTGATTGGTTTTCAGCATCTAGTGATGGCAGAGCTCCATTAGTCTGGCATCTGATGGTCTAGAAAGCCTGATGAGGCAAGTTAAAGGGGTTGTCCAGCTGCTTAAGTTATAAATAGAGTTTTCCCCTATCCACAGGGTACGGGATGACTTTTTGATCAGTAAAGCCCCACAAATCATGACAACGGGGGCTCATTGGACTCCATATGAACAGAGCAGCCAGTCGCACATGCTCCCTGCTGTCTTGCTCATACTCTATCTGACGGCTAATAGAGCGGCAGCGTGCATGTCCGATCTGCTGGTCCATTCATTTAGGGTTCAATGGACCACCTCTTGATAAATGGGGGAGCCAGCACCAATCTTTAAGATGCCTCCTGCCATGTGGATTGGGGATAAATTGTTGTCACTGGACAAACCCATTTTCAATTAACTCAAAATATCTTTCTGCAGCAACGTGTTCAAGATGAACAGACCCCTAGAAAAAAAGTTTTTGCCTTATATTTTGATTTCACCATTCATCAATAGACACCTTGGCCTTCTTTCTAAAATCAGCTTTTAAAATATTGTTAATGAGGCAGAAGGGCTGGGGGGGCATTACCAGAGCCTCTCTGTGCTTTAACTTGTTACAATGTCTCCGCCTCCCTCTGCATGAGAAAATCTCCTGCATAGTGAGTGGGGAAGTGTAACTGACTGTGAATCTGCTGCACGGAGGAGCTCTGGTAACTACCCCCTCCCCCCCCCCAGCCCTTCTGGTTCTTTAGCAAAATTTTAAAAATTGATTTTATTCTCTTCCCACCATAAAGGTTTTCATGCTTTCCCCCTCTAAAACGCACTTATCTGCTGTATGCAATCTCCTTATCTTACCTGCTAAGAAGGATAACAAACTGTGGATACTGATAGCAGCAGCACAACCAGCTACTTGCAGGAGATGCACAGACTTTGTAGCGGCAAAATAGTTAAAAAAATTTTTAATTTATATTAATATAAATATCAGAAGTCCTGGGAATGTCAAATTTTTACTGCAAGTCTCTAGTTTTTAAAAACTTATTTGAAAAGTTAATAAGAAGAAATCTGGAGCAGAGTCCTGCCAAAACTGTAACAGTACAAGTAATAGTAAAATAATTTTATATCTGTGTATAAGTATCCACAAAACCTGCCACAAGAATTAACTGGAACCCCCAAAATCAATAAAAAGGCTGGAGGAATGATGGATGATGTCCTGGAATGTATAGTATGTTACGCTTGCTGATTACTTAGTGACCACTAGATGGCAGCGCTTACAGTCTGATCTATTGCTGGCGTTCTGTTACTGTAATTATGTTGCTATAAAATGTACATGTGATTATAGGAGACAAAAATAACTAATAGTAACTATTAATAATAAAAATCCTGTGCCTTTTACATATTTGTTGTATCTTTCTTTATCTTTGCTTTAGTACATAAGCTCCAAAGCCTCTATAGTTGGGTCGTATAACTCGCGCCCAGCACGCTGCTGCCTGCAGACACCAATGATTGGAGGAGGCCGGCAAGCCCCGAATGTGTAGCGCAGTATGGAACGTCCACTAAGTGCTCCACTACGGAGCCCAGGAGACCTGGTGATGTAAGAAATGACATCTCATGCTTCCAGTACTTCATTATGGGACCACGAGACGCAAGATGATGATATCACCACGCCTCTGAAGTATAATACAGTATGTAACTCAGGATTAGTACAGGATAAGTAATGTCATGTATATACATAGTGACTGCACCAGCAGCAGAATAGTGAGTGCAGCTCTGAAGTATAATACAGTATGTAACTCAGGATCAGTACAGGATAAGTAATGTCATGTATGTACACAGTGACTGCATCAGCAGCAGAATAGTGAGTGCAGCTCTGGAGTATAATACAGGATGTAACTCAGGATCAGTACAGGGTAAGTAATGTCATGTATGTACACAGTGACTGCACCAGCAGCAGAATAGTGAGTGCAGCTCTGGAGTATAATACAGGATGTAACTCAGGATCAGTACAGGATAAGTAATGTCATGTATGTACACAGTGACTGCACCAGCAGCAGAATAGTGAGTACAGCTCTGGAGTATAATACAGGATGTAACTCAGGATTAGTACAGGATAAGTAATGTCATGTATGTACACAGTGACTGCACCAGCAGCAGAATAGTGAGTGCAGCTCTGGAGTATAATACAGGATGTAACTCAGGATCAGTACAGGATAAGTAATGTCATGTATGTACACAGTGACTGCACCAGCAGCAGAATAGTGAGTGCAGCTCTGGAGTATAATGCAGGATGTAACTCAGGGTCAGTACAGGATAAGTAATGTCATGTATGTACACAGTGACTGCACCAGCAGCAGAATAGTGAGTGCAGCTCTGGGGTATAATACAGGATGTAACTCAGGATCAGTACAGGATAAGTAATGTCATGTATGTACACAGTGACTGCACCAGCAGCAGAATAGTGAGTGCAGCTCTGGAGTATAATACAGGATGTAACTCAGGATCAGTACAGGATAAGTAATGTCATGTATGTACACAGTGACTGCACCAGCAGCAGGATAGTAAGTGCAGCTCTGGAGTATAATACAGGATGTAACTCAGGATCAGTACAGGATAAGTAATGTCATGTATGTACACAGTGACTGCACCAGCAGCAGAATAGTGAGTGCAGCTCTGGAGTATAATGCAGGATGTAACTCAGGGTCAGTACAGGATAAGTAATGTCATGTATGTACACAGTGACTGCACCAGCAGCAGAATAGTGAGTGCAGCTCTGGGGTATAATACAGGATGTAACTTAGTACAGGATAAGTAATGTCATCTACAAAGTGTTGCATATAGTGTCACCGAAAAAATGTCTGTTTCTATGAAGGGCGTCACTTATGGGGAAGTGAAACGTCTGAGACACAGCTGGAGAACAACTGGCTGTGAGCGGGCGCGGTGCCCGGGCCCCCTAGTGTGGGGATCACCATTGCCTGTAAGTCCCCCATTCCAGTCATAAGACTGTAATACATAACTCCAGCCTCCGGGTCATGCAGGGGCCGGAATAAAAGCACAATATGTCCACAAGCTGTGACTGCGCTAATTAACCATTCGTGTCTTTACATCAGACGTATGTGATATATACCCCAGGTGCTTTGCACCTGCTCTCTATAGCCGCCCATATATGCTGTTAACGGGCGCTGGCCAATAAACACCATTTATTACAGAGGCCACACACGACGGCGCACAGATGCAGGTTTGTTACATTGCAGCCAGCGCTTCACATTGTAACTGTGTCATTAAACATTACAACCAGCAGGAATGAAGAATTGTAGTCTACGTGACTGGAGAATGTCAAATCCTGCCCAATGTTCAATGGAGGATTAACCTGCTGGGGCTGGTGACCCACCACTATCATGTAATGGGCCCCTATGAGAAATGGCACAATTACAGAAATCTGTGGGTCTCCTCCAAAGAATAGCCATTAAGGACCTCTTTAATATGTACTCACTCATTATTTTGGGTAAAAGGAAGTGCTGAGGTTATACTTTTTAGCGACATACTGTAGCTACAATTAGCAATTCCAGCATACCAACAGTGTTCATTGTGATAGTTGTACAGCTGCAGATTTCTTTCCACTGTGCTTTACACCGCAGCTCTGCTCATTCTTTGTTATTTTGTATAAGCACAAGTTCAGAATGAAACCTGTGTAAGAGAAGTGGCCACAGTTTTCATGTACTAAGCCAGGCACTCTTACTATACATTGTCCTCTGGCAGTAAGTATCATAAATCCTTTCTTCTGCTCTCTGCACTGAGATTTATGATACACAGCCTTCCCTGTTTTAGGAGTTGGTCACCACAGGCAATTCAAGGAGGCGACTGTTGAGCCACGTAGGAGATTTTACTCCGTTTACATGGGATCTTTTGTAGATGTTGACCTGCTGTATCCAAGCTGCTATTACAGAGTGCTCAGTCACTGTATCTAAGCTCCTATTGTAGAAGGATATCTCTCTATAGAGAGCCCCAACACTCTGAGCGATGTTAAAAAAAAAAAAAAAAGCTATCTTATAAATATATTGGAGGAGATTTATCAGGGCTTTTATGAAGTTTTCTGGCGTACAACCCTGAAATAATCAAAATACCTGTCAGGAATTACAATTATTTTCCCCTTTACACCAGCTCAGTCTATCCCCCAAGCCCATGCTCTTAGATCCTCCAGTTATATTGTCTTCCTTAACTTGGGCATCCCAGTCACATCTCCAGGACTTCTCCCGAGCTGCACCTATTCTCTGGAATGCACCAACTCAAACCATCAGGCTAATACCCAAATACCAAACTTTCCAACGTGCCTTAAAAACCCATCTTTTCCCTAGATAAGATATTAAATGTAATAAACAATAAAAAAAATCAAACATGTTAGGTATCCTATTGTCTAAAAATGCCCGATCTATCAAAATATAAAACCGCTTATTCCCGGTGGTGAACCCCATAACGGAAAATGGCGCTAAAATTTCCAAAACGCTACTTTTACACCATCTTGGATCACATAAAAAATGTAATAAAAAGTATTCAAAAGTATACACAGCCCTCAAAATGGTAGCAACAAAAACAACAACATGATCGTACCAAACCAAATGATAAAGTAGACGTATCTTTTGGAGCGCACATTGAAAGTTGTAAAAACGGAGCCCACAAGATGGGACGCAAATGCGTTTTTTTGGCCAATTTCAACATATTTGGAATTTTTTTCCAGCTTTCCAGTACACGACATGGAATAATAAATATAATAACGTCACTAAGAAATAAAATTTGTTATGCAGAAAATAAGCCTTCACGCAGCTCTGTACACAGACAAATTAAAAAGATATGGGTGGAGGGCGAATAATGAACGAAAAAATGTTCTAAAGGGAACCGGTCATCAGTCCTTATAACCTTAAAAACTACTACAAGTTTGTTGTGAAGGAGCTGAGCACTTTCGAGATCGTGTTTATTTCATGACCCAGTGTGATTGCATCATATAGAAAATCAGCTTTCAATTGATATGTAAATTGGTTGTATAAAGTCAAGGAGGAGGAGAGTTTAACACTGAAGTCAAGCTCTCCTCACCTCTGAATGTCTCCTCGCCTGTGATTGACATCATCCACCAGACTTCAGCAGATCTGCTTAGTGATGTCTAAGGGTGCAGGGCCATCAATCACAGTGAAGGGGAGATGGAGAGAGCTTGACTTCAGTGTTAAACTCTCCACCTCCTTGACTTTATACAACCAATTTATATCTCACTTCAAAGTTAATTTTCTGGATGATGAAACCATGTAGGGCCATAAAATAAACATGGTCTAGAAGATGCTCGTCTCCTTCACTACAAACAGTGTCTGATGACAGGTTCCCTTCAAGTGGTTATAGAATGGCTGAACTATTGCACAAGTCACCTTCTGTGTCCCCCCTTTAATCGACTGTAAGCTCTTGGGAGCAGGGGCCCCTCTCCTATTGTTTAATCTGATTATGTTGTTGCTCTGTAATCAAATCTTTTTGATTTATAGATGTCACATGATCTGTACAGCGCTGCGGAATAGGATGGTGCTACATAAATAAAGCTTTATAATTATTTATTTAAACTCCACGTGATCGTTCAATTCACAACGTTGCTGGTAATAGCGCAATTCTACGCCAGGCAGGTGCCAAATACATCAGAAACCTGAAGCCTCCTGCTGTATCCGGCATGGCGGAGCACAATGCCTGATACATTGTATCCTGTATGTCTCCAATCTATATAAACGTGGGAGCACACCACATATCTTGAGGCTCTTGCCCATAATTTTTGAATACTTTATCCAAAAACCTTAATGCAGGTTGACCGGAGGCTAATGTACAGGGACAGGTGCAGACGCTTTATCCGTCGCTTTCTGACCCGGGATCTGCAGTCGTCTTTCGGCTGTAACGTCATTTTTCGTTGCACATTCTGAGCAGTTCATGTCATCGAGAGATTAGATGCTCAATTAACTGTTGTCTCTCGTCACATTCTTGCAGAAGAACATTTCTTTCATGAGTTGTGTCCCTGGAGGCCGTGCTGCTTTATATTCTGAGTGTGTGATATTACTCCAGCGCCAGCCTTTACATATCCGGCCATTAATTAGAGACCATGCTCTTGTCATTGTAGAAGAACACGGCAAATGTAATCTTGTGGAGTCAGTTCTAATTTCCGAGGACCAAGACATGAGCTGGCTGCGTGATATGTGAGCCGGGGCAGGTCACTGTAGACCAGCACAGACACTAGGACACATTCCCAGGGACCAGGATAGCAGGAAATATGCTGTAATACAGACACCGGGAGATGGAATATGCCACAAGATGAAATATGAGCAGCACGTATCATAAGTGTGCACTAAACCTAAAGACAAAGACAACATTTTTCTATCAACCACAGGTTAAAGGGGTTGTCCAGCCTTTAGATACTGATGTCCCACACTCATGATAGGTGATCAATGTGAGATTGGTGGGGGTCCAGCACTCGGTGCCAGCACCAGTCAGATTCTCGGACTGCACGATAGGTGATAGGAGTTGCAAGCAGGATATTTTGTCCTGAAAGTTTGCAGACTGTGCAGACGGTGTTGCACTCCAAGGGCATTTATATATATATAAACAATAATAAAAAAATTATAGGTCTTTTGTCTGATAAATTGGATAAATTGTCTGATAAAACTGAAGATAGGGGCTTCTGAAGTGACCTTTCCCTTGCAGCCTCTAAACATGACTCTTCTCAGGCAAATATGACTCTTCTTTGTTCATTTCCACATGGCGGCACGGTGGCTGAGTGAGTAGCACTTCTGCGTTGCAGCACTGGGGTCCTGGGTTTGAATCCCACCCAGGTCAACATCTGCAAAGAGTTTGTATGCTCTCTCCGTGTTTGCGTGGGTTTCCTCTGGGTCCTCCGGTTTCCTCCCACACTCCAAAAACATACTGCTAGGTTGTTTAGATTGTGAGCCCCATGGGGACAGGGTCCAATTTGTCATGCTTTGTGCAGCGCTGCGTAATCTGTGTGCCCTATATAAATAAAGAATTATTATTATTATGACATTGGAGTAGAATGATTACTGGTAAACAAGTGAGAATTCACATTAAAGAGGGAATTCTAGAAAGGAGATTTTTTGACATGAGAGAGCAGGGAGTTTAATGTTTAAAATTTGGTAACAAGTTCCCTTTAAAGCTTAAACTTTTCCAATACTGACATTGAAGTGAAGAGGCCTCTCTTAAGACGTCAGTGGTGGGTAAGGTCTGCGGCTGGTGTGAGTCAGAGTCCTGTGTTGTTCTCATACGAGTACACACCGTGAAGAACACATTTAATGAGTCACTTGTGATGTATTTAATGCAGCGCTGGCTGCTAATACATTGTGTTTCCAGTACGATTGAGGTTATTCTCTCATATTCAAGAGGAGAAAACAATATACAAATTATCACCCAGATTAGGAGATTATATAGCACCAATATTCCACAGGAACAAAAGTCTAGAAGTGTGCAACATATCCAGGGATCAGACGGAGGCAATGTTGTGCAAATCAACTCACGATTCTTTATTGAACAGCAGGCTACGGACAAACGATAACAGCAGATTCACAAGATGGAAGAGCCATGGAGAGCCGGTTCACAGAAAAGGTACACACAGCCTGGTAGTGGTGTCAGGCTGGGCTGATAGAGATGGAGCTGACTCCGGGTGGTGGATCTCGGCTCTGGGCTTAAGTCTCCTGACTTGCCCTGGGTGCTAGGCAGTGGCATGAGGCACCTGTGGTTCCCAGTATTAGGACACTTGCTATCGCAGACTGAGGTCTGGTTCTCTCCTTACTGCTCTTGGGAGACTAAGACCTCAGACCATGAGTTCTGACTCTGCTCTGACCGACCATGTGTCCCGCCTACCAGGGGTCTAAACTCCCTTGGTCAGGTGGTAGCCTACCAGCTTGCTTTACAAGAACATCATGGGATAGTAACATCTCAGTGTTATTATCTTCTGGATGAGTTGCACAGGCTTTGACCAGGAGAGGGGGCTATTTGCAACAACCACCTTGCCTATGCATTGGCAGGGGTGTTGCAGATGTACTTAAAATTCACATCAGAAAAATGTGTGTTATATTTTTAGGATTTATTTTAAGTTGGGGAATTTTTGTAGAACTCCTACAGATTTCCTGAAGATTTTACCCTGTGCTTTGCAAATGAAATTCAAACAGATTTTTTTTCTTTTAATGTGACATACATGAAATTTCTTAGAATGCCCCTTTAATAATAATTCCTTTATTTATATAGTGCACACAGATTATGCAGCACGACACAGACCTTACCAGATCAGTCCCTGTTCCCAATGGGGCTCGCAATGTAACCAACCTACCAGTATGTTTTGGAGTGTGACAGGACCCGGAGGAGAGAACATACAAACTCTTTGTAGATGTTGACCTGGATGGGACTTGAACCCAGGACCCAGTGCTGCAAAGCTGTAGTGCTAACCTCTGAACCACCATGCTGCCCTTAAAGGGAACCTACCACCACAAATCTACCTATAAAGGTAGATTGGGTGGTAGGTGGATCAATGGGACGTGAGGATAGCGTCACCTGCGCGGTCACTGCTCCGAAACAGGCGCGGGCCTGCTCTTCTGCGCATGCGCAGACGGCAAGATCGCCGGACGAGGGCGCGCAGCTACGCGGAGCTGCGCGCCGAAGATGGGTGAGTAGGAGGGGAAAAGTGGCTACCGGGGCATGGAGTAGCCGCCTCGTGTAACCTCAGATGCGGCTACTCCACGCCCCAGTAGCCGCATAAGTAAATTTGCATAAAAGACTAATAAAAGTTACCAAAAAAGTGTGGGGACGTGAGGATTAGCCCTTAAAAGGGCTATCCTCACGTCCCATTGATCCACCTACCACCCAATCTACCTTCATAGGTAGATTTGTGGTGGTAGGTTCCCTTTAAGAGAGAGATTGTCCAAAGTGTTCCATCTGCAGGCAGCATGTTATAGAGCAGGAGGAGCTGAGCAGATTGTCCCAAGTGTCCTATTTGCAGGCAGTGTTTTATGCATGCAACACAACAATACAAATTGTTGCAATAAAATTGTATGAAAGACCCCTTAAGATTCAAACCCCCTTTACCGAGTTTAAAACAAAACAGAAGAAAACATATTTTAAAAAATTGACATGAATTCTAATTATTGCCTCCCCATTCCTTTTGAAAACATATGAAAAATATTAAAAAAAAAAAATCAAGTAAATGTTCAGTATTTCTGAGTTCGAAAAAATGACTGATCTATAGAAACATAAGAATAATCATTGAATATAGTGAGCCCTGTAACCGAAAAATATCGAAATTGCATTAAAGTTTCAGCCTTTCCCTGTTTTTACGATGCTCCCCTCTAAATAGGTACACAACTTCCTCTCTCTTGCTTTAGGCCGTCTTCGTGGTGTCTCCCACTGTGTCTCTCTTTTCATAGTCCATCCTCACTAACAGAGACAGGACGTGGGACGGAACAGGATGAGCCATAATCTTCTGCTACAGCTCCACCTTCTCATCAGAGCTCAAATATGTATTCAAAGAATCCCTGAGAGTCTGCACACAGCACAAAAGTAAGTAGAAGACTGCTGAATCACTTGATGGCATCATTATTAAGTCAGTGGAGGCACATAGGCAACTTATGTAGCATCGACAACAATTTAAGCATTCAAAAGACAGAACTATCAAAAAGTTGTGCATTTCCCGATACTGGTATCACTGAAAACATTAGAAAAGACACGGTGCACTGCTATGTACATCAAAGTGTAAATAAAGTTACAAGTTTCAAAATCTGGCGATATGGTGAAAAATTATTACCCAAATTGTAACATTTTTTGTAAGTTTAAATATAATAAATATCTATGTATAAATTTGTTATCTCTGTGACCATATAGGATAAAAGGGAGGTATTATTTGGAGCACCCGGTGATAGCTGTAAAAAAGTGATGACCTGTGTGTTTCTTAGAGGGGGAATTTCACCATATTTGTTATTTTGTTTCTAGCTTTTCACTACATTGCACAGATTATTAGTTGGTCCAACTACAAAGTACAGTTTGTCCCCCCCAAAAACAAGTTCTCTGAACAAAAAAAAAAGTTCTGGCTTTTGGAAAGAAGGGAATTAAACAGAAAAGCAAATAAGAAAAAGTTAATTATTCTAACTTATATATTTATTATAATTTCTCCTAGAAAATTCCTTTAAGAATAAATTCAGTTTCCAGCGGAATCATTCGTTTAGCCCTCCCCAAAAGCGAGTCCTCCTCCTCAGCAGTATATTTCAGTGTCATTCTAATCTGTATGGAAAAGCTTACAAAACTGCATTGATCCGTCTGTAAACGTCTAAACAGATAAACATGGAGATGACGGAGGCGTCGGCCATTTTCCCTGGTAACCGGTGAAGTATAATGCGGCGGAGTATCTGGCGGTTTGATGGGCTTTACCGCGCTGGTCTCTCCTGTTACATTTTATAAAACCAGATTATTGCCTGAATCTGAACTAATTTCTCACTTAAGAAGATTTGCCTGTAGGAGCGTTTTTTTCCCGTTTCGCGCCTCTCTCCAGGCCCACTGCGTGCTGCAGGCTTTACTCAGACAATGTTAATTTTCTCTCTTTGTAGAAATACCTGCTGTAAATAACGTATTTCCACTGAGATGAATGACACTTTGTATCTGCAGTGATTCCAGGTTTATGGCGGAACCTTTACCACTTTCTATGCAGAGACTAATGGCGCAAAGTCAGAGCCCATTCTACAGGGACGACACAGGAGGCAATCAGCAATGTCACCCGAAGGAGAATGTAAGTATATTATAGAATAAGTTCTCATAGTCCTGGAAACAGGAGGAAACATCAGCCCACAGGACAATAGCTCCATACTATTACATACAGGATGGCATAATGGCTCTGCTGTAGGGTGCGGTGCGCTCAGGTCTTACACATGGACAATCTCTGCAGGCAGTTTAGAATTTTGGCCAATTCTACATATGACAAATTATATCAATATACAATAGTAGGATATACAGAGGCAAGTTTACAGCTAGTCAGTTGAGGGATTATTAAATATGAGTTGGAGTTACATCCAGAATTCTACTACAGAGCTGCACTCACTATTCTGCTGGTGGTGCAGTCACTGTGTACATACATGACATTACTTATCCTGTACTGATCCTGAGTTACATCCTGTATTATACTCCAGAGCTACACTCACTATTCTGCTGCTGGTGCAGTCACTGTGTACATACATGACATTACTTATCCTGTACTGATCCTGTACTGATCCTGAGTTACATCCTGTATTATACCCCAGAGCTACACTCACTATTCTGCTGCTGGTGCAGTTACTGTGTACATACATGACATTACTTATCCTGTACTGATCCTGAGTTACATCCTGTATTATACTCCAGAGCTGCACTCACTATTCTGCTGCTGGTGCAGTCACTGTGTACATACATGACATTACTTATGCTGTACTGATCCTGAGTTACATCCTGTATTATACCCCAGAGCTGCACTCACTATTCTGCTGCTGGTGCAGCCACTGTGTACATACATGACATTACTTATCCTGTACTGATCCTGAGTTACATCCTGCATTATACTCCAGAGCTGCACTCACTATTCTGCTGCTGGTGCAGCCACTGTGTACATACATGACATTACTTATCCTGTACTGATCCTGAGTTACATCCTGCATTATACTCCAGAGCTGCACTCACTATTCTGCTGCTGGTGCAGTCACTGTGTACATACATGACATTACTGATCCTGTACTGATCCTGAGTTACATCCTGTATTATACCCCAGAGCTACACTCACTATTCTGCTGCTGGTGCAGTTACTGTGTACATACATGACATTACTTATCCTGTACTGATCCTGAGTTACATCCTGCATTATACTCCAGAGCTGCACTCACTATTCTGCTGCTGGTGCAGTCACTGTGTACATACATGACATTACTTATCCTGTACTGATCCTGAGTTACATCCTGCATTATGCCCCAGAGCTGCACTCACTATTCTACTGCTGCTGGTGCAGTCACTGTGTACATACATGACATTACTTATCCTGTACTGATCCTGAGTTACATCCTGTATTATACCCCAGAGCTGCACTCACTATTCTGCTGCTGGTGCAGTCACTGTGTACATACATGACATTACTTATCCTGTACTGATCCTGAGTTACATCCTGTATTATACCCCAGAGCTGCACTCACTATTCTGCTGCTGGTGCAGTCACTGTGTACATACATGACATTACTTATCCTGTACTGATCCTTAGTTATATCCTGTATTTTGCTCCAGAGCTGCACTCACTATTGTGCTGTTGGAGTTACAGTGTACCCCAGTTCTTAAGTATTCTGTTAAATGTATCGATGCCATTGACTATGGTAATAAGAACTTTCAAAAAATACATATTTGTTCAAATGATAAAGTGGAACATAAGGTTTATTTCTGGTAACGTTTCTTGAAACGTACGTATATTATTTCTCTCCATGGGGTAAAACATATTCTCTGTAACATGGTGTCATTAAACACTATGGAGTTAAGACATAGCAGAAAACGCTCAGTCTGCGATCTGAGAATCGACATTTTAACTATAACGTTCCAGATGTTGGAATAAAACTTTATTAGAACTCGGCGCTCCATACATCACGTCCCGCTGAGCACATTGCAAACTCTAAATGAAATAAAACGAGATCTTGGAGTGGCCTAGCGAGGCTGGAGGTGTCAGATTTTCCATATGATAATGTATGGGTCCATCTGCTTTGGTTTAGCAGCCCTGACTGGAGCTAATTGGCAGATCAAGCCATTTGATGTACCATGTTAGATAAGAAGCTATGAGAGCCAACATTGACTAGGACACTTTTTGGATGGATCCCAAAGTCGCTCTTTCCCAACCGCAGTAAAATATCAGGGTGTTAACACGATCCAGATTGGACGCACAGAAGCTGCGGAGAAAGTAACAAGTGTCAAACGCCTTTGAACTACTTTTGGCGAAGTCCTTCACCAAATCATCCCCGGAGGGGCAGCTCAACGACTGAATGAAACTTGAATCCGCAGGCTAGAGACGTTCTCCGCTGCATCATGGTGGAGTAGAGGGACGAGTGATTTACAACATATTAGAGATGTGTATCGGGAGATAAGATGAAAGGAGTCTCTGGATCTCGTTAGACAGTATGAGGTGGAGGACCCTGGTCCACCCAAAACTGGTGGTGTATCTCAAGCCATTCTGATGAACTAAGGGGAATCGCATAAATAGCAATTGCATCATAAAGTTTTAGGTCACCATCACATATACTCATGATATCCCAAGTCTTAAAGGGGATCTCTCACTCTGTACATTTTGCTTTCACCTCTGTTCCAAGAACTGCAAGAAGATGGACAAATCAAGCAACATGCTCAACCCTGTGGGCAAACCAAAGCGGGAAGGGGTATGCTCAATCATGGCCGATGTTTCCCGCATCACTTGCTTGCCCAAAAAAAGGGTTATGCTCAAGTCATACAGTTCCAAATATCAAGCCAACAATACAAAGTAAGTAAAAGGAAGCAGCCTCTTATCTTATTCCACTACCCACATAGCCACTAGGTAGCTCCATGCTGTTGTATCCAGTCTGTGATGCCATCCTGCAAAGTATTTAAGTTTTACAGGGGTTTTTCCATGAAACAAGTTAGGTCCTATCCACAGGATTTAATGCTAAATTACTGAGAGAAAGAACACAAGCCATCATGGGATCTGTGGGCAAACTAACTGGCCTCAGCCTGAGGGCATAGACTGACAGACATTAGTCTCCGCCCACTTCAACTCTGGAGAAAGATTTTTGTCAAACACTTTCAGAACAGAAAATGTCAGAACTTTGGAAAGAAAAGTACGAGCAGCACAAAGTCGGCATCTCTCTGTTTTAAAGGGGGAATCATATACAATAATTTGGTGAAATCAATATAACTTTACAGTTACACTTTAACATATGGAGATTAAGGGGAACCTGGCAAATAAAGTAATCCACACTAACTAAACATATATTTGAAAACTGCTATTTTACAGAAGTATAATTATCCCTATATTGTTTCTCCCCAGGCCTGTAAAGTCTCACAGTCTATTCATAAAGTTGACTCACTATCAATGAAAATGAGCCCATGTGAGTCCAATCATCTTTCATCTGAAAAAAGTCTGGTATATCCATGTTCTCTTGCTGAGCTTCACCTCTTGTTCATTCCCCCCTCCCTAAGCATTGAGGGAGATGCTGGTTGTGTGACTTTCTTTGAATAATTCTTAAGAGAGGGGGTGAATGAGGAGCTGATTTCTCTTCAGCAAGTCACTCCCACATAGCCAGTGTCTCTCATCCCTAAGTGAGGGGTGAATGATGTAGCAGAGCAGAGTTCACTTAGATGAAGAGAAAGCAGGCCCCTTCTCAATCAGGAAGCCGGAGACACAGCTGAGCTAGAAGAACATGAATATGCATAGATGGCGAGTCAACTAAATGACTATGAAACTTTATAGGCATGGGGAGGAACAATATAGGGATAGTTGAACTGCTGTATCATAGCAGTTTTCAAAATTATGTTTCATTAGTGTGGGTAAAGTTCCCTTTAAGCACGGGAGGACGTTACATCACCTGTACATGGATCTGTACATCACCATCAGATCCATCACAGCTTCCCAGTGGGTTGCTGTGGTGGAGGAGATGTCTGGCCCCTTGATTATGAGTATTAGTGGGGGCCCCACAATGATGACATATCCTTGTGATGTGCCGTTACTGGGTCAAGAACAATGTTACCATTTACAAGAACAGTTCTTGCAATTGTTACGGTACCTCTTCCGGGCACAGCGATGCCATCCGCGTCACTAGATATCCTCCTGCAAAATCCGCTTCTCATCCCAGCAAATATTCCAATTCGGTAAACAACCTCGTAAAACTTCCTAAAGTGAATTAAGCAGCAGATGGTCCCTCATTAAGGAGATTACCATCACAATTCCTCCTTGGTCTCTCTCCGCTAATTGCATTAGATTTTTTTCCCAATGTGAAAACTTTTGCAACTATTAAAAACTCATATACGAGGCCTTTTCTCATTCTCGGCTTTATAGGATTACAGCCAAGTACATGCTGAGAGCGCAGTGTAATGTGATAATCTGCACGTGGTTTCCCTGGTTAGAGAGTCAGACTCTGAAAACATCATATAGACCACATTACATCTCTGGTAACGGGAGGAAATAAAAGGGGCACAAGACCGATGGAGAATTCGGACATCCTGGAATTATGCAGAATTATTTGGGCACTTTTTATGAAGCTCCTCAAACAAATCATTCGCATCCCAATAATCTGTTGGTTTTCAGAAATTATAGGTATGCAAATTAGCATTGTAGTGCACCAGGGGTGGGGCCATACCTGCTGGAGCACAAGTTTTCTTTCTAAAAAAACCAATCGACAGATTTTACTCGCATTAACCTTCTAACCAACCAGGTAGGGTATGAAATGTCCTAGAACTCCTTATGTGAAATCGCACCCGTTTACCTAATTCAAAAAATCTCATCCAATGTCATGTGAAAACAAGCAGAGAAGAGTCAGATTTGAACGGAGATGAATCAAGGTTAGAAGCTAAGGGGGCGGGAGGAGTGTCATTTCAAACTGCAGTTAATTTATCTGCATTTCTGTAGCACTAAGGGTGATGCCACACATTGCGTTTTTGGTCCATTTTTAGTCCGTTTTTCACAATTATCTTAATAGATAACAGGTTGTAAGCAGCCAAATGCATGGTAAACTGCCAAAAACGGATCAAAAACGCCATGTGTGACATCACCCTTATAAACATGATGCTTGTGTTATATTAAGACGCATTCTTCAGATGCATTCTTTTTCTGGTTCTATAGTAATAATAATTCCTTTATTTATATAGCGCACACAGATTACACAGCGCTGCACAGAGCTTGCCAAATTGGTCCCTGTTCCCATGGGGCTCACAATCTAATCAACCTACCAGTGTGTTTTTGGAGTGTGGGAGGAAACCCACGCAAACATGGAGAGAACATACAAACTTCTTTGCAGATGTTGACCTGGATGGAACTTGAACCCAGGACCCCAGCGCTGCAAGGCTGTAGTGCTAACCACTAAGCCACTGTGCTGCCCATGCTCTGATTTACTGAACCCAGAGATACAGACAGGTAAAGAAATAATTGGGAATGTGAGCTGCAGATAAAAATCAAACCCCCATTTTACTGTAACTCTAGTTCTGTAGATCACTTAACCACAAGGCTGATGTGATCCTAAACATGAGATTCTTATCTTTAATATGACAACAACAGCACGTCTCTAGGTGCTATATAGGCAAATATGGGGGTGTCTGAATTGATGCTCCCCCTGCATCCTATAAACTTGACTCATCTCAAGCAAATATGACTCTTCTCTGTTCATTTTAACATGACTTTGGAGGAGTTTTCTTTCTTAAAGGGTCCATTCATAGAGGGAGATATACAGAAAGTAGATGCGCTGTATAGACATTTTTGAGCCTCACACATCTTGTATCCCATCAGAGAAGCCCTTCAACTGCATACGTTACGTTCTGTTCAGAAGGACGTCTCTAATGTGAGACTGTAGTGAGATACATACTGCTATACTTTACTCTTAAGGGCCCTTAAAATTCTCGCGGTGACTGCGGTTGGCTGGGTACACACAATTAATTAGATGAGGAGTCCCCGGATCATAGAGCGGCTGATTAAAGTTTTCCTACAATAGTCCCTAACGTGCAGTGCAGCCTACACTCTGGTTTAATTTGTCTGAGGTCCTAAATCCCCTTTACTGTCCTCAGAATAATTCAATATGATAATGTAGAGGGGATTAAAGAATCACCGGGCGCAGAGAGATGAAGTTTCGATTCTGTCATTCCTAAAATGACTATCACCCTCTCCCAACCCCACATATTAACCCCTAGTGGACAGAACAAGTAACATGACCTCCCATGCACAGTAGGGACATACAAAATTAAACGTTAAATGTTATAAATAACTTATAGTTAAGAACTTTTAATAAGTACCACATTTCCCTACACCCCAAAGCCCTGACCATATGTGTCGGAACATAAGTATTATCCAATAAACAAAGGGAAAACAAATACTTTTTAATACCATATAACAAAAAGTTTGATAACAAAATTTTGATTAAATACCCAAAAATAAGGCATACATTCCTTAAAAGAATAAATTCACCTTATAAATTTTGCACTTAGCCAGTAGGTGGCGCTCTCTGTCCTTTCTTCAACTGAAAGCTCAGGAACTAAATCTAAATAACAACATACCATGTATTTATTCACCTGCCCAGATTGACTGAAATGAATCACTAATTATCTGGAGTCAGTTCTACAAAATGCTGACTGCACCAGCAGAATAGTGAGTGCAGTTCTGGAGTATAATACAGGATGTAACTCAGGATCAGTACAGGATAAGTAATGTCATGTATGTACACAGTGACTGCACCAGCAGCAGAATAGTGAGTGCAGCTCTGGGGTATAATACAGGATGTAACTCAGGATCAGTACAGGATAAGTAATGTCATGTATGTACACAGTGACTGCACCAGCAGCAGAATAGTGAGTGCAGCTCTGGAGTATAATACAGGATGTAACTCAGGATCAGTACAGGATAAGTAATGTCATGTATGTACACAGTGACTGCACCAGCAGCAGAATAGTGAGTGCAGCTCTGGAGTATAATACAGGATGTAACTCAGGATCAGTACAGGATAAGTAATGTCATGTATGTAGACAGTGACTGCACCAGCAGCAGAATAGTGAGTGCAGCTCTGGAGTATAATACAGGATGTAACTCAGGATCAGTACAGGATAAGTAATGTCATGTATGTACACAGTGACTGCACCAGCAGCAGAATAGTGAGTGCAGTTCTGGAGTATAATACAGGATGTAACTCAGGATCAGTACAGGATAAGTAATGTCATGTATGTACACAGTGACTGCACCAGCAGCAGAATAGTGAGTGCATCTCTGGGGTATAATACAGGATGTAACTCAGGATCAGTACAGGATAAGTAATGTCATGTATGTACACAGTGACTGCACCAGCAGCAGAATAGTGAGTGCAGCTCTAGGGTATAATACAGGATGTAACTCAGGATCAGTACAGGATAAGTAATGTCATGTATGTACACAGTGACTGCACCAGCAGCAGAATAGTGAGTGCAGCTCTGGAGTATAATACAGGATGTAACTCAGGGTCAGTACCGGATAAGTACAGGTGGTCCCCTACTTAAGGGCACCCGACTTACAGACAACCCATAGTTACAGACAGACCCCTCTGACCTCTGGTGAAGTCTCTGGATGTTACTATACTCCCATCCTGCAATGATCAGCTGTAAGGTGTCTGTAATGAAGCTTTATTGATAATCCTTGGTCCCATTACAGCAAAAAATGCTTAAACTCCAATTGTCACTGGGGCCAAATTTGTTTTTGTCTGGATCCACAATTATAAAATATACAGTTTCGACTTACATACAAATTCAACTTAAGAACAAACCTCCGGACCCTATCTTGTACGTAACCCTGGAACTGCCTGTAATGTCATATAAATGGTGCTCGGAGTATTTCAGGCTAGATTAGCAGCTATTATGGGCTTTGGTGTCTCCATTTAAAAACATTTTACCAACTTACAAAAATTATAAACAAAAAATCTAAAATAAGAAATATCAAGGTATAAGAGAAATGTTCACTCATAGCTTACAAAAGTATCACTGACTAGTATCTAGGCAATTACACAAAGCAATACTGTACTCGTTCTCCAGACAACAAAATCTGTTGCATAAATTTTATCCAAAATGTTTAAACATTCAATAAAAGGACATGGCTGAAACTACTGCAGTCTGTGTGCCAGTCTTCACCCTGGTACTGGCGATATATTCATGAACCAGGGGGCATAGGATACAAAAAACCTGTTTGGACAGTGCATAAAAGTGCATGAAATTGTGGGAGACCAAACGGATAGATGACTACTACATGATCTATGTTGCTAAAACCATAGCTGGACCCTCTTGCCTGTTTGGTGGAGATTCACTTTTTAGGTAAGTGGGGGGGGTCAGGATGCAAGAGAGGCATGGGTTACTAGAGACGGGTCACAGCGCTCTCCATACTCTCCTCCTGGAGGATGAGCTGTCTAGGAGAGCGCGGCTTCTCTGAGCAGAAGAACAGGTGACTATAATATGTTATGGTTCCACCAGCCTGGAGCCTCTTGTCATTGCACTCCTGGGAACCTTAAGGAATAAATTATTTACTACGATAGATGATAAAAAAGAAAAAAATACTCCCAAGAAATTGTGCAAAGTTTCTGCCAAACGAGAAAGTGTGATTAGGTCATTTCCATAGAAGATGTTTGCTACATCTGCCCCACATCAATATTACTCTCCTTTCACGTCGCCTCCTGCACGTTTATGGGCCCAGCTGCCGGGATCCTGCAAGTCGCTGTGAAGGACTAAGTCGGTGTCTATTACTGAGACTGGAATTTAGAAGACATTAAAAGTTATCAATAATTTGCAAAAAAAAAAAAAAAAAGGATTAAACTTGATATCATTCATATCAGATAAGGGTTAATAAATATAATTTACTGTTTTTCAGTTTGAGACTTCCACATCCTCTGTATAGACTGAGGCAAATGATAATATATTGGCTGCTGTAACACACCACTAGGGGGAGCTGAAGACATCTCAGTGATAATTCTGAGCAGATTTAAAAGGAAAAAAGCAGCACTGAACACAGGCATTAGCAAGTAAACACTGAGGAGCATATATTCAGACATCTGTCTTGATATCACTTTAACATGCACCTAATTTATGACCTGGTGTAGGCCTTGGATGAATTAGGTGCATGGACTTGGCCGGAGTCAAATGTTGCAAGATTTCATTCTAGTGTGAAAGATGTTACATCCATCTCAGGCTTATGCCACCGCTTTTTACCAGACCTTTATACAAAGTAGCCAGGAGGTAAAAAAAAAAGTATATTTGCACAAAACTTTTTGCAAAAATAAGGAGAAAAAGACACATTCTAAATGATAAATCATTATGAACCCTATGGCGCAATATTGCTGATTAGACCGTGCTATAATGTTAGTCCTGACTACGTTTCCTGCATTTTAGTTCTGCTCTTAGGTGTACTTTAGTTGAACAAAAGACCTGGTTATGGACACATGAAATTGCAAACACATTTTGGAAAAAAATTTAGAAAACCAAGAAGTGGTATGATGTGAGACAAAGGTGTCTAATCACGCACCACATTCATCCAAAGCGGCTGCTCTTTTGGTTGATTTGGCACCACCATGAACGATCTATAGGACATTACTGATCTACTATCACTAGTTTTATTTTGAGAAGGAGTAGTCAGTAAATTCAGACCCTCTGCTCAAGTCATTGGACTCTATAGACTCAGCAGTGGACTATAATACAGGCGGTTTGGGTGGTAGGTCATACTTGGTGGTAAGGGGGCTGCCTTTCAAGGTAGCAAAAGGAGGTATTGTTTTCCATTTAACACCTTGGAAAATTATTAGCATTTTTCCCAGAATTCCCTAGTGGAGCATCTATTGCTTTAAGTCTCCACGTGCCTTTAGGTTGCCTTAATTGGCATTGTCTCCTTAAGGAGAACACCTACTGTCTGACCCTATTACTATATGTAGGAAGTGAATCCCGGACTAGAAGGGCTATAATATTCATACATCCCAGGGCCCATGGCAGTGTTAATCTGCCCCTGTATAGACTCTACATTTGATTTACACATGGTAAATATTCAATATCTAATAAATTATTTCAATCACAACCAGAGAAGACGTTTTAGAATGAAGTGGTCAGATGACCTGCCGTTCCCAGAAATCTACCTCACCAGAGATGTTTCGTTGTATCCAGAACAATGCAACATTCTGCAAAGCTCTAAAGAAAATTGTCATCTGCAAATCATTAGCAGAAAAGAAAGGACGTTGTAACAGGAACTGGAGATGTTTCCGCAAGTTATAAGATCAGTTCTGTCCAGATACTGGAACTATGGCTCTAATCTATCTGCAAGCAGAGGCTATGACAGTGCACACATTACACAGGCAGCAACTGGATGATATAAAGTAACTTTTGTCATTCTTGAAAAAGTGGCTACAAGTTCTTTAGCAGCATGCAGGCGACGGAAATCGGGGGGCGTGGCCGAACGAAAACCCGCCACATTTAAAAAAAAAAAAAAAAAAAAGTGACGCGAAAATTGCACTTACCTTCACTCAGCCCGGCTTGGTGTATTCCAGTGCGTTCCGATGCTTTTCAGGCAGCAGCGCCACCTGGTGGACGTCGGAGGAACTACCTTAATAAATCCAGGGCGGACCCGAATCCACCGCAGACAGAGAATGCGCCGCTGGATCGCGAATGAGCCGGGTAAGTAAATCTGCCCCATTGTGTCCTTTCCCCAGGAGATGGTTAATGCAGGAGACACAAAATATGTTTGCCATGGATTTGATACAGAATTCCCAAGTGTTACATGCCATGTATAATAACAGGCATGCTGCAGATCTCAAACATTGGCAAGATTATGCACAAGACCAAAACTTTTATACATGTCAATGGTCTTGTGTATATGTTGCAGATTTTCAGTACAGGCGGTGCCCTACTTAAGGGCGCCCAAATTACAGATGACCCATAGTTACAGACGGACCTCTTTGCCCACTGTGACCTCTGGTGAAGTCTCTGGATGTTACTATAGCCCCAGGCTGCAATGATTAGCTGTAAGGTGTCTGTAATGAAGCTTTATTGGTCCCGCTACAGCAAAAAATTTTGAAACTCTGTCACTGGGGCAATTTTTTTTGGTCTGGATCTACAATAATATAAAATATACAGTTCCGACTTATATACAAATTCAACTTAAGAACATACCTAAGAAACCTATCATGTATATAAATTGGGCACTGCCTGTACAGTATAAAGTACAGCATGTCCAGTGATTTGATGACAGAGAGGGGCATTTATTATTTTTGGCGCAGGGTGGCACTAAAACAGTTCTATATTATTAAGTGGGATAAAGGGATTAATTAAATGGATGGACTCAAAAGGTTCAGAGCTGCCTAGACCAGCTTTTATCCGGGCTAATGTTGTGCCACAACTTGCCGCATAAAACGTGTCAGAAGTACCAGAAAACTGGTGGATTTACAAAAGAGCCAAAATTTTGCAACCCAAAAATAGAACATGATGAGAGTGTCAGAAAACACCAATATTGTGCCGTCTATTGGTCATGAATTTAGTACTGAAATCCCCTACGTCCACTGGTTTGTTGCTCATAATCCAAAGAAGTAACTAAAAGCTTCAAAATCCAGTCCCCCAACTATAACGTTTGTTATAGTGTCTCTCCATCTGGGATAGACACATCTTAAGAATCCCATGAGATTCCCTTTTCCCAGTTCCAATCCAGTCCAATTCCAAACTTTCTACAGCAGCGAATATACAAAGTTTTACCTGCAAATCCTTTGGGGGGAAAAAAAAAACTAAACTTTTTTTTTTATACCATCACAGAAATGTTGCAGAAAATGTTGTTCATTCCATTGCAAAAGGTTGAAATTTAGTAATATTTCACTTAAAGGCGGTCCCTGATTTAAGAACACCCGACTTACATACAACCCCTTGTTACAAACGGACCTCTGGATGTAGGTAATTTACTGTACTTTAGCCCTAGGCTACAATAATCAGCTGAAGGTGTCTGTAATTAAGCTTTATTGTTAATACCGGTTCTTATGACAACCTAAAAGTTTTCAAATCCAATTGTCCAAAACATTTTGTCTGGGGTTACAGTTATAAAATATACAGTTCCGAATTACATACAAATTAAACTTAAGAACAAATCTACAAAATCTATCTTATACATAACCCGGGGAATGCTTGTACTTTGCAGAAGATTTTTCATGTGCAATTTAGCACTTGAAATAAGAGCAGAGGTTTTCTGCCATGTGTGAACATACCAGCAGAAGTTTAAACCTCCTCTATCTGTGGTTTTCAATAGTTTTGTCCAAATTGTATAATAATCAACCTATTACTGTCAATACGCCCATAAAAAAATATTATTAGTTCGTTTCATTTTCCAGTCCATTTGCTTATACATTTTATAAAAAATAACACAATGTAATGTCTACACATCCCCATCTTACTCCCTTTAGAAGATGAAATATTTCACTAAAGTAGCAGCAGAAATCCTCTGACCCCATTGATCACATGCGACCCTGGTGGAAAGCCTGGCTACAGACCGACCAGAACATTCTCCAACCCCAAATTCCATATTTTGGACATTTGCTCTTCTGCTGTAATGAGCGGCATCCTGCCTGGCCGGTTTTATAATACTAATGCTGCAAAGCAATCTGAAGTAGACTTTCAAGACGTTACAATTACCAGGGGTTAAGTAAGCGTTAGACGCAGAACAGACCGCTCTTCGCCGCCGCCTCCGATATTAGGAAGTAGCATTAGCTAATAATAAAGATAAATAAGTAGGAGCGCGAGGGGTTTGTTATTCCTGAAAATTGTTTTAATGTGTGTCTCGTTCACGGCCCTTTGTACGCCTACATAACACGGGTAATTGGATTTCGGTGGCAAAACTTGATTTTTATTAGTGGTGAAGCGATAAAAGATAAAACAACTTAATAAGTAAATATAAAAAAACGGACAATTATTGTAAAGGCGTTTGCGTGACCGAGGATTAACTTATGTGACATTGCGGTATTATTATAGGACATTGCTCGTTCTATATTTGGTGGATATACATTTAGACCTCTAGATACATTTATCGACGACAATATTACAAATAAGACGTAAGAAAACTATAAAAAGAGCAATAAAAAATCTAAAATCAATAAAATCATAATGAATCTTGTGCCCCAAAACAGATGCTGAAATAACGGAAACAAACATATGCAATGTAAATTATATAATATATAATAATATTATAATATATAATATTAACTTTCTAATACCTACACATTTTCTTTTATTTTAATAAAAATAAAATATGTATTTTGCGGCAGACTTACCAAGCTAAACGCAGGAGAATTCCAGCTTAGTTCACACCAAAGAGAAGTGTACATGCTAATGCACAACATTTATGAAGTTTAGATACATTGGACAATAGGGTGTGGCTTAGCAGGTAAGGGGTGTGGCTTAAGATTTTACAATGGCCATAAATGTAGATTGCTACAATGACAACTCTTACTTTTTGCCACTTTGGTCTTAAATTGTTTGTTTAGTCTAAAAGTTACATTTATAGCAATGAAGAAGCCTGAAAATGTAATAGAGGCAGTGCCCGTGTTACGTACAAGATAGGTTCTGTAGGTTTGTTCTTAAGTTGAATTTGTATGTAAGTCAGAACTGTATATTTTATAATTGCAACCCCAGCCGAACTTTTGTCTCTGTGACATTTTCAAAATGTTGGGTTGTCATAAGGATTAACAAAAAACCTTCTTTGCAGACACCTCTGATAACTGTTACAGCTGATTATTGTAGCCACAGAGTTTATGTTAGCAGCACGTCTTATTGAGGGTAAGTTTAAGGGTTTTTTCCCAGAATGCTATCCGTTTTCACAGATAACACACTGACCCTTTATTTTCCAAGTGTTTATTTCATGCAATCCACTGAAAACAATTTCGATTTTTTTTCATTATGCCGAACACGGACATCAGTAGAAGCCAGTGGCACAAAACTGACGCGCAAAATTTGCTTTGCCTTCTAACTAATGTTAATAAGTTTTTCTTTTTGACATCCACATAAAAAACCAAAAATACAGAACAATGGATGCCAAACAGACTTGAAAAATGGCTGAAAGTACAAAATGGAAAGAAAATGGATACATTGTGAACGGACGTGCAACAGACAAGCTTGTGTGAATAAGTTCCAATTAGTTTTTGGATTAAAGGAAATCTACAATCAAAATCAAGCAGGATAAACCAGGGGCATTACTCATAGATCCAGGCACTGTGGTAATCTTCTTATATTTGTCATCCATGACCTCCTACCTTCTAAAATCATCTTTTTAATTATGGTAATGAGCCAGGAGGTCTCCTGGGGGAATTATCAGAGTCCCTTCTGGCTGTAGAGTCACAGGCTGTTACACTGTTTCCTCCTCCCCCTTAGCACTTACCCTTCTCCCTCTGCACATTGTTATCTCACACAGTGGGATTGAAGATGGCTCCTTCACAGTATAACAGCCTGTGAAGCTGCAGTATAGAGGGGCTCTGGTAAAACCATCCAGAGCCCTAAAGATGATTTTAGAAGGAAGGAGGCCATAGATCACAAATGTAAGAAGATTACCACAGTCCCGGTGCCTGGATCTAAGGTAAGTGTCCCTGGTTTATCCTGACGGATTTTGACGGTAGATTAATTTAAATAACTGAGGATCTATGTGAACTGAGATGTGAACTGTGTCTATGACAAACGCTACATATACAATTCCAGGGATCCACCTACTGTCCTACATATAAGAAGCAGTCACATACTGGTGAGGGGGCTACAACTTTTTTTCTTCTAAAACACGGCATCAGCGCCTCTATACTGACGGATGGCCACCGCTTTGATAAATATTCAGAGCCTCATGTGTTGATTTCTCACTCCTGACCCAGAGACACGCGTTTCGTTTTTTCATTAGCAGCTGAACAAGATCCCAGAAATTTTCCTCCGTCTCTAGGTAAAAAATTCATCACAACTGTGAGCAGCGGCCATTGAGTGTAAATCCACGAAGGTTTATCCAGAACAAACTTCTGGAGGTTGTGATTTCAGGGGGCACCTCTCGCCTCTCAGCCCTTTGATCAGCATTTAATATGATATCCGCACGGCCAGACTTTTTTTTTTTTCATGCCAGTTTCCACTTCCTCTGGTAGCTGCAGATTCCATACCATAAAAACTGACATTTCTAGGTTTATTCCTCCATGCCAGTCGGGCGATGGAGCTTGGAGAATCGATTCTCCTTGCCCAATCCATCTCTGACTTTCAAAACATTTAATCAAGGCAAGATCAGCCCTTCCGCCATGAAAAGAAAAACCAAAAGACGGAAAATTGCAGTCTGTTACAGAGTCTCCAGTTACAGGAGCGGACCTGCTTTTAAACCGGAGATGGTACTACTCTGGGACATATTCCATGTCACAGAGCCTCATGGCTGAAAGCCGGGGGAAAGAGTCCACAGTAAAAGTGACTTATGTGCAGGACAGGACGAGAGTCATGATACATATTCAGAATACAATGAATAGAGCAGGGGAAATGAGGACGGGGGGGATATTGTTTTACACTGTAGCTTGTACGTACTTTCCCATAATCACTGCACTAATCCCACCACTGAGGACATCTAACCAGCTCAGTGCCAAATTTCGCATGATGGGGCACATTTACTAAGGGTCCGAATCATGGTTTTCCACCGGGTTTTCAGAATGTTACCGTTTTGCGGCGAATTGCCCTGGGTTTTTGGCGCACGCAATCGAATCGCCGGAAGACCTGAATCCTCGTTGGAGAACGTGCCGCTGGATCGCGACAGGACCGGATAAGTAAATGAGCCCCAATATTGTATTTTTTATGACTTTTTTTTTTCAATTTCAAGGGCAAAAAAAAAAAAAAGCTCTCTGGAGACCTCCCAGTTTCAGGATGTGTATATGTTTATGTACATGATGGCTGCTCTTATTGCTGGCCTCAGAAGTCACGTGATAACTGAGGCCAGTGAGTCTCTGAGGGGCCATGTGACTACTGAGACCAGTGAGTCCCTCAGCAGTTATTCGATTACTGAGGCCAGTAAGTCACTCAGCGGTCATCTGACTACAGAGGCCAGTGAGACCCTCAAGAGTCATGTGACTACTGAGACTAGTGGGTCCCTCAGCAGTCATGTGACTACTGAGGCCAGTGAGTCCCTCAGAAGTCATGTGACTACTGAGGCCAGTGAGTCCCTCAGAAGTCATGTGACTACTGAGGCCAGTGACTCCCTCAGAAGTCATGTGACTACTGAGGCCAGTGACTCCCTCAGGAGTCATGTGACTACTGAGGCCAGTGACTCCCTCAGGAGTCATGTGACTACTGAGGCCAGTGACTCCCTCAGGAGTCATGTGACTACTGAGGCCAGTGACTCCCTCAGCAGTCATGTGACTACTGAGGCCAGGGAGTCCCTCAGAAGTCATGTGACTACTGAGGCCAGGGAGTCCCTCAGCAGTCATGTGACTACTGAGGCCAGGGAGTCCCTCAGAAGTCATGTGACTACTGAGGCCAGTGAGTCCCTCAGCAGTTATTCGATTACTGAGGCCAGCGAGTCCCTCAGAAGTCATGTGACTACTGAGGTCAGTGAGTCCCTCAGAAGTCATGTGACTACTGAGGCCAGTGAGTCCCTCAGAAGTCATGTGACTACTGAGGCCAGTGAGTCCCTCAGGAGTCATGTGACTACTGAGGCCAGTGAGTCCCTCAGGAGTCATGTGACTACTGAGGCCAGTGAGTCCCTCAGGAGTCATGTGACTACTGAGGCCAGTGAGTCCCTCAGGAGTCATGTGACTACTGAGGCCAGTGACTCCCTCAGGAGTCATGTGACTACTGAGGCCAGTGAGTCCCTCAGCAGTCATGTGACTACTGAGGCCAGGGAGTCCCTCAGCAGTCATGTGACTACTGAGGCCAGTGACTCCCTCAGGAGTCATGTGACTACTGAGGCCAGTGACTCCCTCAGGAGTCATGTGACTACTGAGGCCAGTGACTCCCTCAGCAGTCATGTGACTACTGAGGCCAGGGAGTCCCTCAGAAGTCATGTGACTACTGAGGCCAGGGAGTCCCTCAGCAGTCATGTGACTACTGAGGCCAGGGAGTCCCTCAGAAGTCATGTGACTACTGAGGCCAGTGAGTCCCTCAGCAGTCATGTGACTACTGAGGCCAGCGAGTCCCTCAGAAGTCATGTGACTACTGAGGTCAGTGAGTCCCTCAGAAGTCATGTGACTACTGAGGCCAGTGAGTCCCTCAGGAGTCATGTGACTACTGAGGCCAGTGACTCCCTCAGGAGTCATGTGACTACTGAGGCCAGTGAGTCCCTCAGCAGTCATGTGACTACTGAGGCCAGGGAGTCCCTCAGCAGTCATGTGACTACTGAGGCCAGGGAGTCCCTCAGCAGTCATGTGACTACTGAGGCCAGCGAGTCCCTCAGAAGTCATGTGACTACTGAGGCCAGTGAGTCCCTCAGAAGTCATGTGACTACTGAGGCCAGTGAGTCCCTCAGTAGTCATGTGATTACTGAGGCCAGTGAGTCCCTCAGTAGTCATGTGACTACTGAGGCCAGCGAGTCCCTCAATGGTTATGTGACTACTCAGATCAGCGAGTCCCTCAATGGTTATGCGATTACTGAGACCAGTGAGTCGCTCAGGGGCACATGTGACTACTGAGACCAGTGAGTCCCTCAGAGGCTCATGTGACTACTGAGACCAGTGAGTCCCTCAGAGGCTCATGTGCTCATTAAAACTGGCATCAAAGCGGGTCCAGAGCAAAGGTGGCGAAACGGGAGCTGAGAAAATCCTCAGAGGACTTTGGAAAAACCCAACGACTCAGTCCTGGCATGGATGGCCAGCTGCCTTCTTTTCCCACAAAAGAATTTAGGTTACGGCACTACTAGCTTCAAATGTAGTACTGGTAACTGGACCGCTCTGAGGCCGCCTCTGAGCTTCATTTGGCACTGCCACTCTAAACTTCCTTGTCCCGATTGTCCACAAGGCGAACTACAGCAATTTTGTAGTCTCATGCTGCAATTCACTTAATTTTTTTCGCCATTCACTGGATTATGAAGACTTCCATCTTCCAGAGGAGCTGTAACCTATACAGCGAGCGCAGGGAGAATACAGTCAGACCCGGAAGGAGTCTGACTGCAGAAGAGATCGGGCAGCCCCAGGTCTGCCGAGTGCCCAGAAGAGGATCAGATCCCCCGATAAGCAGCAGGGGGGATCCGATCCATAGGGGGAGGACCCTTACACGCTGTGGTCATGCTTGATCTGGCTCTGACCGCGAGTGATAGAGCCCGGTGTTAGCTGTAATATACAGCTGCCTTCTGGTGCAGACTCCATTCGTGAGTCAGCGCCAGAAGCGGGACGTTATAGAATGTCCCTGTGCAGGAAGTATCTTAGTACTATAACATCCATGTGCATGTAGGGGATAATGTTATTTCTCTTTATGTCTATTTGTGTTGTTTATTGTTTAGTTATTTATTGAAAAAAATTTTAGGTGATGGGACTGGGTGAAGGTTTTGGTTGTTTTCATGCTGAGTGTGTGGTGTGTGTGTGTGGCTGGGTTAGGAGGGTTTTGTAAGTTTCTGCACCAGCAGAAGAATAGTGAGTGCAGCTCTGGAGTATAATACAGGATGCAACTCAGGATCAGTACAGGATAAGTAATGTCATGTATGTACACAGTGACTGCACCAGCAGCAGAATAGTGAGTGCAGCTCTGGAGTATAATACAGGATGCAACTCAGGATCAGTACAGGATAAGTAATGTCATGTATTTACACAGTGACTGCACCAGCAGCAGAATAGTGAGCGCAGCTGTGGAGTATAATACAGGATGTAACTCAGGATCAGTACAGGATAAGTAATGTCATGTATGTACACAGCGACTGCACCAGCAGCAGAATAGTGAGTGCAGCTCTGGAATATAATACAGGATATAACTCAGGATCAGTACAGGATAAGTAATGTCATGTATGTACACAGCGACTGCACCAGCAGCAGAATAGTGAGTGCAGCTCTGGAGTATAATACAGGATGTAACTCAGGGTCAGTACAGGATAAGTAATGTCATGTATGTACACAGTGACTGCACCACCAGCAGAATAGTGAGTGCAGCTCTGGGGTATAATACAGGATGTAACTCAGAATGAGTACAGGATAAGTAATGTCATGTATGTACACATTGACTGCACCAGCAGCAGAATAGTGAGTGCAGCTCTGGAGTATAATACAGGATGTAACTCAGGATCAGTACAGGATAAGTAATGTCATGTATGTACACAGCGACTGCTCCAGCAGCAGAATAGTGAGTGCAGCTCTGGGGTATAATACAGGATGTAACTCAGGATCAGTACAGGATAAGTAATGTCATGTATGTACACAATGACTGCACCAGCAACAGAATAGTGAGTGCAGCTCTGGAGTATAATACAGGATGTAACTCAGGATCAGTACAGGATAAGTAATGTCACGTATGTACACAGTGACTGCCCTAGCAGAATAGTGAGTGCAGCTCTGGAGTATAATACAGGATGTAACTCAGGATCAGTACAGGATAAGTAATGTCATGTATGTACACAGTGACTGCACCAGCAGCAGAATAGTGAGTGCAGCTCTGGAGTATAATACAGGATGTAACTCAGGATCAGTACAGGATAAGTAATGTCATGTATGTACACAGTGACTGCACCAGCAGCAGAATAGTGAGTGCAGCTCTGGAGTATAATACAGGATGTAACTCAGGATCAGTACAGGATAAGTAATGTCATGTATGTACACAGTGACTGCACCAGCAGCAGAATAGTGAGTGCAGCTCTGGAGTATAATACAGGATGTAACTCAGGATCAGTACAGGATAAGTAATGTCATGTATGTACACAGTGACTGCACCAGCAGCAGAATAGTGAGTGCAGCTCTGGGGTATAATACAGGATGTAACTCAGGATCAGTACAGGATAAGTAATGTCATGTATGTACACAGTGACTGCACCAGCAGAATAGTGAGTGCAGCTTTGGAGTTATACATGGTTTATAGAAATAACGCTATATATGCTTTTAGATAAACAAGTTTCTGAATATTTCCATATATAATGCATGGATAATGGAAATATTATCCAGTCGTAGAAGTAATAATAGACTTTGGAGCATAAATCAATCTGATAGGGAAAATATAGGAGGAAGAAAGGGGCAGGGCACAAGTTTCCTATCCGTCCAAGGACATCTCTCCTTATGATGGACCCAGACAAGTGACTGTCACTACAAGGATTAGTGCGCGTCCCGAGATTCATTTCTGGCATAAAATAAACACTTATCTTATGTTTATCTGGAATGGAAATATGCAAAGCAGAGCAAACACAGCTCCAGGGCATCTGCTCAAGTGTAAAGGAGCAGATCTGCTAAATAGATTGGGAAGCTCCTGGGCTTGATTTGTGCTATAAAGGATGCCGTTACCTCCACGAGTCTGAAGGGGGCACTGTCACAATAGCGTGCAGGAAAAAGAGGGGGAAACAACACATCATTTCTTGTGTTTGTACATTTTGCAGGAGAATAATGGGGGTGGGGGGGGGGTGGGGGTAAAGATCCGGGATTTATCTTGGAATGTGAAGAAGTTTGCGGCAGTGGGGAATTATCGTGAAATCTGCATAATTAACAAACCATGGACGGATTCATGCTAAACATTTTTTGTGCAAAATTAAAAATTGTCTCTTCAATGGGAAACATGAACAGAGCTTATTATAGGAGCTTAAAGAAGGATTACAAATGATCTTTACAAGAGGCTACATGTAAGGCAGCGCTGGCCAGAGAGGGCTCCTCACTGCTCTTATAAGTTGCTGTGTGGGAATGGCTTTTATTGTTTGTTCCAGTTGCTCGTGGAGATTGTAGCTGCAGATGCCGCGCTGGTGTCCAATTATATATACTCATCCTTTACATTCAGTTTTATTGTGTTCTCCCACCACTCACCAGCGCTCCATTATCTGGGAGGACGCCATGTTTCCCAGTGTTCTGCTGCTATAGTAAGTCACCTTGTTAGTGCACCAGGGGCGGGGCCACACTTAGTGGAGCACCTGGGGCGGGACTATGCTTAGTGGTGCACCCTCAGGGGCGGGACTATGCTTAGTGGTGCACCCTCAGGGGTGGGACTATGCTTAGTGGTGCACTAGGGTCGGGAAAATGCTTAGTGGTGCACCAGGGGCGGGACCATGCTTAGTGGTGCACTAGGGTTGGTGCCATGCTTTGCGGTACACCAGGGTCGGGACCATGCTTAGTGGTGCACCAGGGGCGGGACCATGCTTAGTGGTGCACTAGGGTTGGTGCCATGCTTTGCGGTACACCAGGGTCGGGACCATGCTTAGTGGTGCACCAGCATCGGGTTCATGCTTAGTGGTGCACCAGGGGCAGGGCTAAGCTTAGTGGTGCACTAGGGTTGGGGCCATGCTTCGCCGTACACCAGGGTCGGGACCATGCTTAGTGGTGCATCAGGGGTGCTGCAGTTCTTAGTGATGCACCAGGGTCGGGGCCATGCTTAGTGGTGCACCCATTTTCTTGTTTCTACGCTTGCTAGTTGCAGTTGTGGCTATCTCCCCTTTCCCCAGCATTGCCTTTTTACACTATAATACACATATATTACATATATAATACACATATATTGCGGAAAGAAACTTTACAAAGAAGAAAAACCATGGGAAGCAGTAAACACGACACAATTCTGAATTCACTTGTGAGGTGACTTGGGAGCTGGCAGACCCAACTTTAAAGGTACATGGCCATCATTCAGACTAAGCAGAGAACAATTATGTATGATATGGTCATCCATCCATATGACTAGGTGCAATGTACTGCATAGATCTGATATCAGCAGCTCATCACAAGGTTTTAGCTACCGGACAGCAGAAGTCACCTGAATGTCTATGCACTGATTGAGGCACTGTGACTGTGGTAGGCTTATATTTGTTCTCTATGGCCTGTTTCTGTCTAAAATCAACTTTTAGAATTATGCTAATGAGTTTGAAGAGCTCCTGGGGGTCTTACCAGAGCCCTTTTGTGCTGCAGCTTCAAAGGCTGTGACACGGTCTCCCCCTCCCTTTGCCTTTTGTACTCTCACAAAGTGGGAGGGAGGAAGTGCTCCTGTACAGTGCAACAGCCAGTAAAACTGCAGCACAGGGGGCTGGCTCATTAGCATAATTTTAAAAATGGACTTTTAGAAAGCCATGGATAACAATTATAACACATTTAGGAAGATTACCACAATCAAGGTGCCTGCATCTGGGAGTAAATGTCCCTAGTAGGTGTCCATGCTTGAATCAGAGCCGAACCGGCATCGGCAAACACGGGGTGCCGGATGTAACACATAGCCGACACCCCAGTGTAAAACCCGCGGTCGGAGTGAGCTCCGATCGCGAGTGTTTAACCCGTTAAATGCCGCAGTCGCGCTGATCGTGCATGTGCATAGGCTGAAACTGCTAATACCCTGCAATCCATAAGTATTGCAGAGTATTATCACAAACAAGCAATCAGATGATTGCTTGTTCATGTCCCATGGTGGAAACAGTGAAAAAGTAAAAAAAATGAAGTAATAAATCAATAAAAATGCCTATAAGCCCCATAACATATAAAGAGACATATAACCCCCCAAAAATCAAAATCATAACACAAACCCCACATATATAGTATCGCCGCATCCATAACAACCTGTAGAATAAAAGTAAATAATTATTGAACCCGTACGATGAACGCGTTAAAAAAACCTGTTAAAAGCCTGCCAAAAATGATCATTTTTACTTATTCAATCTTACAAAAAAATGCAATAAAAAGCGATCAAAAAAACATATGTACTCCAGAATGATACTGATGCACAGTACAACATCTCCCGCAAAAAACAAGCCATCAACCAGCTCCATAGCCAAAAAAGTAAAAATGTTATGCCACTTGGATGACGGCAATGCAAAAATGATAGATTTTTACCCACACTAGGGTTTATTAGGGTTATTAAGTAAATATATTCAAGTCTGGTGTCCCTGTAATCGTATCGACCCATAAAATAAAGATAACAGGATTATTAGGCTAAACGGTAAACATGGGAAAAAAAAAGGCAAAAATCCAGTACAGAATTGATGCTTTTCTACTCCTGCCCTCAAAAACAAGTTCCTAAATTTTCAACAATAGGTGATACCAAACACAAAATGGTAACACTGGAAAAAGCATCTCATCCCTCAAAAAATGCCATCACATGGCCCCAATAACGAAAAAACGAAAACTTTATAGCCTACAAAAGGGGCCAATGAGGAAACTAAAATCCTGGCAGCTGCAGGGTGCTCCTTCCCTTCTGCGCCTCACCGTGCGCCCATAAAACAAGTCATGGCCACATATGGGGGGTCTCTGCACTCGGGAGAAATTGTATAACAAATTGTATGGTGGGTTTTCTCTTTATCTTTTGGGAATTTTAGGGCTAAATGAACGTATAACCGACAAAACTTGACCATTCTAAATTTCACCGCCATTTTGATTCAATTACTATGAAGATCTCAAGGGGTTAACAATCTTCCTAAAAGCTGTTTCTGAGGGGTGCAGATTTGAAAATGGGTTGATTATATAGGGGGTTTTAATGCTAAATATGTAAAATTTCATTCAAAACTGTATTTATCCCCAAAATGGTCAATTCTGAAAATACGGAAAATCGCTATTCGATTTGTAAGCCGCGTGACATCAAAATATATTATCCAGACATTTCAAAAATTCTGAAAATGTAAAGTAGACAAATGGGAAATTTTATTCATCAAGTTATTTAGGTGGTAAATCGATCTGCCTGAAAACGCAATGATTTTGAATTCCGAAAATGGCAATTTTTTCACAAAATTCATAATTTTTTTCTTTTTTTGTAAATAAACACAAAACTTATCAGCCGACATTTACCACTAAAATGAAATACAACATGTGGGGAAAAAACACAATCTCAGAATCGCTTTGATAAGTAACAGTGTTCAAAAGTTGTAACCATATAAAGAGACGCAAGTTAATCCAAAAAAATGGGGCTGAGCCTTAAAGGAAACCTACCACTTGTAGTGGCAGGTTTCCGATGGCAATACCGGGCACTAGCTCAGGGTGAGCTGGTGCCGGAGCTTATTTTAGTTAGTGTTTTAAACCGCGGTATAAAACACTTTTTAAACGTTATAGCCGGCGCAGGCAGGTACGCGCTCGGCGCTTACCGTGCACGCGGCTCTCATTCACTTCCTATGTAGCCGTGTGCACGGTAAGCGCCGAGCGCGTACCTGCCTGCGCCGTCTACAACGTTTAAAAAGTGTTTTAAACCGCGATACCGCGGTTTAAAACACTAACTAAAATAAGCTCCGGCACCAGCTCACCCTGAGCTGGTGCCCGGTATTGCCATCGGAAACCTGCCACTACAAGTGGTAGGTTTCCTTTAAGCTACAAAATGAAAATAAAATTTTTTTTGAAAATTCGTATTGGTAGTTTTAGATTTTTTTTATACATATTGGGTACGATTTATTAATCTAACGACTCTGTACTGTAAAATTTTAGGACGCTTATCATAAATCTGCCACAGTGATTGTACATTATACTTAAATTCAGGCTTAGACAATCTGCTCCAGTATCTTATTTTTTTCATCCATACAGTGAAGATACAAAGTAATGTCTCTACATTGTACTGCATACATAGAAAATATTTAGCGTTCTAAACGGCCGATCGTCTCCGCTCTTTGCAGGATCATGCAAGAAGACGACAAGGCGAGACGGTGGGCAGCATCACAAGGTAATCACTTACTGGCATAACCCGCTGTAGGTTGGCACCACACACAGTGCATGAACTACCAGTCATCATGATAGTCATCCCTATGTGCCAGGAGATGAATACACAACCTCAGGACCACATACAGGGATGCAGGGGGATCCTCCTTAGTAAAAATTTAAGAGAGAATTTAAGAACAATTGACGTAAGTTTCCAAGGAATGTCACCCAAATCCTCCCTCCACCCGCACAAAGTAATCCTGTGGCTGAAGAAGACGGACAGGGACAGCTGCGCTCCTTCCGATCAGCTCCCTACTGATTTGTTTCTCCTGCCATGAACTTGGACAATACCATTCCCCGGTAATTCTGTTCTTCCTATAGTCCAAACCGGGGGTAAAGGGTCAGGTTAACCCCTTGATAATTCTTTGGTATTCTTCGACAAATCCTTATCAGAGGCCTAATACTATTCATTGTACTACTCACCAAATATTAGGCTAATTGATGACCAAGTCATAGATGTCTTCAAGGTATATTTTAGACTTTTGGGACATATTAGTTGTATTGGTTATACCCCATCATCTACATGATTATGACAAAGATTGAGTATCAGTCTGGACATCAATGAGGGATCAACAGAGACTCAGGCGACCTTCAAATATACCTTCAAGGGAATATCCACTTAAATCTATCTGATAGTGGCACACTCCGTCTACTTTAGATGAACACTATTTCTCAACAAGAACTTGTGTTCTTTCCAAAATTGAACCCATTACACATTGGGGCTCATTTACTTACCCGGTCCTGTCACGATCCAGCGGCGCGTTCTCCGACGAGGATTCGGGTCTTCTGGCGATTCACTATGGTCGTGCGCCCGATGTCCACTAGGTATCACTGCTGCGCCAAGGTCCGCCGGAGTTCACCATCCTATCCCTGGTGCATGTAAGTGCGTGTCAAGCGGCAATTTTTTTTTTTAAAAATACCGCATTTTTTCCGAATCCGTCAGGTTTCCCGATGGCCACGCCCCCCATTGTCGTCACATAAAACCCGGCGCCGATGCGACACAATCCAATCGTGTGCGCCAAAAAAACCAGGGCAATTCGGCGCAAACCGGTAATTTTCGGGAAATGAAAAAGAGAGATTTAGGCCCTTAGTAAATGTGCCCCATTGATGTGAAATTTTGGGTCAAAAATTGCACTAGTCGAAAAAAACATGAAATAATTTTGGCAAACCATGATCATTCTTTTGGAGGAGTCTTTCTGTTTTGCCAAGAATTTGCTCAACCTAAATTTCTATAAACAACCGCCTCCATCCCAAAAATTGTTTTCCCCAAGGTGATTGGTCGCAGTGACATCATCAATTCCTTTCCGGGTCTAAAAATAAGAGAGCATAGTTTGGGGATTAACAGTCTGAAGGCAAAGGCGGCCTCCGATTTTCATGGCTGTTGGGAGGTGAGGGGTTACGTAGACAGTCCGCCTGCAAAGAAGGACTTAGCATCAATGTCACAGATTCGGGAGCCTTGTACATTTCATGGCTTTTTACCTAATGGGAAAACAGACGTCCATTTCACAGTTCACACAGTTTTTGGACGCCCAATTAAAGGTCATTGGAGATTCCAGCCAGGACACTTGTCATGTAGATACAGTATTTGAAATTCCATCTATACCATTGCTATACTTATGAAATAATTACAAATGATAGCCCTGTGACCGGCGCGGCGCTGTTATATCAGCAAGTCATTTCCTCAGTCGTGACCTCGCCGAGATAGGGGTTATTGATCGGGACCAGCCAGAATCCACCCGGCAATACGTATCTCCTCGCAGCACACGCAGGCACCCAAATTATCTCCACGTCACGCAGATTAAGTGAATGGAATGAAATGAATCATTTATGCCATGCCTGTACATGCAAATCTCACTTTGTATCAGATAGATGCAAAGCCGCAATCCAGGAAATTGCAGACTGAAAATATATATACGGATCATATATGTGCACAAGGACAAACAGCTGAGAAGGACCTTTACATAAATGCATATCAATAAATACACACAGATAAGATAAATGCTATAAAAAACTACAAGGCTGGGCAAGCAACGTATAGGTGACACCTATAAAGACCCAAAATACTCCCTCTGAGGCTGGGAATACACATTGGGGGCCCAATAAACAGAAGGTGATTAGAGGGTTTGGATAATATATACATTTCTTGTGTATTTCTGGCATAAGCAGTGAGGATATGCTACAATGGGGATATGAGGATTTTTTTCAAGCTACTTGCATGCACCTATTTAGCAGCTTTTTATGATTTTACACTGCATTTGCCACTTTATGGTGTTTGGGGGAAGGGATGGAACCTCCTAAATTCTAACAGATTGAGGACACGCTATAGATTGGTGGTGGACTAACCTATGAGACCCAATATCCCCGAACCGTGAGAATTACTAGAAAGACGTCCCTTTGCACCGTGTGGTGCAGGTGCTATGTCACTCCATTATACTAAGGGGATGAACACTGCAGATGTTGATCTTGTTACAGCCGTTAATATTTCTGCAGTATCTCAACTTTTTCTTGAGATCAATGCTGGCGATTGTAGTTCCTTCTCACTTAAAGCCATAGAGAAAATCCAGAACCCTTAACGTGGGGGTGATCGCTACAGGATTCTCTGAAGTTCCAGAAACCTTCAGAATTTTTACTTTTCAACAATAAAAAGGATCTAATCCATTATGGCTGATTAATCAAGCGAATTTCATGTAATCTATGACTAGATTTGTTGTTTCGTTTAGAAATAGATTAATAGTGTTGCAGTTTTTACCGATTTATTAGGGTAAACTAAACATGTAACATTACTCGAGCTGCTTTTATTCTAACCTTTGATGCGGCATCCATTTATCGATTGGTCCATGTGGACACATGACGCAAAGCATGGGTTTATAATGTAGGCTAGCATCGTTTCACCACAGCCATGATTAAGGACTTAAACATGTAGGCTCCGCCTACAAACCGCGTCTCATTTTAATCTCCTATCGGGGTCTCTAAATGTTGTGCGTTTTCACAAGAAGATTCTTAATTTTCTTCGAGTGCAACTTCCTCTCTAGCTGGATGTTTGGTTCTTCTATACATAGCCACAAGTCAAGGTTTATCCTTATAGCACCTTTACAAGCCCACTGCTCCAATTAGGACAAATGGGAGGGCAACTGATCTACTGTCACAGAACGCACTTGTAGGGACAAGTGTGTAAGGGAAAAGGCTCTCTGGGAAGAGTCTGTGGACCCTCTGGACCACCGCAGGAGGTAAAGGAGCTAGACGCAACCTGGGACTGGAGTCTAAGTCGCACCTGGTCTTCACCAGAGCACGCTGCAAAGCGGGATGGTCTTGCTGCAGTGTGGTGCCACCAGGTCGTTCCATGGGTGCGACTAGGCCAGCAGTGGCAGCCAAGGTAGCAATGTAGGAACAGTCCAAGCCAATACAGCAATACAGCGCTGGAAGCAACCTTGTAACTTCGTAGCTGGGACTCGGAACAGGAATGCTGGCACGGGCTGGAGTACAGGCACGATGACACACACGATAACAGGAACGCAGGAACGGGCCACAGGAGCTGGACACAGGAACGGGCCACGGAAGCTGGACACAGGAACGGGCCACGGAAGCTGGACACAGGAACGGGCCACGGAAACTGGACACAGGAACGGGAACCCAGGATGGCGCGACCTCAGGAATCACAGGAACGCCACAGGGATACAGGAACGCCACAGGGATACAGGAACGCCACAGGAAACCCAGGAATACGGAGGAACACTGGAGTACAGAAACACAGAGGAATCCTGGAAACGCTGGAACATGGAGGAACACTTGGAAACACAGGAGCGATTTCACTTCAGGGACAATTACTTGACGATCCGGCGGAGAGTGAAGGGAGGTGCCAGATTATAAGGGCGAGCCGGATTAGCCAGCGCCAATCAGAAGGACGATGGGCCTTTTAAAGCAGGATGAGACGGTGTGCGCACCCTAGCAGCGGGAGCGCACGGCCTATTCGGAGGAAGCGTGCGGCCTGGACGGGACCACAGCCTGGAGAGGTAACTTTAGGCCGGGGGAACGGGGACACCGTGTCACACAGGAGGGCGCGGGTGTACCCGCAATCCGTACCAAGGATCAGGGGTACGGCCGTGACATCTACAACTAATCCAATTTCCAGGGGATAGGGATTAAGTGATCTTGGTGGGACAACCTTTAAAATTAAATAATGCAAAATTATTAAAAGAAACATATTGTATCAATTCTGTAATAGGTTGTTTTCCAAAAATAATGAAAATGGTAATTACAACAATACAGCAGAATAGAGTTCCCCGAAAAAAGCCAAACCTCCGGAGACTGCCTGACCAATATTCTAGTGCAAAGTGTCTTAAATTTGGTGGAGGCCATTCCACAATCTCATGGGGAAGGCGTGAATTAGTTTTTTAGTGCAAAGCCGGTTATACATTCCTACCGTAAAGCAGAAAATTCTTTCACATATGATGGGGAGATGCTTGTTGGATTCTTTTTAGTTTCCTTTAATTAACTTTGATAAGAGAGGTTTATTGATGAACATGTATAGAGTATGGTAGAAAAGTCACTACTGCTTGAATAACTTTCACTGCCTACATGAGACTAATGAGGCGGGTATGTGGTGGGCACATTGGCTTCAGGTTCCTGGTTTAGGAATGCAGCATCTGTTTCCCAACCCACCCGGACAGTGAGAAAAGTCATATTGGTCTGTGGCCAGATGTTCTATGGAGGGGTCCAACTACCCACAGCCTCCTATATATAAAACATCTTTAATATGACCAGAAGGGAACCAGAAAGGCTTCTTTCTCCTCAACATTGTCAATTTACAGCAATATCTACAAAGTACAGGAGTAATTTATATCAGGATTGTACTTCAAAAACATAATGGCGAAAGGAAGACATCAAACAGTATCTGGGACATCAGTCCCAGTTTAAAAGTCAAAGTCACCTTCAAATCCCCCAAAATTACTTTGTTATCACAAATCAATAGCTCTAGTGATTTAAGACAACTTTGCCTATTACTTCCATTACCACTGTACAGCAGCTTCTTTGCTATTATTCTCTGTTTAGCCTATCCCTGCAGTAGCTTTTCCCCCTCACTTATGTCTGTGAGACCATATCTTGTTTATCCTGCTGGAGGGGAGAGGCTGCTGCTTCCTACTCACTCTGGAGGGAGAGGTCATGTGATGCTGCTCTGTGTAGCTAGCAGAAGAGATGTGTCTGAGCAGATCTGTGGATGCAGAATTCTATTTGCAAAGAATAGTGAGGTAGATGATCTGTACCATTGCCTATCAGTCTCTCCATCCCAAAATTTTCTGTCTCTCTCTGCAACTCAAGCTATATTATAAATTCAGTCTCTTCCCCAATCTTCTGCTCTCCAGGGAAGCTGTTAACCCTCAGTGCTAACATAGCACAGACTATACACTTCATGTAACTGTTTCACTGCAGGTTTTTACTACTTATTCCATGCTGCATGCTCCTCCATGTCATAAAAGCTGTCAGGTTAGTCACTGTAAGTTCTATACTGTGCAGAGTCTGCAGTGCTCAGAGGATTTACTTTATGAATTTCACTTTATCTGCTGAGTTACTTCAGTTACTTTTCACTGGAGTTACTTCATAAGAGAATACAAAGTATCATGGGAAGTGATGGCAGCTTATAATTGGCTTCAGGTCAAAGACAGGAAGAGGTAGACTCCACTAACTTCACTGCTTCTGAGAAAGATTTTTGGCAAGTAGCTTCAGAACAGAAAGTACAATAACTCTGGAAATGAAAGGATGAGCATCTTTCTGTTTGTTTTGAAAAGAAAAATCACATATGATAATTTGGTAAAAATTGTTATTGTGATTTCCTGTTGTGATCTCGGTTCCGTTCCTGACTACACTCCTTGACCTATTGCTACGTTCCCGACTCCGATCCCGTGCTGCCCGTCATGACCTCCTGCCTGTCCCCTACAACGATTCTGCTCAACGTCACTGTACCCCGCCTTGGCTTCCACTGCAGACAAAGTCGCACCTGTGAAACGACCTGGTGGTACCACGCCGCAGCAAGGCCAACCCGCTTTGCGGCGGGCTCTGGTGAAAACTGGGTACCACTTAGATTCCGGTCCCAGGTGTCGGCTTACATCATCATTCGCTGTGGTCTAGTGGGTCCACTATCCCTGAAGCCGGACACCTCTCTAATCAGATTTTTTAGTCTAAAATGTCCTCATTTCCATCTTGCTAGCAAGATTACATAGTAGTCCTAAGGTGAAGGGAGGCGGGAGCTGTGAGTAACAGCAGATAAGCCCATCCCTTGCCAGCTGAATGTGCATTGTGACTGAAGAGATCAGAGCTACTTCTCAGGTACTCAAAACAGATGACAGATTTATGCAAAGTTTGTTGAAAGGTTAAAAACGCTTTAAGGGAAATCCAAATTCAAGTATGATAAAACAGGGACACTTACTCATAGATCCAGACACTGTGACTGTGTTAATCTTCTCATATCTACTATTTACGGCTTCTATCCTTCTAAAAATCAACTTTTAAAATCATGCCTATAAACCAGAAGGAAGTGTCACCAGAGCTGCAGCTTCACAGGTTGTTGCACTCTGCAGGAGCACTTCCCCCTCCCTCTTTGTGCTCTAGTAAAAAAAAAAACAAAAAAAAAAACACACAGACCTTCAGGCTCATTAGCATAATTTAAAAAGTTGGTTTTATAAGGAAGGAGACCAAGGATTACAAAATAAGAAGATTACCACAGTCACTGTACCTGGTTCTATAAGGAAGTGTCTCTGGTTTATCACCATATATTTGATGGTAGAGAGAATTGCAATCAAGACCTGGAACACTTGCCAGCTGTGGGGTTCACTTTGCGCCACTTCCAACCTTATTTGTATAACAGAGGTTACATATCCAGGACTAAAGATACACATGTTGCCAAGTGTCATTGCAAGCCCTGGGAGCTATTAGGGCAGGTTAGATCATCTGACTCCCTTAAATCGACACCTTCTTGACACCATCTACAATGGTTTTCTTAACTCTGTGACTGACCTCTACCTGGTCAATGTCTGCAGTCCTATTGAGGATTTGCGTGTTATACTTCTTTGGAAGATGGCAGGAGTCAAGCGGCCGACAGCTGTGGCAAAGTCTGGCAGGACCCACTCTGACCTTTCAACCCTCTGCTTTCATTACACATGCTAAGACCCTGGCAAGACTTCAGACTTTCTCTCCTTTCCGTGGCGAGAGTCAGGCCAGCTGCACGCCTTCTCACAGCCTGGGAAAATACTTCCCCCTCCTTCATACCCACTCTGATGTGTCAGCTTTTCCCTGGGACTCATGAAACCCGAGCACTCATCCTCCGGGGCTCACACTCTGCCATTCACCCCTCACTGTTGTTCCAATAAAACCCACAGGAGCAGCCTGGAATCTGGCAGAGTGCATCCAGCTCTGTGACATAGAGACCTATTCACAGTCTCGAAAAAATGACGCCAAAGGACACAACGGAGTAAAATAAGTTGGATACAAAATCAAATTCGGATACCAAATATGAATATTTACCATGCAAGACAAATAATATTAATATTTCTTCAGAACCTTAAAATAAAAATAAAACATTTTGTGGAGAATCACTCTAGTAGATTCCAATTACCTAGATTCAGAATCGGATAGGATGTAGGAACCCCAATAAAGTTACTTATTACACTAGAAAGCAATGTGTAGGGAGATACTAAATTACATGGAAGAAGAGAGACTTGGGGGGTATTAGATGGACACATGAGGGCAAAGGAAGCAATTCCAAAAGGTGCCCCTGGAAGAGAGCACAAATTGAGGATTGTCGGCCAACTGGTAATCCGGTTACGAAATGGCACATTGGTAGCATTTCCTGATGGATTTTTCTGTGTGGTCACATAAAATTGTAATGAAGAAAAATGGTTCAAAATGAATACAGGCGGTCCCCTACTTAAGAACACCTGACTTACAGACGACCCCTAGTTACAAACGGTCCTCTGGATATTGGTAATTTACAGTACTTTAGCCTTAGACTACAATAAAGTGCTATAACAGTTATCACAGGTGTCTGTAATGAAGATTTATTGTTAAACCTGGTTCTTATGACAACCCAACATTTTTAAAATCCAGTTGTCACAAAGACCAAAAAAAATATGGCTGGGGTTACAATGATAAAATATACAGTTTTTTACTTACATACAAATTCAACTTAAGAACAAACCTACAGAACCTATCTTGTACGTAACCCGGGACTGCCTGTATAGGAAAAATTCTTTAACATGCAATATATATTCAATTTGAAATATTGCAGCTGATATTGCAACTATTGTATCAATCACTCATTCTGTATCTATATATCTATAGGATTGCTGTTCTATAAATAATATTCAAATACATAACTCAGGTAACTAATAAAAATGTAATAGTAGAAAAAAAAAGTTTTAAAAAGTGTAACCTAAAAATAAGCCAAGGGTATCGGGGAACAGGCACAAGATTTGGGTACAGACTCATGATCAGGGTAGAGGCTCTTAATCAGAGATCAGACTACAGGGACCAAAACAGGCTCAGGTACAGGTTTGGAGTTCCAGATCAGATTGATTATTTATTGAAAGAGAACCGTTAATTCGATGCTGCTGTACAATCAATAAAAGGTTCACCCACAGGGTTCAGGGCTTCGGATCAGACAGGATACAAGGTTCTGGATTGGTTGGAGGGTTCATGATTTCGGATAAGACAGGATACAGGGTTCCGGATCAGGAAGGATACAGGGCTCCGGATCAGGGAGGATACAGGGTCAGGTGGATCCTGTGATAGGGAACTTACTAAGGCTACATGCGCATGATGTATGCCCGCCATGCCGTAGTACGGCGGATATACATCGGCGCCGCGGAGAGGAGCAGGGGATGAACGGTTGAGGTAAGTATACAGTTTATGTGTTTTGTCAAATGATTGCTAAAAAAACAAACATACAGGGTGATTTGGGACACTAAACCACCGGTCTATAACGTCCTGTGGGTGGTTTAGTGTTCCAAATCACTCCAAAAGCTTCCCTTTAAGCAACCCTTATTCGCATCTCACAGCCCAGCCAAAAGGAGAGAGGCATGTGTAATAGGGAACCTGTTTTAAACATTAGGTGACCCCCATTCTGGAAATTCTGAGAACATTTGCTATGTCCTCTATATCATAGAACTAACTGGACCTCAAGGACCTGAAATCCACCGCTACCATTTCCCACTTCCTAGATCTATTATATGGTATCACTTAAAAAGTTTTTGATACATTTCTTAAAAGAAAGTTTCATTCAATTGATATTTAAGTTGGAGCAAAAGAAGGTTTTTTCATCAAAATGTGATTGCTGTTGCCGTTTTTCTACACTGCACCCATGGACATGTAACCCAAAATAGAAGGATCATTGCCCCTCTTAGAGCTCACTGATCACCTCTACAAGATTTTGGCTATTAAGGATTGTGGTGACCCTAAATGTACAAGAAAGTAATGTGTAATAGATATCCTTGAAAAGGTTTTGAGCTGGATTCCTCTCCATGTAATAGTTCCATCTACATTACCTGGAAGCAGGAAAAAAAAAACAAGCTGAGAACAAAAATACAAAATTAAACAATTATATTGTTCTTGTATTTATAATATTCCCATATCCATTCCATATTCCGTGTAGTCACAGGCCGGGCACACTTTTGGATGTGCAGGACATTCAGGCGCTCACTTTGGGATCAGGTTGCCCCTCCAATCCCTGGTTACTGGATTAGGAGGTGAGCAGAATCCGCCTGTTTTCATCTTGTGGTTCCGCTCGTTAGGACACAATGTTTGCTTTTGTCGTTACTGTTAATAAAGTGTGAATAAAGCGTGCAGGAAGACGATCAAGGGATTGTGTTCCCATTAACTGGGACTTTACTAATTGAATTTAGGCTATAACAAGGAGCACATGGACAGCGACATACCTGAAAATTACTTCCGCAAGGCTTGGATTTCCCAGCGTGGGCACGAGGAGCGCAACAAAAAGACTGATGTGCCGACCCCACCTGGGAATTACCTGTGTGACAGATCACAGCTGAGATTAGAGACAAGCGGGTCACTGTCTCACATGAAAAGTAAGACACATAGGAAAGTCCTCCTAGGGGCCCGCCATGCGCTCCAGCCCTGAGATCATATTCACTATGTTTCTGTTGTGCCAGAGTCTGAGTAAAGATTTTCCCCAAAAATCTACATGACAACAAAATTGCAAAGTTCAGTTCCATCCTCAGCTATTTTATCAGGAGAATACATACAGCGATGTCACAGTACAGGGATAATGCACAGTGATGTCACAGTACAGGGATAATACACAGTGATGTCACAGTACAGAGATAATACACAGTGATGTCACAGTACAGGGATAATGCACACAGTGATGTCACAGTACAGGGATAATACACACAGTGATGTCACAGTACAGGGATAATGCACAGTGATGTCACAGTACAGAGATAATACACAGTGATGTCACAGTACAGGGATAATGCACACAGTGATGTCACAGTACAGGGATAATACACACAGTGATGTCACAGTACAGGGATAATACACACAGTGATGTCACAGTACAGGGATAATGCACACAGTGATGTCACAGTACAGGGATAATACACACAGTGATGTCACAGTACAGGGGTAATACACACAGTGATGTCACAGTACAGGGATAATACACACAGTGATGCCACAGTACAGGGATAATACACACAGTGATGCCACAGTACAGGGATAATACACACAGTGATGCCACAGTACAGGGATAATACACACAGTGATGCCACAGTACAGGGATAATACACACAGCGATGTCACAGTACAGAGATAATACACAGTGATGCCACAGTACAGGGATAATACACACAGTGATGCCACAGTACAGGGATAATACACACAGCGATGTCACAGTACAGAGATAATACACAGTGATGTCACAGTACAGGGGTAATACACACAGTGATGTCACAGTACAGGGATAATACACACAGTGATGCCACAGTACAGGGATAATACACACAGCGATGTCACAGTACAGAGATAATACACAGTGATGTCACAGTACAGGGATAATGCACACAGTGATGTCACAGTACAGGGATAATACACACAGTGATGTCACAGTACAGAGATAATACACACAGTGATGTCACAGTACAGAGATAATACACACAGTGATGTCACAGTACAGGGATAATACACACAGTGATGTCACAGTACAGGGATAATACACAGTGATGTCACAGTACATAGATAATACACAGTGATGTCACAGTACAGGGATAATGCACACAGTGATGTCACAGTACAGGGATAATGCACACAGTGATGTCACAGTACAGGGATAATGCACACAGTGCTGTCACAGTACAGGGATAATACACACAGTGATGTCACAGTACAGAGATAATACACACAGTGATGTCACAGTACAGGGAAAATACACAGTGATGTCACAGTACAGAGATAATACACAGTGATGTCACAGTCCAGGGATAATACACACAGTAATGTCACAGTCCAGGGATAATACACACAGTGATGTCACAGTACAGGGATACTACACGATAATACACACAGTGATACCTATAATCCACTAGGTTAGGCTTCTTTACATATGCCCCTCTGGTTCTATAGTACCTAAAAACAATGATATTTTATGTCATATTAGAGATAGGCCTCTCATCATACAGATTGCATTTGGATTATGAACTGGACATAAAGACAGTTAAATACAAAGGTTGGAGCTGGGTCCTTATCTGCAGCCTGCATTTCCAGCTATGCTTGTTACCTGCCTGTATCTCCAGTTGAAAGAAGACCGTACCACTCCTGTATGGCGCCATGCACCCATTGCCATGTATGGTGGACATATACGGCGGCCGTATATGTCCACCATACGTTCGTGGGAATATAGCCTAAGAGGAAATTGTTGTTTGGAGCACACATTAAAAGTCGTAAATTCAGATCCCACAAGAAAATGGCGCAAATGTGTTTCTTTTGTTTATTTCACTGCATCTTTAATTTCGTCCCAGCTTCCCAGTAATATGCATGGAATATATAATACAGACCCTAGGACAGTGGTGAAGAACCTATGGCACGGGTACCAGAGGTGGCACTCAGAGCCATTTCTGTGGACACTCAGGTTATCACCCCAGGACAGAGTTCACCAGACAGAAACAAATCCATCAAATCTTTCTGCAGTCCCAGGCAGCAAGAGTTGCTGCTCTCAGCGCTATTTTTAAGCGACAATTCATTGGCTGTTTGGAACTGCGGGAAAAGTGAGAAGGTGTGCAGGGCTGCAGTATCTTTTTGAGGTCCCCCTGCTGGACCCTTCATTCTTCCTCTACAGAGTGACCTTGGTGAGAAGCTACAACGAGAGTCTGAATTTGCCCTCTTTCTTTCAACTGTATTGTTGGCCTCAGGTGGCCGATACGATTGAAAGATGTGGAAGAACAGGTAGCAATAAGTTACTGCTTAAAATGCCATTTTGGCACTTCACGGTAAATAAGCGGATTTTGGTTGTAGCTTGGGCACTCGGTCTCTAAAAGGTTCGCCATCACCAGAGCCGGATCATCATTGGCGCTCTTGGAGCGCCAGCGCCGGGCCCCCGGATGCAAATTTATTGATTGGGGGCCCCCGGGCTGGCGCTCCAATGATCCGGCTCCTGCTGTGGCCCCCGGCAGGCCTCGACCATCGGCAGTTGGGCAGGGGCCTCCGTCCGTCCGGACCGGAAGCTCCTGCCCGTCACTATAAAGTGCGAGATGCGGCCATTTCCGGCCGCTCGAGCACTATTACTGGAGCGATGTGGCCGGAAGACAACCCCGGCGCACATCGCTCCATGAACTGGGATGCGCGGCCGCGTGATGACGTCACCACGCGGCCGCGCACCTTTTCCTTCCCGGACGCGGCAAGAAGAAGCAAGACACGGGACCTGAGGTGAGTAAAATGTTTTTTTTTTTTATCAAACAGTATTAAAAGATGGTGGGGGCAGAAATATCTAAAATAATTAATTTGTCGTGGGCAGCACATTAAATAGTTAATTGTGGGGGGGGGGCAGCAGTATAAAAATTAGTTTATTATGGGGGGGCAGCATATTAAATAGTTAATGGTGGCGGGGCAGCATATTAAATAGTTAATGGTGGGGGGGCAGCATATTAAATAGTTAATGGTGGGGGGCAGCATATTAAATAATTAATGGTGGGGGCAGCATATAAAATAGTTAATTGTGGGGGGGGGGCAGCATATAAAATAGTTAATTGTGCGGGGGGCAGCATATAAAATATTTTATTATGGGGGGCAGCATATTAAATAGTTTATTATGGGGGCATTAAGTAGTTAATTCTGGGAGGGGCAGCATATTAAATAGTTAATTGTGTGTGTGTGTGGGGGGGGGGTAGAATATTAACTCCCTCACGCTCTGAGGTTTACATGTATGGCACAGAGGTGCGGCGCCACCATCTTTATTCCTATCATCGGTTGCCATAATAGCCTTGGGTCTTCATCAGACCCAAGGCTGCATGGCATCTGCAGTTTCCTTACAATGTACCAGTGGCTCATTGTAATGAATACTTTATAAAAATGCCATAAACTGCAATACATATTCAGTAGTATTGTAGTATATGGTAGGAATGATAACACCATCTAGGGTTAAAGTACTCTAAAAAGTAGTAAAAAAAAAGTATAAAAAATAAATCCCCCCCTTCCCTAGAACTGATATTAAATTTAATAAACAGTAAAAATCACAAACACATTAGGGATTGCGCATCTCAAAATATCTGATCTATCAAAATATAAAAACGGTTATTGCTGGTGTTGAACCACATTACTGAAAATAGCGCCCAAATATCCGAAACGCAACTTTTACACAATTTTACATCACATAAAAAATGTAATAAAAACTGATCAAAATGTCGCACAGCCCTCAAAGTGGTAGCAATGAAGACGTCAGCTCATGACTCCTCACACATCTCAGTACCTTATACACTCAAGTATAAGCCAACCTGATATAGCCTTCCTCCTGCCCCGTATACAGCCAGCCAGCCCCCATATATACCCAGCACTTGCCCCCGATATAGACTGCCCCTGCCACCGTATATAGCCAGCTCCTGCCCCATATATATAACCAGATCCTTCCCCCGTTTAGCCTTCCTCTTGCCCTTAAATAGCCAGCTCCTGCCCCTATAAAACCTTCCTCCTGCCCCAGTATATAGCCAGCTCCTGCCCCTATATAGCCTTCCTCCTGCCCCCGTATATAGCCAGCTCCTGCCCCTATATAGCCTTCCTCCTGCCCCCATATATAGCCAGCTCCTGCCCCCGTATATAGCCTTCCTCCTGCCCCCGTATATAGCCTTCCTCCTGCCCCCGTATATAGCCTTCCTCCTGCCCCCGAATATAGCCAGCTCCTGCCCCCGAATATAGCCAGCTCCTGCCCCCGAATATACCCAGCTCCTGCCCCCGAATATACCCAGCTCCTGCCCCTGAATATAGCCAGCTCCTGCCCCCGCATATAAAGCCAGCTCCTGCCCCCGAATATAGCCAGCTCCTGCCCCCGAATATAGCTAGCTCCTGCCCCCGAATATAGCCAGCTCCTGCCCCCGAATATAGCCAGCTCCTGCCCCTTGTAGCACTCAAAAAAAGAAAGTCAAAACGCACCTTTCCTGTGCTTCTCTTGTTCTGTCAGCAGCGTCTACGGACCTGCCGCTGAGTTTGAGGTTTTAGCACATTTTTTGTGCTGAAAAACTTGGCTTATACTCGTGATGAGGTTTTAATTTTTTAAGATGTATTAAAACTCGATAAAACCTGTATAAATGTAGTTTCCCTGTGATCTTACCGAACCAAAGAGTAAAGTGTACAAAATTCATTTGGGGGCCCAGTATACTGCATAATTAATGGAGGGGGCAGAATATAAAATAGTTTAGAGGAAGCCAGTGTATGAAATTTATTGGGGGTGAGGCCCAGTATGTAAAATAGTTCACAGGGTGGGGTGAGGGTGCAGTATATTAAATAACTAAATAGGGGGGGCAGTATATTAAATAATTAAATTAGAAGGTCCAGTCTCTAAAATTCATGTGGCACCCCAGTATATTAGAAAGGGCCATAAATCGGTAAATTAATTAATTAAAGCGGGCAATATATAAATGAAGTCATGGGGGAACCATATATTGTGTAATTGGGGGGTGACATATAATAAGGGGTACAGTATTACTCAGGGTCTGTAGTATAGTAATATATGCAGGGAACACAGAGGTTTTATTGTGGGGTATATTTGGGGGGGGGGGGGCATATTATACTGTGAGTAACTGTGGTATTTTTAGGTGAACAGTGTGGGGTATGCGCTGCCAGGAGCAAAAGACATCTGGTGGAAGATTCTTCAGCCATAGGTTACGTCGATTCTGGCCCTGAAGTAGAAGAAGTAGAAGTCACCTGTGAGGTACTAGACGCCACTTCTGCAGTACCGGTAATGTATTAACTGACTAACCTTCTAGTGTGAGACATCTCTGAGCTTGTACTGTACATGTCCTGTTATATTCCTAGTGTCTATAGTGAGCCAGCATTGTGGTGTGGGGTTATTGTCATCAGTTATTGTTATGGTTTTCAGCGTTTTCTTATTTATCAAGCTTGATAAAGGCTTCCTGTGAGCCAAAACATCGCTCTACTTTATTGTACTCTTGCTTAAACATGGAATAAAGAAGACTACTTGTTTCACCTTACATTGGATATTTTGGAGTGGGTGTGAGGGGTATATATGATATATGTGGGGGCACAGTGTGGTCAGTTGTGGTGTGAGGGGTATATATGATATATGTGGGGGCACAGTGTGGGCAGTTGTGGTGTGAGGGGTATATATGATATATGTGGGGGCACAGTGTGGTCAGTTATGGTGTGAGGGGTATATATGATATATGTGGGGGCACAGTGTGGTCAGTTATGGTGTGAGGGGTATATATGATATATGTGGGGGCACAGTGTGATCAGTTGTGGTGTGAGGGGTATATATGATATATGTGGGGGCACAGTGTGATCAGTTGTGGTGTGAGTGGTATATATGATATATGTGGGGGCACAGTGTGGTCAGTTGTGGTGTGAGGTGTATGTATGATATATGTGGGGGCACAGTGTGGTCAGTTGTGGTGTGAGGTGTATGTATGATATATGTGGGGGCACAGTGTGGTCAGTTGTGGTGTGAGCGGTATATATGATATATGTGGGGGCACAGTGTGGTCAGCTGTGGTGTGAGGGGTATATATGATATATGTGGGGGCACAGTGTGGTCAGTTGTGGTGTGAGGGGTATATATGATATATGTGGGGGGCACAGTGTGGTCAGTTGTGGTGTGAGGGATATATATGATATATGTGGGGGGTACAGTGTGGTCAGTGGTGGTGTGAGGGGTATATATGATATATGTGGGGGCACAGTGTGGTCAGTTGTGGTGTGAGGGGTATATATGATATATGTGGGGGGCACAGTGTGGTCAGTTGTGGTGTGAGGGATATATATGATATATGTGGGGCACACAAGGTGGTTAGTTGTGGTGTGAGGGGTATATATGATATATGTGGGGGCACAGTGTGGTCAGTTGTGGTGTGAGGGATATATATGATATATGTTGCGGTAACAGTGTTCTCAGTTATGGTGTGAGGGGTATATATGATATATGTGGGGGCACAGTGTGATCAGTTGTGGTGTGAGTGGTATATATGATATATGTGGGGGCACAGTGTGGTCAGTTGTGGTGTGAGGTGTATGTATGATATATGTGGGGGCACAGTGTGGTCAGATGTGGTGTGAGGGGTATATATGATATATGTGGCGGCACAGTGTGGTCAGTTATGGTGTGAGGGGTATATATGATATATGTGGGGGCACAGTGTGGTCAATTGTGGTGTGATGGGTATATATGATATATGTGGGGGTACAGTGTGGTCAGCTGTGGTGTGAGGGGTATATATGATATATGTGGGGGCACAGTGTGGTCAGTTGTGGTGTGAGGGGTATATATGATATATGTGGGGGGCACAGTGTGGTCAGTTGTGGTGTGAGGGATATATATGATATATGTGGGGCACACAAGGTGGTTAGTTGTGGTGTGAGGGGTATATATGATATATGTGGGGGCACAGTGTGGTCAGTTGTGGTGTGAGGGATATATATGATATATGTTGCGGTAACAGTGTTCTCAGTTATGGTGTGAGGGGTATATATGATATATGTAGGGGACAGTATAGTCAGTTGTGGTGTGAGGGGTATATATGATATATGTGGGGGCACAGTGTGGTCAGTTGTGGTGCGAGGGGTATATATGATATATGTAGGAGCACAGTGTGGTCAGTTGTGGTGTGAGTGGTATATATGATATATGTAGGAGCACAGTGTGGACAGTTGTGGTGTGAGTGGTATATATGATATATGTAGGAGCACAGTGTGGACAGTTGTGGTGTGAGGGGTATATATGATATGTGGGGGCACAGTGTGGTCAGTTGTGGTGTGAGTGGTATATATGATATATGTGGGGGCACAGTGTGGTCAGTTGTGGTGTGAGGGGTATATATAATATATGTGGGGGTACAGTGTGGTCAGTTGTGGTGTGAGGGTTATATATGATATATGTGGGGGCGCAGTGTGGTCAGTTGTGGTGTGAGGGGTATATATGATATATGTGGGGGCACAGTGTGGTCAGTTGTGGTGTGAGGGTTATATATGATATATGTGGTTGTACTGTGTGGTCAATTGTGGTGTGAGGGGTATATATGATATATGTGGGGTCGCAGTGTGGTCAGTTGTGGTGTGAGGGATACTACTACTATATGGTTACTATATGCCGGTAGATACTGGTCTGCGTGTGTAGGTTATTATGTAGTATTGCAGTATTATCCAGTCATTATGTAGTGGTGATAATCAGGATGTAATGTTATTATTTGGGCTTGTACAGAGGTGCTATTAGCGATATTGCCTTCTGCTCGGTGGTGTTTGTATTATAACAATATGGCGGTAAAGATCATCAGTAAATGGAGTTTATATGTGGTAAATTATTGGTAATACTGGTCACGTTGTGGTAATCCTGTGGGTCAGTTTCGAGGTATCCTTTGCAAATAGTAGCGCTATTGTTTGGAATTTTGGTCTTATGGTACTTTTATTTGGTAACAGTATTGTGGTATCATTATTCGGTAATAATATGGCGGGAGTATTTTTTAGTTTGTCATGGACCAAAATTGGAAATGGTTTAGTAAAGGTAGGAATTTATCTAAAACTAAAGATACCATTCTTTCTAATATCTCTAGAGCTTTGAAACTGTAACTTTCAAACTGTTATATTTTTACTTATATTGTTGTGCTAACCAGCACATTGGTCCATTTCCATGTACTGAACACTTTTGTCTGCCAGTAGCTTGAGGGAAATGGAAGAACACTACACTTGACTACCTACGTCAATCCCTGTAAGAATTAATAAAACAGGGTGTGCATGTAGGACCCTTCCTCCTTTCATTAGGGCAGGACCCCATTCTGGTTCCTAGGGTTCAGACCTACAGCAATGAGTTCTATATCACCCAATATATTATTTGGATAGCAGTTTATCACAGAATCTTGGGGCAAATCCCTTTATTATACTTCCACCAATACAATGGGGTGCATATTACAGATCTGCCGCACATGGACAAATCTGTGCTGCTCTTATTTCTTCCAATAGCAGAGCGGAACTATGGAAAGAACCAGAGATTGATCAAAGCCTTTTATTTATGTTGCAAAAAATTGCTGATATATTCTCCGTGCAGGGGGAGAATGTAAATGATGATTTTCTCCATAATAATCCCATTCACGGGGCATGAAGAAGCAGCCAGGCTGTGCGTGTGATGGGAGCAGATAGCGGTGTCACATCTGTGTCCTTCCTCTGGGAGATAGATAGGACAGGTACCCCTATCCGGGCATGTAGATGGTGTGCCACATGTCATACGGGAAAAACTATTCCATTTCATCAGAATAACTCATCACCGCTACAAAAAGACTGTATGAGGTTTATAAAGTGCAGACCCAGCCTATACGCTCCGGCATCAGCAGCCAATATACGCGTATGTGATTGTGTGAGTGAATATAAGACCCCCTGCTGCTGCTCCTCCAAAAGCGTGAAATTATTGACTGATTCGATAAATAATAGCTGCAATGCAAAGCGGTTTATCTTATTTCTACCTTCTATACAATCAATGCAGATAGGCCGCCAGTCTACTGCTAATGATAATCTGATGCACGGGGACCTAATCACCTCGATGTGGAGAAATAAGCTCGTGGCTGCTGGCGTCTGCGTCTATCAGCATCACATTAAGTTCATTTGTACAGAATAAAAACCTGCTTTGTGTCATGATCATTTCCAGCGATGCTGAGAGGCTCCAAGAGAATACGTAACCTTAGAATGTACCATTCTGCTGAGCCGGTGTATCTAAGCCTTTGAGAAGAGATACTATCTGCTGGTCAAACATATCCAAGCCTACAAATGTCATACTGCCAAAAACTGCTGTATCCAAGTCAATAATGTATGATACAGTCTGCCAAAAGTTTCCAAAAGCATTGTTTGTAATATCTTCTGCAGATCTGATGTATCTAAGCCTATTGTGTGATACGATCTGCTGATGTATCTAAACCAACTGTGAGACATTGTCAAACACAACCATTACATTCGTCATCAATGATCAGATTTTCTTATTCTCTCATGTAATCCTATCTGTTAAAATGGTGTATCTAAGCCTAGTATAAGATACACTGTTTGCGGAACAAGTGTATCAAAGCCGTTCATTTAGAAACTGTTTTCCGATACAAAGTGACAACGTTTATTGCATGACATTATCCATAATCATAATCAACTTTGGTGTCTTAGCCTCTCATGCATCATATAGTGTGTGAAGTTGCTGTATGTAAGCTTCTCATTTGTTATACAGGCGGTCCCCTACTTATCCCCTTAAGGACGGAGGGTTTTTCGGCCGATTTCTCGCTCTCCAACTTCAAAAATCCATAACTTTTTCATTTTTACGTGTACAGACCTGTGTGAGGGCTTATTTTGTGGGTAACAAATTTTACTTTCCCGTGATGTTATTTATTTTAACATGCCGTGTACTGCGAAGCTAAAAAAAAATTCCAAATGTGGAAAAATTGAAAAAAAAACGTCATGTGCGTCACATTCTTGTGGGCTCAGTTTTTACGACTTTCACTCTTCGCTCCAAATAACACGCCTACTTTATTCTTTGGTTCGGTGCGATCGCGGTGATACCAAATTTATATAGGTTTTATTGTGTTTTAATACATTTTCAAAAATTAAAACGAATGTGTACAAAAAAGAAAAAAAAAAATTTTGCCATCTTCTGACGCTAATAACTTTTTCCTACTTTGGCGCACGGAGATGTGTGAGGAGTCATTTTTTGCGAAATGAGGCGACGTTTTCATTGCTACCATTTTGAGGTCTGTGCGACATTTTGATCATTTTTTATGTTATGTAAAAAGGTGTAAAAGTCGCATTTCGGACATTTGGGCGCCATTTCCCGCCTCGGAGGTCACCGCCGGCCGTAACCGTTTTTATATTTTGATAGATCGGGCATTTTGGGACGCGGCGATACCTAATATGTTTGTGATTTTTACTGTTTATTATGTTTTATATCAGTTCTAGGGAAAGGGGGGTGATTTGAACTTTTAATATTTTATAAAAATTTTTTATTTTTTAAACTTTTCTTTTTTTTTTCACTATTTTTTAGACCATCTAGGGTACATTAACCCTCGATGGTCAGATCGCTGCTACCATATACTGCAATACTACAGTTTTGCAATATATGGCATTTTTGCAGGTCATACATTACAATGAGCCACTGGATCATTGTAACGAACCTGCATAAGCCATGTAGCCTTGTGTCAAAAGAAGACCCGAGGCTACCATGGTAACCGATCGCCGCCCCCCCGATGACGTTCGGGGGCGCGGCGATCGGAAAAAAAATGGCGGCGCCCGCGCGCCGACGTCTTTTAAACGCCGCCGGCGACTTTGCCGGCGGCGTTGAAGGGGTTAATAGCCGCGATCGGTGCAAGCACCGACCGCGGTTATTAGCGGTGGGGGTTTTATGCAATATGCAAAAACCCCCACCTTTGTATGAAGAGGACTCAGCCCGTGAGCCCTCTTCATACATCCCTTATACCTCTGCGCCGCAGAGCTACGGCGCAGAGCGTTAAGGGGTTAAGGACACCCGATTTACAGACAAGTAAAAGAGTAGTTAAAGACGGACCCCTCTGCCCACCTTGACCTCTTATGAAGCTCTCTAAATGCTTTACTATGATCCCAGACTGCAATGATCAGCTGTAAGGTGTCTGTAATGAAGCTTTATTGATAATCTTTGATTATCCATTACAGCTAAAAATTTTGGAACTCCAATTGTTAGTGGGGCAAAAAAAAACTTGTCTGGAGCTGCAATTATAATATATACAGCTTCGACTTACATACAAATTCAACTTAAGAACAAACCTTTGGAACCTATCTTGTACGTAACCCAGGGACTGCCTATATTGTCTGATGATCTAACATATCCAAGCCCCAATACTGCCAAAACTGGCATTTATAATATGGTCTATTAACCTGGTGTATCCAATACTATCATGTGTGATACTATCTGCTTTATCTTTGAATCTAAGTTTTATGTCAGATAGTCATTAAAACCCATACAGCATTATATTATCCATCATTAACAATAGTATCTTAGTCTCTTATGAAGAATATAGTGCGCTAAACTGGTGTATCTAAGCTTGTTACACCATCTGCTGATCTGGTGTATCCAAGAATTTACTGAATTCTGAGAAAGGTTACAGAACCTGATAAAACATAAAGCACGGGATGATTTATGATCCTTCCAGTTTAAATGTTGCACTATTTACCTTGAGGTGAATGTAATTTTTTCCCAGTCTTCTCTCACTGAATGCCATGTACATCTATATACAGCACCTTGCAAAAGTATTCGTCCCGTTGAACTTTTCTACCTTTTAACACATTTCAGGCTGCAATCGTAAAGATATAAAATTTTAATTTTTGGTGCAGAATCAACAACAAGTTGTACACAATTGTGAAGTGGAAGGAAATTTATTAGATATTTTAAACTTTCGTAAAAAATAATTAACTGATAAGTGGGGGGAGCAATATTACTCTGCTCCTTAATTTAATACTCTGTAGCGCCCCCTTTTGCTGTGATTACAGATGCAGGCGCTTGGGGTATCAAGTCTCTATCAGTTTTGCACATTGAGAGACTTAAACTCTTCCCGATATTCCTTTGAGAACAGCTGGAGCTCAGGGAGGTTGGATGAAGCGTTTGTGAGCAGCAGTTTTTCATGGATTCTGGATTCAGGTCTGGACTAACTGGCTATTCTAAAACATGGATACATTTATATATGAACCTTCCCTTGTAGAATTTGCTTTTTGGGATTATTGTCTTGTTGGAAGATAAATCTTTGTCCCAGTCTCAGGTCTTTTGCAGACTCCAACAGGTTCTCTTTCAGAATGGTCCTGTTTTTCGTTGCATCCATCTACCCATCAGGGTTTAACCATCTTACCCATCCCTGCTGAAAGAAAGCCCAAACCATGATGCTGACAGCGGGGATGGTGCCCCCCACCATGGCTGACAGCGGGGATGGTGCCCCCCACCATGGCTGACAGCGGGGATGGTGCCCCCCACCATGGCTGACAGCGGGGATGGTGCCCCCCACCATGGCTGACAGCGGGGATGGTGCCCCCCACCATGGCTGACAGCGGGGATGGTGCCCCCCACCATGGCTGACAGCGGGGATGGTGCCCCCCACCATGGCTGACAGCGGGGATGGTGCCCCCCACCATGGCTGACAGCGGGGATGGTGCCCCCCACCATGGCTGACAGCGGGGATGGTGCCCCCCACCATGGCTGACAGCGGGGATGGTGCCCCCCACCATGGCTGACAGCGGGGATGGTGCCCCCCACCATGGCTGACAGCGGGGATGGTGCCCCCCACCATGGCTGACAGCGGGGATGGTGCCCCCCACCATGGCTGACAGCGGGGATGGTGCCCCCCACCATGGCTCACAGCGGGGATGGTGCCCCCCACCATGGCTGACAGCGGGGATGGTGCCCCCCACCATGGCTGACAGCGGGGATGGTGCCCCCCACCATGGCTGACAGCGGGGATGGTGCCCCCCACCATGGCTGACAGCGGGGATGGTGCCCCCACCATGGCTGACAGCGGGGATGGTGCCACCACCATGGCTGACAGCGGGGATGGTGCCACCACCATGGCTGACAGCGGGGATGGTGCCCCCACCATGGCTGACAGCGGGGATGGTGCCCCCACCATGGGTGACAGCGGGGATGGTGCCACCACCATGGGTGACAGCGGGGATGGTGCCACCACCATGGGTGACAGCGGGGATGGTGCCACCACCATGGGTGACAGCGGGGATGGTGCCACCACCATGGGTGACAGCGGGGATGGTGCCACCACCATGGGTGACAGCGGGGATGGTGCCACCACCATGGGTGACAGCGGTGATGGTGCCACCACGGATGGTGCCGCCATGTGTGACAGCTGGGATGGTGCCACCGCCATGTGTGAAGGCGAGGATGCTGCCACCACAGTGTGACAGCGGGGATGGGGTGTTCAGGTGGATGAGATGTGTTACTTTTACGCTATCATTAAGCAATATATATCGCTTGTCACTGTGGCCAAAGAGTTGGATTTTGGTTTCATCTGACCAGAGCCCCTTCTTCCACATGTTTGGTGTCTCCCTGTGGCAGACTTTAAACAAGACTTTTTTTTCAGGATGTTTTTGAGAAATGGCCTCTTCCATAAAGGCCAGATTCATGCAGCGATTGTTGTCCTATGGAGAGACTCTCCCACCTCAGCTGTAGATCTCTGCAGGTCATCCAGAGGGATCCTGGGCCTCTTATCTGCTTCTCTGATTAGTCTTCACCTTGTTGATGAAAGTTTAGAGGGACGGCCACATCTTGGTAGATTTACAGGGTCTGATACTCCTTTCATTACAATATGTCGCTTGCTTGATTTTATTAAATCTTTTTGTATCCAAATCCGGCTTTAAACTTCTCCACGACAGCATCACGGACCTGCCTGGTGTGTTCCTTGGTCTTCATGACGCAGAAAGTGAGACTATCACAGAGCAGGTGGATTTATACGGAGACCTGATTACACACCGGTGGATTATATTCATCATCAGTCAACATTGGCTCATTTGGAGATCAGAGACTAAACTTCTGGAGTGAGTATTCTGCACTGAAAATAAAGCAACCAAATAATATTGCACTTTTTACAAAAGTTTTAAATATCCACTGAATTTCTTCCACTTCGAAATTGGGTCCCACTTGTTGTTGATTCTTCACCCAAAAAATTACAATTTTATATCTTTATGTTCGAAACCTGAAATGTGGCAAAAGGTAAAAATGTTGAAGGGGGCCGAATACTTTCGCAAGGCGTTGTACATTATATTTACTATATACATTACAGCTTTGATGTGCTACACACAGAGTCTGGGGTTATTCTGTAACAACACTTCAGCTTTTTCCGGCCAATTAAGTGACAAGGATGGAGTCAGCTAAGAAGATCCAATTTTTTTGTATTTTTATGGTGTTCTGTTTCTCCCCTCAAAATTACAGCTCCAGGCCTTATGGTTTGGTTTACTCGATTGTAGGTAGAAAGAAGGTTCAAAGGGCAAATGGAAAAAAGGCGACCTACAAACATAGGGAAACACGCAGGCCTAACACAAATCACTTGTAGGGCTGGAGATCACTGTGTGTAAAGGAGATGCTCCAGAAGACCTTTCACTCAACTCAGATTCTCCTAATTAGATTTAACACGTTTTATCCAAAAGGGATGTCAGATGTGCAACCATTGCCAATCTTATTTCCAGTTTGCACTATTTAAAAATTATTTGAAAGTGAAGGTACAGGCATAATAGTGAGTGCAGCTGTGGAGTATAATACATAATATAATGTGGTATCTCAGGATCAGTACAGGATAAGTAATGTCATGTAAATGCACAGTGACTGCACCAGCAGCAGAATAGTGAGTGCAGCTCTGGGGTATAATATAGGATGTAACTCATTACTTATCCTGTACTGATCCTGAGTTACATCCTGTAAATCTTTTATTTTATATATAAAAATGAAAAACATTACAACAATAAACATAAATCAAGCCATAACTTCTGGCAAAACAAAACAATAATAATAATAACAAAACAATAATACAAACTAAAAGAGTCTTACGAAAATCTCCTGGCCCAGCCACACACACACCACACAATCAGCATTATAAAACAAAACCTTCACCCAATCCCACCACCTAATTTTTTTTTTTTTTTTTTCATAAATAACTAAAGAATACACAGCAAAAAAAAGACAAACAGGAAATAAAAACATTAAATATAACTAACTAAATCCCACGCCCATCACCCTCCCACCCAGACACTGGTCTAACGTCCAAAGTTCGCGCTATATAGTCCAGACCAGTGCCCAGGATCGTACAGTCCAAGTCCCGTCCACCCCCCTCCCAACCTAACACCCTAACACCAACACCCCAAAACCAACCAACCTATATACACATTAACTATAACTACATAAATACACACTGTACACAAAATACAAACACATTAAACATATCAACATATAACAAACCAACCACATAAAGCCCAGGTTCGGCGCCTGCAAGCCGCTACATCTCTATAACCTCAGATACAAAACAAAAATCTACAGTGTCAGCTTCAGCCCAACACCAGGAGAGGAGATGACAGACTAAGGGACACTAAAGGAGAACCCCCTCCAAAGGAGAGAGGCCCTCCCCGTGCCCCGCCTCTCATACTCCAGAGAGCGCACCTTCACCAGGTCACCCAGAATGTTCCTAACCACCTCAACCACCGGGAGGATTTTACGCTGCGTCGATACTAAGCACCGTGCGTTCCACGTGTGGTACCTGACCACTAGACTGACTAAGAATAACGTGCAGCGGTCCCGGCCACCCAGGCCTCTGAATGCTCCATAGGCCCACTCCGCATAGGAGAGACCGGCCAACCCGGGCCAATGGATGGAAGCGCCCACCCGGTTGTACACCTCTGTGTTAAAGGGGCACTGAAGCAGGAAGTGGTCCATGCTCTCCAGCAGGCCACCGCACTCCTCCCGGGGACAACCCCTTTCCTCAGAGCTCCTACACTTCAGATTGTCCCTCACACACAGCTTTCCATGGAAGCAGCGCCAAGTCAAGTCCCAAAACTTCAAGGGGATCCTGATGGAATTCAAAAGACCTAAACCCACCCCAAGATCCCGACTTGGGCAATCCCTGAGGGCCAGAGGCTTCTGGAAATGGGTCAACAGAACCCTTTTGTCAAGGACTTTCCTCGACATGGTCCTGATCTCCCACATTCCCAGACCCCACCGGCGAATCACCTTCAGAACCGGGGTAGCGTAAGCCGGAAGATGCCCATGTGGTGTACGGAGATCCTTCACTCGCCCTCCTGTCTCCCATTCCTGGAAGAAAGGCCGAAACCATCCCCTGCAGGAGTATACCCACGGAGGAGCCCTCTCTTTCCAGAGGTTTGCGATATTGATCTTAAGAAAGGTATTCACTAGGAACACCACAGGGTTGACCATACACAACCCTCCTTGTCTCCTCGTGCGGTAAGTAACCTCCCTCTTGATTAGGTTCAGCCTATTCCCCCATAACAGCTGGAAGAACAGACTGTAGACCCGAGTCCAGAGGGGTTCTGGCAACATGCACACACTGCCCAGATATATCAGCAATGGGAGCAGGTAAGTTTTAATCAAGTTCACTTTTCCCTGAGGGTCAAAGACCAACCCTTCCACTGGTCCACCTTCTGGGCGGCGATCTTAAGCCTGCCGTCCCAGTTTTGCATGGGGTAATCCCCCTGGCCAAATTCGATGCCGAGAACTTTGGCAGAGTCTTGGGGCCCTGGAAGAGTGTCCGGGAGATCAAACCCTGGATCCCCCTCTCCCAGCCAGAGACTCTCACACTTATCCCGGTTGATCTTGGACCCAGAAGCCTCTGAGTAGCGGTCAACCTCTGACATCACCCATTGCGCCTCCCCTCTCGAGGACACAAAAACGGTGACATCATCAGCATACGCTACCACCCTTAGAGTGGCTTCCGGTGCCGCCTGGTCCATCCCGACTCCCACCAACGGCCCACGATCAACCCTCCTAAGGAATGGGTCAATCGCGAACACGTATAGAAGTGGGCTCAGAGGACAACCCTGGCGAACACCAGACCCAACCTCAAAAGAGCGGCCAATCCAACCGTTCACAAGCGGTAATCTCTCTGCCCCTGCGTACAAAACCTTTAGCCAATTGACAAACTCCCCCGGCAGGCCATACCTCAGAAGGACAGACCAGAGGTACTCGTGGTTAACCCGATCAAACGCTTTTGCCTGATCCAAGGACAGCAAGTACCCCTTCCAGTTACCAGCCCTGACCTGCTCCACTGCCTCCCGAACACAAAGCACAGCACTAAATGTACTGCGGCCTGGAACAGAGCAGTGCTGGGTCTCCGAAAGGAGCCGGGGCGCAAACTGCACCAGCCGATTAAACAGCACCTTTGCCAAAACCTTTCTGTCCGTATTGAGAAGCGCTATGGGACGCCAGTTCTCAATACGAGATCGGTCCTTACCCTTTGACAGGATGATCAGGGCTGACCTCCTCATTGACTTCGGCAGAGCGCCCGAGGAAAGACACTCATTGAATACCTCAGTCAAGAGGGGAACCAAGGCGTCCTTAAAGGTCTTATAAAACTCAGATGTTAAGCCATCCGGACCCGGCGATTTCTTGAGGGCGAGCCCTTCAATCGCCCGGCTGACTTCCTCTTCCCTGATCATCTCTGTCAAAACATCAAGAGATGGGTCTACTCCTGGCTCAGGGACAGTTTCAGCCAGGAAATCCGACATCACATCCCGATCTAGATCCTTCCTGCCCAAGAGGTGTGAGTAGAAGGATCTGACGACCTCCAGAATCCCTGATCTGGACCTTTTCAGGGATCCCGTACTGTCAACCAGTCCCGTGACAACTTTACCATTCACTGACATCTTGCAGTTTCTGTAAGGGTCGGGCGAGCGGTATTTCCCGTAATCCCTCTCAAAAACCAAAGATGCGTGTCTATCGTACTGACACCTCTTCAGCAAGGATTTCACTCTGGAGATGTCCTCACGACTACCTCCAGTCGAGACGAGATGCTCGAGTTTCCTCCTCAGGCCCTGATACAGGCGGTACCTGTCCAGGCTCCTGAGGCTCGAGAGCTGGCGGAAGAATCTCGCCACCCTTTTCTTGAGCATCTCCCACCACTCTGACTTACTGCTACAAAGGCCCAGCAATGGTACCTGGCTCTGAAGAAAGTCCTCAAAGGATTGTCTTATCTCTGCTTCTTCCAGGAGAGACGAATTGAGCTTCCAGTAGCCTCTTCCCATCCGGGGGGTCTCTGTAACATTCAGAGAAAACAAAATTAAACAGTGGTCGGAGAACTCCACCTCAACAACGGACACTGCTGAAGAAATGGCTTCCTCCTTTAAATAAAACCTGTCTATTCTAGACCTGCAGCTACCCCTATAATAGGTGAACCCCGTGTGACCTGGGGTGTGCCGGATGTGGACATCCACCAGGCGAGCCTCACTGGCTATGCTATTAAGAGCGACGCTATCATAAGTCAGCTTGTCTCTGGAACCTCCCCTATCCTGGGACCTCGTGACAGCATTGAAGTCCCCTCCAAAGACCACCTGCCGACTTGTAAAAAGGTAGGGCTTGATCCTCATAAAGAGACACTTCCTGTCCCACTTGGACTGGGGACCATAGATGTTAATAAGAAGAAGTTCTTGTCCCTTCATGAGGTGCGGTAAAAAGGACCGCCACTCCGCTATACGGCTCGGCCGCAAGAGACCAATAGGAAGGCCCGTGTCTCCATTCCCTCTTAGCTTTATACACGGCCGCCAAATCTGGCAGCCTGGTCTCCTGCAAAAATAAAATGTCGGCTTCAACACGGCCGAGAAAATCAAAGGCCGCAAATCTAGCCGCATCCGACTTAATGCTGGCGACATTAATGGACGCCAGCGTCAACGGAGTGGGTGCCGCCATCATGAGTGATTGAGTTAGACGGCTTTTTTCTTACTACCTCCCTTCCCTCTACTGTCCTCTGAGGATGATCCCTTTTCCCTTTTCCCTTCAGAATTGGGGCAACTTCTTTTTAACGAAATTGAGGTGTCCATGTTATTACTGGCCCCCAAGGACCCACCCGGACCACCCTCTCCTTCGTCCTTGTCTCCTGACTCTGAGTCAGTCTCCCACTCTGAGGACCCGGCTTCCCCAGAGGATAGAGACTCGGCGCCCCCTGCAGGCTGCTCCGCCGCCACCTCCAGAACCCCACCCTCAGCCTCTCCTTCCGAGGAGGCGATCTCATCGAGGGTGAGGAACCGGTTGGAAAGCTCAACCAGAGGGGAGGAAGTTTTCCCTTCCTTAGGTACCTTAGATACGCCGCGTTTTTTCTTTTTCTGCTTGCGCTTATTTTCTAGCCAAATCCTGTTATCCTCATCCATACTCTCATAATGGGAGGACGTGGAGGACATGGCACCTTTCTCGCGCTCCATCCTCCTGACCTCCTCATCCAACTCATCATCCCTCAGGGCCTCAGTAGCATGACCAGCCTCTGAGGAAGGACCAAGGGTCACCCCAGCAACCTGAGGCTTCCCCAGTTCTCTCCCTTTTTGTCTGGCTTCAAGCCGCCTCAACTGAGAAGGTGACTTATTCTTACTTTTCTTCACAGGCCCCTCAGCTCCTCCACCTCTGCTGGTACCTTCCCCAGCAGAAGCAACCTCATGGCTCTCCTCCACTGGGGTCACAACCGCATTGGCAAAGGAGCGAGGACAACGGCTGAAAGGGTGACCGAGCTCACCACACAGGTTACACCTAATGTCCTTACAGGATGCAGCGAGATGACCTAGCCCACCACACAAAGCGCACTTCTGCACTTGGCAGCTGGCGCTAAAGTGTGTGGGGTCACCGCACCTGTGACAGACCTTCGGCTGCCCCTGGTAGAAAATCAGGATTCTGTCCCGTCCAAGAAAGGCTGAAGAAGGAATGTGGGCGACTGTGCCGCCTGAACACTTCAACTTCATCATGAAGGTCCAGGCCCCAGACCAAATGCCAAATTCATCACGGTTTTTCTGAGGTACCTGTACAACCTCACCATAACGACTGAGCCAAGTCATGATGTCCATGCAAGAAAGTGACTCGTTACGGGTCAAAACTGTCACCTTCTTGACTGCATTTTGGCGAGACACTGCTTGCACAGCAAAGTCTCGCCATGCGGGCTCGTTCTTTGCCAGCTCATAATTCGACCAGAAGAGCTCTAAGCCCTCCGGCCGGACAAAGCTGACATCGAACTCCGGAGTACCATAAGGATGTATCAGGGCAAAGATGTCACTAGCCCTGAAGTTCATCTTCAGGAGGAGCTCCACCACCCTTGACCTGGGTGGGCATGCGTCACTGCCCCTCCAGTGAAGACGAACCACATTCCTACGGGAAGCTCCGGGCCCAGTTGTGGGTAAAGACCATACAGTCTCTCCCCCCCTTTTCTCTTGGAAGGCTGCCAGGCCATGCCTGTCTGTCCAGAAGGACAGATCAACCTCTCTTCCCTCTACAGTGATTGACTTTTCCCCTCTCCTGAGAGCCTCCAGAAGACGCCTTTGCAAAACGCTGTTCCCAGAGCCAGGAGACAAGGAGTTAACCCCACTTGCCCCAGCGGTGACACTCGCATAGCTCCTTATAGGAGCGGCCACCACTGGGGGTGCAGAAGGTCCAGCACGCACAACAGGATCACCCCCCTCAGCACCATGCACCACTCCCACATTCACCACACTATGTGCATTACTGCCTCGCTTCCTTGCATCACTCACACCAGCTGGGCCAGGAGGACCTGGGGTTGCCTCGGCGTCACTGGGCACTGGGGGTAGAGCCACCTCCATAGCTGATACAGCCTGAGAAGAGGCAGCTCCAACCCCGATCTTACTTGTGCCCTCTGCCTCATTGGCATTAACCCCTTGTTGTCCAGCTTTTCTTTTAATGTTTGTCCACCGCTGCTCGCTGCTCTTTATTGAGTCCGGACAGTTTCTTATTACCATCTCCTGGGTCTGATGCCCCAATGCAGAACAACATTTTTCCTTCGCCCTTTCCCGCAGGCTGCACAGGACGCTTGGGAGGCGCCGCACCACAGGCCCCAGCAGCCCCATCACACTGCCGCTGCTCACCGGAGCTAGATGCAGCCACAGCACTAGGGGCCACAGGAGCCACCGCCACTGCCCCTGGCACTGGGCCACCCCCCCTCCCACTAGGGGGCAGCGCACAGTACCAGGACCTGCTGGATCGCCCTCACTGTCCGGCCTTTCGGCCGATGCCTTCCCTGCACCATCCTTGCTACTGCAAACAAGGCTGGTGCTCTGCGCCATGATGGAACGTGGCTTTGCACTCTGCCCGCACCCTGGCACCGAGTCCACTGCAGGATTCATGCTGGGCTGGGCAACGGGGCCTACACGACAGGCTGGCACTGCTGCCCGCCCGGAGGGAACAGGGAGGGGACGAAACACCAGATTCACCTCCTGAGACGCCTTGATCTTCTTGGGTCTCGTCTTCTTTCTCTTTAGGTCGTCATCTGGCATATCATCGCCGAAAGAAAAGTTCTGGAGGTGAACTGGGGACTCAAGCTGACGGATCTGAGCCATTAGCGCCCCTCCCTGGCCGCTGTCATCACTTTCCTCCTCCAGGTTGGCAGAGCCGCAGCCTGATGGTAATGGCGCTTGCTCTGCAGGCAGCCTGTCGTGCGAGGCCTGCTGGTGTTGGTGCAGGCCACCAGACGGACACGGCAGGTCTTCCTCATCCTCCTCATCATCGCCATCATCCGCCTGGATCTCAAGCCCCTTCTGCTTTCTCAGCTGCTCCAGGCGCATCTCCTCAAACCTCGCATCATTCTCCAGCTTTTCCCTGAACGGACCGCTGTGCTCGCAGATTAGATGACGCTTTTCCTGCAGAGCGGTGACCTCGGCTTTAAGTCTGTCAATGGTGTTAAGAAGATCAGACTTTTTCTTTCTCTGCGTAGCCACCCCCGCTAGGGCCAAGGTCTCCCTTATCTCCTCCTGGAGCCTCCTCAGCGCTTTTCCAGCTTCCTCGTACTCACGGAGGTGCTCTGCAATCCGGGAGCCATAGATGGTAGCAGACTCCCGGGCCTTTAGATGTCCCCATGCTTTTTCAACACCTCCGTGAGCACCCAGCTTTTCAGCTGAACCACCCAGCTTTCCCGCACAGTCACTCAGCTTTCCAGGAGGAGCACTTAGGCTGATGTTACTTGCCTTGATCTTCTGTGAACCGGAGACCTTGCGGCTTCCCTGGGTCTTGGGGGTGGCAGCCGAGGTCACATCGCTGCGTCCTTGGCTCCGGGCAGATCTTCTTACCCCCTCCGCTTTGGCCGGTATCTGGCTTCTCCTGCCCCCCGCCGGCCTGGTCCGGGAGGCAGAAGCCTGGGATTTTCCTGCAGGATTCATCCCACAGAACCCACTCCCTCCCTGGGGAGGAGAGAGCAGGCCTGGGTGGATCGGTCTTCCACCAGGTGGTGCAGGAGCTCAGCAGCACACAACCACACCCTTCAGTAGCACACAGCAGAATGAGATTGCACGCACTATTCTGCTGCTGGTGCAGTCACTGTGTACATACATGACATTACTTATCCTGTACTGATCCCGAGTTACATCCTGTGTTATACTCCAGAGCTGCACTCACTATTCTGCTGCTGGTGCAGTCACTGTGTACATACATGACATTACTTATCCTGTACTGATCCCGAGTTACATCCTGTGTTATACTCCAGAGCTGCACTCACTATTCTGCTGCTGGTGCAGTCACTGTGTACATACATGACATTACTTATCCTGTACTGATCCTGAGTTACATCCTGTATTATACTACAGAGCTGCACTCACTATTCTGCTGCTGGTGCAGTCACTGTGTACATACATGACATTACTTATCCTGTGTTACATCCTGTATTATACTCCAGAGCTGCACTCACTATACTGCTGCTGGTGCAGTGACTGTGCATTTACATGACATTACTTATCCTGTACTGATCCCGAGTTACATCCTGTATTATATCCCGGAGCTGCACTCACTATTCTGCTGCTGGTGCATACATGACATTACTTATCCTGTACTGATCCTGAGTTACATCCTATATTATACTCCAGAGCTGCACTCACTATTCTGCTGCTGGTGCAGTCACTGTGTACATACATGACATTACTTATCCTGTACTGATCCTGAGTTACATCCTGTATTATACTCCACAGCTGCGCTCACTATTCTGCTGCTGGTGCAGTCACTGTGTACATACATGACATTACTTATCCTGTACTGATCCTGAGTTACATCCTGTATTATACCCCAGAGCTGCACTCACTATTCTGCTGCTGGTGCAGTCACTGTGTACATACATGACATTACTTATCCTGTACTGATCCTGAGTTACATCCTGTATTCTACCCCAGAGCTGCACTCACTATTCTGCTGCTGGTGCAGTCACTGTGTACATACATGACATTACTTATCCTGTACTGATCCTGAGTTACATCCTGTATTATACACCAGAGCTGCACTCACTATTCTGCTGCTGGTGCAGTCACTGTGCATTTACATGACATTACTTATCCTGTACTGATCCTGAGATACCACATTATATTATGTATTATACCCAGAGCTGCACTCACTATTCCCAAGACAAACAGCTTTAAAAATTCGCTTGTGGCCAGCCTCATGCATACGGTCATGTGCACAAGGCCGTAAATGTTTCATTACACTTCAAAGCGGCAGTCACCATCTCTCATAAACCTGCCATTACAGGTATGTCTTCATTATATGTTGGAAAATACCCTTAAGTCCAGGTAAAGATGTATTTCATACAGAGCTATTATACAAATAAAATTATAGAAACTTACATTGTTTATAGATGCAATAAAGCATGACCCCAGTGGACATGTCTCATGTCACCACCAGGTAGCAGGTGCCTCTTGTAACCCTCAGCAGATACTCGCTTGCATCAGAGCTGTCATTTTTGGTGAAAAAAGAATCAATATTAAGAACTTATGAGACAGGGAGTTACATATCAATCACCACATGGAAATTAAAAAGGACAGTGTGATGGGGTAGGTGGAGGTAGAGTAAGCCTGACACATCTGGAGAGCCACGACTCTGTCAGTCACAGCGATGTGTCAGCCGCCTCACCCAGGAAAAACACCTTGTGTTCAGGACATTGAAATGAGAAATGAAACAGGACAGTGTGTGTCTAACCAAGTGGGAATTAATCAAAGACGCCCAGGGGACACCAGATATCGCTCAGTGTTCACAGATTATTAAATTACAAAGGTTTCCAAACAACTTTCACTCATTGAAACTAATCCAGGATATGGGGAGACCTGGGAGGGGAAGATTAAGCAGATGAATACTGGGACCTTCTCTTCCATGATGGTTTTATACTGGGGCAGAGACGACGATGGATTTCTAGATCTGTATAGATCAGGGTGGTTAATAATCCGGGTTCTTGTACTCAATTCTGCAGAATAAAATTCTATCATTGTATCCTACAAGAAAGATACATACACCTAAGAAGATACATAAATTAGCGTATTGTGGGAAAACTTTTTAAGGGATTTTTACCCATGTTCTAGGATTATGCCAGGAACTCACAGACCTGGTTATTACCGTATATAGTCGAGTAGAAGCCGAGGGCCCTAATTTTACCACCAAAAAATGGGAAAACCTATTGACTTGAATATAAGCTGAGGGTGGGAAATGCATTGGTCGCAGCCTCCCCAGTGTATAGCCAGCCAGCCCCCTGTAGTATATAGCCAGCCAGCCCCCTGTAGTATACAGCCAGCCCAGCCTGCCCCCAGTAATATACAGCCAGCCCAGCCTGCCCCCTGTAGTATATAGCCAGCCAGAACCCTGTAGTATGCAGCCAGCCAGCCCCCTGTAGTATGCAGGCAGCCAGCCCCATGTAGTATACAGCCAGCCAGCCCCCTGTAGTATACAGCCAGCCAGCCCCCTGTAGTATACAGCCAGCCAGACCCTTGTAGTATACAGCCAGCCAGACCCTTGTAGTACACAGCCAGCCAGACCCTTGTAGTATACAGCCAGCCCCCTGTAGTATATAGCCAGCCATCCACCCTACTTTATTAGCCAGACAGCCCCCTGTTTGCCCAGCACCTTGTTCCTAATGTTCGGCACGGCTCCCTGAAGCTTGGCCGCCTCTCTGCTGGCTGTTACAGCAGACAGAAGACGAGCTGAGGGGACCGGAGCATTGTGTAGAAGACAGACGGGGAGCCGCGGCAAGCGTCGGGGGTGCCGGAAGGTGAGTATGTGAGTTTATTTTTTAAATTGACTTGTGTATAATCCGAGGTAAGGTATTTCAGCACAAAAGCTAGGCTTATAAACGAGTATATACTGTATATTAATTTCGATCCCCTCGCACCCCCCAGTTGACAGCAGTTTTCAATTTCAAAAATGTAGCAAATTCTATAAAGATGCTAAGAGCTCTCTAGTCATGAGACTTATTTTTTTAAGAACCGATCTGGTACCCATAAACAGATGATAGTCAGCAGATACAATGTTATAGAAAATTATGGGATGCTTTATGGAATTAATCGACTCCCCCCCCCCCCCTCCACGGCTCACACCCGAGAGACTGGTTCAGACCTCGAGAGAGACTAAAAACATCCAAAGGTGCAAAAATAATAAATGCAGATACAGGCAGTCCCCGGGTTATGTACAAGATAGGGTCTGTAGGTTTGTTCTTAAGTTGAATTTGTATGTAAGTCGGAACTGTATATTTTATCATTGTAATCCCAGACAGAACTTTTTTGGTCTCTGTGACACAACATTTTAAAAATGTTGTGTTGTCATAAGAATCAATATTTACACTAAAGCTTCATTACAGACACCTCTGATAACTGTTACAGCTGATTATTATAGCCCAGGGCTAAAGTACAATAAATGACCAATATCCAGAGGTCCGTTTGTAACTAGGGGTCGTATGTAAGTCGAGTGTTCTTAAGAAGGGGACCGCCTGTAATCACATGTACAAATATTTGCTTACTGTATTGGACATAAAAATGGGTATTTTATAGTGGATGGCAAATGTATGTAATAGTGTAAATGGATAGAGTATAAGGTAAGCCGTGGTCTGTTCTCCATGACAATCATGAAGTTATGTCCTACTGAAGTTTATAGAAAAATTCTGTATTCTGTATTTTTCTGTAATTCGTGTATCTTATAGGAGATGATGGCTACTTCTCTCTCCTTCTTTCATTAACACGTCTTCACACGAGAGACAATTAGCCCGTACAGATTTGGTTACATCCGCCATATGAAATTCACTTTTCAGCCACTGGATGACTCTTTGCAGTCGCTTTTCATTAAGTGACCCGGAGAAATGTGAATAAGCGTGTAAATCTCTTCACCTGCATCCTCCTGGCCGGATTAAAGCCGAGCACCGCTGTTATTGTTATTCTGATGATTAATACATTGGAGCTGAAAAAGACTTGCAGCGCTGTACGTTTTTATTAGAAAAAAAAAGACTAAATGAATTGCAGACAAACAACAACATGCATTATCACTACGGGAAATTCTGCAATAATTTAACGTCAATGAGACGACCTGTACGTCTGGCATGTCCTCCTGTAATCAATACATGTCTGCAGTAAGAGACATTTTTACAGGTAGACCAAAGGAACCCCAGGTTAGAATTGGGAGGATAGGAAAACACATAGACAAAAAACATTTCAAAATGTTCACAGACGTATTTAACTGTGTGATCGCCCACTAAGAAAATGCCCAAAATGAGCTCGTCTTTTAGCATGAAACCCACAGTCGACGGTATGAATTATGTAGCCTGCAGCCCCTACTATATAGCCATTCAGCCCCAGTATATAGCCTGCATCATAAATGGTCTTCACATATAGTGGTGGCAAGGGCTGAATGGCTATATAGTAGGGGCAGCGGCTGCAGACTACATACTGGGGCCGAATGGCTATGTAGTGGGGGCAGGGGCTGCAGGCTATATAATAGGGCTGAATTGCTATATACAGTGGGCAGCGGCTGCCGGCTATATACTTAGGGGCAGGGGCTACTGGCTGTATACAAGGGGGCAGAGGCTGTCTGACTAAATACTAAAGGGCAGGAACTAGCTGGCTATATACTGGAGAAAGGGGCTTGCTGGCTATATACTTGCTGGAGGCTGTGACAAATGCATTTCCCACCCTAGGCTTATGCTCGAGTCAATAGGTTTTACCAGGTTTTTTTTTTTTTAGATAAAATTAGGTGGCTCGGCTTATACTCGGCCAGCTTATATTCCGGTATACAGGCGGTCCCCTACTTAAGGACACCCGACTTACAGACAACCCATAGTTACAGACAGACCCCTCTGCCCACTGTGACCTCTGGTGAAGCTCTCTGGATGCTTTAAAATTGTCCCAGACTGCAATAATCAGCTTAAAATTGTCTGCAATGAAGCTTTATTGATAATTCTTGGTCCTATTACAGCAAAAAAATTTGAAACTCCAATTGTCACTGGGGCAAAAAAAAAAATTGTCGGGAACTACAATGATAAAATATACAGTTTCGGCTTACATACAAATTCAACTTAAGAACAAACCTACAGTCCCTATCTTGTATGTAACCCGGGGACTGCCTGTATACTTATACGTTGGTCTAGTTTGTGTCAGATTTTCCTGGTGCATAGACTAAATCTTCAGGAGCCTGGGCAAAGCCGCCCCCTTTCAACCAAGGCCATGCCACCTTAAGTCAAAACACTGCCTGAAAATGGTCCAAAATCATCAATAAATGTGGAGCACAGCATTTCAGGTGCAAATTACTCCAAAATTCTGGCATAGACAGACGAAGAAATCTACCCAACTGTGTTTGCAATGAGAGCTAAAAGCCAAGAAGATTTTTTTGACCTATACTCCCAAAAGATTTTAAACAGCACAAAATTTTGACCACCACTATATCAAAGGATATTCCCACAAAGACAAGATTCTTAAATATATCCAGGATAACAAAATAACACACATTCTCCAATTCACTGTTATTAACAAAAACACAGCTTTTCACAAATAAAATTCCAAACTGTCTCCGTCAGTCCTGGTGTTTACAATTTTGGTTGTCACTGGATACAACCGTAAATCTTCTGACTATGGTCGGATTCTTCTCATGAATAGCTTCTCTTGTCTGCACACTGCAGTGCTCTCTGCCTCCTGCCCCTCCCTCCTGGAATTCTAAACTAGCTCAGACACAGGCACTTCCTGCCAGCAAGCAGCAATGTGAAGAGTGTGCAGAGAATTACTCTACAAGCTGCAGGCAAGATAAGGTCTTTACCCAGAAAGGAGGCATATAGCAGCGCTGACTCTGTGTGTGCTATAGGTGAGTTATCAGAGTGTCATTGTATTTTATATCCATCTCATCATCACTCATCTCTAATCTGTCTCATCTCTCTATGTGCCAGATACTAGTGAATGTTTAGAAGCTAAATAAAAGTGTATATAAACCCTGTACCCTGATAATCGAAGCACATTGTCAGAGTCCACACTCACACTGTGGACCATCACAAGTGATGGGGGCTAAAGTTAGGGGGTTAAAAGGTGATCTTTATTGTGTAAACATCAGTATAGGATTAAAATTTGCGAACTTTCTTTCATGGGCAAATACTTTTAATGGAAGCCTCAGGGACTGAACCCCCCCCCCCCGCCCCATACACACATATACACTACTAGGCCCTTCAAAAAAGGTATAATTAAAACCGCTAAACATCAGGCAAATACATAAAAACTTGTCTATAAAACATATTTGAAAAATGTCGTCTAAATATTTGGATTTCCATTTTCTTTCCATTTTTAAAATCTTTCCCAGCAATACAAGAACATCCCAATGGTTTTTGTGCAGCAAAAAAAGGATTTAAAACATAGGAAATTGTAAGAAAACTAAACACATCTCCATAGGCAAACAAGAAATGGATATTTTATGGAAAATCAAATAGCTGTGGGTTTCAGCTGTAAACATTTTGCCACCATCAAGAACCAGATCATTTGGGAAACTATTTTTAACACAGATGTTAACGCAAAATTTCATGGCAAAATACAACTTTTTCAATTACTATTGTTATATTATTATCACATGTATTTCATCAAGCATAAAATAGGCTTCAACTGGCACAAGTGATAGGAGGACCTGCCCGCAGAGGCTTACAATCTATTGAAAAATACCGTATATACTCAAGTATAAGCCGACCCAAGTATAAGCCGAGGCCCCTAACTTTACCACAAAAACCTGGTAAAACCTATATTTTTTTTACTCGAGTATAAGCCGAGTTTTCAGCACCTTTTTTTGTGGTGAAAAACTAGGCTTATACTCGAGTATATATGTATGTGTTCTTTTTTTTGGGATAAAATCAGATTTTAGTCAAAGCTTTTCAGGAGATAAAGACTTGATTCCACAACACACAAAGGGGAAACAGTTGCATGAACAGGAATACCGTAGATTGTTTCCTAATTTTATACCAATATACAGGCAGTCCCCCGGGTTACATACAAGATAGGGACTGTAGGTTTGTTCTTAAGTTGCGTTTGTATGTAAGTCGAAACTGTATATTTTATCATTCTAACCCCAGCCAGAACTTTTTTGGTCTGTGTGACACTTGGATTTTAAAAATGTTGGGTTGTCATAAGAATCAATATTAAAGGGCACCTACCACCACGATTCTACCTATAAAGGTAGATCGGGTGGTAGGTGGATGTAAGGGAGGTGAGGATAGCTCTTTTTAGAGCTAATCCTCACGTCCCCGCTAACTTTTGGTACACTTTATTGACCTAATATGTAAATTTCGTTATGCGGCTACTGGGGCGTGGAGTAGCCGAGCACGAGGCTACACAGCGCGACTACTCCACGCCCCAGTAGCCACATTACTACTCCTACCCTGTTGCGTGCGCAGTAGCTCCGGCCTCGAAGCTGGGGCTGCTCAGCCGCCGGCCTGTGTTCTGCGCATGCGCAGAACGCCATCATGACAGACGAGGACGCGCAGCCACACACAACAGGGTAGGAGAAGTAATGTGGCTACTGGGGCGTGGAGTAGTCGCGCTGTGTAGCCTCGTGCTTGGCTACTCCACGCCCCAGTAGCCGCATAACGAAATTTACATATTAGTTTCTTAAAGTGTACCAAAAGTTAGCTATCCTCACCTCCCTTAAATCCACCTACCACCCGATCTACCTTTATAGGTAGAATCGTGGTGGTAGGTTCCCTTTAACACTAAAATTTCATTACAGACACATTTGATAACTGTTTCAGCTGATCATTGTAGCCTAAGGCTAAAGCACAATAAATTACCAATATCCAGAGGTCTGTTTGTAACTAGGAGTCGTATGTAAGTCAAGTGTTCTTAAGTAGGGGACCGCCTGTAATAATAATTATTTATAAAGCGCACACAGATTACGCAGCGCTGCACAAAGCATGGAAAATCGGTCCCTGTCCCCATGGGGCTCACAATCTAATCAACCTAACAGTATGTTTTTGGAGCGTGGGAGGAAACCAGAGGAACTGGAGGAAACCCCACGCAACACGGAGAGAACATGCAAACTCTTTGCAGATGTTGACCTGGATGGGATTCAAACCCAGGACCACAGCGCTGCAAGGCAGAAGTGCTACTCACTCAGCCACCATGCCGCCCTATTAATAATAAATAGTTTCATTCAATGTCAGCAAGAAAAATTCTTCAAATGCTAAAGAAGGTGTTAAAGATTCAGAATAATTCCAGATAATCTTCATTTACATAAATTTAGAGATGAAGTTTTCCTAATAAGTTCAATGGTAAGAGACCATGGTTAGTACCACTGCCGTGCACGCTGATCCCTTTATGGCAGATTCCTTATCTTTCCGAATCTCACACCCTTTACGTAAACATCTTCCCACATTTTATACCTCTGCACCATAAACAATTTTTTTCTGTTAATCTTAAAGGTTCTCCGCACATCAACGGAGGCAGAGACTCCATCGCTCTCTCCCGCCATAAAACTGACCCATTTCCAATTTGCAGCTAATGGTAAGGTCATGACAGAAGGTACAGAGGCCCTGGTAGGACATAATAGCGATGGAATTGTAAATGTCACTTTAGTAAATACAGAATTAGATGGGGAGCGGGAGGGGAAGTTTCCCATTGAGCCGAGAATCCAGGATAAAGAGAATGTATTTTCTATCTGACTGTGACGCATTTGATTTTCGGAGGTGTGCTGCACCAGGTATCTATCATTAGTAACACTCTGCTCGGTAATGAATCCTTTTATTTATCCGCCTCATAGCTCATGAATACATAACAAGCCTGTTTCCTGATGCATCTGGCTCCTGCTCCCAAGCTGCACATAACTTAATTTTGCATCCTCTCCAAAAGCAGAGAGAGAGGGATCGCAGCTGTGCTCGGCCTTAAAGGGATAGAACATTGTGGGGGGAAATAATGTAGCAGAGGTGATTCTGTACTATAAAGCATTGTTTTATGGGAAATAAAGGATCTGGTATAGACATAGCTTTGCATATAACGTCATTTGGCATAAAGAAAAAATTGCCTTTGTTTGCATCATTACGAAGATTGAGCGGTTTGACTGGCCGACCATCTAATGGGTAAGGTTTCTTTCACCATGGCATGTGTTACGGTAGGATGGGGATAATGACTGAGCAGTTAAATATCAACACTCTTTGGTTCTCACGAGAGATAAGTCACCACTAGAGGGTGCCAAGCAATGGCTTAAAGGCAAAGTCACCACCCCCCACCCATGTGTCTAGTTCTGGTCCAGTTGGTAGTGGTGGGAAGAAGACGACTCCAACTAGGAATCATAAGCCTACCCTTGTGAGGTTTTCCAAGACCATAGACATTAGATGCTGATGTGGGTAACTGACCAACTCACATGTATGGTGTCCTTCCGACACAGTGCAAAGCAGATAATAATTGGGTCATTACCTGATGCACCTGTATCCTTTTTCTAGGTGTGTAAGAGTAGGCTACATGCACATGCATGTATGCCCGACGTACCGTAGTATGGCGGGCTTACATCGGCGCTGCGGAGAGGAGCAGAGGATGAGCGCATCTCACCCCGCCCCTCTCCATAGGACTATACAGCGCACGGCGCCGTATCACGTAGAAAGATAGGACATGTCCTATCTTTCTACGGGCTACAGAGCGGTACAGTGCCGCACGTGTGCTGCACCATATCGCTCCCGTATGGTGCCGTGAGCCCATATAAGTGTATGAGGAGCATATATGGGCCGTACATACATCGGCCGTAAACACGTCCCCCGTACATGTGTGTGAATGCAGCCGTAGGGAGAGTTTGACAAACAAGGCGTAGCGTGCATTTTTCCTTGGCAGCTATCTATGGTGTATGGCCAGCGTTACCCCCTTATCTACATCTGAATGTTCCGCCAGAGACCACTGAAATAATAAATTGTTGATCCAGCATAGACATTATAAGCCCTGCTGTGGTTGAGCTTCATTGCCACTTCTGGTAACATCTAGGCTCACTGTGGCATCCTGTGTTTTATTTGGTGAAACAGTCTGACCCGGACCATATAAAGCGTGAAATATCGGTATGTTTTGCAATGACGGCTCCAATATAGTAAGGTCATTTTACCTCAGGCTGCAATATGGCCATTGAAAAACAATTCCCACAAAACAGACCCAAAAAGTGCAATACAATTTTTTTTCAATTATTTCTGTATAATGTTAATTTTCATTCCATTTTTACCATTTATTATATTACTGATTTTTTTTACTAAAATAAGGCTAAATTCAAACTACCATTCCTTACCTCCATTAAAAAAGGGAAGAATGGAGGTTTAACGTATCAGCTAAAAATCCCATTGACATAAATGTAAATCTGATGTCACCTGTTGTGGTATGGATGATCGATTATCCATGCGGTTTTTCAAATGGAGGAAAAGTATTGCAGCTTCCGTCTTTTTTTTTTCCTTCCAAAATACGCATGGATCACCTGCGTGAAATTTTGCAAAAAATAATGGATCCCTGCCTAAACGGAAGATAATGGATGACATAAAAATTAGATTGATGGGATTTAATCCTCCATTCTTTACTTTTTAGCATAAGGAAGGAGCGTTAATATACGAGGATGATAAAACAGAAGAACTACAAGTAAACTATACAAACGCAGAATGCAAGAATTATTTAAACTCATCAAATTTACTTTAATAGGATAAAAATAGTAGGTGGTGGTCGTGCAGCAAATTGCATTGAAAGATACGTACATGCATGTACTGAAAATGTGAATGAAACCATAAATGTATTGCCAGTTTTTCATCCGTAGTTTGTAAGTGTGAATGTGTACCAAGAGTGTATTTACTTTCTTCAATCTCACAACCCAATCGGTGCTTTGAAATTATAACACTTATGTGGAAGTGCATCACAATCTGCCAAAGCCCTGAAACTAATGAAGAATTATTAACTTCTGATGCTTTAATCAAGAATAATATATATATATATATATATATATATATATATATATACACACATATACACATATATACGGTACGTACATACATAAATAATGTGTGTGCGTGTATATATGCATGTGTGTGTGTTTTCCAAAACGGTGTCCAGAGAGATACTAAAAACTGTAAATAAACTGCAAATATGCAAAATAATGCTACGAGTATGTGTGCTGCAAACTTGATAAAAAAAATGTTGTCAAGAACGCAACATTTTGAAAATTCAAGATACAAGTCTGCTCTGGAAATAGCATATATATGCAATAAACAGGCTTCCAGGTTGAAAAGGAGTTAATCCATACCTGGAAGGGTCTGAGTGATCGAGATTCTGGTGACCGCATTGATTAAACCCATGAAAAATCCCTTTTTGTGCACACCAAAAAAAAATAAAAAATCCCACACACCTAAACATCACAGAGAAAAACACACTAAGGAGAGGAAAATGTACGGAGCCGCCCCTCGCTATAAGCCCACCCCATTTCTGTGCAAATGAAGAGGCTGTGTACAAAGTGAACGGGGAATAAGTGAGTCCGTAACAAGCATGAAGCCACACAGAGCCATTGATACATGCAGACAATTTCACTGCATAATAGACTATCAGGCAGGATACAATTTAAATTAAAAAATGCAATTTTCACCTTGAAATGAACAAATGATTACAATTTCTATACAAATTAAGGCATTCAGTCTGCCTTTGAGTACTGCCACCCAGCCATAAAATCTATCATAATTACCATGAAATACATTTTCAAATATTTTGATTTTTGTCCGCCGCCTTTAAAATACACAAGCGAAGCAGATACGTGCCTCTGTTGCCCCCCCACCTCCTGCTGAAAAACACATTAGAAAAAGAAAAGAAAACTGTCCACAGATTAAACTTTCCCTCCTCTATCCGCCTAGTGAGATAAAATGAGCTAAAGGGGGGTGGGGGGGAGGTGGAAGAGTAATAAAAGAAAAAGCTAAGAAAACGCATAAAAAAAGTAAAAAAACAAAATATAATGATTGAGAAGCGCTCATCTCTAAAGCTGGGAGATTTATCAAAATGATTTTTTTTTTTTCTTATCTGCAAAAATCACATTTGCTGCCGATGGCCCGTGGTCTGACGGTCACAGTTTCATCGCCTGGTCACAATTATTTTAAAGATCCATGGTCACAACCAATCGGTACGGATCCTTTAATCAAAACGAGCAATTATTATTCAAAGGAATCCTTGGAGATTTGGTAAAAAAAAATAAAAAAATATCTAAAACAACTGAACGTGTCACGGACTCTTCTATCCACAAAGTTACTGAAAACTACTGAGGGTAGTGTGTGTAATATATATATATATACACACACACACACACACACGTGTGTGTGCGCGTGTGTGTGTGATATAAATATATATTCCCTTTGCATTCTGTTTATCCCATCCCAATAGCATGTTACACACAACTATTGCACTTTTCAGTCTTCTAAATGAAGGCTTCAGTGTAAAGAATGGAGGATAGCAAACATGTAGACTGGAACATGTATACACTCTTATATTACATTACACCATTATATACCAGGAACCCTCCACATATAACCACCATTGTACATCAATTATCATGCCGATGTTTGCCTCTAAAGAAAGGCACCTGCCATAAAGATACAAGACATTCGTAACAAACATTCGTAAACTCAAAATAGCAAAAATGTGTCTCTTCCTGAATTCCGCTAGATTGCCCTTTAAGAGCCCAGTAAATATGAATGGAAATGGAAAAGGCAGCACAGTGGTCAGTGGTTAGCACTACAGCCTTGCAGCGCTGGGGACCTGGGTTTAAGTCCCAGGGTCAACATCTGTAAAGTTTGTATGTTCTCTCCGTGTTTGTGTTAGTTTCCTCCCACACTCCAAAACACACTGTTAGGTTGATTAGATTGTGAGCCCCATTGGGGACAGGGACTGATTTGGCAAGTTCTGCGCAGCGCTACGTAATCTGTGTGTGCTATATAAATAATTAATAATAATTCCTTTATTAATGGAAAGGTTCAGTTGTTCTGATCCCAAATTCGTAGTCCCCAAATAAGTATATACAACATATTATACCCCATAAACCGAAAACAATAACAACAAATAAACAAGTTAAAAAAAATGTATCTTTATTGTTATAGTAACCTGTAAAAAATAAGTAGTGAACACAGAAATGGATTTATCCCATACGTCACACAGAGAATGGTTATCTTAAGTCACGTGTCAGTAAAACTAAACTTACAAGAAGTTCATAGGCAAATAACAAACGTGGATCCTCAATGTAAATGTAGAAATATAATCCCAGTGGAACTAATACAACTCACAATCTCACTAAAATAAAAAGTAAATAAAAAAAAAAAAAAAAAAAAAAGAATAGCTCTTACCCATGGTGGACCATAGATGACCTCCAATGATAGGGAAAATGCCGGCCATGACACATGATACCGTTAAAAATATCCTAATTATTACCCCAACAAAGTAAAAGGATGGACACGCTGGTACCCTAAATACCACACAATATAATTGGGCTTCCCTTGGCTATC